>NC_081364.1:64834528-66052028 GCF_030684315.1 Stegostoma tigrinum | reverse complement strand
AGGAGCTGGGATGGAGAGAGTGTGTGAGAGAGGAGCTGGGATGGAGAGAGTGTGTGTGAGTAGGGGCTGGGATGGAGAGAGTGTGTGTGAGAGGGGCTGGGATGGAGAGTGTGTCAGAGAGGACCTGGGATGGAGAGAATGTGTGTGAGAGGGGCTGGGATGGAGAGAATGTGTGAGAGAGGGGTTGGGCTGGAGAGTGTGTGAGAGAGGAGCTGGGATGGAGAGAGTGTGTGTGAGAGGGGCTGGGATAGAGAGTGTGTGTGAGAGGGGCTGGGATAGAGAGTGTGTGTGAGAGGGTCTGGGATAGAGAGTGTGTGTGAGAGGGTCTGGGATGAAGAGAGTGTGTGAGAGAGGTGCTGGGATAGAGAATGTGTGAGAGAGGAGCCGGGATAGAGAGTGTGTGAGAGGGGGACTGGGATAGAGAGTGTGTGAGAGAGGACCTGGGATGGAGAGAATGTGTGTGAGAGGGGCTGGGATGGAGAGAGTGTGTGAGAGAGGGGCTGGGATAGAGAGTGTGTGAGAGAGGAGCTGGGATAGAGAGTGTGTGAGAGAGGAGCCGGGATAGAGAGTGTGTGAGAGAGGAGCCGGGATAGAGAGTGTGTGAGAGGGGGACTGGGATAGAGAGTGTGTGAGAGAGGACCTGGGATGGAGAGAATGTGTGTGAGAGGGGCTGGGATGGAGAGAGTGTGTGAGAGAGGGGCTGGGATAGAGAGTGTGTGAGAGAGGAGCTGGGATGGATAGAGTGTGTATGAGAGGGGCTGGGATGGAGACAGTGTGTGTGAGAAGGGCAGGGATAGAGAGAGTGTGTGTGAGAGGGGCTGGGATGGAGAGAGTGTGTGTGAGAGGGGCTGGGATGGAGAGTGTGTGTGTGAGAGGGGAAGGGATGGAGAGTGTGTGAGAGAGGAGCCGGGATAGAGAGTGTGTGAGAGAGGGGCTGGGATAGAGAGTGTGTGAGAGAGGACCTGGGATGGAGAGAATGTGTGTGAGAGGGGCTGGGATGGAGAGAGTGTGTGAGAGAGGGGCTGGGATAGAGAGTGTGTGAGAGAGGGGCTGGGATAGAGAGTGTGTGAGAGAGGAGCTGGGATGGAGAGAGTGTGTGTGAGAGGGGTTGGGATGGAGAGAGAGAGTGAGAGAGGGGCTGGGATAGAGAGTGTATGAGAGGGGCTGGGATAGAGAGTGTATGAGAGGGGCTGGGATGGAGAGAGTGTGTGTGAGAGGGTCTGGGATGGAAAGTGTGTGTGTGAGAGGGGAAGGGATGGAGAGTGTGTGAGAGAGGAGCCGGGATAGAGAGTGTGTGAGAGAGGGGCTGGGATAGAGAGTGTGTGAGAGAGGACCTGGGATGGAGAGAATGTGTATGAGAGGGGCCGGGATGGAGAGAGTGTTTGAGAGAGGGGCTGGGATAGAGAGTGTGTGAGAGAGGAGCTGGGATGGAGAGAGTGTGTGTGAGAGGGGCTGGGATGGAGAGAGAGAGTGAGAGAGGGGCTGGGATAGAGAGTGTGTGAGAGAGGAGCTTGGATGGATAGAGTGTGTATGAGAGGGGCTGGGATGGAGAGAGTGTGTGAGAGAGGGGCTTGGCTGGAGAGTGTGTGAGAGAGGAGCTGGGATAGAGAGAGTGTGTGTGAGAGGGGCTGGGATAGAGAGTGTGTGAGAAGGACTGGGTTGGAGAGAGTGTGTGTGAGAGGGGCTGGGATAGAGAGAGTGTGTGTGAGAGGGGTTGGGATAGAGAGTGTGTGAGAGAGGACCTGGGATGGAGAGAGTGTGTGTGAGAGGGTCTGGGATGAAGAGAGTGTGTGAGAGAGGGGCTGGGATAGAGAGTGTGTGAGAGAGGGGCTGGGATAGAGAGTGTGTGAGAGAGGACCTGGGATGGAGAGAGTGTGTGTGAGAGGGGCTGGGATGGAGAGAATGTGTGAGAGAGGGGCTGGGCTGGAGAGTGTGTGAGAGAGGAGCTGGGATAGAGAGTGTGTGAGAGAGGGGCTGGGATAGAGTGTGTGTGAGAGAGGAGCTGGGATAGAGAGTGTGTGAGAGAGGGGCTAGGATAGAGAGTGTGTGAGAGAGGGGCTGGGATAGAGAGTGTGTGTGAGAGGGGCTGGGAGGGAGAGTGTGTGTGTGAGAGGGGCTGGGATGGAGAAAGTGTGTGAGAGAGGGGCTGGGATGGAGAGAGTGTGTGAGAGAGGGGCTGGGATAGAGAGTGTGTGAGAGAGGAGCTGGGATAGAGAGTGTGTGAGAGAGGGGCTGGGATAGAGAGTGTGTGAGAGAGGACCTGGGATGGAGAGAATGTGTGTGAGAGGGGCTGGGATGGAGAGAGTGTGTGAGAGAGGGGCTGGGATAGAGTGTGTGTGAGAGAGGAGCTGGGATGGAGAGAGTGTGTGTGAGAGGGGCTGGGATGGAGAGAGAGAGTGAGAGAGGGGCTGGGATAGAGAGTGTGTGAGAGAGGAGCTGGGATGGATAGAGTGTGTATGAGAGGGGCTGGGATGGAGACAGTCTGTGTGAGAAGGGCAGGGATAGAGAGAGTGTGTGTGAGAGGGGCTGGGATGGAGAGAGAGAGTGAGAGGGGGACTGGGATGGAGAGAGTGTGTGTGAGAGGGGCTGGGATGGAGAGTGTGTGTGAGAGGGGCTGGGATAGAGAGTGTGAGAGAGAGGACCTGGGATGGAGAGCATGTGTGTGAGAGGGGCTGGGATGGAGAGAGTGTGTGCGAGAGGGGCTGGGATGGAGAGTGTGTGAGAGAGGAGCTGGGATGGAGAGAGTGTGTGTGAGAGGGGCTGGGATGGAGAGAGTGTGAGAGAGGAGCTGGGATGGAGAGAGTGTGTGAGAGAGGGGCTGGGATGGAGAGAGTGTGTGTGAGAGAGGAGCTGGGATGGAGAGAGTGTGTGTGAGAGGGGCTGGGATAGAGAGAGTGTGTGTGAGAGGGACTGGGATGGAGAGAGTGTGTGAGAGACGGGCTGGGATAGAGAGTGTGTGAGAGAGGACCTGGGATGGAGAGAATGTGTGTGAGAGGAGCTGGGATGGAGAGAGAGAGTGAGAGGGGGACTGGGATGGAGAGAGTGTGTGTGAGAGGGGCTGGGATGGAGAGAGTGTGTGTGAGAGGGGCTGGGATGGAGAGAATGTGTGAGAGAGGAGCTGGGATAGAGAGTGTGTGAGAGAGGAGCTGGGATGGAGAGAGTGTGTATGAGAGGGGCTGGGATGGAGAGAGTGTGTGTGAGAGGGGCTGGGATGGAGAGAATGTGTGAGAGAGGAGCTGGGATAGAGAGTGTGTGAGAGAGGAGCTGGGATGGAGAGAGTGTGTATGAGAGGGGCTGGGATGGAGAGAGAGAGTGAGAGGGGGACTGGGATGGAGAGAGTGTGTGTGAGAGGGACTGGGATGGAGAGAGTGTGTGTGAGAGGGGCTGGGATGGAGAGAGTGTGTGTGATAGGGGCTGGGATGGAGAGAGTTTGTGTGAGAGCAGCTGGGATGGAGAGAGTGTGTGTGAGAGGGACTGGGGTAGAGAGAGAGAGTGTGAGAGGGACTGGGATAGAGAGTGTGTGCACGGGAGGGACTGGGATAGATAGATAGGTAGAGTGTGTGTGAGAAGGACTGGGATAGAGAGAGGGAGAGTGTGAGAGGGACTGGGATAGAGAGTGAGAGGGTCTTGGATAGTGAGAGAGAGTGTGTGAGAGTTACTGGGATAGGGAGAGTGAGGGGTCTGGGATAGATAGAGAGAGAGAGTGTGAGAGGGACTGGTATAGATAGTGTGTGAGAAGGACTGAGATAGAGAGTGAGAGGGACCGGGATGGAGAGAGTGGGTCTGAGAGGGACTGGGATGGTGAGAGTGTGTGTGAGAAGGACTGGGAGAGAGAGAGCGAGTGAGTGAGAGAGAGATTGGAATCGAGAGTGATTGGAGTAGAGAGAAAGTGAGAGTAAGAGACTTGAAGAGAGAGATGTCAGAAATTACAGGACACCAGGTTACAGTCCTAAGGGTTTATTTGACAACACAAGCTTTCGGAGCCTCTCTCCTCCCTCCGGGGTAGTCAGAGAGGTAGTATCAGACACAGAATGTATAAGTAAAGGATCAAAGGGTTACACCATTGATGAAGATGTATTGGACAAACCTAAGATCATGTTAAATTTTCAATCATTTAGAAGTTTGACTTGATTAATATGTATATTCACATCCCTGAATTCCTTTTAAATCACTGTCCTGTGAGAACTAAAGGTTTTATCAATGTAAAGAAGAGGTGACATTTTAGGCCATACAATTCATGATAGGTGTGAGGCCGTGTTTAGAACCTGTTTGTGTTTTGGTTTGCAGTCGGACTGGTTTTATTTCCGAAGTAGGAATTTATAAACCACCACATCTGTTGACTGTCAATAAATTGTGTGCTTTTTGAACAATATCGAATATATCTGCAAACACAAATTCACCCCATAGATTCGCATGCGTGTGTGTGTGAGAGAGTGTGTGTGTGTGAGAGTGTGTGTGAGAGAGAGTGTGTGTGTGTGTGTGTGTGTGTGTGTGTGTGAGAGAAGTCACCTGCAGTGCAACATGAACACGAGATCCCAGTTGATGCTGTCCTCATGGATACCAAGCTTGGCTATCACCTCTTCTATACACTGATAAAATCTTTAGATCTCTCAGGATAATGATTTGAAAGTAATTAGGGGATTTACATATTAATCAATTAAAACCTTTAACTGATTAAAGATTTAACAGCATCTTACGTTTATCTAATACATTAGTGCTGTGACCCTTTGATCTTTTACTTTTAAATTCTGTTGCCATCTCGCTGTCCAACACCTGAAGAAGGAGTGAGGCTCCAAAATCTTGTTTTTTTCAAACAAACCTTGTTGGACTCTAACCTGGTGTCGTGTGATTTCTGACCTTGTCCGTCACAGGGAAGAGAGAGAGAGAGACTGGAATAGAGATAATGACTTTAACCCTCCGTCTCTCCCTTTGCCCTCCCCCCTCACTAACTCCCAATAATTCTCAACTCCACCTTCCTGCCTTCTCCCCAAAACTCATTCTGAACCTGTCCATTCTCAGCCTTGAACAAACTTTACAACCAAGCCCTTACAGTCGTCTGTGGTTAAAAAATTTCCATGGATTCACTACACTGAGAGAAGAACTTCCTCCTTACCTCTGTCTATAATGTTTAACACCTTGTTCCAAGAGAATGCCCTATTCTCCTAAACCTTCTCAAAAGTGGATACAATTCCTCAGCATCTACCATGTAAAGCCCCCTCAATGTCATCTCTGTTCCATTCTACTTCCTTAAAATTCTGAAGAGTACAAACCTAACTTTTTAGAAATCTCTCCATATGGATTGGCTGAGAAAACTTCTGTCGATTAGTGTCTCCAACACTAGTCTATCTTTCCTTAGATAAGAGGTCCAAAACTGTTCACATTACTACAACTGCGTTCCGACCCGTGTCTTGAAGTATGTTGGCAAAATCTTCCTATTTTTACACTCCATTCCCATTGAAACAAAGACCAACATCCCATTTCCCTTCCATGTTATTCCCCAGGGATATCTTTCCCTCTCCTTAGGGACTGAGGAGGGTAATTTCCCTCCCGTTTGCCCACTCACTAATCCTGATATCCTTTGAGCAGGTATCAAGCAGGATGAATAAAAGAGAAGCGGCAGACATAGCATTGGGATAAAGGAGGCAACTTGCAACTCACAGAATGCTACAGGGATCAGTGCTGAGGATGGAATTATTTACAATATGGATTGATGAGGGAAGCGAATGTGCTATCACCCATTTTGTGGGTGACACAAAAATGGATGGAAAGGCTCATGGTGAGGATGATAGAGTCCGCAGAGAGTCGAGTGAGGGGTCAAAATCATTGATGTTACAATCCAATGCGGAAAAATGTGAGGTTATGCACTTTGTCAGGAAGAATGGACGAGCCAAGTATTATCCCACCCACCCGACACCCTTCCCAATCCCCCAGGTGTCGCTCCTCTCCCCAGCAATACCCTCAGAATGCCCTCATCCTTGTCACTTTTGACCTGCTCAGCATTCAATGCCACTCACTCGAGTCTGGGGATTCCCAGTCCTCGCCTTGGGTAGGTTCATTTCTGCTCTGTCCAAGCCTTGCCAGTCCTCTCTGGGTAAGGTGGCAAAGATGGTAGGTGGGCTGGCATTGTTTACCTGTGGGTTGACACCCTGATCAGAAGAAGAGGTGAGCGCGAGCAATGGTCAGATTTGGCCAATGACAGAGCATTTTGTGCTCCAACAGGGGAATTTGGAAAGAAAGAGAGGCGATCTGTAGGTTCACCCAAAAGGGAATCAGTACAGTCCAAGGGTAGGGGAGAAGAGAGGGTGAGGAATTCTGAAAGATTTGACAGTTCAAGACAGAAGTGGCTGCAAAGTGAGGAAATGAAAGAAGGAAACTTATCAGAAGCGAGGTGTGAAGATAAATGAAATAAAAATCATCCCACAAGGGGTTAAGAGAAATGAAAAACTGCTTGGAAAGTTTTGAGCTGACAAGCCACAATGGATTTGGTAAGGGAAGGCCATATCTGATGAGTATGGTAGAATTTTTTTTTTGAAGAGGTGACTTTATGGCAGGAGCTGCAGTTATAGTAGATTTATCTGTGACAACTTTGTTCCCCAGAGCCGACCTTTGTTCGCCGGCCTGTTGACTGGTCTGGATCGCAAATGCTAACTTGAAGCTGAGGCAGTTCATAGGTCAATTGAACAAAACAAAACCAACTATTCAGGATGGGACCTGGGAAAATGGGGTTATCTGCACAAATTCATTCATTACAGCAAATCAGGATTAATCAGGATATCTAATGTCTGCCTGCAACATGTCTGTTTACTGGACTGTGGATAGTAATATTACAGACTGTGATACAAAACAGCATTACGTCTGGATGGTTATATTACAGGCTGTGGTACAGAGACAGGACTGTGTCTGGGTGGTTATATTACAGACTTTCATTGCTGCCGTCATTCTCATCAATCTCTTCTGTTGTCTCTTCAAAGTGGTGTCATCCTTCCTAAACAGAGGCACTCAAAACTCAAGCCTG
This sequence comes from Stegostoma tigrinum, assembly GCF_030684315.1. Classification (NCBI taxonomy): domain Eukaryota; kingdom Metazoa; phylum Chordata; class Chondrichthyes; order Orectolobiformes; family Stegostomatidae; genus Stegostoma; species Stegostoma tigrinum. Next base: position 66,045,013 of record NC_081364.1, on the reverse strand, counting down.
GGGCCTCCCCACTATTCTTTAAACATTGAACTTCTCATTTTCACAACCACCATTTCGACTTACTCCTATTGCAGTGTCGATCCCAAATGAGGACATCTCTGCCCAATTCCTTGTATCACTCCTCTCCCACATGGTGCAATCCCCTGGGTCTCCTTCCATTTTGTTGATTCAGGGATCTGCCTACAGTTCTGTTCTCTCAAACTTCCCAACTCCCTTGCCTTCAACTCTCCATTCACCACAGTGTCTCTGCAGCTAACCAAAACCACACAACTCCGATGTGTCCCAATCCCCACTGAGCTCTTTGCTCTCTCCAACTCACCTTGACCTCTTCCTCCAGCATGCAAGATAGCGGTGGCGGAATGGGGGCAGCATGTGGGATCCAGCCCCACACCCTACTCCATCCAGTGGGGTTTTTCTTCCCCTACTTTCCTCGTTTTTGTTTTCTTTTCGTACTTACCTCCCGCGGAGAATTTGGTTGTGGCGGCTTCAGTGGCGATGACAGATGACAGGAAGGCAGTGGCTGATGAGCCCCGGAGAGGGACTCTGGCAGCAGCGTTGAGGAGCCAGCTGGTGAGCATGACCTCCAGTACCAGCTGCCACATTGGCAGAGGCAAGTGTGGGCAAGGTAAGCCCAATGACAAACAAAAATAGTGCCCAAACAATGGCGGCTTTGCGGTCGGTTAGGCCCGGTGCTGGTGATGGTGAAGCAGCGGTGAAAGTGCTCTGGGCGCTCTTTAAGATATCGGCACTATTCAAAATGGCACTAGATCACAGACAGCGGAAGGTTTTCGCTGCATTTTACTGTATTTTTCCCCATAAAATGCACTTGACAACAAAGCCATTTGTTCATTCACTCAGTAGGGCCTTCAATCGCGGTTTCAGAATGTTAATTCACTGCTGGATCTGATAGGACTGCATAAAACATACTGCGTCCTCACACTCTTCTGTTAATGTTGCTGACTCGAATCATTGCTGGGACCTAACCCAGTGTACTCTCAACATTGAATGTCAATGCAGAAAGAGGCCATTTGGCACATCAGTCTGCTACAACCTCTGAAGAACATGCCTCCCAGACCCATTCCCCTACCGTATCCCTGTCAGCCTGCATGGGTTTCTTACTATGGCCAACCTGCATGCTACTGCACCAGTAGTGATGAGCTCTGGGCTTCAGTTATGCCACCCTGGGAAGTTGAGAGGGAATCAAACCGTATGCATGTGTTTTTTTTTAAATTTAGCCCTCTGTTGGGCCTTTTGCTCAGGCTGTGTGGAATCTGAGACAGCAGCGGGTTATTTTTCAACAGCTAGCATGCATCCTTTCTGCTGCAGAATAAGTCAAATAACAGGATACTATGCCATAGCCAAATGGGCTGTAAGCAAGCCCAATGGAGAGCTGCAAGGAGGGCCGAAACAGAAGTTGTTGCATTTGGCTTCCTTATTAAATTTCATATGCATGTGAAAGACAAAAACTCATAGGGAAGCAAGGGCGAGGTATTAATTGCAGAGATTCTGTAGTTGGCACAGTGGCTCAGTGGTTAGCATTGTACCCTCACAGCATCAGGAACCTGGGTTCGATTCCACCCTCGGGTGACTGCGTGAAGTTTGCACATTCTCCCCGTGTCTACGTGGGTTTCCTCCAGGTGCTCTGGTTTCCTCCCACAATCCAGGAACGATGACATTTTAGGCCCGAAACGTCAGCTTTTGCGCTCCTGAGATGCTGCTTGGCCTGCTGTGTTCATCCAGCTCCACACTTTGTTATCTCTGTAAAATGATGTTACCCTCTATATCTGGTCTACACGTGACTCCAGGCCCACAGCAATGTGGTTGACTCTTAACTGCCCTCAAGACAAATAGGGATGGGCAATAAGTGCTGCCTGACCAGCAACACCTCATCCCAAGAATGAATAAAGGAAAAAAAAATTGCACTTTGAGTCACAATGTCAGAGGAAGCAGACCCTGTACTCAGTGCACACTGGAATGTCCTGACCCCATTTCCCCAACAATCTCTGGGGAGAGAAACCGTTCAGACACACTAAGACCCGTGACGGATACATATGACCCTGAATGCCTCCTTTGCTACATCATTCAAATCATTCCCACTCCCTCAATTCAGGGTTCAATCTGAAGCTTGAACATCTGGGAAAAGTTGTCATCTAACTTGCTCTCACTCTGGCTTATAAACCAGAGTGTGCTTTCTTGCGGAGATCCGGGAGACTGAAAATCCAGGCAGCCTGGAATTGAGCAAGTTTGTTGGGGTCATTTTCCAAACTTCTCCAGTCTCTGTCAGCCATGATTCCATTAACTGTTCTGTCCCTTGGAGAAAAAGCAGCTAATGGCAATTTACCAAAGATCTTCAGACAGTACCTTCCAAACCAACAAACACTTCCAACTAGATGGACAAGGCCGCAATCAGTGAGGAAGGGTATCTGCACCTCCTCCACAATAACACTCAAAACTGGATTCCCCACGGATATGCCCTCAGAACCCTACTGTACTCCTTGTATACCTACGACTGTGTTGCCAAATTCCAAATGAACACCATCTACAAGTTCGCTGATGACACCGCCATAGTGGTATAGATATCTAACAATGACGAGTCAAAATTTAGAAGGGAGATAGAGGCCTTGGTGAAGTGGTGCAATGAAAACAATCTCTCAATGTCAGCAAAACTAAAGAACTGATCATTGAGTTCAGAAAGAAAGGAAGAGAACACGCCCCATCTACATCAATAGAACTGAGGTTGAGAGTGTGGACAGCATCAAGTTGATCAGAGTGACAATAACCGATGACCTGTCCTGGACTTCCCATATAAATGCAACAATCAAGAAGGCACAACAATGTCACTTCTTTCTCAGGCAGCTCAGGAAATTTGGCATGTCCCTAAGGTCCCTCACCAATTTTTATAGATGCACTATTGAAAGCGTCACTGTCCGGGTGTGTAACAGCCTGGTATGGCAACTGCTCTGCCTGGGACCATAAGAAACTACAGAAGGAGGTGTGCACAACCCGGGCCATCACAGAAACCAACCTTTCGTCCGTGGACTCCATTTATGTGGCTCACTGCTGCAGAAAGGCAGCCAGCACCAACAAAGACGCATCGCAACCAGGCAATAATCTCCTACAACCTCTTCCATCAGGCAGAAGATACAGAAGCCTGAACACTCGCACCAGCAGGTTCAGGAACAGCTTGTTTCTGGCCATTTTCAGACTGTTGAATGGGTTCTAGCCTGAAATAATGTAACCTGCAATGTAACCTGTCTGCCTCTAAGTCTTTTTGATCTGTACATCCTTTGCTTGCTGTGATCTGCCTGCACTGCTCATAAACAAAGCTTTTCACTGTATTTCAGTACATGAGACAATAAAATCAATCAGAAGGGCAGCAGATGCATGGGAGCAACAGCACCTGCAAGTTCCCCTCCAAACCACTCGCCATCCTGATTTAGAAATATAGCACCATTCCCTTCGCTGTTCCTGGGTCAAAATCCTGGAATTCCCTCCTGAATTCCATTGTAGGTCAACCTACAGCAAGTGGACTACAGCGGTTCCAGGTGGCAGTAGACCACCACCTTCTCAAGGGGGCATCTAGGGACGGGCACTAAATACTGGGCCCAGCCAGCGATGCCCATGCCCCACAAATGAATAAACAAGAAGCGGACTGCAGTGGGACACAACAGAGGCTTCACAATTGGCTTCAAGACTGCTCTTCTGTTATGTTGTTAAGGTTGCATTTTTAAACTCATCCACTGTTACTGGCCTTTGCACAAATGGGCACAATCAAGGTCAGGAGCATTTATTTCCGAAACTACTTACAGTTAGAGCACAATCTCAGTGACTCTGAGCTAACCTTCCCTTCTCAGGGGCCAGTGAGATTATCCCCCGGTAAAGCACTCATTCTGTTGTATTTTTCACTGGTTTGTAACATCCAAAAAGATTTCCCCAGTAAAGTGAGTTCCCTGATCTCTGTGTGGAAAGTTGCCACTTCCACAGCACATCACTAAACAATGTCTTAGCAGCAGCTGGATGCCTCAATGCAATAGACAATAGACAACAGGTGCTGGAGTAGACCATTCAGCCCTTCGAGCCAGCACCACCATTCATTATGATCATGGCTGATCATCCACAATCAGTATCCTGTTCCCGCCTTATCCCCATAACCTTTGATTCCATTATCTTTAAGAGCTCTATCCATCTCTTTCTTGAAAGTATCCAGAGAGTTGGCCTCCATTGCCTTCTGGGGCAGAGCATTCCATATATCCACCACTCTCTGGGTGAAGACATTTTTCCTCAACTCTGTCCTAAATGGCCTACCCCTTATTTTTAAACTGTGTCCTTTTGTTTTGGAATGCACTTGGCCAACTGGTCACTAACCCAAGTGCATGCCTACAATTTCTTGTGGTGTTGATAATGGGCCGAATAAAGTCAATTTTGGACGTAAGTGCAAGAACCCTCAAGTGCTGCCTGATTTCCAAGGGAAGTTCTATCACTGTTTACCTGTAAACATAAAGCAACATACAGGCTTACCAACCAGCTTTCCCTCGCGCCACCACACAGTAACTTGCTCTAAAGCAATTTCAGCAGAATAACAGCCAACTCTCAAACACAAAAGGAACAAGTGCAAAGATTCATCTTCTAAGTCAAGAAGAACAAACATTCCTGCGCTCTGATCCAGCTTTCCCTTGTATATTAACAGGCTTTCTGACAAACAACAGGTTTCGTAAGTCCATCAAGTCAGTCATAAAAGTTGGCTTGGCTCAAATGACTAAATAAATAGCTGATATGGATTGTGTTCATACTGAAGAGCTGCTGAATTTACCGCACAGTACTGAAAGGGGACTTACAGCATCTTCTGCTTGTGATTGGCGTTTTTTTAAAGCTATTCATTCATGGGATGAGATTGTCGCTGGCTGGGCCAGTATTTATGGCTATCCCAGAGGGCAGTTGAGAGTTAACCACATTGCTGTGGACCTGGAGTCACATGTAGGCCTGACCAGTTAAGGATGGCGATCTCCTTCCCTAAAGGACATTAATGAGCCAAATAGGTTTTTCCTGACAATCGGCAATGGATTTGTGGTCTTCATTGGGTTCTTAATTCCAGATTTTTATTGGATTCAAATTTCACCATCCAGGATTTGAACCCAGGTCCCTGACTATTACTTGTGTGTCTGGATTAATAGTCCAACAATAATACGACCGGGCCCTTACCTCCCCATTTAACTCTGACTACCAGTTACCGTGGATTCTGACTCTGATAATGTCTCCCCCAACCCAGCTCCTTCCCCAACCCTTGTATAAGCTGCATGGTTACTCCATGACCAACACTGCCCATTATTGTGTCAGTTCACCATCGTGGACATGGCACCTTTCTGTCTTTTGAAATCTGTGGCAGAAAACGAACATGCACGTGCACACACACACACACACACACACACACACACACACACACACACACACACACACACACACACACCCGACCCAACCATTTACCTTTTGAGGATCAATAACCATTTTTGTGCTATAAAACAGTCAGCACGACATTAATAACATCAGCACTCATATCAGAGCTTATATCCTATGGGAGAGCCAACAATTTCTCGAACTGCAACGAATAAAGCTGACAGTTCTGAAAACTTCTTGCAGGTTGTGCTGGAGTACAATTCTGCTGCTGTTAATGGCCCATAGAGCCTCATGGATGCCCAGTCTTGAGTTGCTAGATCTGTTTGAAGTCTGTGCCATTTAGCACAGTGATAGTGCCACACAACACGATGGAGGTTGTTCCCAATGTGAAGGTGAGACTGTCTCCACAAGGACTGTGCGATGGTCACTGTCACCGATACTGTCATGGACAGATACATCTGCAGCTGACAGATCAGTGAGGATGAGGTTAAGTATGTTTTTCCCTTTTGTTGGATCCCTCACCACCTGCTGCAGACCCAGTCTAGCAGCAATCTCCTTTAGGACCCGACCAGTTCGATCTGTAGTACTCCCGCCAAGCCACTCTTGGTGGTGGACGTTGAAAACCACCCCCCACACCTCAAGAGTATATTTTGTGCCCTAGCCATCCTCAGAATTTCCTCTAAGTGTAGTTCAACATTGAGGAATACTGATTCATCAGCTGAGGGAGGATGGTTATGTGGTTATCAGCAGGAGGTTTCCTTGCCCATGTTTAACCTGAAACTATGAGACTTAATCAGATCCGGAGTCAATGTTGAGGACTCCTAGAGCAACGCCCTCCTGACTGTATCCGACTGTGCCACCATCTCTGCTGGGTCTGTCCTGCCAGTGGGACAGGGACATATCCAGGGGAGGGGTACTATCTACACGGCGTGATTCCATGGTTATGATTTCGCCTGTGAAGGGTGAGTTTGTTGTTTCTAATGCCCAGATCAGTGTCAGATGGACTGACTGGTTTCATTCCTTTGAGACTTTTATGTGGTTTGATACAACTTGCTCAGCCATTTCAGAGGGAAGCTGTGGTTCTGGGGCACACTCAGGTCAGACCTGGTCAAAATATCAGATTTCCTCCCCTCAAGGATGTTAGTGGCCCAGATGTGTTTTCTGGGTCAGTTTCGTGGTTATCATTTTAATTCCGTAACGTTTTTAATTCAATTGGAGTCAAACCCAGGTCTCCAGAGCATTATTATCTGTATATATAATCCAGCAATGACACATCACACCATCACTTTGCCCCAAGACCTTTGAATCCATTGGTCATGGTACGATGTATAGAGATACTCAGCACATGTTTTATTATTCATTCACGTGTGCAGGTGTCACTGGCCCAGACAGTACTTATTGCACATCCCTCATTGAGCAGAGGGTAGTTGAGAGTCAACTGCATTGCTGTGGGTCTGGAGTCACATGTAAGACAGGTAAGGATGGCAGTTTTTTTTTCCCTGAAGGGTATTAGTGAACCAAATGGAGTTTTCACCCCGGCAATCAACATTACACTCTTAATCTCAGATTTTTAAAAAATTATTGAATTCAAATTCCATCATCTGCAGTAGCAGGATTCAAACCTAAGCCCCTGGAACATTATCTGAGTCTCTGGTTTAACGATCCAGCAATAATACCACTAGGCCATTGCCTCCCCTGTTGGTCAGGTTCTCCTAAGGGTGTCAGGGCTTTGAGTGTCTTCATCGAGGCTGGTCCTTTATTACCTTGATTTAAACAAATTAACTTTAAGGTACATGCATAAACTGCTGTGCAGCTTTAAAATTTCAACTTTAATTTCACAGTCCACCTGACTTGCTAAAGCACTTTAACTACAGGTGAACTGCACACCATCTACTGCTGAGCTGCTATTGTGTGTCTGCTTCCTTTCCTCTCTCAGTATTACCAGATACTGCTGGTGGTGCTTTCTGCTAAAAGCAACTTCCTAACAGAGAAATTTTGACTTTACTTACCCTTAAAGCAGTTATTTTTAGTTCAAATAGCGGATCTGAGTAAGAATATAATCCCGATTATCTGTGTTTCTTACAGCAAATCCCTTAGCCTGTACCAGTTACCCATTAGCTAATAACATTCCTGGTTAGTGTCCACTACTAACTGCTAACTTGATCTCCCTTTCAGGTTCCAAGAGCAGGACAAGAACATGACCTGGCTAGCACCAAATTCCTTTATTCCTTCCAAAAGAAATTGCCAGGATTTTACTGGGGAGGCAATGGCCTAGTGGTATTATCACCGGACTGCTCATCCAGAGATCCACATAATGTTCTGGGGACCTGTGTTTCAAACCTGCCACAGCAGATGTGGAACTTGAAAAAATCTGTGACTAAGAGTCTAATGAAACCATTGTTGACTGTCAGGGGAATAACACATCTGGTTTGTTGATGCCCCTTTTGGGTAGGAAACCTGTCATCCTCAGCTGGTCTGGCCTACATGTGACTCCAGACTCACAGCAATGTAGTTAACTCTCAATTAGGAATGGGCAATAATTGCTGCTCTCATCCTGTGAACAAATTTTTTAAAAAGACCACAAGTATGATTCAAGGATACAATAGCTTTATTTGAGGAGATATTGTATGGACAAAGACTTGTGTTCAATCCATTACGACTGGAATTTAAGCAAATTAATTCTCACATAAACATTAGATGAGTATAAGAGCAAGGCCAGTCCCAGCTCCCTCTGACTTCCTAGGGATTAAGGTCAAAGGAGTTTGAGAACTGATCTTTAACTATGTTTAAGGATGAATTTAGAGGTTAATTATAGCTGATTCTCAGAATGATAGATGGTGAGGATGTAAAGAAACCATAATTGTAATTCATATTGATTATAGACAAATAAAATAGGTGTAAGTGGATTGTATACTTATAACCAGTTCAAAAATAATTAAAATTGTAACTTGGAGAGAGGACAGATTCAATTACATTGTCCTGCTTAGCCTATTGGCCACATCATTTCTTACCCAGTCATAAAATAGGTTTAAAGTTCTTGGGGAGATTTGCAGCTCGGGTTGTGGGTGAGATTGCTGACTTGCTCGCTGAGCTGGCTAGTTATAAACCAGCCAGCTCAGTGAACAAGTCAACAACATCATAAAATAGATCCCCAATTAGCTCCGCACAGCAATTCTCTTGTTCAATGCCTGCACTTACAATTGTTCCAGTTGTTTGTGAACTGTAGTGATTGCAACAAGTTCAGCCAGGTGGACATCCTAGAATATGATTTCCCTGATTAGAGCTGTTAATCTGGTCAGATGAGGGAGGCCTGGCTGACGAATAAGAACAGGAGTGCCAGGAGCCAAATCTGAGCTAGCTGGATCAGAATCGCGTACCATGCACATGTAAATAAGCAATGACTTGTGACAGGATATCAGCCTTTGTGGAGTTACCTCAGCGATGATAAGAAAAAAACATGCGACTGAAGAGATTCACTCATCACGGTCGTCTTTGAGTCGGAGACAAGCATTTCCGTCATCATGGGAAGCTTGACTCATTTGATCCTGCTGTTGAAGACTAAGTTCAGTATGTGGAAAGAATGTGTTATATTTTTCCAGGCAAATAACATTGGGGCAGATGAAAAGCAATGAGTAATTCTCTTATATAATAAAATGTGAGGCTGGATGAACACAGCAGGCCAAGCAGCATCTCAGGAGCACAAAAGCTGACGTTTCGGGCCTAGACCCTTCATCAGAGAGGGGGATGTGGAGAGGGAACTGGAATAAATAGGGAGAGAGGGGGAGGCGGACCGAAGATGGAGAGTAAAGAAGATAGGTGGAGAGGGTGTAGGTGGGGAGGTAGGGAGGGGATAGGTCAGTCCAGGGAAGACGGACAGGTCAAGGAGGTGGGATGAGGTTAGTAGGTAGCTGGGGGTGCGGCTTGGGGTGGGAGGAAGGGATGGGTGAGAGGAAGAACCGGTTAGGGAGGCAGAGACAGGTTGGACTGGTTTTGGGATGCAGTGGGTGGGGGGGAAGAGCTGGGCTGGTTGTGTGGTGCAGTGGGGGGAGGGGACGAACTGGGCTGGTTTAGGGATGCAGTAGGAGAAGGGGAGATTTTGAAACTGGCGAAGTCCACATTGATACCATATGGCTGCAGGGTTCCCAGGCGGAATATGAGTTGCTGTTCCTGCAACCTTCGGGTGGCATCATTGTGGCACTGCAGGAGGCCCATGATGGACATGTCATCTAGAGAATGGGAGGGGGAGTGGAAATGGTTTGCGACTGGGAGGTGCAGTTGTTTGTTGCGGACTGAGCGGAGGTGTTCTGCAAAGCGGTCCCCAAGCCTCCGCTTGGTTTCCCCAATGTAGAGGAAGCCGCACCGGGTACAGTGGATGCAGTATACCACATTGGCAGATGTGCAGGTGAACCTCTGCTTAATGTGGAATGTCATCTTGGGGCCTGGGATGGGGGTGAGGGAGGAGGTGTGGGGACAAGTGTAGCATTTCCTGCGGTTGCAGGGGAAGGTGCCGGGTGTGGTGGGGTTGGAGGGCAGTGTGGAGCGAACAAGGGAGTCACGGAGAGAGTGGTCTCTCCGGAAAGCTGACAGGGGAGGGGATGGAAAAATGTCTTGGGTGGTGGGGTCGGATTGTAAATGGCGGAAGTGTCGGAGGATAATGCGTTGTATCCGGAGGTTGGTAGGGTGGTGTGTGAGAACGAGGGGGATCCTCTTGGGGCGGTTGTGGCGGGGGCGGGGTGTGAGGGATGTGTTGCGGGAAATATGGGAGACGCGGTCAAGGGCGTTCTCGATCACTGTGGGGGGAAAGTTGCGGTCCTTGAAGAACTTGGACATCTGGGATGTGCGGGAGTGGAATGTCTTATCGTGGGAGCAGATGCGGCGGAGGCGGAGGAATTGGGAATAGGGGATGGAATTTTTGCAGGAGGGTGGGTGGGAGGAGGTGTATTCCAGGTAGCTGTGGGAGTCGGTGGGCTTGAAATGGACATCAGTTACAAGCTGGTTGCCTGAGATGGAGACTGAGAGGTCCAGGAAGGTGAGGGATGTGCTGGAGATGGCCCAGGTGAACTGAAGGTTGGGTGGAAGGTGTTGGTGAAGTGGATGAACTGTTCGAGCTCCTCTGGGGAGCAAGAGGCGGCGCCGATACAGTCATCAATGTACCGGAGGAAGAGGTGGGGTTTGGGGCCTGTGTAGGTGCGGAAGAGGGACTGTTCCACATAACCTACAAAGAGGCAGGCATAGCTGGGGCCCATGCGGGTGCCCATGGCCACCCTCTTAGTCTGTAGGAAGTGGGAGGAGTCAAAAGAGAAGTTGTTGAGTGTGACGACGAGTTCAGCTAGGCGGATGAGAGTGTCGGTGGAGGGGGACTGGTTGGGCCTGCGGGACAGGAAGAAGCGGAGGGCCTTGAGGCTATCTCTATGCGGAATGCAGGTGTACAGGGACTGGACGTCCATGGTGAATATGAGGTGTTGGGGGCCAGGGAATTGGAAGTCCTGGAGGAGGTGGAGGGCGTGGGTGGTGTCACGGACGTAGGTGGGGAGTTCCTGGACCAAAGGGGAGAAAATGGAGTCCAGATAGGTGGAGATGAGTTCGGTGGGTCCCCTCCCCTGTCAGCTTTCCGGAGAGACCACTCTCTCCGTGACTCCCTTGTTCGCTCCACACTGCCCTCCAACCCCACCACACCCGGCACCTTCCCCTGCAACCGCAGGAAATGCTACACTTGTCCCCACACCTCCTCCCTCACCCCCATCCCAGGCCCCAAGATGACATTCCACATTAAGCAGAGGTTCACCTGCACATCTGCCAATGTGGTATACTGCATCCACTGTACCCGGTGCGGCTTCCTCTACATTGGGGAAACCAAGCGGAGGCTTGGGGACCGCTTTGCAGAACACCTCCGCTCAGTCCGCAACAAACAACTGCACCTCCCAGTCGCAAACCATTTCCACTCCCCCTCCCATTCTCTAGATGACATGTCCATCATGAGCCTCCTGCACTGCCACAATGATGCCACCCGAAGGTTGCAGGAACAGCAACTCATATTCCGCCTGGGAACCCTGCAGCCATATGGTATCAATGTGGACTTCACCAGTTTCAAAATCTCCCCTTCTCCTACTGCATCCCTAAACCAGCCCAGTTCGTCCCCTCCCCCCACTGCACCACACAACCAGCCCAGCTCTTCCCCCCCACCCACTGCATCCCAAAACCAGTCCAACCTGTCTCTGCCTCCCTAACCGGTTCTTCCTCTCACCCATCCCTTCCTCCCACCCCAAGCCGCACCCCCAGCTACCTACTAACCTCATCCCACCTCCTTGACCTGTCCGTCTTCCCTGGACTGACCTATCCCCTCCCTACCTCCCCACCTACACTCTCTCCACCTATCTTCTTTACTCTCCCTCTTCGGTCCGCCTCCCCCTCTCTCCCTATTTATTCCAGTTCCCTCTCCCCATCCCCCTCTCTGATGAAGGGTCTAGGCCCGAAACGTCAGCTTTTGTGCTCCTGAGATGCTGCTTGGCCTGCTGTGTTCATCCAGCCTCACATTTTTTTATCTTGGAATTCTCCAGCATCTGCAGTTCCCATTATCTCTGAGTAATTCTCTTGACAGCTTGAGGACCCAAAGCTTTTTCAATTACTAGGAGCCTAAAGCTTCCCTGAGGCACCAGATACTAAAACATTTCAAGAGTTAAAGAGCTTAGCTAAGAAATATTATGACTCTAAGCCTCCTCTAACTCTGAGAAGCTATCGGTTTTACTCGGCAATTCGAGAACATGGGGAATCCATATTGGGATTTTTCACAAGGTTATGATTTTGGTTTAACCTGAAGTGAGATGTTGAGAGACCATTTGATATGTAGAATTAATGACGTGACCATGCAAAAGTGCCTACTAGCTGAAGCCCAATTGGACTTCATGCAGGTACTCCAACTGGTTTTATCATTGGAAAATGCGGCAAGTGGAACACATGAGTTGCAGAGTATTCCAATGGAATTGGACAGCCTCGCCAGGACAACTGAGTTTAGGGAACAGCACTTGAGTGAAGGCAAATGCGTAGCCTCACTCAGGACATATTCTCATCAGTGGGGCTCGAAGTCAGCCCACAGCAAAACTCCAAAACAAAGCCAAGCCTTGGCCAAATGGTTAAAATTTTTTCAAGGTACTGGGCTGGCAGGCCATTACAATTGCTGCCAGTATGCGAACACGAGATGGCAAAGAGACCCATTAAGCCTGAATTCAGCAAGAGAGCTGACAGGCCGGTGTCCAGGAGAGGACTCACCTTGGAAAGTCCACCAGTAGCTGGTTTGGAACAATTAAATTAGCAACATAGAAATCAGAGCCAATCAAAATAAACATCTAGTTAAATGGTCGCCCAGTTCAAATGGAAATGATACGTCAATCAGTGATTGCAGAACTAGTCATTACCAAATTTTGGCCTGCCTGGGGATCTGTACCAGGGAAACTCTACAGATTAAAGGTACAAAATCGGTTCCAATCTCTAATGAGAAGCAGTTGGCTCAGTTACCACTGATTGTGGTAAAAGGTTTGGGCCCAAGCCTGATGGGGTGGAATTGATTGACAAAGCTTCACCTTGATTGGCTCAAACTTTTTCGATCAGAAAATGGCTGCCTGAGTGAAGTCCTAATTAAATACCTGAAAGCTTTTCAGAAAGGCCTAGGGACTATCAAAGGAGACAAGGCCACCTGGCAAGTTGACCAGAAAACAATTCCAAAATTCTGCAAGGCCTGCCCATTGCATTTGCATTATAGGTAAAGGTAGAGGCAGACAGCAGGAGGCTGGAAAATGAAGGAATTATCAAACCCAATGCAGTTTGCAGAATGAGCAGCACCGGTCGTACCGATTGTGAGGCCTGATGGGCCGGTTAACCTTTGTAGGGATTTGAAAGAAATGGTGAACCACTTTTTGCAGCTTTATAAATACCCCCCCAATCCCTCACTTAGAGGAATTATACAATAAACTGGTCAGGGGGATATTCCTCACAAAGCTTGACATGAGCCACATGCACTTGCTACTGTGATTTGATGAGGATTCTTAGAAATATGCTACAACTAATACCCATAAGGGTTCATACCAATGTATGAGACTAGCATTGGGATCTTATAATCTTGTGCCATTTTCTAGCAGACAGCAGAGAACATTTTACAAGGGCTACCCCAGATCGTCATTTATCTGGATGATAATAACAGGGAAGACCAATAAAGAGCACTTAGAGAATTTGGAAATAGTACTTAAACATTTGTCCAAGGTGGATCCAGGCACCCCAAGTGACCTACTTAGGCTACAGAGTCAACAAAACTGGGTCATAACTGTTGGAACATTAAGTGAAGGCGATCAAACGTACCCCAGCTCCCGAGTTTGTACCAGAGCTTAGGTTCTTCCTTGGGCTGGTGAATTGTTACGGAAAGTTCCCACATAATGTAGCCTCCATTCTGGCACTTTTGCAGCTATTGTCATTTAAGGTGTTGGACCAATACAATCCGAAGCAGGATGTGGTGCTGACATGGTGTATGGTATCAGTGTAGCGTTGGCTCACTGGTGGCCCAGTGGACAGCAATGCCTGAAAGTGCATGCTTCCCAGATTTTGGCTGATGCCAAAGAAAAATACATCCAGACAGAGAAGGAAGGTTTGGTGCGTGAAAGTTACATCAATGTCTTTACAGATGTAAATTTGTAATAGTAATGGGCCACAAACCCCTGCTAGGGCTACTCAGAAGGACAGGGCTGTGCTGTGCTTAGCTTCAGGTCAAATTTAGCAGTGGGCTCTTATCCTGAGTGTGTACAATTATAAGTTGGAACACCATCTGGGAGGCCAAGCCACAAATGTGGATGCATTGAGCTGCCTTCTATTGGTGGACACACTACCATCGCTGGCACTGCTCCTGGATGAGTCCATTTTTGTTTTAAACTTCCTGGACACCCTTCCAGTCACAACTGACAATATCAGAGCATAGGCACAAAAAGATCCTGTTCTGACAAAGCTAAAACAGCTGGTGGCGATGGGAGATGCCAAAGGGCCATCACAACCGGAATTGAAACCTTTCTCGACCCGGACAGACCAGATCCCTGCACAGGACGACATATTACTATGGGGGAGCATGATGAATTGTCCTGAGTAAAGGTCACCGCCAGATACTGGCTGAACTCCACCAGGATCATCCAGAGGTTTTCCAGATGAAGATGTTGGAGATAAGTTATGTCTGACAGTCAGGATCAGATGCAGTCATAGCCACATGGGTAGGGCAGTGCCCACAGTGCCAACAAGGACAGAAATTAATGCCAACAGCACTCCCACAGTTGTGGGAATGGCTGGGTCAACCCTGAACTTGATTACACTTCGACTGTGCCAGTCCCTTCATAGGCTCAATGGTCTTGATCTCGTGGATGCTCATTCAAGGCAGTGGACATGCACAGAGTTTATTCATCAAACATGGGGACAACAATTGAAAAGCTGTGAGCATCTCTTGTAAAACACGGGTGTTGTAAAACTCGGAGGTGTTGCTTACAGTCAACAGGCCAACATATACCTGCTAGGAATTCAAGTATTTCCTGAAATCAAATAGCATTCAGAATGTAAGGACCGCTGCAGATCATCCATCGTCTAATTGTCTGGCAGAAAGAGCAGTCCAAACTTTGAGGGTAGGCTTAGGGAAACAGCCTACGACTTCACTCAATATCAAACTGTCCTGGTTCCTGTTTGATTACAGGATGACCCCTTCACACAACAACAGGGATAGCTCCAGCAGAGTTGCTAATGGGGAGAAGACTGCACCAGACTCTGTTAAATCTGATCTTCCCAGCCTGGAGCAGCGAGGATGACACAGCATCAGAAATGACAGTTCCAGCCACAAGACTCCTCTTAGCATGAGAGGCATTTTATTTCAGGGAATAAAGTTTGGTGTCAAAACCATGGGAATGGCCCTGCATGGGTAAGAGGCATGATTGATGCAAGGTCAGGTACCCTGACATATAACATTTGGGTAAGACATGGGGTCCTGAACAATCATGTGGGCCACATGAAAGCTGCAAACTCGCAAACTGGGTGCGAGGAAAACATCCCTGGATCCTCAGAACATCCGGCAAGGCTCTTTGAACCCGATGGTTCTTCCCCTTCATCTAGCATCAAAGAGGACAAGGCAGACCTGGCCTTGATGCCTTTGCCACCTGAAGAAGAGGATGAATTTCATCCGACACACTCTGGGCGAAGAGGTGGGCTATGGTCTGGCACACACTGCCAGTGTCTGGGGCAGAATGGGAGGAACTGTACCTGGTGTGAAAACATCCCGGGGAAGCCACAGGAATACGAATAAGCCTATGTCCCTGGAGTTAGGGTGGGGGTGTATAGTGTTTGGAATGGGGTCAGCCAGGTGGACCTCATAGGATATAAGTTCCCTGATTGGGGCTGTTAATGCGGACCAGTCAGGGAGCCCTGGCTGACAGATATAAACAGGAGTGTGGTTAAAATTTTATCAGAGATAATAGGAACAACAGATGTTGGAGAATCCGAGATAACAAGCATTTCTGATGAAGAGTCGAGGCCCGAAATGTCAGCTTTCCTGCTCCTAAGATGCTGCTTGGCTGCTGTGTTCATCCAGCTCCACACTTTGTTATCTCTATAAACAGGATTGTCCCTGGAGAAGGAGCATGTAGTGTCTGCCAAAACATTTCATAGCTTTTGGGAAAAGGTGGGCATCATGGGATGTGGAGTGCTTTATCTTCACATTCTAAATCCATTTTGATTTGATCCCTCGCTTTTTCTTTCCCTTTGACTTTGCCCCTAGAGGCTCTGCTTGCTACTGATTATTTGGTCACGTGGGTGTTTTTCCTGGTGGTGGTATGTTAATAAAGTTATTTGCTCGCCTGGTGTTTTTTTTTGCTGTGTCTCACACCTGCAGACGCACAACGAGGGTGCTGGGGAAAATAAACACTACTGCTGGATGGCAGTAAAAATAAAAAAAAAAATATAAATAACCTGGAGATTAGAATCTTGTCAGTTCAGGGGATTGACTTTGAGGTGGCTGTCCACAGCCAGTGTACTGTGGGGATGGTTCATAAAATGAAAAACAGGAGTGTCAGGGGTTCTGCTCACTGGAGGAGATGTTTCCGACCTAGCTGGGTCTGTGTCATGCACTATTCAGATGTAAGTAAAGGTTAACTTGGTGATGGGATACCAGCCTTCATGGAGTTATTTAAAGAACCTTCCCTTGTCGTTTGGACTCACTCTGCAACCCAGAGCTGTCATGGAAGGCTGTGGCTCCCACAATGCTGAGCAGCAGTGAAAGTCTCCTATCTGCTGTGCAGTCTATGGGAAAAGTTCATTTGTGCACACATTAGACAGAAGTTCTCTTTTTTGCCTTCGCCTGATTACACTTGGGACTGATGTGGCACCAGGCTCAAATACAGTGTGTGAGTGAAGTTTCTCCTGTATTTGCAGGAGTAGGATTTTTCCTTTCCATGTCATAAGCCAGGAATACTGAATGTAAAGGTGGGAATTATTCTGTATGTAGCATTCCTCCTTACTGTTCAGGAATTAATTCTGCATCTAAACATCTCTGCTGTTCTCAAGTTGTGATGGCAACATAATTTAGCCCTCAGTGTCTTGATATTGTGTGATATTTTGGAATTTGTTCTATTTTAGTTAGTGGTACTGGGTGAAAACTAAGATCAAGTCTGTGTTGCCCTCTCTCTATATGTGTGGCTATCATTTTTCTATTGATCAGTTTCTGTCAGTGCAAGGGAATGTCGAATTTGTACTCTATTTGTAAGTGTCTGGTACTCCGAGTGAGTAAGCGCTGAATAGATTTTGTGGTTCTGCCTCTGGACTTGAAATTGAATTTGGGGGAAACCATTCAATTTTCTGTCAGGTTCTGTCTTAATATGTGTGTAGGATTCATCATGTGCCTGTCAGTGGAATTTTGTGTGTGTGTGTGTGTGTGTGTCTGTCTGTCTGTCTGTGAGTATGTGTGTGTGTGTGTGTGTGTGTGTGTGTGTGTGTGTGTGTGCGTGCGCGCACGCACGCACGCGCGTGGGTGAGAGTGTGTGTGTGTGTGTGTTTGTGTTTGTATGTGTATGTGTGTGAGAGAGAGAGGAGGATAGAGAGAGACAGAGTGTGTGCGTATATGGGAGAGAGAGAGAGTGTGCATGTGTGTGTATATGTGTGTGCATATTTGTGCATTTCTGTGTGTGTGTGTATGTGTGAGACTGTGTGTGTGAGTGTGTCTGTGTGTGTGTGTATGTGTGAGACTGTCTGTGTGTGTCTGTGTTTGTGTGTTTGTATGTGTGTGTGTGTGTGTGTGAGACTGTGTGTGTGTGTCTGTGTTTGTGTGTTTGTATGTGCGTGTGTGTGTGTGTGTGAGACTGTGTGTGAGTGTGTCTGTGTTTGTGTGTTTGTATGTGCATGTGTGTGTGTGTGAGACTGTGTGTGTGTCTGTGTTTGTATGTGCATGTGTGTGTGTGTGAGAGACTGTGTGTGTGTGAGTGTGTCTGTGTTTGTGTGTTTGTATGTGCGTGTGTGTGTGTGTGTGTGTGTGTGAGACTGTGTGTGTGTGTGTGTGTGTGTCTGTGTTTGTGTGTTTGTATATGTGTGTGTTCATGTGTGCCTTATGCATGTGTGTATTTGCGTGCATGCATGTATGCACATATGTGTGTATGTGTGTGTGTGTGTGTGAGAAAGGGGAGAGAGAGAGAGTGAGTGTGTGTGTGTGAGAGAGAGAGAGAGGGAGAGAGTGTGCATGTGTCGTGCTTGTGAGTGTGTGTGTGTGTGTGTGTGAGACTGTGAGTGTGTGTGTGTGTCTGTGTGTGTGCACTCGCATGTGTGTATGCGTGCGTGCCAGTGTGTGTGTGTGTGTGTGTGTGTGTGTGTGTGTGTGTGTGTGTGTGTGTGTATGTATGTATGTATGTATGTGCGCACACGTGTGTGTGTCAGTGTTAGTGTGTTGAATCAATCTTTAACTGTCAGTCTCTGGTAAGATATTCTTCTAGAAATGTTGATCTCTGATACTGTGGGAGGGTGGGATTCCTCCTTTAGCAGTTCGTGGTGAACCAGGTGAATGAGGAAGCCATTCAGTGTCCTTTGAGAGTTTGGGAGTAGTTTTTAACCTGCTGCTCGCATGTGCTGGAGTCACTCTGTAAATGTCAATCTCCATCCAACTAGATTGTAATCTCCATCAAGACAAAAGCAAAATACTGCAAATTCCCAGAGAGTATGGTTCCGCATTTGAGTGTGAGATTAATTTTGAATTTGTCGGACTTGGCTACTATTTTCTCCTCTCGTAGGACATGGGCATTGCTGGTTGGGCCAGCATTTATTGCCCGTCCCTAGTTGCCCTTGAGAAGATGGTGTTGAGCTGCCTTCTTGAACCACTGCAGTCCATGTGCTGTAGGTTGACTCACAATGCCTTGAGAGAGGGAATTCCAGGATTTCACCCGGCAACACTGAAGGACCCGAGACATATTTCCAAGTCAGGCTGGTGAGTGGTTTGGAGGGGAACAGGAAGGTTTTCATTTTCCCATGTATCTGCTGCCCTTGTCTTTCTAGATGGAAGTGGTGTGTGGCAAATGTGTGGCAATGACCATTTCCAATCCAACCTCGACATTCAATAGTGTTACCTTCACTGAATCCCCCACTATCAA
Organism: Stegostoma tigrinum; assembly: GCF_030684315.1. Taxonomy (NCBI): domain Eukaryota; kingdom Metazoa; phylum Chordata; class Chondrichthyes; order Orectolobiformes; family Stegostomatidae; genus Stegostoma; species Stegostoma tigrinum. The sequence continues at coordinate 66,025,985 of NC_081364.1, read as the reverse complement.
CATCCTGGGGGTTACCATTAATCAGAAGCTCAGTTAGACTTGCCATACAATACAGTGGCTACAACAGCAGGTCAGATGTCTGAATGCTGCAGTGAATAACTCGCCTCCCAACTCTCTAAATGCCTGTCCACAAGGTACAAATTGGGAACATGATTGAATACTCCCCACTTGCTTGGATGGGTTCAGCTACAACAACACTCAAAACACCATACAGGACAAAGTGGAATTTGAATTCAATAAAAATCTGTAATCAGGAGTCTAATGGTGACCATGAATCCATTGTCAGTTGACAGAAAACCCTATTAGGTTAATTAATGTTCTTGAGGGAAGAAAACTGCCATCCTTACCTGATCTGGTCTACTTCTGCCTCCAGACCCACAGCAATGTGTTTGATCTTAACTGTCCTGTGGGCAATTAGGGACAAGCAATAAATGCAGGGCTAGTCAGCAATGCCCACATCCATGAATGAAATAGAAGGAAAACATTTTTTTATAAAGTGTTACTGAAGAGAGGGACCAGGTCTGGAGAGTATATCAGGGAGAGAAAGAGGTGGAGGGGCAGTGCCAGGTTTTGTTCTGATGTCTACCAACTGTGACTTGAGGAGGGTATAACTTGATAAGCCCTGAGAGCCAAACCCAGATTGTGTCAAGCTCCCCAGGATCTTGAATAAATAAATCCTGCCAGGGCCCTGAAGGTCACTACAGCTCCGACTCATGATGCAGCTCTGTCTAGGGGTCACAGCAGGAAATCTGCAGACACCTGTAGGAATAACAGAGTAGTATTGGTTGGAGATTTTAATTTCCCCTGTATTAACTGGGCCATCCGGAGTGTAAAAGGCCCAGTTGGGGCAGAATTTTTCAAATGTGTCCAAGAAAGTTTCCTAAATCAATATGTGGAGGGCCCTATTCACGAGGTTGCAACATCAGACCTCCTCTTAAGAAACAAGGTTGAGCAAGTGTCTGAAGTGTCAGACAGAGAGCACTTTGGGTCCAGTGACCATAACTCTCTTAGTTTTAACATAGTTATGGGAAAAGATAGGCCAGGTCCACAGGTTAAGGTGCTAAACTGGAGCAGGGCTAATTTTGGGGCCATTAGGCAGGATCTAGCAGGGGTCGACTGTGTGAGTCTGTTTGAGAGAAAAGGAATGACTGGCAAATGGGAGGGTTTTTAAAGTATGATATCAAGAGTCCAGGGACAGATGTCCCTGTTAGGGTGAAGGGAAAAGCTGGCAGGTTTAGGGATCCCTGGCTGACAAGGGATATTGAGACTCAGGTCAGGAAAAAGAAGAAGGCATACTTTGGGTTTAAGCTACTGGGGTCAAGTGAATCCCTAAATGACTATAAAAAATGTGGGAGCATACTCAAGATGGAAATCAGAAGAGCAAACAGAGGGTATGAGGGGGATCTGGCAGATAAGGTTAAAGCCAATGCCAAGAGTTTTTCAGTTGTATTAAGAGTGAAAGGGTGGCTAGGGAGAGAATAGGGTCCCCTTAAAGATCAGCATGGTTGTCTATGTGTGGAGCCACAGGAGATGGGAGAGATTTTTAATGAATATTTCTCCTCAGTGTTTACTGAGGAGGGCATCATGGGTGTTAAGGAAATAAGGGAAACAAGTGGGGATGTTTTGGACTGCATTCTATTACCAGAGAGGAGGTGTTTGCAGCCTTAAAGCACATTAAGGTGAATAAATCCCCTGATCAAGTCCATGTTTTGACATTGTGGGAGGCTAGAAAAGAAAATGCAGATGTCCTTGCAGAGATTTTCGCTACATCTTTAGCACTGGTGAAGTTCCAGAAGGCTGGAAGGTGGCTAATGTTCTTCTATAGTTTAAGAAAGGTAGCAATGACAAGCCAGGGAACTACAGGCCAGTGACCCTGACATCAGCGTTGGCACGTTATTGGAGAGGAAACTGAGGGACAGGATCAACCAACATTTGGATAGCCTAGGTCTAATTGGGGCTGGTCAGCATGGATTTGTGCATGGAAAGTCATGTCTGACAAATCTTTTGAAGTTTTTCCAAGAGGTAACCAAGATGATAGATGAGGATAGGGCAGTCAGTGTTGTTTATATGGCCTTCAGTAAGGCCTTTGACAAAGTCCTGCATGGCAGGCTAGTGATGAAAGTTGGGTCGCATGGGATCAAGGGATAGCAGCTAATTGGATTCAAATTTGGCTCAATGGTAGGAAGCAGAGAGAATAGGGTCCCCTTAAAGATCAGCATGGCTGTCTATGTGTGGAGCCACAGGAGATGAGAGAGATTTTTAATGAATATTTCTCCTCAGTGTTTACTGAGGAGGGCATCATGGGTGTTAAGGAAATAAGGGAAACAAGTGAGGGTGTTTTGGACTGCATTCTATCAGACTGGAGGCCTGTGACTAGTGGTGTGCCACAGGAGTCAGTGCTGGAACATTTGTGATTTGTTACTGTCATAAATGATCTGGATGTGAATGTACTTTTTTTTTAAATGGAGAAAGGCTTTCAAAATCTGAAGCACAGCGGGAGTGAGGGATCCTAATTTGGGATTCTCTCAAGGTTAATGCGCAGGTTCAGTTGGCAGTTAGGAAGCCAATGGCAAGGTTGGTATTCACTCCAAGAGGACAGAATTCAAGAACTGGGATGTTCTGCTGAGGGTGTATAAGGCTCTGGTAAGGCTGTATTTAGAATGTTGTGAGCAGATTTGGGCGCTATATCTAAGTAAGGTTGTGCAGGTGTTGGAGAGGGTCCAAAGGAAGTTTACAAGAACCATGTTTGGAATGAAGGGATTGTCACATGAGGAGCAATTGAGGACTCTGGGTCTGCTCTCAGTGGAGTTTAAAAGGATTAGGGGGACCTGACTGATACTTACAGAAGCCTGAAAGGCCTGGATAGAGTAGCTGTGGAGAACTAGGAGAGACTAGAACCTGAGGGCACAGCCTCAGTGTTAAAGGATGATTAGATAGAACTGAGATGAGGAAGAATTTCTTCAGCCAAAGAGTGATGAATCAGTGGAATTCATTACTGCAGAGAGCTGTGGAGGCCAAGTCATTGAGTGTATTTAGGACAGAGATAGATAGGTTCTTGATTAGTGACTTGATGGACCAAATGGCCTAATTCTGCACCTACCTTTAACGCTCTTTTGGAAATCCTTCCACTCCTTGAATGCGCAGTTCATGGGCACCTTGACCCTCATGAGGAAGACCACAATATTTCCCCACAATATTCCCCTTCAAGAGTTTTTAATGGGAAATCCGAATGAGCTTTGGGAAGTCAAATTCCCAAGAGATGAGTTTATTGCAGTTTAACTATGGCCACATGAGGGTGCTATTATACATTGCCTCCACCAGTTCCGGAAAATATTGACATTCCTCACAATTTCTGCACATTTACTTTTCTTACTCACTTAAATTCCAACTGAACCACTGCTTTCTTATTCCTATAAAGAAAATTCCTTTCCTAACTTGGACTTTTAGTCCCTAGGGGTGGACCCTGTCTGGGCCTGAGGCTGTGGAGGGCTGTTTCTTCCAACAAGGATTTATTTTGCCCCAGAATCTTCAATTGTGCACAAATCTGAACTTTCCACTGTGGCCGGATATCTTCACAGAGTCTCAGTCTTGTGATGGCACAGAGAGAGGCCATTTGGCCCTATCCCCATTTCATGCATACCACTTCTATCCAAACAATGAATATTGCCAATGCCTCAACTGAATCTGCCTCCAATATTCCTGGACAGTGCATTCCTCATTCCAACTAATCCCTCTTTCTCACAACACACTTGTTTCTTTTCCACATCACATTAAATCTATGCTGTTTTGTTTCTGTTCTGATGAAGGGTTGCCAGACCCGAAACGTTAACTCTGATTTTTTCCTTCACAGATGCTGCCAGACCTGCTGACCTTTTCCTGCAACTTCTGTTTTTGTCCCTTTCATTCTTGCTCCCGTTATGAACAGGAACAGTTCTTCTTATTTACTTGATCCAGGCCACTCATGATTTTAAAAACCTTGATCAAATCTCCTCTCAGTCTTCCTCTCTCCAAGGAGAACAGTCCTAGCCTCTCCAGTCTATGCTCATAATTAAAGTTTGTCATTCTTGAAATCATTCTTCAGAATAACTTCTGCACTCTCTCCTATGCATTCACATCTTTCCTATAATGTGGGACTCACAAATGTAAGCAATATTCTGGCTGAGGTCTAACATTGTACAAATTCAACATCATGTCCTTGCTCTCGTATTCTAAGACCTTATTGATAAAGCCAAGAACACTGTCTGTTTTGTCTACTGCTCTCAGCAGCTGTCCTGCCACTTTCAATCATCTGTGCACATATACACCCAGCTCCCTCTGCTCCTGCAACCCCTTTAGAATTTTTAGCCTTATTTTATATTATGTTTAAGTGTACTTCCCACCAAAGTGTATCAGCTCACATTTCTCTGCGTAGAACCTCATCTGCTGCCTATCAGTCCCCTCCACCAAATTGTCAATGTCCTTCTGGAGTTCTGTAATGTCCATCTCACAGCTTACAACTCTTCCAAGTTTTGTGTCATCTGCACTTTTTGGAAGTTGTCCCCTGCACAACAAGATCCAGATCTTGCCCGGTAGTTATCTGTTCTCAAAGGGAGCGACCAGTCTTGAAGTCTGTGTCTGTGTGGATCCAGCCTCCAACAGACTACAGGATCAATGGAATGCTGGGGAAACATCTAACTTCAGGATTGGGAACCCTTCCCACTCTACCTATCTGCCCCAGTTGAAAGTTGTTAATTTGTCAGTGATGTGATCATCTGATTAGAATCTGCCCGGGTGAGTACATTGCCTTCAATATTAAAATGAGGAAGCTTTTCTGAGTGTTTAGTTTATCTCAAGATGCACAGATTTTTAGTCATGAGTATGTGGCATGAAAACCTATGGACAGTTTCATGGTTACTTGATTGCTCTACAGCTTGGTCTACCATTATCATCTGCTGTAACTGGTAATTCACCTACCTGTGATCAGAAAAATATATCTTGATAATCTAAATATTACATGGAAATGGAAGGGACACAATCAAGTAGCCATGAAACTGTCCATAGGTTTTCATGCCACATACTCATGAATAAAAATCTGTGCATTTTGAGATAAACTAAACACTCACAAAAGCTTCCTCGTTTTAATATTGAAGGCTATGTACTCACCCGGGCAGATTCTAATCAGATGATCACATCACTGACAAATTAACAACTTTCAACTGGGGCAGGTAGGTAGAGTGGGAAGGGATCCCAATCCTGAAGTTAAATGTTTCCCTAGCATTCCATTGATCCTGTAGTCTGTTGGAGGCTGGATTTGGATCCACACAGACACAGACTTCAAGGCTGGTCGCTCCCTTTGAGAACTGATAACTCACATCAGGTCAATTCCTCTCCAAATGAGCAGTTTCCCATCAATTGAGAACTGGATGTGCTTCGACCCCTGGAACAGAAAGATTATCGGCAAGACAGTTTCTGGCTTCACCACCCACCTTCAAATTTGTTCTGTATCTTCGATCATTATAGCCTCCCTTTTATTATTCACTGGTCTTTTTTTAATGTTGTACTTAATTTACTGTGATATTATTTGCTAATTCAGTTGCCTAGTCTTTCCTGGGGCTCATGTAACTCTTAGTCCTGAAACAACTGAATTAAATGACTTAAAAGGTGAATACAAGATTTTGTAATTAGGCAAACTCATGTCTAATCAATGTAAACAGTGTAAAGAAAATGTACAGTATTCCCTGCAATTCGGAAGGTTAAGGGATGGATTTGGCCAAAGTTTTCAGACACTAAGATAGGGTGTACAGAGATGAATGCTCTGCTGCTTGGGCAGTCGAGGATCATTGGGGGTGGGCTAATTCGTCTAAAGATCAGAACAAAATCTTTTTAGGAGTAAATGTCAGAACACTTTTATGCACAGAGACTCAAGTTTTAGACCTTCCTTCTGAATATGACAATCAATCCTCGATCATTGAAGATTTTAAATCTGCGATTGATATGATCTACAGACAACAATGTGAAATGAGGTTACGCATAAGCTACCCACTGATGGAACCTAGGAGATTCAGTGTCCCACACCTGTTCCTACTGGCTTTTGAAGTGTGCGACAATTTTGTTGCCCTCCTGTTCTGTATCACTGTTTATAAAGCCAAGAATCTTGCGTGCTTTTCTAATAAATTTCTTGCCCTCCTACTTTGCTCTATGCAATATTCCTAGTTCTCTCTGTTACTGCAACTCCAATAAAATTGAGCTCTTGCTGCTCTGCTTGCTTCTTGACAAAATGCAGCACTTCACACTTAAACTTCATTACCGTAGAAACAGCAGAGTATCTGCAGCTTTGGAGACAACACTGTCTGTGCATGATAGAGGTGTGAATATTAGATTTGTATTTGAAAATACACAGGCGCACTACAGAGGCATGGCCAGCTGATGGCGCCTGTGCTTCAGAAATCGGGATTTACTCAGGACAGAATGAACAGCTCTGCAAGTGTACACTTTGCTCCACCCATTCATCTCTCCCTCCCTCTCTCCATCCATATCTTCCTCTCTCCAATCACCTCCCTCTCTCTGTCCACCCATCCCTCCCTCCTTCAACCCATCTCACCGTCCATCCTTCTATCTCTTCCTGTCCCCCTCCCTCTCTCCCTTCTCAACTTCTTTACTCATCCCTCCCTCTCCCTATCCATGCTCTCTGCTCTCTGTCCATCCTTCTCTCTATTCTATCCTCCAATCCATCCCTGCTCCCCGCCAAGTTTCACCTAACCCAGATTCTTTCTTGTTTATGTCCCCTACCTTCATTCGTGCTCCCACATCCCAAGACAACAAATAGTACACCTTAAAATGTCCCAAAGCATTTTGCAGAAACACAATGAGGAAATGGCCACTAACTGAGAGTATTTATGGAAGGACAGTGAATGTTTCTTCAGTGCCAAAACAGAAATTGCCAGAGAAACTCGGCAGAACTGACAGCATCTGTGGAGAGAAAGCTGAGTTAATGTTTACAGTCCAGTGACCTTTATTCAGAGTGTTTGGGTTTTATGGGGTTTGTTAAAGACTGAGAAGGTGGTGGAGACACTGTATGAGACATTAGCTGTCATCAATGAGGGCAATACAGATAAACATCTTTGTGATGTTAGACCAACATTATTCCAGATAATGTAAGTGCAGAGAGGCTGAACATGCAAGGGAACCAGTTTTGAGGAGTCTAAAGGGTGCACCCGACAGATTTGAAAAAGCTATTCAGGATCTGAGTGCTTTCAGAGTAAGAAGCAAGCGTCATCCAGTGGCAAAAGCAGAGATGGTGAGAATATTATGATTTAAATTCATGACCAAAAGAAACTGTGGGAGGAGAAATTGTTTTGTGCAGTGATTAGCGCTGAACGCACTTCCTGAAAGTGGACTCAATAGTAGTTTTCCAAAATGGAATTTGATGATTGCTTGCGATGGAAGAAGAAGGACTAATGGATCTCTCAATGAGCCTATCAGAGGTTCTTTGTGCTCTTGGATGCTGTCTCTGGTTAGAATTTCTGCTGCGCTGAACACCAGCAATGCACCTGCAACCTCCTCAGGATTCAGTGGAGGCACAAGTAAACAATCATCAGTCTCCTTCCTCGATCCAGTTCCACATGTATTCAGGCAAACCCTGTAAAATCAACTACGATGAGCTGCACACTGTGTCTGGGGTGACTCAAAAGCATCAGGTTACGGCTGTAGAGACATTGGGAAGGCCACATTTGGTGTATCACATACCATTCTGGTGTCCCTGCTGTAGGATGGAGGTTATGAAACTGAAGAAGGTGCAAAAGAAATTTACAAGGACGTTCCTGGGTGCAAGGTTTGGGTTATAATGAGAGGTTGAATAGGCTAGGACGTTTTTTCCCTGGAGTGTAGGAGGCTGAGGGTTGACCTTATAGAGGTTTATAAAATCATGCAGGGCATGGATAGGGTGAAAAGCCAAGGTTTTTTTTCCTCAAGATAGGCAAGTCCAAAACTAGAGGGCTTAGATTTATGAATGAGAGGGGAAAAATTTGAAAGGGACCTGAGGAGCAATGTTTTTGCGCAGAAGGTGCTGCGTATGTGGAATGACCTGCCACAGGAAGTGGTCAAGGTGGAAACAATTACAATGTTTAAAAGACAGTTTGACAGGTATATGAATAGGAAATGTTTAGAGGGATATGGGCCAAACCAAGCTGTGATGCATCTGGATAGAATGCTTTCTATAGTGTATCTATAAAAATTAGTAAGTGTTGTTGTGGGCATGTTGAATTTCCTTAGCCTTCTGAGAAAGAAGGAAGGTTGGTGTGCTTTCTCGACTGTTGCGTCAACTTAAGTGCACAAGCTATATCATTGGTAATAGTTGCTCCTGGGAACTTGTGGCTCTCAACTACCACCACCTCAGCAACATCGATACAGGCAGAGGTGTGTCCCCCACTCTGCTTCCTGAAGTCAACGGCCAGTTCCTTCATTTTGCTGACGTGGAAGGAAAGATTGTTGTCTTTACACCATGTCACTAAGATGTCTATCTCTTTCCTGCTCTGTGTCCTGTCATTATTTGAGATCTGACACCCTACAGGAAATTTATAAATGGAATTAGAACTGAATTTGGCCACAGAGTTGTGAGTGTACAAGGAGCACAGTAAGATCTAATTGAAAGCTGGAACAGAATGAAGGAGCTGAATGGCCTGTATTATGGCTCTTGTGGGAAATTCAACTAAAATAACCTAATTCACTGTGGTGTGTGTATGTATGAGTGTCTGTGTCTGTGTAGGTGTGTGTGTGTGTGTGTGTGTGTGTGTTTGTGTGTGTGTGTGTGTGTGTATCTGCATTTTACAGGCTTTGAAGGGGTACAGTTTAATTTGCATAAATTACATCAACAGAAATCCTTTCTTTTCATCATTCCGGTTAAAGTTAATTGAACTGAATTAGCTCTACTGCCACATGCACTCAAATGAGTACAGTGAAATGTTTACAGTCGCCGCATTACAGCACCATCTTAGGTAAAAGAAACAGACAAAGAAGCAAAGAAAAATACAGCTCAGACCCTTCAGCCCTCCAAGCCTGTGCCGACCACATTTTGCCTGTCTGTACTAAAATTGTCTTCTTTTACAGGTACGTAAGTACAGATATTTAAGGTCAAATTGCTAGGAAACAAAAAAAATTTAGAAAAATGAAAAAAAAAGCCCAGCAATACAGGACATAGGAATAAATTAGAAAAATAAAGAAATAAAAAGTTCAGAATGTCAGCCTTTTTGACCCTGTCCATGTGTTCCAGTAAATAATGATCCATTAACTGTTACTGAGGAAATCTGGTGTAAGTGGCTTCTGTCCTGAGGGGCAGTTGGTTTAGCAAATTGATCATTTTGGTGGTCACACTGGGATTTTATACATATTGTGAGGAGTAGTTATCAGCCCAGCCTCTCAGTTAATATGGTGATAGTCTCCAGGGAGTAAAAACAAACTGGAGTTAATATTCCAGATTGGTCATATAACTGAGAATCTGAGCTTTGGGGAAAGCTGATGAAACATATTGGACGTGACTGACCGAGTTTTGTTGCTGTGCCGAATTCCAGCCGGCATTTCAATTCCTGTGTGAACAGATGAAGAGGGAAAGCCCTGGATCTGTCCTGTGGAATGAAGTCTAACTCCACACATCCCATTTTCCACACTCCCTTCCACAGCTGATTATTCAGCTCAGCTGGTCTGTCACACACTGAGCTGGAAAGGGGAGTCAAACCAGACAATGCCCTTGATTCCCTCAGACTCGAAATGTCAACTCTGTTTCTCTCTCCACAGTTGGTGCCAGACCTGCTGAGTTTCTACAGTACTCTCTGTATTTTATTTGAGATTTTCGACCCCAATGGAATTTCGATTTGGTTTGAGTGATCTGTCACACAGCTGTTTGAGAGTCAGAGAGTTTACAGCATGGCAAAAGGCCCTTTGGCCCATTGTGTGTGCACCTGTCTTCCAGCATCCTATCTCATCATATTTGCCAACAGGTAGCCAATATGGACTTGAACGCCAAGATCCCTCTATACATCAATGCTGTTCATTAACTGTACGCTTTTCCTTAACTTTTGATTCCCCAAAGTGCAGCAGCTCACCCTTTCAAAGATTAAACTCCATTGCCATTTCTCTACCCATATTTGCAACTGATCTTTAGATCATTGTATCCTTTCACAACCCTCTACACTACCCACAACTCCACCGATCTTTGTATCATCTGCAGACTTACTAACCATCCATCGTCATTTTCATCCAAGTTATTTATATATATCAACAAACATCAAAGGTCCCATTATGGGTCCTTGCAGAACAACACCAGTCCAAACCTCCAGCCTGAGAAACAACCTTCCCCCACAACCCTCTACCTTCTATGGACAAGCCAATTCTGAATCCACACAGCCAAGTTCTGTGGGTCCCATGAATCTTAATCTTCTGGATGAGCCTTCCATGAGGACCCTTGTTGAAAGCCTTCCTATAATCCATGTAGTCAACTTTCATTGCTCTACCATCATCGATCATCTTTATTACCTCCTGGAAAAATTCAATCCAGTTAGTAAGACATAACTTGCCCTGCACAAAGCCATGTTGACTGTCCCTAATTAGGCTGTGCTTTTCCAAACATGCGTAAATCTCATCCCTAAGAATTCTTTCCATTAGCTTGAATTGAGTACAAGAGTCCAGATGTTATGTTGCAGCTTTATAAGTCTTTGGTTGGGCAGCACTTCGAGTACTGTGTTCAATTCTGATCACCACATTACAGGAAGGATGCGGAGGCTTTGGAGAGGGTGCAAAAGAGATTTGCCAGGATGCTGCCTGGATTAGAGGGTATGAGCTATAAGGAGTGGCAGAAACCGAAGGGAGGTTTGATGGAAGTCAATAAAATTATGAGATGCATAGATAGGGTTGCTGGTCAGAATCTTTTTCCCAGAGTTGAAATATCTCATTCTAGCGTGCATGCATTTAAGGTGAGAGGGGGAAAGTTCAAAGGAGTTGTGAGGGGCAAGTTTTTTATACAGAGAGTGGTAGGAGTGTGGAACACGCTGCGAGTGATGGTAGTAAAGACAGGTAAGATAGGGGTATTTAAGAGACTTTTAGATAAGAACATAAATGTGCAAGGAATGGAAGAAATGGAGAATAGGCAAAAGGGATTAGTTTAATCTGGCGTCATGTTTTGCATAGCATCATGGGCCAAAGGGTCTGTTCCTGTGCTGTTTAGTTCCATGTTCTAGTAGTTTGGTGGGCAGTGGTGTTTTCAAATGCTCATCTAAATAGTTCTTAAACATCTTGAGGGGTCCTGCCTCTACTGCTCTTTCACGCAGTGAGTTTCAAACCCCACCCCCACCCTTCACATGAAAATATCTTTTCCTGAAATAGCTTCGTGTTGGGAGACTTTAGAAGAGCAGAAAAATACTAATATAACCTTTACTGCAGTGAAGCAATATTTCACCATTGATTAAATGCAAAATCTCAAACTTAGAAACCATACTTCTTCAATTTTTAATAACTTAATAAACTTCATTCTTGAAAGACCACGTGCCAAGGACAGTTTTCAATTATCACATGTTGGAAGTCCAATTAATAACTGAGTTGCACTTGTAGCATTTGATCATACATTAATATGTCTTTCAGGTTGCAAACCTTCCTGAATTAGCGGAATACCTGTCGACACTTTTATCTATTTTCTGTCTAGCGAGTTTTGAGAAGATTTGTAGCTCAGGTTGAGGTTCTGGATGTGAGTTTGCTCGCTGAGCTGGAAGGTTAGTTTTCAGACGTTTCGTCACCATTCTAGGTAACATCATCAGTGATACATCACCAACCCAAGGAAACCTAACCAGATAAATAGAAAGCAGGACATAACACCAGCGCTTCGTCGGAGGCTCACTGAAGATGTATTTTCTGTCTATTTTCTATTATAAAATAATTTGTGGTTAAGAAACAGACATGAAACTTCCATTTCACTCAGTGTTGCAGATACCTTATCAGGGTTGGCAATTTATCAGTGTGATGAAGGTTAATAGGAGAATATAAATGCCAGGTCCATAGCAGAGTACGTTAGTGTGAAAAAGGCGTTTGTTAAGTTGCCATACCAAAAAATACTTGGCAAATTCCAGCCCCCCACCAAACCTGATAGTTACCTGAAAACTGTGCCCCTTAGTTATTGACCCCTATACTAAAGGGAAAAGACTCAGAACTTTATACATGACAAACCAATCCCCAGCCACAGCTGCTTTTGCTCTAAAGAAAGCAACCCGAGCTCATGCATTCTCACTTTGTAGCTAAACTGCCCCATCCCAGGCAATATCCTGGTTAATCACCTCTACACCCCCCTCAGCATAATCACATCCTTCCTGTAGTTGTGCGCAATTTTTGAGCTGACTTCATGTACAGCTCAGTCATAACATCCTCAGTCTTGTATTCAATGCCTTGATGAATGAAGGCTAGTATTTCCTAAGCCTTTTTCACACCTTACCTACTACACGAAACTCTTTCCATTCCCAATCTGCCCTTAAGTGTTTCTGCATTTCTTTATCCCTCTTGTCATGCTTCAAGGTCCCAGTGTTGCCAGCTTTAGCCATTCCTTGTGGCCCAAAGTTCTGTGGTGGCTCGGTGGTTAGTATTGCTGCCTCACAATCCCAACCTTGGGTGACTGTCCGCATGGAGTTTGTACATTTTGCCTAGGTCTGTGTGGGTTTCCTCCAGGTGTAGTAAAAACTGATGATGCTGGAATGAGACATAACAGTGTGGAGCTGGAGGAACACAGCAGGCTAGGCAGCATCAGAGCAGCAGGAAAGTTGATATTTCAGGTTGGGACCCTTCCCTGACCTGAAATGTCAACTTTCCTGCTCCTCTGATGCTGCCTGGCCTGCTGTGTTCCTTCAGCTCTACACAGTGTTTCCTCCCACAGTCCAAAGATTTGCAGGATAGGTGGATTAGTCATGGGAAAATGTAGAGTTAGAGGGATAAGGTAGGGAATTGGGTCTGACATTATTTGGGAAATACATCAGTTCCTGCATTATTCCACTTCCACCAGTAGACCAGCACTGTCCAGCATGCATACATCAATAAAAAGTACTAGGATAGGAACATTGTGGTGGTAGCTTGATGAAGTGGAGGGTGAGGAGACACATGTTTTAGTGCTGTAATTCCACGTCATTATAAATTCCACAGGTCAGTGAGGATCACTACCACCCCGAACTTCTTTGCTATCCAAACCTTCCACTTCAATTGACATCTTTTCCTGTGCAACATCAGTTCATTAAAATACATGGTGAGAGAGAGCTTTTTTTCCCTCTATTCATTCACGGCATGAGGGTGTCACTAGCTAGGCAGCATTTATTGCCCTTCCCTAATTGCCCAGATGGCAGTTAAGAGTCAACCACATACTGTGGGTCTGGAGTCACACATAGGCCACGTAAGGATGGCAGTTTCCTTCCCTAAAGAACTTTAAGTTAATCAGATACGTTTTTCCTGACAATTGACAATGGATTCATGGTCATCATTAGATTCTTAATTCCAGATATTTATTGCACTCAAATTCCACCATCTGCCATGATGGGATTTGAACGGGGGTCCCCATAACGTTAGAGATAATGGGAACTGCAGATGCTGAAATATCTGGGATAACAAAGTGTGTAGCTGGATGAGCACAGCAGGCCAAGCTGCATCTTAGGAGCACAAAAGCTTTAAGGGTCTAGGCCTGAAACGTCAGCTTTCGTGCTCTTAAGGTGCTGCTTGGCATGCTGTGTTCATCCAGCTCCACACTTAGTTATCCCCATAACATTATCTGAATTAATAGTCCAGCCATAATACCACTAGGCCATTGCCTCCCCATAGTCAACGAAGAGGTCAATGACTGAGCTGCAGGTGAATCCCAATTCCACAAACTCCTTCCAGGACGTATCATGAATATTGATGAGCGTGATGGTGTCGGCGGCGCCGTGCGCATTTTGGTGAACGTGATGATGTCCGTATAGACGTGCGCATATTGATGAACGTGATGATGTCAGTGAGGACGTGAGCATATTGATGAGCGTGATGAGGTGGCTGGCCGCCCGCCCGCCCGCAGCCATTTTGCTTGTTTGTGTCCGGTTTCCAGGCGGTTGGGAGCGGACGGCTCCGTTACTTGGCGACAGACCGAGCGGCACGAGAGACTGAGTGAGGCCGGGGACAGGTGCCGTTGGCCAGCCCAGACCGGTGAGTACGGGATGGGTAGTCTCACTGAGACACCACGGTACAGGTAGCTCCTGGTGCAGGAGCCGGGCTGGGCCGGAGTGACAGCAGCCGGGACCGGGAAGAGCCCGGACGGGGATCACCGGAGCAGGTCGACACCGGATCACCCACGCTCCCCCCGTCCTCCGTCAGCACTAGATCACCATCTCCCGAACCAGATCGCCTTCTCCAGTAACAGATCACCAACCCCCTCACACCTGGCACCAGATCATCGGATCACTTTATCAGCATCCTCCGCGGCCCCGGCACCAGATCACCACCTTCCACCTCAGCCGCGAGATCATTTCAGTCCACCCCCCCCCACCCCCCCAACCGCCAAATAGAGCCCTGGGTCACCCGAGCTCCGGCACCAGATCGCCACCTGCCACCTCGGCCGCTAGATCACCTCAGTCCACCCCCCCCCCCACCGCCAAATAGAGCCCTGGATCACCCGAGCTCCCGCACCAGGGCACCGCTCCGGCCACCAAATCGCCTCCCATCAGCACCAACTCTCCTCACCGCTAACACCAAATCACCGCCTCTTGCACCAATTTGTCTCACTTTCGAAACTGGATCGACTCAGCCCCTACAAGATAAATCAGCAGAATTCTGCTCTTCAGCCCACCGTTTCTGCTGTTCCAGCGAATCTGGCTCAAGGGACCTCGATCCTTTTATTAATCCTTCACAGACCTCTGCAGTGATGAGCTCCACAGATTCACCACCCTCTGGCTGGAGATATTCTTCCTCATTGCAAATCTGAAGCGTCCGTCCCTTCACTCTGATGTTGTGCCCCCATGAGTTAGCCTTTTCTATTAGAAGAGGTATCTTCTCCACATCCAGGCTTCCCAGTATCTTTTCAGTTTAAATTAGATCCCCATCTCAATCTTGTAAGCTCCATTGAGTACAGATCCAGAGTCCCCAAAAGTTTTTTATATGACAAGCCCTCCATTCCGCGGATTATTCCTGTGAACCCCCTGTGGACCCCTTCCAAGTCCAGCAAGGGTGTTCACAGGGTATGGGGCCTAAAACTAGTCACAGTATTCCAATTGCAGCCTGACCATAACCTTACACAGCCTCAGCAATACATTTCTGCTCTTGTATTCTGGCTACCTCAAAATTGATGCTGATATTGCATTTGACATTCTAACTGCCAGCTGAAACTGCATGTTAACCTTAAAAGAATCCTGAGTAGGACTCTCAAATCCCTTTGTGTTTCAGGTTTCCAAAGCCTTTTGCCATTTAGAAAATAGTCATGTGCCTCCATTATTCCGACCAGAGTGCATAATCTTACATGTTCCCACATTGTATTCCATCTGCTACTTTTTTGCCCATTCTCCTAGCCTGTCCCAAGACCTTCTGCAGCTTCGTCAACATTACCTGTTCCTCCACCTATATTTCTGTCATCTGCAAACTAAGCAACAATGCCCTTGATTCCCTCAGCTTGATCACCATTGCATAACGTGAATAGCTATGGTGTCATTTGTCTACTAGTCACTGGCTGCAGTGATGAAAAAGACCCTATTATCCCCACTGTATGCCAGTCAGCTAATCCTCTGTCCATGCCCAACATTTGCCTCTAACACCATGGATTCTTATGTCATTTAGCAGAGTCCTGTGTGGCACCTTGTCAAAAGCCTTCTGGAAATCAAAATTGATCACAGCCATGGCTCGCCTTTAATTAGTTTCCTGATTAACTCCTCAAAAAAATTCGAACAGATTTGACCTTCTCTTCGCAAAACTATGCTGACACCACCTTCCCTTCGCAAAACTATGCTGACACCACCCTATTTTACCATGTACTTCCAAGTATTCTGCAATCTCGTTGTTAATAATGGAGTTTAAAATCTTCTCAATGACCAAGATCAGGCTAACTTGCCTATAGTTTCCTCTCTTCTGTCTCCCTCCCTTAAACAGGGTTGTGATATCCCCTGACGCCAGATCACCTCCCCAAAAATTTCCCTAACACAGGATTGTCTCACAAAAAGCAGATTTCTGTGTGATATCTCCTGCACTTCCTCCGGGTGCTCCGGTTTCCTCCCACAATCCAAAGATGTGCAGGCTAGGTGGATTAGCCATGCTAAATTATCCATAGTGTTCAGGGGTGTGTGGGTTATAGTGGGATGGGTCTGGGTGGGATGCTTCAAAAGGCGGTGTGGACTTGTTGGGCCGAAGGACCCTTTTCCACACTGTAGGGAATCTAATCTAATCACTGGATCACATCACTCCAAGACCAGATCATTTTATGAAAAATGCCCCCAATGCCAGATAACTGCCCCAAGAAATATCCGCAACACCCAGTCATCTAAGAATCATGCGCTTAACACCAGATTATTTTCCTGAAAAATCCATCCAAGCGCTTACACCTGCAGATTACCCTTAGCCTGTCTCAATCTCCCTCACTCCTTCCTGATTTCCCTCCCCTCAGCCCTGTCAAACTTCTGACCCCCACGAAACCCCCAGATCTTCCACGGCCCCTCAGATCTCTCCTCTAGCTCCTCCCCCCACCCTGATCTCCCTCTTTCCCACCCTCCTAAATCCCCTGCAACATTCACCAACTGTCTGCCCAAGATTACACTAACATAGCCCTACCACAACGTCTATACCCCCATCATGTCCCATATCACCCAAACTGAAGACTTGACCTCCAGATCTGCACCCCGCCCCAGTTCTTCTCCCGCGGACCCCTCCGGATCTCCTGCGTTCGTTTTCCACCCCCCCCCCAAGCTCTCCCAGACTCCCTGCCCCAGCTCTTCCGCACCCCCTTGCAGACCTTCCACACCCCCTGCAGATGCCCCTATTTCCCACTCTCCTAAATCCTCTGCAGTACTCACCAACTCTCCACCTAAGATTACACTAACGCAGCCCCAGTACATCTCCTATAGCCTCATCATGCCTCATATCTCCCAAACTGAAGACTTGACCTCCACAGCTAGCTATTAGAACTATTTTTGATAGAATGTGGCATAACTGGGATCAATAGGAAATGGGGAAATTTTCTTACGTCAGGAGTCATTCCTAGGGGAAAGGACAATGATAGGGGTTGACGGAGGTCACTCATTGCAGGACTGGGGAATCACTTCAGTTGTTCGATCGGGTAGTGTTCTCAGCCCATCCGTCTTCAGCTGTTTTCTCATCAGAAGTGGGGATATTTGTGGTAAGGACAAAGAATTTAATGCAACTTGCGACTCACCTGAAGTAGCTTCAGCTCAATGGTTAAATTTTCACCCCACCATGATGCCAGCAGGTGTTGTGAGTGGGAATGAAGTTCAGGGTGGACTATCCTAAAGGAGAGTGAATCTAACCATTGTCTGTTGATATTAAATAGCTTTTCCCACCCACTATTAACTTTCTAGAGTGTGCATGTGATTAATAACTCATCTACTATTTTTAATAAGCACTCTTTCAGAGTAGTGCAGATTACCATCTGCAAAATGCACTTCAGAAACTCACCAAGGCTTCTTCGATGGCATCTTCAAGCTTGAGACCTATACCATCTAGGAGGATAAGGGCGGCAGATGCATGGGAACACGACCGATGTTCCTTCATTTGGTCTAAATCCTGAAACTCCCTTCATAGCGGCATATTGATCTCCTTACACCACAAGGACTGCAGCAGTTGAGGAAAGAGTTTTTCCACCTCTTCTCCAGGATAATGAGTGATGGCACATCATTAGTTGCTGGACCCTGAGCCTCATCCCCATTGACACGACCTACTAGCATCATTGTGTCATAGAGATCTGCAGGACAGAAAAAGGTTCTTTGACTGTGCCAGTTAAAAACAAGCCCCTATCTGTTCTAATCCCACCTACTTGATGCCATTCTTTCCACGACTCAGTAGCCCATTTCTCAAATCTCCTTGTTCTCTTGCTCACTCAACGACCACCCCATGTGTCATGCCCTTCCATAGCCATTTTGTACTGCTGACCTTGACTGAATAATTGCAGCAACCTGCTATTTTTGAAAAAAAGTTTTCATCAGCTCAGATTGTATATGAGCTGGAACAGATAATTCTATAGTATCGTGACAGCCTTGTCTCTCAAACTCCAGCAAAATAATAATGATGCTGTTAATTAGCAGTTTTGCAAGTCTGTCCACGTTGCTTTAGGTTAAATTAGACCTGTTTGCTCAGTACCCGACTTGATTGCGTGTGGTGTTGCAATTCCCTGTGGGTTAAAGTTTAGCATCACTCTGTGACAATAAAGCGAATTCAATTCAGATGAATAAAGTCTGAACTAGGATTTCTGTACCTGATCAGAGATGTCAGATCTTTCGAACTTAGTTATTTTTCGTAGCATCAATCATGCTAACAATTTGGAGGGGTCCATCAGGATCAAGCTGGGTGTCTGGATGCCACCCCCTTCACTACCTCAGGATATTCCAGGCATTTCTATCTCACCCATGACTTTATGAATATTATCACTGTTGGGAAATACAATTTGTACATAGTGTAGACCAAGAAGCAAAAATTAGATAACGGTCAAGTAATTTAGTGGTATTGGTTGATAAATATCAGGAGAACCTCACTTCCTGTTTACTGATTTGCAATGTGATACAATATGCTTCTATCCAAGAGGGCAGATGCGGCTCCAACAAGAAGCACTGCCTCAGTGCTGCGCTGAAGTCTGAGCCTAGATTCTGTGCTGAAATCTGAATGGGACTGAAAGCTATAAACTGCAGCTTGACTCTAAGATGGCATTGCCACTGCTGAGCCATGGATCAAAATCAGAAGCAAGGACCCTGACTGATTAGTTTTACTGCAAATGAAAAGCATTGGATTATTTCCAATGGTGACATTATAACTAATAAATGCATGAAACAGGAGAGCACCGGACTATTCCAGACACTGAATAGCTAAGGATATATCATATCTTTCGGTTCATAGTTGTGATGGTTACTGGGAAGTTCCGGTTTGATTTGTTTTAAAGAAATTTGTAAAAAGAGTAGGTAGGAAGAAAGTGCAGTGGATTTAAAGACAATTTGTATAAATTACATATGGAGCAGTGAACTCAGTTTATTAGTCTTGTAGTCCCTCCACAGCTGGTTTTGTCTCTCCGGTACTTGTCATATGAGGTATCTATTTTGAAAATATATGAAATAAACTGCTGTTTGGAGACCCTGCCTTGGATTTTTACCTCCTGAAATAAGAACAAAACCAATGAGAACATGCACTGATGCATACCGTTTATTCAGCAGAAGTAGCAGAATCTTTAATCACACCTGCTTTGGACTTGTTTTTGTGTTTACACCTCCCCCAGTATGTTGTTCAAATAACTAGTCTTCATGTATGACTTTCAACAGTGAGTATTGTGGCCTTTTTAACTGTAGAAGGACCTCATGGCCAAAACCAATCCTGTCTGCACCCAGTTTTCCATCCAGCCTTGCTTTGTGGCAAAGATAACGAGATAACAACAGGGACCCTGTCTGATATTTTACAGCTAAACTGAGTTGTGATTCTCTCTGCATTACATAGCTGAGATCAAGCTCAGTTTCTAAGGCTGAAGAAGTGACTGGCCAACTGTTTGCTCCTAGCAAAAAAATTAATAGTGGAAGTTTGAGAAATTATACGTCACCTGGTGTGAAGGCAAAGTGGTTTGAATCTTCCTTCACTCAAGAAATGCCATGCTATTCATCAGTGCTATAATTTCTCACAATGCCTTGCCGTTTGTATTGATTATGTGTCAAAGCCACATCATATTAATGTAAAAGTTGCAGTGTAACTAAAGAGGAGACATCAGTTTTTATTCATCCTTGGAATGTGGGCATCGTTGGTTGGACTAGCATTTATCACCTGTCCCTAGTCGCACTTGCAAAGATGGTGATGAGCTGCCTTCTTGAAATACTACAGTCTATGTGCTGTAGGTTGAGTGACAATGCTGAGATAACAAGGTGTAGAGCTGGATGAACGCAGCAGGCCGAGCAGCATCGTAGGAGCAGGAAAGCTGATGTTTCAGGCCTAGGCACTTCTTCAGAAATCGGGAAGGGGAAGGGGGTTCTGAAATAAATAGGGAGAGGCTGATAGATGGATAGAGAAGAAGATAGGTGGAGAGGAGACGGTCTGGTCAAAGAGACAGGGATGGAGCCAGTAAAGTTGAGTGTAGGTGGGGAGGTAGGGAGGAGATAGGTCAGTCCAGGGAAGATGGACAGGTCAAGGGGGTGGAATGAGGTTAGGAGGTATGAGATGGGGGTGCGGCTTGAGGTGGGAGGAGGGGATGGGTGGGAGGAAGGACATATTAGGGAGGTGGGGATGAGCTGAGCTGGTTTTGGGATGTGGTAGGGGTAGGGGAGATTTTGAAGCTTCTGAAGTCCACATTGATGCCATTAGACCGCAGGGTTCCCAAGCGAGATATGAGTTGCTGTTCCTGCAACCTTCGGGTGGCATGGTTGTGGCACTGCAGTAGGCCCAGGATGGACATGTCGTCTGAGGAATGGGAGTGGAAGCTGAAATGATTCATGACTGGGAAGTGCATTTGTTTAATGCGAACCGAGTGTAGTGTTCTGCATAGTGGTCCCCAAGCATGTGCTTGGTTTCCCTGATGTAGAGGAGGATGGGAACAGCGGATGCAGTATACCACATTGGCAGATGTGCAGGTGAACATCTGTTTGATGTGGAAAGTCTTCCTGGGGCCTGGGATGGGGGTGTGGGGGGAGGTGTAGGGGCAAGTGTAGCACTTCCTGCGGTTGTGTGGAGCGGACAAGGGAATCATGGAGAGGGTGGTCCCTCCGAAAAGCGGATAAGGGAGGGGAGGGATAAATATCTTCGGTGGTGGGATCGGAATGCAGATGGGGGAAGTGTTGGCGAATGATGTGTTGGATCCGGAGTTTGGTGGGGTGGTACGTGAGGACAGGGGAGGGACTTGCAGATGAAATGTATGCAGTTCAGCACCTGCCAAGAAAGCAGTGCTTTTAGTGCAATATGATGGATTTCCATACGTATTTTTCATCTACCATTTGCTGACACTTTTTAAAATAAACCTCGCTCTTATTTACTGTCCTTTAAGATCAGCTCTTGATTTCCCTGAAGTTGACTGCTTCACATACATTTGAATTTTTCTGGAGTTTACAATAGCAATTTCTGTAGTCAGTTGTTTCAGGTGTGTTATAGGAGGTATACAGTTGTGCTAAGGAATGTTGCCTGGTCTGGATAGTTTTCGTTTTGAAGAGAGATTGGAGAGACTGGGATTGTTTTCCTTGGAGCAAAGGAGACTGAGAGAGTATATGATTATGCTGTATAAGTTTATAAGGGGCATAGATAGGGTAGACAGGAAGAAACCTTTCACCTTGACAGAGGGATCAATGAGCGGGGCATAAATGTAGAGGCAGAAATAGGAGATTTAGAGAGGATGTGCGGAAAAATATTTTCATCTTTAGTAGCATGGAAGCCTGGAACTAACTGCCTGTAAGGGTGGAAGAAGCAGAAATCCTCATAATGTTGAAGAAGTATTTAGATGTGCAGTTGGGATGCCAAGGAACACAAGACTGTGGATCACATGCTGGAAAATAGGATTAGAATACTTAGGTGGTTGTTTTTGAGCAGCATAGATCCGATAGGCCAAATGGCCTTTATGTCTATTGTAAATCTCTATAACTTCCTGTTTCTTTTGTGTGACTTACTGATTCTTCCAGGCACGTTGTGCTTTTTCCCCCTGCTGCTTTTCATTTTATTTTTTATTTTTTGTTCCCTGGTAGGTGCTGAAGATGTCTTCGCAGTAACACTTGCTGGGAAGTTGCATATTCTACTGTTTTCCAGAAATAAACCATTTGTTTAAGAAAGAAATCACTTGTTTTAAAAGTTGTAGGATTTTAAGTGGCTGAGGTGATGAGGATTTCAGAATTAGATTGGACAATTTGCCGAAGGAGAAGGTTTTTATTCTGCATCTGCCGATGACAGATCGTAGTCCTAAATAGTGTCTTGTTGTGGTTGGTTGGCTCGCCGAGCTGGTTCGTTGTTCTGCAGACGTTTCATTACCCTGATGGGTAATATCATCAATGCAGCCTCCGATGAAGCGCTGTTGTGTTTTTCCCGCCTGGTTTTTAAACTCTGGATGGTAAAAAAACAAACCACATCACCCACAACCCGATCTATATATCTACTCCAAAACCTTAGGTAGTGTCTTATTTGCAGAGATGGTGGAGTAGTGTTGGTAATCCTGGGGCCCAAGATAATTGCCTGAAGGTTCAATTCTCTTTGTAGTAAGTGTGGATTTTAAAACTGATTGATACATCTGGCATGTAAAGCCTGATTCCGTAATGCTGGCATTGATAATTATTGATGGCTCAGTATAAAGATTCATCTGGTTCTCTAATGGACTTTATTATGGAAGAAAATCGACTATCCTTACTGGTCTGACTTACATGTGACTCCAGACCCACAGCAATGTGCTTGACTCTTTGCTGCTGTCTGAACTGACTGATTAAGCCAATCAGTTCAAGTGCAATTTAGGATGGGCACAAAGTGCTGACCTTGCCAGTGACACCTATACTAAATTTCTTACTAAGCCAACATAGTGAAAAGAAGTTAGCCCAGGAGCGCACACCAAGCAGAGCTGAGCTGGCCCTGTTGCAAGGTTCACTGCCTTAGTGTATATTGATGCATTCCTGTTGACCCTTGGTTAGTGGTTAAGCTGATATAATAGACTAAACAGCCACAACATTTCTGCCATTTGTTTTATGTAAATATTGTTTTTCCATTCACACGATGCTCTGATGAATGCGATCGCATTATTGACTGTTGTCCTCAATCATTCCATAAGGGAGTTGTAATGGAATATTCCTGAAGTGCAGAGGAGCTTCTCACAGTTTGTTTGCAATTGGATCTGTGTGTCAACACTGTCATCAATTAGTGGCTGCACAAGATATAGTTTATACAGTGTCACATTGTTGAGCAGTCATGTGTTCGTGATAGATCCCTTCCACAGCTGCATTTGTCTCACTTGCTCCTTCATCTCCTCCTGTATGGTTTTAAGTTAGAATTCAAGGTTTGTTTTTGCCTCCTCCCTTGGAGTTTCTGTCCATTCTATAGGCTCAGGCTCCTTGCAAATAAAGTCCATGATCACTGCTGCTTTGTCAAACTAGCCTTTTTTGAATTCCTGACCAAGTTAAATGAACATGGAGGTGAAAAGTGAAAATGCTGTAAGTAGTGAACAAAGAAATGAGTGTTGAGTATTGAGCATGGATCAGTCGGGCAGAATGCCTTGCTCCTGAGGCGTAGACTCCTGTGTAAAAGCTCTTTTTTTATGTGGGATCTGCCACATGCAAGTGCAGTTCAATCTTTGCCCAGTTTCTACTTCCACCAGTGGTGACTGGATGGAAAGACGATTAGCTTGCTTTCTGTTTTACACCTTTCCTTTTCCCAGTTGCGTACTACTGCCAGAGTTCCTGGGGCCCAATTCCGCACTCCACCATCTTCTTGCCAACAACCAAAGGCAGAGAGATAATAATAGAAGTTACACTTTTTTTTGAAAAAATGCCCTTTGAAGTATTTGTGATTCCATTAAGCAGTCTTTTTTTTTAAAGCAGTATGGGTTGCTAGAAACCCTATGTTACATAAAGTTTTGGAAAAGATCTGTAGCTCAGGTGGTGGATGAGGTTGTTGACTTGTTTGCTGATCTGGCTTGTCTTTGTTCAGACATTTCGACACCATGCTGGGTGGCATCTTTGTTTGCCCCATGTCACAGCTGCTGGCTGAATGAAAAATGTGCTAACAAAGCCAAACAAAACATACCAATGCCAAAAAACAGAAATTGCTGGCAAAGCTCTGCAGGCCTGACAGCATCTGTGGAGAGAAATCAGAGTTAACATTGCGGGATGAGTGACTCTTCCTTAGAACTTCCTCTTTCGGCTTTTAAAACATAACAATTGCTGGAAATCTGAAAGAAAACTAGGAGGCATACACCAGGTCAGGCAGTGTCTGCATCACAGGACCTGCACTCAACTCTCTGACCTTGCTGTAAGTTCTACCTACCCTGTTGCGGATTGTTAGTTTCTGTTGCTTGACCAGTTCATTTTCAGTTGCTGGATGAGTGAGAGGAGAGGTTAGCTTCATCCTCGAGCACAACTGTACGAGGTTTTCATTCACTTGATTTAAAGACTATTTTCTGTGATTGGGGCTTTCATCTTACAAATGAGCATCATGAATACTATGCTTAACAGTGTTTACTGAGGGCAATATTCAAAGCTGTTCAAATATTTATTATGAGTGTATACTGTGGTCACACTGACCTGCTTGGTGTCAGTTTTTTGTCAGTCAGTTTTATAATTGTTCTTCCTCTTGTGCTTGATTTCAAAATGTCTAAATTCTTCCTCATAAAATGCAGCAACTTTCTGCTGTGTGATTGCTTGTAATCTCCTTTGCTTAGCATCAATTTTTATTAGTTCATGCGATATAGATAATGGAATCTGTGTCGAGGTTTATTGCCCATCCGTAATTACTTGTGGGGAAAGTGATAGTGAGCTGCCTTCTGGAACCACTTCTAACCCTTTTACCGAGATACCTCCACATGCTATTAGGGACTACTCCCAGGATTTTGTTCCAGCAACACTGAAGAAACAGCAGTATATTTTCAAGTTAGGATGGCGTGTGATTTAGGTGGGTTTTGTAAGTGATGTTCCCACACATCTGCTTCTTGTACTTACACTTGACCAAGATTGTATGCTTAGAAGTACTGTCAAAGGAGTCCAGAGCTAGTTCCTGTAGTGAACCTGATCGATATGCTTTGGCGTAGTGATGGAGAGAGTGAATGTTGAAGAGGGTAGATGGGGTATCAATCAAGTGTTCTGCTTTTGTTGTACTTGTTAAATAGATGGCATGTATTCCATCACTTTCCTGATTTGCCCTTTGTAATTGATTTATAGGAAGTTAAGAGTACAATTACTCACCTTGGAACTTGCAGCCTTTGAGCTGCTGTTGTAGCTACAATATTTATATGGCTGATCCAATTCAGTTTCTCGCCAATGGTACTTCCTAGGATATTGATAGTAGGGATTTGAGTGATGATAATGCCATTGAATGTCATGGGGAGATGGACTGATTCTTTCTTGTTGGAAAGGTGGCTGTTGCCCAGCACTTGTGGCACTAATGTTACTTAGCAGTTGTCAGCCCAAGAGTGAATGTTGTCCAGGTTTTGTTGCATTTGGACATGGACTATTTCAGGATCTGAGGAGTGGCAAGTGGTTCTGAACATTGTGCAATCATCAGCCGATGTCCCATTTGTGACATTAAGATGGCTACTTTAATTTGATCTGCATTATGAAAGTCGCTATATTTCAAGAAGCAAATATTTGGAACATGATAAGATAGTGAAAGGCATGATATGAATGCAAGTTAAATGTTCTTTTTAAACGTGTATTTGATCTTGAGCTCAGGCTTTCAGCTATCAGAATGCTTATCGAGAGTGCAGTGTGGCCTCATGGATGCTTTGACGGCCAAGTGGGCTCGTGCATGTGCGCATACGGGCTGCAAAAGCATCTTGGGTGAGGAAGAAGCAAGCAGCTCTGACCTCGCAGAACACCTCCACTCGGTTCGCAATAAACAACTGCACCTCCCAGTCGCAAACCATTTCCACTCCCCCTCCCATTCTTTAGATGACATGTCCATCATGGGCCTCCTGCAGTGCTACAATGATGCCACCCGAAGGTTGCAGGAACAGCAACTCATATTCCGCTTGGGAATGCTGCAGCCCAATGGTCTCAATGTGGACTTCACCAGCTTCAAAATCTCCCCTTCTCCCACCGCATCCCAAAACCAGCCCAGTTTGTCCCCTCCCCCCACTGCACCACACAACCAGCCCAGCTCTTCCCCTTCACCCACTGCATCCCAAAACCAGTCCAACCTGTCTCTGCCTCCCTAACCAGTTCTTCTTCTCACCCATCCCTTCCTCCCACCCCAAGCCGCACCTCCATCTCCTACCTACTAACCTCATCCCACCTCCTTGACCTGTCCGTCTTCCCTGGACTGACCTATCCCCTCCCTACCTCCCCACCTATACTCTCCTCTCCACCTATCTTCTTTTCTCTCCAATTTTGGTCTGCCTCCCCCTCTCTCCCTATTTATTCACCCCACCCCATCCCCCTCTCTGATGAAGGGTCTAGGCCCGAAACGTCAGCTTTTGTGCTCCTGAGATGCTGCTTGGCCTGCTGTGTTCATCCAGCCTCACATTTTATTATCTTGGATTCTTCAGCATCTGCAGTTCCCATTATCACTAGCTCTGACCTCTGGTTTGGCCTCCCAGCTAGGAAAGTATGAAGGAACAGTAGCGAGGTGAAAAAACTAGAGAAGGCTTCTTTTGGAGCACTTTCATCTGAGCACCACATGTACCAGTGAAACACTAAAGGTAACATTTTCTGCGAGAAGAGGAACCCTTTGCATTGTAATGTACATTCTGACAATTTTAGCTCCCAGTGAGAAATGGCAGAGTGATTATCTTGGGCCTCCCGAAGCCTTGGGTGCCACATAATCTTTGGCCGAAACTATTTCCTCAAAACGTCTGGTGGCACCATCTTTGAGACTGGCTGCTACTTTTGGTCACTTTGGAATAACATTGAGTTCTTTGTGCACGCAGTTTGCATCGTCTTGAGGTGGAGTTTGGTGTTTGCAGCCATATGCTGGTGCTGTGGTGTGAGATAGGATTGGTATTCTGCAAATTTGTGATCAATTGAGTCATAGGGCTACCTTCCTCTGACCAAGTTCCATGTTTAATATTCAACTTCTAACCTGTGAAGATCATTGAGCAACAATTGGAGTTTCAGTAGAATCGGTGAGGGAAAGGAGAAAATCAGCAGAAGCAGAAAAGATTTAAAATGTGAAGAGCTTTTTTAGCAAAGTGCTTAATCTGCAAGCAACTGGTTTATCACCGTAATAAAGCCTCTTAGCCGGGTCACCTTTGAGATCTTTCAAGGCATACTGCTGATTCATTGGACTGTATTTCTCTGATCTGATTTACGTGTTTGTTTTCATCATTTGATTAGTGAGAGCAACGGCTTTGCAATGTGCTAATGACTGTGTGTCATTGTTGTGGGAAAGGAGTTCATGCTGGCACCATGTGCACACTTGTTCACAGGTACTTGAGAGAAGTGTGTGAGAATTAGTCTGCAGCTGATTGAGGGCTTGGATCTGGCAATAGCTTCCCTGTCTGGCTCAGCATGACCAAGTGTGGCCGTAGTGAGGGGAAACTATTTGTAACAACGTATTAAACAAACAAAATTTATAGCAACTCTCAAAGTTCATGTTGCGTTTAATTGGTTTGTGTTTGGTTGGGCTTAAATGGTTTCAGAAGAGATTGTTCACAGCTGATCGAATTAGAATTCAATGTCATGTGTACTGAAGTACAGGGATCTGGGAGTACAACAAAAAGTGTACACTATCGCCATTCACGGTGCCATCTTAGGTACAAAGTATAAAAATAAGGAAATACCACTAAAAGTTCAACATTAATGTCCTTCTTAGTATAAAGTCAAAAATAAAGAAATAAAGTTACAAGTTCAACATTGCACTCCATAAGTGCTTAGCCATGCCAGGTTTGCACTCTGCACAAGAGCTGGATCTCCTCTGCTTTGGGTTCGATCTCCCCGTGCTTGACTCGCAAATGATGGGTGACCTTGGGCTGTCTGATCTCGCAGCCACTTGAGATGTCGACAGATATCGGGCTGTCTGTTGTCACCAACGCTGCAGTTGTTGGTGGGGGACCTCCATCGCAGCCACGGTGGCTCTTTTGCATTGGGTTCACCCCCCCCCCAAGCTGGTTCGCTGTCCACTGTATTAGGTTCGCTGTCTAACTTTCGCCCAAGCTGGCTTAATCCCTCCATGGAAGATAAGTCAATTAAAGTATGAAAAAAAGTAAATCAGATAGAGATATGCTCCAGACAGGAGCCTGCACGCTTCGGTACTGCTCCGTCACCATCTTGGGGATCGAGACATAGTGCTGTTCTGCTTCTGTGTGAATGTGTTTTCTGTACACTCAATAGACCTTCTCACATTTAAGCAGACAGTGCCCTTTTAAATATAGCTGCTGCCAATACAGAATTTGGTTTGGAGACAAGCAAAAAGTATTCAGTTTTTGGTGCCTTGTGTATGTTTTTCTTGGGTCACAAAGTTTGAAATCAGCTCAGTTTTCTGCCTTTCCTGGGTTGCATGGTTTATTGCAGGTTATTATGCAGAGCCTTGTAATTTAGTTTCTGTGTTTAAAATGTTCAAAGATCTGCGGCAAAATTGCATTATTTTCTGTGCTATCAGCTGTTTTGTACACAGAGCTGCAAATTAAGGTAGCTTTAATTCCAGTACTGCAGGTGCAGTTGACAGTCACTGGTATTGAAAGACATGACAGAAAGAAGAAATAACTTTGTGCACAGATATAACGTGCCCTAAAGTGCTTAACAGTTGATGAAATGCCTCTTTAAAATGTGGTTATTACTGGAATATCGGGACACAATGTTGACTGCTGTTGAAATAATGTCATGAGATGTTTTGTATTCACCTGAGTGGGCAGAGGAATATAGATGGCACCTCTCACACCACTGCCACAGTGCTGCATTGATATGTCAACCCAGAATATATATTTGAATACATCTGACTTGGAGAGAGTGCAGCCAATCCAGCAATGATTGATATATATTAGCTGGTAAATCTCTTGTGCTAATGGAGACTGCTGTATTTTGGCAGGACTGACGCCCTCACCGTTTATGTCGAAACTTTTAGGCAATTTAAGTGCGTAAATTTAGTTATCCAGTTTGGATGATCTCCTTTGAGAAAACATGTGAATCTGAGAACAACTTCCTGTCTCAGATATAACGTAACTACGTGGCCCAATGAATTATGTGTCTCCACATTTGGCTTTAAAAATAATCTTTTATTTCTAGAACTCCTCTTCATATCTAAGTCTTCCATACCTTCTAAAACTCGAAGAATGATGTCATTGATCAATTGTGGTTTGATATCATCTCTTCCGATAAATCTTGTTGCCAGTCTACTGAGTTCAGAATTTTTAAAATATAGGAGACCATGTCTGAAAATATGGAAACTTAAGATTTCATGCTTTCCTCAAACAATTTCAAGATGAATGTCACTCTTATGTTCCTTAGTATTCTAACATGAAAACAAAGATATACCATTCTGTATTCCAGAGAAACTGGGATCTGACCACCATTTCTTTTAAAACACACCATTTGGAGAATGATCATGAGTTCCTATTTCACATCTAATCTAATCACATCAGTTTTGAGGCAGTTGATTTTAGTTGACATTCTCGGGGAGTGAATCTTATCAGCTACTTTCTGAATATCAATTTTCATTAACTCTTCAGCATCCTGCCGATTCGTGAATTAGCTTTTGAAGTATTTGCTTATTCAGTCACTGGAGTTTAGATTATACCTGTTTGAATAGGCAGGGGTTTTACAATCATTCAATGATCTGGCATTAACTTGAAATTCAGCACACTGTAGAATATTTTCATATCATGTGGTGGAAATCTACTGGTCTTGAGATTTGCTTAGCTTCACTTAAGTCATTTTATCTGATATGGTATCATTGATAATGGGAACTGCAGATGCTGGAAAATCCAAGATAAAGTATGGAGCTGGTTGAACAGCAGGCCAAGCAGCATCTCAGGAGCACAAAAGCTGACGTTTCGGGCCTAGACCCTTCATCAGAGAGGGGGAAGGGGACCTCATCCAACCTCATTGTTCCCCATCCCCGCATGGCCCGTTTTTCTATCGCCTTCCCAAAATCCACAAACCTGCCTGCCCTGGTCGACCCATTGTCTCAGCCTGTTCCTGCCCCACCGAACTCATCTCCACCTATCTGGACTCCATTTTCTCCCCTTTGGTCCAGGAACTCCCCACCTATGTTCATGACACCACCCATGCCCTCCACCTCCTCCAGGACTTCCAGTTCCCTGGACCCCAACACTTCACTTTCACCATGGATGTCCAGTCCCAATACACCTGTATTTCTCATGCAGATGGCCTCAAGGCCCTCCGCTTCTTCCTATCCCGCAAGCCTGACCAATCCCCCTCCACCAACACCCTCATCCGCCTAGCCGAACTCGTCCTCACCCTCAACAACTTCTCTTTCGATTCCTCCCACTTCCTACAGACAAAGGGGGTGGCCGTGGGTACCCGCATGGGCCCAAGCTATGCCTGCCTCTTAGTAGGTTACTTGGAACAGTCCTTCTTTCGCCCCTACACAGGCCCCAAACCCCTCCTCTTCCTCCGTTACATTGATGGCTGTATCAGCGCCACCTCATGCTCCCCAGAGGAGCTCAAACAGTTCATCCACTTTAACAACACCTTCCACCCCAACCTCAAGTTCACCTGGGCTATCTCCAACACATCCCTCATCTTCCTGGATCTCTCAGTCTCCATCTCAGGTAACCAGCTAGAAACTAATGTCCATTTCAAGCCCACTGACTCCCACAGCTACCTAGAATACACCTCCTCCCACCCACCCTCCTGCAAAAATTCCATCCCCTATTCCCAATTCCTCCGCCGCATCTGCTCCCACAATGAGGCATTCCACTCCCGCACATCTCAGATGTCCACGTTCTTCAAGGACCGCAACTTCCACCCCTGCGGTGGTCGAGAACACCCTTGACCACGTCTCCCGCATTTCCCGCAACACATGCCTCACACCCTGCCTCCCGCCACAGCCATCCCCAGAGGATCCCCCTCGTTCTCACATACCATCCCACCAACCTTCGGATACAACGTATCATGCTCCGACACTTCCACCATCTACAATCCGACCCCACCACCTAAGCTGTTTTGCCATCCCCACCCTTGTCTGCCTTCCGGAGAGACCACTGTCTCCATGACTCCCTTGTCCGCTCCACACTCCCCTCCAACCCCACCACACCCGGCACCTTCCCCTGCAACCGCAGGAATTGCTACACTTGCCCCTACACCTCCTCCCTCACCCCTATCCCAGGCCCCAAGATGACCTTCCATATCAAGCAGATGTTCACCTGCACATCTGCCAATGTGGTATATTTTATCCATTGCACCCGGTGTGGCTTCCTCTACATTGGGGAAACCAAGCGCAGGCTTGGGGACTGCTTTGCAGAACACCTCCGCTCGGTTCGCAACAAACAACTGCACCTCCTAGTCGCGAATCATTTCAACTCCCCCTCCTATTCCTCAGACGATTTGTCCATCATGGGCCTCCTGCAGTGCCACGATGATGCCACCCGAAGGTTGCAGGAACAGCAACTCATATTCCGCTTGGGAACCCTGCAGCCCAATGGTATCAATGTGGACTTCACCAGCTTCAAAATCTCCCCTTCCCCCACTGCATCCCAAAACCAGCCCAGTTCGTCCCCTCCCCCCACTACATCACACAACCAGCCCAGCCTGTCTCTGCTTCCCTAACCTGTTCTTTCTCTCACCCATCCCTTCCTCCCACCCCTAGCCGCACCTCCATCTCCTACCTACTAACCTCATCCCGCCTCCTTGACCTGTCCATCTTCCCTGGACTGACCTATCCCCTCCCTACCTCCTCACCTATACTCTCCTCTCTACCTATCTTCTTTTCTCTCCATCTTCGGTCCGCCTCCCCCTCGCTCCCTATTTATTCCAGAACCCTCTCCCCATCCCCCTCTCTGATGAAGGGTCTAGGCCTGAAACGTCAGCTTTTGTGCCCCTGAGATGCTGCTTGGCCTGCTGTGTTCATCCATCCAGCTCCACACTTTGTTATCTGATATGGTACTTCTTTTTCTGTTGTGTTATTGATTCCTCTAAGATCTTTCACTAATCTTCTTACAGCCAAAAGCAAAGTATTCGTTCAACTCTCAAACTAATTGCACATTAGTCTCTTGGGGAGTGGGCTCACAATATCTGTATCAAAAACCTAAAGGTGTCTATAAACCTTTTTTCCACTAACTCTGCACTTGTTTTTGTCCAAATTTGTTGCTATTTGTAATCTCCCTGTCTCTCTTTCTTCTCACTGTTCTTCACTCCTCCATAAGATTTATTTTATTTAATATCGGAACAAAAAATTCTCCTTACATTACTTTAGAGGTTTGGGTTTTTGTTTTGAAGAGGTAACAACTTGAATTGTAATCTAATTACCTTTTTGTGTAGTTCCATTATTAATGTGTTAAATTTATCAACTGACACTTGTCACTATTGCAGTTAGTTCTTTCTTCATTGGTTAGCTTTGGACTCTGAACTCCTCACCATCTCTCCTTGAAGTTGCATTGTGAGGTTTGTTAACATTGGCATTTACTCAAAAATATTTACTTAATGTGCATGGGTACGATGGACCAACTGACCTTCTACCTCTTGTGGATTCATACAACGCAGAAAAGGCCTTTTGCCCCATTGAATCGACACTAAGTTAAACATAACTACCACTAAAACTTTGCTAATCCCAATTTCCTGCACTTGTCCCAAATAATGTTGTGATATTTGCAGTACTCATCCAAATTCCTCCTGCCCCTTACCCTACAATTATGCCCTTTTCATGATTTTCCCCTCAACCAAGAGGAACAGCTGCTCTCTATTCTTGCTGACCACACTCCTCATAATCTGATACATCTCAATTATGGCGCCACCCCCCCAAGTCTTCTCAGCTGTAGAGAAAACAATCCAAGCCTATCCAGTCTCTCCTTATAGTTCAACTTCTTCATCCTGATGAACCTCCTCTTTCTATCATATCCTTCCTGTTGTGAGATGACCAGAACTGCACACAGTACTCCAGCTGTGGCCTGACCACTGCTCTGTACAACTCCAACATTACCTCCTTGCTCTTATACTCTGTACCACAACTGATGAAAGCAAGTGTCTCATATGCCGCCTTAAGCATTCCATTTATGTGCTGTGCTGATTTAAGGAATCTGTGAATAATTACCCCAAGTTCCTTCTTCTCCTCTAAAATCTCTTAATCTGAGAGTTTGCAAGAGCATTATTTCTACCTAATGTTAAAATTGAATTTTGCCGATAAGAGACATGCTGCTGAGGTATTTCATTTTGCATTCATCATGACAATTGCAAGAATGACAAATTCCAAATGATCACAACAACCTACATTAGAGGAGAAGAGGATACTAATTGGTTTGCATGTTGACCAAGGCATCCCAGTGAAGAAAGCATTGGAAAACTGTTAGCTCCCCAAGCTTCTGTGTGATTCAGAAAAGACAGAAAATACTAGGACAACTTTTGTTAATCAGGTTCCTGCATATGAATAGGTGTAGTATCTGGGAAGTGTAATTCAGCCCCATTACAAACTTGGCTGATTGTCTTAAATTAGTCACATATTTTCAGTCATAGAGGCATGTCTTTTGTGAACAAAAACAACATGTTCTGGTCTTTTTCAATTCAACAAAAGCACAGGGTACAGCTGTTTCCAGGTGTGTTGTCTGTGGCAATGCCTCAACCAATTAGAGTCTACTCATCAAACAGTGAGTACTGTTTATTCCTCCTGTTGTATAAATTGGTGTTCCCTTTTAAAAAATGGTTATTAGTGTAGAACTACACACTCCAGATTGTTTTGTAAGTGCTAAACAATCACGTAATCTTATTTAATAGTAGACATTGGATCTTGGGTTTTGCAAGTATAGGCTTGATGACTATAATCTGTACGTTGCCGATTAATGCAGTGAAAGGATCATGCATTTAATTTAATCACTGAGACATTTGGACTGCATACTAGGCATTGCACCAGCTTTAAAAAGCATAGAGAATATGCCTTGATTGTATGATAGGCACATCATCTTTCCGCACTGACAGCAACATCCGTTGCTGGGATTTAATACTTCTGTAGTTGCTGCATAGTGGCAGCTGAAAATAGTTTGCTTAACTTCTTAATCACATCTTTGAGGTATTTTGCATTTTCAGGGTAACTTGCAGGTGTAGTTGTGTGTGCTGAAGAATCTTGAGTGTGCTGATAGCTACATCAGTGGCCAATTTAAGTTAATCAGTTGAGCTCTTAACATGGTTCCTTTAGACGTGCTTGAAGGTAACGTGACTGCGGCCTTTCAGTTGTTTCAGTGGCGGGAGTCAGGGAGGAAGCGAGAGGGCAGCCTGGGAAGGTAAGCTTTTTGCTGCAGCAGCATCGGGAGCAGTGTGAGTAGGGACCAGGGGGCTGCAGGGAAGGTAAGTTAATCCTTTAAAAACTTAACTTGTGAATAGGTGGAGCGCACGCTGAGCAGGAGCGGACACGGGACAACTGAGTAAGTGAGGTAATATATTAGGGCGGTTGCTTTACCTGAAATACCACTAAGGTAGTGTCTCCCACCCATCCTCCT
Source organism: Stegostoma tigrinum (assembly GCF_030684315.1). Lineage (NCBI taxonomy): Eukaryota > Metazoa > Chordata > Chondrichthyes > Orectolobiformes > Stegostomatidae > Stegostoma > Stegostoma tigrinum. The sequence goes on along the minus strand of NC_081364.1, from coordinate 65,991,568 downwards.
CCTGTAGCCAAAGAAAAGTTTCTGAGCGCCGATTTGATAAGGTTACTAGTTTTTTTTTCAATATTCTGTTTGGGAATTCAGAACAGTGGGAATGGATGTTAGCACAGTTGCATGCTCCTCTGTAGAATATGGGAGGTAAGGGTCACCACTAGCATCCCCACTGACTTCATCTGCAGAAAGTGCACCCCGCACCAGCTCCCTGAAACCACGTGCTGGAGCTGCATGAACTTCAGATGATTCGGAAGGTTAAGGGGAGTAATTGAGAGGAGTGACAGGGAGATAGTTACACCTCAGGTGTAAGAAAAAGGTAGATGGGGAGAAAGGTAGTCAGGAGATGGAAAGAGAACTGGCAGACAGTGCAGGGATCCACTGTGTCCATTCCTCTCAATATCAAGCAGTACCATTTTGGATACTGTCGGGGGGGACGACTTAGCAGGGGTAAGCCGTGGGGTGCAGGTGTCTGGCGCAGCGTCTGACCCTGTTGCTCAGAAGGGAAGGGAGGTGAAGAGGAGAGGATTAGTCATTGGGGACTCCATAGTTAGGGGGACAGATAGGAGATTCTGTGGGAACGAGACTCATGATTGGTGTGTTGCCTCTCAGGTGCCAGGGCCTGTGATGTCTCGGATCATGTTTTCGGGATCCTTAAGGAGAAGGGGGAGCAGCCCCAAGTCATGGCCCACATAGGCACCAACTACATAGGTAGGAAAAGAGATGGAGATGTAAGGCAGAAATTCAAGGAGCTAGGGTGGAAGCTTAGAGCTAGAACAAAGAGTTGTTATCTCTGGTTTGTTACCCATGCCACATGCTAGCAAGGCGAGGAATAGGGAAAGAGAGCAGTTGAACATGTGGCAACAGGGATGCTGCAAGAGGGAGGGATTCAGATACCTGGAAAATTGAGGCTCATTCTGGGGTAAGTGGAACCTCTGCAAACGGGATGGTCCACACCTGAACCAGAGGGGAACTAATATCCTGGGGGGTACATTTGCTAATGCTGTTCGGGAGGGTTTAAAGTGATTCAGCAGGCGGATGGGAACCTGAATTGTAACTCTAGTGTACAGGAGGTTGAGAGTAGTGAGATGATGATTAAGGTTTCAAGGTCGCAGGAGTGTACTGGCAGGCAGGAAGGTGGTTTGAAGTGTGTCCTCTTCAACACCAGGAGCATCCAGAGTAAGGTGGGTGAACTTGCTGCATGAGTTGGTACCCGGGACTTCATTGTTGTGGTTATTTCGGAGACATGGATAGAGCAGGGACAGGAATGGTTGTTGCAGGTTCTGGGGTTTAGATGTTTCAGTAAGATCAGGGAAGGTGGCAAAAGAGGTGGGGAAGTGAGGTGTAGCATTGTTAGTCAAGGGCAGTATTACAGTGGCAGAAAGGATGTTTGATGAAGACTCGTCTACTGAGGTAGTATGGGCTGAGGTTAGAAACAGGAAAGGAGAGGTTACCCTGTTGGGAGTTTTCTATAGGCCTCCGAAAAGTTCCAGAGATGTAGATGAAAGGATTGCAAAGGTGATTCTGGATAGGAGCGAAAGTAACAGGGTAGTTGTTATGGAGGATTTTAACTTTCCAAATATTGACTGACTGGAAATGCTATAGTTCGAGTACTTCAGATGGGTCAGTTTTTGTCCAATGTGTGCAGGAGGGTTTCCTGACACAGTATGTAGATAGGCCAATAAGAGGTGAGGCCACATTGGATTTGGTACTGGGTAATGAACCAGGCCAGGTGTTCGATTTGGAGGTAGGTGAGTACTTCGGTGATAGTGACCACAATTCTGTTATGTTTACTTTAGTGATGGAAAGGGATAGGTATATACCGCAGGGCAAGAGTTATAGCTGGGGGAAAGGCAATTATAAGGTGATTAGGCAAGATTTAGGATGCATAGGATGGGGAAGGAAACTGCAGGTGTAGGCACAATTGAAATGTGGAGCTTGTTCAAGGAACAGCTACTGCATGTCCTTGATAAGGATGTACCTGTCAGGCAGGGAGGAAGTGGTTGAGCGAGGGAACTGTGGTTTACTAAGGAAGTTTAATCTCTTGTCAAGAGGTAGAAGGAGGCTTATGTAAAGATGAGGCGTGAAGGCTCAGTTAGGGCGCTTGAGAGTTACAATTTAGCCAGGAAGGACCTAAAGAGAAAGCTAAGAGGGGACATGAGAGTCTTCGGCAGGTAGGATCAAGGAAAACCCAAAAGCTTTCTATAGGTATGTCAAGAATAAAAGAATGACTAAAGTAAGATTAGGGCCAATCAAGGACCGTAGTGGGAAGTTGTACGTGGAGTCCGAAGGGAGAGGCACTAAATGAATATTTTTCGTCATTGTTCACACAGGAAAAAGGCACTGTTGGCGAGGACAATACTGAGATACAGGCTATGAGACTAGACGGGATTGAGGTTCATAAGGAGGAGGTATAGCAATTCTGGAAAGTGTGAAAATAGATAATTCCCTTGGGCCGGATGGAATTTATCCTAGTATTCTTTGGGAAGCTAGGGATGAGATTGCAGAGTCTTTGGCTTTGATCTCTATGTCATCATTGTCTACAGGAATAGGGCCACAAAACTGGAGGATAGCAAATGCCCCTTTGTTCAAGAAGGGGAGTAGAGACAAACCTGGTAATGATAGACCAGTGAGCCTTGCTTCGGTAGTGAGTAAAGTGTTGGAAAGGATTATAAGAGAGAGGATTTATAATCATCTCGAAAGGAATAATTTGAGTAAGGATAGTCAACGTGGTTTTGTGAAGGGTAAGTTGTGCCTTATAAACCTTGTTGAGTTCTTTGAGAAGGTGACCAAACAGGTGGATGAGGATAAAGCAGTTGATGTGGTGTATATGGATTTCAGTAAAGCATTTGATAAGGTTCCCCACGGTAGGCTATTGCAGAAAATACGGAGGCGTGGGATTGAGGGTGATTTAGCGGTTTGGATCAGAAATTGGCTAGCTGTAAGAAGACAGTGGTGGTTAATGGGAAATGTTCATCCTGGAGTTCAGTTACTAGTGGTGTACCACAAGGATCTGTTTTGGGGCCACTGCTGTTTGTCATTTTTGTAAATGACCTGGATGAGTGCGTAGAAGGATGGGTTGGTAAATTTGCAGATGACTCTAAAGTCGGTGGAGTTGTGGATAGTGCAGAAGGATGTTGCAGGTTACAGAGGGACATGGGTAAGCTGCAGAACTGGGTTGAGAGGTGGCAAATGGAGTTTAATGCGGAGAAGTGTGAGGTGATTCACTTTGGAAGGAGTAACACGAATACGGAGTACCAGGCTAATGGTAAGATTTTTGTAGTGTGGCTGAGCAGAGAGATCTTAGTGTCCATGTGCGTAGATCCCTGAAAGTTGCCACCCAGGTTGATAGGGTTGTTAGGAAGGCGTATGGTGTGTTAGCTTTTATTGGTAGAGGCATTGAGTTTTGGAGCCATGAGGTCATGTTGCAGCTGTACAAAACTCTGGTGTGGCCACACTTGGAGTATTGTGTACAGTTCTAGTCACCACATTATAGGAATGATGTGGAAGCATTGGAAAGAGTGCAGAGGAGATTTACCAGGATGTTGCCTGGTATGGAGGGAAGGTCTTATGAGGAAAAGCTGAGGGACTTGAGGCTGTTTTTGTTGGAGAAAAAAGGTTAAGAGGTGACTTAATAGAGACATACAAGATGATCAGAGGATTAGATAGGCTGGACAGTGAAAGCCTCTTACCTCAGATGGTGATGGCTAGCACGAGGGGACATAGCTTTAAATTGTGGGGTGATATAGATTGTACAGACGTCAGAGGTAGGTTCTTTACTCAGTGAGTAGTAAGTGCATGGAATGCCCTGCCTGCAACAGTTGTGGACTCGCATTTAAGGGCTTTGGACAAACATATGGATGATAATGGAATTGTGTAGATTAGATGGGCTTCAGATTGGTTTCACAGGTTGGCACAATTTCAAGGACCGAAGGGCCTGTACTGTGCTGTAATGTTCTGTGTTCTATGTAACATATCTTGGGACCTTTTCGTATGTTTGTCTAATGAGTTTCAGCAGTGTTGAAGTTCTCTGCTGCTAAGCAATTCTTTTAAATTGAGTATTGCTGCTTCCTTGCTGGGATTAAGCCTCGATGCCCTCGGAAATTATCTCAATCGCATTCGCTAAGTATGTTCTCTGTCTTACTTGAGCTGCTGTGTTTCTCAAGTCAGATTAAAATCTGCAGATCTCCCAAACTCTCAGCTTTTGTTTTTTAGCTCATCCTGATCTCCATCTGATGAGCTACTCTGGTAATACCTTGCAGTCCATTGCTCTGTCACTGCCAGTGCTTTGCCCCTAATGTAGCAGGGCTCAGTGATCTCTCTAGTGACAATGCAAGAGTGGAAAGGCACTTAGTTCATCAGACATTTAATCAATTATCATTGACATGGTAAATTTCTGCAATATGTCTCTCAGATACAGCGGAGGCAGTGGCCTAGTGGTCTTATCACTGGGACTGTTAATCCAGAGACCCAAATAATGTGCTGGGAACCCGGGTTTGAATCCCACCATGGCAGATGGTGGAATTTGAATTCAATAAATATCTAGCATTAACAATCTAACAATGCACACAAATTCATTGCTGATTGTTGTAAAAATCCATCTGGCTCACTAATGTCCTTTGGGGAAGGAAACTGCCATCCTTACCTGGTCTGGCCTATATGTGACTACAGACCTCCAGCAATATGGTTGACTCTAAACTGTCCTCTGGGCAATTAGGGATGGGCAATAAATGCCGCTGGTCAACAACGCCCTACCCTGTGAATGAATGAAAAAAAACTGCTCCTACTAAGCATCAGTGGTAGAGGGAATGGGTGTTTTGTAGATGTCGTGCCAATCAAGCGGGCTGCTTTGCCTTGGTAGGTGTTAAGCTTCAGGAGTGCTGATGGAACTCCACTTATTCAGGCAAGTGGGGATGTTCCATCACATTCCTGTCTTGTGCCTTGTAAATGGTGGACAAGCTTTGGGGAATTAGGAGCATTCCAAGCCTTCCAAGCCTCTGACCTGCTCTAGTAGCCACTGTATTTATATGATGAGTCTAATGCGGCTTCTGGTCAACGGTAACCCCCATGATGTTGATAGTCATGGATTCAGTGATGGTAACACCATTGAAAGTCAAGTGATGGTGGGTAGATTGACTATCTCCAGTAAGAAACATTCCCCAGCATTTGTGTGGCACAAATGTTAATTGCCGAGTTAGAGCCCAAACCTGGATTTTGAACGTGAACTGCGTCAGTATCTGAGGAGTTGCAAATGGTGTTGAACATTGTGCAATCATCAGTGAACATTCCCACTTTTGATCTTATGATAGTGGAAAGGCCTTTGATAATACAGATGAAGATGGTTGAGCCTCGGACAGTACCCTGAATCACTCCTGCAATGATGTCCTGGAGCTGAGATGACTGACCTCCAACCTCCAACAACCACAACCAGCTTCACATATGCCGGCAATGACTCTCACCATCAGAGAGTTTTCTCTGGATTCCCATTGATTCCAGTTTTTCTAAGTCGTCTTGAGACCACATTGAGTTAAATTCAGCCTTCATGTCAAGGCTGTCTCTCTCACTTCACCTCTGGAATTCAGCCTTTTTGACCATTTTTGAACCAAGGCCGCAATATGGCACTGAATGTACCCAGTCTTGGTTTGCACCATGGACTCCGACCTTCTTGAACATTGTGGGCCTGTTATTCGAACGTCGAATTACCAGCCAGTCAGTGTGGATATTCAGTAAATATGATCAAATTTACAACATTGATACCTGTTATGCAACTGTCAACGTGGGAGAATCCAATACCTGTAACTTGATGTTTGACACTCTGCTGGTTATTCATAATTCATAATATTACAGTGGAGACATTCTGAGAAGATAGTGTATAATTAAGTGGGGCAAGCAAAAAAAGCCACCGTACATAATTTTTTATTGCTAAAAGACCAGAACTGAGCCGTTGGAATTAAATGAGATTCAAATCTTCATGTTCTTGATGTTCTGGTATGATTGTAATCATTCTTGTCTCTCTTAGCCGTTTCATTTCTAGCTTTTTAAAGAGCGAACACTGCATTATATTGGAGGCCCTCAAATCTTGTGCAGATGGCAACGTTGCAGGCAATGTGTGTTCCTCGCGCCTTCTCTCCAATTTCTGTGATTATTGCCAGGGCATTGCAAATAATGTGTTCCTGCAGCAGAAGTTGGATACACCGGAATCCTAACATTACACTCTCTACACCAATGTCACAGATATTTTCTGATCAACTTGTTCAGAGATGTTATTACACACCCCTGGAGCAGATGGGATTTGAACCCAGGTCTCCTGGCTCAGCAGTAAGGACTTGACCACTGCGCCACAAGAGCCCTCACTTGGTGTAGATTTACAGCTTGATTAATTGATGTAATCATGAGAGGATGTACACTTGATAACTGGAATTTTATCTGGCTGTGATATGCTTGATTGGGAGATAGATCTGTGCCCTAGATGTGAGAGTCTTTTTATTCCAGTTTAAACGGGTTAGGATGTGGCTACACATGGTTTAATGTTTATTACCAGGCCTATTAAACAGACTAGTGCCGATAAAGAGGAAAAACAGCATTTGATGACGCACGTCACACAGCTCAAAGTAAACTCTGCAACAGTCAAGAATAGAAACCTAATTGTACTTTGTATGTCCTCGCTGTTTTGAGTAGGCACAAAATAAAATTGTAGCATTTACTGAAATCCCACTGACGAGACTGTTCCTGGACTTGTGTTGTGTTGTGCAATTCAAATCAGCACTTTCATTTTTATAGCAGAAGCATATGCTGAAAGACATTCCAGTCATGATGCAATTATTTAAAATGTTAGGATCCCAACTGTTGGTAAAGCTGAACAAATCAGACCAGAGTGTGATCTAGCTTGATAGCCCATAAGTCTCAATTTTTGCTTTTCCAATCTATCGACAACATTTGACTTCATAGCAGAAGTGGAGACACATGATTTTTTCATAATATTGGCATGGTTAGTTTTGCAGAGAAAATAGTCAAGCTGATATCTCATTCTAAAAGTTCCTCTCCAAATCATATACCATCCTGATCTGAAAGAATAACACTGTTTCACCACTGTTACTGGGTCAACATGCTGGCACTTTCTTCTTAACAACACTGTGGCTCTCCCCACACATGTAGACTGCAGTAGTTCGAGAAAACAGTTCACCAACAACTTTTCAAGGATACTTAGGGCAGGGCAACAAATGCTGGCCTTGCCAGAGATACCCACATCCCATGAAGAAATGTTAAAAACTGAAGGATTTACACCTGACATCTTGTCTGTAGTCTGCATATGTTGGCAGGCCTGGGTATATCTTAAGTTAGGGGATCATTCTCTCCATTTTATTCCATTATTTGTGTAAGGAGACCCCCTCATTACTGGATTTGATCTTAAGACTCATGTGAAATTCTGCATAAGCTAGATATTTGGTCTGCCATTTATAGTTTCTACAGTTGAGCAATTTTCCGCAAGTATTAAACTGGAATTTCCTCAACATATTACATGTGGCAGTATTGAGAAAAGATGTAGTTGAGTGGGATATTGCAAATGATCCTACAAATATTGAATGCTCCATGTGAGGACCACATAGATGTAATATGCAAATTTTTTTTACTCGTGGCTGTTGCTGGCTGGCCAGCCCTCCCTATTTGTCCTTGAGAAGGTAATGGTGAGCTGCCTTCTTGAACCTCTGTAGTCTACCTGCTGATGGTTGACCCACAGTACTGTTAGGGAGTAAATTCCAGGATCTTACATTAGATTAGATTCCCTACAGTGTGGAAACAGGCCCTTTGGCCCAACAAGTCCACACCGCCCCTTGATATATCCCACCCAGACCCATCCCCCTATAACCCTCACACCCCTGAATACTACGGGCAATTTAGCATGTCCAATCCACCTGGCCTGCACGTTTTTGGACTGTGGGGAGAAACCGGAGAGCCAGGAGAAAACCCACGCAGACATGGGGAGAATGTGCAAACTCCGCACACTCAGTCACCCGAGGCTGGAATTGAATCCGGGTCCCTGGTGCTGTGAGGCTGCAGTGCTAACCACTGAGCCACTGTGCCGCCCCATGATCTAAAGACAATGAAGAATGGTGATAAATTTCCAATTCAGGATGGTGAGTGGCATGGAGATGAATTTGAAGGTGATGGTGTTCCCATCCTTGTCCTTCTCGGTGGAAGTGGTTGTGGGTTTGGAAGCTGGTGTATGAGGACCATGGTGAATTTCCTTCTGTAACAATGTTTTATTGAAACTGTTTCATTGTCAGATGCATGGGAATTAGACCCACATGCTATTAGTTGCTTCATTGTCAGATGCAGTATCTTAAGTAGATTTGACCCCCTAAGCTTGACTGTCCCTACAAAATAAATCTAAAGGCCATCATCTGACAATACCATTACGATGTACCTGAATCTACTGTAAAAATCTTCGGTTTTTCATTCTGTTGCAGAAGACAAAACATAGATAGTTAAATACATAGACTTTTTACATATCTCATCTTAAATAGACTCTGATGCACATGAATGCTGCTTGCTATTATGCTGAATTATGCATCCCAGTTTAGCCTGTCGGCCAAGTATATTAACTAATTTATTTTCTTTCCTGCTTACTGACACTGAGACTAATTAAGGGATTCCTTGCCACCAACTTGCAGTAAGCCAAGTTCAACAATGTGTTGTTGGTAACTTCAACTTTTCCACTGTTTGCTTCAGTTCCATGCTGGACTTTTAAAGAGTAGGTTTCAGGGGACTCGATCTGATTCACAAAATAGTAGTCAAAGCCTCTGTGCCAATTCTATACACAGTTGTGAGAAGTTCAGTTGGAACATGCAGTTCAATTTATTCTGCATTAGTATGATTGAATATGGAGTTACAAGCGTTGTAATTTGCCCCTCAGTTTGATTTCATTGAAGTTGTTTCCCGTTTTGCCTTGGCTTGAAGGATCAGGCTGGCTGCTTATCCACGCTTGAAAGTTATACTCCTGTAATTGCAGCGGTTTGTTATATTTTGCCTTCTTTGAATGAAAAATCCAGCTTAGCCTCAGCATTAATATTGAGCCTCTCAAAGAGCTGAAAGCTGGATTTCATATTAATTTTTGTTCTGTTCTTGACTGTAAAGTATGCAGAAGGTTGAAAAATAACATGCAAAGGCTCATCATTCCCACTGAGGTAGCCATGGTTGTGATTGGTAGTGACCTGGTTTGCAATGTGGAGAGAAAGTTTGTGCTCCTGGTGTATCCCGAAAAGGTGCACAAAATCACTGGAAAAGATTTCAGACGTAGCTGGAAACAATGAAGTAATTCTGCATTTAATACAACACAGTCATTTGGAATGAAATTGAAAAATAATCGAGGAGTGAAGGATTACAGAAATTATAAGCATGGGAGAAATGAAAACACTTTCTAAAGTAGTGGATGAAGGAAAGATGATGAAGGGCAAAAGGTCATAGGATATAGGCTGGTGAAATGGACAAAACATAGCCAATTGAATTTAATGTCAGGAAAAAAAACAAGGTGATACCTTCAGGAAAGATAGGGAAGAAATAATACAAATTAATAGCTATCGACAACATCTTTGTAAATTTCTCCTGCACTCTTTGCAGTTTAATAACACCCTTCCAAAGGTGACCAAAACTGAACACCATGCTCCAAGTGCAGCCTCACCAATGTCCTGTACAACTGCGACATAACTTCCCAACTTCTGCACTCAGTGCCCTGACTGATGCACGCCAGCGTGCCAAAAGTCGCTTTCACTGCCCTGTCTACCTGTGACTCCACTTTCACAGAACTGTGCACCTTAACTCCAAGGACCCTCTGTTCCACTGTATTCCTTAAGGCCCTACCATTCACCATGAAACTCCTACCCTGATTTGACTTTCCAAAAATGTAACACTTCACATTTATCTGTATTAAACACAATTTGCCATTTCTCAGCCCAGTTAATCAAGATCCTACTGCAATTTCTAATAACCTTCCTCACTCTCCCTTCTGTTTTAGAAAACTTACTAATCATGACTTGTACACACTCATTCAAATCATTGAAACAGCAATGGGCCCAGCACTGACCCGAGGCACACCAGTAGGCACAGACGTCCAGTCCATCAAGCATCCTTCCACTAATACTCTCTGCTTCCTACTATAAAGCCAATTGTGTATCCAATCTGCCAGCTCTCCCTAGATTCCATGCAATCTAACCTTCCGGAGCAGCCTACCATGTGGAAAATTACCAAAGGCCTTCCTGAAATCCAAATGGTCTTCTTGCCCTGCCCTCATCAACCTTTCTGGCCACTTCATCAAAGACCCCTAACAAACTTGAGGCACAATCTCCCATGCACAAAGCCATGCTGACTACTCTTAATCAAACCCTGTCTTTCCAAATACATGTGCATCTTATCTCTCAGAATCTTCTCAAGTAACTTACCTACCACAGATGTTAAGCTTACTGGTCTGTAATGCCCAGATTTTTCTTTACAGCCCTACTTGAACTAAAGGCACAACAATCACGACCCTCCAGTCTTCTGGGACTTCACCCATGGCTAACTGTTGCAATCCTCAAGGAGATGCAACAGGAACCTGAGAGTGTTGGGGTTCAAATCTTTGAAGATAGCAGGACGTGTTAACAATGTAGTTTATAAAATTTATGAGATTGTGAATTTTTATAAATAGAATGGAGGTTATAAAAGTCAGAAAGTGTTGCACTATAAGACGCTAGTCCATTCCCAGCTGGAGCAGTGTGTCCAGTGTTGGTCAATATACTTTGGAAAGACAGGAAGACTTTGGGGCAGCGGATTCCGTGAATGAGGGGATATGATTATGTAGCTAGATTAGAGAAACTGAGATTATTCTTTTGGTTAAAATGAGATTTGATTGCAGCGTTCAAAATCTTGAAAGTTTCAGGAAAGAGTCGGCTAAAGTGTTCAAAATTGGAGTGTCTAAATCTAAGGTGACTTAGAATTGGGTGGAAGAGGAGCCAGGGTGATTTGGAGGGGAATTCTATTGCAGTCCGAGTGGTTAGGATTTAAAGCACACTGCCTGATGGGATGGTGGTCTCCAAAAGGGAATTGATAAATTTTTGAGGGGGGAAACGTGCAAGGATGTGGGGAAAAAAGCAGGCATTTGTTTTAATTTAGATAGCTCTTAAAAAGAACCAGCTCAGCCTTCACTGCTGAATGGCCTCCTCTGTTTAAAAAATAGTTGGGAAATGGGGCAGAGATAATGGGAACTGCAGATGCTGGAGAATCCAAGATAACAAAGTGTGAAGCTGGATGAACACAGCAGGCCAAGCAGCATCTCAGGAGCACAAAAGCTGACGTTTCGGGCCTAGACCCTTCAGAGCTTTTGTGCTCCTGAGATGCTGCTTGGCCTGCTGTGTTCATCCAGCTTCACACTTTGTTATCTAGGAAATGGGGCAGGTTTGTGAGAGGAGCTCTGTCTACATAACTACTGTTTCCAAAGTGAACTTTACAGAATTTGTGTGGACACAGGTACCTGTTAGAGTGAACCCAGCGTTTAAAGCGATGAGGCTGAAGGCAAAAGTTAAAGCCATCTCCTGCATGTCAAGGCCCCAGCAAGACATATTTTCTGTCCAATTGATTGTAGTGTTTGTATTGAAGGTACGCGCAGGAATCCTACATGGTGCAATGTAAGGAAGCAGTTTCTTTGCATATTAAACCACCAGTCCATGTGCTGTTTCTGTTGTTACTGGATGTATTTAGCATACTGCTGCCAGCATAATGTAAGGGGAATCAGGCTTAAACCAGTATATGTTAGTTGTGCAGGCGGGTTCATTTCACTAAAATCCAGGGTTTTGGTTTTTTTTGTGCATGAGATGCTTTAACGTTTAGAAATACTTTAGAATGTTTGAGTCTTGATTCAAACCGCTGTGAAATCCACTGACCAACATTAGGAAATCTGAAGAGCTTGGTTATAGATGCGCAGAGAGAGAGCTTTGTTCAGTCATAGTAGAGTTTAACATAGCTAAACAGCTCAGAATACTGGTAAGCTTCATATTACTTGTCTATCTTAAGACCACTTAAAACTGAAATACTGGATTCCAGTGTTCTGAACTGAATGAAAGTAATTCTGGTTAGGTATTATCAGTATGTCAGTCTGGACCCTGTACCGGAGCTGCCTGGTTCATGCCTGAGACTATAAATCTATTGACTTGGTTCTCGGAATTTGTGGTTGAAACATGTCATCTTGAAACCACCTCCCACCAGATCTCACTTTCCCCCAGAGGTTCATCATTAGCTGGTCATGAGACAGCTGCTGACAGGTTTGAACTCTCTCCAAATTGACTTGTTTTGTTCATTCATGGTTTGTGGGTGTTACTTGGAACAGCAGTATTTGTTTCCCTTTTCCTTGTTGCACTGGAGAAGGTGATGGCAAAGTGGGCAAAAGTTACCCAGGAATTTAGTGAACAGCACATCAACTGTGTAAGTGCATCTGGCCAAGACTCCTGAGCACAATGTGACTGACCATGCTCCCAACTGAATGCATTGAAATCCCAGTGACAGTATTGATTTTGTTTTCTGTCATTATTAGTTACTGGATTTACTTCTGGGAGTTTAAAAGGAGCTTAAATTCTAATTTTCTGATATTTTCCCTTAATTATTCTGCATAGGTTCTATAATAATTTTCAGTAAAATGGTATTCTGATAACTTCAGAAAAGTTCTAAAGTTAAATCTATAACTTGCTATTCCAAGAGAATAACATTTTGATTCAAGGTAAGAAGAATTCAGGCAAAAGCATCTGTTTGAGGGCCTAACTTCTGATGTCACTATATCTTACAGCCTGCAATAGAGTCTCTGGCTTGAATTCTGGACTGTCCTGAGTTAATTGACCACAGTCGTGGAAATTGCTGGAATGCTGTACCAGTCTGCTTAAATGTCAAAGTTATTGCACTGTTGAAATATACATATAGGCAGAATTTTTCCATAATGCCAATATCAGCTAAAGGAAACTTAACAACTGAGTGCTTTATCCTCCATTATATCTTTGACATATTTAATTTGGATGGCCACCTTATGATGTGGTGTGATGCCAGCAGCACAGGTGGACTTTCTGTACTAAGGTCACCATGAAGGCCCTGCCTCCCAAATCTTGTTCCTTGCCTGAAGTGTGATGACCCTCCACTTAAACAAACCAGCAATCCCTCTGTCATGAGAGAGCTGCCTCTGGGACTGTGATGACTTTCACTTTTCACTTAATGTCATCATTAGTTTTTTTTTGTATTCTCTGTTGACCACTTGTCTGTCTTTAGTTTGAGTTTTTTTTAAGGTGCCTTTGTTATCATGTAATGTCTGAAGGAATGCCTGAAATTTATTGGACTGAAGGAATAGATGATGGATATGTTAATTGGGTGTGAATTGTATAAATACGGGAGCCAGTAATCAGTGGGTTTTGTGGAGTGCTTAACTAACATAAATCTGTCATTAAAAGTATGCACACAGACTCAGTTTAAATATAATTGTTTTCTAGTTTATAACAACCTTGTCAAGTTTTCTTCTGTATACACCTATTGCTCCCAGCACACCACAGTTTTCTCTAGTTACTATGTGTCAGCATTGGTGAGTTTGACCCTATTCTCTCTGATTTCTACAAGCAATCTTTGCTGCTAAATGGCAAGCAGTAGCAGGAACTTCTGATTTTGTTTACAGTTTCCTGTCATCAGCAATTTTAACAAGGAGTTAGTTTTATAATTTGTGAATTTCCACCACATTCTGTTATTGATAAGCTCTGTTGATGTTGAACAGACAAGCAGTTCAGTGATCTGGGACTATTCTTTCACATGCTGTGGAGCATGTGAAGGATATTCACTCTGTAATACAAACATTGGCCATCGTTTTAGAAGTATTTTTCATATGAAACAATGTTGCTTTTTGATTAGCTTAAGAAAAACTGTGGAAGGTGGAATACATGCAGAGTTTTGAACAATCTGAAGCTTATGGAACATGTGTAACTGGGGCAGGCGTGAGAGCTGTTGGAAGAGAGGAGAGCTGCCACCAAATAAAGGATTCAGGTTTTTGAGTATGAATCTGGACAAGTACTTAAAATTTCAGCAGCAGAGGTAGGGGTGAGATGAAGGTGAGCAATCTTGGGTAGTGCTTCAGGTTTAAAGCTTTTGTCAACTGAATACAAAGCTGATAAATACAGCCAGAGCAAGAGCAATGGAATTCTGGTAACCACACACTGGAATTAGTTGCAGGTGCTGAAAGCAACAGTTTTATTGTCCTTCAATCAATTGGAGGAAGTTATTTGACTCCTTATTACAGTTCCTCTTTAGCACAAAAAATTTCCATATGAAATGTAGCACTCTATTGTTTGAGAAGAGTGCGTCATCTCACTTTCCACAGGAGACTTGCTAATCATTTTTAAAAATAGACAGCTGTCGCCTATATAAACTGTAGACCTGATATATTTGTCGTGCTACTTTTATAAATATCTTGCATCATCACTTAGCTCACCAGTCACAGCTGCACGCTTGTCATTTATGGATCTTTGATATTCCAGCTTCTGTTTATACGTGGTTACTGCTGAAAGAACACTTTTCCATATCTGATGCAGCAAAACAAAAAAGTGAGCTGATTATTCTGACATGTATTCAAAATTTGCTTTGAAATGCACTTCTGTTTGGTTTGGTGAAGTGACTTCTCAACCAACATTTGTAATACAGGAATCATTGTACAGTTGTAAGTTGATCCTGATTTGACTGATCTGTTGTCCATGTCAGTTTTCTCAGTGTTGCTCCTACCTTTCCTTGTCGGCATGTTTTGACCAGGTTTATTTTGTTGCCCTTCTTTGTGTGTGAATCTTTTGTTCATGAAGGCAAGATATATTGTAGAAAAGCCACACGTCATTTTGGAGACTGAGGTTCAGCATTATGCAATAGCTTGGATGTCGAGTCAAAGTTGCTGGACCCTTCCAGCCAACATAAGACTTAAGAAATTGAAACAGGAATAGGTCATTCAGTCCTTGGGCCTGCTGTGCCATTCAGTGAAATCATTGGCTGATCCAACACTCCAGACATCGACTTTCCTGCCTTTTTCCCCATAACCTTCGATACCCCTGTTGTTCACAAATCTTACTTATTTCAGCCATAAGGACTCTGCCTCTACAGCCCCTTGTGGCAAGGAGTTCCAAAGACACTCAACCCTCTGAAAAAAAGACATTCTTCCTCACCTCAGTCTTAAATTGGCACCTCTTTATTCTGAGACTATGCCGTCTGGTGCTAGGCTCTCCCAAGAGAAACATTCTCTTCGTATTTACCCTGTCAAGTACCTTAAGAATCCTATATGTTTCAATGAGATCACCTCTCATTCTTGTAAATTCCAATGAATAGAGTCTTAGCCTGTTTAGCCTTTTAGTTCAGAAGACTAGGGTCTTCTGAAGACTTCCATACTAGGATTAATCCCAGTGAGTATTCTGTGAACTGCCTTCAATGAAGTGATGAACAAAAACCAAAGTTGCTGGAAAAGCTCAGCAGGTCTAGCAGGATCTGTGAAGAAAAAAATCAGAGCTAACGTTTCAGGCCTGGTGACCCTTCCTCAGAACTCAATGAAATGATATTTACCTTAAATAAGGGCCCAAAACTGTTCACATTATCCAGATGTAGCCTCACCAGTACAGTTGCAGTAAGACTTACCTACTCTTGGACTCCTATTCTTACACATACTTCTACTCCAACTGAGAAGAGCATCTTAACTGCCCCAGGTGAGGCTATCCTGTGGTCTCTTGATGAGCGAGAGACTCATTAGTTTTGTGCTCACTAGGAATTGGACGAGGATTGTCCAGTGACATCTGACGCAGACCCCTTGCAGAAAGGACTGTTGTTAATTTGTTAACTTGATTTGTTAATCTGCCTTCATCCCAGGGATTGTCGGCCAATCCTGTGATGAGATGTTGGGAATTGCTGAATTTCAAGTGAGTTGACTGTTTGTTTTTCCTTTCTCCTTTTTCCCTTTCAGAAGTGAGCATTGAACAACACTGTTAGAAAGTTTTGAGCTATTCTTCCCTGACGCTTATTGATCCTTGGGAACTGGTCCTCTGGTCCATAAACATCCCCTCCCAGTGAAGCCAGGCCTATGTGCTGTGATCCATGTCTCCTCTGAGCTGCGGCCCAGTAACGCGATGTGCCTTTTGGACACCATGGAAGTGGGGAAATATGGTAACAACACAGTTCCAGAGAGAAGCAAAGGAGTACTGTTGGAGCCTTTCATTCACCAAGTTGGCGGACACACCAGCATGATGCGGTATGATGATCACACAGTTTGTAAACCCCTGATCAGTCGGGAGCAGAGATTCTATGAGTCACTTCCACCAGAAATGAAAGAATTTACTCCAGAGTACAAAGGTGAGACACTTCATGTCATGCAGTTAAAGTTAGTACTACAGTATCAATCCATAGGATTTTTGTTTAACATCTATAAAGGAAATTTAAATGCACATTCAAGAAAACATTCTCTTTGCTTGATTTCAGATAGTTGAGATTGGGTAAAGCTATTCTTTACCTGTTTGAAGTAGGAACAATTTGACTTTTTACTAAAAGAACTGAACTCTGCATGTTTCTACTTTAAATAGATCCTGTATTTAAGTCACATCACTAAACCATGGCTGCAGAGGTGATAAATTAATCTGAACGCTGCAGAGGTGGACAAGATTCAAGTTTAAAAATAGTGCTTCAGCCCTATAAAGTAAAACTCCAAATTTATCCGTGCAAAAATGCAATTTTCACCAAAGTCTCAGTTCCAGTTCTATTCAGTTGTCTACATTAATGCCAAACGTATTACAACAGGGATGTTCAAGCTTCTGTTTTTGTGCCTTTCTGTTAATTTGCATTCATGTCAAGTTACTAGTAACAGTAGCTCTTGATGTTCTTGTTCAGGAATTTTCCACCATTGAAGCAACCACTCTTCCAAACCTGTAAATTGATCAGCTTCAAAACAACTGACTGTCTGGCAAATATGAAATTGAAATGCAAACTGGATTGAGATGCTAGAGCTGCAAGTTGTTCCAGGCCAAAGTTTGGACATGCTGGTCGATATACAGCCCTATCCTCTCCTCACTAGTTTTTTGCATAAAGGCTCGATCCTACTGAGTTTTTTGGTGGTTAGGAACAGAAACCCTGGCTTAGTGCGTGTTTCTTTCCTCCCTCTTCAGTCCTGTTGCACCAAGATTATTGTGCTTCATTGTTGCCCCCAGCTGTGATCAGCAAAATCAGAATAAAACAGGGCTTTTTCTGATGGACACAGCTCCCTTGAAATTCACTGAGCTCCTCATTCAAAATTGCCATCACCACCCAAATTCTCAAAAAACATGATCCACCCACTCTTTTATTATAGACTATTATCCTGCCTCTAGTTTCCCTATCTCCTCAAGTCCGTGAATGTGAAACTTGGAAAATATATGTTTTGCCAAAACGTCATCAATGCCATGAGAATATACTCACATTTAAAACATGGCTAATTGGACCTAAATTGACAAAGAATTGGATCCCAAGGAATTGTCAAATTCATGTCCATATTTCTTCCTTGAGTCTTGAAATTAAAACCTCAACTCATTTAATGCCTATTCATGGGTGTCAAGCAGAGAGTGTTTAAGAGCCTTCAATTTGGGAAACATTTCACTACTTAATATAACTTATTCTGATGTTATTAAAAATATTATTCAAAGAAACGATACTAGCTGGTCATTAAAAATTAACTCAAAAAGTGCAGAACAACAGGTTATTGACTATGCCTGCTGAAAATCTGTTTGCATTATTGAGGAACACTTCCTACTCTGAACAAGGATATTTGGTATACTTTTTAGCAATGGCTGCTGCACCTGCTCTGTGTTGTTAACTCTGGAATCCTCTGTGACTTTCTGTTCTTCCTTATCTCCATGTCATTGCTCAAAAACATAGGGTCAGTTCCGCAAGCACATAGACAGCACTCATTTCTACGTGTTCACCACTTCTCTTGACCTCGCCACTGTTTTAGTGTTGTCTGACTCCTTATCTGGTGTTGAGTCTGGGTTGAACTATGATTTTGTCTGGCCAAACCTAAGTGTTCTTTATTCATGCCTGGGCCATAATAAAGGTGGGAGTTTTGAGTTTTAACATATCATATCTGAGCCTAACGCAATCCATAGTTAACTATATCTCACACATAACTTGCAGCTGGGGTCAATGGATGGAATCAAGAACACAAACGTTTTCTGATTTTCCACACTGACTCTAGTTCCAGTTTCTGTCTCCTCAACTCTTTAAGAAATTAATTATCTTAATATGGTGATTTTTGTTTGCCTGATTTAATACTGCATTTTACTATATAATCTAAAGCTCCGATGCATTTTTAAAAAAAATTAAATCCTGCACGATTTCTGGGCATTTCAGGGCAAGTTTGTCTGCTGTTGAAACTGATCAGCTGATTTATTCACAGAAGCATTCAACAACCTTGGTTTCTTCATTATTTGAGACACTGGGTGACACAAACTGTGAAACACAATATGGGAGTTGGGGATAGCCATGCCAGAATGCTTTACATAAAGCTGCAAATGCCATTCTTCAATGTAATATCAAAAGTGTATCCCAAAATAGAAAAGTGGGCATGTTTTGACTAAAGAATGCTTGGAATACATTACGCTACAATTAGTCATTGTTACTATTTGTGGCACCGCCTTTGTTTGCTAGTACATGTGGAGATCTGCAAACCTGAGATGATAGCACAGTGTCAGACCCTCCAGTTCCATGAGCAGCAGTGTGTTGGAGGTTAACTGAACATAGAAACATTCAATGTGATCATTATTAATCTCGTACTTTTTAATGCAATTTTTCCCATACTATCCCCATGTCCTTTGATATCTTTAATATCTTTAAATTTATCAATATCATTGTTGAATATATTTAATAATGGTGTCCTCAGTCTTCTGGGCTAGAATATTTCAGATTCACCTCCTTCTGAGTGAAGAAATTCACCTTCGTCCTAAATCAACTACCTCATTCTAATTGTAGAACCAGTTTCATAATCTAACACCACTCTAATGAAAGCCGTTCCGGGATGTTATCAATTTGGTTGTAATTGAAGAGACCCTGGAATTGTTTAAAAAGTATGTCTTCAAGACATCCCAAGGAGCTTCATTACCAATGAATTATTTCAGCATTGGAGACTTGGTGCATGCAACTGAAGGAGTTTAGTGACTATAACTGTTGTGAGTGGAAGTAGAATAACCCATCCAGAGCTGCCATTGGGTTATGTGAAATGGATACTGTATTGGATGATGCTTTGAAGAGAGCTGGCCTTTTCAACTCTTCGATGTGAGTTTGAACCCAACCTAAACTGATGCAGTGAAGTAGACAGGTTATTGATAAACAAGGGGGTGAAAGGGATGTGTGGGAATAGGAATGATCAGGTAAGCCTACTCCTGCTCCTAATTTATGTGTTGACATGTGTATATGTATGAATACTTAACCCACAGGTTGTTAATGTCACTCTAATATATTTCAGGTGACTTTGATTGATTGAACCCTAATGGACACAAAGTAATTGATATGGAAGTTACAAAACTCTACTCTGAGCTTAGGCTTAAGTCACAATAGAACAAGCAATATTGCGAATGGTACTGCCCTGGAAGAGATGGGTGGGATAGTATCAACGTGTACTAATTTGTGCTGTACATATAAAAGAGTATTTCGTAGGATAGTTTAGAAGAACCTTATCCTGTAATTAACACCTCCCGTTCTGCTTTGAGTGTTTGATGAGGTGATGCAGAACAAATTTCATTCTGCATTTCACTGGTGATGCCTGGGCTTTTTCTATTCCCGATCACTCAAATCCTTCATCTTAAACAGATTTATGCTTTAATTGGCAGTATGAGAACCAATACATCTTCACCCAAGTATTTATGTGAAGTCTCAGACTGGAAAGATGCATCACACATGAAGCTCGAAGAATATGCAGTGGCATTCATTAGAAATAATAACTGCCTATGGTCTGCACAAAGTGGTTAGTGTGGTATGGTTGACAGCCCAAAATTTTCATTGTCTTAAATCAAACCACCACTTCGATCATAAATTTGTGACAAAAATTGCCATTCAGCTGATCAATAACTGAGCTGATGGCCACCTCTGCTTCATGATTCAATAAAATAATACAGGATTTTATATCCTGAGAGTAAACATGATCCAAGGTACATTGTTACTTAGTTTTTTGCCAGTCTGTACCTAATTCCTACTTGCCAATATGTCATGGGACTTTTATAGTGTAAACAGTAATTTATTTATGTCATGGAATGCCCCAAGTTTCAGATCCTGTTAACATCAATCTGTATCTGTTTCAAACTGGACCTATGAACTGATCTTAGTGCCCGTTAAAATGGGTTTACCAGTGTCGGAGCGGCTCCAAGTACTGATTTTCTCCCCCGACCCTTTGTCCCACCCTAAACTTTAAAGTCCATGAAGATCAAAACAGCAGAAGCCTGGGGAGTAATCATTGAAACTGTAAAAGCTTCCAGCATTGCAGGCCAAATTAGCACAATTCACGGTCTACAGGTTAGTGTTTGAGGCACTGTACTTTGATTCTTCACAACCTATTAATGTAGATTAATGCCATTTCCAACCTTTGCAAAGATCTCATGAGCTGTACCTGATGCTAGTGAAAGTTATTCCTTTGGTTGGCATCTCAGTATTAATCAGTAATGTCTTAGTGAGCACCTTCAGGCTACACCTTGTTGAAGAGTGATGCGAATGCCCCAAAGCACTGACTCTAGGACCAGGAACTATACCCACCATTCTGCGTGAGCTGAGCAGAATTTGAATATGCTGCCAATGTCTCTGTTTGAGTGGAGGCCAAGTACTTTGCCATATTGTGGCAGACAAGCTACAGGATCTGGTGGAACTTTCCAGCTTGCCCTTATGGATGCTTGTATAGTCAGTTCCCAGTCGAGTTAATTTTACTTTAATCTGGCGAGCTATATAAAGTATTACGGAACAACTTTCTCCGGCAACATCCACAGCCACAGTACTCCAAGTGATTTCTAGCTTAGAAATAGGATAACAAAGGCTATAAACAGAACTCTTATTTAGATCCCCCCACACAAATGAAATGAAAAAGAATCTTGACTTGGATAAAATCTCCAGTCCTTTCAGGGACTGGAGCACATAATCTAGGCTGATGCTTCAAAACAGCATTGAATGAATGCTGTACACTCTAAGGTGACATCTTTTGGATAAAGCATTATGTCACTACTCAACAATTAGCAAGATTCCTGTTCAAGGTTCAGTGATGCACTTCATTCGAAGAACAGAAGTTCAGGCCTGAGGTAGCAGGAAGTATAGACAGAGTCAAAGGAAGGAAGGGTGGTTTTCATGATGGACTGGGCTGTGCTCACAACTCTGTAATTTCTTGCAATCCCTTGGTCAATTATCCTGGTCAATTACCTCCCTTAAATAAAAATTGTACCAATAAATGGGTCAAGATTGCTGCTGTTTTCAGTGTCTTAGTTCTCAACAAAACCATGAATATGTCTCTCTCACCCCAGCCATTCACCTGACACAGCACCCCCCTCTCGAATTGCTGCTGTCCAAAAGATGCAATGTTTAAACGTTATCGTTGATAACTGGTTTAGCCACTTATTGCCAGAACTGGATGGGACCGCTTAAAACACTGTCAGGTCTTGCTATTGCCTGCTAAATCATTCCGAGATCATCCTAGTTCCTGTGAAGCCTGTGGGGATGGTCATTACTTTTAAGGCTCTAAATATACACAGAATAAATATACACAGATAAGGGTCTCCAGACCTGACATCTGATTGCTCCATCAGGCACTCTCAAATATTGTCAGTTTTCTAAAGTTGTCTCTTATTCCTTAACTTGTAACTTGCACATTCAGGATCAGCGATGGACTTTTTTGGTAAGCAATTGCAAATTTTGTGTTAACTGTGTTCTGAGCTGTAGTGACTTCACGGTGGATCCAGCACAACTAGGAAAAGTTAAACACTTGGTGAGCTAGATGTTACAAACTCCAGTCAGAACCTAACTTGGTTATTTATTTCTTTGAAAAGCCTTGTGCGCACCACTTTTGGAACTACTCCTCAGATGTGAAGTGTCCAAGAAGGCTGGCATTTTTGAAAGCATTGAATACCCCGAAAGGTTAACTTTATCTGGAATAATGGGCTACATGCTTTCCAAACAAGGTAGTTCTCCCTAAAAGACTTTGTATTAATAGTCTACTGTCAGGCTCATACATGATACACCGCCTGTTAAAAACACTTCACGGTTCAGGAGAGTTTCTAACTGCATCCACACCATGGGGTGTGTGGCTGAACAAACCAATGGGTGCAGGTGCATAGTTTCTTGAAAGTGGAATCACAGGTAGGCAGAGTGGTGAAGGTGATGTTTGGTACACTTGCCTTCATTGGTGAGAACATTGTGTGTAGGAGTTGGGAGATCATGTTGCAGCAGGACATTGTTAAGGCCACTTCTGTAGGAAGGACGTTGTTGAACTTGAGAAAATGCAGAAAAGATTTACAAGGATGTTGCCAGGACTGAAGGGAGTGCCTGGGACTGGGGCTTGTTTCCCTTGAGTGTCGGAGGCTGTGGGGTGACTTTAAAGAAGTTTATAAAATCATGAGGGGCATGGATAGTGTGAATAGCCAAGGTCTTTCTCCTTGGGTGGGTGAGTCCAAATCTAGAGGGCGTATTTTTAAAGTAAGAGGGAAAGATTTAAAAAAGACCTGAGGGGTAACTTTTTCGTGCGGAGGGTGGTGTGTCTGTGGAAGGACCTGCCAGAGAAGTGGTGGAGATGAGTACAGTTACAGCAATTAAAAGGCGCCTGGATGGGTACATTAAAAGGAAGTGTTCAGAGAGATATGCTGGCAAATGGGTCTAGGTCAGATTGGGATGTTTGGTTGGCACGGACGAATTGGCTGAAGGATCTGTTTCCATGCTGTATCTCAATGACATTAGAGGTAGAATAACATCTAGTGCTGTGTCCACCAGTAAATAGGAAGGAGTGATAGTTGCAGCAAGAACTAGTTTTCTGGCATCCCAGCATTGATAGAAATATATTGCCAGGTGTAGTTCCTGCTGTCTCATCTCTAATTATTGATTTAAGTATTATAAGTTGGACTTCTTGTGAACCATTGAACAAATGGCCTCATTGTCATAAATTTTAACTGGTAATAGGATATTCTAAAGTGGTGTTGAATGTGAAAGCTTGTGACATAAGACACAATGTTGCCAAGTGCAAACATAGAATAGCTTTTCAGGTTAGATTAAACAGATATGTTGCTTGCAATTCAATTTGGTGGCACGAGCTCTTATTTTGACTCAAACATGTATTTACAAAGTAACACCTATCCCTTTTTATGTCAGTGAGCTACTTCCAGCAAACTGAGGATTATCTCTTTTGTGATTTTTTTTTGCTAATTGTGTTGAAGAAATACGCAACTTGTCATAGGTATCTGGAAGATAAAGTTCGGTTTCAGTTCTGCTGACATCCATGACATTTCTTAATGTGCTTTTTGCTGACATCAGATTTGTTCAACTGAGATATTGCCCCTGCCTTTCTCTGTTTGTTCTGTATTTATTCAAGCTTGTACAGGATGCATTGAGGACCTAAAATAAACATTACTGTTGAAAAATATCCTAGTGAATCACTATATTCATTATAAATAGAACAGTCTTAACAGAAAGTTAAGTGTAGTGCACAGGAAAACTAAAAGCATTTGGTTTAGACAACCATTGGGCTTCATCTCCTTTTAAGAAAATATGAGGCTTCATCGAGGCTGCACTGATGATGTTATCCAGCAGGGTAATGAAACTTTTGCAGAAAAACAACGAACCAGCTCAGCAAGCCCACCAACCACATCTACAGCCAGAACTACAAATCTACTCTAAAACCTTACAAGTAAGTATCCTCCCATTCTTTGCACCTCTATCCAGCCTTTCATCATTCCTTTCTATTTGTTTTCTCCTCTTCGAGGGCATCACCATGCTCAGGGTGGCATGTGCTGATATTTTTCACTGAGATTCAACATGACATGCCTAATTATGCAGTCCTGTCCACAGCTTGAGGTCGCTGAGCCCTGCAAAACTGCCAGGTCTCTGTGCTCCTCCAACCCTAAATCTAGTCATAGATACCTGATTTGTATTGCTCTGGTGTTGATGGATTTGGCTTTCGCAGTGTTGAAAGCTCAGATTCTCTCCTTTAAACCTTTTCACCATTCTATCTCTCCTTCTTTAAGTCAAATCTTAAATCTGCTTCTTTGACAACTTTCAGCCAAATGTCTTAACATATCTTTAAGTGGATTTCTGCAAAATCTCATCCAAATGCTTTTGGCTGCAAGAAAGAAGCTAAATAAAAGCAAATTGGTAAACACAAAATGTGTAACTAATTTCATACATGGCTTAGTACTGCAGTGTGTACCCTCTAATTCACAAAGATATCAAATTCATGAGCACTTTTGAAATGAAAGCTTCCTTCAGTACTAACTCAAAAGAAAATATCTATTAGGGTTCATTACTTTGAAGTTATTGTTTAACTGGGACTGATGGAGACACACAATGTACTTGCGATAGCTAGGTCACTCAAATCTTTGTCTTGTTGTGTTAGGCGTGTATGGATTATGACTCGATTGAAAATGAATAGATTACATTCATTATCCCAGTAGATGTGATTAATCATATCACCAGTGACCATATATAGAAGCATCCTGTCATGATACATCATAGATTGTTATGATAACTGCTGTGCACAAGGGATTGCAAGAAATTACAAAGAGTTGTGAGCACAGCCCAGTCCATCATGAAAACCACCCTTCCTTCCATTGACTCTGTCTATACTTCCTGCTACCTCAGGAAAGCAACCAACATAATCAAAGATCCTTCCCACCCGGGTTATATTCTGTTCCATCCTCTTTCATTGGACAGCAGGTGTAAAAGTTTTAATATGCATATCGGGGGTTTGAGAACAGCTTCTTCCCCAATGTTATCGGACTTATGAATGGGCATCTCATATGGTGGAATCAATCTTTCTCTGCACCTTCTGTGTGTATCTGTAGCACTATATTCTGCATTCTGTTCTACTACCCTGATGTATTTATGTAAGGTATGATTTGTCTGGTTAGCAGCAAAATAATACTTTTCACTGTATCTTGGTACATATGACAATAATAAATCAAACCAAGGCAAATCAAAACAAACTAAGGATTTGTCTGCTGTAATGCAAACTCGGTGCATATTTTGGTTTGGCTTTTGTCTCAGCATTTTGGACTTGGCTCCAGTGTTAATTGTATCGTCATGCTTCAATAAGTTTTGAGTGGGAGAAAGAGAGAATGCCCCGTTTTCGCCTCCTGGTATGTTCTGTGGTAGCAGAAACTGTGTTAGTGTCTGTGAAAGAAGTTTTATTTTGTTTCTGTTTCTTGGAATCAGAAAAGGTGCCTGCAGCATCTAGAACCACTGGATGGTGTTGACACAGCACTAATTGCATAAATGCTTTGTTTATTGCTCTTCATTGCCACCTGAACTTTCATTTATGCTTCAGGCTAAAAGCATTAGTCAGCAAGAATTGAAGCTTCACAACTGAACTGACCCCATTGACTAAAACTATGGCTGTAAAGGTGCCAAACTGCACGAAAGATCAATCAGTTCTGAAATTTTCAATTGAAGTATCAAATCCAACCTCAGAGAATTCCAGACTTGTAACAGAATTTGTGAAACAAAGTAAGCTCCTGATATTGTTCTTGAATGGCTTAGCTGTAATCTTTAGGTTTTGTCCACTCTGTCCCTGTCTAATGTGCAACCAGAACAAATGTTTATCTCAGTTTACACTATGAAATCTTTTAATCGCCTTGAGCGGATTAATTGTATGACACACGAATCTTCTTTGTTCAAGGGAATACAACTTATCCTTCGTAATTATTCTGCATTTAAAATGTTAAAGTTTTAAGTCTACAGTGTATCCTCTCAAAGGCTAAAATATCATTCCTGAAGTGAGATACCCAGAACAACCTTCAAAAAAATAGGCTTTGCCAGAGCTTTGTATAAACAATATAATTTGTTCCCTCATTTCCCTTTCTTCCATCACTAGTTCTGTAAATGTAATATTTGTAATTGTTGACTTCCAGAAGTCTCTTAACCATGTTACTAGTGGCAAGTACTATATCCTGATATTGTACATGTTGTATCTGCAAGTTAACAATTACTTGTATTTCTTATTGTACAAGTTCCCAAGGATCACTCCAAAAACTCAGTTTACATGTTAACTAACCAGTGTCCATCTGTTCTTGTTGATCTTTTGAAAGGTGTTAAATATTTAGACACTGCTAGATGATGTTACTTTCAAGGTTATGAAGGCTGTTTGTGCACTTGCTGTTTATTTCATGGCTATGTGGACTTTAAGTGACCTGAAACTCAAATGCATTCTAAGAATATCCCCATGCCTGAACACAACTTAAATCATTCCAAAGGTGATTTCTATATTGATGTACCAAAGTTTGAACGCCTCAGTCTCCTTATTTGGAACTTTAAAGTTCACATTCCTATATCCTATTTAGCACTGCAATCATCAGCATAGAGCTGCAGGCTTATAAGGCGCATATGCTTCATTAGAGCGCTTGGTAGATTTAGTAATGTTGCTCAAAAATATACACCAGTCACAGTGCCACAGAGAAGTGAAATTTGGGTCTGTGTCAGTAATTCTTATGTGCAGATTCCCTAATCTCTGCAGAGTCACTGACAACAAAATTAGACTTGTACCTCATCCTGAGAAGCTTTGTGAAGGAGAGGCAGATGCTAAGCAACCAACAAAGAGTTAGGAAAGGGACTGAGACCTAATTTCAAGAGAGTTTTCAAAGTAGGGGGAAATCCTAACAAAAGAGACAACTCCAAAGCATGTTGGGGAAGATTTTCATTGTAGGAAAGGGCTGACACAGGTGAAGATTTTTCTTCTGGGTTGGAGAACAAGGGGCTGCTGGAGGTATGCAAGGGAAATAGGCAAGCAAACATAGTGCTAATATGGGTGCCTGAATTTTGCAAATGTTAGTGTCTGTGTAGAATATGATAACGGTGGACGTCTGCATCTTTTCCTTGCCCTATGCTTGCAGAATGGTGCCCTTCAAGTTCTCTATTGCAAGGATTTCCAAAGACACTCCACCCTCTGAGAGAAGAAATTCCTCCCTATTTCGGTTTTATATTGGCACCCCTTTATTCTGAGATTAGGCCCTCTGGTCCTAGAGTCTCCTTTGAGGGTCAACATGCTTTCAGAGACATCCTCCCTGTCAAACTCATTAAGAATCCTATATGTTTAAATGAGATCACTTTTCATTCTTATAAACTTGTGTGGAGTCCCAACCTGTTTATCCTTTTGCTCATGAGGTGATCCCTCTGCACTAGGGATCATACTGGTAAACCTTCTGTAAACTGCCTCCAATGAAATAATACCTTAAATAAGGGGACCAAACCTGCTCACAGTATTGCAGGTGTGGTCTCACCAGCAACTTGCAGTAACACTTCCCTGCTCTTATAATCCACCCTCCTTGAAAGAATGGCCAACATTCCATTAGCCTTCCTGATTACCTGCCTCACCTGTGTGCCACCTTTCTGTGTTTCGTACACAAGTACCCCCAAGTCCCTTTGTGTTATAGCTTTTCTCCACTTAAATAATATTTTATTCTTTTGTTCTCCCTTCCTAGATTAACAACTTCTCATTTTCCCATATTATACTCCATTTGCCAACGTTTTGCCCACTCACTTTACCTATCAATACCTCTCTGTGATACGTTTGTATCTGTCTCACAACCTACCCTGCCAAAATTGTCAAGATTGTACTTTTCTAGCTGCATTAGCATTGATGGTGGACCTCCGTTTAAACATGGCTTCACCGTTGACATACTCTCTGTCCCACTTCACGCTATTCATAAACCTGACCTCTGGTAAACTGGTAGAGCCATAGTTCCCTGACTTGGAGAGGCTCCTTTTCCATCCTTCTTTCACGAGGGCCCTTGTTCACATGTGATAGTCAAGTTGACTTCAAAGGACTGTGATGGCTCATTGAGTTTCTCCAGCTCAAATCTGAGTTTTGCTGTCCATCTGAAGAAGGTATTGATTGCTAGAAATTACATGTAGTCGTATGCAAGATTCTGTCCTTTGCTCACTCTCTGGCTTTTTCAACTAAATGAAATTTTTGGGAGTAACTATTCACTGGTGCAATCTCTATGGCAGTGCCTTGACCCATAATAGTTGACTTGCTTGGCTTTAATTTGAATAGCGATTTGGGATTAACTACACCCTGGCCCAGTCTCCATGGCAGCACTTCAACCAATCCAAGTTTACCCTCCTCCCTCCGGAATCCATCTTCGATCCACCTCGCCCCTCTCTCCCTATTTATTTCAGAATCCTCTCCCCCTCTCCCTTTTCTGATGAAGGGTCTAGGCCCGAAACGTCAGCTTTTGTGCTTCTCAGATGCTGCTTGGCCTGTTGTGTTCATCCAGCTCTACACTTTGTTGTTTCGAGTTCACTTACCAACCAGTCTGCACCCGCTGAAGTATAAATTGCTGTTCCCTTCAAGATCGGTGTTCTTCCAATTCTGTCCTGATGGCTGAAAGGTGACTAGTATCAACATCATTGTTATGTCTCTGTTATCAGTAATCATAATTAAGGTCTCACCTAACTTATATATGTGCCTTTTTGCATATGTTATTACTTTAAAGGACGTACCAGCTTAAAAACCAGTTACGGGGAAGCGAAGGCTTAGTGGTGTTATCACTGGACTGTAAGTCCAGAGATTTGGGTAATGCTTTGGGAACCCGTGTTCGAATCACCCCATGTGAGATGGTGGATGTGAATTCAAACAAAAAGAAAATCTGGAATTAAAAGGCTGATGATGAGCATGAATCCATTGTTGATAATCACAAAACTCCATCTGGTTCACTAATGTCCTTAGGGAAGGAA
The DNA here is from genome assembly GCF_030684315.1 of Stegostoma tigrinum. Classification (NCBI taxonomy): domain Eukaryota; kingdom Metazoa; phylum Chordata; class Chondrichthyes; order Orectolobiformes; family Stegostomatidae; genus Stegostoma; species Stegostoma tigrinum. The sequence continues at coordinate 65,962,636 of NC_081364.1, read as the reverse complement.
ATTACCATCCTTACCTGGTCTGGCCTAAATGTGACTGCAGACCCAGTGCAACGTTGTTTACTCTTAACTGCCCTCTGGGCAATTGGAGAAGGGCATTTAGTCAGCAATGCACTCATCCTGTGAATGCATTTTTTAAAAAATTTGCACGTTGAACCTTCCTGATCTGTGACAGTCGATAATGATTCTAATACAATTAGAAATAGAATTGAGTTTGTCCTTGTCGTCAGGAAACATCGTTCTTGAAAAGTTTTCTAAGTACGCTTGATGCAGTGCTAATCTGATCAAGCCGAAGGAAGCTGCTTATGCCAAAGCTTGAAGACAGTGAATAAACAACATTGCAATCCAAGGAATGAACATCCCACAACATTAGCAGTGGCCTCCCTTTTCCACACCTACTCAAGTGGTTGTTGATGTCAGTGTGATTGTTGACAAAGATGGTAACTGGCTGGTTTCTGGGCGTTGGTTGAATTAACTCAGATTGAAAACACCATGACCTTTCCTGTCCAGATTCTGGCAGTGACAAAAGCAACCTTGTACAAACAGCGATATTAATAGCACAGCATGCAGGCTACTGCTTATAAAGACCTGTTTATAAATTATACATTGAAGGAGGCAGTTAAATCACACATGCCATCATGACCAGTTACTTTGAAGAACACTTTTAGAATGACATGCGGTATTGAGTTGCTATATATTAACTGTCACCTACACCATTTATTTCCTCACTATTTGGTTGAGGCCTGCAACCATAGTCTGAGAAATGTACATGACAGACTGAGGTGACTGTCAGATGTTTGTAACTCATTACGCAATGGACACCACGCTTGCTCACACTACGATAACTGGCTAGCCACTTTTCACCAAGATGGTGTAAAAGAAATTCTGAGATAAGTACTTTAAAATTTCTACTTTAATAACGGTCTTCAAGGTGTAGTATGATCTTGGCTCCTAATTTTTATTGGTTTGTGGCCTTTTATCTGGCAAAGGACACATTCGTCAGATTCCTAACTACTACAACATTTACTCTAGCTGCATATGGAACCCACTTTATCGAATCTAGCCCCTCTATTTTCTTGTTGCACAGCAATATTAGATCAGAAAGTTACCAGAATTAGAACTGAATATTAAGGAGAATTAATTCATTCAAAACCCCACACTAAACATCCCAAATTTTAATTGCATCAATTTGTGTTGTTTGAGTCCTGTGTGAATGGAGAAGAATTAACAAGTGAATAAGGAGTGTTCCCATCCTAAGAGTGCAAGTGAATAAGGAATGTATTCTTCGTGAGAACGTTAGGAGATACCAATGTTTTCACAGGTACCAAATATTACAGTGTTTCCTTCATGTGGTTATTTAGGCACTGATAGCTTGTGCGTTTACTATGCCACCTGAGGGGACCCAGTAAGTAAAATATCTACACCAGAAAACTACACTGCTGCTTTCTATCTCAATGGATGGTTCTTGACCTTGGCGTTTTCCAATATTTTCCATTTTACTTTTGAATTTCCACCATGACCACTGTGTTAAAACGGTGTGAAGCTGGATGAACGCAGCAGGCCAAGCAGCATCAGAGGAGCAGGAAAACTTGACATTTCGGGTCAGGATCCTTCTTCCGAAATGGGGGAGGGTAAATGGATTCTGAAATAAATAGGGAGACAGGGAGGCGGAAAGAAGATGGATAGAAGACAAGATAGGGTGAGAAGAGACAGTCAGATCAAAAAGGCGGGGTTAGAGCCAGTGAAGGTGAATGTAGGTGGGGAGTTGGGGGCTGTAGGTCAGTCCAGGGAGGATGGACAGGTCAAGGAGGTGGGATGAGGTTAGTGGCTAGGGGATGGGGTGGGGCTTCAGGTGGGAGGAATGGTTAGGGAGGCGGGGACTAGCTGGGCTGGTTTTGGCATGTGGTTGGGGGAGGAGAGATTTTGAAGCTTGTGAAATCCACATTGATACCCTTTGGCTGCAGAGTTCCCAAGCGAAATATGAGATGCTGTTCCTGCATCTTTCAGGTGGCGTCATTGTGGCAATACAGGAGGCCCAGAATGGACATGTCGTCTGAGGGGTGGGGGGTGGCGGCGGAAGTGAAATGGTTTCTGACTGGGAGGTGTAGTTGTTTGTTGTGAACAGAGCAAAGGTGTTCCGCAAAGCAGTTCCCAAGCCTCCGTTTGGTTTCCCCGATGTAGAGGAAGCCACAATGGGAACAGCAGATACGGTATATAACATTGACAGATGTGCAGGTGAACATCTGTTTGATGTGAAAAGTCTTCCTAGGGCCTGGGATCGAGGTGAAGGGGGAGGTATAAGGGCAGGTGTAGCACTTGCTTCAGTTGCAGGGAAAAGTGCCGGGCATGGTGGGGCTGGAGGAGAGTGTGGAGCGGACAAGGGAGTCACAGAGAGAGTGGTCCTTGCGGAAGGCAGATAAGGGTGGGGAGGGAAAAATGTCTTGGGTGGTAGGGTCGGATTGCAGATGGCTGAAATGTCAGAGGATGATGCGTTGGATTTGGAGGTTGGTCGGGTGGTACGTGAGGACGAGGGGGATTCTCTTTTGGTTATTATTGCGGATAGGTGGTGTGAGGGATGAGTTGTGGGAAATGCGGGAGACACGGTCGAGGGCATTTTTGATCACTGTGGAGGGGAAGTTGCGGTTTTTGAAAAGAGGACATCTGGGATGTTCGGGAGTGGAATGCCTCATCTCGGGAGCAGATGCGGCGGAGGCGAAGGAATTGGGAATAGGGGATGGCATTTTTACAGGAAGGTGGAGGAATATTCCAGTAGTTGTGGGAGTTGGTAGGTTTAAAATGGATATCGGTTTTCAGTTGGATGACTATATATGGATAATAATGGAATCGTGTATGGGGAGGGGCTTAGATTAGTTCACAGGTCGGCGCAACATCAAGGGCCGAAGGGCCTGTTCTGCGCTGTGTTGTTCTATGTTCTATGTTCTATGTACTGTGTGCTTTTTGTTTTTATTCATGTAAAAGTGTCATCGTATGCTGTAAAAATATAGATGTTCATTCATTCATAATCCATCATCTCAAAGAATTAGACTGAGAAAGTGAGTTCCAATGCTGTCTGTATTACTACAGCAATTGGATATTATTTACAAATTGAGAAATTACCTCAAAGTTGGTGCCCTTAAATTGAAGGAGGATGTTATGAATAGGTAAGAATCTTTAATGTTTGGACAATTCAAAAATCAAAATGTGAAATCTTATAATAGATTGTCAAGAATAGGGTGCTTTTACAACTGAATTTAGCTTGTTTAAATGCTAAGGTTATTTCCATCCAATTTAGCTTGTTCAAATGCTGATGTTTCTGTCTAGGTGTTGTATTGGTGTGTTTCGAAGGAGGGCGCGATGGTTACATTAACCTAGTTGCGTACCCATATGTGGAAAGTGAGAATTTAGAGCAAGATGAGGCTCAAGAAAGGGAGCAACCTCGCAGGAAACATTCACGGAGAAGCCTTTATCGCTCAACTAGTGGCACTGAGAACCTGATCCAGAAGGATGATTCTGACATCGCAGAGAGGTAGGCGGAAGGTTTCAGCTGTGGGTATACATGGTCAGAGTGAATAATATTCATACCCCTGTGAAGGGGAACAGTTATAATAATAGTTTCCCAGATGAAAATACTTGGGAATCTTACAATCCAAATCTGTAACCCCTTCTAGTTCCACAAACTTTTGGGAGCACCATATTCCACCAATCTGACCAGTCATACATTTTTGATTTATTTGGTTTTAGCAATGGTGGCTGTGACTTCAGCCACTTTGGCACCAAGAAATGGAATTTGCTTTTGCTGTCTCTCTGCCACAGTCCTCCTTTTGTCCCACCCCTTAAAACCAACTGTTTGACCAAGCATTTTGGCACTTATCCAAGAATATCCTTACATGACTGGGTGTCGCATTTTCATTTGCTAACACTCCTGGAAAGTAACTTGGGGGATTTTACTACTTTTAACACAATATATGATTGCAGGTTGTTGATGTCTTGCTATGTATCCTTGAACATTGATTGAATCTCCAGTCTTAACAACTTCCCTTCATTGGGAAAATTGTGATGGAGTCAACTGCAGCAAGTTTAATATTGCAATAGACCAGAGGACCGTAAGGCTGCTTCTCACTAGACTGGTGGTAATTTAACCTGAGGGTCACCACACCTTGGGTGAAGGGGGAGGTTGAGAAGGAGAGCCTTTGTGGTAACCTCATTTGGTACAGGAATTGAACCCAGGCTGTTGGTGGGACTCTACATCACAAACCAGCTGTTCAGACAACTGACCTAACCAACCCCATCAACAGAGTAAGTAGAGTTGTCGAGTGCTGAAGGGCATATGGTAGGAATTTCAGAAGGCAGAGCATCCCCAGGGGAACAAATTAAAGGAGACATACCATGACAACATCTCCTGGCAGGAGTAGCTGCAAGTCATGGTGAAAGAATGAAAGCAGGAGGGGTCTAGGGAAGGAATTTAAAATAACAAGTAATACATGCTTGCATAGTGACATCAAGATAGAGATGTGAGCAGGAAATTCAGAGGAGTCAGTAGAAAGCTGTTCAGAGTTAAAACACTGTGGGCTAAAGTTGATGTTAAGAAGGGTCGAATCAGTATGGACTATCAGCATTGTCCAGGTTTGGCTGGGCAGGTGTTCGAGTCCGGAAGCTATTTGAAGGGAGAGTATTGGAGGATGCATTGTTGAAGTAGATGCCTTGGAAACTAAGGTCCAGGAGATAACAAAATTGGTTGCATGGCAGTGCAAGAGTGAAATTGAAAGTCACAATATGATGTAGAAGTAGTGGACAACTACACTTCTGCTCAGAACTATGAACTTATGATCAGGAGTTGAGTTCTGGACAGTGATCAAATAAAACTAAGGAGCAGGAAAAGAATTTTTCTTGACACAAATAACTGATAATGAAATCCTTGTAGGACCAGTAGCATCTGCTGAATGTGAAGAAACAGATTGTAATGAAGAGCTGTAAACTAAACAAAGAGACACATTAACTGAGTCTCAGTTGCTCCCCAGTGCTGACGAGTAGGCTCGATACCCAGAGAAGTTAAAAAGTAAATTTATTTAAAAATTCAGTGCTCACTGAGGGAAAGTAAGGAGCAAGCACAGTCAGGAGACAGAAATTAGCTTTAACAGGTAACTGGTTATGTTTGAAGTGTGCTCACTCAAGAACATTCAGGGTTCTTGTGTTATTTGACTGTGCAGCATCACAGATGTGTATAATCTTCGGTTTATTTATTCTGCGCTTAAAAACAGAAAATGGTGCAGGCCTGGCAGCATCTGTGCAGAGAGAAACAGAGTTACCGTTTCAAGTCGAATGTGCTGTTTTTTTTTCTGGAATTCTGAGCTTTGAAGAAGTCATTATCAGACTCAGTATTAACTTTGTTTCTCTCTCCATGGGTGCTGCTAGAACTGCTAAGTATCTTTAGCACTTCTCTGTTTTTATTTCAGAATTCCAATATCTGCATTATTCTTACTTTTAATTTACTAGCTGTGTGTGCTGCTGGTAGTCAGAGGTAGGGACCCCTGTCTGACTTTTCCTGTCACGTTTCTGGGAACTAAAACAAATCCTAGCACCCCAGTTCTGCCCGGACACAACTCAGCACAGAGTAAGAATTAAATCCACACTCATCTCAGTCCTTGAGGCCTAGTACTAAATCAAGCACTGTTCATCCATTGTTTTACATTATGTTTACCAACTTAAATGATTTTTGCTTATGCATTGTGCCCTTAATACAACTGAAAAAGTTGTGTTGTGCTGAAGTGCCTCCATCATACCTCAAACAAGCATATCTCCATGATATTTAAGGTGAGTCATAAAAGAATCATGGTCAATATAAGAGAAATCTTTTATGGAGGATTTTAGGGTACAGCTGATGGTTCTGTGTTAATTAAGAGATAATTGGGTGAACTCATTATATAAAATGTATACATATATGATACAGGAGCGATATTGTGACGCAGTGACAATGTCCCTACCTCTGAACCAGAAGGCCTGGATTCAAGACCACCTAGACCAGAGGCTTGTCACAACATGTCTGAACAAGTTACTTTAAAATGTCTCAGTGGGAATCAAGCGATCAGTGTGGTTGCAGTTTGTGGAGTGAGAGTAGACAAAGAACTCTGTTTGGAAAAGTTATATGGATGGGCTGTGATAATCCATTATTTAACCTCTGATATTTAACGGTAGGTGTCTGGAATGCACTTCCTGACAGTACGGTAGAAGCAGATTCACTTCAAGACAGTGTTGGATAATTATCTGAAGAGAAGAAGATTGCAGGATGGTGGGCAAAAGATATGGGAGGGGGGGTGAGCTGAAATGTTCTTGCTAAGAACTGTCACATATGCAATGCTTGAATCCACTATGAGCATTTGGTGCAAATACACTGGTCCGTGATTCAGAATGGATATTTCGGAAGAATCTCTCTATTCGTCTCGTGGGAGGCTGACAAATTTAACTTTTTATATTTTATATGAAATACACTGTTTAGGTCAATAATATGATCTCTTCCTTCCGAATATAGCTGATGATGCTGATGCTGCTTCTATTTTCTCTCTGATCCTGAAAATGTTGTTGAATACAATTCTACTTCCACTTATCTATTGCCCTCACACGGTGCCTGCTAATTATCGATTGCCTTTCTGGATCTCTCCCCCACTCTACGTCTATAGACGTATTGTTATAACTGTACAAAGACCCCACAATCACTTGGATATATTTTGATGTTTCTCATTCAGCTTTTCTCTGTCTCACTCAGCGCATTCATCATGTTTTAATTTACTAATTTAGAAAGCCTGATGATCAGCTTTGAGTAGATTCATCACCAGGTCCTTGTGATTTCAGGCAGCTTTACCACGTTCAGGTACTGAATAGGCGACTACAAACCTTTCAGTTTTTTGTTTGGGGTACAGAATTAATGTATGAAACTGCTTGAATGAGATGCTGATGAGCACAGATCTATCACTATATAATAGTACAGTAGTGTGCTAGTGAGCAAACAGTCTCTCACTAATAAAAATTGATTAGGGTACAGTACTGATGAGTGCTGGTCTGTCAGTATAGCACTGAGATAGAGTACTGGTGGATAAACTGGGATATATTTCTTGTGTGTACAGATCTCCTGCCATAACACTGGTTTGTGGCTCTTATGGATACAAATCTGTCACTGTAAACCCTTGGTGGTATCATACTGATGGATGTAGCTTTGTTAATGTTTAAGAATTTGGGTTGGGTCGACTCCAGTACTGGTAAGTACAGCTACATTTACACTGGAGTTCAGTAATTGTGTGTACAATTACTTATGTACAGTATCCTGACTTGTCGTCATAACAGTGTGAGAATACTGGTGGGTACGAGGCTGTCACTGTACCATCAGGATACAGTGTCTCTGAATATGTGTCTGTTTCTGCGTGACACTGAGGTGCCGTACTAATGGTTACGTTTTGGACACTATATAACACTGAGTAACAGTAATTGTGCTACAGGTCTGTTTGTGTGCAATCTTGGATTACAGTACTGATGGGGTCAGGTCTGTCACTAAAAAGTTGTCATTCTATCAATGGGGAAACATGTTGTTCTGTACTAGTGCCTCACTATACCAATGAGGTAGAGAACTATTGATGGCAAGAACGAGTTAATGGAGAACATTTGTAGTGTCACAAAAAGTATATTGACTTGATTGATAGTTCTATTTGTCCTGCAGGTCTCGTACTACGTAACTGCTGTAAGCTTCCCATAGCAAGTTTTATATAGCTGGCTAAAAGCTAGATATCAAACTGCTAGTAGTTGCTAAGATTGGCAGCTGAGACAAAGATTTTAGTGCATTGTAAGTGTGCCTATGCACACGTTGAACTGGAGGAATGTTGCACCTTTTAGTAGAAGTAGCAAAATGAATTAAGTCTGATTCTATAAACTTTTTCATTGTCTTCTGTGGTCTGTTTTAGACAAATGTTAGAAATTCTTTACTCAGAATCACTGAGGATTTCCACAGCCCTTTTGTGAAGTATTGTCTTTGCTCTGTAGCTTCTTTAACAATGTTTGAAGCAAACTGTCACTTTGATAGAGCAACTGAAGCTTTGAATTTGATAGGTGTAGCCTGTTTATTCCCAGAATTGAATTTACAGGTGTCACTGAGAAAGTCAGGTCTTCTACTGGTGCTGTGAACCTACATTGTTCTACGTTGCTGTTCATGGCAACAGAACAAATGGGTGAAGTGCCCATTTTAAAGAACACAATTCTAATTGGTTAACTGCGTGAACACTTAAACGGGTGGGTGATTCTGATTTCTGTTCATGGTGTGTGTTTCTGATATTGCATGTGTTTGCATTGCTACAGGGATGGAATGACTGGTGCCACACAGCAACTTGTGATATCAATTGCCCACGTACTGTGAAGGTAATTGAAACCCTGAGCACAAAATGTGGCAGTTATCCGTGCCACAGATATTTGTTATTGTGTTGGTACCAGTTTGCACAGTGTGTGTGAGGTACAGACCTGGGCATTGTAAAGTAGAAGAGCTCAATGTAGTGAGTATAAATCAGCTCACTCCTGCTGCCCATGGTACACAGCTTGACAAGCAGCAGACCATTACTTACTGTTAATGAGATTTGCATGAAGTGAAACTGCCCAGAACACTGGGGCTCTCTGTTTTCATTTTCCACCAGCTTGCTTTTCAAGAGTAGCTGTCAATCCGTAACACTACTGTTGCTGTTGTAAGTTGGATACTTTCTGCATCACACATCTTTTCCAGTTGTCAGTTTTTGATGTAAGAGGAAATAGAATTGATAGCAAAAAGGGACGTTAAATCTCCATAATAAATGCATATTTCTCAAAGGCTCCCAGCAAACAGGAATAGAAGGTTACCAGTAAAATATAAAACTATCTTTTGGTTGGGATTATAGAATCAAATACACATTAATTCAGTAAAATGCATGAATTGCACTGTGACTGCATTCAGGTCAATGTGGCTATCATCAATGAATATGTTTGACTGCTGTGTGAAAAGACTTTGTTCTGCTCTTCACCCCTGTTTATTTTTATCATTCTGCCTTTCCTACAGCACTCAGGAGATGAAGAGTCCAAAGGTGGAGCTGCAGGTTCCATCGGACATTCCCTTCCAAATGTTGGACAGCAACAGTGCGCTGATTGCAGAGAAAATCAGCTTTAACCCTTGGAGTCTACGCTGCCATAAGCAGCAGCTGAGTCGCATGCGCTCAGAATCCAAGGATCGGAAACTCTACAGTATCCTTTACTCAGAACTGCTTGTAATGTACCGGACTTAACATAATGACAGCACTGCTTAACACCACCTCCAATTTATCCTGTTTATTTGATGCAGCCTAATGTAATTGTAGTACCTGACTACTTCTCAACATAAATATATAATACTTCTGCTTCTCAGCATGAGTTAATGTAACTGTACCAGTCACCCATACCAATAAAAAGTTGTATTTATACAGGGTTTTCTAATGTGGAATAACTTCAAAGATAATTCATTTGCAAGCAGGGACAAAGAATAAGTACTGGTGACTAAAATTTTATCAAAGTGATAGGTCTTAAATGGAGGAGGAGAGAGATGGATGTGAGCATCATTCGGCAGAGCTACTATTCATTGACCATCCCTAATTGCGCTGGAGAGGGTTGTGGTGAGCTACCTTCTTGAATTACTACAGTCCTTGAGTTGTAGGGATACAGAGTACTGTTTGGAAAGAAATTCTGTGATTTTGGCATAGCAATAGTGAAGGAACAGTGACAGTAACTATGAGTGACATGAGAAATTGCAGATGGAAGTGTCCCCATGTGCCTGCTGCCTTTGTCCTGAATGGTAGAGGTTACGGCTTCAGAAGGTGCTGTCAGAGGACCCTTGATGAGTTGTAGCAGAGTGCCTTGTGAATATGCACACTGCTGCCACTGTGCTTCAGTGGTGGAGAGAGTCATTGTTGAAGATGGTGGATGTGGCACTAACTGAGTAAGCTGCTTTTTCCTGGATCGTGTCAAGCTTCTTGAGTGTTGGTGGAACTGCACTTGTCAAAGCAAGTTGAGAATATTCCATCAGGAAAAGTACAAATCAGCTAGTAGAATTTTAAATAAAGGTACGGATAACTTGTATGTGATGAGACGGAGACTGTCCACAGTAAATGAAGAACGTCCACTAATAGATAAAACAACTGAAGAACAGATGTTTAAAGAAATACTTAGTGCAGTACAGAATGAGTTTCTAATCCTGAAAGGGAAAAGCCCCACTTCACAGGATGAAAAAGAACCATAGACAACTAAAGAGATCAGGGATAGCATTAAACCAGAAGAAAGGGCTTACAAAAATGCCATAAAAACACATTCCCTGCCAAATGGGAAAGATACAAACGATCACAAAGCTGGTTTAGGAAAAGGGATAATGACAAGAAATTTGCAAGGGACGTCAAAATCAATAAAAAGAAATCTTGTACAATTGGAAAGCAGGTGGTCAGGAGCAGTATTCATCCACGAGGGCAACTAGGAATGGGCAAGATATGCTGGCCAGCCAACGACGCCCACATCCCACAAATGAATAGGAAAAAACAACTAAAGACGTTTTCTTTATTCATTAATGGTATGAGGGCATCACTATTAGGCAGCATTTATTGCCCAGAGTCACCCACAATGCACTGGGTCTGGAATCACATGTAGGCCAGACCATGTAAGGATGGCAGTTTCCCTCACTAAAGGACGTCAGTGAACCAGATGGGTTTTTCCAACAATTGACAATGGATTCATGGTCATAGCTAGATTCTAATACCAGATATTTTATTGAATTCAAATTATACCATCTGCCACTGCAGATTTCGAACCCAGGTCCCCAGAATGTTATCTGAGTCTTTGGATTAGCAGTCCAGCGATAATACCACAAGGCCACTGCCTTGCCAACCAGTGAGGGTCCAACAACTCAAGGACAGCAGCAATTTGCTGAAAGTAGGGAAAGTGTCAATGGCTGGGGGGAAATGGCTGAAGTGCTGAATAATTACAGAAATTACTGGAGAAAATCAGAGACTTTGTTGAAGAGTCACTGGAATCGAAACATAAACTTGGCTTTCTTCCCACAGACTTGCTGAGCTTCTCCAGCAATTTCTGTTTTGTTTCAGATCTCAAGCATCTTTAGTTCTTTGTTTTAATTATGAACAATTACTTTGCCTCAATATTTACAGTACAAAAAGAGGATAGCTTGCTGAAGTCCTGAGGAAATTAATAGTGGATCAGGTCAGGGACTGAATCAAGTTAACTTAAGTAAACAGCAATGAGGAAATGAATGGACCTAAAGAATGACTAATTCCCAGAATCCAAAAGTTACCATCCAAGGGTGTTTTAAAAAAAGAAGAGCACATTTATAGGTGCCCTGACCATAATCTCTGAGTTCCCTCAATACAGGTGTCAGAGAACAAAGAAAATTACAGCACAGAAACAAGCCCTTCAACCCTCCAAGCCTGCGCTGATCTAGATCTCTATTTAAACCTGTCACCTGTTTTCCAAGGATCAGTATCCCTCTGCTCCCTGCCCATTCATGTATCTGTCTAGATACATCTTAAATGATGCTATTATGCCCACCTCTACCACCTCAGCTGGCAGCCCATTCCAGGCACCCACCACCCTCTGTGTAAAGAACTTTCCACGCATATCTCCCTTAAACTTTTCCCCTCTCACCTTGAAATCGTGACCCCTAGTAATTGAGTCCCCCACTCTGGGGGGGAAAAGCTTCTTGCTATCCACCATGTCTATACCTCATGATTTTGTAGACCTCACAGGTCCCTCCTCAACTTCCTTCTTTTTAATGTAAATAACACTAATCTACTCAACCTCTCTTCAAAGTTAGCGCCCTCCATACCAGGCAACATCCTGGTGAGCCTCCTCTGTGCCCTCTCCAAAGCATCCACGTCCTTTTGGTAATGTGGCGACCAGAACTGTATGCAGTACTCCAAATGTCATTGAACCAAAGTCCTATACGACTGTAACATGACCTGCCAACTCTTGTACTCAATACCCCGTCCAATGAATGAAAGCATGCCGTATGCCGCCTTGACCATTCTATCCACCTGCATTGCCACTTTTAGGGCACAATGGACCTGAACACCCAGATCTCTCTGTGCATCAACTTTCCCCACTGCTTTTCCCATTTACCACATAGTTCGCTCTTGAATTCCATCACCTCACATTTGCCTGGATTGACCTCCATCTGCCATTTCTCCGCCCAACTGTCCAATCTATCTGTATTCTGCTGCATTCTCCGACAGTCCCCTTCACTATCTGCTATTCCACCAATCTTAGTGTTATGTGCAAACGTGCTAATCAGACCATCTGTACCTTCCTCCAGATCATTTATGTAATTCACAAACAACAGCAGTCCCAACACAGATCCCTGTGGAACACCACTGGTCATAGTTCTCCATTTTGAGAAACTCCCTTCCACTACAACCTGCTGTCTTCTGTTGCCCCGCCAGTTCTCTATCCATCTAGCTAATATGCCCTGGACCTCATGTGACTTTACTTTCTCCATCAGCCTGCCACAGGGAACCTTATCAGACGCCTTACTGAATTCCATGTGTGTGACATCTACAGCCCTTCCCGCATCTATCAACTTTGTTACTCCCTCAAAGAATTCTATCAAGTTGGTAAGACATGAGCTTGCCTGCACAAAACCATGCTGCCTATCACTACTAAGCCCATTTTCTTCGAAATGTAAATAGACTTTATCCCTCAGTATCTTCTCCAGCAGCTTCCCCACCACTGATGTCAGGCTCACTGGTCTGTAATTTCCTGGATTATCCTTGCTACCCTTCCTAAACAAGGGGACAACATTAGCAGTTTTCCAGTGCTCCGGGACCTCACCTGCGCTCAAGAATGCTGCAAAGATATCTGTTAAGGCCCCAGCTATTTCCTGTCTTGGTTTCCTCAGTAACCTGGGATAGATCCCATCCAGACCTGCGGACCTGTCCACCCTAATGCCTTTTAGAATACCCAGCACTACCCCCCGCCCCATGCGACTTGACCTAGAGTAATCAAACATCTATCCCTAACCTCAACATCCGTCATGTCCCTCTCCTCAGTGAATACTGACACAAAGTACTCATTAAGAATCTCACTCATTTTCTCTGACTTCTTGCATAACTTCCCTCCTTTTGTCCTTGAGCAGGCCAACCTTTTCTCTAGTTCCCCTCTTGATCCTTATGTATGAATAAAAGGCTTTGGGATTTTCCTTAACCCTCTTTGCGAAAGATATTTCGTGACCCTTTTTAGCCCTCTTAATTCCTCATTTCAGGTTGGTCCCACTTTCCTGATACTCTTCCAAAGCTTCGTCTGTTTTCAGTCACCTAGGACTTACATATGCTTCCTTTTTCCTCTTTGCAAGTCTCACAATTTCACCTGTCATCCATGGTTCCCTAATCTTGCCCTTTCTATCCCTCATTTTCACAGGCACATGTCTGTCCTGCACTCAAATCAACCTCTCTTTAAAAGCCTCCCATGTATCAAATGTGTCATCCATCTGGACTGGAAAATTCTACAATTTAAGAGAGTTAGAAGGAAAACCAGGGAACCGCAGACCAGTTAGCCTAATAACTGTAGTAGAGAAATGTTTAGAGTCCGTAATCAATGCTAGGGTAACTGATTGAATATTTTTAATATGGACTTCCAGATGGCCTTTGATAAAGTCACGCAGAGGCTGTCAACTAAGGTAGAGATCCCTGGGATTGATGGCATATTACTAACATGGCTGGGAAATTGGTTGAGTTGCAGGTGACAGATTAGAGATAATGGATAGGATTGGCTGGATGTGACCAGTGGTGTCCGACAAGGATTTGTTGGGGCCGCTGTCGTTGACAATATTTATTAACGACTTGGATAATGGCATAGAAAATCTTGTATCCAAATTTGCTGATGCTACATAATTAGGCAGCATTGTAGATAGTGTAGATAGTAGCATAAAATTACCAGAGAGTAATGATGGACTAGGTGAATAGGCTAAATTGTGGCAGCTGCAGTTCAATGTAAGCAAATATGAAGTTAACCATTTTGGACTGAAAAAGGATAGATCAAGATACTTTCTAGATGTCGTAAAGTTAAATACAATGACTTCCAAAGTAACTTGGGGGTTCAGGTGCATAAAGGTTTAAAATACCATGAAAAGCTGCAGAAGATAATCAAGAAAGCTAATGGAATGCTGGCCTCGAGAGCTAGAGGATTGGAGTACAAAGGTGCAGAACTTATGCTGAGAGCCCAGTTGGAATACTGTGAGATTATCTGTGTACCACACCTCTGGAAGGATATTTTGGCCTTAAAGGACTCCACTGTCTGTTTAGAACATGATACTTGAACTTCAGGGCTTAAATTATGAGGAGAGATTAAACAAATTAGGCATGTTTTCTCTAGAATTTAAACTGTTAAGGAATCTTCAAGGAATTAACAGGAAAAAACAGGGCCAATAAAGATAAACTGTTACCACTGGTTGGAGATTCTATCACTAGGGGGCATATTTAAACATTGGGGCCAGACTGTTAAGAATTTCAGCACAGAAAGGGTAATAGGTGTTTGGAACAGTCTTATAAAAGTGGCAGTTTCTCCTAGATACCTTGTTAAATTTAAATCTGAGATTAGTGTTTTTTTTAAGGGATATGAGTTAAAAGCAGGTATATGAAGTTTGGCCACAGATCAGCCACGATCTCATCGAATGGTGGAGCAGACCTGAGGGGCCAAATGACTTACTCCTGTTTCTGAGTACTGTGAACAGAGTGATGAGAAATAATCTACCCTGAAAAACTCAGGCAGAGATGACCTGGAGCTGAGATGATTGACCTCCAGCAAATACAGCTATTTTCCTTCTGATATACGTGACACCACCTCACGGAGAAATTTCTAATTGTTCCCATGGTCTGCAGTTTTGCTGCATACCTGTGCCAAGACTACCATGAGGTTAAGGGCATTTACTTTTATCTTACCACTTTTCTTTAGCTCTTGTCCACATTTGTCAACAAACCTCTAATGAGGTTGACAGCTGTGAGGTCCTGGTGGAGTCCAAACTGAGCAAAAGGGAGATGGCTATGCCTTTGCAAGTGCCGCTTCAGGGCACTGTCCGACACCTTCCATCACGTTACTGATCATTGAGAATAGACAGATGGGGAGGTAATTAGCTGAGGATGGGTCACCAGACCCAAAACATTAACTCTGATTTTTCTTCACAGATGCTGCCAGACCTGCTGAGCGTTTTCAGCAGCTTTGTTTTTATAATTGGTTGGGTTGGATATGCCCTGCTATTTTTTATATAGGGCATACCTGGGCAAGTTTACACGTTGTTGTGTAGATTGCCAATTTCGAAGCTGTATTAGATCAGTTTGACTAGGGATGCAGGACCACAGGTCTTCAGTACTGTTGCTGGAATGTTGTCAGGGCCCTTAGCTATTGGAGTATCCAGGGTTTTTAACCAGTTTTTGATATCTGGTAGACTGAATTGGCTGAAGACATCTGTGATGCCGGGGACCTCCTTGGATCACATCCACTTGGCACTTCTGGCTGAAAATTCTTGCAGCTGCTTTATCCTTAATTTTGCATCAATGTGCCAGTGCTCATCTCCCAACATTGAGGATAGGGAATTTTACGGAGCTTCCATATGCTGTGGAGTAAGTTGTTAACTGCTCACCACCATTTACAACTTAATGTAATAGGACTGTAAATCTTAACTCTGATCCTTTGATTGTGGCATTGCCTAGTTCTGTCTGTTGCATGCTGCTGCAACGGTTTGACATATAAATAGTTCTGTGTTGTAACTTCACCAGAGTGAGACCTCATTTTTAGGTACGTCTGGTCCTGCTGCTGGCATTCCTCTCTGCACCCTTCATTAAATCAAGGTTGATCTCTCAGCCTGATGGTGATGGATGGTTATGGATATGCAATGGATTACAGGTTGTTGTTGAACGTACTTCTGCTGCACAGCACCTCATGGACTGATTTGAGTTGTTTGATCTGTTTGAAGTCTGACCCATTTAGATTGTGGTACTGCCACATAACAAAATGGATTACACGCCCTGTGACATTACTACTGTACTATTGCCTGCCCAAAAAGAGGGAGGGGATTCTGAAAGTGAGACAAAGGGAGCAGAAGACATTACTTATGGTAGAATAAAGACAAGGGGAGATCTGCAAAACGTTAAAATCAGAGGAACAGAACATTTAAGTGAGTGCACTATAGATTCTTGAGTTTATGCCCCAAAATAGATCAGGTTGGGGTCATAAAGGGTCCAGAAGCCGACTGCAGCATAGTATGTGGACTGTGGGGTTTTGGATGAGTTGAACGTTGTGGAGGATGGGAGGTTAAATAGAAGATTATCAGCTCCTAAAACTGTGCCTGGGATTGGTGTTTCAGCAGGACATGAGCTGAGAGGTAAGAAACAATGGCTCGTGATTTCTTGTATGCAACAATCGATCAGTCTCTGTTTCAAGATCTTATAGTGACCTAACGTGCACAGACTTTTCAAAGAGAAATTTCTGAAATTTTATTCCATCTAGGAAGAAGAACTTCCTGATTTTATTCCTGAATATCTGAGAAACATTATGCTGATTGGAGTATGAAGTGTGTATGTTGTTATCGAATTGGCTGTGTTAGGCATGATAAGTTAGTTTCTCATTATTAGTGGATGAAGACAGTTTTCTCACAACTGATCACTTACCAGTGTGTTTTTCATGAAGGAAGAGAGTGGTATTTCAGTATGGTTTGCTTGAATACTTCACTTAAGCTGCTTTTCTGACAGGTTCCTTCTATTATGGGACAAATTGCAATACCACTAACAGTAATGTGCAATTATTGGAATTGGTTGCCTCTTGATAATTTTCTTAAATTTGCAGCACATTTTGTAATGCGATGTTCTGTGGTGAATTTTGAATTTCTACTTTCTATGCCCATAAGGAAGCATCTTGATATCGGACGATGGAAAGTTATTAGTCCACTGACTAAACTCTCGGCACATCCCTGAACACTGAGCAATTAAGCATAGCCAATCCACCCAGTCTGCACATCGTTGGACTGTGGGAGGAAACTGGAGCATCCAAAGTAAACCCACGCAGACATGGGGAGAATGTGCAAACTCCACACAGACAGTTCCCTGAGGCTAGAAAAGAGGTAAGAAGCCATGGTACAGTTCGCGGGAGGGGGGCAGAAGTTGCAGAGTGAGATTCATCCAGCAACAGATTGCTAATTGTTTTGTCCAGTATAACCAGTTGTGGATGTCAAAGGTCAATAGCACAATGACAACTTGCTGATTATCATCTGGACAGGTCAGCGGCTTTAGTGTTTATAAATAAATATGAAACCACTGGACTACTGAAGGAGTGGATTTTGCATCTTCATCTTCCTAGACCACAAAGAAAGCCACTTATTCTCTGTCACCAGTTGCTGTAAGGAATTGCCTTTAACCGGCGACTAAAAGATTTAATAATGAATGCACTTTTCACCGTGTGGTTCTTGTGAGAGGTGAAAAAAATCTGGAGAAGGAGATAGGAAAAGAGAATATCTTGAAGCAAAGGGAAGATCTCATCGTTTCTGTGGACTGGTGCTAAGATAGTTCAGTGGTTAGCACTGCTGCCTCACAGCACCAGAGACCTATGTTCAATTCCACCCTCGGCTGACTATCTCTGTGGAGTTTGCATGTTTTCCCTGTGTCTGCATGGGTTTCTTCCAGGTGTTCCAATTTCCTCCCACAGTCCAGAGATGTGCAGGCTAGGTGGATTGGCCATGCTCAATTGCCCGTAGTGTTCAAGGATGTTTAGATCAGGGGGGTTATTAGACAGATGGGTCTGGGTGGGGTGCTCTGAGGGTCAGTGTGTACTTGTTGGGCCAAAGGGCCTCTTTCTGCACTGTAGGGATTCTATGAACTATGTTTCCCAGTGTTTTTCTCCTCTGCCCTTGACATCAACATTTTTTGTTTGTTTGTTTGTCTGTCTGAATGTGTGTGTATGGGTTTTTAAAATGGGGATAGTGTTTAAACCATTGATTGTTGACACTTCTGTCTACTTGTGGTTTGAACTTGTTTATTTACAGTAAACAGTAGTTCTTGTTACGTACAGAAAACTGGTCAATATATTCTGTTTTACCTGATTCCATCAGACAGATAGATTAACAGTTTTTGCATGCTTTAATGACTTAAAGTTAGCATCGAGCCTGAGTGTAGTGGGGCTTGAGAATCAGCACACTTTACCAAGTGGGCTATATAACTGAAGAATTATAATCACCTGAAAACCTTGACTGTTATTTCTCTGTCTACGTGCTACTAGACCTGCTGAGTATTTCCAGTCTCCAGGATCCGCAATGTTTGCTTTTATTAAATGTTCGGTAAGGTTTGCTTGCTCACAGGCTGCAACTACAAACTTCCCAGATGTCAGTGTCCTTAAATAGACCAAATGTTATTTGTATACAACGCATCAACCAGTGTCTGAAGCTGCCTTGTGCATTATTTTCCTTTGTCATATTCGCTGATTGATATTAAAAATAAGAAGCTTCCACAAGCAATTGATGATGAATGGTCAAGATCACATCATGTAGAGAAGTAACTATAGAACTGTCCTTCGGCAGACATCCCTTTGTATATACTATGTCTGGAAGTATTCATTAATTCACATGCCTATCTGCAAATACATTTAATCTTAAAGCTTTGATCTTCATAATGTTTAATTGAAATCAGTCAGCTGTTCTGTAATGATACACAATACATTTAATGCTGCCTGTTTATAATGTGCAGTATGAAAGAGTTGCCACAGATTCCCTTTGTGGTTAATAATTTTCCCAGTGATACTGGTAACATTTTTTTTCTGTAATTTCTTTGAACCGTCCTCCATTTTAAGATCATCTTCCTTAGATACTTCTTGGCCCAGACTTGTCCCCCCTGGGATTTTCTGCTCCTCCTTCACACAATCTCAGATTCCTTATCTTTCTGGTGCTGTCTGATTCAGTTAAACATTATGAAGATCACAGGCTCAAGATTAGATGTGTTGGTTTTGGGTATAACAAATAGCACACTGTGTGAATATCATTTATTATGGCAGAGTCCTTGTCTGGACCCTGTATAGTTTCATCTTAACAGATGATGCCTTTATTAATGTAAATGGAAAAGGTGCAAGGTGCAGTTGTGTGACTTAAGCCAGGACATGCAGAAAATAGTTCGAAAATAAGCAATTTAGTTTTTCCTTGTTTATGACCAATCTGGTCTGTCGGTATGTCTGGGAGTATTGTGCATTGGTCCCGAAGGAGTAACCTACATGAAGGTTATTTTTGTACATACACTCCTGGCTGTCATCCAACTAGCAGAAGCATTTGTGCTCCTAATTTACTTTATAATTACAAGTGTGGAGTCATCAGTTTCTAAGTTATTGCTTTGCTTCTGGCAAGCAGTGACTGAATTAAGGTTAGGGTTTGGGTTGGTCCCGACTTCTCGTAGTTGTGTTTTGAAGTTACTGATTGCAACCCATTGTTTTTCCATTGTTGAGCTATGGGTGGAGCAACTGTAGATTTCATAAAGTGGAGAAAACAGTATCTTTTGCTGTCTGATAGAAGGCCTGCTTAAAAGCTACATGCCAGAAATTCTCAGTGCAAAAAATAAGCATTGTTGTGGCTTTAAGTATGTGAAAGACAAAGCCAGTCTGAGACTAAACACTGTTTTATTCATATAGTAAAATGTGCCGGAGTGCTTCACAGGAGCATTATCAGACTAAAATTGTAAGTGAGCCGCGTAGAAAATTTAGAACAATAACGAAAAGCTTGGTCAAAAATATAGGTTTGGAGAATGTCTTAAAGGAAGACAGAGCTGAAGAAGCAGTAAGATTAAATGAGGGAAATTTACGTTTGCTTCCTAAGCAGTTGAAGGATTTAAAATTGATGTGGAAGTGGTATTGGATAAGGTATTTGTGCTTATGTTTGGAAAGGCACTGGATGAGATGCATCCAAGGATATAGAAGGAAGTGAGGGTGGAAATAATAGGGCCATTCCCTCCATAATATAGTCTAGTCTTCTCAATCAGACTCTGCAGTGCTAGCTTTACAACATTACACATTGTCAGGGCTGTGTGTGTCTGATACTTACAGGGTGATTGCAGTGGAAGAATTCTACTTAGGATAGGGTCCAAATATTCCTCTCATGCTACAGCTTGCAAGGACTCAGAACAGTGAGCAAATATTTAGAAACCCTTTGGCATTACACAGGCCCTCATGAATACACTTAAATAATTATCCCTCCATCTGTCATTTCTCGTCCTTCATGTTAGTCTATGCCCTTGTGTTTTCTTTTTCTTTTTCCCTCTTGCCAATATTTGGTCAGTGTTTTAAAGCCACTTCTACAATCAAGATTGCAGAAGTATATTTGAGCTGACCGTCCACATGATATCATTTTTAAAAGCATTAATAAGAATCTTGGTACTAGGCCATACAACCAGAAACAACTAAGTTTGGTTTTGATCTGTGCTAAGCTATCCATTTTTGGCTTTATTAGCCCTGGATCAAAACATTTGATGTAAAAATTCTCTAGATTTCTGCCTCTGACCATTACAGAGTGAATCCTCTTGGTAATGAGGAAATCATTGATGTGAGTGAAATAGGAATCAGCCTGGCAGTAAAGTCAAACATCTGCATCACTTCTCACTACCAAGACTCGAATATATAGAAATACCATGTAAGAAAGCTGAAGTAATGACTGGATACCAGCATGAGGTAGTGTATTTGAGAGAGGATGGGAGACAGTGACAAAGAAAGTGAAAATATTTATAAAGGAATGCATTTTAAATTGTTAAAATGTTGTCAGAGCTTATTGGCCATTGTTTGATACAGTAATTCTTATTACGTATACAGATATCAAAAACATTATTTTCTTTCTTGACTGGAATTTGTGATGAAGAGAGTTTAGTTTGAAAGTCTCTTGCATAATCAGAGTATCTAAGGAGCTAATGGGCCATTTTAATTTTGGACAAACTATTCCAATTTCTTCTTATGGCATGTAGGTCTAAAGAGCTCACTTTAAGGCAGAGGAACAGAGAACTACTGATAAGAAACCCTTTGAGTGAATCCCCTTTCAATTGAAATAGTTTTCTTAAAAAAATTATGGGATTTAGGCATTGCTGACAACACTGATATTTATTACCCCTTATTGCCTTTGAGTTGGTGATGGTGAGCTTTCTCCTTGAATACAACAGAGTGGTTTGGTCACCTGTTTCAGAGGGAAGTTACAAAACCACCACATTGCTGTGAGTCTGCAGTTACTTTATAATCCAGAGTGGGTAAGAATAGCACAGTTCCTTCCCTAAAGGAGTTGGTGAATTAAGCTGAGTTTTTAATGACAACATCTTTGATACTGGCTTTATATTCCAGATTTATTTAATTGAATTTCCCCAGCTGGTGTTGGAGGGATTTTGTCCTGTCTCCTAATCAGCAGTGCACATCCTTAGCTGATTAGGGTCCACTAACATAACCACTACGCACATTGTGCCTGTTATGTTCGGATAATACTCTGGTTTTGGACATAAAAGTATAGGCACTCCTTAACAAAGCTGTTCAAAGAGTTTCTGCTCCTGGAGAATGTGGTTCATCATTTTGGCTATCCTTGTATTCTGGACCTGAAGATGGGGACCAGGCAGCATGGGGATGATGCATCTGAGGAGAAGGCAGCACGACAGATAAAAAAATGTCAGCTGAGTACCTCTGGAGCACTGGGTGTGCGAGTGTGCGGAATGCAAGTAAGTGACTAAGTTAGCATCATAAAAAGTAGCCTACCATTCAGTTTGACATGAATTATTTTGTTTATCTGCTGCTGAAAGAAACTTAACTTTCCCGTCATGGAGTTCAAACTTTTTTTTAAAAAAACTGTTGAATAGGTAAGAAATGAGTGTGCAATGCATGAAGTACCAGGTACTTGTTGGAGTGGGATAGTGGGGAAGAAGGAAAGCTGAGGTGACAGAGTTTTGTGTTCGCGTGACAAGAGTTTTGAATTTACATTAAATGATAGGTTTCTAATTTACATTAAATGATAGGTTAAATGATCAGTTAAGCGCAAACTTAATTTGCAGGCAGGTGGGTGGTGTTAATAGGTGAATATGTGCTGTGTTCCAGTATGGAATACTCCAGACGTTATACAATTTAATAGAGCTACAGTAAAATCCCTCTTTAAATTCTTTTTAATCCTTTTGTTACTAAGGCCAACTTTGATTAAATCTTTTTGATTTTGATTTTTTTTCTCAAACTAGAAGTGAAATTCTCCTGGTGTCTCAAACAATGTCTGTCCATTGACCTGTACCATTTTAAGAACAACAGTTTCCCTCGTTGTTTACCTGAACACTTTGCTCCAGAGGACAGTCACACCCTTCAAATGATGTGATTAAAAATTGATTTGTAGTCGGGTACTGGCAAGTTTGACTGCAAGCGAGGCAGGTACAATGGCTCAGGCAGTTACAATTGAGGAGCCCCAGACGCTGCAGTTGTCAAGCAATCACAAAATTCTTGCAAGATCTACAGCATATAATGAGGACAGTCGGGATGATGAGAGAACTGACCATGGTACCTTGGTGACATTTAAATAGGGGAAGGAAATAAAATTGTATTTGTGGTAGGGGACAGTATAATTAGGATTGATACTCTTCCCTGCAGGTATAAGCACAAGTTCCAAAGACTGTCTTCACTACCCCATTGCCAGGATTAAGGACATCTCCTCAGAACAAGAGAAGAAGTTGGAGGAGGAGGGGAGGGATCAAGTTGTTGTGATCTATATTGATACCAGTAACATTGCCTAGATGAGGAACAAGGATCTGGTGAAAGATTTTGACCAGTTAGGAGCTAAATTAGAAAGCCAGACCTCCAAGTTAATCTCTGTATTACTACCTGAGCCACAGGCTAACTGGCATTGGGAAAATAAAGACCAAGGAGTGAAATGCATCATTTAGAAATTGGTGTGGGTGGAATTAGTTTTAGTTTGTGGGTCACTGGCACCAGTACTGAGCTAGAGAGGAGCTATTCCAGTGGAATTCACTTGAACTGTGCTGGGACCATCTTGAGCTGTAGAGAGGGCTTTAGAGTACTTTGGATGTGGGGCTGCAGTGAGGAAGGGTTTGGGAAGAGGGACTATGTAGGCTTACAAAGCAAGAGGATATGAAGGCATTACAGTACAGCTAACAAAAAACATAGTTGATGAGACATAACATACATCATAGAAAAGCAGAAGTAAATAGGGTCAAAAACAGGGATGAAGAATGAAAGGGATGAAACATGAAAAGGCAGAATTAATAGCTTTTTACTTGAAAATGTGTAGTATTTGCAACAAAGCAAAGAATTAATGTCACAAAAATGGGTTAATGGGTGTGATCGTATAGCCATTATGTAGACAAGATTACAAGGAGATGAAAACTGGGAACTAAATATTCAGGGATACCTGACATTTTTTTTAAATGGCAGACAGGAAGGAAAGGATGGTGGGGTTGCATTGTTAGTACAGGATGGAAGAAGTTCGAAAATAAGATATTACCTTGGATCAGAAGATGTAGAATTTGAGTAGAGATAACAAATATAAAGGGAAGATGACACTGGAACGAGTAGCCCACAGGCCTCTAACAGTAGTTATGTGGTGGGACAGAGAATATATCAAGAGGTATTGAGAGCATGCACCAAAGGCAGAACGTTAATCATGGTGACTTTAATCTTAAACAGATTAAGGTATTCTGATTGGAAGAGTTACCATGAGGAGGAATTCTTAAAGTATTTCCGGGACAGTGCCCAAAGACAATATGTTAGTGGTCTAAGTAGGGATCAAGCTATTTTGGATCTGGTGATGTCAAGTGAGGGAGTAAAATAAATTATGTCAGAGTAAAAGATCCTAGAGGACAAAGTCAGCATAACTTGGTAGAATTTACCATTCAGTTTGAGTGGGAAAAACGCAGGTTGGAAATAATTTAAATAAAGATAATTACAAAGAAATAAGGGTCAAGCTAGTTAGAGTAGACTGGGAATGGAGGTTAGCAGTGAAGAAGGTTAAGGAATAATGGTGATATTTAAGAAAATAAGCTGTGGCTCACTACAAAGATATATCCCAGTGAGGAAGGAGGATTCCCTGAAGAGGATAGCAATTCCTGGTTAACCAAGGAAGTTAAGGAAGCATCAGATTGAAAGAAAAGACGTACAATGTGGCAAATATTAGTGGTAAGTTAGAGGATTGGGAAGTTTTAAAAATCAACAAAAGCCAACCACAAAAATAATAAAGAGGGTAAAGATGAACGTTGAGGGTAAACTTAGAAGTAATATCAAGATAGACAGCAAGCTTCTTTTAAATGTACATTTTTTTAAAAACGTGGCCAAAGTTAACATCAGCACATTAGAGAATGAGGCAGGGTAAATAATAATGGGGAATGAGAAAATGGCAGCAGAGTTGAATAAATACTTTGCATCAGTCTTCAGAGTTGAAGACACAATTAACATTCCAAAATTGCTAATTATTCAACGGGAATAGGGGGACAGGAAATAAATGCATTCACTATCACTAGAGAAAAGGTACTAGGGAATAAATGGGGCTAAAGACTAATAAGTGCCCTTGATCTGATAGGATGCATCATAGAATATTAAAAGAAATAGCTACGAAGATAGTGGATGCACTGGTCGTAATGTTCCAAGAACAGTTGGATTCTGGGAAGTACTCAGATGATTGGAAAACAGTAAAATGTAGCACACTTATTCAAAAAGGGAGGAAAACAAAAGGATGTAACTATAGCCCAGGTTGCTAAACATCCGTTATTGGTAAAATGTTGGAGTCTATCAGAAAGGGTCCTCTATCATACACACACCATGGTCTCGCAAACACACACTCCTTTGCACTCACTAGGATTGTCTCTCACACGCAACACAGCACCCACACACACCTCACATGCAACACAGCACCCACACACACGTGAATCTATGGGGAGAATTTGTATTTGCCGATACATTCTATTTTGTTCAAAAAGCACTCAATTTATAGACAGTCAATGTGGCATTTTATAAATTCAAACTTTAGAAATAAAACCAGTCTGACTCCAAACCAAAACATAAATAGATTCTAATCAAGGCCTCACACCTAACATGCATTGTCTGACCTTAAATGTCACTCTTCTTTACACTGATAAAATCTTTTGTTCTCTCAGGACAGTGACTTCAAAGGAATTTTGGAATTTGCATATACATATTAATCGATTAAAACCTTCTAACTGATTAAAGATTTAACAGCATCTTAGGTTTGTTTAATATACCCTCCTCAGTGGTGTGACCCTTTCATTTTTTACTTATAAATTCTGGGTCTGATATTACCTCTCTCTCTTACACCTGCAAAAGGAGTGAGGCTCTGAAAGTTTGTGTTTTCAAATAAACCTGTTGGACTATAACCTGGAGTTGTGTGATTTCTGACTTTGCCAACCACAGTTCAACACCAGCACCTCCACATCATAAAGGATGTAATAGCAAAGTATAAAGAAATACATAATATGATCAAATAGAGTCAGCATCTTTTCATGAAGGGGAAATCATTCCTGACAAATATACTAAATTCTTTGAGGAGGCAACAAGCACACTAGATAAAGGGGAAACGGTGAATGTAATATATTTTGAATTTTTGGAAGACATTTCACAGTGTTAAGCTGCTTAATAAGGAAAGAGGCCATGATTTTAGGAGTAGTATATTATATGTAGATAGAAGATTGGCTAACTAATAAGACAAGGCGTTAGGATAAGGAGGGCATTTTCTAGATGGCAACCTGTAACTAATGGAGGTACAAAGGGATCACTGCTAAAGCCACACTTATTTATAACATACATTGATGACTTGGATGCTGGAAGTGAATGCACTATTACAAAGTTTGTGGATGACAAAGAGTCTGCAAAGGATTATAGACAGGTTAAAATGAGTGGGCAAAAACTTTGTAAATGGGAAGTGAGCTTCAGGAAGAATAGAGGAGCTGAATATTATTTAAATTGGAAAAGACTACAAAAAGCTACAGCATGGAGGATTTGTAAATTCTGGTATGTAAATCACAAAATATTAGCATTCGAACTTAACAAGTATGAGGGAAGGTAAGTGGAATGTTGGCCTTTATTTCAAACAGAGTGGAATTTAAGTGGAGGGAGGTTTTTTACTAAAACTATACACGGTACTAGTCAGACCACAGCTGGAATACTGAGCATGGTTTTGGTACCCTTATCTAAAGAAAATATTTAGGCATGGGAGACGGTCTAGAAAAGATTCACTAGGTTGATCCCCAGATATGGAGGTAATGTCATGAGCAGAGGTTGAACAGGTTAAGCTTGTACTCTTTGGAGTGTTGAAGAATGACAAGAAACCTTAACGTTCTTAAGCGTAGAGGGGGTAAGGTTATTTCCCCCTCTGGGGGAGTCTGGGATAGAGAGCATCATCTGAACATAAGTGGTTGCCCATTTAAGGCAAAGATGAAGAGGAATTTCTTTTGAGAGGGTAGTGAATCTACTGGAATTCTTTACCACAGAGGCTGCATCAATAAATATATTCAAGGCTGAGATAGGTTTTAAATCAGCGAGGAATCAGGGGTTGTGGGAAAATAACAGGAAGGTGGAATTGAGGATGATCAGATCAGGAATGACCCTTGAAGGACAGAGCAGACTTGATGGGTGAATGGCCTGCTTCCACTACTATGTTTTAAGTTCTTACTTGCACGTTGGTTGCTGTTATTTACATAAGCAATGAGCTTTCAAACACCCTGTAGTAGAAAAGAGTGTTGTGTAAAATATAAGCTCTCCTTCTCGGTGAAATTCAACATGTGTTAAGCGCTGCATTTGGTTTAATAAAGTGCCAAGATTAATAAGAAATTGGAAGCGGCTTATATGCTTCGATGCTAAACTTAACTAGACACTGCAGAACAGCCATTAATTAAGTAAATAAAACAATAGAGTGAACACCAGAGGAAGTTGTGTTCAGACCATTCAGTATTCTAGTCAGGTCACATCTTTCTCGCTGCCATTGCTGGTCACTAAATCATCTGATGGCTAATGTTTGATCAGAGCAAAACTATGAACTTTGATTTCTGGTGTCATAGCCTAACTTATGAGAAAAAAAATGAGAAAAACCAGGGCTTTTCACCCAGGATAGAAGTTGATAGGTAGTTTTACAAAGGTGTAACAGATTGTAAGGGAAATCTTACGTCTTGCATAGTAATTCAATCTGAAACATGACAGCAGCAAAAAGGTCACAGTTGATGACATTAAGGACATGTTCAAGCGATAGAGGAGAGCAACAGATACTCTTTAGAGCACACATTTAAGGAGTGGTTTTCTTGGTGCTTGTGTGGTGGAGTGTTAGGGTCCTGAGCTCTGAACCAGCTGGCTGGGTTCAAATACAACCTGTTCCAGAGGTGTGTCAAAACCTGACTGAACAATTTGATTACAATATTAAAGGCTAATTTTCCTATTGAGGGTCATTGGTTAGGAAGGATCAGGCTGATGTTTGTTTAGAGGGTTTGTGGTACTTTGGTACCTGTCTCTGGCCAGCTGCTCTGGGTTCAAGTCTCATCGACTCTGGAGTTATGACATAAGTCTGAACAGACTGATTAAAAAATCTCCTTTCTTTAGAAGCTAAGAAATGCTAATAAACAATCACAGAAAACAAACTACCTGCTGCATCAGTTAATGGCTAAGTAGCACTCCTATAACAGTCAGAGATTAGTTTTGGACCCATGTCAGTCATCCTTCTGGCAGATAGACTGGAGGGAGTGCAGCTAGTTGGCCAACTTCCTCTAACAGGAAACATGATCACACGCCCCATTGCTGGCCTATATCAAGCCAACAATCTCGACACAACCTGAGCTACAAATCTTCGCAAGAACCTTAAAGGAACCCCATTCCAAATATTCATGTCTTCACCTGAGCTTGAAATAGATACTTGAGCAAGGAAAAGCATTTGTTTCAACATGTTGCCAACTGCAGTTGATTTTAGCTGATCAACATTCATGATCACAAAGCACAGCCAGTCGAGAGAAGTGTTGGGAAGCTGTTAGTGTATAGGACCGTCCCAGCATAAACCTCAATCTGTAGGAGAGAAAAGGGCAAGGGCAGATTCACAAACGCATGCTTCCTTCACTGACCTGCTGTCCCCTCACATGCAGCTTGTTCATCTCCAACTCTGCGATGAATGTTGAAATAACACAGCAGAACAAAAAAGCATTTGTACAACTAATGTTAATCCAATTCCCTCACATTGTCATTCAGTAATCCCTGCCAGTCAATGCCTTGTGCTGCTGTCTCTTTCTCCATTGATAATATATTTCCTGCACACAGTCTTGCAGTAACCATTACCATGTCCTTTATTACTGCAATATTTAAAGGTCATGCAACTGCTCCATACAATGTCAATTGCCATTCCTGTTTGCGATACTGTCCATACCTATCCCTGCTGATTTTGCATAATATCTGCCTCAGTACTTCCTCTCAACCTTCATCATCATAACTGTGAATAAGTAAAAACATTATAATTGAGTTATTTTTAACTGGGGAGCTACTGATAGACTTTAGGCTGAGTGAGTAATATATGTTGCTGGAATAATACCTGTAGATGGGAATTTCAATGTCCCTATCTGGATATAAAAGTTGAAAATAAATTTGTAGTACTTCAAGTGACCAACAGCAAACTTCGTTGTAAATTGTTTGTCCAAAAAGCCATACTTACCAGTCGTGCTTTGTCTTTTCAGGTGTACCAGTTAGACTCAGGGCATTACGTGTGCAGGAACAAGTATTATGGTCGTAGTCTTTCCATCGAAGGGTTTAGCAAAGCACTGTATCAGTTTCTGCACAACGGCAGGTACCTGCGTGTGGACTTGTTTGATGTTATTCTGCAGAAACTTCGCAACCTCAAGGAGGTGCTGGAGAAGCAAGCTTCTTACCGCTTCTACTCCAGCTCTTTGTTGATTATCTATGATGGAAAGGACCGAAAGGCAGACAATCGAAACAAATCCACAGGGGCGATGAACCAAGAGAACCTGCAGGCAAGCACCAGTTCATCTGCATCTTCCTCCTTGAGCAGCATTCAGGATCAGCCAAAAATTGACGTGCGGATGATAGACTTTGCCCACAGCACGTTCAAAGGGTTTCGGGATGACCAAACTGTGCATGATGGGCCTGACACAGGTTATATATTTGGACTGGAGAATCTCATTAGTATTCTGGAAGAGATTCAACTCCAGAACCAGTAGCATATTCCAAACTGTTCCTAATTCTTTACCTATAACTCGGGAAGGAAGGGTAATGACCTTTCCCTCTCAAGCACATACCGTATGACTGCTTATTTAGATACTCATCGCAGCGATGATGCCACAGACAAAAGTACTGTCAACTTCTGGCAAATTGCTAGACAGAGAAAAAGTGAGTTTGTTGTTCGAACTGTTTGTTATATCACAATGTATAAAGTTGTTACATAGTCACGTGGAGCAGCACTGCCTGTACTGATACTAATGCATCTTGTAAAAAGGGAGCAATGCCATTGACTTACTGAGGCCTACCATAAAGTGGCAGGTGCCAGTGTGGGGGGCACCCACTCGGTACCAAAGCAGCAAGCAGGCCAGGTAATCTTCTTCTGCTCCCAAAGACTGAGACTGCATGGATTGCTGTATATTTGTAAATGCTGGGACAACTTTCCTCATTTACGACCACCTGAATGTGAGTGAAGGACTCCATAAGTTAACACTCAGGTTCTTTAGCTGACAGGTGTGTGGGTTTGTTTTGAATTTCACTTCTTCCCTTGAACATTATTCCCTTCAGTACCTTGCCAGGGTTAATCTCACTGTGCCAGCGACTTAATGCACAGAGCCTATGGCTCACTAGCTCTTTGGAAGGCTGTTGCACATTCCTCAGAAGACACATCAGATGAATGTCCCAAGAGTCAGATCATGGACCAACGCCGGATTACTGCAAAGGACTGTGCGTCCTGAGGTTAGGGTTTTGTGCAAGTGTTAGATATGAGTACCACAAAATAAGGCTCTTCCAGCTAGTGCAATCTTTCCTTTTTAACACTGGACACTGAAGATAAATAAGCTCAGACTGTCGCGAACCTCCAGTGAATGTAATCAGAAGAGTGAGAGCTATTTCCTGCTGCCCGTTCCCAGAAGGATTTGGTTTTCATCTATTGTTTGTGTAATTACAGAAATACATCCTGCTGATACAGTGGAGACATTTAGTAATTTACAGGAAAGCACATTGGCACAATGCAGGTGGCAGGTTTGTTTATAAAACAGACCTGCAAGCTGTTCCTAACATGAAGCTTAGTTTGCCATCCTTTTATTTAGAATATTTGACTTTATACATCTTTGCTTACGAGTATTTGCAGTAGTTACGAGTTTCAAACTAAATCTACTGTGTAATTTTTAAGATTGCTATTTTGTTACATTGTTCCAAAATCTTTATTTTTGTCTTTTGAAATGTATGTTCCAGTCTGGATCATGAGGTTCTGAGAGCCCTGGTTTGCAGGATACTATCCATCCCATAAAACTGCAGTATCCCCTTTTGAGTAAGCAAAGCTGAAACCTGGAGCAGTTTTCCCCAGAGACAGACACTGACCTGAAGCATTGCCCTGTGTGACCAAGTTTAGAGAGTACAGTTACATGAAACTGCATGGCCTGATGAACCAATCAGAGTGCTGTCAGCTCAAGCTGTTGTACAAGTATTTTATCATGAGCATCAAACTTTTGTATGCCAAGCTGTCTCTGGGAAAATTGGATTGAGGTAATTCCATTATCCTGCCTTTTTGGGTGTATGTATGGTCTATAGTAAGTTCTTAGCATTGTTCTAACACTGCCAGTTAGCTAGATCTATCAGATATTTAAACTGTGACTGGTATCATCCTAATGTTGGATGCTGTAAAAGGAGGAGGAGGGGTGAATCATTCATAGAGTGCACATGATAAATAGAACACACCAAGAAGTTGCAAGAGCCTGCAGCATCTGCTGGAGTGACTCCAGCGTAAGTTCTCAACTAAAAGAGCAATGATAAACAGCTCATGGAATTTTTTTCTGATTTGCTTGACCCTGTTTAACCAGGTGATTGGACCGTAATCCTTCTTAGTGGCTTCATTACTGGATGATTCTCTCAGTGAGTGTAACAGTCATGGAGCAGAGCAGCAAGGGTTGTTCACATGCATTAGGCAGCAGAAAATGACATTTGAGCTAATACATGTCCTGCTCTCAAAGTTCCTGGCACACCATTGAATGCTTCTGAAAATGTGTTATCAAACCCAAATTAACTAACACTATTATAGCATATTGGTAAGGCACAGAATATTCTGTGTAATTCTGTTCATTTGTAAACTTCCCTGCCCTTAATGCACTCTACTTGAAGCTTTCGTGCACGCAACATAACCCTGAATCCAAATTCATTTACATTATCTGGTTATTTGTAAGAGGTTGGATACGATTCAATGGATGAATTGAGTTTCCAGGGCTCAGTGGCCAGGGACCTTAGCACTCTGATGCATGTCTGTCACTGTGACCGTCCCATACTAAACCCCTTTCTCCCCACAGAAACTAAGCACTTGCATTCCTTGTGGAATAGCCCATAAATGAGTTACTGAACTGTCATTATTCCAGTGCCTCAGCACTGAAAAAGGCAAAGACGAAGTGAAAGTGATAGGAGGACTTCTTGATGATACCTGGAAAAGAGGAAGTTCTGTTATTGCCTTCCATACATGCAATCCATTACATTCCAGAAAACAGAACTGTGCCTAGTACTATGGAGGAAAGAGAAGAAGGTCGCTATGAACTTCACCGTCACTTTGACCTGGAGCCAACTGTTTAATGAAGCATGTTGGGAGCCATAGATCAGTAGTGCAGCAGTGAAGGTCATCAGCATCAGTGCATGTCCATTCAGGCTGACAGTATCAAGGGTTAAAGATCTGGAAATGATTTGCCACAAGTTAAATAACATTGAAGACAGCAGAGGGTTACGTAGGGGAGAACGTTATCAGGGGAATTACTAATATTTTTAAATTCAAGAATTGTTTTTTAATCTGTTTTATTTTTGTGGGCATATGTGGGTGTGGACCAACATGGCTGCTTAAAGGAGTCAAACATTTTGGGTATTTGAGTGGTACTTTAGTGGCAGATGCATATTGCTAATTAGTTTAGCAAGTAAAGACTTAGTAAATACAGTATTTTATTCTAGTAGGATTTTCAAAGTTCAAGTTCCATATACACAAATAAACCAGTCACTCCACTCACTCAATCTCCTTCTCTTACCTCATGGGAGAAGAAACATCAAATAGTGCTGTTTAAACATCCCTGCAGCCCTCAGTCTTGCTTCTTAATAAAACTATTGCTGCATATTTTCTGAATAGCATTGCACCAATTCGATGACTCAATAAACCTGCCACTGGCAAGTATGTTTTGAGCAGCACTGGATCCTGATGGCCCTCCAAGACATTGACAATGAACTAAATGTACTCAGTGAAGTAATTCAGCCCAGAATTTGTAACATATGGGCTACCATTGTTTAACAATGTACTTTTTAATATTTAAACTGTTGTATCTTAATTGTTTGAAGACTTTTTCAAAAACAATTACAAATGAGTTAAGTGTTGTTTCTATTTCTGAGCTGCACCTATCTTTTTAGGTCTTTTGTTTCTATGGCAGCATATTACTGAGGAACCAGCATTTGAGTGACACTTCCATCTAACCCTGCCCAATTACAGAGAACCAGAGGTTGACGGGACCAGAAAATGAGAGACAGCCCAACTCTGAAAATTTTAAAATGTCCGGTTCCAACTTCCTGTTTTGTAATTTTCTGCAGAGTGAAAATACAGCAGTTTTAAAATTCAAAGCCAGTTTAAAGAAATAGAGAATTAAAGAAGTTGCACAAGATTTGCCAAGGGTCTTGGAGCACTTGGTGATCTTAGAATGCCTGCAGTATTAACTTTGATAACGATCATCTGCTCGGTCCCAGGTTGTTGCAAATAGTTAAGATTGCGAGCAATAATTTACCCTGGAAGCACGTTGGGTAAACTCAGTCTGGAGCTACCTGGCCTGAGAAGCACTAATATACAGATCTGTCATAGCACATAAAGTGATTGCCCACCATACAGGAACAACCAAATCTGGATATATTTGTCCACTTTTAGATTATTCAAACTTTTCTGTTTTTCAAAAAGACAAAATGTAAAGGGCTGATCTGTAGAATGGCACTAACAGAATTTTACTCCAGCTGCCCACTGGCCATTTGCAGCAACTAGAATTTAAAGTGTGCCTGTTTGTAATTGTGGATCTGGTGTTTCCTCACACTGTGCTGCCAAACATATTTTCCTGCAGAATGAGATCTGCCTATTAGGAACTATTTATGGATATCTCTGATTTCTTGACAGCATTCTGTTAGTACTGCCCCTCATGGTTCATGGTGTTCCTTACTTCGTTAATACCAACCTTGGGGACTGGTAGTCCAACTATTGCACTATGAAGAATGCAGGGCAGGGTAAGGCGTAAATTTCTTTTTCGAGTGCTGTGTACAATTGATGTACCATGAGCTGAGGCTACCTGGTCAGAAGGGATACTGCAGCTTTGATGTGGTGCTCAGCAATGGAAAGGGGGGGTGGAGGGGAATGGGGGGAATTGAAGGACAAGGTTGAACATGTTTTTATTGTTCACCGATGTTGTGAAAGCCACGTTGGGCTCCTAATAGTTTACTACAACAATCTTGCAGAAATGTAGGGAAACATTAAATTTCTGCACATTAAAACCAGACGGAAACCCCCTCAGCTTCGAACAGATGGGGTAATTGTTTTGTTATATTACTAATTTATTCAAAGTAGTTTCAATGTTTTTTCACTGTATTTCTATTGTGTGACTGTATCTTCAACGGTAGACCCTCTCTTCAGGAATCTATGGGCATGAGCAAACTGTATCCTTGTGATCTGTGTTTACAGTGTTACCTCCCAGTTGTCACAGTTATGTACAAAATAAATACATTTAGGAAAATACAATTCTGCTTGATCTTTCATTATCTGTTAAACCTTGTAGATAGGTGATCTCGTTGTGGTCTGGGGAAACATGATTTGGAAAACATCAAGGGCAGCATTTGTTGCCAATTCCTCACTGATATTGAGAATATGATTATGAACTGTAACAGCCCACCTGTGTATAGACGACCACAGTGCAGTTTAGAAGGGAGTTCCAGGATGTTGACCCCCACACCGCCCAACCCTGGCTAGTTCCACATCAGGAGGGTTTGAAACTTGGGAGGGGATGCAGGTCAAGCTGTTCACTAGATTCTGCCTTGCTATGAGCTTTGGTTGCGACAGTGTCTATTCAAATCAGACTACCACATTTGTTTTACATTAATATCTCTGTATAAGTTCCATTTTATTGGTTTCAGTTCAAGAAGGCAGCTCACCATCATACTCTCGATAGAAATTAGAGATGGGCAATAAAAGCTACTTTAGCCAGGAGTTCCTACAGCTGTGAAGGATTTTTTTTAAAGCTCCCACACCAAACTCAGGAAGATAAGGCTGGGTATGTGTTCCTCCTAGTGCCTCATCTTCACCACTGCACCTGCTGAATAACAAATAAAGACTGATAGGCATGTATTCAACTTCAAGATACAGTGTGCTGAGAATAAATTCCAGAAGAGGGAACAAAGCAGCCAAGGAGACAAAAGTTAAACGTACCAAGGTAAGATAAACCCAGGTTTAAGAGCCGAAAAGAAAGGGACCGAACAGTAGAGAAGAAATACAAGGATTGTAAAGCCATTTCTTATTTATGTAAAACAAAATTGCAGACCCGTGCTGCAAGAGATCATTTATAGCAGATGTAAAGCTATTAGCATAATCCCATCAAACCCTTTTTTTTCTGGATTCTTCGTCCCTTGTCAAGCAAGCAATAATACTATGCTTGTAATCAAACAAAAAATCCTGGAACTACAGAGCAATGATAATCTGAGACAGGCAGTAGGAACATGGAAAGCAGCTTGGATCCAGTTGCAATTGTGGTCAGATGCATCTAGTAGTGACCTGATTATCTTCAATGGGAGTAATTGACTATCTGCTGCTGTCAGTGGCCCCCCCCAAACATAGAGATATAAGGGAAGGCTATTCGCAAGAAATCTTAAATGCATTCAGTAAGAGTACATTATTACTAAGTTACATATAAATTGGTCAAAGATTGTGGAAGAGAATTTGCTTGCGTGTGCACATGATGGGTTTTTTTTAGACCTATACATCAAAGAACCAACCAGAGAATGATCTATTCTAGACGGTGACTGCAATGAGAAAGGATTAGTTTACAATCATATTGTGCTTGTTCCTTGGAGAAGAGCAACCATAATATGGTACTCTTCATTAAGATTGAGAATCAAGTAGTCAAATCTGAAACCAGGCTCCTGAATCAAAATAAAGGGAACTGAGAATATGAGGCATGAATTGACAAGGATCAATTAGGGATCTCACTGAATGGGTGAGGGTAGATAGGCAGTGGTTCATATTTAAAGAACATGTACATGAATTACAACAACTATTCATTCCAGTCTGATGTGAAAGAAGAAAAGTGGCTTAGTTTTGGCTTACAAAATAACTTAGGGGTAGTATTAGACCCAAAGAAGAACTATCAAAAATTGATAGAAAAAGCAGCAAGCTTCAGATATGTTATGAGTAAAATTATAGGGAACATAAATACTGATTGCAAAAACTTCTATAGATAAGTGAAGGGAAAAAGTTTAGTAAAGACAAGTGTAGATCTCTTACAGTCAGAAGATGGGAAATTATTATAGAATTTCAGTAAAATTGAACATCTACTTTGCTTCTGTCTTTACAGAAGAGGGTACAAGTAACCTCTGAGAAACGTTAGAAGATAAAGATTCTAGTGAGATGGAAGAATTGAAGGAAATTAGTAGGAAAAAGGTGCTAATGAAATTAATGGTATTAAAGGTTAATGAATCACCAGGGGCCTGATAATCTATATCCCAGAGTGCTAAAGGAAACGGCCCTGGAAATATTGAATGCATTGGCGGTGATCTTCCAAAATTCTATACGCTCTGGAGCAGTTCCTACAGATTGGTGTAGTAAATATAAACCTATTATTATAAAAAAAACTGAGGAAGAGAAAAAATAAAATTACAGTCCATTTAGCCTAACATCAGTACAGGAGAAATGCAGGAGTCTATTATAAAAGATGTAATAACAGAACAGTTGGGAAGCGTCAACAGAATTGGACAAAACCAGCATGGGTTTATGATTGGAAAACATACTTAACAAATCTACTGGGGTCTTTTGACAGTGTGACTAATACAATAGATGAGGGAAAACCAGTGGATATGGTGTATTTAGATTATCAGAAAGCTTTTGATTGCCTCATACAAAGGCAAAGTTAAACATGTGGGTTAGAGAGTAATATAGTAGCATGGATTGGGAATTAGTTGACAGACTAGAAAAACAGTGTGTGAACAACTGGATCTTTTTCTAAGAGGCAGGTAATGACTGGTGGGGTACTGCAAAGATCAGTGCTTGGGCCCAACTCTTCATGATATCTGCATTAAATGACTTGAATGAGGGAATCCCACATTTCCAAGTTTGCTGACAACACAAAACTGAGTGGGATTGTGAGTGTGAGAAAGATGCAAGGAGGCTTCAAAGTGATTCAGATGTGTAAGGACAAACAAATAGCAATTAGAACAGCAAATGTTATATCAGTCTTCAGTGCAAAAGGATTTAAGTTCAAAAATCTTACCACAGTTATAAAGGGTGTTGGAGAGACCACACTTTCAGAGTATTGTGTGCAGTTTTAGTCTCCCTATGTAAGAAATATATACTTGCCATAGAGGGGAGTACAGCAAAAGTTAACTAGGCTGATACTAACGATGGCAGGACTGTCTTATAAATTAGAATTTATTGTCACTCGTATTCAAATGCATCAAATGACTACAGTGAAAAGTGTACAATGTCACCATTCTCAGCCCCAACCTGGGTAGGACTGTCTTTCCTTGAAACAGCACAGTAGCTCAGTGGGTACCGCTGCTGCCTCACAGTGCCAGGGACCCAGTTTTGATTTCAACCTTGGAGACTTGTGGAGTTTGCACATTCTCCCCTTGTCTGTGTGGGTTTCCTCTGGGTGCTCTGGTTTCCTCCAACAGTCCAAAGATATGCAGGTTAGGTGGATCAGCCATGCTAAATTGCACGTAGTGTCCAGGGATGTGCAGGCTAAGTGGATTAACCAATGGAAATGCAAGGTTACGGAGATTGGGTAGGGGAGTGAGTCTGGGAGGGATGCTCTTCAGAGAATCGGAGTGGACTTGATGGGCCAAATGGCCTTCTTTCACATTGTAGGGATTCTCGGATTCTATGATACAAAGGTGTCTGGGTACAAAGTAGAGAAATAAAGAAACAAAATCAAACATCACAATCCCTCTTAGAATAAGGTAGCAAAATAAAGAAAGGTAAAAGTTAAACATCACAGTCCTTCTTAGTATTAAGTAAAGAAATAAAGTAAAAAAAATTCAACAGTCTTTTAAGTACTTACTATGCTGAGCTTGCAGGTTCTAGAAGGGCTTGATCTCCTCCACTTTGACTCATTCTCTGGGACAACTCTGACTGCCTTGTCTCACCACCGCTGGGGAGCTCCATCACTGCCACATTGTGCTCATTCCTCCTGCATTGGGCTTGATCTCTGATAGTCAACGTCCTGATCCGGAACCCCTGCCAATGCCAAGCTCTGGACTGCAATGACATCGACTGCCGAAGTTTCCACTTTGGACCCAGCTGCTGCCACGCTCCAGGCCCAATGATTTGTCTCTTTGACTGGGCTGTATTTACTAGTGCTTGGAAGGATGAGAGGGAATTATGATTGAAGTGTATAAATTTCTAACAGGGCTGGACAGACTAGATGAAGAAGGGTACTTTCCCTTGCTGGGGAGCATAGTACCAAGAGACAGTCTCAGGAGATTGGTGGAACATTTAGGTCTGAGAAGAGGCGATATTTTTTAACTGAAAGGGTAGTGAACCTTTGGAATTCACCACCACAGTTGGCTGTGCAGGCTAAATCATGAAACATATTCAAGAAAGAGATCAAATGTTTGGGGAGAATGTAGAAATAGGGCATTTAGATAGTGGACTAGTCATCCTGATAGTGAATGGCAGAACAGGCTTAAAGGGCTGAATGGCCTCCTCCTGCTCCTTGTTTCTATGCTGTTTATTCCATGTAAGTTCCAAGCACATCACTCTATATGTTTTTGTTCCCTCTTGCATCCTTACTGTATTGAAATCCATTCTCATTGTATAATATTGTAATCTTAATTTATTCTTATACGCATGTAATTTGTTTCCATGACTTAAAACCTACATTCAGAGATTGCCAGTGACAGATATGAATATGTTATCCGTTTTTTTCTCAGGTCATTTACTAAGCCAAACATCTTGTGGTACGTCTAAGTCGAATTTGAGAAATTCAGCTCTGTAGATGCGCCGTTAAACCAAATCTGTTTTATGCTTCAAAAAGTAGTTCAATGCATTCCTTGGTCATGAAAAGCACTTATAAATGCAACTCTCTTTCTTTTGTTAATTTCTGCTGTCTTAAATCTAGAGAGAAGCAATCTTTGATGGAATGCTGGACAATTGGTTTAGTCACCCAGCATCAGATCTAACTATACCACATCGCATCCAGTTCTCATTTGCTAAAACTGCCTCCTATTCCAGTATTATTTTGAGACACAGAGAGCAATCATTATTCTTTTCCAACATTTCTCAACTGCAGACTTTTCTTGAAGCCCTTCTCCTGTCTTGTAAACCTTTAACTCCAACAAATGTAAGGAGTTTGTGGACTTTTCTCACTAAGACTGAGGCCATCCATTAGTTTTTGTTGCCACTTTATTCCTTTCCATTTGCCCACAAGATGTTCCTGAAATCCCATCTTTCTCGAGCTTATTTCCTCTCATCCCTCATGTTCCCTCGCAAGCTCATCTTAATGGCACTTCTTCCCCACTTGGCCTCTCCATGTTATCAAGGAGATTCGTGAACAGTTCTCTTTCTTCAGGTGTCATCCCCTTCCACTTCAAATCTGGAAAGAAAACAATGCTTATTCCTTCTATTTACAAAAAATATCACCTAGTCCCAAGAGATAATGGGAACTGCAGATGCTGGAGAATCCAAGATAACAAAGTGTGTAGCTGGATGAACACAGCAGGCCGAGCAGCATCTCAGGAGCACAAAAGCTGACGTTTCGGGTCTAGACCCTTCTTCAGAAAAATTAAGCAGGGTCTAGGCCCAAAACGTAAGCCTTCCTGCTCCTCTGATGCTGCTTGGCCTGCTGTGTTCATCCAGCTCTACGCCTTGTTATCTCAGATTCTCCAGCATCTGTAGTTCCTACTATCTCTCATTCAAACATCAAATTAGTTTTTCCAAGACTTACTTCATCTTCAGAGATCATCCCTGTGTGGTCATCTACCTCAGTCCCCCATCCCCGAATAGCCCATTTCAACTTTTTCCCATGATCTACAAACATGCCTGCCCTGGTAGACTTACCGATTCAACGTCTTCCTGTACCTCTGAACTGGTTTCTTCCTATTCTGACTCAGCGTTTTATCCCAGTGTCCAGTCGCTTCCTACCTATTTTCCTTGACACTTCTGATTCCATCCATCACTATAACACTTTCTCCAATTTCCTGGTGCTAATCACTTCTTCCTTATTGAAGGGTTCCAGTCTGTCTACACCACTAGCCCCCACCAGGATAGTCTCAGGGCTCTTCACCTCCCTTAAGCAATTTCCATCTCCGTCAACCTTCTCCACCTGGCTGAACTTGTTCTCTTATTGAACAACTTCTCTTGGTAGGTTACATGAAAATTTCTTGCTCTCGCTCTACGCTGGTTCCGCCTCTCAACTCTTTTCCTGTACACTGATGTATCATTGCCATGTTCTGCTCCCACACTGAATTGAACAACTTGAGCCTTGTTTCCAATTTCCACCCTTTCCTCAACCCTCAGTTGGTCCATTGCTGGCTCTTCCCTTTCCTTCTTCACTGTCTCTCTTTCTGGCAATAGGTTATTAACAAACATTCATTATAGGTCCGCTACCTCTGTAGCTACCTTAACTACCCTTCCTCACATGTTGCTCTCCCAGGTTGACAGGGCTATTAAGAAGGCGTACAGTGTTTTAGCTTTTATTAATAGAGGGATTGAGTTCCGGTGAAGCTGTACAAAACTCTGGTGCGGCTGCACTTGGAGTATTGTGTACAGTTCTGGTCACCGCTTTATAAGAAGGATGTGGAAGCTTTGGAAAGGGTGCAGAGGAGATTTACTAGGATGTTGCCTGGTCTGGAGGGAAGGTCTTACAAGGAAAGGCTGAGGGACTTGAGGCTGTTTTCATTAGAGAAGAAGGTTAAGAGGTGACTTAATTGAAACATATAAAATAATCAGAGGGTTAGATAGGGTGGATAGGGAGAGCCTTTTTCCTAGGATGGTGATGGCGAGCACGAGGGGGCATAGCTTTAAATTGAGGGGTAAAGGATATAGGACAGATGTCAGAGATAGTTTTTTTACTCAGACAGTAGTAAGGGAATGGATCGCTTTGCCTGCAACGGTAGTAGATTCGCCAACTTTAGGTACATTTAAGTCGTCATTGGATAAGCATATGGACATACATGGAATAGTGTAGGCTAGATGGGCTTCAGATTGGTATGACAGGTCAGCACAACATCGAGGGCCGAAGGGCCTGTACTGTGTTGTAATGTTCTATGTTCTATATAAGGATTCCATTTCATTCCCCCAGTTTCTTTGTCTCCGTTCTGATGATGCTACCTTCCATAGTCGTGCTCCCGAGGATTCTTCCAGCTCTCTGTACGCACCACTGCCTCTGTGGTTGACAGTGCCCTTTGACAACGTCCACTCCATTTCTTGTTCATCTGCCCTCACTAATACCACTCCCTCCAAGAACCACAATAAACTTCCCTTTGACTTCAAATTCAATCCCAATAGCCGCTGTACAACCAGATCTTGATCTGCCATTTCTGCCACATCCAGTGTGATGCCACCCAACACAGCTTCCCCCACCCTTTCAGCATTGTGAACGGACTGTCTCCCTGCATACCCTTGCCCACTCCTCCAGCATCCAAACAGTTTGTCTCCTCACTACACCTTTACATGCAAGCACGGGTGATATCACATCTCCTCTTTTGCCTTCTTGTCCCCTTACAAGGCCACAAACGTTCCTTACAACTTATTTGTACTTTCCAGTTTAGCAGACAGTTCGCTGCTCAAAATATGGTCTGCTCCATACTGAGGAGAACACACATGGGTGGGACTCCTTGGGACACTTCAGAACAATCTGCAAACCTTAACCTAAGCTTCAGACAGTGTTTGCTATGCTCTGCCTGCTGCAGTGTTCCAATGAGTCTAAAGGTACAACTGCTTATCTTCAGATTAGGCACCTTCAGCTTTCTGGTCTGAACTTCTAAGTTCAACAATTTTGGACTATAATCTCTACTTCCCCATTTTATTTTAATTTGCATTAGTCTTGTTTTCTTTGTTTTTGCTTTCATGCAGTAGCTACTACTTATCCTGCCATTCATATCTCGCGTGGATATTTGTCTTTTATCTGTAAATTTATCTCAGTTGTATTTCCTTTGTTTCTGCCCCACAGACTGGTTTGTCATTTACAAATCTCCTGCTTGTCTCCTATAAGTAACCTTGCCTTTTGTTATTTTTCCACCCTCATCATTTTTACGAACTTGTTACACTTCTGACTCTTCCCTGTTCTGATGAAATGTCATGACCTGAAACATTAAGCCTGTTTTCTCGCCCCTCAGATACTGCTCGATCTGTTTAGTATTTGCATTGCTTTTAACTTTT
Source organism: Stegostoma tigrinum (assembly GCF_030684315.1). Taxonomy (NCBI): domain Eukaryota; kingdom Metazoa; phylum Chordata; class Chondrichthyes; order Orectolobiformes; family Stegostomatidae; genus Stegostoma; species Stegostoma tigrinum. Next base: position 65,920,809 of record NC_081364.1, on the reverse strand, counting down.
AGTTTAGATTTCCAACATCCACAATATTTTGCTTTTGGGTAACCTAAGTCTCCTTCTACTGTTTGACCTGCCTGCGGCCTTTGACACTTTTGGCTACACCACCTCTACCAATGGTTCTCCACTATCATTCAGCTGGGTAGGACTACACTCATCTAGATGCATTCCTATACACCTAATCATAGCTAGAGAATCACTTGCAATGTTTTCTCTCACTGGTCCCATACTGTTAGCTCTGGTATTCTGCAGGTGTGTGTATTTTTTGTGTTGCAACCGAAGTGAGCACTAACACATCCCTTTTCCCATTCCTAAATTGGTAACAACAGAGTTGAATTCTAAAATGGTGATAATATAGCTAATTCAATAAATACATACTTCTGTGTATAGCCTGGTGTAAGAAGCAATCTATACAGGTTCCTTAAGTTAACAAGAGTTAGTTTCATTGTTAAAACTCACTCAGGCAAAGATGTCGAAATCATTAACAAAAGACTTAGTGAATGGCTATGTCTAACTATTGGGTAATACACAACCAAAGCACACAATTCCCACAAAACATGCAGCTAAAGAAGGCAATAAAACTCTGCAGAGTATCAGATCCTAAAACTTACTCAAGTAACAAGTCAGAAAAGAAAATCACTGATAGATTTTCCAGAGGCTTGTTTACAATTGAGGGGTCATTTTCACAGGGGGTGAGGTATACAGGGATTTTTCATTGGAACAGTCAGTCTGCAGGGGTGACTGTGGTGATTCCTTTGTTCTCTTGAAGATGTCAGTATTAATTCAGAATTCTTAAGGCCTCTCGATTTGTAGCAATTAAGTCATTTGGTGTACCGTCAAATCATTGGCAACTTAGCCTTTAATGAAAGAGATTTCAGGCAAAGATGAATGGGGATAAGGTTTTTGCCCAATCTCTCCTGTCCCAATCCATCTGACTGATAGTGCAAATCTAGCATTTCTTTGTGCCCAAAATTTGGGTCACATCGACTCTGGGACTTCCTTAGATCATAGGTCTCCAAAAACCAGTTTGTGCCCAGCTGCAGTTACTCCAACCTGACTACGGGGGCAGCGCTCACTGCCTAGGCTGTCTCAGACATGCTTATGATGTCACAGGTAGCTTCCAGCACCAACAATTAGGACCATTGCAAATATAGAGCAATTTAGAGCTAATTTCAACTATTGTGGACCAATCAAAAGTATTCCTTCTCAAATGCTCCTGTAATGTTCAGAATTTTAAATGTTGTGTGACCTTACTCCTCCAGCCTAATGTGGTTCAGGATTGCAGCTTTTACAGAGCTAGGCGCTTGGTGATCTGAGCTTACAGAGTTGTGGGGATGGGCTGGGGGGGAAGGAGAACCAAGTGTGGTAGGAAGCTGAGTGCCAGAGTGGGGCAGTACACTGAGCAGGCAAGAAATATGCCAGTGTGGGGTAGCAAGAAATATGCCAGTGTGGGGTAAAAGGTTGGGCATGGTAATTCAGAGAGGAGCTGAGCTTACAGTGGGGCTGGAGTGGGCCAGTGAGCCAGCGGCCTAATGGAATATTAATCAAGGCACCCAGCTAATGTTCTGCAGACCCAGGCTTGGATCCTGCCCTAGCAGATGGATGCAATATAAATCTGGAATTAAGAGTCTAATGATGACCGTGTAACTGTTGCCGATTGCCAGAAAATCCCCTCCGGTTCACTCGTCACCTTTAGCGAAGGAAACTGCTGTCCTTATCCACTTTTCAGAAAGTGCTATCTGGCCATTGACATCGTAAATTAATATTTTGATAAATGATCTTCATGACATTCACCTCTTATTTTTCATCTACTCGCTGCCCTTTGGTGACGCCATCTGAAAGTAGAGTGTCATATTACACATGTTCTGTATACAGGTATCATTTAGCTCTCTCTCTCCACCACCTTGTTGAACTGCTTGTTACACATTTGTTGGAGAGTTCAAGAGATCATACTGACAGTGCCGTTAGTAATTCTTTAGGAGTTTCAACAATGGAAGAATACATTTTTTTATCACAATTCAGCAACTTTAGGCAGTCATGTTGCTTATTGTACTGCTTCATTAATACAGAGTCACAGGGGATGGCAACATAGCACTTCCTTCACCTCCCCATAAATAATACCTCCTGAACCAGATTTAGGAACATGTCCAGCAAGATTTGACATTTCAGCAAGCTATAGAAGATCCAGCGCAGAGAAGGCACACATTCAAAATCATTTGGCAGTATTGTTGGGAACAGTGGTTTGACAGAGAAACCTGAGTAAGTGTCAGACCTATAGGGCAAGGCACCATCAAATTTAAAAATTACCTAATTTCCAGTGGCAATTTTCCATGTAAATATTTGTATTGGCAACATGCCACACTGAAACTGATTTGAGTCAAATTCAGAAAACCTGAAACTCCAGTTGTGACAAAGTTTTCAGCTGCTCCCACTGGTACAACAGGAAATCCAATAGACAGATGCCTAAGTTCCAGAGTAGTAACTCCAGATTGCCCGCACATGTACACATAATTGCAGACAAGACTGCAAAATGGTTTCATCCTGAACGGTCAAACACCAAGGGATACTTTAACATGGATGAAACTGGACTGTTTTACTGTCGCTCACCAGATCATTCTTTAATGTTTAAACATGAGATGGGTGAAATAGTGGAAAATGATGCAAGGGCAATGTCACTGCAATGGTGTGACCAACATGGATGTCAGCCAAAAAGTTCTTGTGTAAGGAAAGTCCAAGAAGCCACACTGCTTTGCAAATGCCAAGAAATGTCCATGCAATATGAGGTGTCTACTCTACGAGGTCAGGCCATTGTAGGGTCTGAAAAAACTGAAAAATAAAGATTTTTTCATATATTTACTGCATCACTGTTTTTATTTTTTAAAATGTTTGTAGACAAATCATGTTCATACAGGCCTCCTCTGTCATTCTGAAGGTCTGCTAAACAGAAATGCGTGGTTAAGCCCCCACAATTTCACTTAAAGCAATTTTACTGCACATCTAAAATTGAATCCCACTCCCTTTCCTGGGTCAACTTTCCATAAAAGTGCAGGGAATAACATAACAAACAGAGGGCAGGAGCAAACCATTCACTCTAACCTGAATGAAAAGTCACACCCGTCTCCACATTAAACCTGCTTGATCATGTGGCACAAATTGATTCAATTTCCTTTTGGCCAATTCTTGGGTGGTTATTAGATGCTGTTTTCTTCAATTAATATTTCTCCCCTGGACCATTACCACCAAACAATAACACTAGTCATTACTGGATAACTTTTGTTCTCTAAACTTGTGTTCAACAGCTTTGAATATTTTCTTCCTAATTGACACCTCCATAGCCTTCTGGTTTTGGAGCTTTCTTTTCAATGATTTATAAGCAACTTAGGACTTCTACTCAGCCCCAGGTACTTGGGGATAACTATAAACAGCACTTTTGCTGTTTTGGGCCTCTTCTATGTACATTAAGCTGCTTGCTGCTCTTCTAATCAAAGACCACTTCTCTCCTGTGTTTCTTATCAGTGAGCTAAACAGTAGCAAATGTGGGAGAGAAATGGCCTCTGATTGGAGGAGTAGCTCCTGCCAGTATCCCACACACTTTTCTGAAGAAGGGTCTCGACCTGAAATGTCAGCTTTCCTGCTCCTCTGATGCTGCTTGGTCTGGTGTGTTCATCCAGCCCTACAACCTTGTTATCTCACACACCTATATTTGGAATTTGAGGGCTAGAAGGAGCCCTCTGCAGGCTAGATTCTGGAGGCCTGAAGGACAATCCTGATTTACTAGCTTTCATGGTCACCTTATGTAGTGCCAGTTTTGCTAATGCTTTGCTATTACTGACCAGCATCAAATTCAGTGATAGGTTTCAATTGCATTTTCTGAAAATATCATGATCCTTTGTTTTTGTTTTCCTTTATTCATTCATGCTGGCTAAGTAGCATTTATTGCCCAGTTAAGAGTCAACCACATTGCTGCAGGTCTGGAGTCATATGTAGGCCAGACCAGGTAAAGATGGCAGCTTCCTTCCCTAAACGGCATTAGTGAAACAGATGGACCTCTCCCAACAATCAACAGTTGATTCACAGTCATTGTTTGATTCTTAATTCAAGATATTTTTTGAATTCAGATTCCACCATCTGCCATGGCAGGATTTGAACCCAGGTCCCCAGAATGTTATCTGGGTCTCTGGATTAACAGTCCAGCAATAATACCACTAGGCCAAAACCTCCCCAACAACTTGTGAATGTAACAATTTCAGTGCTTCACAAACTCAAATTCTTTGCACGTCTACTGTTTAATGGTAATTCCTCTTGCAAATTTGCACACAACAAATGACCAGACAAAATAGATCATTTGCCCCACTATGATCACAGTTTGAGGCTTGCAAATCATTGTAACACCTCAGTGAGAAGTGAGGCAGCAAAATCTGAGTGCTATGAGAGTGGGAGTACAGATGTTATAATTTGCTCAGAATCCCAGGACAGCCATCATCGCCTGAGAGCTCACACGCCTACTTGGGGTCCTGACCCCACTTTGGAGAACTCTGGAATAGTCCTTAAGACATTTAGCCCAACAAGTCATTTATCTGAACCAGTCAATTCTCTAACCATAGACAAGAAGATGTGGAGCTAGATGAACACAGCAGGCCAAGCGCATCAGAGGAGCAGAAAAGCTGATGTTTCGGGCCTGGGCCCTTCTCCATTTCTGAAGAAGGGTCTAAGCCTGAAACATCAGATTTCCTGCTCCTCTGATGCTGCTTGTCCTGCTGTGTTCATCCAGCTCCACATCTTGCTATGTCAGATTCTCCAGCATCTGTAGTTTCCACTAACTCTGAATTCTCCAACCATGTTTCCTCCCACATTTTCCATTTTATTTATTTATTTTTCACTTAACCTATTTTTCCCAATCAACCTACCTGTTTAGAAATATTATATGTGCACATCTGGAGCAGATGGGACTCGAACCCGGGCCTCCAGGTAGAGACACTACCAGCTTGCCACAAGAGTGCTCTCTCCCATGTTTGTGTTTATCGAGGTTTACATTCAAGACCAATGCTACCACTAGGTGGAGCAGCATGGAAATGTCCGGAATTAGAGAATTCCAGGATCATATCATTTCAATGTGATAGAACAGCAGCTAACTATGACACTGCCCATATAATCACAGGGGGTAAGATCTAGAATATCACTGGCAATTTCAAATGTTCTCTGGGATTCGGCCCCCTAGTCTTAGACTGTTCCACAAGGGGAAACAACTATTCTACATCTACCCTGTCAAGTCTGAAAAGAAACTTTTGGGTGGCACAGTGTTTAGCACTGCTCCCTCACAGCACTAGGGACCCAGATTCAATTCTACCCTCAGGCAACTGAGTAGAGTTTGCACATTCTCTCCGTGTCTGCATGAGTTTCCTCCAGGTGCTCTGGTTTCCACCCACAGTCCAAAAACGTGCAGGCTGGGTGACCATGCTAAATTGCCCGTAGTGTTCACGGGTATGCAGCTTTGGGGGTTATCGGGGGATGGGTCTGGTGGGATGCTCCAAGGGTCAGTGTGGACTTGTTGGGCCGAAGGGCTTGTTTCCACACCGTAGGGATTCTTTTCTATGAAACTTAAAAGTTTTGAATAAGATTTCCTCTCGTTCTAGACTCCAATGATTATGAGGCCAACCTCACCTCATAAGACAATCCCTCCATACCTGAGACCATTCAAAGAACAAAGAAAATTACAGCACAGGAACAGGCCCTCCGGCCCTCCAAGCCTGCGCCGACCAAGATCCTCTGTTGAAACCTGTCATCTATTTTCTAAGGGTCTGTATCCCTTTGCTCCCTGCCCATCCACGTACTTGTCCAGATACATCCTAAAAGACACTATCGTGTCTGCGTCTACCACCTCCGCTGGCAACACGTTCCAGGCACCCACCACCCTCTGCATAAAGAATTTACCACGCATATCTCCCTTAAACTATCCTCCTCTCACTTTGAACTCATGACCCCTAGTAATTGAGTCCCCCACTCTGGGAAATAGCTTTTTGCTGTCCACCTTGTCTACACGCCGCATGATTTTGTAGACCTTAATCAGGTCCCCCCTCAATCTCCGTCTTTCTAATGAAAATAATCCTAATCTACTCAACCTTTCTTCATAGCCAGCGCCATCCATACCAGGCAACATCCTGGTGAACCTCCTCTGCACCCTCTCCAAAGCATCCACATCCTTTCGGTAATGTGGTGAACAGAACTGTACACAGTACTCCAAATGTGGCTGAACCAAAGTCCCATACAACTGTAACATGACCTGCCAACTCTTGTACTCAATACCCTGTCCGATGAAGGAAAGCATGCTGTATGCCTTCTTGGCCACTCTATTGACATGCACTGCCACCTTTAAGGAACAATGGACCTGAACGCCTGGATCTCTCTGTACATCCAGATCTCTCTCTACATCAGTACAGTACTTTCTCCGGACTGCCCCCAATGCCAGGAAACATTTTCTCAGATTAAGTGGACCAAATCTGTTCACACTATTCCAGCTCTGGTCTAACTAGTGCTTTGTACAAAAACCAAATACTGTGGTGCTGGAAACCTGAAACAAACAAAGAATCCTGGAGAAACTCAGCAGGTCTGGAAGGATCTGCGGAGACAGACACAGAGTTAATGTTTCATATAGGTTCAGCAAGGCCTATGTTTTACTTCATTCTCTTTGAAACAAAGGTGGACATTTCCTTTGCCTTCCCTATTACCCTTATGTGCCAGCCTTTTTTATGATTTATGCACAAGGATTCCCAAATCCCTCTGCTACTCTTCTTCCTGCTAAAAGCATAACATCATATTTTACTACATTATATTCCACCTGCTAAGTTTTTGCCCATTTTTTTAACCTGTTGTATCTCTGTGCTACTTACCTATTTTTCTGTTATCTGCAACTTGGCTATGGCACATTCATTTCCATCATCCAAGCTGTTAATACATATTGCAAATAATTGCAGCCCCAGCACTGATCTCTGTGGCACTCCACGAGTTCCAAGTTCCTGTCTTGAAGATGCCCACCTTATACCAAACATTTTCCGTCTTTCAGCTACACAATCCTCTTTCTATCCCAAACACAATGAGCATATTTCACATTAAGTAGCCGAATGTGTGGTACCTTATCAAGTGCTTTATGAAATTCAAAATATATTACATCCATTGCTTCCCCTTTATCTGTCCCGCTTGATACCCACCTCAAAGAATTTTCGTAAAATTTATTAGGCACGATATCCCCTTCATGAATCCCCTGCTTAATCATGTTACCTACAATGATGTTCTAGATGTTCTGCAAATACATCCTTTACAACAGACTCTAACATCTTCCCAACAACAGATCTTAAGAACTCTGATTGATAACAGCCAATTATGAGATGATCAAATTTCTGACTCTAAACAATTTGAAAAAGTAGACGAAGAGAACATTTTCACTTCAGAAGAGTGGGTGCAGATTTCAAAAGCATTTTCTTGCTTTAGACAGGATGTACCACTGATCTGGAACACTTTCCCAAAACAAGCTGTCAATGCCACGGGGGCAATTGAAATCTTCCAGAATGAAAGTAAGAGGTTTTCAGTAACCATGGGAAACAAAGATTCTGGATCAAATCCAGGCAAATGGATTTGAGACACAACTCAGCCACTGTGTCAGCAAAGAGTGGAACAAGTTCAAGCATCACATGGTCCACAGATTCAAGGAGCTCAAACATCTCCTCTAGTACCAATAGACTAGCTTAAGAGGCATGAAAGACCTTCTCCTTTCCTACAGGTGACTCTCAAGGACCTGAGTGACCTCCTCCTGTTTTTCTACGTAGACCTCAGAGACTTCAGTGATCTCTTTCTGTTTCAGTAGCCTGCCCTTAGGGTACTGACTAACCTCCTCCTTTCCGTGACTGGGCTCAGGCACTAGAATTATTTCCTCCTGTTCCTACATACTGAGCTAGTCAACCTTAGTGACTTCCTCTTGGTCCTATAGACTGGGCTCAGGGATATGATGAACCACCTACTGTTCCTATAGATCATGCACAGGGACTTGAATGACCCTTCCTTTTCCTCTTGTTCCTACATATTGGGCCCAGGACCTGAGGGACTTCCTTTTGTTCCTGTAGACTTGCTCAGGGACCTAAATGACCTTCTCCTCTTCCTATGGATTGAGTTCAGGGAGTAAAACAACATGCTCCTTTTCGTTTAGACTGGGCTTAGGGTCCTGAATAACTGCCTCCTGTTCTTAGTGATTGGGATCAAGGACCTGCATGATCACCTCCTGTACCTATGAACTGACAGTAGGGACTTCAGTGATCTCTTCCTGTTCCAATAGACCAGGCTCAGGGACCCAAATGATTTCCTCCTGTTCCTACATACTGGGCTCAGGATCCTAAGTGACCTCCTCTTGTTCCTTCAGACTGGGCTTAGAGTCCTGAGGGCCAAAAACAGAAGTTTCTGGCAAAGCTCAGCAAGTCTGGCAGCATTTGTGAAGAAAAAATCAGAGTTAAAAATTTGGGTCTGCTGACCCTGCCTCAGAGGGCGAGCTCCTGTTCCTGTATACTACACTCAGGTACCTAAATACCCTCCTCCTGTTCCTATGGACCACACTCAGGGACCTAAGTGACCTCCTTCTGTTTGAATAGACCAGGTTCAGAGACAAGAATGACCACCTGATGCTCCTACAGACTGGGCTCATGGACCTGATTGACCTCTTGTTCCCATAGGCCACACTCAGTGACCTGACTGAGCTCTTCCTATTCCGATAGACCAGGGTCAGGGAACTCAATAATCTCCTCCTGTTCCCATAGACTGAGCTCAGGGGCCTTAGTGAACTCTTCTTGTTCCTACAGTCCGGGCTCTGGGAGCTGACTACCAAAGAACAAAGAAAATTACAGTACAGGAATAGGCCTTTTGGCCCTCCAAGCCTGCACCCATGTGCTGCCCATCACAACTAAAACCCCCTACTGTTCCGTGGACCATAACCCTCTAGGAGGTCACTCAGGCCCCTGAGTATCGTCCATAGGAACAGGAGATTTGCCCTCTGCGTTATAATCCCACCCTATTCCTGTATTTGTCAAGACGCTCTTTAAATATCACTATCATAACTGCTTCCATTACCTTCCCCAAAAGCAAATACCAGGCACCCATCACCTTGATGTAAAAAACTTGCCTCGCACATCATCTTTAAACCTTGCACCTCGCACTTTAAACCTATGCCCTCTGGAAATTGACTCTTCCACCCTGGGAAAAGGTCTCTGACTGTCCAGTCTGTCCATGCCCTTCATAATCTTGTAGACCTCTTGCAGGTCACGCTTCAACTTCCATCATTCCAATGAGAACAACCCAGGTTTCTCCAATCTATCCTCATAGCTAATGCCCTCCATACATGGCAACATCCTGGTAAATCTTTTCTGTACGCTCTCCAAAGCCACCACATCCTTCTGGTAGTGTGGCAACCACAATATTCCAAATGCAGCCTAACCAAGGTTCTATAAAGCTGTAACATTACCAGCCAATTATTAAACTGAATGCCCTGGCCAATGAAGAAAAATATGTCATATACCTTGATGAACACAGCAAGCCAGGCAGCATCAGAGGAGCAGGAAGGCTGATGCTTCGGGCCTAGACTCTTCTTCGGAAAAAGGGTCTGAAGAAGGATCTAGGCCTGAAACATCAGCCTTCCTGCTCCTCTGATGCTGCTTGGCCTGCTGTGTTCATCCAGCTCTACATCTTGTTATCTCAGGTTCTCCAGCATCTGCAGTTCCTACTATCTCATGCTAAATACCTTCTCCACCTGCGTTGCCACTTTCAGCGACCTATGTACCTATACACCCAGATCCCTCTGCCTGTCAGTACTCTTAAGGGTTCTGCCATTCACTGTATATTTTCCATCTGTATTTGACCTTCCAAAATGCATTACCTCACATTTTTCCGGAATAAACTCCATCTGCCATTCCTCTGACCAACTCACCAACTGATCTATATCCTGTTGTATCCTTTGACGGTCCTCATCGCTATCCGCAATTCTACTAACTTTTGTGTCATCTGCAAACTTACTAATCAAACCAGTTACATCTAAATCATTTATATATTATTACTAATAGCAAAGGTCCCCCCCAACACTGATACCTGACGAATGCCACTCGTCACAGCCCTCCATTCAGAAATGCACCCTTCCACTGCCACCTCTGTCTTCTATGTCCGAGCCAGTTATTTTTAATCCATCTTGCAAGCTGACCTCTGATCCCATGCTATTTTATCTTCTGTATCAGTCTGCCATGTGGGACCTCATCAAAGACCTTACTGAAGTCCATGTAGACAACAATCACTGCCCTACCCTCATCGATCATCTTCATCACTTCCTCAAAAAACTCAACCAAATTAGTAAGACACAACATCCCCTTCACAAAATCATGTTGCCTCTCACTAATATTCCCTGTTTCTATATACCAGGTTAGCCAACCCGAGTGATGATCTCCTGTTCCTGTAGGCTGTGCTCAGGTCATGATTGACCACCTCATCTTCCTATACACAGGGCTCAGGAGCATGAATAATAATGTGTCTACACACTGGGCTCAAGGACCTGAATGACTTCTTCCTGTTCCTATGCACCATGCTCAGGGACCATAATGACCTCTTCCTATTCGTATAGACTGGCCTCAGGGACCGGAATGAGGGTCTCATGTTCCTATGGACCTAGCTCAGTGACCTGAAACACCTTCTCTATTCCCCACAGACTTTCTGGTCCCCATTAGACCAGAATTACCTCCTCACCTTCCAATAGATGGGGTTCAGGGACCTGAATGACCTTCTCTGTTCCCTATAGACTGTGCTGAGGGACTGGAATAACCTCCTCCTGTTCCTGTAGGCTGTGCTCAGGGACATGATTGATCACCTCCTATTTGTCTCGACCAGGCGAACAGACATGGTTGATCATATCCTGTTCCTATGCACTGGGCTCAGGGACCTGAATGAAATCTTCCTGTTCCTACAAATTGGGCTCCGGCTCTGGAATGATCTCCTCGTGGTTCTAAATGCTGGGCTTAGAGACTGGGATGATTTCCTCCTGTCCAGTAATCAGGGGCCTGAATGACCGCTTCCTGTTCCTATACACTGGGCTAGCTGACCTGAGTGACCTCATCTTCTTCCTATAGACTGGAGGCAGCGACCTGACTGGCAACCTCCTGTTCCTATAGACTAGGCCAAGGGACATGAGTGACTGCTTCCTGTTTTTATAGATTGGGCTCAGAATCCTGAATGACCTCTGTCCATATCTAGAGACTTGTCTCAGGGATGTGAATGACCTCTTTGCTACACACTGGGCTCAGGGACCAGAAAGACCTTGTTCTGTACCGCTCAAATAGGTTCAGGCTCATGAGTGACTTCATCCTGTTTCTAATAGACTGGGCTCAGGGTCATCAGTGACATTCTCCTGTTCATATAGACACGGTTCAGGGATTGGAATTACTTCCTCCTGGTCCTGCAGACCAGGTTCAAGACCTGAGTGACCTCTTCCCATTCCTACAGACTGTGCACAGGGGCCAAAATGACCATATCCTGTTCCAAATGACTAGACACAGGGACATGGCTGACCAATACTGTTCCTATACACTATGCTCAGGAAACTGAATGGCCATCTCCTGTTCCTGTAGAACAGCCTCAGATATTGGAATGACTTTTTCCTGTTCTTATAGACCATGCTCAGAGACCTGAGTGACCACCTCCTGTTTGTACAAACTGAGCTCAGGGACCTGGGTGACCTCCTTCTCAGGCCATACACTGGATTAAGGTACCTGAATGACCTCCTTCGTATAAAATGGGTTCAGCGATCTGGAATGACCTCTTCCCTACAGACGCTGCTCAGCATCCAGAATGACTTCCTCCTATTCTGACAGACCATGCTCAATGAACTGAGTGACCGCCTCCTGTTCCTACAAACTGAGCTGAGGGGCCTGAGTGAGCCCCTCATGTTCCTGGAGACTGGGCTTAGCGTCCTTAATGACCATGTCCTGTTCCTACAAACTGAGCTCATGGGCCGGAATGACTCCTTCTGTTCCTACATGTTGGGTGAGCTGACCTGCATGATGTCCTCTTGTTCCTGTTGACCACGCTCAGGGACCTGAATGACCTTTTCCTGTTCACATAGACTGGGCTCAGAGACCTTAATGAAATCCTCTTATTCCTATTGACTGGGCTCATGGACTGGAATGACCAACTCCTGTTCCAATAAACCATGCACAGGAACCTGAGTGACCTCCTCCTGTTCCTATAGACTGAGCTCAGAGACCAGAATGACCTCCTCCTGTTCCTGCAGACTGGGATCAGGTGCCTGAATGACCTCCTCCTGTATCTGTACATTGAGTTCATGGAGCTGAATGACCTCCTCCCTACAGACTGTGCTTAGGGGCCTTAGTGACTTCTTCCTGTTCCTATAGACCACAATCAGTCACCTGAGTGACACCCTTGTGCCCTTATAGACTGGGTGCAGGAATCTGTTCCTATGGGCCAGGCTCAGTGACCTGAGTGACCTCATCCTCTTCCAAGAGGTTGGGTTCAGGGACCTGAATGGCCACCTCTTGTTCCTATTGATCATGCTCAGGGGCCCAAGTGACCTTCTCTTATTCTTATATACTGGGCTCAGGGACCTTAATGACCAACTCCTGTTCCTATAGTCCACACATAGCACCTATGTGACCCCCTTCCTGTTCCTAGACTGAGCTCAGGGCCCTGAGTTATCTTCGTCTTTATCTGTATACTGAGTTCATGGATCTGAATGACCTCCTCGCTAAAAACCGGTCTCAGGAACCTGAATGACCTCCTTCTATTCCTATAGATGGGCTCAGTGACCTTAATGGCCTCCTCTTGTTCCCAATGATTGAGCTCAAGGACTGGAATGACCTCCTCCTGTTCCTATAGACCATGCTCAAGGATGTGAATGACCTCCTCCTGCTCCTATCGAGTGAGCTCAGGACATGAATGACCTTTTTTCCTTTAGATTTGGTTCTTACAGACTGAGAATCGCTGTAGGAAGACCACGTCTCATGGCCTTACACATCCTGGAACATTTGTTCCAAAACCACTAGCTGGCAAATGTGTATTGAGATTCTACCAGATGTTGACAAAACTGTCCAGAATCACGTTTAGACACCCAGCCCCACACCTTCCAGGGCACAAATATATGCACATTTCAGTCTTCCTGAAGCCAACAGATCAAACGCAACAAGTCAGATATTTCTAATATTCAGAGAACCAATGGAACCAGACAGCACAAGGGGGAAGAGGCCTGCTCTCAAACTAATGTGCAAACTTGTTGGAAATCATCTAACAATTGTCCCTGATCCCTTGCACTGGTTTGGACATAGGGACATAACACTCTGCATAAGACTACAATTAAGAAGCACAAATGGGGCCTAACATAGTGTCAACGCCACCAAGCTTGAAAACAAGTCTAGGGGGGAAAGAAATGGTTATTGCTGAATGAAAGAAATGAATGATAGGGACAGAGCTCAATGTAAACTCAAGTATTTTAAATATGCAATTTGAACTCAAAAATATACACCAACCTGGTATACAATTAAATATACATAACAACCCAAAATATACTAAAGTATAGGTATAGCTCGATATACACCCAGAAATATACAGCTACAAAATATATATTCACATATGTGAAGCATATTTTGAACCCAAATATATATACCAGCTTGATTTACATCCAAATATGTATACACCCTTAAAATATATACCCAAATATCTCAATGACAGCATCTTTTTATGTTTCTGTATTTTTGATTGTGGACTGATATGAGAAATAAGCTGTTTTAAAAATCAAAAGCTCGCTAAATGATTTCTGCCTGTTTTTGAAAAGCAAGTAACCTGATACACATTGTAAGCATTGTTTACACAGCTACTGGCTCAAGCAGTGTTAGGAGAAGATGCAGACGAATTACAGTCAAGGGCATATACAAGATTAGCTAATCATCATGAGCTAATCCCTAAGAATTCAAACGGGATAGAAAATGGGAGAGGGAAAGAAAGGCGAGCAGACAAAGTAAAGAATGGATGGCCGGGAATGCCCCGAAGATCTACTCCTCAGGTCAGAAGGCTAAATTCTGAGGAAGGAGGGAAAAATCAGAAACAGTGGTGTTACCCTCATAATAAAGTTCAGAATGTTGAGATTGCAAGAGAAACCCACGGAACCTAGTGGAGTTTATAGGTTTGAGTCTGAAAAAGAAACTCAGAGGGAAAAGGCCACAGATCAGATTGTAGTTTTAACTACAACTAAGAGGCTGGAGGTAGACACTGCCGTGACCGTAGAAGTACATAGGGTAGATGAGAGATACAAAGACTTTATATTGAAAAGGACAATATTCCCTTTTTCTTCAAAGGACACATCTGTGCCTTAACAATATTAAGGGATATGTGGGCTTCCCAAACTCTCTTGCTGGACAAGAAGGGTTTAGTCAATGGGACAGGTAGAGAGCATATCCTGAGTCCTGAGTCCAGTGTTCAAGGTCCCATTTGAGTGTGACTTGTTTTCTGAACTGGTGAAAATGAGGGTAGTTAAGAAATTACCTGTGGATGGAGTTGATTTACTTCTGGGAAATGTTTTAGGGTAGGCAATGGCTTAGTGGTATTATTGCTAGGCTATTAATCCAGAAACCCAGCTGATGTTCTGGGACCCCAGTTCAAATCCCACTATGGCAGATGGTGGAATTTTAATTTTAAAAAAAAGAGTCTGGAATTAAGAATCTCCTGATCACCATGAAATCATTGCCGATTGTCAGAAAAACCCATTTAGTTCACTCATGTCCTTCGGGGAGGAAATCTGTCACCCTCTCTTGGTCTGGCCTGCATGTGACTCCAGACCCACAGCAATGTGGTTCACTCTCAACTACCCTCTGAAATGGACTAGCAAGCCACTCAGTTGTACCAATCACTACAAAGTCTCAAAGAAATGAAACTGAGCGGATCACCTGGCATCGAACTAGCCATCGGAAAAGACAACGGCCAAAACAGCCCTGTCGACCCTGCAAAGTCCTCCTCACTAGCATCTGGGGGTCAGTGCCAAAACTGGGAGAGCTGTCTTACAGACTAGTTAAGCAACAGCCTGACATGGTCATACTCACAGAATCATACCTCACAGACAATGTCCCAGACACCACCATCACCATCCCTGGATATGTCCTGTCCCACCGGCAGGACAGAGCCAGTAGAGGTGATGGCACAGTGGGGTACAGTCAGGAGGGAGTTGCTGTAGGAGTCATCAACATTAACTCCAGACCCCACAACATCTCATGACTTCAAGTTGAACATGGGAAACCTCCTACTGATTATCACTTACCATCCTCCCTCCGCTGATGAATCAGTATTCCTCTAAGTTGAACAACACTTGGAGGAAGCACCGAGGATGGCAAGGGCACAAAATGTACTCTAGGTGGGGGATTTCAATGTCCACTACCAAGAGTGGCTCGACAGCAGCACGACTGATCGAGCGGGTCGGGTCCTAAAGGACATCGCCGCTAGACTGGGTCTGCGGAAGGTGGTGAGGGAACCAACAAGAGGGGAAAACATACTTGATCTGATCCTCACCAATCTGCCAGCTGCAGTTTCATCTGTCTATAACTGTAACAGTAAGAGTGACCATTGCACAGTCCTTGTGGAGACAAAGTCCCACCTTCACATTGAGAACAACCTCCATCGTGTTGTGTGGCACTATCACCGTGCTAATAGGGCAGACTTCACACAGATCTAGCAACTCAAGACTGGGCATCCATGAGGCACTGTGGGCATCAACAGCAAAATTGTACTCCAGCACAATCTGAAAACCTCATGGCTTGACATATCCCCCACTCAACTATTACCATCAAACAATGGGATCAACCCTGGTTCAATGGAGAGTGCAACAGGGCATGCCAGGAGCAGTACCAAACATACCTGAAGATGAGGTGTCAACCTGGTGAAGCCACCAAACAGGGTTATTTTCATGCCAAACAGGGAAAGCAGCAAGTGATAGAGAGAGATAAGCTCTGCAGTTCTGCCACATCCAGTTATGAATGGTGGTGGACAATTAAACAACTCACTGGAGTTGGAGGTTCCACAAATATCACCATCCTCAATCATGGAAGAGCCCAGTGCATCACTGCAAAGGATAAGGCTGAAGCATTCGCAGCAATCTTCAGCCAGAAGTGCCGAGCTGATGATCCATCTTGGCCTCCTCTAGTGGTCCCCAGCATTACAGATACCAGCCTTCAGCCGATTTGATTCACTCCACATGATATCAAGAAACGGATGGAGACACTGGATACTGCAAAGGCAACAGGCCCTGACAACATTCCAGCAACAATACTGAAGACTTGTGCTCTTGAACTTACCAATCCCCTAGCCAAGCTGTTCCAGTACAGTTACAACACTGGTATCTACCTGACAATGTGGAAAATTCCCCAAGTATGTCCTGTACGCAAAAAGCAGGACAAATCCAAAGCAGCCAATTACCACCCCATCAGTCTCCTCTCAATCTTCAGTAAAGTGGTAGAAGGTGTCACCAACAGTGTTATCAAGCAGCACCTGCTCAGCAATAACCTGCTCAGTGACACCCAGTTTGGGTTCTGCCAAGGTCACTCAGCTCCTGACCTCATTACAGCCTTCGAACAAACAGGGACAAAAGAGCTGAATTCCTGAGGTGAGATGAGAGTGACAGCCCTTGATATCGAGGTTTCATTCGACCGAGTATGACATCAAATGGAAGTGGGGATGATGGCAGATGTTTGCACAATGCTGAGCACCATTTGTGACTCCTCAGATGCTGAAGCAGTACATGTTCACGTGTAACAAGATCTGGACAATATCCAGGCTTGGGCTGAACAAGTGGCAAGTGACATTCATGGCCATCACCAATAAGAGACAATCTAACCATTGCCCCTTGACATTCAATCGTGTTACCATCGCTGAATCACCCATTATCAACATCATGGGGGTTATCAGTGTCCAGAAACTCAACTGGACTCACCACATTAACACAACGGCTACAAGAGTAGGCCAGAAGCTAGGAATGCTAGTAACTCACCTCCTGACTCCTCAAAGCCTGTACACCCTCTACAAGGCACAAGTCAGGAGTGTGATAGAATATTCCCCACTTACCTGGATGAGTTCAGCCCCAACAACACTCAAGAAGCTTGACACCATCCAGGACAAAACAGCCCGCTTGATTGGCACCACATCCACAAGTATTCAATCCTTCCACCACCAACACTCAGTAGCAGCAGTGTGTACTATCTACAAGTTGCACTGCAGAAATTCACCAAAGATCCTCAGACAGCACCTTCCAAAACCACAACCACTTCCATCTAGAAGGACAAGGGCAGCAGATACTTGGGAACACCACCATCTTCAAGTTCCCCTCCAAGTCACTCACCATTCTGACTTGGAAGTATATCGCTGTTCCTTTACTGTCGCTGGGTGAAAATCCTGGAATTCCCTCCCTAATGGCATTGTGTGCCAACCCACAGCAGAAGGACTGCAACATTTCAACAAGGTGGCCCACCACCACCTTCTCCAGGGCAACTAAGGATAGGCAAGAAATGCTGGCCAACCAGCAACGCCCATATCCCACAAGTGAATAGAAAAAAACATTGTAAGTCATAGCTTCACCTACAAGCACAGAAAATCTACTTGAGACTGAAGAAGTAGCACTGTTGAGGGAACTGTGATCCTGAGTATTTTTCCATCATGTGTGATGGCTAAATAAAGTCCATCATCAAAAGTCACAGCAAGACCAGAAGCAGATATTAGGGTGAAACTACTTAAGAATGACAACAGTTCAACACAAGTGTTTGGCACGTTATTGTTAACTGAAGCTCAAGAAGCAGATCCATAGTTAAACAGGTTAGTACATACAACTCAAACTGAAGCCGAGGCTGAATGGGTTCCAACATGGTGTTAAATTAAAAATAGAGTTCTGATGAGATATTGTCACAGACCTGCAGACAAAGAATGGATAGTTGCTCATTAAAATAATGATACCTCCTAGATATCGTTAGGAAATATTGCAAGTAGTACATGAAATTCTTTTCACAGGACATATGGGAAAAGAGTTAACAGAAACATCAATAAACTGGTCATTTACATGGCCACGATTTCATAAAAATGTAGTGCAGTTTTGTAAAATACAGGTGGTAGGAAAATCTTGATACATAATTAAATCAGCACCTTTGACACCCAAACCATTTTTAAAGAATATTCAGTCGAGTGTTTACTGGATTGTCTAGGACCATTATCAAAAATGAAAGCAGGTTACAAGTCCATCCTTACAATTATGGTCATGACAGCTTGATAACCAGAAGCTATCTTTTAAGGATGATTATAGCTAGGGTAGTCGTGGGAAAGTTAACAATTTTTATACTCCTTATGGAATACCAATTGAGATACAATCTGATCAACATCCCAACTTCACGCTAAAGCTTTTCAGGAAATCATTAGCGGTTTGGGAATAAAACAATTGAAATCAACTGCATATCTTCTGCGAACACAGGGAGCTTTTGAGCTGCGATCAACCCTCAAAACCAAGATTTAGACATAGTGTCATGGATACTCACAGGGCTGGAACTGTACCGAAATTAAATTTCTTATTATTTGTTACCTGAGATGCCCTGAGTAAATCTACTGGATATAGTGATTTGAATTGGTCTACAGTCAAGAGACTGGGGCTTCGATTAAAACTGATGAGGGAGATGTTCTTTAATGAGACAGAGAATCCTTAGTGTTGGGTTATATATTTCTAGCAAGACTCACAGGGGAAGGCAATGGTCTGGTGGCATTATCACTGGACTGTTAATTCAGAGACCCACTGGATATAGTGATTTGAATTGGTCTACAGTCAAGAGACTGGGGCTTCTGTTAAAACTGATGAGGGAGATGTTCTTTAATGAGACAGAGGATCCTTAGTGTTGGGTTATATATTTCTAGCAAGACTCACAGGGGAAGGTAATGGTCTGGTGGCATTATCACTGGACTGTTAATTCAGAGACCCAGATATCATTTTCTGGGCACCTAGGTTCATTTCTTGCCACAGCAGATGGTGGAATTTGAATTCAATAAAATATCTAGAATTAAGAATCTAATGGTGACCCTGAACCCATTGTTGATTGTCGGAAAAATTCATCTGGTTCATTAATGTCCTTTATGGAAGGAAACTGCCATCCTTACCTGGTCTTGCCTACGTGTGACTCCAGACCCACAGCAATGTCGTTGTCTTTAAACTGCCCTCTGGGAAATTAGGGATGGGCAATAAATGCTGCCTGATCAGTGACACCCTCATCCCGTGAATGAATAAACGAAAAAGAAAGGATCATGTAGGGGTAGCATAAGAGCATTTAAAAGTTTCACAAGAAAGGAAATAAAAGAATGAGCAGATGAACATTCAGCAACTAGTTTATTTTCCCTTCTGGTTGCTGTATGATGTGGCTTTTAGTGAGCAAGATGGATACATTTTTAAAAAGCATGAACCAGGCACAATATACCTCCTGCAGACCAATGAAAGTTTGCACAGAAGGAAAATCAAGAAGCAGCATTCTGATCAGTACAAGAATCATATGAGCAAATCCTGTGAAAAGGGAGATTTGAACTGCTTTCCTAGATTTTTCCATTGCTCATAACACTGACATTTTTTTTCCTGAACCTTTGTGCATATATGTAAGGCAAATTTATTAGGAGTTAGAATTTTAAGTTGTGCTTATTATGTACAGAAATCTGGTCTGTGCTTTCTGACAAACCAGATCTAAAAGATAGGTAAATTCGAGAACCTTTATATACTTTCTAAAATCTTTAACTTTGTGACAAATCTGGGGATAGCAAGGCTTGTTTATTGGGTGTGCAAACCCATTGAAGCACGATGATATATAAAATGCAGGATACTTACCCACATAAATATATACCAGCCTGATATACATTAAATAAATGAACATGACCAATTTTTACCTGAATACATAAAATGCATGATACAGAAATTTGATATACACCTAAACATACACGCACACGCAATATATATACTGAAATATTTGAAACACATGATATTACCCATATACGTAGCTAAACCTGATATATACTTAAATGTATACACCTGCCCAATGTATACACAAATATATACACTAACTTGATGTAAACCTAAATATATACTCCCTAACATATACTGAAAGATATAAGCCAGCCCAACACATACACAATTATACACGCTCACCCAATATACACCAAAATATATAAGCCAGCCCGATATATTTAAATAAACGTACATGCACAATATATACTAAAATATAAACACCTGCCTGATATATACCCAAACGTATATGAAACACGATATCCATTAGCCCGATATGCACACACTCAATTTATACAGCCAATACACACCTCTCAGGTTACACCTATCCAATATATATTAGTTTGCTATACACATGCTGATTTGTATCATCCTGTTAATGCATAATGCCTGAAATGCATGTATCCAATATATACCAGCTCAGGGTGACGGGGAGGAAGGAAAATGTGTGGGAAAATGGATGGGGGATCAGGGAAGAGAGAGACAAACAAAAGCAGAGGAGGAGAATAGAGAAGGGAAATTTGATGACAGTGTGTCAAAGAGGTGAGGGACGGGCTAATGTTGGGATCAGAAGGAAGCGGGGCATGGGAGTGGAGAGTGAAAGTGTTGTGTTGGTGGGACAGGGAAGGGATATTGGTGGAGGGAAATGTGAGGGATATTTGTGGAGAGAGGTTTTGGAGAGGGAGTGGGAGAGTAAGAATATTTGGAGAGAGTAAGGATATTTGGAGTTTAGGATGGTATTTTGGGAGGGGAATATGAAAGGATATATGAGGAGGGATGGATAATAGAGTTTGGGGAAGTAGAGGTGTCATTTGTGGGGAAGTAGTTGGGTATTTGTGGAGGGGGTATTTTCAGAGCGAAGTGGGAAGGGGAAAGGGAGGGGAGGGTCTTTGTAGGGCGGACATTGATACTTGTGGAGTGAGGCTACTTGGGGATGGGAAAGGGGTAAATGGGGACATGGCTGGAGACTAGGTGTCATTAGGAGGGAATATTTGTGGATGTGGACAGGGTATTTGGGCAGGAGGTATACATACAGTATTTATACATAGTGAGAGGATTTTTGGGGTAGGGCAAATTGGAAGAGCATACTTGAAGAAGGTTTAGGGGCATTTCAGTAGGGAGTATTTGGGAAAGGGCATATTTATGGATGCACAGGGGTCATTGGTGGAGAGGTAACTGAGGTGCGGTTATTTGTGAGTGGAAGTGGGCATTTGAGGAGGGGAAGTAAAGGTAACACGAGGAGAGGGAGAGGAGGAGATTGAGGAGGGGTACTTGAAGAGAAGTCAGGGATGGAAGAGGTATGGTGGAGAGGTAGTTGGCTATTGTGAAGAGGGAGGAGAAGGTAAAGGGTATTTGTAGCATGAGGTTGGGAGGAATAGCTATTTGGGAATTGGATGAGGGAAAAGCATTTGGAGAGGGGGCTGGGAACTTTGGGGGTAGGGAGGGATAAGTGGCGAGGGATGGGGAATAGTATTTGGGGATGGGGTAGGATATTTGCATATATGGGGAGGGGTGTTTGGCGTAGGGTGGTGGTATACAGAGATTAGGATTTGGGGAGGGGAGATGTTTTTGATGGGCTGGAGGGATTCCTATGGATGGAATTACTTAGGAATTGGAGCAGCATTTGAGGATGGGGATGCATATTTGGAAAGCAGTAGCTAAAAAGAGAGCTGGGAATGGAGAGAAATATTTGGGGACGGTTTAATTGAGGAGGGGATTTGGGGAGTGTGTATTTGTGGATGGGCAGGGCATATTTGTGAATTAGGAGGAAATTTGAGAATGGTGTATTTGTGGATGGGGTGGGGCATTTGGGTAAGGGAAATATATGGCTGGGGATGATGAATTGGTGAGAGGGTGTTTGTGAATGAGGAATTGGTATTTGGGGAGGGTATATTTAGTAAAAGTGGTATTTAGGAATGGTGTTATTGGATGGGGTATTTGAGGCTGGGGATGGGAATGGGTATTTGGGAATAGAATGGGTATTTGGCAGGGAGCATAGGGAAGGATACTTGGGGAGGGATGTGAAGTGGTATTTCAGGAGGGGCAATGATAAGGAATGGAAGGGGTATCTGGGGAGGGATGGATATTTGGTGATCTAGTGAGGGTATTTGTGGATTTGGCTAGGGAGGCACTTGAGAGTCATAGAGCTGTACAGCACAGAAACAGACCCTTTGGTCCAACTTGTCCGTGCTGACCAGATGTCATAAAGTAATCTATTCCCATTTGCCAGTATACCTCTAAACCCTTTCTATTCATATACCCATCCAGGTGCCTTTTAAATGTTGTAATTACAGCAGCCTCCACCACCACCTCCTCTGGAGCACATTCTACACACAAACCACCTTCTGCATAGGTCCCTCTGTCTCCCTAAGCCTAGCCCTCTAGTTTTGTACTCCACTACCCTGGGGAAACGACCTAATGTATTTACCAATTTAATCTATTTAATATTCCAACTGCTACAGTCAATGTATTTGGGTAGGGAAGAGAAGGTGTCTTTGGTGGGGTGGTGAGGGACATTTGTGGAGTGGGGGTATTTGGGAATGGAGAAGAGAACTCGGAAAGGGAGGTCTGGGGTTGGAGAGAGAATTTTAGGGAGGTGGTATTTGGGAAGGATATTTAGGCATGGGGAGAGGTATTTCGGGATCGGACATTTATGGATGGGGATGGCCTATTTATGGATGGCGAGTCTGGTATTTGTGGATGGAGAGTGGTATTTGGGGAGGGAGAGGAATATTTGAAATAGGAGTGTTTGTGAAAGGGAATTATAGAGGGGATGAGTATTTGTGGTTCGGTATTTGGGCAGGGGAGGCTATTGTGGATGGGAGCGGTATTTGAGCAGGGAGAGGGCTATTTGAACAGGGGATGGGAATTTAGACAGGGGGAGGTGTATTGTGGATGGAAAGGGCACTTGATTGGGGGTGTATTTAAGCAGGAGAAGGGTATTTGAGCAGGGGAGGGGTATTTAAGCAGGTGGGTGGGGTATTTGATCAGGGCGAGGTATTTAAACGGGGGATATATGATCAGGGTAGGGGTATTTAAGCGGGGCAAGGGTTTTGAGCAAGCGGAGGGGTATTTGATCGGGGCGGGGTATTTAAGCTGGGGGTAAATGATCGGGGAGGCGTATTTAAGCTGGAGATGGGGCATTGGGGGCGGGGTCGGGACCGACTCCGCCCTATGGGCGCAGCGCATGCGTGCGGCGGGCTTTAGACCGGACTGAAGATGGCGGCGACGGGAGCGGGTCCGTGAGGAGAAGTCGGGACAGAGTGGGTCTTCTCTGAGAAACCGGGGTCTGCGCAAGCTGGGTAGCACAGGTCAGCGGAACCGAGGCCCATCCGAAACCGGAACACTGTCGACAGGGAAACTGAGAGATTAAAAGTGAATGAGAGGTCGGGGGGGGCCGAGATCCTCGTCACTGACCCCGCCCACCCGTCACTGACCCCTCCCCACCACCCCACCCTCGTCACTGACCCGCCCCCACCCTCGTCACTGACCCGCCCCCACCCTCGTCACTGACAACACCCCGACCTCTGTCACTTACTGCCCCCACCCCACCGTCACTAACCACTAACTCACCCTCCTACCCCACCCGCTCCACACCCCCGTCACTTACTCTTCCCTGCTTTCACTGACCCCTCCCCCATCACTGACCTGGCCCCCAAAACTGACCCCTCTCCCAACACATGACTTGCTTCCATTCTTGACCCCATCACTGACTTCCCTCCATTCAGTGACTCCCCCCTCCCCCAATTACTGACTTGCCCCTAATCACTGCCCCACCTCACCATCGTTCCTGGAAGCTCTGCAATCAGTTGATCTCCTCGAATTGCTGACCCTCTCCTTTCTGTGACTCCTCCACGAGTCTGACACTGCCCCCCACCAAAGCACAATGACCCTCTTCTCCCCATCACTTAGGCTCCTGCATCACTCTGAGCCCACACCCAACACTCCCCTCTCACCTAGGCTCCTGGATCACTCACATCACCTCCCCCAACTAATCACATGGACCTCACTACTCAGTGGCCCTCCAGATGCATGCTGACTTTTCCAGTCCCCACATTTACCACCCTTCCAACCATGCTAACCCCCTAATTTCCACACTGACCCCTGTGACTCACACTTGATCTCCAGATCTCACCGACACCCTCCAGACTTGGCTGACATCTTTCAATATCATTCTTCTCTACTGTCCCTGTGTCCCTTGAATTTTTAAAAATGTAGGCATCTTCAATGTACTTAACAATCAATCCTCCACAGCTCTTTCGGATAGAGAATTCCAGCTGATGTTGGAGTGTCTTTCATATTGAACTGAGGCAATCAGCGATCTATTTCCTACGATTCGTCTCATGCTAATTCCCCAGTAGGCTAATTCTCAAAGTTTGCTCTTAAGTTTACTTTGATTTCACTTGCTGCCTTATGTTTTCAGTTCTTATCTGGCCAGTTATCCTTTGGGTAGCTCACTGCCTTTCAGTGCAAGTAGTCAAGCAAATGTTGGTCTTTGAAATAACTTTCTTATATCTGCTACTAACATTACCATCTTCCTTGGGCACATGCTAAGCTCACGCTGAATAATAGATAACGGCAGCCATCTCAGAACATGGAGTGAAAATACTGAAGCTGTTTCCTCCACTAAATTTGTTTTTACATAGTTTTACAAATTGGAGAGACACTAATTTGGAAAATGACGTCTAAAGGCACCAGCACATCCTACTCCAGGAGAAGTTATCGGTTGACCTCTGATACAGAAAAACCAAAGGTCACAGGTATGTTTGGTATCAAGGGTTGGGACAGCCTGAGTGATCCTAATTGTGATGTGTGTGTGAACATCCTATATCTACTTAGTTTGTGAGAGAAGTATACTTTGTTTGGGAAGTACTTAAAAATAACGTGAAAGATTGGCAAATTGAACAACTGAATGTATCTGGATGGAATTGTGACCTGTGAAACTGCTTGGATGGGAAATGTGTTTTTGTCTCCTGTTTCACTAATCGATGACTTGGTGGCATTCCCCACAATTGTAAGCCCATTGAAATCCCATGTTGCTGGCAACTATGTTTGGATTTCAGCACTCCGAAATCTAATTGGTGGCAGCCCCGACTCAACAGTAACGCTCTCACCCTACGTGCAAAGGTTGTGCAAGGCTAGGAAATGCAAGTATACTCTGATGTTATTTTTAACGGCTTCAGCTGATGCAGTGTGAATAGTTGTGATGCCATCAGGAGTGGCTCTCCCATGTTAGGTGTGCGGTCTGTGAGCGATGGTCTGACTTAGATGACCAGAGGTTGAAACCTGGGACTTCACTAGGTGGGATCCATCACCAGGTTGCAGTTGGAAATCTTTGAAATTAACCAAGTGGTTTGCCGACCAGAGGTAGGTCTGTAACCACTTTACAGGGTATGATGGTATTCCAGTCAAGACTGCTTGATTTCAGACAAGTGTGAAGATTTTACTTGTGCGACTGTGTCAAGTAGAGTGCTTTATTATTTGGTGATGTTCTCCTTCACAAAGGATATTTTTGTTATAGACATTGTGGATTTCAATGTGTGCCAGCATAGGAAGTAACAGAAGCTCTCTCGATGCCAGAGAAGTAATCTTCATCATTGCTTGGAGCTGGGCATCTACCTTGTTGGTCCAGCAGTTCCTGAACCTGTTGAGCAGCAGTATTCTAAGATAATAAAATGTGAGGCTGGATGAACACAGCAGGCCAAGCAGCATCTCAGGAGCACAAAAGCCGACGTTTCGGGCCTAGACCCTTCATCAGAGAGGGGGATGGGGAGAGGGAGCTGGAATAAATAGGGAGAGAGGGGGAGGCGGACCGAAGATGGAGAGTAAAGAAGATAGATGGAGAGAGTATAGGTGGGGAGGTAGGGAGGGGATAGGTCAGTCCAGGGAAGACGGACAGGTCAAGGAGGTGGGATGAGGTTAGTAGGTAGCTGGGGGTGCGGCTTGGTGTGGGAGGAAGGGATGGGTGAGAGGAAGAACCGGTTAGGGAGGCAGAGACAGATTGGACTGGTTTTGGGATGCAGTGGGTGGGGGGGAAGAGCTGGGCTGGTTGTGTGGTGCAGTGGGGGGAGGGGATGAACTGGGCTGGTTTCGGGATGCAGTAGGGGAAGGGGAGATTTTGAAACTGGTGAAGTCCACATTGATACCATATGGCTGCAGGGTTCCCAGGCGGAATATGAGTTGCTGTTCCTGCAACCTTTTGGTGGCATCATTGTGGCAGTGCAGGAGGCCCATGATGGACATGTCATCTAGAGAATGGGAGGGGGAGTGGAAATGGTTTGCGACTGGGAGGTGCAGTTGTTTGTTGCGAACTGAGCGGAGGTGTTCTGCAAAGCGGTCTCCAAGCCTCCGCTTGGTTTCCCCAATGTAGAGGAAGCCGCACCGGGTACAATGGATGCAGTATACCACATTGGCAGATGTGCAGGTGAACCTCTGCTTAATGTGGAATGTCATCTTGGGGCCTGGGATAGGGGTGAGTGAGGAGGTGTGGGGGCAAGTGTAGCATTTCCTGCGGTTGCAGGGGAAGGTGCCGGGTGCGGTGGGGTTTGAGGGCAGTGTGGAGTGAACAAGGGAGTCACGGAGAGAGTGGTCTCTCCGGAAAGCAGACAGGGGAGGGGATGGAAAAATGTCTTGGGTGGTGGGGTCGGATTGTAAATGGCGGAAGTGTCGGAGGATAATGCGTTGTATCCGGATGTTGGTAGGGTGGTGTGTGAGAACGAGGGGGATCCTCTTGGGGCGGTTGTGGCGGGGGCGGGGTGTGAGGGATGTGTTGCGGGAAATACGGGAGACGCGGTCAAGGGCGTTCTCGATCACTGTGGGGGGAAAGTTGCGGTCCTTAATGAACTTGGACATCTGGGATGTGCGGGAGTGGAATGTCTTATCGTGGGGGCGGAGGCGGAGGAATTGGGAATAGGGGATGGAATTTTTGCAGGAGGGTGGGTGGGAGGAGGTGTATTCTAGGTAGCTGTGGGAGTCGGTGGGCTTGAAATGGACATCAGTTACAAGCTGGTTGCCTGAGATGGAGACTGAGAGGTCCAGGAAGGTGAGGGATGTGCTGGAGATGGCCCAGGTGAACTGAAGGTTGGGGTGGAAGGTGTTGGTGAAGTGGATGAACTGTTCGAGCTCCTCTGGGGAGCAAGAGGCGGCGCCGATACAGTCATCAATGTACCGGAGGAAGAGGTGGGGTTTGGGGCCTGTGTAGGTGCGGAAGAGAGACTGTTCCACGTAACCTACAAAGAGGCAGGCATAGCTGGGGCCCATGCGGGTGCCCATGGCCACCCTCTTAGTCTGTAGGAAGTGGGAGGAGTCAAAAGAGAAGTTGTTGAGTGTGACGACGAGTTCAGCTAGGCGGATGAGAGTGTCGGTGGAGGGGGACTGGTCGGGCCTGCGGGACAGGAAGAAGCGGAGGGCCTTGAGGCCATCTCCATGCGGAATGCAGGTGTACAGGGACTGGACGTCCATGGTGAATATGAGGTGTTGGGGGCCAGGGAATTGGAAGTCCTGGAGGAGGTGGAGGGCGTGGGTGGTGTCACGGACGTAGGTGGGGAGTTCCTGGACCAAAGAGGAGAAAATGGAGTCCAGATAGGTGGAGATGAGTTCGGTGGGGCAGGAGCAGGCTGAGACGATGGGTCGACCAGGGCAGGCAGGTTTGTGGATTTTGGGAAGGAGATAGAAACGGGCCGTGCGGGGTTGGGGAACAATGAGGTTGGAGGCTGTGGGTGGGAGGTCCCCTGAGGTGATGAGGTCGTGAATGGTGTTGGAGATGATGGTTTGGTGCTCGGGTGTAGGGTCATGATCGAGGAGGCGGTAGGAGGTGGTGTCGGAGAGTTGGCGTCTGGCCTCGGCGATGTAGAGGTCAGTGCGCCATACTACCACTGCGCCACCCTTGTCTGCGGGTTTGATGGTGCAGTATTCTGTGCAGTATTCTGTTGGTGGGCAAACCAGGGTGAGTGAAGTGGTAGGTAGTGTGTTGGCTCTCCCAGATGCTACCTGCCAGTTCTTGTATGAGATTCACTGTCATCTTGACCTTGGTCCTGTCAAGATGGTCGGTCAGTGTATTTTCACAAGTGGAGATAATTAACATTGGATCATGGAAGAGTGGTCAGCAACAGAACTGAGCATGTGGTTCCTCTTTGGCCTTTGATTTGTACAGGTAGAAGGCAGAAATGACTGTCTTGACAGTTTTCGATGGAACTTTCCACTTAATGAAAAAGGTTCAGAGAGAACGTAAACCTTCATTGAACTTCATTAAGGCATAAACTGCTTTATCAGTTTTCTGAAGCTCTTCAATCTGGAAGACTTGGGCAAGTTATCAATACATGTGACTTTGCTGTGAGGGAGATCACTGGTATATATGTTGAAGACAACTGGTGCAAGGACTGATCCCTGTAAGAGCCCATTATTGGTTACATTTGGACAACTAATTTGATTTCTGTTGATCACCAATGTTTGCATGGTTGATTACTACCATGGAGTTGATTAGATCTGAATAAAAATCATACTGGACTCAAAATTTTAACTGTTTCTCTCTCTCCACTGATGATGCTAGACATAATGAGTTTCTCTAGCATTTTCTGTGACTGTTGTAGTTGATTAACAGTCCCTCTTCCGCACCTACACAGGCCCCAAACCCCACCTCTTCCTCCGGTACATTGATGACTGTATCGGCGCCGCCTCTTGCTCCCCAGAGGAGCTCGAACAGTTCATCCACTTCACCAACACCTTCCACCCCAACCTTCAGTTCACCTGGGCCATCTCCAGCACATCCCTCACCTTCCTGGACCTCTCAGTCTCCATCTCAGGCAACCAGCTTGTAACTGATGTCCATTTCAAGCCCACCGACTCCCACAGCTACCTAGAATACACCTCCTCCCACCCACCCTCCTGCAAAAATTCCATCCCCTATTCCCAATTCCTCCGCCTCCGCCGCATCTGCTCCCACGACAAGACATTCCACTCCCGCACATCCCAGATGTCCAAGTTCTTTAAGGACCGCAACTTTCCCCCCACGGTGATCGAGAACGCCCTTGACCGCGTCTCCCGTATTTCCCGCGACACGTCCCTCACACCCCGCCCCCGCCACAACCGCCCCAAGAGGATCCCCCTCGTTCTCACACACCACCCCACCAACCTCCGGATACAACGCATTATCCTCCGACACCTCCGCCATTTACAATCCGACCCCACCACCCAAGACATTTTTCCATCCCCTCCCCTGTCTGCTTTCCGGAGAGACCACTCTCTCCGTGACTCCCTCGTTCGCTCCACACTGCCCTCCAACCCCACCGCACCCGGCACCTTCCCCTGCAACCGCAGGAAATGCTACACTTGTCCCCACACCTCCTCCCTCACCCCCATCCCAGGCCCCAAGATGACATTCCACATCAAGCAGAGGTTCACCTGCACATCTGCCAATGTGGTATACTGCATCCATTGTACCCGGTGCGGCTTCCTCTACATTGGGGAAACAAGCGGAGGCTTGGGGACCGCTTTGCAGAACACCTCCGCTCAGTTCGCAACAAACAACTGCACCTCCCAGTCGCAAACCATTTCCACTCCCCCTCCCATTCTCTAGATGACATGTCCATCATGGGCCTCCTGCACTGCCACAATGATGCCACCCGAAGGTTGCAGGAACAGCAACTCATATTCCGCCTGGGAACCCTGCAGCCATATGGTATCAATGTGGATGGTATCAATGTGGACTTCACCAGTTTCAAAATCTCCCCTTCCCCTACGGCATCCCTCAACCAGCCCAGTTCGTCCCCTCCCCCCACTGCACCACACAACCAGCCCAGCTCTTCCCCCCCACCCACAGCATCCCAAAACCAGTCCAACCTGTCTCTGCCTCCCTAACCGGTTCTTCCTCTCACCCATCCCTTCCTCCCACCCCAAGCCGCACCCCCCGCTACCTACTAACCTCATCCCACCTCCTTGACCTGTCCGTCTTCCCTGGACTGACCTATCCCCTCCCTACCTCCCCACCTACACTCTCTCCACCTATCTTCTTTACTCTCCATCTTCGGTCCGCCTCCCCCTCTCTCCCTATTTATTCCAGTTCCCTCCCCCCATCCCCCTCTCTGATGAAGGGTCTAGGCCCGAAACGTCAGCTTTTGTGCTCCTGAGATGCTGCTTGGCCTGCTGTGTTCATCCAGCCTCACATTTTATTATCTTAGTTGATTAATTGTTGGGTTTTCATCCAGCATATGATTTTAGAAAGTTTCAGCACCATGTCTGTGTGTCACACCGTGCCATAAGTACTGCATAAGTCAACAAATGTGCTCCTGGTCCTTTCAGTGAAATATATGAGAAAAACAGCATTGTTATTGATTCTAGGCTACTGGTTTCTTGGACAGTGTTGGTGTCTCTGTTCCTTTTGGCTTAAGTATGTGAGGTCAATCTCTTCTGCAGTTTCCCACCATCTTTTGTGGAGTCCTTCAGGAAGGAACTTGAGTGCTGTTGTAATATTCAAGCATGAGGTAAAAGATTTTATGAAGTCCTGGGAATAAATTTAATGGATGCCAAATTACAATAGGGGGAGAGTTACATTGTGGCAAATGCAGTTTTGAATGCGACATTGTAGTGAGCCATGTGTGGCCTTGAAGGTATAAAAGCGGTGGAAATATACTGTCATGTGGCATTTAAATAACGGCAGCACTAGTCAACTCCGTTTGTGTTCTGACTGGGTCAGAAATTTGTAAAGTGAGGTCATTTTCTTAGAGCTGGTTCAGAAACCCATGCTGAGAAGTGCTTTGTAGCTCCCTTTTCCCCTTATTAGGTAAACAGTCTGCCCAGTGTGATACTGAACCATGTAGACCAATGCTCAATTCACATTCTGAGTCCAGTTAGTGGACTTTTCAGCTTGGTTGGTAGTTAGACAGCTGTGCATGGCTTCTCTTGGGTTTTGATTGCTATGCAGTGACTGAAGTTAGGAAGAGTATGGGTGAGACAAGGACACAATTGATGTTGATTATGATGTCTCTGTAATTAAATAGTTTGATACCTGTCACTAAGGCCTCTATTTAAAGTTGGGCACTTGGAGGAGGTACTGGAGGGCTGCCAGTACCTGTGAACTATACACATCTGATCGAATTGTTGAAGGTATTAAAATATACATCATGGTAGATACAGCAAAACTATTCTCTTTGACTGCAGAATCAATGATGTGAGGACACAATTAGAAAATTAGGTGGGGCACTTAGGAGGGAAATCAAGAAGCATTTTTCACACAAGTGGTCATTTGAAGTCGGAAATTTTCTTCATTCCAGAGCTGTAACCTTCATCAATTAACCATTTGGCCAAACCAGTCTGCTGCACTATTCGGTGAGATCATAGCTGATCTGACAACTTGAAACTTCACTTTTCTACCTCACACTCATAATCCTCATTATTCTAAATCTGTCTGAACTTTGAATATATTTAAAGACCCAGTGTCTACAGCCTTTGTGGTATCCGTAGATTCACTATGCTCTGAGAGAAGAAATTTCTCCTCATCTGTCTTAAATGGGCAGCTTTTTACTCTGAAGTTATTCCCTGTGATCCTAGACTGTCCCACAAGGAGAAACAACCTCTCCTCATCTACCCTATCACGCACCCTAAGAATCTTCAGAGATAGTAGGAACTGAAGATGCTGGAGAATCTGAGATAACAAGTTGTAGAGCTGGATGAACATAGCAGGGCAAGCAGCATCAGAGGAGCAGCAAGTCTGACATTTCAGGCCTAAACCCTTCTAGACCCTATCCACGTGGTTTGGTGTTCAGTATTTGTCACAATCTAAGAGACTGTGTCTGATGTCATTTTTTTTGATGATGTAGGTTTTGTGAATGACGAACTTCTCAGCAACTACCTCCACCATGCGTTTCCCAGCTCTGAGAACACACAACAGTCTGCATCGTCCAGGTAACTACGTTTATTAGTGTCCATCTATCTCCTGTTACAACAGAACATAGATTTCACGTGCTCGGAGCTCATGAGTGTTTCTGTGTAGTGTTGGAGAGGAGGCCAAGAACTCCAAATCCTGGCATGCCTTGGCGCATGCATGTCAGCATGGTGTGCTCTATCTGAGTTTACCCTGTTGAAGCTACAAAGATCAGGAAACGCTTGGCAGTTATGCAAAAAAGAGACCCTAGGATGAGACGCATGATAAAGTGGAGCCTGCAGGATCCAGTTAGTTGGTCAGAGAAAGTCAAAGCTGTTATTTCAGCCTGCTGGTCAGTCAGTTTTCGTCAGTGAGTTAGCCAGAGAGAAATGAAGAGGCTCCATGCAGCTAAAGTGCTGCCATTAGCTGCCTTCCTACAGTTAGGGCTCAGGGAAGACCGTTGTTGGGTTACTGGGGCTTGGGGAAGTCCTGACAGAATTATCAATTCAGTGGAGTTGAAATGAAGCTGTCTGCTAGAGAGTGGCAGTTGGGCAAGAAGAGGCTTGTGAACAGCGGCAGCTCTGTGAAGCTGTAAGTTTGGTTAAAAGCTGAAGTTGTGCTAGTAATTAAACATTTGTGAGCAGTCTCAAGAATGCTGGGAACTCTGTCTTGAAAGAAGAGCTTTAACTACCGGCACATGAGCAGTTGTTAAGGCATTCAAAGTCAGAGCAGTTTTGAGAAGGTTTGGAGGGCTGGATCCGTGAAGGTGGAGATTTGATATTCCCAGTGAAAGAGGCAAAGTTTCAGTGACTACAGTGTCGCATACTCTGGGTTACTCACTGAGTGGGGTTGCCAACACTGGCTGTTCATATTCTCAAAGACATCAGCAGAAGTGACATTGCAGGAAGCTGGTAGCATGGCATTACTGGGTGAAATGAGATAAAAGAGGATTTGTAGAAAGGTTAAAAGTGAGTTAAAGTAGTGAAGGAACATAAACAGCACAGACTAGGTTAATCGAATAATACATTGTGAGACTCGTCACACTGTCTCTGCTAATGAGTCTGAAAATTTCCTTTCAGGGCATGGAAATCCACAGTGCACCACTCTTTAATCCAAGACTAATTAGTAACATTAAGAGCATTAATCAGTCTCAATACCAGCACCTGGCTAGTCTCAGCTGAGCCTAACCTTGGGTTATAATCGACACCCAAGTGAACATCATCGCAACTGTTGGAGCACTGATCATATAGTCTGTAGGCTATTCGGATATTTACGTCAGGTGGCAGCCACTGACACTGAGGTGGTCTTTTTGGATTGGGAATCAAGTCTTTGATGCAAGGAAGATGAGGTGGTACCCAAGTATGAGCTGTGATTAGCTTGCTGTTGATTCTGATCATATGGAGGGTACAGGTGCTGCTTGAGCACAACGATGTTTCGCTGATGGCTGGTTCTGCATGCCATTGTTGGAAGCTGACTTGCCCAACTGGAAATTGACACTACTTTTGGGGGCTTCTCAACCATTCCAAGGGGATGTTGCTGAGAAATCCATGGGATTTGTCTTAACTGCAAATGCTATTTGATGTGTTCTGTGAGGTGAGATGTTGAGCCGTATTTACCTCAACCTCTAACATCCAGCATTAATATAACTTGTATTCATATTGTTTTACTTTTCCAATGTTGTGTAGTCAGGTTTAACGTGTTTGTTCAAAATTTTATTCTCTTAGTAAATCCGTGGGAACTCAAACTTTGTCTACTTTACACAAAAAGATTACTGGTCCGTATCGAGATTGTAACATATGATGGTCAGGGATTGTAACAGATGTTCCTGACTGTTGAAGGCAGTATAAAATATCCTCTGGGCTGGCAATTTTGCCCCACTGCATTCTGTCTTTACTATTGGGATCAGGAGACCTAATCCAAATGTAAATTCTGGAGTGCTGTTGGTCTTTAAAATGGATGATTATTTGCATTAATGCCCCGAGTTATGATATTTGGGTGTAATATTAAACAAATAATAATGTTTCTGCGGATAATGTTAATGACTGATCAACCTTTTTCAGCAGAACAGACTTCCGGGATATTTTTCTGTGAAACTAGTAAGGCAGTGAAGCAATTACTAAAATAAGCAGGACTGGTAACGACAATGCAAAATCATAACCAAGTCTTAGATTAGATTAGATTCCCTACAGTGCGGAAACAGGCCCTTCGGCCCAACAAGTCCACACCACCCCTTGAAGCATCCCACCCAGACCCATTCCCCTATAACCCACACACCCCTGAACACTATGGGCAATTTAGTATGGCCAATCGACCTAGCCTGCACATCTTTGGACTGTGGGAGGAAACCGGAGCACCTGGAGGAAACCCACGCAGACACGGGGAGAATGTGCAAACTCCACACAGACAGTGTCCCGAGGTTGGAATCGAACCTGGGTCCCTGGCGCTGTGAGGCTGCAGTGCTAACCACTGAGCCGCAGTGCTAACCACTGAGCCACCGTACTGCCCTGGCATATGTTCAAAGCCATATGATATGGTGTATTAACTGGCTGCCTTTTCTCTGGACTGGAGATGGGGACAATTGGCCAGGATTTCTGTGCATGCTTGTTTTGCAGTGACTCTGTAGGAGACTGTACTTGTGGATAGCAGGTGAATACATAAACGACTGTGTTGACTTGCACATAAAGTTTAGTCACTTCAGCAACATTCAGGCGCGTGCTTGACACCTGTGAACTGTAGCCAGCAGAAGGATGTGATTTTAACATGGTCAGTCAGCTGGATCTCATAGAATGTGAGTTCTGTGATTGACTCTGTTAATTTAGTCCAATCAGAGAGCTGTGGCTGACAGATTAAAAAGTGGAGTGTCAGAGATCCTGACACTCTGCGTGCTAACTCTGAGGTTGTGCCAGAGTCAAAGACTTTCCATTTGTAAATACAGGATGGTTTATGACGGTGTGCTGGCCTCTGTGGAAGTGTTTCAGTGGCAATGAGAGTAAAGCACATTCTTGATGAAACTTGCATCAGCAGTCATTTTCGTCTTGGAGTTAGCGTTTCTGGTATCGTGTCATCTTCTGAAGCAGGATACCAACCTGAAACATCAACTTTCCTGCTCCTCTGATACTGCCTGGCTTGCTGTGTTCCTCCAGCTCCACACTGTGTTATATCTAAACCATTATTTGGGAAGCTTAACTCGTTCCCTGTCACTGAAGCCCAGTATGTAAAAGGAATGCGTTATTTTCTTCTGGGCAAATGGCATTGGGCACATGAAAAGCAATGAGTAATTCTGGCAGCAGTGGACCCACAGTTCTTTTTTTCTGTTATTTGGAGCCTAACCTTCTCTGAGGCATGGGACACTAAAACGTTTCGAGAATTGGCTGATTTAGTTAAGGAATATTATGACCTTCAGCTTCCTTTAGTTCTAAGATTCTATCATTTTTACTTGGCAATTTGACAACCAGGGGAATCCGTATTGGGAATTTTGACTGGTTTAAGATGACTGGCATGGGCATGTGACTGGTTTATCCCTTAATGAGATGCTTAGAGACCAGTTGGTATAATAACCATGCCAAAATGCCTCAGGAGGCTCTCCTGGATAAAGAACTGGCCTACGTCCTTGGACTTGGAGGGCGAGGTTTGTAATGGTTGTATAGAGGCCAGCCAGATGGATGTCATGAATATGAGTTCCTTGTTTGGGGTTGTTAACCTGGTCCAATCAGGGACCCCTGGCTGACATATAAAAGTGGTGAGTGTCAGATTCTGACACTCTAGGTGCTGCCTCTGACGAGGCTATGCCGGAGTCAAGGACTTGCCACGCGTAAAGTGTGGCTTGGTGATGGGATAGTGGTCTCTACAGAGTTATTTCAGAGGACATTGCAAACACAGACTCACTCCAGGGAATAAAATGCAATTACGGCCTAAGTAGTGGTACACAAATTACAGTTCAGCACGGGGAAGAAATCTGCTTTCAAATGCCTCAACTTTGGTTTGAGCACGTCATTCAGTGTGGCATGAAGCCAACATGCACTGAATCTGCTACACTAATATTATCGTGCAAGCATCCTGTTCCTGTATGTACGATATGAAAAAAACTGGGTGGCAGAATGTACAAGTTTTGATTACACACTGTAGTTGAGCATTTTGTGATTTCCTAACGGAGAGCTTGCTCATGTGTCCATGTGTGTTTGTCTCAAAGCATTGAAAGTGTTGGATGAAATGCAGGTTGTAATAGCACCTCCCCCACAATCATCTTTTTCTCCCTGTGTATCTCCACGTAGCTGCCTCTGAACATTGTATGACATAGCAAGCGCTAATAATAACCTGGCAGTGAAACTGGATGACACAGCTCAGTTTACAGTTCTGGTAGTCCGACATGTTCCAGAAAGATTGTGCTTTCATTCCTTGCCATGTTTTAACTGTGCAGTCAAATTGAAGTTGACCTTTAACACAGGTTGAAATATGATTCTAGATAGTAACTAAAATTCAAGAGATCAACTAAACAAATAAAAATGTTCAATAAATGCCTTTTTTGGTGTTGTTTGTAATTGCAGAGTTTACTAAGTCAATTTCTGGAAACTCTATGTACAAAAACAACATGCTACCATTCAGTTGCTTTTCTTTTCTGCTGTCCAGTGAGTTATTTCTATCTTTGTTTTTTCTTATTTTCGGTGGGTATTGTCACGGTTTCTATCTCTGATAGTGCTTGTTGACACATGGCTCCTCATCAGGCAAACCTTTGCTTTTTAAAGTTTTCACCTTCTGTTCAAATCCCTCCATAGCCTTGTCTCTTCTTTTTAGCTGTTCCTTTCTTTACCCTTCCAACCCTCTGAGATCTCCGCATCCCTCCTTCAATCTTGGTCTCTAGCACCTCCCAATTTTAATTTGCAGGACCATTGACTGTTGCACCATTAACTGTCTAGGCTTAGAAATTATGGAATTCCAGAGCATCTCTCCCTGTGTCTAACTTGTTTTTCCCTTTAAAGATGCTTCTTTGATGCAGCTCTCCTAAATGTCTTATATGGTTTGGGTTTCAATACGGCGGATTACGCTTGTTTGAGAATGTTTTACTATGGCAAAGGTGCATGTTTTTATTACTTCCAGTAGGGGGGTGGACGCCTCTGTCATTTGACAAATGTTCTTCTCCATTTCAGAAACTCAGGAGCAGTTACGTGAAAACTGACAGGCATGTACTAGGCTGGAGGTACATGCTGGCATAACGGGGAGTAGCACTATCTAAGGGATATTGCAACATGATAAGGAGGATGTAGATGGAACCTGGTAACGTTGGACAGCAGACGGCCTCTGAGGAAGTTGGGATGTAGAGATTAGAAGTAGTGTACAAGAGGGAATGAAGATCTGGAAGTAGTGGCAGGGTTGGCCATTGTAGTGTTATGTTAGGGCTGGGAGCACAGCACAGGTAGTATGAACTTGATAATGTCCAGTGAAAGCGGAGTGTGTGGGGAGGTGGAGTCTGGTGGAGGCTGAATGGTGCTGTTGAAACCAATCTATCAGTAAGTATAAAGAGGTAACTTGGTAAGCTGTGCACTGAAGTTAGTAATTGGTCTGCCCTTTTTAATTTGCTTTGTGTCACTAGTGTGTAATGTCTTTAAGTTGAACAGCGGGTTGTAGAGATATCAGAATTTGCATCAGGGCGACATGGGCAGTTAGAGCATTGCACTGTCTGGGCCAGAGGCACATGTTTGCAACGAGGATCCATGTGTGTCACGGCTGTTGAAAAGATGCTGATTCAGCACACAACCAAGTTTCAGCAGCATCAGGACGTGACTTAGAGCGAGGTAAAAGCTGCTGAAAGCCAAACAGATCAGTTGATGGTTACAAGATTCTACAGCTGGACCAGTTAAAGCATCAGGTTAGAGAGAAAAGGATGAAACTTACAGAAGTAACTATAATGCCTAGGACAGAAGATGGCTGGTAGACAATAATGGCTGTCATGTCAACAGCAAAATCTAGTTTTGTGGGATTTGATTAATTTGCTTTTTGCGGTTATTGGTTGTTCTTTGTGCGTGTAAAATTTGAGCTGACCGGAAATTGTAATAAGTAAGTGCATTCAAGTGTGAAATTTGAACTAGAGAGCTTTGCACCCGGCAGCCAATATAAGCATTGGGATCTCTTCCCTGCCCTTTGCTTCCCATTATTCCATTGAACAGCTTCCAATTCCTCATCCGCCATCCCATGGCCTACTAATACAAGATATAATATTCAACTTTACAACTAGTCTTGAGTGTTTGTGTCTGGTTTGTCATGTTTTTCAGAAGCATAACAGCTCAGCATCATAAATATGTAGCATTAAAAAATGACTACAGACATAAGGACTTGATTATTACATTGCTGTTTAATTTTGCTGTGTACAATGTCACGTTCTGTCTTTCACTAGGTAATGATTATCCTCTCCAATTGTCAGATTGATCTGCACTTAAATTGGTATGGAGTAACCAAGTGGTAACATCCACCAAATTATGTGCATCTGAATGTTACTTTGTAGAATTGGAAGTAAGCAGTGTTCTTTCTACACCATGAGAAATCTGTCTTTTTTGAAAACTCTTATGACTGTCACTGGCCTGGGTCTTTTCCTCTGGGTGTTGACTTGTACTGTGCTACTATTCTAAATGCCTATCTCTTGGTAGTGAACCAATAAACAATTCACCATCTCAACCGAATCCAATCTTGCTCCAGTCTGAACCCCATTCCTTCCTCATGCTGGGCTGCTGAGGTTTTTTTATAGTTTTTCCTCTCAATCCACACTGTAATCAGTTACAAGTACATGAGTAAGGGAAGCTGAATTAATGAAGAGGGATGATATGCTTTAACGTAACTTATTTGTTATGTAACAGGCTTAAGTAAGAGGAAATATGTGCTTCTGTGGCCATAATTATGTCATAAATTTGTTTCAGGAAGTTGCTGAACTTTCAGAACCTGAGTGAACATTTAGATCGGCTACTGTCTGATGGATTGGACAATGAGGCAGAAGACAAAGGTAGGATGTATAAGGTTAGAACGTAAAATCGGGCTATAATTCCAGGCTGCTTTGTGGGAAGGGCTAGTACAGTTCTATAATCCAGAGTCGTACATGTATTAATACATGGTAAGAACGGCATTTGTGCTTAATTTTGTTGAGCCTAGCTATGTATCAACATGTTTCTGTTTAGGGTCTTGTTCTCATTGTACTTGATCTGTCAATAGCCTTTTATATAGTTGACCATGCTGATTCCCTCTGTTGCCCTCCGATACTTCTTGATATAACTCCAATGGCATCCTGTCACCAAGCCACCCTTTATTTATGGAAGAACTGTACTTGACTATAGCACTGCCTTATACAGAGTCAAGCATCAGTGTCACAATATCTCACAATCACCCTTTCTACGTCAGCCAGGGCTCCCTGATTAGGCTGCATTAATAGCTCCAGTTAGGGGATTCTCATTCTTTGATGTCTAGCTGGCTGATCCTCATTATAATTGCTGCAGTTCTCTTCCTATCTATTCAGTCATAGCCAGAAACTGCAGTGCTTTCTCCTCTTCTTGCAATATGACCACTGATACCCTCCAAGGTGCAATTTTTGCCTCCCTTCTATTTCTCATTTCGTTGCTGCTCTGCAGCATCATAATCTTTAAAACACAACATGCTGCATATACGTTCTTGACACCCCACTCTGCCTCATCACTGACTCTCTCAACTTCTTCTTTGCCATTTGTCAAACTTCTTGTCTGACTTCCCGGAGGGGGAGAGTGAACAGCCAATGGTTGTGCCACTTTGGCACTAATGACATTGGCTAAAAAAAAGGGATGAGGTCCTAAAAGCAGAATATAGAGAAAAGGAAGAAAGTTGAAATATAGGACCTCAAAGGTAGCTATCTCAGAATTACTACTAGTGCCATGACCCACTCAGAGTACTGCATGAACATGTGGCTGAAAAGATGGTGTGAAGATGAGGGTTTCAGATTTGTGGGGTATTGGGAACCAGTTCTGGCCGAGGTGGGACCTATACAAACTGTACGGGTTACACCTTGGCAGGACCAGGACTGATGTCCTTGGTGGGGCCACTTGGTAGAGGTAGTTGGGGACGGTTGAAACTAGTGTGGCAGGACAATGTGAACCAGAGGACTAGGCAGTAGATGCAGAGATTGAAGGAGAGGTAGAAACCAAGGCAAATCTGACTAAGAACAGGCAGAGAAATGCTGTTGAAAAGTGCAGGGGAGGTAGCCCAATATGTATATGTTTCAGGCAAAAAGTATCATAGGCAAGGTAGATGAACTTGGAGCATTGAGCATTAGTACTTGGAACCATGACATCATCGTGTTTTTGGAGATTTGGCTGAAAGAGGGACAGGACTGGCAGCTGAATGTCCCAGGATTTAGTTTCAAATGTGATAGAAAAGGATGTAAAAGGGGTACAGGAGTTGCATTATTAGTAAAAGAGTATCTCACAGCTGTACAGAAGTAAGATACATCAGAGGATTCATGGAGTGATGCAATATGGGTAGAACTCAAGTAGGAAATGTGAAATCACAACGCTGGGAGTACAGTGCAGGTCTCTCAACAGCCAGCAGGAGATAGAGAGAATATGTAGATGGATTTTGGAAAGATGTAGAAACAGCAGCGTTGTTGTGGTGGGTGATTTTAACTTCCCCTGTATTGACTGGGACTCACTTCGT
The DNA here is from genome assembly GCF_030684315.1 of Stegostoma tigrinum. NCBI lineage: Eukaryota > Metazoa > Chordata > Chondrichthyes > Orectolobiformes > Stegostomatidae > Stegostoma > Stegostoma tigrinum. The sequence continues at coordinate 65,880,217 of NC_081364.1, read as the reverse complement.
GCTAGGGGCTTTGATGGAACAGAATTTGTAAGGACCATTCAGGGGGATCTCTTTACATCGTATGTAATCAGTCCAACCAGGGAACATATTATACTGGACGTGGTATTGGGAAATGAGCCCAGCCAAGTGAATAAAGTCTCAGTGTGGGAACATTTTTGGGAGTAGTGACCATAATACTGTGAGATTTAAGTTACTCATGGATAGGGATAACAGCAGTCCTCAAGCAAAGGTATTAAATTGAGGGAGGACGAACTACAACAATATTAGGCAGGAACTGGTAAGTTTTGAGGATAAATCCATATTAGACATGTGGGAGGGAGTATTTCAAACAGCAGTTGTATGAGTTCAGGAATGGCACATTCCTGCAGGAATGAAGGATAGGTTTGACAAGTTACGTGAACTTTGGATGACTAGGGATGTTATGACCTTGGTCAGAAAGAAGAAGGAAGCATTTGTAAGGCCCAGGAGGATGGGAATTGACAAAGCTCTTGGAGTATGTAAGAAAAGTAGTGAAAAACTTAAGCAAAGAATTAGAAGAGCTAAAAAAGGCCATGAAAAGTCACTAGCAAGTAAGATTAAGGAAAATCCCAAGGCTTTTTATACATGTATAAAAAGTAAAAGGCTGGCCTGGGAAAGGGTTGGCCCAGTCAATGACAAAGGGAGGAATGTATAGGTGGAGCCAGAAGAGGTAGGTGAAGTCTTAAATGAATACTTTGCATCAGTATTCACCAAGAGAAGGAAATGGTGGAGGATGACCGCAGAGAAGGGAGTGTTGAATATTTCAGCCAAGATGGTATTAAAAAGGAAAGGTGTTATGCATCTTCTGAAGTATTAAGATAGTTAAGTCCCCGGCTGATGGGATCTATCCCAGAATATTGAGGGAGGCAAGAGCACAAATTGCTGGAGCATTGACAGACATCTTTGTATCCTCTTTGGCTGCAGATGAGGTCTCAGACAACCGGAGAATAGCCAAGTTGTCCCACATTTTTTAGGAATAGGAACAGGGATAAACCTGGAAATTACAAGCCTACGAGCCTCATGTCGATGAGAACAATTATTGGAAAAGATTCTTGGGGACAAGAACAATATGCATTTGGAAGCAAAATGGGATGAACTGGCAAGATGGATACAGAACAGGCTTAGTCGTAGGCGACAGAGGGTAGTGGTGGAAGGATGCTTTTTGGAATGGAGGATTGTGACTAATAGTGTTCCACAGGGATCAGTGCTGGGACTTCTGCTCTTCGTGATCTACATAAATGATTTGGAGGAAAATGTAGCTCATCTTAGTAAGCTTGGTGGAGTTGCGAATAGTGAGGAGGATTGTCAAGATATGGAGATAGAGATAAGTTGGCGTCCTGGGCAGAACAGTGGCAGATGGGAGTTTAATCCAGACAGATGTGAGGTGTTGCATTTTGGAATGTCACCTGCAGGCGTAAGTTATACAGTGGATGGCATAACCCTTAGGAGTATTGATATGCGGAGAGATCTGGGTGTGCGGGTCCACAGATCACTGAAGGTGGCAGCACAGGTAGATAAGGCAGTATAAAAAGGGCCTATGACATGCTTTGCCTTCATTGGAAGGGACATTGAGTATAAGGATAGACAAGTTACAGGTAGATCTGTTATAACATATTGTTTCATTAATGAAAATTGGCTGTAATGCAATTGATGAATAGTGGATGCTGCTTGGATAACATGAACTTTCTGCGGTATCGATATAGCGATTTCCCTATAATGTGATTTTCTATAGAGTGAGGTCACGCAAGAACGCAACTATCATGTTATAGGAAAACTACTTATATGCTGCAGCTTTATAGAACTCTAGTTAGCTCGCACTTGGAATATTGTGTACAGTTCTGGTTAAGACACTACCAGAAGGATGTGGATGCTTTGTAGAGGGTATAGAAAAGGTTTTCCAGGATGTTGCCTGGTATGGGGGATTTTAGCTATGAGGAAAGGTTGGATAGTCTGGGTTTGTTTTCACTGGAATGCAGGTGGTTTGTGGACGACCTGATAGAAGTTTATAAGATTGTGAATGGCATGGATAGTGTGGAAATTGAGGCTTTTTCCCAGGAAGGAGGAGTCAATTACTAGGGGACACAGATTCAAATTGCGAAGGAAGAAATTTATAAGAGATGTGCGAGACAGGTTTTTCACGCAATGGGTGGTGAGTTCCTGGAATGTGCTGCCATAGGAGGTAGTGGAAGCAAACACAATAGCAGCATTCAAGAAGATCCTGGATGGCTACATTATTAGGAATGGAATAGCGGGACACGGATCCTGTAAGCGAAGACAGTTTTAATACTACGGCTTGCAGTGCAACAAATTACAATGTCTTCTTTGGCAGCTCCTCCTTAAGTGGCAACCTTCCATCACCTCGAGAGGCAAGGTTAGCAGCTACATGGGAAAACCAGCGCCTCCGTGTTACACATCATTCTGACTTGGATATATATTGTGGGTCCTTCATGGTTGTTAGGTCAGAATCCTAGAATCCCCTACCTAATAGTTGTGGAGCAGCCTGTTCTTTAGCAAAGGATCAGTAGTTCAAGAAGAAAGGCCACAACATCTTGAGGGTGCAAGTGTGCAATAAATGCTGGCTCTGCTAACAAGGTCTCAAATTTTGAGACTGAAAAATTTTTAGAAGGTTCATAGATAAGAAAGGTACAGAAAACAGGCAATACAAAGAAAGTGGTTGAGTTACAATGCCCTTCAGTTGCACATTATGACCCCAAAGCCAACATTTTTAGTCTCTGTTAATAACTCTGCTCTCTTACAGCTGATTTCATTTCCTTTCCCCAGCCACTGTTTCAGGCTTTGCCACCTATTTGTAGGTGTTGGTGTCCTGTATAACCCTGAACTGAGCTGTCGATGCCATATCATTCTATCACAGAGGTTGCCGGTTTCCATCTCCAAAACATCACCTACCTTCTCCCCTACCTCGGACATTAAAGCGATGAATTGTTGAAAATCCCAATTCATGATTTTGTAGTCCCCCGGCCTGACTGTTTCAGTGTGCCCCTAGTTGACATTCCATGCTGTAGTCTTTGTAATTGTTGCCTGTATCCCAACTAACATCAAGTTCTGTTCATTCACCACTCCTGTAGTTGTTGACCTACAGTTTCTCCCGATAGTTGAATTTAAAATGTTCAATTCTTATTGTGGCCTCCCTTTCCTTGAATCTTTAATGTCCTCCAATCCCTCAAACGCCTCTAGTCTCTTTCTCTGTTTCTCTGATTTTAGCCTGTTGTGCATCCATCACTCTTTGCACCAGCATTGATACTCTTGACGTCTCGCCTGGACTTATTCTCTCGAATTCACTCCCTAATCTGCTGTCACTGTTTAATTTACCCCTAAAACTCCCCTTCTTTGACCAAACTTTTAATCATTCCTTCTAATTTGGCTTAATGTCTCTTTTTCGGTCATGACAAGTTTTAATAGTCCTTGCCCATTTAGGACAAAAGCTGTTTCTTTAAATATTGCCATTGGCTAATCAAATCTGTGTTGTGAACAACACGATCATTGTCTGGCCTTTCATATTGTCATATTTCTCGAACAAGTACGTTCAGTTTTTATCATAGTGGTTACCCAGGATGACAGTGCAATCATCCTAACTTCTGCAAACAGCAATGAATGCCTCAGAGACTGTAGGAACTGCAGATGCTGGAGAATTTCAGATAATGAGGTGTAGAGCTGGACGAACACAGCAGGCCGAGCAGGAAAGCTGACGTTTTGGGCCTAGACCATTCTTCAGAAAAAAGGGTCTAGGCCCAAAATGTCAGCTTTCCTGCTCGTCCGATGCTTCTTGCCTGCTGTGTTCATCTAGCTCTGCACCTTGTTATCTCAGCAATGAATGCCTTTTTTGTGACCAGATACAAAATTTCACCCTATTGAGAGCCCATATTTAGAACGAGGAACATCGGAGCCTAGGAGTACAGGATTCAGGAGCAGGCTGATTGTCCCTTTGAGCCTGCTCCACCATTCAAGAAGGGCATGTCTCCTTTGGTTGTGATCTCAGCTCCATTTTCCTGTCTGTATTCTGCCCCGCCCAACGCTGTAGCCCTTGATTCCTTTGCCTCTAAAAATATCCTTCTAAACTCAGCCTTTAATAAGTTAATTGGCCCAGCCTTTGTTTTCTGAGCAAGACAATTTTACACCTTACTGAAGGTCTAGGATGAAGATTCCTCCTCATCTCAGTCTTAGGAGGGAGACTTCTTATTCTTAAACTGTGTCCCTCAGTTTTAGTCTCACTTACAACAGGAAACTGGTATTCACCCTATGCACTTTTCTCAGGATATTACATTTTCCACTAATACTCAATTGTTTTTGTGCCATAAATAGCACGTAATGACCATCTCCACTGAGAGAAAATCTAACCACCTCCCTGTGATGTTCAGTGGCATTACAGTTGCTGAATTCCCCACCATCAGCATCTTGGGGATTACCATTTACCAGAAGCTGAACTTGACCAGCCATATAAATACTGTGGCGACAAGGAAAAGCTGGTGATTCTGTGGTGAATAACCTAACTCCTGCCTAATGCCTGATCACCTTCTCCAAGACATAAGTCAGGAGTGATGAAACACTCCCCACTTGCAGCATTTAATAACCAGAGACCATTATAGGTTCGGGATTGAGGAGGTGCTTCTAAACTAGGCATCCACCAGAATCCTTTAATCTGATGAAAAAATAGCAGCAAACCGTGGTCTGGCAGCATGTGAAGAAAAACGATAATGGCCACTGGTCACAATTTGACCCAAAATGTTATCTTTGTTTCCTTGCCTGCTGATGCTACCAGACCTATTGAGTGTTTCCAGCATTTTTCATTGTGTTTTAGATTTCCAGCATCTGAACTATTTTGTCTTTGCTCTGCCCATTGATTTTGATTCATTTCATGCATCTTTCTTGATCAGCTTCTATTCGTAGCATTGTTTTGACTTCAGGCAGGAATGCAATGTATCGCATTAGGCAATGTCAATATTTGTTGAACCCAAGAATGACTAATCACCATCTTTTTCAAACTATTGTTCTTTTAAAATTTAATTTTACATTTTTTTCAGTGCCAAGATCCAACTGTATGCAAGTAACCAGAACCACTTGGTTTAGATTTCATTCTGTGGCTTATCTATGAATATAAAGGACCCAAACACCGTGATTAGATTCGGGCTGTAGCTCACCCCAAAGCATCTGTTCATCTGTGTGTGATTTTTCTGTAGTGCTGTCAATCAGTAATCCCGCATAGTTTCTAACTGAGGAATTAATTGTCAATTATTTTTCAGATCAACATATGGCTGGGCGCCTTGGACCAGCCACTGTGGTCCTGGATCACACGAGTGGTTTTGAGGGGTTGTTGCTTGTGGATGATGATTTACTTGGGGTGAGGAATTTAGAACTAAGCTCCGTATTCACCATGTCAGGTTATCTCATTTCTGCCTGAAGAAAAACCTTTTACATTTTACCTATTTTTCTAATCGACCTCTTCAGAAATATTATTACACATCTCTGGAGTAGGTGGGACTTGAACCAGTTGCTCCCAATTCAGCATTAGGGACACCATCACTACGACCAAGATGGGTCCCTGCTGCATTTTATTTTTCATTTCCTAATTTGCATGTAATGAATTCTTAATTGGAATACAGTTCCACAGGTTGCAGTCATTGGCCAGCACTGCTGTCACTGAACCATCCTTTTCTATATTGCTTGCCCTTCATATAGTTTAAACAATCTAACTGGAGTTCTGAATCTTTTATTTCAACCTCGTTGAATTAGAGTGTAACTCTGAGTAACAGATCCAGCTGCTGTGGTTTTCTAGTTATGCTGTAATAACTGTAGGAGCATCAAGACTAATTGGATTGCTGTTCCTACAGTGCCACTTTCTTTGTTCTGTTAATCTGAGAAATGGTTTTGAAAGTGAATGTTATCTTCTGTCTGCCTGTATTTGAAGATGTGACTATAGAACCATGAAATCTGGTTTGGACTTAATACTGTTTGTACCATTTTAGGTTGTTGGTCACAGTAACTTCAGCTCAATCAGAGCTACCTCATGCGTGTATAAAGGTGAGTGTGAAACATTTTGACTGGTCCAGAAAGTTTGGCTTTGCACTTCATTTAGAACAATGTCAGGGCCAGGATTGTTCAGTCTATTCTTACCGATTGTCCATAGCACCAGATCAGTGATACTGAGAGTACGTCATTGTGGGGTGGATTGGTGATGCTGAAATTGTTTCATTAATTTGAGGAACAGTTTCAGAAAGACCTTTATTAGCGGGAGTAATTGGGTGCTGAGTGTCAGGAATGCCTCATTATTTCTGGAGAGGATTGTGTCCTTGGAGCAAGTTTGGAAGTGTGACTTAAGGTAGCTCATTAACTTTGGAGTGATACTGAACAATATACCTTCCATTTTCTTTGTGATGTATGACGCCCTTGTTTATTTGCGTGTGTCATTTTCTGTTTGTGCATGTATGTTAATTGAAATAGGCTGAGAAATGTGCTCTATCCTGTAAGGGAGACCTTGCTGCTGAGAATGCCTCATTGAGTCATACAGCACAGAAACAGATCCTTTGATCCAACTTGTCCATGCCAACCAAATTTTCCCCTGTATTTCGCCCATTTCCCTCTAAACTTTTCCTATTATGTTACATTTAAAAGGAATTTGGATATGTTCGAACTATACCTGCATATACCACTTCCTCTGGCAGTTCATTCGACACACAAACCACCCTCTGTGTGAAAACATTGTCTCTCAGGTCTGTCTTTAGGCTTTCTCCCTTCACCTTAAAAATATCCTCCTGGTGTTGAATTCACCCATCCTAAGGGAAAAGACCTTTGCTATTCACATTATCTATGCTCCTCATGATTTTATAAAGGTTTCATAATTTTCTAAGGTCATTCCTCAACCTCCTATGCTCCAGTGGAAAAGTCCCAGCCTATTCAGCCTCTCCTTATAACTGAAGCCCTCCAGTTCTGGCAACATCCTAGTCTATCTTTTCTGAACCCCCTCCAATTTAAGAATATCTTCTTACAGCAAGACAGCAGAAACCTGACTTGGTCCTTACCTCTTCTAGCATACATGTGACTCAAGTCTAATGTTGACTCTCACAGTCCTCTGATAGCAAATCACTGTTGCATTGTTCTGATAATAGTGGTTTGAGAAGAAGGCTCACCATCATCAGTACCTCAGGGTGGACAATAAATGGCCTTGCCAATGATGCCTAAATCGAGAGAATGTTTTTTGTTTGAAGTCAGGGTACACTGAGTACAGGAGATGAATCACAACAGGCTCTGATTGGTCATTTAACTTACTGTTGAATCTGAAACATACAAACATATGAATTAGAAGCTCAAACCTGCTCCATCGTTCAATGAGGGCAAGGCTGATTTGGTTGTAAGCACAAATCCTGGAGTGTGTTGACTTGCAGTAAAGTTCTTGCTCATCAGCAAAATCAAGTTATTTAATTTCACTGTTTTCCCACTGTTTCCTTTACAGTCCACAGGCACATGATTGTGCATGAAACACTTTTGTTTATAAAGCACTTGAGAAATGTGTGTGTATGTTTTCTGATTATGATGCATGTGCTTGAGCTGTGTGTGAAACCATTATGAAGCACTCTAGACTTTCTGTTTTCTACTCTTGTGATGTTATATTCACCTTGTTGGCTGACTCAACCTCATCTTGTTCTTTGCCACAGGAAAGTGGATGTATGAAGTTCTGATTTCATCTCAGGGGTTGATGCAGATTGGTTGGTGCACCCTAAACTGCAGGTTCAATCAGGAGGTGAGCCTATGTCTCTCTCTCTATCTCTGTTACCCATGCATGGAGGGACTGCTAAGTATTCTGATAAGTGGCACACTTGACAACTGAACAATGTTGTTCATTTATATGAAATTCGTATGAAGTTCACCAAAAAACCTTAGACAGTACCTTCCAAGCCAGTGACTACTTTGATTAAGAGTGACAAGGGCAGCAGATATTAGGGAGCACTACCATCTGCAAGGCCCCCTCCAAGCCATTTGCCATCCTGACTTAGAAATATATCATTGTTCCTTCACTGTTACTGGATTAACTACCTGGAACTCCCTCAAGGGCAGAATGGGTCTACCTACAGCACATAGACTAGCAGTTCAAGAAGACAGCTCACCACCACCTTATCAAGGGCAACTAGGGAACGGCAGCAACACCATGTCCTTCAAGTGAATTAAAAACCAAGTGTAGTTATTTTAATATAACTCTCCTGTGAAGTGCTGTACGATATTTTATCAGATAAAGAGTGACACTGATCCACCCAGGACAACTGACAAAAAGCTTGGGCAAAGAATGAGTTTTGAGGAACTCTTCAGGGCACCTAGAGTGGGTGAATTTCAGAAATTAGCTGCAATCTTGGAGCAATGTGTAATGTTGTTGGTAATATATAATTGACCAGAGTTGGGGGAGAGTGGAGATCTTGGAATGTTGTAGGGCTGGACGAGGTTATTAAGTAGAGAGATTTGGACATAGGAATGAGAGTTTTAAATTTGAGATTGTGTTAGGAGAGGAAATAGGTCAGCAAGCACGGGGTGGCTGACAATATGCAAGTTAGAATTTAATTAGCTGAGGCCTGAATGAGCTGGAGTTTATTAAATGTAAAGCACTGAGCCGTCAGAAGCTGTAAGGTGTCAACCTACAAGTTAGTGTGTAGTGGATTGACTGAACTCTATTCACTGCTAAATATAAAACTGAAAGAATTGCAGATGCTGTAAATCAGGAACAAAAGCAGAAGTTGCTGGAAAAGGTATGGCAGCATCTGTGAAGCAAAAATCAATTAACATTTTGGGTCCAGTGATCCTTCCTCAAAAGTCTGTTTTAATCTGTTCACTGTGCAGAATTGCGTTTGACTGACTAATTTTCACAGTATTTTACAGGATTTGCAGAGAGCTGTTTTAGATTATAATTAATCCTTGTACTTTTTCACTAGGATTATGAAGAGCTGTGTCCAGGTGATTAACTCACTGTTTCACAGGGATTGCGGAGAGCATTCTGTTCGTGATTAGCTCTTAGACTGTTACACAGGGATTAAAAGGGATGTGTCCCTCTTCCGTACCTAAATCCCACCCCTTCCTCCATTACCTTGATGACTGTATCGGCACTATCTCATACTCCCACGAGGAGCTCGAACAGTTCATCCACTTCACCAACACCTTCCAACCCAACCTTAAGTTCACCCGGACCATCTCTAATACCTCCCTCTTATTCCTGGACCTCTCTGTCTCCATTTCCGGCAACCACCTAGAAACCGATATCCATTTCAAGCCCTACCGACTCTCACAGCTACCTAGAATGCTACTCCACCCACCCACCTTCCTGCAAAAATGCCATCCCCTATTCCCAATTCCTTTGCCTCCACTGCATCTGCTCCCAGGATGAGGCATTCCACTCCTGTACACCTCAGCCTCGTTTTTCACGGACCGCAACTTCCAACCCCTCAGTGGTTTTGAACGCCCTCGACCGTGTCTCCCGCATTTCCTGCAACTCATCCCTCACACTTCCTCCCCACAATAAAAACCAAAACAGAATTGCCCTCATTCTCACGTACCACCCCATCAACCTCCAGACCCCACGCATCATTGTCCGACACCTGCCATCTGCAGTCCGACCCCACCACCAAAGACATTTTTCCATCACCACCCTTATCTGCCTTCCGGAGGGACCAATCTCTCCATGACTCCCTTGTCTGCTCCACACTTCTCCCCAGCCGCACCACACCCGGCACCTTTCCCTGCAACCGCTGGAAGTGCTACACCTGCCCATGCACCTCCCCCCTCACCCCCATCCCACACCCCAAGAAGACTTTCCACATCAAGCAGATGTTCACCTGCACATCTGCTAATGTGGTATACTACATCTGCTGTTCCTGTTGTGGGCTCCTCTACTTCGGGGAAACCAAGCGGAGGCTTGGGGACCGCTTTGCAGAACACCTACGCTCAGTTCGCACTAAACAACTGCACCTCTCAGTCGTGAACCATTTCAGCTCCCCCTCCTATTCCGCAGACGACATGTCCATCCTGGGCCTCCTGCAGTGCCACAATGATGCTACCCGAAGGTTGCAGTAACAGCAACTCATATTCCGCTTGGGAACCCTGCAACCCAATAGTATCAATGTGGACTTCTTTAGCTTCAAAATCTCCCCTCCCCCGACTGCATCCCAAAACCAGCCCCCATTCTAGGGAAAAAGACAACTACCATTAACCCTATTTGTATCCGTCATTATTTGCTGAACCTTTGCAAGATATCTCCAAACTTTTCATAGAGATTACTGAAAGCTGTCTTAAATTTTCATGTGATTAAGTTTTTGGGGTGCAGGATACTCAGTGCTGACGAGGGCTGCAACAGGTCATGAATAAATTTGCTGAATGGACTTGTAAGTTCCAAATGAACAGCCCAGCTAAATATAAAATATTTCATTTTGATAGAAAGTTTGGGGAAGTAACTTATTGTTTGCAATATATGAATACGGATGTAGAAAAATAAAAGAATCTCAACAAATGCATCCATCACTAAGTTTAGTAAGACAATAAAAGAGTGAAACAAGCACTGGATGTTATTTCTAAAGGGGTGGAATTGAAAAGCAAGGAGCTATGCTCAATCTACATTGAGCCTTATTTTGACCACACTTGGGGTGTTCCTTTCAGTTTAGCCACCATAATGTAATAAATCTGGAGGTCTTGGAGTGCAGAGATGATTTATAAGGATGAAATCTGAAGTGTTTAGATATATTTATCAGGAAAGGATTGACTGGCTGAAGGTTGATCTAATAGGATCTTTAACGTTGTTGAAGGTTTTGGCGAATTGCTTAGGGAGAGAATGTCCCCTTTTGTGGGGAAGAACATAATTTGAGCTCATTGATATAAGATGATATTGATCTTCGTAAATATCAAGAAATCTAAAAGGGAATTCCGAAGAATCTTCAATATACAAGGAGTCATGAGAATGCTACAGGGACTACTTGAACTGAATAGTACAGATGCATTTAAGGGAAGGCTAGACAGGCACATGAGTGATGAGGGAACATAGTTACGATGAGAAAAGATGGGAGGAGGCGTCAGTGGAACATAAACATTGACATGACTAATTAGTCTGTGCAACCTGTTTCTGTGCTGTATATCCAATGTAGCTGATTAACTTACTCTGTTTCAAGGGATTACTGCGAGCTCTGTCTGATTGTGATTGACTCAAATGCAGTTTCATGAGGTTTATATTTATCTGACTGTGACTCAGAAGAAGGACATACTTTCCTTTGCTGTTGTAATTCTGTGCCAGAGCTAGTACGGAATAGTGCGTAAGTAGCAAGCGAGCTTGGAGAGATGGGGTGAGTTTGTCGTAGACAATAACTTAGTACAGTGCTGGAATTGAACATAGAACATGACAGCACAGTACAGGCCCTTCGGTCCTCGATGTTGTGCCGACCTGTCATACCGATCTCAAGCCCATCTAACCTACACTATTCCATGTATGTCCATATGCTTGTCCAATGATGACTTAAATGTACCTAAAGTTGGCGAATCTACTACCGTTGCAGGCAAAGCGTTCCATTCCCTTACTACTCTGAGTAAAGAAACTACCTCTGACATCCGTCCTATATCTTTCACCCCTCAATTTAAAGCTATGCCCCCTCGTGCTTGCCATCACCATCCTAGGAAAAAGGCTCTCCCTATCCACCCTATCTAACCCTCTGAATATTTTATATGTTTCAATTGAGTCACCTCTCAACCTTCTCTCTAATGAAAACAGCCTCAAGTCCCTCAGCCTTACCTCATAAGACCTTCCCTCCATACGAGGCAACATCCTAATAAGTCTGCTCTGCATCCTTTCCAAAGCTTCCACATCCTTCTTATAATGCGGTGACCAGAACTGTACACAGTACTCCCAAGTGCGGCCGCACCAGAGTTTTGTACAGCTTCACCATAACCTCTTGGTTCCGGAACTCGATTCCTCTATTAATAAAAGCTAATAATTGAAGAATTTGTTCTGAAGCAAAAACGTAAATATCTGTATCTAAATACTTTATTCTTATACCTTACAATGTTTCTTTATTGCTGTACTATTTCGAGTTGCCTAATTGTCATTTGTATGTTAAGGTTATACTAACTTGCTCATTAAGGATGAATGACGCCATTTTATGCCATCTGTCCCTCTCTGCACTTCACACTGGTCTGATATTAGCTGAATCTTTATTGCTTAGTGCTGGTTTCTATGAGGTGAAATTTGATGGCAGTCCCCTTGCTGCTTCAGGGATTGCCAGTTTTCTCGGTCTGTCTTCCTGACACCTGTCTATTTGCCAAACAGGAGGGTGTCGGTGATACATCAGATTCTTATGCTTACGATGGAAATAGAGTGCGCAAGTGGAATGTCACCACAACTAATTATGGAAAAGTAAGTGACTTGTTTATTTATGCAGGAATCTGAACACCTTGGGTAAAGACAGAGTTATTTCCACCTGAATCTAAAAGTTTATTCCATAACAAAACTGAGCCGGTGTGGCCTTATTGTGAAATGGGATAAAGGATACAGGAGAATTGGACCAGGGCTTGCTTTTTTACTGATTCAGTCCCCATTTCTTACTGACAGTTTTGTATTTATTCCTTTATAACTTTTATGTCCAACATTGATATAGAAGTTGCCTGCATGAACTTGTTGCATTTTTACAGTTTTGTTTTGATGTTTGCTGGCCCTAACCCTCCCCTGCCACAAGTGAATACAATGATGAGGAATCTTGACTTGTCTTCCTTCAGGCATTTAATGTATCTGTTGGCTGCTTTCTTTTAATTCCTAAATCCTGCCTGCCTTCCTTGCTTTCTGTTTATCTCTGTTGCTGAAACCCATTTTTGTTGCCTCTATTGTCAATACTTTGATTTACCAATGCTCTGCTCACTGAAATCTCCATCTTGAAAAACTGCAGATCATCCAAAATGTTCTGGTTCACCACCACTTCATTCCTATCCTCACCCAGGTGTGTTGATTTCTTATGTTCAAGTGACTCATTTTATCATAATTGTTACCTTTCAGTTACGACTCTAATCTCCTAATAATCTTCCACGTTAGCCTCCTTTAAAGTGTTTACATTGTCCTATGGGATGCTCAACTTCATGCCTTTCAGTCCTTCCCTGCATCCTACACTTGCCCAAGACTGATGGAACCCTTTTTATTTACTTTGTTCAGTCCAGTATTGAACCTTCTGCCTTCCAAGACTACTACTAGAATTGCTCCATCTTGCCTCTGCCCTCTGAGCCCGAAGACTCACTTCTTTGGCTGCTTTTTGTCTTCTCTCCTTTGTTTTTTTAACTCCTCCTTATCAATATCCAATTTTGAAGTTATTATTGACAGACGTGTTGCTAATTCTCATATTTATAATGAGTTTCAAAAATGTAATGGTTGTACCTCACACCCTCTAGCTTGTGAGTCACAAGATTGTGGGCTTTCTTTGGGCCAGTTGCCTTCCCTGTTGCCAATATTACAACAAATGACAACTGTAAAGACCATGTAACAGAGCACAGAAGAGTCCCTTGACCCATTAAGCCTGTGTTGACCTGTCTGTACTAGTCCCACTTCCCACACTTGGTCTATAGTCTTGAATGTTCTGATATTTCAAGTACCCATCCTTGCACTTTTTAAAGATTGTGAAGTTTCCTGCCTCTACCACTTTCCCAGGCAGATTTACACCACCCTCATGGGCGGAAAGAAACAAAGTTTCCTCATATCCCCTCTAAACCTTCTGCCCTTCACCTTAAAATTATGTCCCCTTGTTATTGACCGTTCAGTTTAGGGGCTTCCTATCCATGCTATTATGTTCCTCACAATCTTTTACTCTTCAATCAGGACCCCTTCAGTCTTTGCTCTAAAGAAAACAACCAAAGTCTATTTGGCCTCTCTTAAAAGCCAAAATGTTCCCTCCCAAGCAACATCCTGGTGAATCTCCTCTGCAGTCTCTCCAGTGCAATCACACCCTTATAGTGAGGTGACCAGAACTCCACACGGCACTCCAGCTGTGGACTAATCAAAGTTTTATACAGCTCTAGTATAATCTCCCTGTTTTTCGTAGTCTCTGTTATGACTGATTAAGTTAACTGTCTCTTATGCCTTCTTAACAACCCTGTTTACCTGCTGTCCACCTTTTAAAGATATGTGGACAAGCACTGCAAGACCCCTTCATTCCTCTGGGCTTCTTAGTGTCTAGTCATTAATTAAGTATTCCCTTGTCTTGTTAATTTTCCTAAAATTTATTGTCTTACATTTATCAGAGTTAAATTTCATCTGCCACAGATCTGTTGATCTTACTAACTCGCCTATATCCTCCTATAACCTAAGATCTACTTCCCACTGTTAATCACTTGGCTAATTTTCATGCTGTCCACAAATTCATTCAATATTCCCCCACATTCTCAACTATATCAGTTATAAATATCACTTGAATTTTTATTTTTCGATATTTTTGATTGTGGACTTGTGAAATAAGAAAAGAACACCTTTAAAACCAAGGATTGCTGCGTGTTTTTGAAATTGGTAGCCTGACACTCATTGTAAGCACTGTTTATATAGCTGCTCCTTCCATCAGCAGTTGCAATGTAGTTTTCATATGAACTGCAGCCAAAGGGTGCAAAAAATGGAGCTTTGGTTGGCAACAAGTATCCAATTGACCTGCGGACTAGTGATTGACAAAGGCATTCTGCCTACCACCAACTATATGCTTGGCTGTCAGGTGGCTGACCAGCTTAGGGCTGTGAGCAGGATAGAGAAAGCCTTCAGTTCACTGCTGGCTCAGAAGCTCTGTCTGTTGTCGACAGTAAAAGGCAGTTTGAACGTGAACAGAACCAATTTATTTTCCTCCCAGAAGTTACTGTAAGCCATGACTTGAATTTAATAATTCAGAGACCTTTTATAAGTGTCAACCAGCCCCTGTGAGTCCTGCAGCCAGTACAAACATCCAGAGATGGAGGACTGAGAAGCAGCATTCCAGTCAACATAAGGACCATCTCAGAAAATCCTGTAAACAAAGATCAGTGCTTCCTCAGCTTTTCCTCCATCCATAACAGCCGTGTCTGTGTGTCTGTGTGTCTGTGTGTCTGTGTGTCTGTGTGTCTGTGTGTCTGTGTGTCTGTGTGTCTGTGTGTCTGTGTGTCTGTGTGTCTGTGTGTCTGTGTGTCTGTGTGTCTGTGTGTCTGTGTGTCTGTGTGTCTGTGTGTCTGTGTTTTTGAGGGGGCGATTAAAAGATAAGAGTTTTAACTGATAGTTGTATTCTAAGTTGCATAATTGTTTACCCTTTGCTGCAATAAATAGTAATTATTAAAAACTAAACCTGGTCCATTGTTTCTATCAATTTGAACCTGAAAATCACGCAAATTGTGGAATTCAGTGTGCCTTTAAAAATCTTTACCTTTTGTGATAGCTCTGAGAATAGCAGGTCTCGATTTCCAATACTACCCCAGTGAATCATGACAGAACACTTAAAAGTACCTAATTCACTGTAAAGCAATTTGAAGTTCATGAAAGGTTTTATAGGTGCATGTATTTTTATACTGTAACAAAAATCAGTCTGTGGTCAGTGGCTGTTTCCCAAACTGAAGCAGGGTATATCATGGTGTTTCTAGGGGTCAGTTTTGGGACCATGCTATTTTGTGTTAATCACCTGAATTTGAACAAGGCATAATTTTAAAGTTTGCAGATGAAATGATCTCAAAACTGTCGTAAACAGTGAGGAGAATATTGATGATCTGTAGGATCACAAAATGGCAGATGAATTTACATGTATGGAAGTGTGAAGCTTTTCACTTGGAGCAGAACAATGAAGAGAGGGAATAAAGTTGTAGGCACAATCTTAAAAGGATATAAAAACAGGCAAATTAATTTTTGCTCAATCATTATAAATTATTGGGTCAACTCTGACTGGAATATTGCATCAGTTCTGAACTCTGTATTTCAAGAAGGATATTGAAGTTTATAAAAACTGCAGAAGAAATTTACTTGAATGGTATTTCGCAACCTAAGTGCTCACTGATAATTGCTCTCCACTGATCCACAAGCTGTTGTAATTGCACAGAATTTCAGTGACGCCTGAAGAATAGTTTGCCTCCTGCTTGATACAAAAGCAGTTCATACCGGGTTTCTTTGGTAACAGTTAAAAATAACTATTTATTGTAACATAACTCAAATAAGAACAGTAAAAAGGAACGATTTGTATAACTCAAACTGTATATCTTCCCCTACCCCAGTAGGGCAGGTGATTGCCTACTTGAATGATCGCTGGACTGTTAATCCAGAGACCCGGATAATGTTCTGGGAACCTGGGTTCAAATCCCGCCATGGCAGATGGTGGAATTTGAATTCAATAAAGTATCTGGAATTAAGATCTAACAATGACTGTGAATCCATTGTCGGTTGTTGGAAAAACCGATCTGGTTCACTAATGTCCTTTAGGGAAGGAAACTGCCATCCTTACCTGGTTTGGCCTACATGTGACTCCAGACCCACAGCAATGTAGTTGACTCTGAACTGCCCTCTGGGCAATAAATTGGGGCGGGACAGTGGCACAGTGGTTAGCACTGCTGTTTCACAGAGCCAGGGACCCGGGTTCGATTCTAGCCTCGGGTGACACTCTGCGTGGAGTTTGCACATTCTGCATGGGTTTCCTCCCACAGTCCAGACATGTGCAGGTCAGGTGGTAAGTTCTCCATAGTGTTCAGGGAGGTGTAGATTAGCTGGGTTACAGGGGGATGGGCCTGGTTGGAATCTTCGGAGGTTTGGTGTGGACTTGCTGGGCTGAAGGGCCTGTTTCACACTGTAGGGTTTCTATGATTCTATGAAATGCTGCGTAGCCAGCGATGTCCTCATCCCGTAAATGAATAAAGAGAAAAAATCGCAAACACGTGCACACAAACTCAAAGTCATGATTAAGATTAACAACTGACCAACATATTCCATGGAAGGAAAAGAATATAGACAGGTTAAACAAAATGCTGAAGATTTAAAATCCCATCTGCTATGTGCTAAGCTACTTTCCTCACAGTCCTTTTGATTTTTGCAGTTGATGGTATGCTGTTGTCAGTATAGTGATGATTGTTCTTTATCTTAATAATTGATTTCCTGAACTTGTATCTTTCCTTGTACAAGTTCTTTATTTTAAGCTTGCTTGGTTTTTCTGTCTTTCCTCAAATGATGACAAGGAGGATAAAATGATTGCTTTCTGTCTTCAGGATCTGTATGCCTCTTCCACCTTCCTGCTCTTTGCAATTGCAGCTTTCAATGTTGCAGCTCAACCAATCAGAATTTCCTGAAATCAAAAGATTCTCGATGCTGCTCAGTCTTCAATTTCAGCAGTTAATGCTTCCAACTGCATTGCATGGCTCAGCAAAATGCAAAGCTTGAAATTAAAATTAATTTGAAGTTCACTTGAATTCCAATTTCAACCTTCCTGGTTTTCCAGTTATGACAGCCCAACCTCCATTTCAGTCCCAACAGAGAAGAATATGTGGCCTCTTACAGGTACCGAGTGGAGAGGCTTATGAAGTTGAGATTGCTCCCCTTAGGGCAGAGAAGTTCAAGGGGAGATTTTCTAGATTGTTCAAAATTCTGTTATATTTTGCGGAATAAATAAGAAGTAGTGGAAGAATATTCATATTTCCAAAAGAAACAGTGGCAACATGAGGGAAATGTATTTTCACATTGACTTCTGCCCTGGAAAGCACTATCTGAAAGGCGGAAGCAGATTTGCTAATAACTTTCAAAGGGAATTGGATGCGTACTTGTAAAGGGGAAGAAGTTGTGAGTGCTTTGGTGGTTTTTCCTTTAAGAAGTAAGTGCGCTTCTTAAGCAGTGACCACAAAGAGCCTCTCTCAAATTGTACAGTGCAGGATAATGTGTGAGACCCTGTGCCAATGCAAAAAATCCTGAAGAGATTTGCAAAAGTAGTGAAGATGGAGTAGAGAGCAACTCAACTATTTTCCAATTTGCCATCCATATTGCTGGTATACAGATACTGGACACATTCCTTGTGTAAAGAAACTCAAAGTACTCTTTGTACATTCTTATAATTTAATGTATTTTACCTATAGGCTTGGGCAGCTGGCGATATTGTCACATGTGTGATAGATCTGGATGAAGGGAAGATTGCATTCTGCTTGTGAGTATGGTTTACTTATTGTATTCCAGCGTTGAATCTCTCTGGGGATTGCCATGACTGAGATGATAAACATTGGCTAGTTGAATAAGATAGATACATATGAATGTTATACGCAGGGTGGCAGGGTGGGGGAAACTGTGCAGGGTCGGGGGGGCAGAGGTGGTGGTGCTCCTTTTACAGTTATATCTGATATACGGCAAGTGGTGGAAAATGTTGGATTATGCTGGAATATATACTGAAGCTCAAGTTCCTAGACTGACATGTACCCATCAATGATGGAGTTCAGTTTTTTTCTTTCCTGGTAAAGGACTCCCCACTCCGGAGCATCACTGTCCAGAGATGCTTCCAAGTGAGACAGCAGGAGAAGAGTTAAAAACAGTAGTCTTGGCCAAATATCTTTTGTGGTATTTCAGAGAATGGTCCTTGAGGGTTGGAAAGCAACAATTCCAGAGGAGACAAACAAAAGATGCAAAGTATTGAAATAAACACATCCTTAGCCAAGGTCATCAGCGATGAGTGATAATGGGAACTGCAGATGCTGGAGAATCCAAGATAATAAAGTGTGAAGCTGGATGAACACAGCAGGCCCAGCAGCAACTCAGGAGCACAAAAGCTGACGTTTCGGGCCTAGACCCTTCTTCAGAGGCTCTCTGATGAAGGGTCTAGGCCCGAAACGTCAGTTTTTGTGCTCCTGAGGTGCTGCTGGGCCTGCTGTGTTCATCCAACTTCACACTTTGTCATCAGCGATGAGTTTTGTTCAAGTAGCTGTTAAGTGGGCAGTGACAGAGATAGCACTACCATGTTACACCAACCCTTGTGAGTAACAGGAAAATCATAGTCAAATAACCATGTATGCTATTCATGATGGGGACTGTATAAATGAAAATAACTCTGATGGATTGTCGTAAAAACCTAACTGGATCAGTATTATATTTCAAGGAAGGTAATTTTTTTTTTACGCTTTCTGGTCTGGTCTGTGTGCCATTTCCATACAATACCAATGTGATTGGCTCTTCATGAACTGCCCTCTGAACTGGTCTTGAGAGTAGCTCGGTTAGTGTAAATAGGGACAGCAATAAATGGTAGTCTGGCCTATGATGCCTACATCCCACGAAGGATTTTTAATTCTGGAGCTGCACTGTGCTTATGGAACTGTACTCCACCATGATTAACAGAATCAAGAATATAGAACGGTCATCGTGCAGGAGGCCTTTTAGCCCTTCAATTTCATGCCAGCTCTCTGCAAGAGAAATTAGTGAGACCCACTCCCCCTCTCTTTCCCCCAGCCCTGCAATTTGTTCTCGTCAGGTGCATTTTCAATTTCCTTCTCAGAGCCATAAATGAATCTGATTCTGTCAGCCAATGCATTTTAGATCCTAATTACTCATTGCATTAAAAAATGTTCTTTTATCATTCACCATCAGTCTGTCACTTCTGGTTCTCAACTTGCCCAGAAGTAGGAACGATTTCTCTTTGTTTACTCTTTCGAGCCCTGTCATGATTTTGAATGCCACAGTCAAATGTCCTCTTAACCTCATCTACGGAGAACAGTCCTGCTTGTCCACTCTATCTGTGTAACTGAAATCCCTCATCTCTGCAACTATGTAGACAAAGCTTTTCTGCACCCTCTCTAAGCTGTCACAACTTTCTTAAGTGTAATGAATGGAATTGGGCATAGTTACTTTGGCGAGGTTGAAGCAGTGCTTCGTACAGATTCATTAGAAATTGTTTGCTTTTAAATGAAAAAAGAAAATTTGACAGGACAAAGCTCGCTGTCTTTAGACTCCTGGGGGAAAGTCTCAGGAGACTTTGCTAAACCACGCATGAGGGCATACTCCTGTTGGGACTTAGTAAAAAGTTGAATGATTGTTGAGAATTTTGTGGTTGTAGCTGATCTGTTGAGTTAATTTTCTCACTACATTCTATGCACATTGGTGAAATAACGTGACATTAATTGATTGTTTAGAAAGGTATTGTGTGAGATACCGAATAAAACTTCTACTAGTAGATACTAGCCCATTCAGGAAGGAGCCATTGTCTTTAGGGAGAGTTAGCGAATGGATGAGGAAAGCCTGTTTAATAAATCAGCACTTGGCAGTGAGGAGGAGGATCTATGCATGATGAGAAATTCTGAACAGTCGGTGAATGGGCAGTGAATTCTGTGCTTTCTCGTTCCCCTGAGTGTCCTTCAAATGTTGAACTGTGTTAAAACAGAGAAGGTGAAAAGACTCATCAGGTGAAGCAGTATCTACAGAGAGAGATGAAAAAAGGATTTTTTTTATGATCTTTGCCTTTTATTAACTTATTATGATGTGTGTGTAACATGGCTGAATAACTGGCAATGTGTGGTTATTTTAAAGACAGTCTGTGCTCCTTGTATGCTTTGAATAATTGCATTCTTTCTTTGAGAAGTTTCTTGGACAGCATCTGTGTTTAGATTCTAAATACAAAGTATGTGCTAACTATATGATCAGTATAATCCAGTTACATACTGGCCTGATCACAGCAGATGCTTTGGTGTGCTATAACTTGGTACATCAGAAGCCGTTTTAAGCAGTTACAGTGTGATTTTGTGGAATGTGACATTTTGGTATCCCTTCCCTCTGGACACCTTGACTGTTTTAAATAACTTTAGTGCCAGCTGCACTGCTCTCTGGTGCTTAGTTCTGACTGAGTTCCTGTGTAGCTGGTGGTGATTTGCTACCCCAATGAATGCAGAATTTAAATGAAAGCTATTTGCTCAGAGGTCGCAACTATGTCAGTTCCATCAACCGCTCTGTGAAAACACCCATTCCAGAGTCCTTTCTGCTTGATTTAAACAGCACTATACAACGGAGAAGCCCATTTGCCATCTGAAGTAGTGCGGATTATAAAAACTGCATGATAAACTTAGGGCAAATGAATCAAGTCCTGAACATACAACAAACTGCTTCATTCGTAAATGTGTTGAACCCAGCATTGCTACACCTAAGCTTCTCTCCGGCATGCCAAAGCTGGGAAAAGGACATGAATGTTTCCCTGTCCCTCTGCTTTCTGTCTGTTTGATTGCCTATCTTACCTGACTTCACACTGGGGAACTGAAACTTGGACAAATTCACTTGACAGTTTGAAACATATCAAAATGTTTCTCGGGGTGGATATTTTGGAATGAGATTGATTGTTAATCGAGTTGTTTTTACATTGGATTGAAAGTTTTATATGTGTAACTTTTCTGAAATATGACGTGCCTTTGACCAGTTTCTCAGTGGTGGTCCATGAGTGATAATTGGGTTTGGGATTTGCAGTGTATTCAGACTGAGAATGCACATTCACTGCCATTCTGGACCTTCCATTTCCAGAAATGGGATCTCCTTGGGAATTGCATTTCAAGACATCAGACTGGGCCCTGGAATAGCCTACTTTCCAGCAATCAGTTTGTCCTTCAAAGAATCAGTGGCATTCAACTTTGGGAGCCGGCCAATCCGATATCCTTTTCAGTAAGCGCATCGCTTTGTGAGGGTATGGAGTATTTGTCATCTATGGCATAGAACTGTTGCCCACACATGCCACTTGACACTGTTTTTATTGTTTGTTCTGTGCTGAAAATTGTTAATTTTATGTGCAGCAGTAATTTTACTGCATTGATTACCGTATTTATGAAGTGTGGGGTTTTATGTTGGTAATCTTGGCTCTGACACACCTGGAGGCCGACTCTCAAACTGCTGAGAAAGCAGTTGGGTTTCAAGTAGCACTTCTGTTTGGCGTAGAATGCACACCTTCTGTCATGTCAGTCTTGGTTCAATTCTTACCTCTGCCTGAGAGGTAATGTTTCAAATCCTACATCAGGCCTTCATAACAAAATTTCAGGCTGATACTCCCATGCAGCACAGAAGGATTGCTGCACTGTCGAAGGTGCCACCTTTTGAGTGAGATAAGTCAAGGTCCCTGTTGCCTTTTCAGGTAGATGTACAAGGTCCCATCAAACTATTTGAAAAAAGAGCTCAGAAGTTCTGCTTAGTGCCCTGGCCAAAATTTATTCCTGAATCAACATTGAAAACTAGACTGTCTCATCATTATCAGATTTCTATTTGTCCACAAAATAACAGCCTCATATCCAGCCCTGCAACAGTGACAGCGCATCAAAATTATTTTATCAGCTATGGGTTGTAAGTGTGAATGCAAGTTTTTTTTTCGGGGGCATCCCACTTAGCTAAGCATAAGTCTCTGCCTAAAAGGTAAATTTTAAATTTGCAGGGGTGGATTAGCAAGTTTACATGTGAAAAATTTGGCCTTGTGCAGTGAAGCCAAGCTGACTTGTGTGTTTAACTGCAGCGTGTCAGGCCGTGTGCAAACAACTCAGTTCTGAAGAGGGGTCATGTTGGATTTGAAATGTTAACTCTGTTTCTTTCCACAGACGCTGCCAGACCGGCTGAGTTTCTCCAGGACTTTTTTTTAATTTGGGAGACATGAGTTGGCAATTTCAATGTATTACTTTCTCATTGGCAGTGGTGGTGCATAAGAAATTGATGGGTGTCACTGTGTGGCATGAATGCTATGGGAGTTTATCTCCACAAGGTTTGTGTGAGGGCCACTCCTACTTGAATTATCATGGACAGGTACATCAGTGACATATAGATTGGTGAGGATGTATTCAAGTGCTATGCTTTGCAGTGTTGGATTTGCAGGAAGAACAAAGTGCAAAGTACAAACCCAGTTCAGACCATAATGTGACAAGGCTCCCAAGGCAGTATTGCGAGTTGCTGCCATGTTGGTTGCTAGATTATCACATGAAATTTTGCCCATCAGTAGGCTTATTGCAAGGTTGGGGAGAGGAATCTCCTCAAAGCCAATAAAATTCTAACTAGATAAATACAGGAAGAATGTTCCTGATGACTGAGGAGTTAAACCAGAGGTCTCACACTAAAGATACGGGGTAGGCCATTTAGGATTGCGATGAGGGAAAATTGTCTTTGCCTAAAGAGCGGTGAGCCCGTGGAATCCTCTGTCACAGAAAATGGTTGAGGCCAAACTTTGAAAGAATTCAGGAAGAAGTTAGATATAGTTCTTAGGGCTAAAGTGATAAAAGAAATGGGCAGAAAGTGGAAACAGTGTACTGTGTCAGATGATCAGCCAAGATTATATTGAATGGCAGAGCAGGTTTGAAGGGCTGAATAGCTTACTCCTGCTCCTATTTTCTATGTTTCAGTAGGTCACTCAAGATAGTTCAAGGGTCACAAATGTGACATCAAGGACTGAAGGTCAGAAAGTTTACAAAGGAGAGGGATGTCGACTCCACTTTAGGAGTATTAGCTGTACTGCTGGGAAGGAAGCTGGTCTGCAGATTCTGTGTAAGGGGACTCAGTGAAGAGTCAAGAGCTATTGGATAGCTCTGTACTGTTAGAGCAAATTCAGGAACAAGTTCTAGGAATTAGTAGATGTGTAAGACTTGGATAGATGGAACCACCATGTTTGGCAAAGCTGCTGTTAACTGTGTTGTTAAAAGGCCACTGAACTCTGGGATTTTGTGTATTGAGGACTTGGGGCAGCCTGCAGCAGTTGAATATCTCTAACAGCTTTTAAGAAGTCCATAGACCAACAAAGGGCTTGAGAAAAGACTGCTTAATTAATAGTTCAGTACAGCTAAGAGCAGAGGTGAAAGGTCTATGTACGGTTTTTATTGGATAAAACAGAGCAAGATTGGAGCTCATGGGCCTCCCACAGGGCTATGGTGAGCTGGCTGTCAGCTGGACTTGTGCCTGTGCATAAGTACAGGAGCGCAGTTTTTGGAGTCCAGGGGATCATGGACCCAGGAATAGAGGCTTATCAGACAGAATGGGCACAGTCATTGTGACAGCCCATGACTCAAATAGCTGCTAAGAGGGACTTCTAAGGTCAGATAGGCCAAAGTGAAGAATTGTGATTGTTTGTGAAGTTTGATGATATTTAATGACCCACTATATCATTAATCTGTGGCAGAGTTGCTGTGATCTGTCCTGATCACATTTGCTAAGTGTTGTGTGCTTTGTGGGCTGTTCAGTCACATTACCTATGTTTGTCATATTAATCCTAGCTGTTAGAAATAAGTTTTGTGTTTGTGTGTATTATGGTTTGTATTGTTCTTCAAACTTGTATGGTAAAGCCTTGTTTATTTAAAGTTGTGGACTCTTGTGGCTTTCTTTTCTTAATAAGTCTCTCAGATGTCACCTTTGTTCAGTTAAAGCTAAAACATTACTAGCCAGATCATAGGATCAAGTTTGTAGTCTAGCCTGAGATTATAACATAGTTAGTGACTATGTCCTTAATCATAATGTAAAATTTGATGGTCTAATCTGAGATCGTAGCAGCTCTGTACCTGCTAAGAAGCTAACTGCCTACTTTCTGTTATTTATTGTTTGAATAAATCACTGATAAATTACTCACCTCGGGAAGAGCTTGTTTTCTTTTAACTTCTACACACGTACCCTGTAGAGGGCTATCGCCCAGTGCAGGATCCACCAGAGGCAGATCTCGTGAAAGCTCACAGACTTCTAGGATACCTAAAGAATGTGATTTCTGCCAGTATGGATACCCAGGTATGGACTTAAGTTTGTTCCTGACAGTGATGTTTTATTTTGCTGCTATGTCACGTTTACGTTATTTTTGTCTAGGCATTTTGAAAGACAGGCTCTCGAACTCATTGCCCACAAGCTGATGCAGTGCCTAGGTATCATTTGCAAAGACTGCAGTAGTGTATTTGCTGGTGGCCTTTGCTGAAGCTGCGATGTGAGAAATCCAAAGGACTTTTGGTTCATTTCTCAATCTGTGCTGAGTTAATAGACTCTGATATGCCAGTAGGGTGATTAACGTTGACCTCAGGATGGAGCTTGTGAACGAAAAAATGCACGTGACTGTTGTGCATAATAATACAGCAAACATTTTATTAACCAGTACCTATGGGACCAGGAGTCTGCTGTTTGATCAGATATTCTGGATAAGCAAGAAGTACAAATAGCTGCATTTGGTCAGGGTTTATTGCAGTTTCGAGATACCAACATTTCTCAAAACATCGATGTAAAAACATTGATTTTAGGTGTGTTAATGTAATAGGAATGAAATATCAACATAAGTAATAGAAACATAATTTAGGGGTAATATATCACTATTATACTTTATTTACAGCATTAATACTGGGACATTGCTGTACGTTGCACCATTTGAGGTGTATTAAGTTGGTCAAGGGTGCTGGTTAAAATATTTGCTGTGGAATCAGGTGGCAGGGATTAGTGTGTATTTTTACAAATATGTTAGAAAAAGTTGTAGTAACATGCCTGGTTCTGTCAATAGAAGTGTCCCACCAGCCCCCAATCTTGGGGCCTCCCACGAACCTAGCGCCCTGTGATTGCAGGCATATTCTTGTATTGTGTTGAACTGTGTTGTCAAGTATATAGTTTCCCCATTATGTCAGGATGAGGTAGAGGATTGCAATGCATCTGTCTGTGTCCTGCAAATTTGTGACATTGATGCAAAGGATGTACTGCAGTACCTCATTGCAGTTAAAAGGAAGAGGGGCAGGTTATGTGTCTAATGTTTTGCACAGTGATGGCCCCATGGGTTGTAGAAGACACCACACATTGATGCACTAAAGAGATGTGTGCATCTCCCATCTCAGACAACGTACAGTCAACCTGTCCTTTTTTTACTTATTCATAGAACCCCTAGGCCCTTTGACCCAACAAGTCCGCACTGATCCTCAAAGCATCCCACCCAGATCCATCCCTTAATCTACACATCCCTGAACACTACGGGCAATTTAGCATGGCCAATTCACCTAGCCTGCACATCTTTGGACTGTGGGAGGAAACCGGAGCACGTAGAGGAAATCCACGCAGACGCTGGGAGAGTGTGCAAACTCCATACAGATAGTCACCTGAGGGCGGAATCAAATCTGGGTCCTTGGCACTGTGAGGCAGCAGTGCTAACCACTGAGCCACCGTGCTGCCCTTTGTCAGTTATCACATAAAAATGCACAGCCCGGAATCTTTATTGGGAAGGTTTAATGGAATTAGGTACTTTGTAGACAAGTGCACGCAAAAGATGTTTTGGTGTGATGTGTTTGTCTGTCTCTGAGGATGAACTGTACTGAGTTTGTTGTGTGAACTTTCTATAGGAAGGAAAACTGATGGAACAGGATTCTGCACATTGGCAAGCCCAGGGGGAACCCACTGTGCTCATTACACTGGCGCATATCTTCGACCGCTTTGCACCCTTTATGGCAAGTACCTAATGACTAACTCTAACATTTGCACCAAAATCACAGAAAGCTTATCAGTATGTGGGCCAGCTGCTCAGTCACCCTGTGTATACTAGGAGCCACAGACAGCACAAACACAAACTCCACATTCTTTGCCAATTTGGACTTGTTCAGAAGCTGTAGTTGCAGTTCCATCTGTCTGCTTAATGCAGAGTTGCATTTACAATTTTTGTCAGGTCTGGTATTTCTGATAGCTAAGAGTGAGCAAAATTCATTGTCAACTGTGTGGAAGCTGTAACAGCCGATGCATGGCTAGATACCAGGACTGTTGAGCCAATAACAAGGGCTACTGATGAGCACCTGTCAAAATTGCTGCTAACAAATTTGCTCCCAGTGTATCCCTTCCCAAAGGAGTTGCCTGACCACTCCATGCATTCAATTGCACTTAAACTGAGTCTTACATTATATGGTTGCTTCTGAGAGCTCATTACTCTATATTTCAAATAGAAAATTAAATGTTTCAGTGGTCTGAAATGTTCCAAACTTGAATAAAAGGTCCTCTAAGACTTTTTGACTGTTCTTCATACTGTTTGGTGCTGTCTCTTTACGTGCCTAACATTTGTAATTGTTTGTTATTTTTTGTTTCCTGTCTCCCATCCTACGTTGTTCTAGCACTGTTCATTAACATAAAGTCTCTTACACCTATGTTGAAAGCCTTTCTGGAAGACCCAGGCTTTGAACGTTATTGTCTCATTCATTTTCGATATAAACAGTGTAAAGTTTACCTCGTGGAAGACGTGCTGATGACCTATTTCCTGAGTATATTGGAGGGAGGCGGGGCTGTGGATGAACACCCACTAATTCAACGTTTACTTGACCTCATGTGGCTCCTCATGGAGGTGAGTGCACAAGATGACAAATTTGGATTTAATTCATAGGGCTGGGAAGGATGAAAGGATTGTCCACTACTCTGAATAGGTTGATGAAAAATACCTGCTCTTAAGGTCTTCAGCAGGGACGTCCTGTGACTGAGATGATTGGCCTCTAACAATTGTTGCCGTTTTCCTTTTTCCTAAATATGTCTCCAGCCAATGGAGCATTTTTTACATGATTTCCATTGCCTCTAATTTTGCTACCATGATAGTATACTTAAGGGTATTTGACTGTGTGCTGCTGAGTGTGTACTTGTGCACCTCAACTAAATTAATTTACTGTTTGCTTTGTTCTTCAATATTGGTCTGAGATAATTCACTTTATTGTGAAATGTGGAAGATAAGAGCAGGAGTTGGCTATTTGCCCCTAGTGAGCCAGCTTCGCCATTCAGTATGATCATGTCTGATCATCATCCAACTTAGTCACTTGTCCCTGCTGTCTCTCTGTATCCTATGATCTCTTTAGCTTTAAGAACTATATCTAATTCCTCCGTGAAAATGCTCAAAGTTTGGGCTCAACTACTTTCTGTTTGGGCTCGCCACTTTCTGGGTGAAGACATTTCTCTTCATCCTAATCCTAAATGGCCTACACTAAATATTTAAACTGTGAAGTACTGGTACTTGACTCCTGGTCATTGGGAATATTTTTCCTGCATTTACCTTATCTATTCCTGTTAGAATTTTATTAGGTTTCTTTGAGATCCCCCCCACCAATTATTCTCAATTCCAGTGAATGTAGTTCTAACCGATGCACTTGTGCTTCATATGTTAGCCCTGCCAACCCAGGAATCAGGCTAGTAAACCTTTGTCTTCGTGCCCATAACCAGAACATGCATCCTCAGATGAGGAGAACAGACTGCGCACAATACTCCAGGTGTGGTCTTGCCACTGGTTAGCTTAAGGTAGAGATATTTTATTTTATGCTGCTTTTGCTGCATGAAACTCCAGTTGAGTTTGAGTTGGTTTGTTTCTTCTGTTACAGGATTATGAAATCCAGGAGTGTTTGAAACAGCTGATGATGTCACTGCTTCGTGCATACAGATTTTCTCCTATCATTCCCGATTTAGGGTTACAGGTAAGGTCTTCCCCTGTAAGACATCGACATCTAATTGTCCTGAGAAATGTAAATTCTGGGGTGTCATGACCAATGAATGTGCTACTCAACATTACAAAAAACTGTACTGTGTAACTACAAGATCTCTAAATGCACAATGTGAGGACCACTATCTTTTACCACCCTCAGACATGCTGAATCCAATCCCCTCAAAACATTGCATTTCAATTTGTAACATTTAAAGTTAAAATATAATTTAAATTTGCTTAATTTAACATGAGACCAGTGTACTGGACAATATTCAACACAAGTGTTATATTAATAGTAATTATAAATGTTGGTATTTTTAAAGCCAAAGCACCAAGGCAGTACTGTTATTTTAATCTATAACATAACATTATTCTTTGAAACACCATTTCTTTGTTTGCTTGAGGTAATAAGAAAGTGTTTTGAGGATTACTGTTACATCATAGATTAAATCGATCATATTCTTGCTCAGAAACTCTGCATTATTCACTGTCTGTCCTAGCTTCAGGTTGACTAGAACTGAACATAGTTAGCAAAATAAGACTCAAAATTTGAAAATTTTGCCCATGGAACTGTCTGCCAAAGAGACCATTTTGCCCCCTTTCACAGAGCTAATTTGCCTCTTTACCCTGTCGATAACTGTCAGATGACCCTGCAGCACCCAAAGGACTGTCAGAATGCCAGTTGTAGAATGTTTTCCCAACCACTCGGTAAGATTTATAACATTTGGGAATTGATGCATGCTGCAACAAGCTATTAAGAGCAGTACATCAGATTGATTTACCAGTCATGTGATATAGTAATCTCTTTTCTTTGACAGGAGCAGAATGCAGATACGTAACAATGCAATTGATATTCAAGCATATAATATCTAATTGAATATGTTTCAGAGATAGCTAGCTCTAAGTAATTTAACTTGTTTGTGGACCATGGGGAAAAAAATTCTGTAAAGCATCTAACTAAAGTCACTTCATTTTTGTCACAGTCTTTAGTTGCTCTGTTGTTTGCCCAGGACTTTGTGTGTGCTTAATGTAAGCAAGTCCTAGGATGCTTGGCGTAGCTTTACAGAAGTCACCAGAGGCTGTGATAACAAACTTGCAGACATCTTTGGCTGGAAACCTAACATGAGGCAATAGAAGGTTTGCCATTGTAACACTTCTCTTGAACAAAGGATAAACTGGGTAACTATAGACCAGTCAGCCTCATGTAGTTTGCGAGCAAGCTCTGGAGGCCACAGATCTGAAGTGCAATTCCTACTGTTATGGAGGGGCAATGGCCAACCCCCCACTGATCATTAAACCAAAACACAAGCTCCAATCTGTTATGACAGGAGTAGAGGTTCTCTTCTAATAATTACCCCTGAAAAACCCGGAGAAGTTTGTCTTTCCCCTCATAATCTGTTAAGAGTGGTTAAAAGAAAGAAAATTCCTGATCCCCTTTATGAATAACAAGAAACAATTTATTTACTTAACCCTAACAATGAACAAATTGACAGAATGACTAAAACTGAACAATTCCCACCGAAGTATTAACTCCTCCCTAACTGGTGTAACTTATGCTGGAATGCTTTTCAAATAAACACAGGTACCACTTATAGAAGCCCAATTAATAAGACAACAATAAATCAAAACTTAATCTGTCAAAGTTCGCACAGACTGCCTTCTGGAAACTTTGCCTTCTCCAGTCGATCTCACATCACAAAAGTCTTTCTTTCACTGATTCTGCTGTCAGGGATGGTTTTCTGTGAGGACTTTTAGCTAGAAATGCCGAGGTACCTTTTAAATAGATGGTGCATTCTCAGCTAAAATCCCCGATTTTCCAAATGCCCTCGTCTTTATACCCACGATGACACAACAATATTTCTGCCATAAGAATGGTTCGATGTCGTCAACACAATCAGATTTAAATTTAATTGGTTTCCAGAATCTACAAGCTTATGTAAATTGATGGCTAAATTTGAAAACTGTTGTCATGCTAAAAATCCTGTTTGGCTGCTGGATACAAAATCTTTCCATTCGCTGCTCTCCGAGTGCACCTGCTTGCAAACTTCCAAGCATAGACAAAGTATGATTTCTTAAGGTCACCACAGTCTGCTTTTCAATTCATGACTATTTTACACAATGTTACAATACTTCTCACTTAGAAAAACGTGAGTTAGTTGAAAGTGGCCAGTGCAAAAAAGTCAAGTCTTTAGGAAAATAGTTGCTTCTAAACAAAATACCGTCAGCATTGTATATATGTATGTTCACAAGGTGTTGGATATGTCTTATCAGTGAAATTAAGATGCTGTGATAAAATATGACAGTGTGATTAGGAATGTTGCAAAAGGACAGATACATGTCAGTTGTTAATGAGACGTTAGGGTGGAAGAATGTAAAAATGTAAATTGTGGGTACTAGCAGCTTCAGTACTGATTCCACTCATGCTCAACATATTTACAATTTGCAAACCTGAAAATGACTCATTATGTTGATTTTCTGTTACCTGTTAGTTAGTCAGTCTTCTGTTCACGCTACGATATCACATGTATGACCATGAGTTCTTGTCTTGTTTACTAACCTTTTACGCAGAGCATTGTCAAATGCTTTTAGGAAATCCAAACACACAATACCTACTGGTTCCTTTGATCAACCCTGCTTGTTATGCCCTCAAACAACTCTGACAAATTTGTCAAACATTATTTACTTTTCTCAAAATTGTTGATTCTGCCTGATGATGTTATGATTTTCTAAATAGCCTGATACGTCAACCACTGGTTTCCTGTCACCCTCTGGTCTTGAGTAAAGGGGTACTTTTTGTAGTTTTATGACATGCTGGTATCTTTCTAGAGTCTAGAGAATTTTGGAAGATTGCAACCAACGATTTCAATATCTCTGCATCCACTTCTTTTAGCATTCTAGGACGCAGACCATCAAGGGACTTGTCAACCTTTAGTTACGTTAGTTTCCCTCATGATTTCTCCAGAGATTATTTAAGTTTGTTCTGTCCCTTTGCTTCTTAATTTTACATTATTTTTGCGAAGCTTTTTTTTTGGTATCTTCTACCATGAAGGCAGATACTGATTATTTGTTCAGAATCTCTGTCATTTCACTGTTACCAGTTTTTAATTCTCCAGTCTCAACCTTTAAGGGACCAATATTTACTTTAGATACTCTTTTCCTTTTTATATTTTTGTAGAAACTTTTGCCGTCTTCAATTTCTTGCAAGCTTTTCCAATCTTCTGGCTTCCTAGTATTTACAATTTTTCTTTCAATTTGACATCATCATTAACTTCCTCAGGTAGCTACAGCTTCAGCCATAATATAATTGGATATAAATAAAAGGAGACCTAATGGAGGTTTTGGAAATTATGAAGGATTTATATGACGTACAGAAGACAATTATTTTGATCTGTCAATGCGTCAGCATCTCAAGGCTAAGATTCATAAGATTGATTGTAGATGGCCACTGGGTCTTGGAAAGTTATCAGAAATAGTGGTACAAGTTAGAAGCCTGGGAGCTTTTGAAAGAGAAGAGCATGAAATATATAACCTCAAAATTAAATGGGCATGGGGTAAGTTAAAGAAATGTAGCTAAGTGACTAATTTGCTGAGTACTGGCAGTGCCAAGTAGGGCTGCATGACATTATATGCTCAATAATTTAAGGTTTGGAGTACATTTGTAGCTCGGGTTGTGGGTGGTGATGTTACCCAGCAGGGTAATGAAACATCCAACCTCAACGCTCAATCATTTTAAAATTCCAGTGTTTCTTTGTGACTTTTAGTATGTTAGCAGTTTGTCTTTGTGTCTCTTTGCAGATCCACTATTTGCGTCTGAGCATAGCTATTCTAAAGCATGAGAAAACCAGAAAATATCTGCTCAGCAACGTCTTATATCCTTTTAAATCCACCTGTACTTGTTTTATTCTTTTATTGCTTGAATAGCAAAATTACTGGAAAATGTTCCCACTTTTTCAGTTCTCCTATGTACTATTTTCTCAATGAGCAGGCAGACTGGAAACTGCTCCAAACTTTTGCCAGCGCCATGTGTACCAGTTAAACAACTGTTGGAAGGTACATATCTGTAGTCTATGTTGAACTTACTATGAATACCCATCGGTGTTTTTTGGGGAATGTTCAGCAACTTTCGAATTAAGCGATCACAGTGGTTCTTTATGACCAAGGTCAATCAAACCTGTATGGCTTGAGTAGATTGCAAACCTCCCTGTGACACCACAGCTGTCGTTGTGGAATTGGGCATGCTATAGAAGGAAAGTAAAAAATAATTACCACATCATAAAATCCTCAATGTGAATGCCAATAAATGACTGAAAACTGCTGTTCACTAATGACACTGAAGCTTTCAAGAAGAAACCACACTCTAGGGATATTGGCAAAAGTGCATCTATGTTTCTTTTATCAATGAGTGAACTTTTAATGATAGCATGATATAAATGGACTGTTATTCTTAGTACCATTCAGTGTTAATTTTTCCTGTATATTTAGGATTTTATTCCAAAGGAATGGCACACTGTGTAACTACATCTTTAAATCTTCAGGTGCAACATGCTTGACCATTGCACACATTGAAAAAAAATCAGTCTTAGGCTGGAAAAAGTTCAAGGGAAGAGGGTCATTTGAAAACTTTGTATAATAACTTGTTGCGTGCCCTAAGAACTGGCGCCTTGATGACCCTTAACTCAAGGACACATTTGATGTGCTGCGGTCAGTGGTGTTTTTTTTCATTAAGACTCCCCTACGAGTGGAGGAGGCAGGCTTAGAGGAGCTTATTCCCACCACTTGGTGGCCAACCAGGTTTGACAAGGAGGTGAGATACTTTATTCTTTATTTTGGCCTCTGCTGGTGATCAGGCTCCATGTGAATGAGCTCCATTTGGGTGAAAAATTCCAAATAATTTGCCTCATTTTAAGAACTGATGAACCCCAGTGTTCTTCTTCCAGGGGAAGGAGGTGAAGGAGGAAACTGCTGAGGAGAGGCTGAGACGTCGGGCCTATGAGCGTGGCTGCCAGCGATTAAAGAAGCGTATTGAGGGTAAGCACTAAACATGCAGCTGTGTGAAGAATGGGAGTAACAGGAATCATTTCAACGTTTGCTTATCTGGAGCTTCTTTAAAGTCCCTGGGGATTGAGCATGACTTACTTCCATTCTGGTTTGGTGAACCTTGAGAAGGCTAACAGCTCCAACACATGAAATGTAGGTTCTGCTGTGTGCAGGAAGGTGGTGCTTGCAGGGTCTGATACAGGTCCACTGTCCTCCAACTCTTTTCATTCGGACTGTCCCGCCAACCAATAAATCGGTCTGCTGAATTCTCTGAGGTAAACATACCTTTTCTTAGGCCAAGTGAACAGAACTGCACACAGTACTCGGGTGTAGTCTCACCACTGCCCTGTACGTTTGAGGCAAGACTTTACTCTGTACGTGATAAAACACCTGTTAAAAATGAACCCAAAATGCAACTCTGCTGGTAGATAGTCATAAAAAATGCGCTAGCAGCTTGCTGTCATTCAAATCCAGATGTGTCAAGACTAAGAGCATTACATAGGTCGAAAGAATGTTTCCGCGCTCTCTGTGTGCGTTGATGGCCTTTTTGGTGGAGAACCAAGCCCTTAAGAATTCCCGTGCTTGTCTCTATTTAGCCTGTCTTAGGATTCTGGCTGTCCACTAAGAAAGCCATCAATAAACACATAGAGCTGGACTCCATATACACTCTGTTGCGAAAGAAAACCGGAAGTGAGGTAACCCTGCTCAATGGGCACCAGTGTTTAAATACCAGGTGAAAAACACAATAGCACTTCATTGGAGGCTGCACTGATGACGTTATTCAACAGGGTAATGAAACATCTGCGGAACAATGAATCAGCTCAGTGAGCCAACCAACCACAACACCCTCAACCTGAGCTACAAATCAGCTCTAAAACCTCGTCTGGTCTTAGGTTCAGGGATAAGAAACCTGTGGGAAATGGCTGTCCGGCTGATCTCACCATTTATGAAAAGAAAACCCTCTTGTTGAATTTAGAGTGAAACCCATTTGTTTTTCTGAAAGAATGCTAGCAGGAACTTCTCAACATTGTATTTCCTAACCAAGATGTGTATGCCAAAACTGAGAGTTGTAGGGGTCCTGAAAACACTACCTGGGAAGAGAGAAGAGGTGGTAATCTCACAATGCAGTATTCTAAAAGTGGTCTCATTGCTTATAAACTCCTTTACTCAATGCACTGATCATTGAAGGCAAGTGTAGCAAATGCTTTCTTCACCACCCTGTCTACCTGTGACTCCACTTTCAAGGAGCTCTGTACCTACAACACTTCCGAGGGAGCTACCATTAACTGTATAAGTCCTGCCTTAGTTTCCGTTACCAAAACTCAACACCTCACAATTATCTAAATTAAATTCCATTTGCCACTCCTCAGCCCATTGGCCCATCTGACCTTGTTATGCTTTGAGATCACCTTCTTCATTGTTCCCGACACCTCTAGTTTTGGTGTCTTTTGCAAACTTAGTAACCATACTCCTATATTCAAATCCAAATCATGTGTATAAGTGATGAAAAACTTTTGATCCAGCACTGATCGTTTGTCACACTGCTGATCACAGGCCTCCAGTCCAAAAAAACAACCTTCTACATACCACCTTCTGCCTTCTTCCTTCGAGCCAATTTTGTATCCACTTGGCTAACTCCGCCTGGATTGCGTGTGACCTAACCTTGCTGCCCAGTATACAATGCAGAGCCATTGTCAAATGCCTTGCTGAAACCCTCAGACACAATGTCTACCACTCTGCCTTCATCAGTTTTGTCACCTCATCAAAAACTCAATCAAGTCAGCAAGACATGATTTCCTACACGCAAAGCCATGTTTACTATCCCCAATCAGTCCTTGCTTTTCCAAATGCATGAAAATCCAGTCCCTCAGAATCCCCTTCTTAGCTTTTCTTTAATGTCTTTCTTAAATAATGGCACCACATTGGCTATCCTCCAGTCTTCTGGCACTTCACTGGCTGTTGATGATATACATGTATCAGCAAGGAGCGCAATAGTTTCTTCCCTAGCTTCTGGGATGGATCTGATCAGGTCCTGGGGATTCATCTACCTTTATGCATTTTAAGACCTCCAGCACCTTATCTTCTGTCATATGGACACCTTTCATGCCAACATTACTTAGTTCCCCAAGTTCCCTAGCTTCTCCACCGTAAATAACTGACTGAAATACTTGTTTAGGACCTCACTCATCTCCAGTACTTCCACACATAGTTGTCAATCCTTAAAGGGGCCCTACTCCCTCCCTAATTACTTTTTTGCCCTTAATGTATCTATATAACGCTTCAGATTCTCCTTAACTCTGTATGCCAAAGCCAACTCATGTCTCCTTTTTGCTCCCCTGATTTCCCTCTTAAGTATACTGCCTCATACTCCTTTAGGGATTCACTCAACCTCTGCTGTCTATACCCAACATGTGCTTCCTACTTTTTCTTGACCAGACCTTCAATTTTTCTCATCATCGTACATTCCCTACACCGACCTGCCTTGCCCTTTTCACAAATAGGAACATATTATCTCTGAAATATTGTTATCTCATTTCTGAAGGCCCCCCACTTTCCAACCGTCCCTTTACCTATGAACCACCATCTCAATCAACTTTTGAGAGTTCCTGCCGAATACCATCACAATTGGCCTTACTCCAATTTAGAACTTTTAGATCAGATCTATCCTTTTCCATAACTATTTTAAAACTAATAGAACTATGACCATTGCCCAAAAGTGCTCCCCCACCTCAATCATTTTCTCTGCTTTATTTCCCCAAGAGAAAATCAAGTTTTGCTCATTCTCCAGTAGGTACATCCACATAATAAATCAGGAAATTTTCTTGTACACCCTTAACAAATTCCTCTCCATCCAAGCCCTTAACACCGGCAGTCCCAGGCTATGTTTGAAAAATAAAGTCCTCTGCCATTATGACCCTATTATTCTTACAGACATTTGAGATCTCTTTATATTTTTGCTTCTCAATTTCATGCTGACAATTGGGGGGGCCGAGAGTACAAGCCCATCAATTTCACCCATACAACTACTGGATGTTGTCCTAGAAATATCGTGTCTAAGTTCAGCCATGTTGTTGCCCTTAACCAAAAATGCCACTTCCCTTTCTTTCTTGCGCCCCCCCCCCCCCCCCGCCTTCAATCCTTCCTATGGCATCTATGCACCAGAACTTTTAAGCTGCTATCCTTGCCCCTCCCTGAGCCACATTTCTGTCGTAGCTATGATATCTCAGTCCCATATTCCCAACCATGCCCTAAATTCATTTGCCTTGCCTACCAGGTCTCTTGCATTGAAATAAATGCAGTCTAATTTATGAATCTTACCTTGTTCTGTGCTGTGCCCTTGTCTGCCTTGACTATTTAACATGCTCCCCTTATCTACTGTACCAGCCTCAGATTTATTTGGTTTCTCACTATGTCTTTGGGCTCCCCTCCTCCCTTTACTAGTTTAAAGCTTCCTGAGTTATACTTACAAAATCTCCCTGCCAGGATATTGATCCCCTTCCAATTCAAGTGCAACCCATCCTCCTCCGACATACTCCAGAAAAGATCCCAGTGGTCCAAAAATATGAATCCTGCCCCTTACGCTAGCTCTTTAGCCACGCATTCATCGGCTCTGTCCTCTTATTACTCCTCTGACTAGCACATGGCAGCGGGGGTAATCCTGATATTGCTACCCTTGAGGACCTTTTTTTTTTATCCCGCCTGATATCCTGCATTCTTTCTGCAGAGCCATGTTCTTTTCTTCACCTACATCATTGGTATGTACGCATACAATGACCGTCTGCTGGTCACTGTCCCCTTTAAGAATATTCTGCACCTGCTCAGGCTCCAAGACATCCTTGAATCTGGCACTAGGGAGGCAACACACCATTCTGAAATCTGGCTGACAGCTGCAGAAACGCTGTCTGTGTGCCTTACTAAAGAGTCCCCTGCCACAATCAATTGCTTGGAACCTAACATACTTCCCTTTATAGGAGAGTATTCTAACAGCGTAATTCCATACGTTAAAATAATTAACATAATCCATGTAAAGACTACCTGCTTCGTAATCAATAGACCATGTCCTACTGTCCCAACTGCCAGGCCAAAGTATTGATTATGTTTTCAAAAAATTCTTTGCTTCGCGGTCTACATACTTTTCCCTTGTTTTAGGCTATGTTCGTGTTCTAGCATCTGACACCTTGAAGAAAGACCAACTTACTAACTACCTTATACTCTTCTACGCCAACATTACATTCATAACTTGAAGACTCCTAACATTCAAGGTTATTACCTAAGTGCTAGGAAATGTAGAATTAGCAGAGTTCTGGCAGTACATGTTGTGGACTTGCTCGCCAAGCCGGTGTGTTTAATTGCAGATGTTTCGTCTCTCTGCTAGGTAAGCTCATCAGTGTGCCTCCGGTGAAGCGTTGTTGTTGTGCCCCGCTTGTTGTTTATATGCCTTGGTTTGCTGAGGTGGTTGGCATTATTTCGGGTTCTGTTTTTCAAAGGTTTGTATATCGGGTCCAGTTCATTGTGTTTGTTGACCTCATCCACAACCTGAGCTACAAATCTTGTCAAAAACTTCTGGATTTATAGACTTGATGGACTGAAGGGCCTTTTCTGTACTTTGTGATTCTGTGATGGGACATGTGATGAGTGACTTGACACACATGCTTGATCATGAGAGCAACAGGTTAAGCAACATTCAATACTCCATCCTTTTGCCTGGATGGAGTAGATTGTCATTCACATGACTGCACTGAGCTGCCTTGTCTCCATTTATTGAACTATGTTATTTTAAATTTTCTTTTCTTCCTTCACTCTCTCATCTTTGGCTTGGCCAGAATTTATTGCCCATCCCTAAATGCCCTGGAGAAGGTAATGATGAGCTTCCTTGAACTACTGTATTCCAATTGGAAGGTGCTGTCTAAGGAACTTTGGTGAGCTATTAGAGGCATCCTTGTAGCTGGTCCACACTGCTGCTACTGAGCCTCTGTACTGGAGAGATTGAATGTTGGTGTGTGTCAAATGGGCCCTTTGTTCTGGATGGCTTCAAGCTTCTTGAGTGTTGTTTGGAACTGCATTCGTCCAGACAGGTGGGGAATATTCCATCACACTCCTGTCTTGTACCTAGGGGACAGTGGACAAGCTTTGAGGAGCTAGGAGGTAAATTACTCACAGCATAATTTCTAGCCTTTGACCTCATCTTGTAGCCACAGTAATTTATATGGTTATTCCAGTTCTATTTCTGGTCAGTGGTAACCCTCAGGTTGTAGTTATGAGGGGATTCAGGTAAATTGAATGTCAAGGGGTGATGGTTGGATATTCTCCAGTTGAACATATCCATTGCAACTAGCACACCAAGCCTGGATGTTTTTCAGGCCTTGCTACACTTGGACATGGATTGTTTCAATGAGGAGTCATGAATTGTGTTGAACATTGAAGAGTCATCAGTGAACACTCCTGCTTCTGACCTTATGGTAGCAGGGGGGTCATAGGTGAAGCAGTTGAAGGTGGCTGGGCCAACGACTTCTAAAGTAATTTTACAAAACTATACCAGTTTGAGTGCACAAAAGGACCGAATGATAGTATTCATAGAAACCTGGAAGAAGCCGTTCATCCTGATGTGCTCGCTGGATTGCAGAAGTCTATTTCAGTTTTGTGCATGGCTGTGTTTCCATGTTCCACCTCTTTTTCTGGCCTAGCTGAAACGTTGACTGGTTTGAACAAGGGAGCTTCGAATCCTCATTGAAACAATCCATGTCCAAATGTAGCAAGACCTGAAAAACATCCAGGCTTGGTCTGCTAGTTGCAATAGATATGTTCAACTGGAGAATATCCAACCATCATCCCTCGACATTCAGTTTACCTGAATGCCCTCATAACTACAACCTGAGGGTTACCACTGACCAGAAATAGAACTGGAATAACCATATAAATTACTGTGGCTACAAGATGAGTACTTGACGGTAGACTGCATAGTGCTGTAGCCTTGTTTTGACGGAAGTTTGTGTGTACTTGTTAAAGAGGACTAATGTGGTGAGCTTATGATTGAAAAGCGGTCTGAAGTAGTACAGAATGGCCATTTATATTTAAATGATTTTGTTTTGCAGTTGTGGAAGAGCTACAGGTTCAGATCCTGAAATTATTTCTCAACAACAAAGATAAGGGATCGGTGAGTAATTGCTGCTTCCAGCAAATTTATAATATGCAGGAACGCCCTTAACGTGTGGCTCTTAGATGAAATTAAACCATATTCCAGTATCGGTAGCAGTTTGTCACTGGTTGTTGATAATTACATACAGGTATCAAGTGTACCGAGGTAGATTGTTGGGAGACAATAGTAATTTAGTTAATTTGTTTTCCTGAATGTTCAGGTGTATTGTCATTTCCGATAATCTCCCTAAAATTCACACAAACCTGTGCCCTGCTGTCTTTGCTGTTTTACGCAGGTAGGCAACCCATTACCTGAAGACCAATCTACACACAACACTTACTATGTGTTTCTGCATGTGACATTCACTGCAGACTCTCAATAATCACGTGTGGAGCACATTGCCCACTGTCAATATTCCCATCTGGAGCTCACTGCCGTTGTCAGTATTCCCATTGTGGAGCACAGTGCCACTGTCAATATTCCCACGTGGAATACAATGCCCACTGTCAATATTCCTGTGTGGAGCTCACTGCCACTGTACAATTCCCGAGTGGAGTATGCTGCCTACTGTCAATATTTCCATGTGGAGCGCAATGCCCCGTGTCAGTATTCCCATAACAAGGTCTGGAGCTGGATGCCCACAGCAGGCCAAGTAGCATCAGAGCAGCAGGAAAGCTGATGTTTCGTGCCGAAGAAGAAGGGTGTAGGCCCGAAGCGTCAGCTTGCCTACTCCTCTGATGCTGCTTGGGCTGCTGTGTTCATCCAGCTCTACACCTTGTTATCACAATATTCCCATGGTGGAGCATAATGCCCACTGTTGGTATTCCTGTGTGGAGCACAGTGCTTGCTGTCAGTATTCCTATGTGTAACTCTCTCTCCACTGTGAATATTTCCATTTTGGAGCTCACTGCCCACTGTCAGTGTTCCAACATGCACTTCACTGCCCACTGTCAATATTTCAAAGAAACCTACAGCACAGGAACAGGCCCTTCGGCCCTCTAAGCCTGCGCTGATGGCCACAATATTGCCATATGCAGCTCTCTGTTGTGCCACGTGACTCTGTTATTAACATGATTAAAATGGCAATTTGTTGTCATTGTGCTTATCTCATTTCTTGTTGATGCTAGCTCCAAACGCAGTCATGCAATCCAACTAATCCTGTCTTTTGGGTTTATCATCTCTGTTTTTGTCAGTTCAGCAGTGTACCTGTGTAATCACTGTAACAAAATATAGATAGAATGCTGTGTTTGACTTGTGGTGCACAGTGGAAATTTTGAGCTTCACTTCCGGCTCACCACCTAAATCTGCTGGTGTCCGTGTTCTCCTGCATTCTCTGGCTGAGTGGGTAGCTTTGGTGGTGATGTTTGTAATGGGTTAGAAGTTATTGTGACGCAGGGGCTCAGGAAGAAAATCACAGTCAGGATAAGTATCTGAAAATACTGTACTACTGAAGTTGGAATGGAGAAACAGTCCATTCAAGATGTTGGGTTTATATAAACAGAAGATGTTCAGGCATAGATTAAATTAGATTAGATTCCCTACAGTGTGGAAACCGGCCCTTTGGCCCAACATGTCCACACTACCCCTTGAAGCATCCCACCCAGACCTATTCCCCTGTAACCCATACATCCCTGAACACTATGGGCAATTTAGCATGGCCGATCCACGTAGCCTGCACATCTTTGGACTGTGGGAGGAAACCGGAGCACCCGGAGGAAACCCACGCAGACACAGGGAGAACGCACAAACTCCACACAGACAGTTGCCCGAGGCTGGAATCGAACCTGGGTCCCTGGTGCTGTGAGGCTGCAGTGCTAACTACTGAGCTACCGTGCCGCCCCTAAGGGTTGGGAGATTTGAGAGATATGGATGACCTAGGCCTTTGGTTTAGAAATGTTGGTTTAGAAACAAGATGTTAGTGGCATATACTGAGGACATGAGATAATAAGATACATAGGAATCGGTGTAGCCCATTCAGCCCATGCCCCATCATTCAGTTAGACCATAGCTGATTTATCCCCAAAATCTATTTAACTGTCTGTCTTTCAAATCCATTGATGTGCACTCCTTTGTAGTCAGTTTCAAAAATTTCAGTTAATTCTGCCCGAACGTCCAAACCTTCCTGTGTATTTAAAAAGTTGGTTTCTGGATTTCATTCCTGATTGATCTCAATCTAATTATTGAATCCCATTTCTTGATAAGAAACAGATGTGTCTGCCTGTCTGTCACTTTGTCCTATTAGTTGTTTTCATATATTTTCAAGAAGAGCTGGAGACTTAGTCCTTGTCACTTGGCCAAAATGTATTCTTCACTTAATGTCACACATTATCTGGTCCTTCCTTCTCCCTTGCCATCTGTTCACTTCCTTTTCCTCCTCTCCCCACCTCTCACCTCCCCTCACCAGCCCCTACTTTGCCTCACCAACCACCCCCCCGCCACTTTGCCTCACCAACACCCCCCACTTTGCCTCGCCACCCCCCCACTTGCCTCACCCCCCCCCCTTTTGCTTCACCAACCCCCCTTCTGGCCTCCACCTTCCCCTCATAATTCCCTCCCTTTGCCTCTCCCCCCATCCCCTCGCCTCACCAGCCCTACCCCTCTCCTCATTAGCACCTTCACCTCTCAACTGCACCCCCATATCACCTCTGTCTCCTCCCAACTTCTCACCTTTCCTCTCTCTCCTTCCCTACTTGCTTCCCTTCTTCATTCCCCTTCTCATTCTTCCTCTGGCCTCTTCCCCCAGTTTCTTGTTCTCCCTCCCTCACTTGGATTGCTCATACAGTCTAACTCACACAATCACATAATGGAAGTCTTCTATTCCTATTATTGATCTGATGAATTATTACTCGAGCCCCTTTTATGCTAATATATCCTTCTTTAGGTAGAGAGCCTCAACTGAGTACTGCACTAAGCCTGATTTAATTAAGGCTGTGCAAGTAGAGGGTCACTCCCTTCTGTTTGTATTCACATTGCTTTTCAATAATGGCCAATAATGCATGAATCTTCTACATTGCTTTACGTATCTATCTTTAAATAATTTGCAGTTATGGAGTGAGAGGGATTTGGGGTAAGGCACTCTGATGGTGTTTGAACTTTGCTCAGGTTGCAGTTAACATGGGGTGTAGAATGGGTTTTGGTGAGCAGTGTGATGGACGTGGGACCCTGGGAAACACTGAGGATCAGACGGTCCTTTTTGTTCATGTATGCCAGACCCTTAAGGTATCAGGATAGGTGGGTAAAGTGGTTATCAAGGCATATTATATATTTTCCTTAATTAGCCAAGGCATAGAGTTTAAGAACAGGGAGGTTATGCTGGAACTGTATAAAAGGTTAGTTCAGCCTTTGCTAGAGTATTGTGAGTGATCTAGGAATCCATGTTATAGGAAGGTACCCCTGGAGTAGCCTGGGCTGGAGAGTTTCAGTTGTGAAGAGAGATTGGATAGACTGTTTGTTTGTTTTTGCCTTAGAGCAGATGAGTTTGAGAAGGGATGTGATTGAGAAAAATAAAACTATCAGGGCCACAGGTCGGGTAGACAGGAAGAAACGTTCCCTCTTGGTGGAGGGATCAATATTAAGGGCACAGATTTATGGTAAGGGGCAGGAGGTTTAGAGGAGATGCCAAGAAAGTCTTTTTTATTATGAGGATGGTAGAATCTGGAACTCACTGTCCATAAGGGTGATAGAAGCTGAAACCCTCATAAAGTTGAAGAAGCATTTAGATGTTCACTTGCAATGCCAAGGCATACAAGGCTGTAAAACGGGATAATAGTTAGAACTTGTTCTTGACCGGTGTGGATGCGATGGGCTGAAGGACCTTTCGCTGAGCTTTAGATCTCTATGATTCTAAGCTGGCTGTAATGAAATTCTCCCTCAGGGCAACTTGTAAGACTTGAAGAACAGGAATTTGAACTTCCTTCTAGCCTAGAAGGGAGAGAGGCAGATACAAAAACTAGAGATAACAAGGTGTAGAGCTGGTTGAACACAGCAGGCCATGCAGCATCAGAGGAGCAGGAAAGCTGATGTTTCGGGCCTTGACCCTTCTTCCTGACCTCAGGCATTGTTGAGCTTTTGTGGTCCATGATTAAAATTGAGATTGAGCAGTACTTGGAGATGCATGGTAATATACGGCTGAGACAGCATCCCTTCATCCAGGTAAGGTTATGTCTGACAAATCTGTTGAAACTCGTTGAGATAATGAGCAAGTTAAACAAAGGAGAGCCAGCGGACACAATCTGTTCGGATTTCAAAAAGGTTTTTGACAAGGTGCTGCGCAGGAGGTTGCTAAATAAGACAAGAACCCATGATGTTAGTGGTGAGGTACTAGCATTGATAGAGGATTGACTGACAAGAGTGG
This sequence comes from Stegostoma tigrinum, assembly GCF_030684315.1. NCBI lineage: Eukaryota > Metazoa > Chordata > Chondrichthyes > Orectolobiformes > Stegostomatidae > Stegostoma > Stegostoma tigrinum. Next base: position 65,836,323 of record NC_081364.1, on the reverse strand, counting down.
AGATAAAAAAAAGTAGCCTTTTTCAGGAGGGCAGCCAGTGATGAGTGGAGTTCCACAGGGGCTCGTATTGGAATGAAAACTATTATAAGTATAACAGTCTGGATATAGAAACTGAAGGCATCATTGCTAAATTGGCAGATGTCTCGAAGATATGTGGAGGAAGTGGGGAGGCTGCTTAAAGACTCGGATAGTCTAGTGTGGGCAAAGAAGTGAGAGATGGAATACATTATAGGAAAGTATGAGATTATGAACTTTGCTAGGAAGAAAGGAGGCATAGACTATGTTCTATATGTGGAGAGCTTGAGAAATCTGAAGCGGAAAGAGACCTGGGAGTTCCAGTTCATAATTTTCTTAAGGTTAACATACGGGTTCAGCTGGCATTTAGGAAGGCAAATGCATTTCAAGATGGCTAGAATACAGGAACAGAGATGTATTGCTGAGACTGTATAAAGCTCTGTTCAGAATGCATTTGGAATGCTGTGTGCTGTTTTGGGCCCTATATCGAAGAAAGAATGTGCTGGCATTGGAAAGGGTCCAGAGGAGGTTTATGAGAATGATCCTAGCGCTGACAGTCTTGTCATATGAGGAGCGATTTGAAGACTCTGGGTCTGTACTCTATGAAGTTTAGGAGGATAAGGGGATGATCTGATTAGAACTTACATAATACTGAAAGGCCTGGATAGAATGGATGTGGAAAAGATAGGAGAGGATAGGAATAGGAGAGCACAACCTCAGAATGGAGAGATGACCCTTTAGAACTGAGATGAGGAAGAAGTTCTTAAGCCAGAGGGTGGTGAACCTATGGAACTCATTGCCACGGAAGGTTGTGGAGGCCAAGTCATTGAGTATATTTAAGACAGAGGTAGATAGGTTCTTGATTGATAAGGGGATCAAAGGTTATGGGGAGAAGGCAGGAGAATAGGATTGAGAAACATATCAACCACAATTGAATGGCGAACAGACTCAGTGGGCCAAATGGCCTAGTTTTGCTCCTATATCTTATGATGTAGTCACTAACTGAGATTGTAACAAAGCGATTAGATATTGTGAAGTTCATTTCACCTGACTAAATTGTTTAAACGGTATCGTTTCAGGGTGAGGCATCCAGATACATTTTCCTTAACAAGTTTAGAAAATTTTTACAGGAGAATGCCAGTAATCGAGGGGTGAGTATGAATTTATGATGTGTCCTAACCCTTGTGAAGAATGCTGTGATATTGCAGTGTTATCTTTAGAGCCTTTCAAGGATCTGTTCTTTGTTGACTTCTTTTGATCACAGCAGTAATTCTCAGAGAAATCATCCAACAAACATTTGCTTCTGCAGGACGTTGGTAACACCAAATTCCAGCTTGCCACAATCTCATGTGACTCCTCCACTGCCACTAGTTTGTCATGTTGCTTTTTCAATTCTATTTCAGCAGGGGTAGAAATAATCTCAATTAAATGTTGGAAGAAAATTAGACAAACAATAACTATGCAAGTGGACAGAACGGTGGCAATTTAGTTTGTTGCAGAAAAATGTGAAGTGACACATTTCCGTACAAATGCTAAAGGTGGCAGCGCAGGTAGTGAGAGCGGTTAATACAAAATTAGATATTCTAGACTTCATTAGTGGTAAGTTTGATGACACTGAAATAGGCGGTACCGTGGACAGTGAGGACGGTTATCAGAAGTTGTAGCAGGATCCTGATCATCTGTGGAAATGGGCTGAGAAATGGCAAATGGAGTTTTAATATCGATAAGTGTGAGGTGTGGCATTTTGGAAAATCAAATCCAGGTAGGAGTTTTATGGTGAATGGTAGGGCCTTAAGGAGAGTAGTGGAAGAGAGGGACCTTGGAGTTCAGGTGCACGGTTCTTTGAAAGTGGATTCACAGATAGACAGGGGCGTGAAGAAGGCTTTTGACACACTGGCCTTTGTCAGTGAGGGCATTGATTATAGAAGTTGGGAAGCTATGATGCAGTTGTACATGACTGTGGTGAGGCTACTTGGAGCATTGTGATCAGTTTCTGTCACCTTGCTATAGGAGGGATGTTATTAAACTGGAAAGAGTGCAGAATAAGTTTACAAGGATGTTGCCAGGATTCAAGGGAATGAGTTACAGGGAGAGGTTGGACAAGCGAGGACTTTTTTTCTTTAGAGCGTAGGAGACTGATGGTGTCTCTTTTTGATGCGTATACGATCATTAGAAGCATGAATAGGGTGAAGGCACTTGGGCTTTTTCCAAGGGCTGGGGAATTGAAGGCTAGAGGGCATCAGTTTAAGGTAGGGGATAAAATACTTGGAACCTGAGGGGCAACTTTTTTTACACAGAGTGGTACACATACGGAACGAGCTGCCACTGGAAGTGGTTGAGGCTGGTACATTACAGCATTTAAAAAGCATTTGCATAAATACATGGAATGGAAATTTTTAGAAGGCTATGGGCCAAATGTAGGGACATGGGGTTAGCGAGGATGGACGTTTTGGTCAGTTCGGGCCAAAGGGCCTGTCTCCGTGCTATAGGATTCTATGACTCTATGTATAGAATTTAAGAGCAGGGAAGTGATGGTGAACCGTTTCAGAAGACTGGCTAGACTGGGCGATGGCCTAGTGGCATTATTGCTGGATTGTTAATCTAGAGACCCAGATAAAGTTCTGCGGATCTGGGTTTGAATCCTGCCAAGGCGGTTGGTGGAATTTGAACTCAATAAAATATCTGGAATTAAGAGTCTAACAATGACCATGAATCCATTGTTGATCATCAGGAAAAATCCATCTGGTTCACTAATGTCCTTCGGGGAAGGAAACTGCCATCCTTACCTGGTCTGGCCTACATGTGACTCCAGACCCACAGCAATGTGGTTGACTTTTAACTGCCCTCTGGGCAATTAGGAACGGGCAATAAATGCTACCCAGCCAATGATGCTCTCATCCCATGAATGAATAAAGAAAAAAGACTTCAAATGGTGTACAATGTACACTTCTGAGCACTACACTTTAGGAAAGAAATGAACACATTGGAGACAGAACAGCAGAGGTTTATGGGAATGGTTCTATGGATGGGAAACCTCAGTTATCAGGATGGATTGATGAAGTGAGAACTGTTTTCCCTGGACAGGAAAACTGAGGGGAAGTTTGAATGAAAGTTTCAGAATGACAATGGGTCTGGAGTAGATAGGTAGGGAGAAACAGCTTCTGCTTGTCATTGGATTAAAAACCAAAGGGCTCAATTTTAAAGTATTTTACCAAAAGAGCAAATATGAAGTGAGAAACAACTTTTTCAAACAGTGAGTAGTTGGGGTCAAAAAATATACTGCCTGGAATTGTGGTTGCAGGGAGGTTCAATTGAGGCATTCGAAGGGCATTGGATGACTATTTAAGCAGAAATGATGTACTTTGGCAAGGGCTTCAGGATAAAGGAGGAGATAGGAGCTAAGTTAATGTGCACAGAGTTGGTTGAGACATGATGGGCTGAATGGCCTTCTACCATGCCGTCCCAATTCTGTGAATCTGTAATTACAATACAAGTCTCCTTAATTTACAGAGTAGAAGTGAAAACTCCATCAGTTTCCACTCTTCATGATTTATAATGCCCCAATATTAATTGGGACAGAATCAGTGTCAAATGTATAGAGGTCACAGAATTCTTAAAATGTGTTGAAGAAAATTTGTTTAGCTAGTACATTGCAATACCAATAACAGATGGGACAGTTCTGGATTTTGCTTTGGGGATATTAAGCTCCAATCTGATTCAGCACTTGCTAACTGGAAACAGCTACAGAAGGTAAATCTGTGTCAGAGCAGTGGGAGACAATAAAGGAGGAGAAAAGTCAGTGCAAATATAGCTCATTAAAGAACAGTGCTGGGACTCCAGAATCCAGATCACCTGTTAGAAGGGCAAGCTGTGTCCACCTGGAAATCTGAAAGAAAGTCAAAAGGTGCTGAGTTAACAGAATAAATGTTTCATGTCTGATGTGGCTACTTCTGAACTGAAGGAGTCTGTTCTGAAGTAGAGTTAACTCTGTTTTCTGTCCACACATGCTGCCAGATCTGCTGAGTTTCTCAGCATTTTCTGTTTTTAATTGAACATTTAGCCACATGCAGGTAGTAGGTATTAACTGGAATTCTATAAATATGCAGAGCCGGTATAAACAAAATAAATAAGTGCACAGAGTGGAACCTTTGTGGTTCAGTGGTAGTGTGCCTACATTTGAATCAGGAGGCCTGAGTTCAAGTCTCATCTGCTTAAGGGATTTATAATAATACCTCTGAACAGATGGATTAGAAAAATAAGCTAAATAAAACACTTAAGAAATTAAATAGAGTAGCTATAAACAAAATAAATAAGGCACAAGGCAGGGCCTTCATGCTGCAGTGATAGTGTCTCTACCTGTGGGCTATAAAGATCAGGTGCAAGTCTCACCTGAGGAAGTGATAGCTGTGGAGATGTGTCATAACTCTGTGTTCAAATAAATGCAGACTGAAGGGCAGTGGATGGTGAGTTAGGAGGTAGATGTTTGTCATTTAAAACTCTGCAAATAAATGTAAAAAGTACACAAAGTTTAGATTCAGTTGTAAACTAACTTCACTAACTGGCTTCCTGAGTTATAACATTCAGGGCAGGATAAGGAAAGTAAAGAAAGTACGCATCAGATATCAAGAGCTGACTACTGCAGAAAACATGGATGATTGCAAAAGAGCATAATCATGAAACATAAAAGGAAATTGGAATGCAGAGACCAAACAGGTGGCTTGTATGGGGAGACAGAAGACTCTGGCAAGGTATTTGATGAATACAAGTAATACACAAGTAACACAAGCATGGTGGTTAAATAGGAAGATAAATATCGGATGACGTAAATGTAGTGAGAAAGGAAAGTTTAGCATCTTTGAAAGTAGATAAATTGCCTATTCTCTCCTCTATCACAATGCCATTCTTCTTCACTCCCTCACTTGAATGGTATCCAGCTTCATGGTGCTACAGACAGTTTGTCCGTCCCTGATCAGTTTGTCCTCATCGACAAAGGCAGCCAGTACTTGTAACCGTGGTACATTGCCAGGGCCGAGGCTCCTCCTTAACTGTATCCTGGCCAATCAGAACTAAATGAGTTGCAGCCAAATCCTCCCTTCCCTGATCACTGAACAACTCCTAAGATTTGTTTTAACCTAAGGAGTGGAACTAGCCGGAGAACAACATATCGAGATAAGTCTAAAACCTCCCCGATAGCTTGCGATGGTTGCAGTTCGACTCCTGCTCAACAATCTGAGCTCAAGTGTTTTCAGCTGCAGAACCCACAGAAATAGCTGCCCAGAATTGGAATGCTGTCCGCAAACTCATATGTACTGTAGTTATAGCATGCTATTTGTCCTGCCTTTTCTTTCTAATCCCATCTATTTACTTGATCATGTCCCAATTTGGTGAATAAAAACAAGTTATAATTTTCTTGCCAAGGCATAAAATAATATCTTACAAGCTAGAGGCAAAGAAGCACACTCTTTCCCCCTCTGCGCTGACTTACTGAATCATGGTCATCCTATACTCCATGCTCATTTATGGCTAGGCTAGACTATGTAAGAATCTGTATGAATTAGACAACAGATTGTTGTCTGCATCTTTGCACGTGCAGATGATGGGAAAGCATCTGTGGTACAGTACCACACTCCAGTTGTTCAAACAACTCTCTACAGATGGTGTTTGGGAGGAGCTAAACTATCATCAGCCCTTTGACTTTTCATAATAACGTTTTTGTGCAAATTTCCTTGTGTGAAATTTTCTATTGCATTTTTCCAGTGAATATAAGATTGCTGCAGGTTAATGTTATGGAAATCTCTCATAGTTCCTCATGTTTCACTGATATCCCTGTGAAAGCTTGCTAACATCTTGTTGCTGGAATCACATCGATAACAGAACCGCAGGTCTTTAATGGTTAGTGTTTCTCATCATTTATGTATTCCCCACTTCCTGCTTCCAGCTGGCTGAGCTACAGTAATTGACACAATGATACCATCTAGTGGTGAGAATGGACCCAACAGTCAATCTGGGCACTAAATATTTCAGATAATCTCTGATGAATGTTGCATTTACATTTTCGGGATATTTACTGCCAGTACAGATGGAGCAACATGATGTAACTAGGGGCTGCTGGGCTATGTTGACATGTCTGGAAGATTAAGTGAATATTTTGTCATAAATCTGCCCTGTTTGCATAAGTGGGTCCCTCTGTCAGAAAACCTGGAAAATAAGGTCAGTAGTTTGTACTTACATGTGCCCACAATCCAGCTTGTGTTTGTGGGGACAGACAGAAATATATCAATAAAGGTCTGTTTACTAAGATTTTCATCATTTCATTCCTCTCCACTTAGGCTGGGCAGAACCACTTCTTTGAAAATTTGTTTTCAAATTCAAATTTATTTTCTATTCATAAATGTACACAGCCACATAGTTTAGAGGAGAGTCAGTGTACTTATCTTTGTTACTTAACTAGCATGTAATATAATACTTGAGTGTTGTAGAATTGTAGAATGATCCTGACTTGGAAGTATATCACCTTTCTCAGTGTCCCTGGGTCAAAATCCTGAATGCTGTCCTAGCATAATGTAAGATAACAAGGTGTGAAGCTGGATGAACACAGCAGGCCAAGCAGCATCTCAGGAGCTTGTGCTCCTGAGATGCTGCTTGGCCTGCTGTGTTCATCCAGCTTTACACTTTGTTATCTTGGATTCTCCAGCATCTGCTCTTCCCATTATCTCTAGCATAATTTAGATGATATTACACCTCAAGGACTACAGGGCTTTAAGAAGTCAGCTGACTACTGTCTTCTCAAAGGCAATTAAAACTGAGCAATCAGTTGATCTTCTGGCTATAGCCACATTGTATAAGGGAATTACCAAAAAAAAGCACAGAAGCAAAAGCGGCCATTCAGCCCATCAAATGTTGGATGTGCTGTTTCTACCAGGGGTACAGTTAGTCAAATGTGCCCAAGTTTTGCAGGGCACTCTGTCATGTTACCAGACTGTAGACGCATACTGGTGGTGAGTGGCAGGTTTGGCGAACACGATTGAGGGTGAGTGGGAGATTTTGACCTAAAGACACTGAGGAAAGGTGATATACTTCAAACCAGAATCAGTCTATGATACTTTAACATTCAAGTATTATATTACATGTTAGTTAAGTAACAAAGATAGGTACACCCTCACTCGCCTAGACTATATGGTTGTGTACGTATATTGATGAACAGAAAATAAGTGTAAGCTTGAAAACATTAATTCGTTTTTGAGTAGAGGTTCTGCCCAATCCAAATGGAGAGGAATGAAATCATGAAAGTCTTAACAGGTGTGTGTGCACACACGCATACACACCTGGGAAGATTGACACGACAAAATATGTACAAAACCACTGACCTTATTTTCCAGACTGTCTGACAGGAAACCCACTAATGCAAACAGGCAGGTTTGTGACAAGGTATTTACTGAACTTTCCAGACATGTCAACATAGCCCAGCAGTTTCTGGTTACATCATGTTTTGAGGATGTATCTATGAAGATGGATAAGGGAGAACCGGTGGATATAGTGTACCTGGACTTTCAGAAAGCCTTTGATAAAGTCCCGCATAGGAGATTGGTGAACAAAATTAGGGCACATGGTACTGGGGGCAAAATACTGAGTTGGATTGAAAATTGGCTGGCTGACAGGAAGCAAAGAGTAGTGATAAACGGATCCCTTTCGGAATGGCAGGCAGTGACCAGTGGGGTACCGTGAGGTCCGTGAGGTTTGGTGCTGGGACCGCAGCTGTTTACGATATTTATTAATGACATAGACGAAGGCATTAGAAGTAATATTAGCAAATTTGCTGATGACACAAAGTTGGGTGGCAGTGTGAAATGTGAGGAGGATGTTATGAGAATACAGGGTGACTTGGACAGGCTAGGTGAGTGGACGGATGCATGGCAGATGCAGTTTAATGTGGATAAATGTGCGGTTATACACTTTGGCAAGAACAGGAAGGCAGATTACTATCTCAATGGAGTCAAGTTAGGTAAAGGGGAAGCACAACGAGATCTAGGTGTTCTTGTACATCAGTCAATGAAAACAGGATGCAGGTACAGCAGGTAGTGAAGAAAGCTAATAGCATGCTGGCCTTCATCACAAGAGGAATTGAGTATAGGAGCAAAGAGGTCCTTCTGCAGCTGTACAGGGCCCTGGTGAGACCACACCTGGAGTATTGTGTGCAGTTTTGGTCTCCAAACTTGAGGAAGGACATTCTTGCTGTTGAGGGAGTGCAGCGTAGTTTCACAAGGTCAATTCCCGGAATGGCAGGACTATCATATGTCGAAAGATTGGTGCGACTGGGCTTGTATACGCTTGAGTTTAGGAGGATGGGAGGGGATCTGATTGAGGTGTATAAGATTATTAAGGGATGGGACACTGTGGAGGCAGGAAGCATGTTTCTGCTGATGGGTATGTCCAGAGCCAGAGGACACAGTTTAAAAATAAGGGGTAGGCCATTTAGAACAGAGTTGAGGAAAAACTTCTTCACCCGGAGAGTGGTGGATATATGGAATGCTCTGCCCCAGAAGACAGTGGACGCCAACTCTCTGGATACTTTCAAGAAAGAGATAGACAGAGCTCTTAAAGATAGTGGAATCAAGGGTTATGGGGATAAGGCAGGAACAGGATACTGATTGTGAATGATCAGCCATGATCATAATGAATGGTGGTGCTGGCTCGAAGGGCCGAATGGCCTACTCCAGCACCTATTGTCTATTGTTGTTCCATCTATACTGGCAGTAAATATCCCAAAAATGTAAATGCAACACTCATCAGCGACTATCTGAACTATTTAGTCCTAAACCAGGATAAATCTAAGTGTGCTTCAGTTTACTGCCCAAATTAACTGTTGGGTCCATTCTCACCACTAGATGGTATCATTGTGTCAATTACTGTAGCTCAGCCAGTGGGGAGGAGGCAGTGGGGAATATATAAGTGATGAGAAACACTAACCATTAAAGACCTGTGGTTCTGTATCGATGTGTTTGCAGCAACAAGATGTTAGCAAGCTTTCACAGGGATATCAGTGAAACAGGAGGAATTATGTGTGCTATAACTGTAGTACATATGAGTTCGTGGAGAGCATTCCGATTCTGGGCAGGTATTTCAGTGGGTTCTGCAGCTGAAACACCTGGACTCAGAGTTACTGAGCAGGAGTCCAAGCTGCAAGTATTGCAAAGCATCGGGAAAGGTTTAGAGATACCTAGATATGTTGTTCCCAGGGCATGTCCCACCCCTTGGGTTAAGTCAAATTTAAAGTTGTTCAGCGATCAGGGACAGGAGGATTTAGCTGCAAGACATGTAGTTCTGGATACCCAGGATACAGTTAAGGAGGAGCCTTGGCCCTGGCAATGAACCACGGGTACGAATACTGAAGCCCTGCTTATTATTTTTGTTTAAATAGTCATCCAATAACCTCTTGAATGCCTCAGTTGAACCTCTCTGCACCCAGACTAGCAGGCAGGGTATTTGTGATCTTAACTGCTTGCCGTTTGAACAAGAAATGGAGACAGAGGGTGGTGGTGGGGTGTTGCTTTTCAGACTGGGGGCCTGTGACCAGCGGTTTGCCACAAGGATCGGTGCTGATTCCACTGCTTTTCATCATTTATATAACTGATTTGGATGTGAACACAGGAGGTATGGTTAGTGAATTTGCAGATTACACCAAAATTGGTGGTGTAGTAGACAGCCAAGAAGGTTACCTCAGAGTATAACTGGACCTTGATCAGATGGGCCGAGGAGTGGCAGATGGAGTTTAATTTGGATAAATATGAGGTATTGCATTTTGGAAAGGCAAATCAGGCATTCAGTACACTTGCCTTTATTGACCAGTACGTTGACTGAAGGACATGGGAGGTCATGTTGAGGCTGTATATGACATTGGTTGGGCAACTTTTGGAATACAGTGTTCAGTCCTGGTCTCCCTGCATTAGAAAAGATGGTATTAAACTTGAAAGAGTTCAGAAAAGTTGTACAAGAATGTTGCCAGGTTTGGAGGGTTTGAACTATAGGGAGAGGCTGAATAGCTATTTTCCGTGGAGCATCGGAGGCTGAAGGGTGGCCTTATAGAAGTTTATAAAATCATGAGGGACACAGATAGGGTGAATAGCCAATGTCTTTTCCCCAGGGTAGTGGTGCCCAAACTAGAGGTTTAGGATGAGAGGGGAAAGATTTAAAAGAGACCCAAAGGGAAACTTGTTCACACAGAGGGTGACGTATCTGGAATGAGCTGCCAGAGGAGGTGGTGGAGGTTGGTACAATTACAATATTTAAAAGTAATCTGAAGGGGTACATAAATAGGAAGGGGTCTAGAAGGATGCAGACCAAATGCTGGCAAATGGGGCTAGATCAATTTAGGATATCTGGTCAGCATGGGTGAGTTGGACCAAAGGGTCTGTTTCCGTGTTGTGTCACTCCATGACTCTGTGACGTCACATTTGCTTCTGTGGCAAAACACTTGAAAACTGTGCCTTTGATTCTTGATCCAGTTATGACCATAAGGTGTTTCTTCTTATCCATCTGTTCCAGACCCTTTGTGTCTCCAGAGAAAACAGTCTTCACTTCACCAATCCATCCTGATAACTGAGGTTTCTCATCCCTAGCACCATTCCCATAAACCTCTTCTGCTGCCTCCCCATGGCATTTATATCTTTCTTAAAGTGTGATGCCCAGGACTGTATGCAAATGTCCCAGCTGAAGTTGAATCAGTGTCCTGTAAATATTCACCATTGCTTCCCTGCTCTTGCACTCTATACCCGGACGAATGAAGTCTAGGATACTGCATGCTTTATTAACAGCTCTGTCTACCTGTGCTGCCACCTTTCGTGACTGAAGCACGTATGTGTGAAGATGTGTATCACTTCACATTTCTCTGTATTGAACTTCATCTGCCACCTATTTGCACTCTATTTGGATAATGATGGGATAGTGTAGGGGGAGGGGCTTAGATTAGTTCACAGGTCGGTGCAACATCGAGGGCCGAAGGGCCTGTTCTGTGCTGTATTATTCCATGTTCTATGTTCTCCACCAACCTGTGTCAGTTTGAAGTTCTGCGCTGCCCTTATAGTTTACAATTCTCCAAAGTTTTATTTCATCCGCAAACTCTGAAATTGTCCCTTGCACACCCAAGATCCAGACAATATATTGTGAAAAGATCCTAATAACTCTTGGGGAACTCCACTATAAACTTTCCTCCAGCCCAAAACATACTCATTAACCATTGCTGTCTATGATAATACAGTGTCGAGCTGGAGGAACACAGCAGACCAAGCAGCATCAGAGAGGCAGGAAGGCTGATGTTTTGGGTTGGGACCCTTCTTCAAAAAGGGGGTTGGGGAGGGGGGCTCTGAAATAGAGAGGGAGGGGGTCGGTGATAGCAGGTAATAGTGGAGCGGATATCTGGGAGAGGAGAACCATTGCTGTCGGTTGCTTAAACTCATTTTTTTTTAATCCACATTGCTAATGGCCCTTTCAGCCCATGAATTATCACTTTCCACATAAGTCTGTGTGTGGCACTGGCTTGATTATTTATGTGTTAAAATTATCATAATTGTGCAATCCTTTTATTTTCTACTTTATTTTAATAGTTATAACCAATAAATATGATTACTTTATTAAGTGTGTTATCATCACAATTTGACACCTACTGCCATGAGCATTTTTCAGTAAACTTCTCATCTAACTGTGCCCTCAGTTTACTTTCCCTGTTAGATTCCTACATTGAAATATACACTATCAAGCTTGAAAGAGCTCATTTCTTCTGCTGTATCCCATTCTTTATTGCTAAATTTCTGTCTTTCATTTTCAGCTTTGCTTCACTTCACTGCTGCCCAAAACAATGTTTAGGTTTCTGTAGCTTTACTGAGTCAGTTTAAGTCTGTCCCAACACCCCTCTCAATTCACAAGGCTGATCACAATGTGCCACGGATTTAAAGCTCTACTTTTCCTCCAAACTTCCTACCCGCACAGTTTGTGTTCTACAAACCTGCCAGTCTCCATCAAACCTGCTTTCCAAACCTTACGCTGTCCAATCTTCCACAACCTTAATTTGGGCTGTCCTTCAACCACCACCTCCTCTTAGTTTGGGCTCTCCAAAACTCCTCCTGTTCAGAATCACTAAACCTCCCTATTCCCCTCTCTCTTTCTCCTTTGTTCATTCTCTAAACCATTGCCTTCCCTCTATTCAGACTATCTAAACCACCCAATTGCTAATCCTCCTGTTTGCCAACTGATCCACCTGTTCGCCAATTTTGTGACTCGTAGCTATGAGTAAGGTTTTGGGAGATGAGCAGCTTTAGAGTGAGAATGGTTTTGAATAGCACGGTTATGGAGATAAACTGTAAGGGAGACAGTGAGCCGGAGACCGGGGAGGTAAGGGAATGGAATGGAATGGCAGCTCCCAAATGGCACAGTCAGTTTTCAGGTTTCTCATTCGTGTGGTGCACTAACACGAAACAACCTCAAAACGAACAATGCCAATTGCAAATAACTGTCCCATAACTAACTGAGATTGAATGGAGCATCGTTAAATAGGGAGTGTTATAAATTGCTGTGCCTGAGTTTAACTAACACTATTTTATTTAATTCTATGCAAGTTCTGCTGTTCGCTGATTAGATATCAAAATGAAACATAACCTTGTATGCTGTAATAAAAAAAGTTGTATTTATCTAACATGTTTCACAAACTCAGTGTGACCAAAAATACTTTACAGCCTGTTAAGTACTTTTAACACGTAGTCATTGTTGTAAGGTTTGATGGCAGAAATCGGAATGAAGAAAGTAGCTGCGTTACAATGTTTTTGTTTACTAGGTAAATGCAATAACATTTGCAGAGGTCCAGGAATATCCGCCATTGACATTGTTCTTTATGTGAACAGACAAAGCATTGATACTTATCTCCACAGAATCCTGCAATCCTTTGCCCTCCTGAGTATATGGTTTGCTTTCTGCACCGACTGATTGCTGCTTTGCGAAGTTACTGGGATGAGTACAGACGGAGGAATCCATCGGCAATACCCAGTGAAGGTGTGGACTGATGCTTAACTGCCTGTGTACTGTAGTCAAAATCTGGTTTGTAGCTTATGGATCTTTAACTCTACTCAAAATAGTTTAACTTCCTATTGGTACGCATCCTGTGAATTGCTGTTATGAATTATAGGACCAGTCACAAAACATCATTTGGCCTGTTGATTCCATACCATGGATAGCCTAAACATTTTTACTAGCTTATGGTCTCTCACCAAATCCATAAGAAGCCTTTTATGATTATTTTGTCATGGACCATCTTTGGAATCATAATTATTTCCTACTTTTGCAATAAAAAGCTCCTTTCCTATGTTGCCACAGAAAGAGACGTGTTATGCTATGAGACTCCTTGTGGCATCAGCCTCTGATGTGTGGCTCTTGTTGGAAAAGCTGCAGTTAGATTGTAAAACTTACTGTGGTTCACTGCAACCCAAGGCACCCAGTAAAAATAACAAGTACCCATGCTTGAACTCAGTAAATCCTGGCTCCTTTATATTTGGGCCATGACTGACAATTGCAGGCTGCTGCATCAAAAGCTAGTGACCCTGGCACAGTCTCCCTTGTAAACTTTGTTGATTTGTTGCCCTTAGTCATGGGCAAAATGACATGCAATAACCCCTGAGTGTGTACTGAGTTATTTTTTGTTTTGCTTACAGATGCTTACGTTCCCCCTCAGCTCTTTTTTAATGGGAAGGTGGATTACTTTGACCTGCAGAGACTTGGCGGCCTTCTTTCCCATCTGAAGAAAACTCTGAAAGGTGACGTACTGGATATTAGCATGTAACGTCCACCCATTCTGGCATTGATTCCTCTTCCTCTCCTCTGTTTTCATTCAGAGATTTTGTTTACATTTACAGAAGGCTAGTTGTCTAATGTGACCCAGTTAGATGAGGTCTCATGCTGCACAAGAAACGCCAAAAATAGAATGTTGAGTTAATACGGGTTTGAAGGGAACCCCAATTCTCAACAGCATGAGCTGCTCAGAAATAGTAAATGCAAAAGGGAAGGTCAACAAAGGAAAGTACTTGCACAAAGAACAGCAAAAGCTTGTTTCACTTCTTGATCAGTAGCCTGCTAGTTCTTTTCCAGTGAAACAGCAGCTCATCAACTGGAAGAGGAATGGTATTGAGAGGCTATATGACAAATTAGTATCAAATCAATATCCACATTGAGTAGCATTTGACAGCTTCAGACTTTCAGAGCTGAGCAGTTATTGTGGACTACTTCCTAAACTGTGTGCAAACCACTAGTAATGAATGTCTTAGGACTCAGATATCTTACCTCCCCAGTCAGTGATTGGAGCATTTATTGTGCTCATCCATTATAGCCTTCTCTGAGAAACCTTAGTCAGATGGAGAGAACAGAAAATTTGCTTGTACCCCTTCTCCCCTTCATGCCAATGAAGCGGAAAAGGTTGGCACAAAACCTCTTCCTGACATTGAGTCTTTATTGGAAATTCTAGTACATCTTTCGGTCCCACACAAAAGTAGCAAGCACCGGTACAGTTGTAAACTAGAACTCTTTTAACTCATGGTCAAGTATCGGACACTTCAGCAATGTATCAGTGTCCTCAAGACCATAAGACAAAGGAGCATTAGTAGTAATTCAGCCCATTGAATCTGCTGCTCCATTCAGTGAGATCATGACTGATCTGATAATCCTAAACTCCATTTTTCTGCCTTTTCCCCATAAGCATTGATGCCCTTACTGATTAAAAATCCATCTATCTCAACCTTGAATATACTTAACAGTCCAACCTCACCAACCGTATATGGTGAAATGTTCCACAGATTCACTAGCTCTTGAGGGAATAAATCCCCCCTCATCTCTGCCTTAAATGTATGATGCCAAATTCCGAGATTATGTCCTGTGGTTTAGACTCCCACAGGGGGCTTCCCCACATCTTCTCTGTCAAGCCACCGAGCCTCTGTATGTTTCTATAAAGTAGCCTCTTTATTCTTCTAAATGTCAATGTGTACATGTCCAGCTACTCAAACTTTCCTGATAAGACAGAGCCTTCCATACTCATGATCAGCCTACTGAAACTTCTCTGGACTGACTCCAATGCCCACGTATCTTTCCTCAGATAAGGGGCTCAAGACTGTTCTTACTATTCTAGTTGTAACCTGATTAGCGCCTTGTATAATTTTAATAAAATCCCCCTATTTTTCTACTTCATTCATTTTGCTGTAATGGCCAACATTCCAGTTGCCATCCCTGGTATTCACTGAACTTGGATAGTAGTTTTTTTGTGATTCGTGAGCAAAGACTCCTAAATTCCTCTGCTCTGTAGCTTTCCGTCATCTTTCCCCATTCAAATAATATTCAGCTTCTCTATTCTTCCTAGCAAAGTACATAACCTCACATTTTCCTACATTATATTCCAGCTATCAAGTTTTTGAATGCAAGCTCATTTAACCTGTCTGTATTCCTTCCTTTTTATGAAGCCATGTTGACTCTGTTTCATCATATTATGCATTTTCTCAGCAATAGACGTTAAGCTAACTGGCCTGTAGTTACCTTTTTTTTGTCTCCTTCCTTTCATAAGTAAAGGGGTTACATTGGCAATTTTCCAATCCTCTGGGACTTTTCTAAAATCTAAAGGTTCTTGGAAGATTCTGCACAGTATCTTCTATACATGTAGCTACTTCCTCTAATATCCTAGGATGCATTCCATCAGATCTAGGAGACTTATCAGTTTTTATCCCTATTAGTTTAGCCAAGTTTCGCCAGCATTTTTCCTCTGGTGATAGCTGTTCTACTCACTTCCTCTCCTTTTGTGCCTTAGTAATTTAGTATTTTAAAAATGTTATTAGTATCTTGTACTGTGAAGATTGATGCAAAGTATTTATTCAATTCCTCAGCCATTTCCTGATTCCCCATTATTCTATCTCCAGCCTTACTCTTTCAGTGTCTGATGTTCACTTTGGGTGCTCACTTCCTCCTACATATTTAAACAATCTTTCACTGTACATGTTGATATTACTTGCAAGTTTACCCTCCAAGTTTATTTTCTTCCTTTGTTTTGGTCATCGTTTGTTGGTTTTGAAAACTTTCCCAATCGCCTGTCTGAACACTGATTTCTGCCACATTATATGTTGTTTTTCTTTCAATTTAATGCTGTACTTAACTTTCCTGGTTAACCATGATTAGCTTATCCCCTTCTGCGAATTCTCCTTCTTCATTGGAATATGCTTTTGCTGTCAGTCATGAACTATTTTCTTAAACATCTGTCATTGTTCCTCAACTGTCTTTGCAGTTAAACACCTTTCCCAGCACAGTCCTGCCAGCTCTGCCTCATTCCTTTGTAATTGCCCTTCTTTAAGCTAATTGCAGATGTTTATGACAGCAGTTCCTCTCACTCAAATTAAATACTAACTTTTTTTATTCTCTTCTGGGACATGGGTGTATTTGGCTAGGCAGCATTTATTGCCTGTCCCCAGTTGCCCTTGAGAAGGTGATAGTGAGCTGTCTTCTTGAACAGCTACCATCCACAATGCCTTGAGGAAGGGAATTCCAGGATTTTGATCCAGCAGCAGTGAAGCAATATATTTCCAAGTCAGGATGGTGAGTGCCTCGGAGGGGAACTTGCAGGTGGTGGTATTCCCATGTAAATACTGCTCATTATCTTTCTAGATGGAAGTAGTCGTGGGTTTGGAAGGCATTGTGTAAGAATATTTAATGAATTTCTGCAGTGCATCTTGTAGATAGTACACACTGCTAATAATGAGCATTGATGGCGGAGGTAGTGAATGTTTGTGGATGCAGTGCCAGTCAAGTGGGCTCCTTTGTCCTTGATGGTGTCAAGCTTTTTGAGTGTTGCTGGAGCTGCAGCCATCCAGGCAAGTGGGGAATATTCCATCACACTCCTGACTTGTGCCTTGTTGATGCTGGACAGGCTTTAGGGAGTAAGAAGGTGTGTTACTCACTTTAGTATTCTTAGCTTCTGACTGGCTCTTGTAGCCAGTGTATACATTTGGTGAGTCCAGATGAGTTTCTGGTCAATGGTAACCCCGTGATGTTGATAATGGTGGATTCATTGATTATAATTTCAAAGAGCAGTGGTTAGATTGTCTGTCTCTTATTGGACATGGCCATAGCCTGGCATTTGTGTGCGTGAATGTTATTTAAAACTTGTTGTTTTTGAACATGGATTGCTTTTGTATCAGAGGAGTCACAAATGGTGTAGAACATTGTCCAGTCATTAGTGAACATGTTAAGTTTCATAATATTATAGTAACTGTTTCCTATGGGATCTTTTATTCTGACATAATTTATCAAACCATCTCATTACATATCATTAGATCCAAAATAGTCAGATCCCTAGTTAGAACAACATGTTGTGGATCTGGGAAACTGTCCCAAATACGCTTTGTGAATTCTTCCTCATGACTACCTCTGCCAACCTCTGACTATCTTAATGTTCATGAGGATTAAATCCACCCATGATTAATGTCCTGTCTTCTTTTCATACTGTCATCTTCTGATTTTATTACCTGTCCCGCCGAATAGCTGCTGTTAGGAGGCCTATAGATTACTACTACTGGTGTCATCTTCCTCTTTATTTATCTCCACTATTGTGGATCATACATTTTATGATCCAAGATAATACCTTACTATTGTATTTGTTCCATCCTGTACTAATGCCACCCCACCATCCTATCCTTCCTACCTGTCCTTTTGAAAAATCACATACCCCTGAATGCTTAGTTTCCAGTTTTGATCTCCTTGTACTATGTCTTCATGATGGCTATAAGATTATACTTGTTAACCAATATTTGTACTGTTAATTCATTTATTTTATTGTGAATACCATACACATTTGTGCGAAGGGGCTATTGTTTTCCTGTTTTACTACCACTTCCCCTTTTTGACCTTTTTTATTGCTGTTTTTCTATGTTTGTAAACTCTCTGTTTCTGTCCCACTCCCGGTATCAACATCTGGAGAGCTGCCCTGCAATGCTATACTCTTTTTTTTGCTTTGTAAGCCTACATTTCCCTTCTCCCAAACTCTCACCCGGCTCTAATTAGTTTAAATCACTCTCTGCAGTTCTGGTTTTCAATTTGTTAGGACACTGGCTTCAGCATGGTTAAAGTGAAGCCCATCCCACCAGAATACCTCCCTTCTACTCCAGTACACATTCTAGTGCTTCCTAAAGAGAACCAATTCCATCCACACTCATCTTTGAGCAACTCATTTAATTCCCTGTTTTTCATTGACCTTATACTGGTATGTCTGTGACTTGGGTAGTAATCCACAGATAGGAACAAAAACAAAAGTTGCTGGAAAAGCTCAGCAGGTCTGGCAGCATCTGTGAAGAAAATATCAGAGTTCGTTTCAGGCCTGGCAAAAGAAGGGTCACCGAATAAGAAATGTTAACTCTGATTTTATCTTCACAAATGTTGCCAGACCTGCTGAGCTGTTCCAGCAACTTCTGTGTTTGGTCCTGATTTACAACATCTGCAGTTCTTTTGGTTTTTGATCCAGAGATGGGGTTAGGATTCACAATCTTCGAGCAGAACTTCCTTTTCTCTGCGACCAGGGTTGTTGGTATCAATGTGGACTTCTACTGGATCTCTTTCCCTCCCTCTCCAAGTTCTTCTCTAGACCCAAGGAGATGCCCATAACCCCAGCACTCTCTCAACTGTTAATTGCTCTTGTATGTTTTCTTAATTTTGTATTCTGCAATGATTTTCCTGTAGGAATAATTTAATACAGGCAAACAGGAGAGAAGCTGTGAACTCCTTTAGGTGAAAGTAGCCAGTAGGAAAGCTGCATCATCTACGAGTTTAGTTTTGAGCTGTCTTTGCAATTCGTATTTTGTCCTTAGACCGACAAAACAGTTAGTGTTAGCAAGGTGAGGTAGACTGCCTGTTTACTCGCTTTTTGAAGTTTCATCTCAGCTGAGTTTGTATTTTTATTGCGGTATGGCCACTGAGGAGCTAATATCTTGTGCATCAGTTTTACGAGTCAAACTGAGTTGGACTTCTTTGTCAGATGCTTTGAAACGCACATTAATTTGTTTATCATCACATTGGTACTGAAATGGTTATTTGGGGAAAATCCTTGTTTGGCTTGTTTATCCAGAGCTTCAGAAGGTAGTTGGAAGATTTGGCCACAACTGTTGCATTAGTATACCAGCTGTCTTTGCAGTCTGCTCATATTGTAGAAGCCATTGTGATTAAAGCAGGCAATCTGGGACCTGCAGCCAGTCACGTTCAGCTATAGATGTTCCATTAAACCTCTTTAAGTCTGTAAAATTGCCGACATCAGCCTTTTAGCAAAGTGACTGTAATGGTTGTTAGAAAGGGTTCATTAAATCCCAGCCAAGTATGAACAGATTACACCTTTTAGGAGTCTCCGGTTCTTGAACGGAATGAATTCCATCAGGTTGCAGTGAGTTACTGCATTGTCAATTACTGAATGCTCTATTTCAGTAGTATAGTACCTTAATCTGGAGCAAAAAGATGGGTGTTTGTACAATAGATGCAACTCGAGATGCGTTCTCAATTGTTCCTCTTGGCTGTTCCAAGAGCGCATTCTCCTAAGCTGTTAAAGGAGCAGCAACATTTCATTGCAGTGTATGGCATCAAGGAGCTCAAGCAAACGGAGTTGGTGGGAATAGTAGGTGGTAGTGCTGGGTTAGGGGGGGCCAGTGGGGACTGACTACCTGCTGCTTGGAGTGATACCTGGTGCAAAGGAAGATGGTTATCATTGTTGAAGGCTGGTAATTTCCGCTGTTGGACATTGTGCAGGAGTTCCTGAGGGTGGTGTCCTAAGTCTAACCATCTTTAGCTGCTTCGTCAATGACAAAGGACAAATACATAAGTAGGAAGGGAATAGAGGTATTTAGATTCTGTAAGTGAAGACAGTTTTAGTGTGGAAGGGCAAAATATGTTGGCACAGGCTTGGAGGGCTGAAGGGCCTGTTCTGTGCTGTATTGTTCTTCTGTGTTCTTTGACCTTTCCTCCATTGTACAGTCCATATTCAAATGCAGCAAGATGGACAATACCCAGGTTCGGGCTGAAAAGTGGCAAGTTACATCTTAGTGCTGAGCAATGACCAACTCCAAGAAGAGGGAATCCAACTATTTTACCCTGTGTTCAATGACATTGAATGTCTCACCATCACATTCTGGGGTGTTATTGTTAACCAGAAATTAAACTAGACTAGCCATGTATGATAGATAACAAGGTGTAATGCTGCTTGAACACAGCAGGCCAGGCCGCATCAGAGGAGCAGGAAGGCTGACCCTAGGCCTGAAATGTCAGCCTTCCTGCTCCTCTGATGCTGATTACCCTGCTGTGTTCATCCAGCTCTACACCTTGTTATCTCAGATTTTCCAGCATCTTCAGTTCCTACTATCTCTAGCCATGTAAAATACTGTGGTACAAGGGCGGGACAGAACCTTTGAGTTCTGCATCGAGTGGCTCACTACTTGACTCCCCAAAGCTTGTCCACAACCTGCAGATCACAAGTCAGGAGTGTCATGGAATAGTCCCCTCTTGTCTGAATGAGTGCAGCTCCAACAAGACAAGAACCTTGACACCATCCAGGACAAAGCAGCTCATTTGGTATCACGTTGACAATCTTCAGCATTCAGTCCCTCTACCACAGTGCAGCAATGATGTGCTGTGGCAACTCTGCCAGATCTTCCACTTCTATCACCTAGAACTTCAAGAGCAGCAGATATATGGAAACATCACCACCTGCAGGATCCCCTTCAAGCCATCTACTGTCCTGACCCAGAAATATATTGCCATTCCATCATTATTGCTGGGTCAAAATCATGGAACTCCCTTCTGAACAGTTATGTAGATATACACGCACTCTGAGCACTATAGCAGCTCAAGAAGGCAGCTCACTACCACCTTCTCAAAGGGAATTAGGGATGGGCAATGACCTCCCAGGAATACCATGTCCTGTGGACGAATAAAAGTAATTTTTGCAAGATTGCCTAGGAGAAATCTTGTTGCTTTGCAGCACTGGGGTCATCCTATTGTCAGGTAAACGGATGGTAAGAGATTGGTGAGTCAGCAGCACCATTTCTGTTTATGTAATGGTAGAAGGCAATCTAGATGGTTAATAATCTTTTCTCATCTAAAGATTTTGTTGTTTAGTTTCCATCATTTTCCTTTGAATTAACAGCTGTTGCACCTCACTTGTGTTATACAGCTGTCCTTGGAAATATTGCTGTTTCCTAATTTTTGTCACACAGCTTTCATCCCTCTTCATTTGCTAATTAATCCTCACTCTTAATTAAAATTTCAGCAATGACCCAAAACTGTAGTTTGGGTTCAGTGGGCTGTGTGAGGATTAATCAGTCCAATATGAAGGGACAATAATGGAGACAAGTATGTGGGTCCATCCACTGCTTGAACCAGAAAAGTTTTTAACTTCTCATTTGAGTGAATGAAAGTAGTCTCACCAACCTCTGTGTCTGTTGATGGATGACGTTGAGTGTGTAGGTAATTATAGCGTGGAATATTATTTATATCTTTTGAAGCGGATTAAGCTCCAGTTTTTGGGTGCCATATGAGAGTAAAGTTTTTGGCAAGTCTTTGCAGTGTCCAAACCCCCCTGTCTGTTGATTGGAGTGGAGGTCAGTGAGACTGGGGTCCTCTCTTGATGTTTTGACCTCTGATTTTTTTCTTCACAGATGCTGCCAGACTTGCTGAACTTTTTCAGCAACTTCTGTTTTTGTTCCTGATTTACAGCATCCATGGTTCTTTTGGTTTTTGTTAGTTGGTCAGGACTGAGTGACTTAGATGATTGTGATAACTGGTTTTCTGAGCAGTGGGATAATGGAGAGAGCCACACAAGGGCTTTCTCACTGTGTTGGACCATTGTGAGACACACTAGATTGTGGGGAAACGGGATTGAAGGACCATGCTTCACAGTATGGACAGACACACCAGGTCAGGATGGGGACTAGTTCACTCAACTGTCTTAGTTCCTGATCCACCACTGGGTAACGTCCCAAAGCAACTTCTGTAGAAACAGCAGCGTCATGTCTCCTGGGTTCCAAACTTGGAGCCTCTTGGCCTCACATAAATATTCTGCAGGCTGATTGTGCGCGTGCAGGGTCTTGCATTTTGACTGGCATAATAGTGGGCCTCTATCCGTCAGAGCTATTTCAGAATTCAATGTGATAAATTGGAGTGAGTGAGCAGGACCTGACTGCTACCCTCAGAAAATTGAACTGTTGTGAAAGTACCGACCAAGTTGTACATTGCCAGGTCAGCATTGAAGTTATGACCAGGAAATCCGGTGGAACGATTGTCACTGCTCTGTTGTCAGGCTGTGTTTAAAGTAAAAATCTCAGACAGTTGACTCTAAGATTGTCATAGGGCTGAGAAAGAAAATGGAGGTGGGGGTTGGAGGGGTAGTAGATGACCAGAGTAACTTGTGCAGAGGCTGAACTAGAACTCTACGTTGTTTTGCCAAGCGCAGCTTGATCAGACTGCACAGTGAGGCATAGCCAAGCTGACACAGTCAGTCCCTGGAGAGGAACAGCAGCTGTGGATGAGAGAGGCACGATAGGCCCATTACAGTATGCTAATTATGAGATGTGTGATTAATTACAGGATCATTTGTGGTAGAGATCTGTGAGATCCCTTTCTGTGTAAAAAGCAGCAAAATATTGTTAATATTCATTTAATTGGCCAAGTCTTCCATTTTCATCATTTATTTGTTGCAACAATCTAAAATTGGCTTTAATAAATAGTTTAATCGTCTTATAGATTTCCTTACCTGCACTATCTTAAAACATGATGGGATGGGGGTAATGGGAGGCTGATCTATACACATTTTGTGAGAAAATTTAATTAACAGCCTCACTGTTTTGGTGTGCGTGATCTAATGTGTTGTGTTGGCACCAGAAGTGCTCTTCATCTATATTGAATGGCTAATTTGATCCAGGATGCTGAGTTGGTAGTGTGACCCATTTCCAGGATGGTGTGTGGTTTGGAGAGGAATTTGTAGGTGGTGGTGTTCTCCTGTATCTGCCACTCATGATCTTTTTGGTTGTAGAAATCATGGGTTTGGAAGTTGCTGTCGGATGAGCTTTGGCAATTTGCTGCAATGTGTTGTGTCTTGTGGAAGGAATGAGTGGTTGATTTTTATAGATGGGATGCCAGTCCAGCAAGCTGCTTTGTCTTGTAATGGCATGGAGTAGAGAGTGTTCTGTTACAAGTCTGACTTGTGCCTTGTGGATAGTGCATGGGGTAATCTGAGATCTGAACCATTCGCCAAGAATAGCCAACCTCTGGCCTTGTGTTGCAAAAGCATTGTGGTATGACTGCCACTATTAACATATATGCTCGGAATGGGAGTAGACCAATCGGCGTTTTGCGACTGATCTGCCGTTCAATATGATCATTTCTGATCCTCTATCTCAATGCCATATTCACACTTTCTCTCCAACCTCCTTAATGTCTTTTTCCTTAGTATGTTCGGTGATTTGGCCTGTACAGCCTTTTGTGGTATTGGGATCCACAAGTTGACCACCTTCTGAATGAAGAACTGTGGCCCCAGGTTATAGACTTCTAAATCAGGGGAAACATCCTGCCCAGTTCTGTTAAAATTTTACATGTTTCAACTAGTTCCTCTATTATTCTTCTAAACTCTAAGCAAGCACATTTGAACCACTTTCTCCTTATAGAACAGTTATGCCAATCCTGGTTTCTGCCTATCAGACCTTTGCTGCAATCCCTCTGTGGCAAGTACGTTCTTTTTTATGTAGGGAGACCCAAACTACACACAATACTCCCGGTGTGGTCTCATCAAGACCGTGTATAAGTGCTGTATGATGTCCCTACAAACTCCAATCCTCTTGCAATGACCAACATACATTTACCTTCAAATTGCTTGCTACACCTGCCTGTCTACTTTTATTAAAATGTGACGCTGGATGAACACAGCAGGCCAAGCAGCATCTCAGGAGCACAAAAGCTGACGTTTCAGAGATGAAGGGTCTAGGCCCGAAACGTCAGCTTTTGTGCTCCTGAGATGCTGCTTGGCCTGCTGTGTTCATCCAGCCTCACATTTTATTATCTTGGAATCTCCAGCATCTGCAGTTCCCATTATCTCTGTCTACTTTTATTGATTGGTTTACAGGAAATCCAGATCCCTTTATATGTCCAAACTTCCCATTATATCACCATTTAAGTAATACTTTGCTTTTCTGTTTTCACATCAAAGTGTATAACTTCACATTTTTCCATGTTGTGCTGCATCTGCCATGTGTTTGCCCATACTCAATTTATCTAAGATAACAAGGTGTAGAGCTCGATGAACACAGCAGGCCAAGCAGCATCAGAGGAGCAGGAAAGCTGATGTTTCGGGCCTAGATCCTTCTTCAGAAAATTTATCTAAGTTTGTTTTGCAGCCTCCTTGCATCCTCCTCACAATTCACAAGTCCACCCAGTTTTGTCATCAGCAAATTCGAAAATGTTGCATTTGGCTCCCTAATACAGGCAATTTATATAAGTTGTGAGTGGCCAGGGGGCCCTAGCACTGATCTGTGCAATTGACTGCAACTCATTGCCTACCACCTGAGAAAAGACCCATTTATTCCCACTTTGTGTCCTGTTTGTCAACTAATTCTCAGTCCATGTCAATATGTTACTTCTAATGCTGTGTGCTTTCCTTTTGCCAATTAGTGTCTTATGTGTGGAGTTTATTAAAAGCCTTGGAAAATCAAACTACATCCACTGGTTCTCCTTTACCTATTCTTCCAATTTCATCCTCAGAAAACTCCAGTTGATTTGATAAGCATGATTTCTCTTTCGTAAACCTGACTTTGTCTAAAATGAAGCAAAGAAGTGCAGATGCTAGAGATCTGAAACAAAAACAAATTGATGGCAAAATTCAGCAGGTTTAGCTGCATGTGTGAGGAGAAAGCACTGTAAAAAGTTTCACTAGCCAGCATAGTTCTGATGACAAGTCTTTGGACCAAAACATTATCTCTGCTTTCTCCCGACGGTTGCTGCCAGACCTGCTAAGTTTCACCTGAGTTTGTCTCATCCTGTTTATGCTTCTTAAGTGTTTTGTTATCATGTTTTTTACAATAGACAGTACCGATATGCTAATTAGTCAGTGTTGTTATGGCCAGATACATCACTGGATTGGTGAGGCTGAGATTTAAGTACAAAAACAAAGTTGCTGGAAAAGCTCAGCAGGTCTGGCAGCATCTGTGAAGGAAAAAACAGAGTTAACGTTTTGGATCTGGAGACCCTTCCTCAGAAACTGAAAGTTAACTCTTTTTTTCCTTCACAGATGCTGTCAGACCTGCTGAGTTTTTCCATCAACTTTGTTTTTGATCCTGATTTACAGCATCTGCAGTTCTTTCAGTTTTTATTTACTGAGATTTAAGTAGTTTTTTTTCCACTTATGTTCATGCTTCACAACCTACAGCAGGCATAAAATGGCAACTATATTCTTCAGGACTCAACCAGCTCATTTAGTAGCTGTGCCCCTGTGGTGATGGACATCGAAGCCAGTGTGCACTCCTTGTGCTTAATAACCACTGCTTCTCCCAAATAGCATTCAATATGTAGGCATACTAAATGGATGCTGTTGATAGTAATCACCAGGAGGATTCCACTGCATGGTCCTCTAAAGTCCGTGTGTGGTAGTGCCTTCTGGAAATGATGGCCAAAGCATGTGTGGAACTCCCAAACAGCTGCTCAAGTGCACATCTGAGGAGAATCATTGGTGGAATGGCTTTGTTAGTATGAGATGGAATAAGTACAATGCAAGGAATGAGCTTGTATAGGAATATGTAGAGCTCACATAGGTAGAGGTAAGTAATGAAAAAAAAAGATACTTTGTAGGAGTAGCTGATAAACCCCTGAGTAGTTTCTGTATCATAGGATAGAGAATAAATCAGGAGATAATGAGGGAATTTAAAAAAAGGCAATACATTAATCATGGGTGACTTCAATGTTCATATAGATTGAGAACATTAAATTGGCAGAGGGTAACTACGAGGAAGAATTTATAGAGTGTATTCAGGACAGTTCCCCAGAATAATATATTTTAGATCCAGGCGAGGATCAGATTATTTTGGATCTGGTCATGTGTAACAGGGCAAGTTTATGATCTTGGAGTAAAAATGTCCTCAAGGAAACATTGACCACAATGTAGAATTTAGCATTCAGTTTGAGAGTGAGAAATGTTGGTTGGAAACCACTGTGTGAAATTGAAATAAGGGTAATTACAAAGGAATGAGAGCAGAATTCAGTGGAATGGATTGGGCAAGAAATTTAGCAGAAAAGATGGTGGTTGAACAATGGCAGATGTTTAAAAAAAGTAGTTTATTACTCAATAAAAATATACCTCTGTGAGGAAGAAAGATTGTGGGACAGGGATAAACTAAGCAAGTTACAGATAGTGACAAATTGAAAGAAAAATAACAGGGTGGCAAAGATTAGTGGCAAGCCAGAGAATGGAAATGTTTTACAAACTAAGAAATAATGACCAAAATAAGATTAATAAGGGAGAAAATAAACAGTATAAAATTGGACAGTAAGAGCTTGCTCAAATGTACAAAAAGAGAGAGAGAAATCAAAATGAACATAATTATGGGAACCAGGAAGTGACAGAGGAAGTGATACTTTGCATCAGCCTTCACCATAACATTCCAAACTATACCAAATAATCAAGGGATAGAAAGAGGAGAGAAAATAAATACAAGTACTATCACTCATAAAGAAGTACTAATGGGGCCAAAGACCGATAAGTCCCCTGGAACTGATGGGTTGCATTCTCAAATATGAAAAGAAGTTGCTGCGTACAGAATGAATGCACTGGTAGTAGTCTTGAAAGAAATCTTTGATTTTAGAAAAATCCCAGAAGATTGGAAAACTGCCAGCGTATTTGAAAAGCGATGGATACAAAAAAAGGTAATTATAGATCAATTAGTTTAACATTCCTCATTGGGATAATGTTGTGGCCTGTTATATAGAAGTAAGAAATAGGAGCAGGAGTAGGCCATTCAGCCCCTCAAGCTTACCCTGCCATTCTGTAAAATGTTGGCTAATCTGCCCCAGCCTTAATTCCTCTTTCATGCCAACTCCTCATACCCTACACCCCCGCGATAATTCGACATCTGTTTATCTCTAAATATTTTCAGTGGAGTAAAGAATTCTAGATGTTCAGTACTCTTTGAGAAAAGCATGAAGGATGTAATAACAGAGCATTTAGAAGTACACAATATAAACAAGCAAAGTCAGTGTGTTATCTTGAAGGGGATATCGTGCATGATGGATTTATTAGACTTCCTTGAGGAGGTGACAAGCAGGATGAATAATAATGTAATATATTTGGTTTTCCAAAAGGCATTCAATAAGGTACCGTACATATGGCTAGTTAATAAGAGCCCATGGTGTTGGAACTGGTGTATTGTTATTGATTGATTAATTAATAGAAGACACAGATAAGAGGGGCATTTTCAAGATGGCAGTCTAAAGCAAGGTTGTGCAATAGGCGTCAGTGCTGGGGCCACAATTATTTACAGTATGTATTAGTGACCTGGACGCAGGAAGTGAATATATGTCGCTAAATCTATGGATAATTGAGGAATCAGTGGGGAGGTAAATGGTTAAGATGACACGAAGTCTGTAGAACAATGTGGAAGTATTGAGTAAATGAGCAAAACCTTAGCAGAGGGAAAATGTGAGGTTATGCACTTTGGCTCGAATAATAGTGAGCTAAATTTTATTTACGTGAGAATAGATTGCTGAAAGCTTCAGAATTGAGAGAATTGGTAGTTCTCATGTATAACTCAAAAAGCCAGCATCCAAATTTAGCAGGTAATGGGGAAGGCAGGTAAAATGCTGGCTATTACTTCAAATGTTCAGCATTTCAGCACTTCATGTTCAGGTGCAAAGGATTGTATGATTTCCAAAAAGCCACAAGCTCATCACACAGGGGATATTTGAAGGTATCTGTTGTTGGATTTGTTTGTTCGGAAACTCATTGTGGAAATCAGATACTATCCCAAGATCTCAGTGCTTCTCTGATTCTGGTTTCTCAAGCTTTTAATTGTTGCACCATTGGCAGCTATGCCTTCAGCTGCTGAGATCCTATTTTCTGAAATTTTCTCCCAAAACTTTTCCACCCTGAGCTATCTTGCCTCTTCTAAAACACTTCTAAAAATGTACTCCCATGAACAAGCTTATTTCCTGATGTGACTTGGGGTCAAAGTTTGTTTGGTAATGCTCCTAAGAAAGACCTTCACTGTGCCAGAAGTTCTGTATCCATGTAGTCGTTGTGATAATGAAGCATACTGATTCCAAAGAAATCAGGTTTTGTGGAAACATCTGTTGTTACACTCATTACTTATCTGATGTTCTTCTCATAAGCAGTGCACTTGGTTCTAACACTCCATTTTGGCATCCCTGCAGAAACCTCTGAAGCTAAAATCTAGAAATTAAACTGGATTGCTTTTCTTATATATAATTCTTATTGTTGTAGAAGTGCCTCAGATTCTAGCCATAAGTTTTGGGAACAGACTTCTGAATGTGAGGATAGTAGCAAGATGAATTGGCTTGAACAGAGGGCAATGTTAACCTGTTGAATTGTAGGATTAGATGGCTTAACTAAAGAGAACACTGACCGCTCCCTTGATGAATGGCCTGTTACATTTTCTGATGGAGGGAGTGAGAAGTCTGGTCTCCTTTTAAACAGTGTCTGGAGAAGATGATACAGCAATTGGATACATGTCTGTATTCTTCTGTACAAGATTGTCTTCTTTGATTTTTATTATTTGATTTTTACCATATGAAATATAACATAAAAGCAAATAGTATATGACAATGGATACTATTCTATAGCAGATGGATGAGCAGATGAGCTTTCGGGTCTATGTAGACAAATAATTGGAGGTGGCAGACCAGGTTGAGAAAGTGGTTATTAAGACATATAGGATCTTGAGCTTTATAAATAAATTATTGGGTGCAAAAATAAAGTAGTTACAAGAAACCTTTATGGAACAATGGTTCAATCTCAACTGTTAAAGGAACATAGTATTACGTATTATCCATTCAGCCTCTTAAGCCTGCTCTGCCATTCTAGATTCTGGCTGATCAAATGCCTCAGTGCTGTATTTCTGCGCTATTTGTTTACCCGTTGATGTTATTAGTAGCAAGAGTTCTGTCAACCTCTCTCTTGAAATCACTCTAATAGAGTCATAGAGCACGGAAACAGACCCTTCTGCCCAACCCGTTCATACGAACATAATCCAAAGCTGAATTAGCCCCACCTGCCTGCTCTTGGCCCATATCCCTCCAACCCTTTCCTATACATGTACCTATCCAAATGTGTGTTAAACGTTGTAATTGTACCCACACCCACCACTTCCTCAAGACGTTCGTTCCACACCCGAGGTACCCTCCATGTAAAACATTTGCCCCTCGTGTATTTTTTTCGAATCTCTCTCCTCTCACCTTAAAAATGTATCCCCTAGTTTTGAAATTCCTGATACTAGGTAAAAGACAGCTGCCACTAATTCTATCTCTACTGGTCGTTGTTTTGAAAACTTCACTCAGGTTGCTTCTCAACTTCCTACCCTCCAGTGAGAAAAGCCTCAGCCAATTCAACCTTTCTTTATAACTGAAACCTTCCATACCTGGCAACATCCTGGTAAATCTTTTCTGAACCTCTCCAGCTTAATAATATCCTTCCTATAACTAGGCAACCAGAACTGGACACAGTATTCCAGAAGAGGCCTCACCAGAGTCCTGGACAACTTCAATGTGACTTCACAACTCCTATCCTCAAAGGACTGGTTAATGAAGGCAAGTGTGCCAAATGCCTTTTTAACCACCCTGTCTATATGTGATGCAAACTTCAAGGAACTATGTACCTACTCCCTCTGTTCTACGACACTACCTAAAACCCTACCATTAATTGTATAAGCCCTATTCTTGTTTCTTGTACCAAATTGCAATACCTTGCATTTATCCAGATTGAACTCCAGCAGGCATTTTCGGCTCATTGACCTATTTGTTCAAGATCCCTTTGTAATCTTTGAAAGTCTTCTTCACTGCCTAATGTTGCGGGCAATTTTTGTGTCATCCACAAACTTATTAACCATACCTTCTATCTTCTCATCCCAATCATTTATATAAATGACAAACACAAGAGGTCCCAGAATGGATTCCTGTGGAACACGCTGGTGACAGACCTCTAGTCAGAAAAGCAGCCCTCCACCACCACTCTGTCTCCTGCCATTAAGCCTATTATGTATCCAGATGACAAGCTTACCCTGAACCCCATGTGACCTGACTTTATTAATTAGTTTACTGTGCAGAACCTTGTCAAAGGCTTTACTAAAATCCAAATAAACAATGCCCACTGCTCTGCCATCATTAATCTTTTTGGTAACTTCCTCAAAAACTCCTTCAAATTTGTGAGACATGATTTTTCTCGCACAGAGCCGTGTTGTTTATCCCTAATCAATTTTGCCTGTCTAAACGTCCATAAATCCTATCTTTTATAATCACCTCTAACAATTAACCCATAACCGATGTCAGAATCACAGGTCTATAGTTCCCCGTTTTCTCCTTACAACCTTTCCTAAACAAAGGCACAGCATTACCCTCCAGTCATCAGGCACCTTGCCTGTTGTTATAGGTGATGCAAATATTTCTGCAAGGGGTCTTACAATTTCCTCCCTCCGTTCTCGCATGTTCTGGGATACATTAGATCAAGTTTCGGAGATGTAACCACCTTTATATTAGCTAGGACTTCCCAAACTTCCTCTTCTGTAATATGAGCTGCTTTTAAAACATCAAATTTATTTATCTGCGTTCTCTAGACTCCATTTCTTTCTACACAGTAAAAACTGATGCAAAATATTCACTTAGTATCTCTCCCAACCTCCGGGGTTCAACACAAAGAAGACCTCCTTGATCTTTAAAAGGCCCTACCCTCTCTCTAGTTACCCCGTTGCTCTTATTGTATTTGTAGAATCTCTTTGGATTATCCTTAACCTTATCTGCCAACGCTGCCTCATATCCCCACTTTGCCTTCCTGATTTCTCTCTTAAGAATGCCCCTACGCTCTTTATATTGATTTAGGGATTCAATTGTACCAAGTTGCCTATATCTAAAATAAGGCTCCCTATTATTCTTGACTAGAACCTCAGTATCTTTATTCGTCCATTATTCTTGATCTTACCAGCGTTATCCTTCATTCTAACAGGAATATAATGCATCTGAACTCTGGTCATCACATTCTTGTAAGCCTCCCGCTTGTCAGATGTCCTTTACCTGTGAACAGTCTACTGTAAGCAACTTCTGAAAGTTCTTGTCTCATACCATTAAAATTTGCCTTACTCCAATTAAACACTTTAACTTTAATTGCTTATCCTTTTCCCTAACCATTTTGAAACTAATAGAACTATGATCACTAGATCCAAAGTGTCACCCCACTTGAACTTCAGTTACCTGCCCTGCTTTATTGCCCAAAAGAAGGTCTATTTTACTCCTTTTCTAGTAGGAGCATCCACATATTGATTAAAGATAATTTTCTTGAACACACTTGACAAATTCTTCACCATCCAAACCTTTAACACAATGGTAGTCCCAGTCAATGTGTGGAAAATTAAAACCCCTCATTATTACAATGTTGTTATGCTTACATATATCTGAGATATCCCTTCATGTTTGTTTCTTAGTTTCCCTCTTACTATGGGGGTGGAGGTGCGGTGCTATAGTACAATCCCCATCAAGGTGATCTTTCTTATTTCTGATTCTTATCCATATATTTTCATTGGTTGATTTTTCGAAATATCTTCTGACTACAGCAGTAATGTATTACTTCAGTTAAAAACAACCCCCACCCCACCTTCCTTGCCTACTTCCTATAGCAGTTAAAACCTGGAACATTGAGCTACCTGACTTATCTATCTCTCAACCAAGTTTCCGTAATAGCTGTAGTGTCCCAATCCTATTTTCTTAAACATGCCCTGAGTTCATCAGCCTAATACTGACTGAACTTCCCCAGCCGTCTAGGGTAGAAAATTCCAAAGATTCATCGTCTTCTGAGTGAAGAGGTTCCTTGTCATCTCAGTCCTAAAATAGTTTGTCTTTTCTTCTGAGACAGTGGCCCTGGTTCTACATACACCCCACACATGGGGAAACATCCCTTCTGTATTTAGTTTATTGTTTCATAAATTTTGTAATTTTCTGTGAGATCATCTGTAAATGTGAGAGAATGTGGGCCCAGACTCCTCAACCTCTCCTTGAAGTACAGCCCCTATCATCCCAGTAATCAATGTGGTGAACCTCTGCTGCAGTCCCTTTCTGATAAGTGTTACGATGCTGTTGGGAATGGTGTGCTGGAAATCTCTCCCCACTAAGCCACGAGTGTGAAATATGACCAACTTAATCTCCAGAGTTGTTAATATCTGATCGTGACCATTGCCTAAGATAAAATAAGGTCACACCAGATTTCATCAATGAACAAAAAACAGAAATTTTGTTCATTTTAACAAACATACCCTGTAACATGTGGTAGCAACAGATTATTAAATACTCACAGATATTTCAACTGTACCCCCTTTAAATCCAAGCATGATTGTAATTCACCCAAGTTTGTCTGTGCTAATCACTTCATTTTTACTTACCTGTAGAAGCTTTTACAATCCATTATAATGTTTATTGATACTTTGCATTGATAATATATTCCCTCTTTATCAATTTATTGGTCCTTTTTTCCTGAATTCTGATATTTCCCAGTCCTCACACTTAAAGCTTATTTTTTGCAGTTTATTAAGCCTCTGCATTGATTTAATTTATGTTTAACTTCTCTTGGTAGTCGTGTTTCACTTATTCATGCTGTTGGACTTTTATTTCTTAAAGGATGTATGTTTTGTGAAAACGCAGCATTAATTATTTAAATACCACCCTTGCCTTTCTGTTGTCAAAACTTTTAATGTATTATCCAATCCATCAAAGCAAACTTCCTTCTTGTGCCTTTGTAATTATCCTTGTTTAAATTTAAGACCCTAATTTCAGATTAAGTACATCTTTGACAAACTTAACGGAAAATTCTGTCAGATTATGGTCATTATCCCTAAAGTTTCTTTTAATGTTGAAATTTAGGCATCATTTTTTGGGAAGGATGCAAAGGGTTCAGAGAAGGCGCAGAAAGGATTTGTGAGAATGGTTTTACAGTGGAAAGACATCAGTTATATGGATATACTGTGAAGCTAGGCCTTAGAGAATTGTTTCTGTACTGTTAGTAAGAACATGCTGTCATTGACATAAGGGCACAGATTTATGGTAAAAGTCAGAGATCAAAGGAGACATGAGAAGTAGGGCGAGCAGAGAGAGTTTGGAACGCAATGCCTGATTGTGTAATAAAGGTTCAACAGTGACTTTCAAAAAGGAATTGGTAATCATCCAAGGAGAGAAAATTTGCTGGCTGTGGAAAGAGGGCAAATAGGACTGGCTGAGTTACCTGGCAAGGACATGAAAGAGCGAATGGCCTCTTTCTGTACCATAAACTATGAATTGTACAGGGAATTCAGAAGTAAGGCTCTTGCCCACACAGCATTAGAATGTAGACACACTACCGCAAGAATAGCTGATCCTAATAGAACAGATGCAGTTAAAGGATTTTGGATGAGGACTAGATGGATAACTTACAATGGTTGGATTAAATGAAGAGAGTGTGTGGAAAATTGTCTGGAACAGTAGTAGCATACATAGACTGTTTGGGCTGAATGGCCTTTTTCTGTGTTGTACAATTTATGTAATCCTGAACAAGTTAACTGAGCTTATCTGCAGAGCAGCTCCCGGGGTGATACACCTTCACTACCAACAGAGGGGGTTGTCAGTGCATCATAAGTCTGTAATATTCATTACATTCCTGAATACATAAATTGTAAGTTTAAAGAAGTATACTTCTATAATTACAATAATGGACAAATCCCAATTCTCTGGTCTTCGGTGTAGCAATAAAAATAGTTCACTTTATCACAGCCAGTGGATTAAACCTGATAACTTGTCAAAAGCAGTCATACTGCAGTTGCTGGAAATCTGAAATAAAAACAGTAAAAGCTGGAGAAACTCAGCAGATCAGTCTGCATCTGTGGAGAGAGAAACAGTCAACATATCTTCAGATTTTCTTTTGCCTGTGGTTTGTAATAAATATTGTTTTTATAGCCTGTCCCTAATAGATACAGAGAAGTTGAGGAAATCTCAGAGACCAACCAGGTGAAGGTGAGAGAAGTTTCGAAATTGGAAGCAAAGTTACCACCATTTTCCAGTTTTGTACAAAGTCTGATCCAGTCACCAACGTACGTGAAAAGAACATGAGAGTGGAGCCTGAGGAAGACTAGAAGAAGACATATTCCACACACTTCATAAAATGGCAGATATAACTGGGACCCGTGTGGATACCCATTTCAACCTCTTTTATTTGAATGAAATATAAATGGAGTTGAAGAAGTTGTTCAGAGTGAGAATAAGTTTACACAGCTGGATGAAAGTGATTGTGAGTGTGGACCTCTGGACCTTCCCCATTCAGAGAAGAAATGGAGAGTCCTCAGATTTTCCTTTGGGGAGGTAGAGGTAAAAAGGGATTGGATCGATGTCCACATTGAAAAGGATCTGACTAGAGCTTGCAAACTGAAAGCTTTGATGGATGACATTGGAAAGGACTTAGTTGAAAGTTGAAAACAAATAATTAAGAAGATGAATAGGATTTGGGTGAAGATGTCATGTATATAGAGCATTGGTGTGAACTCAGCTGGAATATTATTCCCTTACCTAAGGAAGGTTGTGCTGGCTAAAGAGGTACTAACACAAATGTTCAACAAGCTTTTTTCCTGGGATGATGAGATGTTGTCATAGGAGGAAAGAATATATTTGGCCTGAATTCTTTTGCATTTAATCCCTTATTCAAACACACAAATTTCTGTAGGGATTGACAGGGTAGATAGAAGAAAGATGTTTCCCCTGACTGGGGTCTAGAACCAGGGGATGCAGTCTCAGATAAGGAGTACCCACTTTAGGATTGAGTTAAAAGAGGAATAGCTTCACTCAGATAGTAATGAATCTTTGGATTCTGTATCCCAGAGGGTGGTGGAAACTCACTCATTCAATATATTCAAGTCTGAGATCAATAGATTTGTAGATATGTTGATAATTGGGATGCCTTCTGGGGAAGGTGGGACCTGTACAAGAAGGACGGGTTGCATCTGAACTGGAAGGGGACCAATGTCCTGGGTGGAAGGTTTGTTAGAGTAGTTCGAGAGGGTTTAAACTAGTATGGCAGGGGGGTGGGAACCTGAGCTGTATACCAGAGGTGAGCGTTGATGCAGGTGAGGCAGTAGCAAGAGGTAGACCAGCTAGTGGGAAGGATTTTCCTGGGAAGGAACCAAGGGATCGGTTAAAGTGTGTTTGCTTTAATGCAAGGAGCATCAGGAATAAAAGTGATGAACTTAGAGCATGGATCAGTACCTGGTGCTATGATGTTGTGGCCATAACAGAGACATGGGTTTCTCATGGGCAGGAATGGTTGCTGAATGTTCCAGGGTTTAGAACATTTAAAAAGAATAGGGAGGGGGGAAAAAGAGGAGGGGGTGTAGCACTACTAATCAGAGAGGGTATCACAGCTACAGAAGCTTCCTTTGTCGAGGAAGATCTGCCTACTGAGTCAGTATGGGTGGAAATTAGGAACAGCAAGGGAGTAGTCACCTCGTTAGGGGTTTACTACAGGCCCCCCAATAGCAGCAGGGAGATTGAAGAAAGCATAGGTCGACAGATTTTGGAAAAGTGTGCACGCAGTAGGGTGGTTATAATGGGTGACTTTAACTTTCCTAATATTGATTGGAACCTCCTTCGAGCAGAAGATTTGAATGGAGCTGTTTTTGTAAGGTGTGTTCAGGAGAGTTTCCTAACGCAGTACGTTGACAGGCCGACGAGGGGAGAGGCCATTCTAGACTTGGTGCTCGGAAACGAGCCGGGGCAGGTATCAGATCTTGTGGTGGGAGAGCATTTTGGTGATAGTGACCATAACTGCCTCACATTCTACATAGCTATGGAGAAGGAGAGGATTAGGCAGAATGGGAGGATATTTAATTGGGGAAGAGGAAACTATGATGCGATTAGACATGAGTTAGGAAGCATGGACTGGGAGCAGTTGTTCCATGGTAAGGGAACTATAGACATGTGGAGACGGTTTAAGGAACAGTTGTTGGGAGTGATGAGTAAATATGTCCCTCTGAGACAGGCAAGAAGGGGTAAGATTAAGGAACCTTGGATGACGAGAGCGGTGGAGCTTCTAGTGAAAAGGAAGAAGGTAGCTTACATAAGGTGGAGGAAGCTAGGGTCAAGTTCAGCTAGAGAGGATTACATGCAGGCAAGGAAGGAGCTCAAAAATGGTCTGAGGAGAGCCAGGAGGGGGCACGAGAAAGGCTTGGCAGAAGGAATCCGGGAAAACACAAAGGCATTTTACACTTACGTGAGGAATAAGAGAATGGTCAAAGAAAGAGTAGGGCCGATCAGGGATAGCATAGGGAACTTGTGTGTGGAGCCTGAGGAGGTAGGGGAAGCCCTAAATGAGTTTTTTGCTTCTGTCTTTACGAAAGAAACCAACTTTGTAGTGAACGAAACCTTTGAAGAGCAGGTGTGCATGCTGGAATGGATAGAGATAGACAAAGCTGATGTGCTGAAAATTTTGTCAAGCATTAAGATTGACAAGTCGCCAGACCCGGATCAGATTTGTCCTCGGCTGCTTTGGGAAGCGAGAAATGCAATTGCTTTGCCACTTGCGAAGATCTTTGCATCCTCGCTCTCCACTGGAGTCGTACCTGAGGACTGGAGAGAGGCAAATGTAATTCCTCTCTTCAAGAAAGGAAATAGGGAAATCCCCGGCAATTATAGACCGGTAAGTCTCACGTCTGTCGTCTGCAAGGTGTTAGAAAGGATTCTGAGGGATAAGATTTATGACCATCTGGAAGAGCATGGCTTGATCAAATACAGTCAACACGGCTTTGTGAGGGGTAGGTCATGCCTTACAAACCTTATCGAGTTTTTTGAGGGTGTGACTAGAAAAGTTGATGAGGGTCGAGCTGTGGATGTGGTGTATATGGACTTCAGTAAGGCATTTGATAAGGTTCCCCATGGTAGGCTCATTCAGAAGGTCAGGAGGAATGGGATACAGGGGAACTTAGCTGCTTGGATACAGAATTGGCTGGCCAACAGAAGACAGCGAGTGGTAGTAGAAGGAAAACATTCTGCCTGGAAGTCAGTGGTGAGTGGAGTTCCACAGGGCTCTGTCCTTGGGCCTCTACTGTTTGTAATTTTTATTAATGACTTGGACGAGGGAATTGAAGGATGGGTCAGCAAGTTTGCAGACGACACAAAGGTCGGAGGTGTCGTTGACAGTGTAGAGGGCTGTTGTAGGCTGCAGCGGGACATTGACAGGATGCAGAGATGGGCTGAGAGGTGGCAGATGGAGTTCAACCTGGATAAATGCGAGGTGATGCATTTTGGAAGGTCGAATTTGGAAGCTGAGTACAGGATTAAGGATAGGATTCTTGGCAGCGTGGAGGAACAGAGGGATCTAGGTGTGCAGATACATAGATCCCTTAAAATGGCCACCCAAGTGGACAGGGTTGTTAAGAAAGCATATGGTGTTTTGGCTTTCATTAACAGGGGGATTGAGTTTAAGAGTTGTGAGATCTTGTTGCAGCTCTATAAAACTTTGGTTAGACCGCACTTGGAATACTGCGTCCAGTTCTGGGCGCCCTATTATAGGAAAGATGTGGATGCTTTGGAGAGGGTTCAGAGGAGGTTTACCAGGATGCTGCCTGGACTGGAGGGCTTATCTTATGAAGAGAGGTTGACTGAGCTCGGTCTCTTTTCATTGGAGAAAAGGAGGAGGAGAGGGGACCTAATTGAGGTATACAAGATAATGAGAGGCATAGATAGAGTTGATAGCCAGAGACTATTTCCCAGGGCAGAAATGGCTAGTACGAGGGGTCATAGTTTTAAGCTGGTTGGTGGAAAGTATCGAGGGGATGTCAGAGGCAGGTTCTTTACGCAGAGAGTTGTGAGAGCATGGAATGCGTTGCCAGCAGCAGTTGTGGAAGCAAGGTCATTGGGGTCATTTAAGAGACTGCTGGACATGTATATGGTCACAGAAATTTGAGGGTGCAGACATGAGGATCAATGGTCGGCACAACATTGTGGGCTGAAGGGCCTGTTCTGTGCTGTACTGTTCTATGTTCTATGTTCTATATTAAAAGCCTCGTAGAATATGGGAATGGTGCGGAAAATAATGTTGAGATAGGATAACTGAGTAGAACAGGCTTGAAGGGTTGAATGGCCTGCAGTTGTTCCTATTTCTTGTTCTTCTGTTACGGAAGCGAACTGAACAAGGGGAAAATTCAGGATCAACTAGGGAA
Source organism: Stegostoma tigrinum (assembly GCF_030684315.1). Taxonomy (NCBI): domain Eukaryota; kingdom Metazoa; phylum Chordata; class Chondrichthyes; order Orectolobiformes; family Stegostomatidae; genus Stegostoma; species Stegostoma tigrinum. Next base: position 65,797,840 of record NC_081364.1, on the reverse strand, counting down.
AAATTTGATTTGGCTTGAAACATTGGGTCAACAGGGACATTCTGATTTGTGGATCTTGGAAAGGAGATGGAAGGGGGCTGTTGAGAGTTGGAGGCTGTAAGGTGGGAGATTATGGAGGGAAGATCGCCAGGGAGGTGAGGCTAATGACAGTATCAGAAACAATGGCTTGATGTTTGGCCGATTGTGTTGACCATGGTTGATCAAGGTTCATGGGGGTTAGCCAAATGTGTCCTTGATCTGAAATGTTAATTCTGTTTCTCTCCACAGATGCTTACTGACCTGTTGAGTTTTTTCCAGCATTCTGTGTTTTGATAATGTGTGTTTGTTCAGATAACCGAATAGGACATGTGGATTTGTAGAGTTGCGCCAGAGTGCGGAATATGCTGAGTCAGGGCTTACATGGATCACATCTTAGAAAGTAGTAGCCCTTGACTGACCATCACATTTTTAGCTCCTATAGCTATTAATTATGCATTGGAATCTCAGTATTTGTTTCCAAAGTACATTGCTGAAGTAAGGTCAGATATTTTTAAGTCAGATCAATTAATTCATTTTGACTTTTCATCTTGCAGGTTTTACAAGCCACTCATTCATTATTCTACCTTAATTGAGCTCTGCTCAAGTACTGGAAGCAGCAGTCTTAGTTTATAGGCATTTATAATCTTTCCCATCTTCTGAATCATTGATTTCTGTTTAGATTAGATTTCCATCACCACTGGATGCGCTCCTGCACCTTGCCCTATAAAATAAAACAAAATTAGTGTCAGTAGACTATTCAATTACAGAAGTGCATCAGGGCTTGGCCCATTCATGTCCTCACCCACTGTCCCTAAATGTGCCCTGCTCAGGGATCATGAGGCAATTATCAGGACCTCCAAACTAAATCTCATTATTTTTCCTCCTTTTTAACAGTATAGTGATATTACAGCTGCAAGAACTGAGTTAAGAGCAAAGACCAAGATCTGGGAGACAGTGCTATATGTATTTACTTGCTGAGTTATTGGGGCTATTTTGCTTTCCGGACTTCAGCATGCCTGCTGTTTCTCCCTCCTGCTGCTTGCTTTTATAATCCAGTTAATCCGGTGTTAATCCAGTGCTGCTGTTGATTTAAAACAAAATCAGTGCTGCTTGAGAGAAGGAATGATCCACTAAGCATTTTAAAGGTAATATTTATGCAGGAGGCCGTTCCTGTCCTAGAGCGTGCTGTTTTTTTAAAAGCGCTACCTAGTTAGTCCTACTTGACTGTTCCTTCCGCTTAACTGTTCAGTCTTTCATGAGCACATATTCACAGGTTACTGTTGAATGAAATGGTAGACAATGAACACTAGACCCTTCACATTTATTTGTGAACTGAAATGGAGGGAATACATTTGAGAATCATCACTAGTAGGAGCAGTTACATAGTATTTTTCATACAGTTATCAGGATGTGGATAGGCATTTCAACGGCATCTACCAACAAATGGGGAAATAGGATTAGAATAGATGGCTCTGGTTGAAGAGTCAACCAGCACATGTTATGAAATTATTATACTTGAGGTAAACTGTTTGAATTTTTATTCCGCTCAGTTAGTCTTTTTCTGAGCAGATTCTCATAGAACATTGTCTCAGCCTTGGCAAGTTTTTTTCCAAGCATAGCATAATAATAATTTATGTCCTCATAGTGTTTAATGCTGCTGATGGTTTTGTTATTTGCCGTGCAGATTTAAATCAAAAGCTGGAAACATTTAGTTTGGTGCTGCCGTGTTTTCCCATTCCTGGTCATGTTATTTACAGCAATGCAATGTAAGGCAGGCAATGGTAAGCAGTGATCTCGTGACTGGCAAACCCAGGTGACTTCAGTCAGACTGCTGTAAGAAAGAGACATTGAGCAAGGATGCAGCAAAACAATGGCTTATAAAAGTGACAAGTAGCTTAACATGATGCTATATTTTATGTTGTAGTTGTGATGGGTGCAGATAATTTGATTATTTTTGCATCCATTTATTTGTGGATTTCCAATTTGACTTACCCTGGAATGAGAGACTGCCAATAACATACAGTAAGAGTTTTACTTATTTTATTGATTCACTGACGAAAGAACAGGAACAAGAAATGCTACAATTGGTGGGAGGTTCCATTCTGACTTATCCCAAATCTTCTGCAGTTACCTCTCTTACGATATGCTCACGATTAACCTAAGTATCTTTCAAGATTGTTCTTGGCCTTCTCCTATTGCTCACCTGTATTTGACTCATAATGATATTGTCTATAAGTACAAAGTCAAATTCCATTTCTTCACCAGTACATCGATTCCAAAGCTGTAGTTGTGCTCCCAAAAATTGTTTCAACTGGAACTGTTTAAAATTTAACATTGGCAAGTGTGAAGCTGTGCCTTGGTTAGCTACCACTGGCAGGTGATCTGTTGTGATGGTATGGTGCATTTGTCTCTTTTGCACCATCCTTAAATATCCATTCTAATGCCTGCAACCACTCTGCAATATCTATCATCCAACTGTACATAGGTTGACTCATCTTTCTTTTGCCCTCTAAAAGATATTCTGCAACGATCAAATGAGTGAACATCATCTTTTCTGGATGTCACACTTTAGAGTTCATTTTGCTCTTGCAATTCCAAGCCACTCTTCATTTGGAATGTATAGTGAATTTTTACTATACATTTCAGGATTTAAGTTTCAAAACGTTATTTTTTTCCCCCTAGATCTTTACTTACTGCCCAAGTTTCTGAGAAATACAGGAAAATGGATAAAATATAGCATCTAGAGGTTTTCTTACGAGCTTGGGTTTTATTCTCGTTACCACATCCTTCACCTTCACAAAATTACCCTTAAGCTTTTTAACTCCTCCTTCTAACTTTTGCATTACATCTACAATGTTATTATTCCAGTGATTTTTGCCAGTGACTTATCCAATGTGACACCATCCATGTCAACCTCACTGTAGTTTCTTCTAATGCATTTCTTTTGACTATCATTGTTTTTGTTTTTTTTCTGTTGTTACTCAATCAGTATTCTAAACTTTGGGATTTTACTTGATCGGTGAAATAGAATGGGAAAGGATAATGCTGGTATTGACATTAGGCGGGGGGGTGGTGCTGTAGGTTTACAAGATTGATGACTTAGCCACTGAAGATATGAGGAGAGATTATACAATTTAGGCCTACTTTCTCTGTAATTTAGAAGGTTAAGGAGTAATCTGATCAAAGTCTTCGAGATACTAACAGGAAAAGATGGAGTAGATACGATAAACTGTTTCGACTGTTTGGAGATCCTAGAGCTGGGAGTGGGGAGGTGGGGGCATGGTCTAAAAAATAGTGACACACTATTCAGAAGAGATGTCAGAAAGCAAAAACAGACATTGTTAGAGGAACTCAGCAGTTTTGTCAGCAACTGTAGGGAGAAACAGGCTAAAGTTTCGAGTCCAGACACTTCAGTTTCTCCAGCAATTTCTGTTGTTTCAGGTTTTCGGCATCTGCAGTTCTTTGGAACACTCTTGCACAAACAGTAGTTGATACTAGATCAGTTGTTGCTTTTAAATCTGAGCTAGATGATGTTTTGTTAAGCCAGTGTATTATGGGATATGAGCCAAAGGCAGATGTATGGAGTTAGGCCACAAATCAGCCATGATCTATTGAATGGCAGGAACAGGCTTGAGTCGCTGAATAGCCTAGTCCTCTTCCTAAGAAGTTAACATCGAATGAAAGGAGCTATTAGTGGCTGAGCAACCTTCTACCCAAGGTTGCTGAGGAAGGTAAGAGAGGAGAAACGACAGTATTTTTCAAGTCCTCCCTCTGTGACCAAAGGGTAACCAGACTAGTTAGTCTGACCTCCATAGTGGGGAAGTTGTTAGAAAGAATTCTAAGGGACAGTATATACTTACACTTAGGAGAGACACACATTTGGTTGGGGAAAGTCGCGTTTGACAAATTTTATCAAATTTTTTGAAGGGATAATCAGGATTTTTTTGCTGAGGGTAATGCATTTGATGTGGTCCATGTGGAATTTAGCTAGGCTTTTGATAAGGTTCTTCATGGTAGACTGGCCAAGAAGATGAGAGCTCATGGGTTCAAGGCAAAGTGGCACATTGGATCCAGAATTGGCTGAGAAGCAGGAAACAGTGGACAATGGTAAAGGCGTAAAAACCGAAAGAACTGCGGATGCTGTAAATCAGGAACAAAAACAGAAGTTGCTGGAAAATCTCAGTAGGTTTGCTCAGAACCAGTTTTCAGGAAGGGTCACCAGACCCAAAACGTTAACTCTGATTTTTCTTCTCAGATGCTGCCAATGATAGAGGGATGTTTCTTGACTGAATGTTGGTTTCCAGTAGAGTTACACATTGTTTAGTGCTGGGGCCTTTGCTGTTTGTGGTGTATGGTAATGATTAAATGCAGGGGGTGATGAAGTAATTCACTATTCAAGTGGTAAATAGTGAGAAGGCTAGCCCTAAACTGGAGGAGATTTCAACCTTAGTATAGTGTGAAGGAAGGTACTTGGGAATGGATGACAATGCAAGGGGTTACACCGTGAATGGTAGGACTCAGGAAAATACTGAGGATTAAAGGGATCTTGTTTACCCTGAAGTTTAGCAGGGCAAGTAGATATAGTGGTTGAGAAGGTATGTAGGATACTTGCCTTTATTATTTGAGCCATAGAATACAAGAGTAAGGAGGTTATGCTGGAAATGTATAAAACATTGGTTTGGCCACAACTGCAATACTATGCACAGTTCTGGTCCTCACATTATAGGGAGGATACGATTGCACTAGATGGGGTGCAGAGATTTACCAAGATGCTGCTTGGGCTGGAAGCTCTGAGCTATGAGGAAGGTTTGGATAAGAATGTGGTTGTTTTCCTTCGAATAGTGAAGGTTGAGAGTGGAAGTGGAAAAGAAAACGCTTCTTCTATTGGTAGAGAAGTCAATGAATAAAACAAATTTGAGGTAAGAGGAGAGTTGTGAATTTATTTTGCTCTGAGGGTAATGAGATTCTGGAACTCATTGCCTGAAAGTTTGGTTGAGTTTCAAACTCTTGTAACATTTTAAGCAGTGTTTAGATATATACTTATGTTACTGTAGCTTTCAGGGATATGGCCCAAAAGCTCTAATTGAAATTAAATTTGTGTTGACAAGCATTGACATGATGGACTGAATGGCCTACTTATGTGCTGGAACCATCTATGAGTCTATTTCATAGACTCTGCTAATGCTGCAACTAACATTATATTGTCAACATACCACAAGTTTGTTTTACTCCTGGAATTCATTATAATTTTCTAAATATTTGTTTTGTTTACAGATTGTATACTATAACAAATTATTCAGCCCTACTACTCTGCTCTGTACTCTTGAAAATGTCTGAATGTCCCTTTTCTAGCCTGATGCTCACAATTTGGTCTCAATATGAACGTAAATTTTTACTGTCAGTGTCATGTTTTGCCAACACATCTTTCAACTTTTGATGATACAAATGTTCAAAGGTTTTTTCATAACCTGCAAAGTGTATAAAAAATTCATCTTTAGATACTATTCCAGGTCTAAATTGAGACTGCATTTACCAGTCACTGCTTCCAAACCTGTCTTTTTTACATGTTCTATACTTTGTACCATCCATGACACAATCATTTTGCTCCTGCAGTTGTGGAATACCCTCCTTTGAGAACTCTCCTTTTCTATATCCTGCCCAATTTCTAAAGTTGAGTTTCTGTGAATGCTGGCAAATCCTCACCTCTCATCAGGACTGACTTCCAGTTGTGAAGTAGTTTTGAACTTGTTGCTGTATTAAGCATTCTGTATAAATGCCTGTTGCTAAATATAAACTTTGAGATTTTGAATTGATTTTTTTTAACTAAGCTAAATAGGGAAATACTTTAAGTTGCAAATTCTTCCTCTGTACTTGATATTTTAAGTCAAGCACTTTACTGGGCTCTAAATGGTGCAGAGCATTGTGGACAAGTGAGAGCCCTAGCTCCCTTCATTCCTCCTGCCTTTGTTTATCTCTGAGCTTAGTGATTTTGCTAACAGCAAATTCAGCATGCCGTGTTGTTAACCTTCTGCGGCAGGGTTATTGAAGACTTGCAGCAGCAAGAGCATTGGAGTTCACCTGGCGCTGGTTCAGTCTTTGATTGGGAGTCGAGACACCCGATTCACTGTTGGTCATAAACCTGTCCAATCTGCAGGATGGACAATGCTTCAGCTCCCCGAGTCTAGCAGATTTGGCTGAGGTGCAGTTATTTTACTGGAATTCCATAAGTCAAATCAGAAAGATTTCCTTGAGTGTTTTTGTTTTATTTTACATTTAAAATCTGCAATCTCTATATTGCTGCATTGATAAATTTAGTATACCTGACAACAAAGTGCACTTTGCAAAATAAGCTATAAATTAAACTGATCTAAACACCAAATGATGAAATAATTCCTTCGCATACACTGTACTTTTCATGACTGCAACTTTCTACTTTTTTTTGCATCTGCCTGGACATAGCATCCTTCGCTTCCTTACATATGTTCCTGGTGGTCTCTTCAAACAAGGAGAATGCTTGCCGTCAGACCCCTAGGTCTGAGAGATGGAGAAAGAAAAAGAAGGGGGAGAGAAAAAGAGAGAAAATATGAGAAATAGAACTGAAGTCAATACAAGTTAAAGGATGTAGAAATGAAAATAAAAGACCGAGGGAGAAACAACATTGATGGGGGAAAGGAAGAGGGCAGTCACTTAAGATAACAAGGTGTAGAGCTAGATGAACACAGCAGGTTAAGCAGCATCAGAGGAGCAGGAAGGCTGATGTTTCGGGCCTAGACCCTTCTTCAGAAATGGGGGAAGGGAAGGGGGTTCTGAAATAAATAGGAAGAGGGATAGGTGGATAGAAGATGGATGGAGGAGAAGATAGGTGGACAGGAGACAGACAGGTCAAAGAGGCAGGATGGAACCAGTAAAGGTGAGTGTAGGTGGGGAGGTAGGGAGGAGATAGGTCAGTCCAGGGAGGATGGACAGGTCAAGGGGGCTGGATGAGGTTAGTAGGTTGGAGATGGGGGTGGGGCTTGAGGAGGGCATAGGTGGGAGGAAGGACAGTTTAGGTGGACAAGGACGAGCTGGGCTGGTTTTGGGATGCAGTGGCAGGAGGGGAGATTTTGAAGCTGATGAAGCCCACATTGATACCATTGGGCTGCAGGGTTCCCAAGCGGAATATGAGTTGCTGTTCCTGCAACTTTCGGGTTTCATTGTTGTGGCACTGCAGGAGGCCTAGGGTGGACATGTTGTCTGAGGGATGGGATGGGGAATGCGACTGGGAGGTGCAGTTGCTTAGTGCGAACCGAGCGTAGATGTTCTGCAAAGTGGCCCCCATGCCTCCACTTGGTTTCCTCGATGTAGAGGAGGCCACAACGGGAACAGCGTATGCAGTATACCACATTAGCGGATGTGCAGGTGAAAAAGTGCTTGATGTAGAAAGTCTTCTTGGGGCCTGGGATGGGGGTGAGGGGGGAGATGTAGGGGCAGGTGTAGCACTTTCTGCAGTTGCAGGGAAAAGTGCGAGGTGTGGTGGGCTGGAGGGGAGTGTGGAGCGGACAAGGGAGTCATGGAGAGAGTGGTCCCTCTGGAAAGCAGATAAGGGTGGGGATGGAAAAATGTCTTTGGTGGTGGGGTCGGATTGCAGATGGTGGAAGTGTCGGAGGATGATGTGTTGGATCCAGAGGTTGGAGGGGTGGTATGTGAGGATGAGAGGGATTCTGTTTTGGTTGTTATTGCGGGGAGGGGTTGTGAGGGATGAATTGCAGGAAACACAGTTGAGGGCGTTCTCTACCACTGAGTGGGGGAAGTCGCAGTCCTTGAAAAACAAGGATATCTGATATGAATGGTAGTGGAATGTGTCATCCTGGGAGCAGATGTGGTGGAGGCATAGGAATTGGAAATAGGGGATGGCCTTTTTTCAGGAAGGTGGGTGGGAGGAGGGTGTATTCTAGGTAGCTGTGGGCGTTGGTGGGCTTGAAATGGTGATATCGTTTTCTAGGTGGTTGCCTGAGATGGAGACAGAGGTCCAGGAGGGTGAGGCATGTGTTGGAGATGGTCCAGGTGAACTTGAGGTTGGGGTGGAAGGTGTTGGTGAAGTGGATGAACTGTTTGAACTCCTCGTGAGAGCACGAGGCAGCGCTGATGCAGCCATCAATGTAATAGAGGAAGAGGTGAGGTTTAGGGCCAGTGTAGGTACGGAAGAGGGTTTGTTCCATGTAACCTACAAAGAGGCAGGCATAGCTTTGGCCCTTTGCGGGTACCCATGGCCACCTCCGTTGTCTGTAGGAAGTGGGAGGAATTGAAAGAGAAGTTGTTCAGGCTGCAGCCGAGTTTGGCGAGTGTCAGTGGAGGGAGACTGGTCGGGCCTGCGGCACAGGAAGAAGCAGAGGGCCTTTAGCCATTAAGGATGGTTTGGGAGATGATGGTTTGGTGCTCGGGGAGTGAGGTCATGATCAAGGGGCCTGTAGGAGAAGTGTCGGAGAGTTGGCGCATGGACTGAGTGATGTAGAGGTCAGTGTACCATACTACAACCGCTGCGGGTTTTATGGTAAGGTTGGGATTGGAGTGGAGGGCTGCACATTCTGCAGGGGAGAGTTTGGAGTGGGTGAGAGGGATGGAGAGGTTGAGGTGATTGATGTGTCGATGGCAGTTAGAGGTGAAAAGGTCGAGGGAGGGTAGGAGACGTTGGGGTGGTGTCCATGAGGAGGGTGTGTGTTGGAGGTGGGTGAAGGGGTCAGTGGAGTGAGGGTTAGGCTCACAGTTGAAGAAGTAAGCGTGGAGGCAGAAGCGGCGAAAAACTGCTCAACATCCAAACGTGACCGGTATTCATTGATATGTGGGTGGAGGGGATAAAGCTAAACCCTTTACTGAGGACTGACCGTTCGTCTTCAGTAAACGGGGAGGTCTGGGTGGATCATGAAGACTCGGCAGGGCTGGGTGCTGCTGCCTCCTCTGGAGCTGCTGGCTGTGGAGGTAGTGGGCAGAGCGATGTCAGTGTAGATAGTGGGCCGTGCAGCGTCGGTTGTTAGGCGGAGTTGCGTCGGCATTGGCAGTGGGCGGAGCTGTTGGTGTCAGCAGTGGGTGGAGTTGCGTCGGCGGAGTTGTGTCGACGTTGGGTGGAGTTACGTCAGTGTGGGCTGAGCAGCATTGGTGGTGGACGGAGCGGGGTAGGCGGCAGCAGCGGCAGCAATGATGGTAGGTGTGTCCTCAGTGCTTATGGAGTTGGCCTCGGAAATGGAGGCAGTGGCATCAGCAGCAATGTCAATGGTGTTAGCTGTCCTGGAAGTGGTGTACCCGGCGGCGGAGGATGTGACGTCACCCGTGGGTGCACCGACAGTGGCCTCATGGCCAGTGGCAGCAGGCACATTGGGGGGAAGGCCCTGGGTAGGGTTGATGATTTGGGAGGTGGAGGAAGCCCGTTTTGTGTGGTAGGCACCAATATGCTTACTGTACTTAATGGTTTTTAGTGTCCAATAAAGCTGAGTAGAATTGGGAGTTCAGGTTGTGGATCCTAAGAAACAGGAGGGGGCCTTTGCAGGTCTGGGAGAGGGAGGCTGTTAGTCAGTCTTTGATCAGTGATGGGCTTGTGCTCTCTTCCTGCCTTGATCTTCTGCACTTAGTGATCTGCCTTGTTTCAAAGTCAGTAACACCTTGTTGAAGCAGGTCTTGCCAACATGGGTGTTTCAGCGCACTCTCTTCGCAGCTGTTGAGGTCAAAACGAATTTTCTTCTTTGAGTTGGCTTTCAGGATTTCTCTGAAATGTTTGTGCTGGCCAGCCTGTGATTTTTGACTAGTCATGAGCAGGAGTAGTGAGCACTCTTTGATAGACAAGTGTTTGTCATTCTCACACAACGCAGTTACTGTGTCAGAACGGCTACCTCAGGGCTCCGGTTGCCTGCTTCCTAAAGATGCTAGTGTTTGTGTGATTGTCCATCCACATTTCATGTTAGACCATTCACAGGCAGTACTGATGCTATGATTCAAGCATTGTCAGATTGTAGTGATACATCACTCAGGTTTCGCAGCCATAGAGTAGTGTCAGGAAAACAACTTTTTTTTTCGTTTATTCATTAATGGGATAAGGGTGTTGCTGGCTAGGCAGCATTTATTGCCCATCCCTAATTGTGGGTGTAGAGCTGTGCTGTGGGCCTGGTGAGACATGTAGGCCAGACCAGGTAAGGATGGAAGTTTCCTTCCCAAAAGGACATTTGTGAACCGGGTGGGTTTTTCCAACAATTGACAATGGATTCATGATCGTCATTAGATTGTTAATTCCTGATATTTATTGAATTCAATTCCCACCATCTGCTGTGGCGAGATTCGAACCTGGGTGCCACAATGTTATCTATGTCTCTGGATTAACAGTCCACTGATAATACCACTAGGCCATCGCCTCCTTTAACTACCTTGCAGATTATATCTGCCTGCAGCTGAGAGGATACCTGGCTTCCTTATTTACCATATTTACCATGGTTCTTTATTTATCATAATTGAAGTATCATTTATTATCCCCGTTCCATCCCTCCCCTGAGGTCTTTGTTCCCAGTGGAAATTCTGTCCTGTGGAATGTATAACATTTGCCTCCTTAGGCTGGGCCAGAACAATGTTGGTAGTGGTCATGCTGAAATGCATAGCTCAACAGGCAAAGTTTCATTCAGGGATATTGAGAAGAGTCAGGTAGGAGTAGCCGACATATGGACAGTCTCTGGTAACATGTTTTGAAAGGGCCTAGTATGGTTGAAGCATGAATATCTGATGTAATTTTTCACAGTAAGGTATTAGCTCTCACTTCACTTTCACAAAACTAATTTGGCTTCACACAGGCAATGATTCTGGTTAATAGTTTGGGTGTCCGAAATTAAATTTAGCCACTGATCCCGAACGGCATTGTTTTATTTCAGAATCAAGAAATAAATACTGGAAATTCTGAGAAGGTCTGGAAGCATGTGTGTGGAGAAAGAGAAAACGAATTCATGTTTCTGGTCATGATAACTTGTCAGAACTGAACAAGGTTAGGAATGTAATGGGTTTTATTCAAATAAGGAGGAAGGGAAAGGGGTGAGGGGAGGATAAAGCGTAAGGGACGGTCTTCAATAAATTAGAGGACAGGAGGATTAAATGACAAAAGGGAATGGTGATGTGAAGCAAAAGATGATGTGATGGGACAAGAATCAGAGGATCTGGAAGAGGTGTAAGTGGGAAAAGCAGAGATATTACTAATAGTTACTATCTAAAAATAACAGAAATGCAGTTCTGAAATTATTGGATTCAGTGTAGACTTCAAAAAGACTGTAAAGTGCGCCAGACGAAAGATAAGGAAGTGTCCTCCAAACTTACATTGAGCTTTTCTGCAGCAGTGAGGACAGCAAGGTCAAAATGGGAATGAAGCAGAGAATAAAAATGTCAGGCAACCAGAACCTAAGGGTCACACTTGGAGACTGAACATAGGTGTTCTTCTTTTAAAAAAAGCTGCTTAATCTTTATTCGCTCTACCCAATGTGAAGGCAACTGCATTGTGAGCAGCTAATACAATATACTAAATATTAAGTGTACTTTAAAGAGTGCATAAGGACAGAAGGACTTGAAGCTTCGTGTGCTTCAATATTTGAAGGAGACAGGACATATTGAGGGAGCAGTTAGCAAACCATATGGAATCTTGGGCGTCACAAGTCAATTGACTCCTAAAGCAGGGACATTGTGCTGAATCTTCATAAAGCACTGATAGACCACAATTGGTGTATTGCGCACAGTTCGGACTGCCATGTGATAGGAGGGATACGCAAGTCCTTGAGAGGGTGCAGAGGAGATTCACTGGAATGATTTTGGGGATGGGGAATTCTGGATACAACGTAATGCTGGAGAAGCTTTGGTTGATGGTAAGAAGATGTATCGGCCTTTTACCACTGCCCCTCTCCCTATAATATGTGAAAATGGAGTGAAATATGTGAAGTTGCAGTATTTGTCTATGATGCAGTTATTTGCTTGTGTACTCTTCCCTTAGCCATAACCTCTTCTTGCATCAGTTATTTACTTCAACACAGAAGATAATGAATTTATGCCCCGACTTCACATGGATATTAATAATATTCATTAAATTCTTTGTGTGTTGTCTGAGACAATTTATTTGCAGCTGAGTTCCTCATTGTCAAGTGTCCATTAATGGATTTCACATTTGGCTGAAGAATTTAGTTCAAACAGTGTCCAAAATCAGCACTATAAATATATCACTGTTCTGCAATCAAATGTTTGTCTCCTTCAGCAAAACTACTGCCCTGTTACAAACATTAGAACCTTTAACCCCAGATGCAATGCAGCATAGATTCACCAGAATGCGAGATTACACAGAAGAGGGTTGTAACCTTTTTAATTTAGGACATTAAGGGGTGGTGTGATTAAAGCTTTCAAGATATTAATGGCTGACTGGGGAGCCCAGGACTAGAAGAAACAGCCTAAAAGTTAGAGCTAAATATTCCAGCGGTGAAATTAGAAAGCACTTCTACATAAAATGGCGTTGAAAAGTTGGAGCTGTCTTCGGGGAAATATCGTTTATGCTAGGTTTATAGCTCAGTAAGATATCGAGGAATATGGGGCCACGGTAGGTACATTGTATCGGGTTGCAGAGAGCCATATTCTCATTGGATGGTGGAAAGGGCTAGAACAGCCGAATGGCTTCCAGTTCCTTTTTAGCTTTCTGCAAAACCAATACCTAATACGCCACATACAAATGCTATTCATCTCCAGTCACGTGGGGTCAATTTCTGCACCAGCTGGGGGCACCGTAAAGGGCTGTCCTCAACCTCTCCCTTCATCTGAGGAGTGGTGACCCTCAGGTTAAGCCACTACCAGCCATCTCCCACAACCAAGGGAGCAGCTGTGTGGTCCTCTTGGATTATGGCAACTCTACCTTCTGTTTTTATTTTACTCTTATCCAGTAGTTTACTGTCAGGATCTATTTCTCCAGAAAAACTGCTACAGACAAACCACACAATATGTGTTAATTGCCTTGTGGTCTGATTCAACTGATATATCCAATTATGTCTTTTGTTAGAATGTTTTATCTTTTGATAAATTGACCTGTTTAGACTGTATACAATAGTTTTGTGGTGCATTAGTTTTTCACTTCCTAAGGTGACTAGGACTCCCATCCATATGTTTTCTAGCAAGTGATTTAGAGCAATACAAGTTTAAATCTTAAAACAGGTTTATTAATCCAGCCCAAGTAGAAAGTAAAAACATCACTACCATAAATACACAAGAGATTTTTCGTTTGGAGAAACTGTTAAAGAAAAAAATAATTTTGGATAAAGTCCAAACAAGTGAAATTATTGAATTAAACCATGGACTTTCTTAAACATGGATGGAAAATGCCCTTTTGGTTTTAACGAAATTAAGTAACCAGCCTTTTGAAGATAGTGAGAGAATTTATTTTTTTCCCAATCCCTTAATTATTACACACTTTTTTGTTGTTATTTTAGCTGTGTGATTCATCGAAGGGAAAGAAATGGCAAGTGAAGAACATTTGCCGGTATTTGATCAGTTTTATGGTATGCTGTGGGAATAAAACTGACAACTAATTAGCTTTGTTCTAGGTAATTGTTCCTCACTGTTACTTCAGAAATAATTCACCATCAGCATTTAGATGTATGTTTTCCAACTGGACAAAATAAGCTGCTTTTGGTACATGTATATAGGAAGTTTTAAGGATCATGTTCTGAGACAAAGCCTGACAATAATGCGGTCTAGGTTTATATTAGGACATGGGTATATGAGAAAATAAAGACGGTTCTTTACTCTTTTGTATTTTTCATAGATGATCTTGCATCCAAAGCGAATATCATCATTGACCCTGCAGAGATCTCTGCCATTTCAATGGACGACTTGGATGAGGATGATGAGAGTGTAACTCAGCAGGTACAAAACCACAGCAGAACTTTTTCTGACTAAGTTTAGATTGTTTAACTTGTTAGGTCCCAGGAGTGGATGAAACTAATGCTAGCCTAGAGTACTCTGAGGATTGTGTGAAGGGTGTGTACGTGTTTTAAGATGCAGACTTCAGATCTTCAAATCAAGAGTGTAACTCTTGGTCAGACATTGATACATTATTCTCTTAGCACCACAACATATTGCAAATGCTTTGTAATTACATTGTGTGTAGCAACTGAAACTGCATAAAGTGCAAATAGCTTCCCATTAATCTTTATTTGTGGAATCTACACTATCAGAGCATAAAAGTACCCTCTGTTATAGTATTTACAGCACAAAAAAAGGCCAATTGGCCCAACAGGTCCATTCGAGAAATAAAAATAGAAAATGCTGGAGAAACTCAGCAGGTCTGACAGCATCAGTGGAAAGAGAAACAGAGTTAACATTTCGAGCCTGATATTACACATCCTTGGAAATAAAAGGAGCTGGAAAATGGTGCTTTTTGTGCTCTTGAGGAGGAGTAAGTAGAACGGATTTTAACGGTGCCCAGAGCAAAAAAAAACAAATGCAGTGATAATGGTGAAGCACCAGTATCAGTGCTTCAAACAAGCCTAACATTGTTTTAACCCAGAAACACTGATGCAGCAGGAAAACCCAAGTACTGCACTATGTTTATCTGCTACCCCAGGAGCACTCTTTGAGCAGGAATATCATCCTATTTTGTTAATCCACTGTGCAAGCAGTGGATCTTAAATAATATTTTCATGATCCAGCATACCAAGAAAATCTCTCACGACAGCACTCAACCCTAGCTGCTAATTAATGTTGACTTGTGAAACATGACATGGAAGTTATAACAGCCCTGAGGGATTCAGTCACAGAACTATGAAATTAATTGGATCAGATGTGTCAAGATCCAGGAGTCCAAACTAACTTCAGAGAAAGAGAGGGCATCTAGTGTAAATATATTAGATATTCAACATCATGTCAATTAGAGGATGGATAGAACAGCTTTGAATGTGTCATGCTAACCTTGTAGGAGAAATCCATACCAGGAATAAAGAAGGCAAGCACAGGCTAAACAAATGTGAATTTAAATGCAGTAACAAATTACTGGCAATATGATGTCGGAAAAAAATAACTTTTAAGTGAGCTGCAAGGAGAAACGATAAGGGGTTCACTGGGATACATACAGCCTCAAGGCACAATATACATTAAAGAATGATCAAAGGGGATGAAAGATATCTAGCAAAGGAATGTTAATGCTTCTACAAGGCATAATTGTCCTATAATAGTAACAAAGCAGTCAAAGAAGTTAAACTGTAGAAAGTACATAAAGGTTTCAATGTCAAGATTGAGCATACTGCAGTAAATAATCTGACTGCTTCTTTAAAGTACTTACTAAGGAAGGCAATGAATGACATGCCTAACCATGACAGAATTGATGGATTTTGTTTTCCCTTCACTCTTTCTTGGAATGTATGCATTGCTAGCAAGGCCAGCAATTGTTGTCCATCTCAAATTACCCTGCAACTGAGTGGTTTGCTCGACCATTTCAGTGGGCAGTTAAGAGTCAACCTAATTGTCAAGAGTCTGGAGTCAAATGTAGGCTGCACAAGGTAAGGTTGACAGCTTTCCTTTCACAAAGTACATTAGTGAGGTGGATGGGGTTTTTAGAACAATCAATGATAGTTATATTCCATATTTATGAGCTTGAACGTAGGCTTTTGGATTGCCAGATCATTGAAGTTACCTTTATGCCACCATCTTCCCTTCCTTTTATGCATGTAAGGTAAAAAATGGACCTGAAGGGCTCAAAACAAGTGGTGTTCCAGTTACAGACGGTTTTAATCTCAGTAATGAAGTAGTGCAGGGAGAAGCTTTGTGATGCGCTAATGATCATAATGAAGGAATCATTGCATACGGGGAACTGTCGAAACAGGATACAGCTGATTGGAAATGAGCAGATGTGATGCATTTACTCTTGAAAAATGATTAAACAGAGACAGTTATTAACATTACGAGGTAGCAAGAACTGCAGATGCTGGAGTCAGAGATAATACAGTTTGGAGCTGGAGGAACACTGCAGGCCAGGCAACATCAGAGGAGCAGGAAATTTGACATTTCGGGCCAGGACCCTTCTTAAGAAATGGTGAGGGGCAAGGGAGCCGGGAAATAAATGGAGAGGAGGGGTTGGGCCAGGGCAAGGTAGGTGGGATGGTGATAGGTGGATTCAGGTAGGGAGTGGTGCGGATTGGTCAGTGGGTTGGGTGGGGTGGACAGATGGGAGACAAGTTGGACAGGTTATGTCGGGTCAACACGGCGGGAGGGAGAATGGATGCGGCTGGGGTGATGTTATGTTGGATGTAGGTAGTGGGTAGTGGAGATTGGTCAGTGGGAGGGGCAAGGTGGATTGTTGGGGAAGAAGATAGACGTGTGTCAGGTCAAGGATGCCGGCATGGGGGTAGGTTTGGACATGGGATGAGGCCAGGGATGGGGAGATTTTAAAACTAGTGAATTCTATGTTAAGGCCATCAGGCTGTAGGCTCTCAAGATGGAATATGAGATGTTGCTCGTCTGAACTCATCTCCACTTAGCTTGAGTCTGTATTTTCCCCCAATGCCAGTACCAATTTTTCAAAGTTACAAATTGTACAAGCTAACAGGGACAGTGGAAATCAGCCCAGGAACTCCCCACTTACGTACGGGACACCACCCATGCCCTCCACTTCCTCCAAGACTTCCAATTCCCTGGCCCCCAAAACGTTGCCTTCACTATGGACATCCAGTCCCTATACACTTGCATCCCCCATGCAGATGGCCTCAAAGCCCTCTGCTACTTCCTGTTTTGCTGGCCCAACTAGTTCTCCTTCACCGACATCCTTGTCAGCTTAACTGAACTTGTCCTTACCCTTAAAAACTTCACCTTTAACTCCTTCCACTTCCTACAGACTAAGGAGATGGCCATGGGCATCCGCATGGGCCCAAGCTGTGCCTGCCTCTTTGTAGGATACGTGGAACGGCGCCTCTTCTGCTGCTAAACTGCACTATCTCCCATTGCTACATTGATGACTGTACTGGCATTGCCTCATGCTTCCAAGAGGAGCTTGAATAGTTAATCAACTTTACTAATACCTTCCTTCGCAATCTCAAGTTCGCCTGGACCATCTTCCTCCCCTTCCTGGACCTCTCCGTCTCCGTTTCTGGTAACTGCCTCAACACCGATATCTATTTCAAACCCACTGACTCCCATGACTACCTGAACAACAACACCTCTTGCCCACACTCCTGCGAGGATACAGTCCCTTATTCCTGATTCCTACCTCTCCACCATATCTGCTCCCAAGATACAGTGTTCCAGCCCCGAACATCCCAGATGCCCTCCTGTTTCAAGGACCACAATTTCCCCCCTCCAGTGATCAAAAATGCTCTCTACCGCATTTCTCGCACTTCTGTCCTCAAACCCCATCCCCTAAAATAAGAAAGACAAAAACCCCTAGTCCTCACATACCATCCCACCAACTTCCTCAACCAATGTATCATTCTCCACCACTTCTGCCACCTACAATCCAATACCACGAGCAAAGAGATATTTCCCTCCTCTGCCCTGTCTGCCTTTTTGTAGGGACCGCTCATTGTGATTCCCTCGTCCACTCCACACTCCCCGCTCGCCCCACCACCCCAGCATCTTTCCCTGCAACCGCAGGAAGTGCTACACCTGCCCCAAACCTTCCCCCCCTTGTC
Organism: Stegostoma tigrinum; assembly: GCF_030684315.1. Taxonomy (NCBI): domain Eukaryota; kingdom Metazoa; phylum Chordata; class Chondrichthyes; order Orectolobiformes; family Stegostomatidae; genus Stegostoma; species Stegostoma tigrinum. The sequence goes on along the minus strand of NC_081364.1, from coordinate 65,780,174 downwards.
TCCATACAGAGCCCAAGACAAACTGTCCATATCAGATGGGGGTTCACCTATACATCCTCCAACCTGGTCTACTAAATCCGTTGCTCCCAAGGCGCCCTCTTCTACATCGGTGAGACCAAGCGCAGATGTGGAGACTGTTTCACGGACCATCTTCACCCAGTGTGACAAACAACACCACCTTCCGGTTGTGAACCATTTTAACTTCCCCCTCCCACTCCCTGGGTGATATGTCCATTCTGGACTCTCTCCACTGCCCCAATGACGCCACATGCAAACTAGACGAGCAGTGTCTCATATCCCGCCTCGGGAGCCTGCAGCCCTATGGCCTAAACATGAGATTCACCAGTTTTACAGCCTCCTCACCCCTAGCCTTATCCCATGTTCAAACTTTACTCTCATCTCTACCTGCTTGACCTGGCACAACGTGTCTATCTTCTTCCCCACTTATCCACCCTACCTTTGCCGCCGACTAATCCCCACTGCTCCCTACATGTATTCAACCTATCACCACCCTATCTACCTTCCCCCAGCCCCAATCATCTTCCCTCCTGCCTCCTTGACCCAAAACAACCCATACATCTTCTCTCCCACCTACCCACCCCAGTCATCCCATTGACCAATTCCCACCACTCCTTACCTGGATCTATTCACCATCCCACCTACCTTCCCTGGCCCCATCCCTCCTCATTCTATTTATTCTTGAGCTCCCTTCCCCCTCCCCATCTCTGAAGAAGGGTCCGATCCAAAATGTCAACTTTCCGGCTAGTAACATGAGTCTAGTTCCAATTTCTATAAAGTATCGGAATTTACTTAGAGTGAATTTGCAGATCGTCTGTAGGAAAGTAGCTCTGTGGGGATTCAGGGTATAAAGAACAAACATGCCGAAGACTTTAAGCAGAATGGAGTGGAGTGATCTGAGCTCAGTTTTAAGGCCACTGCTGTTTCACATTCACGTTGGAGCTTTGAATTCTAAAAACAATGCCAATTTTTCAAAGTTACAAATGGTACAAGCTAACAGGGACAGTGGAAATCAAAGAAAGCAGTTCAAAAATTGCAGGATGAGCTGTCAAAATATGTACAAGGGCAGAGGAACCCACACATGTCTGGTTTGATGTGTAACTCTGATCAGTTTTATGACACACTCTGACTGTTGATTTCTGCTCTCCTGTTTGCATATGTCCTCAATCTGGCAGAGGCCAAGTGGTGCTGCTGCAGGTGCAGGAAGTCTTGCCAGGCCGAGCTGGTTAAGTTCACCAACGCTGGGTCGAGCCAATAGGTTCTTAAGCACGGCAGCTGTGAGTTTGATGAATCCCCGTCGATCCTTGACCTCAGTCGAAAAGGTGAAGGTTCGTACTCTGAGTGTGGAGCAGAGGACAGAGGAGGACAGTAAGTATCCAGCCAGTAGATGCTCAATTTGAGGTTTGGCCATCATTGCAAGAAGATTTTATAATTTTGATTTCCTTGTCAAAGAAAAGGTAACTTGAGAGTATGCAGTGGAAGTTCACTAAGCTGATACCGGGGTTGCCAGGACTGCCTTTTGAGGAGGAATTGGTGCGAATAGGCTTGTATTCACTAGAGTTTAGAAGAATGAGAGTAGGTCTGAATGAAAATGTATAAGATTCAAACTGGGCTGAACAGACTATATGTAAGGCGGATGTTTTCCTTGCTTGGAGAGTATAGAACAAGTAGACACAGTCTTCTGATACAGGGTAGACTATTTAACTTTGAGTTGAGGAAAGATCCCTTCACTCAAAGGGTAATAAACTTTGTAAAATTTGCCACCCAAGAAGGCAGTGGAAGCCAAAGCACTGAATATATTCAGGATGAGATTAATAAATTATTATAAACTAAAGGCATCTAGGGGTATGGGTAACAAGTGGGAATATGGCATTTAGATAGAGTATCAACCATCATCACATTGGAAGGAGGAGCAGGGTTCAAGAGCTGAATAGCCTGAATTGCACGTGGTTCCGATGTTTTACAGTTTGAAAGCAGTTACAGAGGCAGTAAGATGGACTGTTGTTGGGGAAGGGGCTTGTGTGAGTTGTGTGGTAAAAACACAAGTATGGAGATATAGAGGAGTAAAGAACAAAAGGGGAAGGTGTGACTTGTGCTTTTAGATGACGTACAAGCTTTGAGAAAACATGAGATGAGTTACTCACTGCAGAATCCAACTTCCATCCTGCTTTTGTAGCTATGATGATAATACCCCCAGGAGGCTGGCTCTAGTATTGTGTAATGAGGGGAAATTAATTGATGACATCAAAGTTTAGGATCTTCTAGGCAGTAGTGACCATTGTATGATAGAATTCAAAACTCAGTTTGTGTGTGAGAAAGTGCAGTCCCATTATAGTGTTCTGGAATTAAACAAAAGAAATTACAAAGTCACAAGGATAGATTTGGCAGTTGATAAGCAATGGCAGTTGTTTAAGGAGCTACTCAATTCCCCACGAATACATTGTATCCCAATGAGGAACAAAGATAGTAAGGGAGCTAAAAAACATGCATGACTGAAATAGAAGGTCAAGGACAATATAAAGTCAAGACTAAGGTACACCATATTGCAGAGGCAAGTGGCAGGCAGGAGGATTGGGATACTAAAAAGTTAATTAAAAGAGCTAAGGCAAGTTACAAGAGAAAACTAGCACAAAATATCAAAAAGGATAACAAAAGCTTCTATAGGTAAATAAAAGGGAAGAGAGTTGTTTTGGTGAATGTTAGTCCCTTGGAAGATGAAACTGGAGAGTTAATAGTGGGGAACCCTGAAATGGCAGAGATGTTAAATCAGGTCTTCATGATGGGGGACAATAGTACAAAAGGGTAAATCACAAAGTTGGATCATATGGGATTAGGGGTAATGTATTAGCTTGGATAGGTGACTGGCTAATGGAAAGAAGACAGAGTTGGGATAATGGGAACTGCAGATGCTGGAGAATTCCAAGATAATAAAATGTGAGGCTGGATGAACACAGCAGGCCAAGCAGCATCTCAGGAGCACAAAAGCTGACGCTTCGGGCCTAGACCCCCTCTGGTGGAGGGTCTAGGCCCGAAGCGTCAGCTTTTGTGCTCCTGAGATGCTGCTCGGCCTGCTGTGTTCATCCAGCCTCACATTTTATTATCAGAGAGTTGGGATAAGTGTTTTTTTTCTAGATGGCAAGAAGTAACTAGTGAGGTGCCAAAGTGTTTGGTCCCCAGCTATTTGCAATCTACATTACCCACTTAGATACAGGGTTAGAAGGCTCTGTAGCCAACTTGGCAGACGACACAAAAATAGACGGGACTGTAAATAGCAGTGTGGAAATAATAACCTTACAAATGGATACAGATACTTTAGGAGAGTAGGAAAAAATGTAGCAGATGGAGTTGAAGTTGCTAAGTGTGAGGTCCTGCATTTTGGTCGGAAAAATGTGAAGGCGACTATTGTCTAAATTGGGAGAGACTTCGGGGTGCTCCATGCAGAGGGATCTGGGTGTTCTCATTCATGAGTCATAGAAAATTAGCATGGAGGTACAGCAGATAATTGGCTTTTGTAGCTAAAGGAATAGAATATAAGGGTAAGGAAGTATTGTAACTATACAAGGCATTGGTGAAACTGCACTTGGAGTATTGTGCACGGTTTTGGCCCCTTTATTTGAGGAAAGATGTAGTGGCATTGGAGGGAGTTGAGAGAATGTTCACTAGATTCATCCCAGAGATGAGGGGTTTGTTGTATGAAGACAGATTGAACAGTTTAGGCCCACACTGTATGGAATTTAGAAGAATAAGGAGAGATCAAATTGTCGTGTTCAAGATGATAAAAGTTATAGATAAAATAGACGTGGAGCAGATGCTTCCTTTTGTGGGGCAGTCTGGGATGAGGGTCATAGTCTTAGGATAAGGGGTAGCAAATTTAAAACAGAGTTGAGGAGAAATTGCTTCTCTCAAAGGGTTGTGAATCTGTAGAATTCGCTATCCCAAAATGCGATGGATACTGGGACAGTGAGTAAATTTAAGGAGGAGTTAGACAGTGTTTTAGTTGGTAGTGGGTTGAAGAGGAGTAGGCAGAAGGCAAGAAGATGGGGGGTGAGGAGAAATCAGCCATGATCGAATGGTGGAGCAGAGTTTGATGGGCCGAATAGTCTAATTCTGCCTCTATATGTTATGAACTTACAAAGGTAGATGGTGGGGAATTCAGAGGTGATGGTATTGCCGTTGACTGTCAAGGGAAGGTGTTCAGGTTCTCTCTCGTTGGAAGTGTTCATTGCCAGGCATTTGCCATTTTTCGTACTCAAGCTTGATTGTTGCCAAGTGATGCTGAATGCAGGTACAGACAACTTCAGTTACTGAAGAATTGTGAATGGTGCTTAGCACTTTTCCTGGCATGCAGTTCTCCAGGAAGTGAACACACACTGTCCTTCAGTAGCCAGAGACTCAAATGATGCATGAACCCAGGTGAAATTGTGAAAGGTGTTTCTTCATGCAGCAGGATTTGCCAAAAGTGATTAATGATCAGTCTGTTGGGAGTATAACATAGCATATATAGCATAGCTGGCACAGGACCAGCAAAGGTAAGAGCATGGAGATATCTCCAGCATGAAACTGTCCACAAATGCGGTGTGACTGAAACAGTTACTGGTGTCGATGGTAGCCACGATGTAGAGGTGCCAGTTTGGTCTGAGGTGGACAAAGTTAGACGGCACGCAACACCAGATTATTGTCCAACAGGTTTATTTGAAATTACAAGCTTTCAGACTGCTGCTCTTTTGTCAGGTGAAGTCCCTGAAGAAGGAGCAGCGCCCCAAAAGCTCATGATTTCAAATAAACCTGCTGCACTATGACCTCGCATCATGTGACTTCTGACACTTGCAAAGGTGGAAAAAAAGATGTGCACCCTCTGATTCACCTAGTGCCTGACCGCCTCAAGTTAATGTGGTAACCAGCAATTGTTTAACACTTAGAGGAAACCTTCATTGCACTGAATAATGTACATAGACTATATAGAACAGTACAGTGTAGTACAGGCCCTTTGGCCCACGATGTTGTGCCAAACATTTCCCCTGAACCTAAGGTCTATCTAATCTCCATCTCTAACTTATACCATCGTCCACATGCCTATCCAATAGCCACTTAAATGCCCCTAATGAGGCCGCTTGAAAGTTAATCTTATTATTTTACGCCAGTCAACTTGGGGTTAAGCGGTGCACCACTATTGAGCTAATGTGGCCCAATTTGTTATTAATATCAGCTTTTCCTTGTGCTTTGACAATACAGACCTATGAATTATAAGTAAGCCTAGGCTTATTGAAACATAAGATTCTTACGGGTCTTGGCAGAATAGAGGCAGAGAGGTGGTTTCTCGTCGGGAGAGAATCTAGAACCTGATGGCATACTCTCACAGGAAGGGGTCTCTGATTTAAGACAAGATGAGTGGGAATTTCTTATTTCAAAGGGTAGTGACTTTGCGAAGTTCTTTACCGCAGAGAGATGTCAAGGCTGAGATTGGAAGATTTTTAATCCGTAAGGGAATTAGGTTATGAGAGAAAAGGCAAGACAGTGGAGTTGAGAATTAACAATCAGCTACACTCTCATTGAATGATGGAGTGTACCTGATGGACCAAATTGTCTACTTCAGCTCCTATGTCTAATGATCATTCACCTTCAATAGACTGCTCAACTATTCATTAATAACTTATCATATCTGATCGTGGTCTCGATTGCACATTCCCATCTATCTTAGATTCTTGGCTAGTAAGGGGATTATTCTACCTCTGCCTTAATATATGCAATAGTCCTGCCTCCACCATTCTTTGGAGCGAGATTTTCAAAGACCCATGACCCGCTGAGAGAAAAAAAAATCCTTTAATCCCCATCTTAAATGGGCAACCCATATATTCAAGTCATGTCCCTTCATTGTAATCTCTACCACAAGGAGAAACCTCCCTTCGTCTTCGATCCTGTCGAGTCTCCTCAGAATCTTATATGTTTCAATAAGACCACTTCTCATTCTTCTGAACTCCAGTGAATGCAAGTATAGCCTGTCTAATGTTCCCTCACAAGGTAAACCAGTATCAATGACACAACACTATCCAAGTGCCACGCAATGACCATTTCCAACAAGATGGAATCTAATCATTGCTACTTGACATTGAATGGCATTACTGTCACTGAATACCACTCAAAACAGCCTGAGGGTAAGCATTGACTAGAAACTGGACTGGACTAACCTAACCCTCCCTCCACTGACCCCTTCACCTGCCTCCAACACAAGTCCTCCTGGACACCCCCCCCCCACCCTCCCTCGACCTCTTCATCTCCAACTGCCGTCGAGACATTAACCGCCTCAGCCTTTCCACCCTCTCACCCACTCCAACCTCTCCCCCACAGAACGGGCAGCCCTCCGCTCCAACCCCAACCTCACCATCAAACCCGCAGACAAGGGCGGCGCAGTGGTAGTATGGTGCACTGACCTCTACATCGCCGAGGCCAAACGTCAACTCTCCGACACCACCACCTACCGCCCCCTTGATCATGACCCCACCCCCGAGCACCAAACCATCATCTCCAATACCATCCATGCCCTCATCACCTCAGGGGACATCCCACCCACAGCATCCAACCTTATTGTTCCCCAACCCCGCGCAGCCCATTTCTATCTCCTTCCCAAAAACCACAAATCCGCCTGCCCTGGTCGACCTATTGTCTCAGCCTGTTCCTGCCCCACCGAACTCATCTCCACCTGTCTGGACTCCATTTTCTCCCCTTTGGTCCAGGAACTCCAACCTACGTCCGTGACACCACCCACACCCTCCACCTCCTCCAGAACTTCCAATTCCCTGGCCTCCAACACTTCATTTTCACCATGGACGTCCAGTCCCTATACACCTGCATTCCTCATGCAGATGGCCTCGAGGCCCTCTGCTTCTTCCTGTCCTGCAGGCCTGACCAGTCCCCCTCCACCGACGCCCTCATCCGCCTAGCCGAACTCGTCCTCACTCTCAACAAGTTCTCTTTCGATTCCTCCCACTTCCTACAGACAAAGGGGGTGGCCATGGGTACCCGCATGGGCCCAATCTATGACTGCCTCTTTGTAGGTTACGTGGAACAGTCCCTCTTCCGCACCTACACAGGCCCCAAACCCCACCTCTTCCTCCGTTACATTGATGACTGTATCGGCGCCGCCTCTTGCTCCCAAGAGGAGCTCGAACAGTTCATCCACTTCACCAACACCTTCCACTCCAACCTCATGTTCACCTGGGCCATCTCCAACACATCTCTCACCTTCCTGGACCTCTCAGTCTCCATCTCAGGTAACCAGCTAGAAACTGATGTCCATTTCAAGCCCACCGACTCCCACAGCTACCTAGAATACATCTCCTCCCACCCACCCTCCTGCAAAAATTCCATCCCCTATTCCCAATTCCTCCGCCTCCGCCGCATCTGCTCCCAGGATGAGGCATTCCACACCCGCATATCCCAGATGTCCACGTTCTTCAAGGACCGCAACTTTCCCCCCCCCCCCATAGTGGTCGAGAACGCCCTTGACCGCGTCTCCCGCAATTCCTGCAACACATCCCTCACACCCCGCCCCTGCCACAACCACCCCAAGAGGATCCCCCTCATTCTCACATACCACTCCAGCCTCCGGATACAACGCATCATGCTCCGACACGTCCGCCATCTACAATCCGACCCCACCACCCAAGACATTTTTCCATCCCCACCCTTGTCTGCCTTCCGGAGAGACCACTCTCTCTGAGACTCCCTTGTCCGCTCCACACTCCCCTCCGATGCCACCACACCTGGCACCTTCCCCTGCAACTGCAGGAAGTGCTACACTTGCCCCCACACCACCTCCCTCACCCCCATCCCAGGCCCCAAGATGACTTTCCATATTAAGCAGATGCTCACCTGCACATCTGCCAATGTGGTATACTGTATCCATTGTACCCGGTGTGGCATCCTCTACATTGGGGAAACCAAGTGGAGGCTTGGGGACCGCTTTGCAGAAACCTCAGCTCGGTTCGCAATAAACAACTGCACCTCCCAGTTGCGAACCGTTTTAACTCCCCCTCCCATTCCTCAGACAACATGTCCATCATGGGCCTCCTGCAGTGCCACAATGATGCCACCTGAATGTTGCAGGAACAGCAACTCATATTCTGCTTGGGAACCCTGCAGCCCAATGTGGATTTCACAAGCTTCAAAATCTCCCCTTCCTCCACTGCATCCCAAAACCAGCCCAGCTTGTCCCCGCCTCTCTAACCTGTTTTTCCTCTCACCTATCCCTTCCTCCCACCTCAAGCTGTACCTCCATTTCCTACCTACTAACCTCATCCCGCCTCCTTGACCTGTCCATCTTCCCTGGGCTGACCTATCCCCTCCCTACCTCCCCACCTATACTCTCCTCTCCACCTATCTTGTTTTTTCTCCATCTTCAGTCCATCTCCCCCTCTCTCCCTGTTTATTCCAGAACCCTCTCCCCATCCCCCTCTCTGATGAAGGGTCTAGGCCCGAAATGTCAGCTTTTGTGCTCCCGAGATGCTGCTTGGCCTGCTGTGTTCATCCAGCCCCACGCTTTGTTAACCATATAAATACTTCGGCTACAGGAATAGTTGAGGGGCTCGGAATCCTGCAGTGAGTAACTCGCCTCCTGACTTCCCAAAGCCTGTGCACCATCTACAAGGTGCAAGTCAGAAGCATGATATGGATACTCTTCTCTTGCCTGGATGAGTGCAACTCCAACAACACTCAAGGACATAGATTCCAGTATTTTTTTTTTGATAATAGATATTAGGCTAACCAGCTTGTAGTTTCCTGATTTCTGTCTCCTTCCTGTCTCGAATTGAGTAGTCACATACAATTTTCTGGTCTGATGGGATCTTTGCAGTACCTAGGGAGTGTTAAAATTAAGACCAATGCATCTTCAACCTCAGCAACTACTTTATTTTATCATCTTAGGAGAAAGTCCATCAGGGCTAGAGGACTTACTGGATTTTCATTCTGATAATTTTATTTGTATATTTTCCATGGAGATTGTACTCATTTCAAGTTCCTCACACCCTTTCATATTGTGGTAGTTATTTCTGGAGTATTATTTGTATCCTGCTCAGTGAAGTTAGGTGTAATTTGTCCAATTCATCTACCATTTCTCTGTTTTGCATTATTAATTCTCCAGATACACACTCTGGAGGTTATGCATACTTTACCTTTTTTTCCTTTTAAATACCTATACAAACTGTTGCAACCTAAGGCTGAAAGTCTGAAGCATCATAAAATTACTAACTTTACAAAGTTAACTCTTTACCATAGCTTACATTTAGTCAATTGGCCCATTTCTAAGTAAGTTGATACAAGTCAGTACAGATCCATATACCAACTCTACTTTCTTTGGGCTTGAAGATGGCATGTTCTTTCAGTCATGATACAGGAATGACCTAGATAGAGGCTGAGCAGCTTTACAGTGTAACTCCATAACATTAGTGTATCATCTTCACTCTGTTCTCAATCCCATGGTGCATTTTTGTAAAGTGAAGCTGAGTAGAGTTACATGATGGTACTGTAACCCTAACCCTGCCAAGATTTGTATTGGCTACTGTTAGTTTTATTGTGTGATTGCATCCAAACAAAGTTAGTCCTGAAATGTTAATTTCCCTACTAATCCCATGAGTGCCTGGTTCTGATTATACTTCTATCTGGTCAGTCTGCAGTATTAAGGTGGTGGCAGAATCACAGCATGAGTGATCCTCGTAAAGCTGTCTGAACTGTGTGATTATTTGATGACTGTTATGGAGCTGATGCACAATGATACTTTGCTTCTCCTTATAGTTGAAGGAAACCACGGAAATGATGGCCTGTTGTTAGGGCGTCCCCCTGACGAACCAGATCACCCGATCACAGAGAAATCTTTACTGGAAATCCTGGATGGTGCTATCATGATGTACAACCTGAGTGTGCACCAACAGCTTGGCAAGGTAACATGCTCATTCTGTTGAGGGACTGGTGTGATGGTCTCATTGAACATCATGGAGGGCTGTACTGTTCCTTCTTCACAGTATAGCTGTGGGATCTGTTACAGCAAATTGAGATAGGTCCATGGTTCAACATGTTATGCAAGAAACGGCACTAGTATTACATTGAAATTTCAGCTTGAATTCGTAAGTCTCTGAAGTAGTGCTTGAGCCACAACCTTCTGTTTCAGAGGCATAAGTGCAACCAATTGAACGTTACTACAATACAGCCTGTTTTATTGGCTGTGAAAGAAAAGAAAAATGACCTGCATTTATGCAGCACCTTTTATGCCAACCAGTGATCTCAAAGTGCTCTACAACCATTGAAGTACTTTTGAAATGTAATCATGGTTGTAATATAAGAAATATTGCAACTAATTTGCACATAGCAAAATCTCTTGAAAAACAGTAACATGATGACTGAATAATCTTGTTTTTGTGGTGATTATTGAGAGATAGATATTGACCAGTCGATAAGCCCCTGTTCCTTCTCCAAACAGAGGCATGGGATCTTTTGAATCCATCAGGCAGTCAGATTACCCTGACCTTAATGACACATCTGTACAATGCCACCACTAGCAATGCAGCACTCACTCGACTCTCTGCTCTGGAGTATCAGCACAGATTTTTGCGCTGAAATCCTCATGTGGAACTTGGTCTGGAACCTTGTACCTCTGAGTCAGAGTATTACTGTTGGTATTAAGGGCTCTAAGACAGGGAACTTTGCATTCTATAATCAGTAAAAATGTTTGAGGGCACTCTGGGGGGAGAAAAGTACAAAATGAAGCATTTCAAGAAGGTGGGCTAATTAGTGTGAAGGAGATCAAATATTAAAATAATAATGGAAGTTGAACAGCTGTCTTATTTGGATTTTAGCAAAACATTTTACGCAAGAGTGAGAAACATGGCTAGAAGATAATCAGGGTACAGCCTTGAAGTAAAGAGAAGACCTTTTAGATCAGAGATAAGGAGAAACTTCAGCTGGAGAGCGGTAAATGTATGGAATTCACTACCACAGAAGGTTGTAGAGGCCAGGCCATTGAACATATTTTAGATGGAGATAGGTTCTTGATTGTCAAGGGGATCAAGGGTTAAGGGTGGGAAGTGGGAGAATGGGTTTGAGAAACTTATAATCCATGATCGAATGACAGAGCAGACTCAGTTGACTGAATGGCCTAATTTCAGCTCTGTTGTCTCATGGTCCTATGGTGTATGCAGATAACACGAAGATTGGTGGAGTAGCAGATAGTGAAGGGGACTGTCAGAGATTACAGCAGAACATAGACAGATTGGAGAGTTGGGCAGATAAATGGCAGATGGAGTTCAATCCGGGCAAATGCGAGGTGATGCATTTTGGAAGATCTAAGTCAAGAGTGAACTATACAGTAAATGGAAAAGTCCTGGGGAAAATTGATGTACAGAGAGATCTGGGTATTCAGGTCCATTGTTCCCTGAAGGTGCAATGCAGGTCAATGGAGTGGCCAAGAAGGCATACGGCATGCTTTCCTTTATCGGGTGGGGTATTGAGTACAAGAGTTGGCAGGTAATGTTGCAGTTGTATAAGCCTTTGATTCAACCGCATTTAGAGTACTACGTACAGTCTGGTTACCACATTACCAAAAGGATGTGGATGCTTTGGAGAGGGTGCAGAGGAGGTTCACCAGGATGTTGCCTGGTATGGAGGGTGCTCGCTCTGAAGAAAGGTTGAGTAGATTAGGATTATTTTCATTAGAAAGACGGAGATTGAGGGGGGGGGGACCTGATTAAGGTCTACAAAATCATGCGGGGTCTAGACAAGGTGGATAGCAAGAAGCTATTTCCCAGAGTGGGGGACTCAATTACTAGGGGTCATGAGTTCAACGTGAGAGGAGGAAGGTTTATGGGAGATATGTGTGGAAAGTTCTTTACGCAGAGTGTGGTGGGTGCCTGGAATGCATTGCCAGCGGAGGTGGTAGACGCAGACACGATAGTGTCTTTTAAGATGTATCTGGACAGGTACATGGATGGGCAGGGAGCAAAGGGATACAGACCCTTAGAAAATAGATGATAGGCTTAGACAGAGGATCTCGATCAGTGCAGGCTTGGAGGGCCGAAGGGCCTGTACCAGTGCTATAATTTTCTTTGTTCTTTGTCCTTTGTCTTTTGTATAAAAAGGGATAGTAAACAGTTTGTGTTGGCTGCTGTTTGACCTGATGTAGAGACATGTGTAAATGTGAGTATGGGTTTACAATGGGGCAGCCATAACCCTTATCAGAGTTGAGAGAACAGCACCTGAGCTCAGGAAGATGGGACCATTTATGTGAAAAAATTTCATTGAAATTTCCTGAGTGCTGTGGATGTAGTGAAACTGAATCTACGTAAACGATGCCAGAACCTCAAACTATAGGGTGTGGCTCCTCGTTCAGAGGAAAACAGGGTGATAGAAAGCTTGAATTTAAGTACTTCATGTGGAGGACCTTTTAATGTTTGGAGCAGATTGTCTGTGGAAGCAAATCAAGAGGAAGTTGGATCAGAGTTTGCATTTGGAAGTGATCAGGAGCTTGAAGAGGCAGAAAATAACAGCTTTCTTTTGATCTTTGAGATCAACCAGATGTGTTTAGTCCTGTGGTATTTTCAGGTTCAGGTCATTGCTGCCATTCCAATCATTGACCAGAAATGTGTAAAGAAGACCTCAATGTAGCCGCCTCTCGCCTGTCATTGAGTGTTAAGCAGAGAAAAGGAAACCTGTGAACTCTGTAGCAGGGATGAGCAATCTCACCCTGGGATCACCAGTAGCTCAGTAGGACACGCTGAACCAAGGATCACCATGTGAACAACATCTGCCATACAGAATATTATACTTGCACAGTATTGCATTAAAGCCAGTCGATTGGATGTTTAAGATGCAGAGGCACTCCAATTCTGTCAGTGTTGTTGTGATGATTCGGTTTTGTTATTATTGATGTCTCTGCATGTGTGATGGCTATGCCTATCATTCAGCAGAAATTTTGCTGGAAATTGTAATGTTTCATTTGAGAGTCAGTCTCTTCTGCATTTTAAGTGACAGGTAATTTTTAGAATTGCTCTCTCACTTACTTTCTGGAGGATTGCAAGCGTTACAATGGAGGAGGGTCCATCACAACATTCATGATCAGCAAAAGATGTCTGTTAAAGTTCTGAGCTCTTTCAGTTCTTTTTTTGAAAACATGGATATCTCGGTCTCTGTATCTTTTCCTTCTAACAAGAGAACTCTAAGAAATCCCACAACCCAAAGAGAGATGTACAAAGAAGGTACCTGAAGAAAGATGGAAATGACGAAACCAGGGAGGTGCATTTTCACATAGTTATGAGATGCTTGCTGTGCTTAGCTGTTTTGTATTTTGGCATAAGCTATCTAGCTTGTAATTGGAGGATACATACTATGAACAGCTGTGACCCTGGCTCTGTGCTACATAGCTGTGAAGATTTGCACTTTGTGTCTGGGTATAATACTGACATGAGGAACAACTAGAAACAGCCTGATATTCACAGAAACACTGCATTATTCCAATGCAGAAGGAAGCCATTTGGCCCATCGTGTCTGCAGTGGCTCTCCAAAAGAACATTTCACTTTAACTGAAGTCAATATATGCTTCATCTACCTGGCGTTTGTGTCTGAGAGCAGTAATGGTTTGGTACCTTTGTTTTAAAAAGTGGTATTACAGCTACTTGATATTATTTTATTCTGTGGGCTTTGAGTTGACATTCTTTTCATGCCTGGTGTTAACTAAACTACAGCAGACAGTGAGGCTGAAAAAGAATTAGCTATATACTGACTGAAGAAACTAGTCACCAGTCATCACTTCAGCTTATTCATTGGTAGGTGCCATGAACCTTGCTAGTATAGAATTCTATTTATAACAGTCATCTGTGATGTTACATCTTCATTGTAAGCGATCAATTTAATAAGTTAGCAGTTGATCACCAAGGAATTAATGCTAGGTATAGTTTAGAAAAAGTGAACTGGGGTCAGAGAGTAAGGGATAATTAGATCAGATTATGTTGACTTAATTCAATCTCCATTTTAAATGCCACATATTCTTACATTATAAATTATTTTATCCAACTTTATAATGAAAAACATACATGTGAACTTGTCACTGTAATAAACCCAAATGGAAATGGAAGTCACATTGTCTCAAGTGACTGTCGACAGGGTCAACGCTCAAAACGTCAGCTTTTCTGCTCTTAAAATACTGCTTGGCCTGCTGTATTCATCCAGCTCTACGCTTTGTTATCTCGAATTCTCCAGCATCTGTAGTTCCTATTACCTCGACAGTGTTTGTCATTCAAATAGCCCTGCAGCAACATTGATGTGAAAGGAGATCAGTTTCTAACAACGAATGCATGGGGTATAATGTTTTCCCAAAACCTATCCCACTTCATTTTTGAGATAATGGGAACTGCAGATGCTGGAGAATTCCAAGATAATAAAATGTGAGGCTGGATGAACACAGCAGGCCAAGCAGCATCTCAGGAGCACAAAAGCTGACGTTTCGGGCCTAGACCCTTCTTCAGAGAGGGGGATGGGGAGAGGGAACTGGAATAAATAGGGAGAGAGGGGGAGGCGGACCGAAGATGGAGAGTAAAGAAGATAGGTGGAGAGAGTATAGGTGGGGAGGTAGGGAGGGGATAGGTCAGTCCAGGGAAGACGGACAGGTCAAGGAGGTGGGATGAGGTTAGTAGGTAGCTGGGGGTGCGGCTTGGGGTGGGAGGAAGGGATGGGTGAGAGGAAGAACCGGTTAGGGAGGCAGAGACAGGTTGGACTGGTTTTGGGATGCAGTGGGTGGGGGGGAAGAGCTGGGCTGATTGTGTGGTGCAGTGGGGGGAGGGGACGAACTGGGCTGGTTTTGGGATGCAGTAGGAGAAGGGGAGATTTTGAAACTGGTGAAGTCCACATTGATACCATACGGCTGCAGGGTTCCCAGGCGGAATATGAGTTGCTGTTCCTGCAACCTTCGGGTGGCATCATTGTGGCACTGCAGGAGGCTCATGATGGACATGTCATCTAGAGAATGGGAGGGGGAGTGGAAATGGTTGGCGACTGGGAGGTGCAGTTGTTTGTTGCGGACTGAGCGGAGGTGTTCTGCAAAGCGGTCCCCAAGCCTCCGCTTGGTTTCCCCAATGTAGAGGAAGCCGCACCGGGTACAGTGGATGCAGTATACCACATTGGCAGATGTGCAGGTGAACCTCTGCTTAATGTGGAATGTCATCTTGGGGCCTGGGATGGGGGTGAGGGAGGAGGTGTGGGGACAAGTGTAGCATTTCCTGCGGTTGCAGGGGAAGGTGCCGGGTGTGGTGGGGTTGGAGGGCAGTGTGGAGCGAACAAGGGAGTCACGGAGAGAGTGGTCTCTCCGGAAAGCTGACAGGGGAGGGGATGGAAAAATGTCTTGGGTGGTGGGGTCGGATTGTAAATGGCGGAAGTGTCGGAGGATAATGCGTTGTATCCGGAGGTTGGTGGGGTGGTGTGTGAGAATGAGGGGGATCCTCTTAGGGCGGTTGTGGCGGGGGCGGGGTGTGAGGGATGTGTCGCGGGAAATGCGGGAGACGCGGTCAAGGGCGTTCTCGATCACTGTGGGGGGAAAGTTGCGGTCCTTAAAGAACTTGGACATCTGGGATGTGCGGGAGTGGAATGTCTTATCGTGGGAGCAGATGCGGCGGAGGCGGAGGAATTGGGAATAGGGGATGGAATTTTTGCAGGAGGGTGGGTGGGAGGAGGTGTATTCCAGTTTCTAAAAATGCCGACTCCTTGCTGCATTACGACTTCACTCATCTTTCCCACTCTTGAATAGAGATATCTGTGAGGTCAGACAGGCTTAGTAGATGGTATTCTAATTGAGCATTATTCAGTTCTTGTGTCTAGGGAAAACAATATCTGATTTCTCCATCCCTAATTGTCGATAATTTCCTCAACATTGTGACTCCAGAACAGGGAGACTCAAACTAGAAGGAATGACTGTTACTGCACTGCAGAAGTCCCTTCGCCACGGTGTTATGCTGAGAGAGAGAGTGGGGGGGAGGATGAGAAAGTGTGTGGAAAGTCATTGATCAGGTTGAAGGACCAGAGCCAGAGTGCGTTCAAGGTCAAGACACTGAAGTGAGAGTTAAGCTTACAATTATTGCCTGAGAAGGGGAGTGATTGACCATTTTCAGAAACAATAGCAATACAATTTCCACAGGAATATTTGAGCGTTGAACTGAAATAAAACAAAATTTCACTGAATCCTGACAACTGAGGAAGATGGGTACATCTTGTATTTTTTGGCTTTCCCTTACCTTGTTATGGACAGGGAGTGAGAGTGGATTGACATTACCCCTTTTCCCTGACTTCTCAATTATTAGCAACAAGATGTATCTTTTAAAGTGGGATAACAAAGTGTAGAGCCGGATGAAAGCACAGCAAGCCATGCAGCATCAGAGGAGCAGGAAAACTGACGTTTTGGGTCTGGACACTTCTACAGACCCTTCATTTCTGACCAAGGGCCCAGACCTGAAACGGCAGCTATCCTGCTCCTCTGATGCCTGGTCTGCTGGGTTCATCCAGCAGTTCCTGCTATCTCTGAATACCTTTCAAAATGAGTGTTTTAGCCCTTGTGAATGTTGTGACTTAAAAGGATAGGCATAAAGAGCCTTTTTGGTAAGTTTAAATTGGAAGAAAAGGCAAATGTTTATTCACCCAAGTTGTAAACAGACCATAGTCTGTCAAGTATACAGACACACGTACATAATAAAAGTTGACTTTTACAGTCGAGACAGAAGCTTAGATAATTAAAAGAATATTAAGAAAGAAATCACTTTTTTAAATGAGTCTTTTAAAGTGAATTCATTGCAGTTCTAGGTGAGGTCCTCTTTGAAGTTGTGTAAGTTGAAAGTCTCTGGGTTTTCAAAATTGTGGCATAGTTCTGTTAGAAAAATATATACTGTCTTGTAGGGTGGGGGCAAGAAAAAGCACCTCTCTCGCTACCTTGGTTGATTGACAATATTAGGTATGGGTCTGTTAGGCTGGAGGACAGTTGTTGTGTCCTCTTGCTTACCAGATTGAATTATCCCTGGCTGCTGCCTAGAATAATCTGGTACCTTCCCTGAACTCAATTTTGATCTTGGGACCACATGATCGGTATTTTTATGGTCCACACAAATGATTCAAAGATAGAAGCCATTGCTTATGATGGGGGATGTGTGGTAGCCATTCAACCTGTTTGTGCTAAACTAGTTTCTCCATACCTCCATTTGTTAAGTTTCATGTTCATAAATGCTGAGCCTGGAGAATCATGTTAATTTAGTTTCTGTAAATGTTCAGGCAGTAAAAGTTGCAAATTCAGTGATTTTGTATCCAGAATGCTCTTTTGAAATGGGATTGGGTCTCCACTGCAAATATTTACATTTTAATAACTTTCCAAATTGAGAATTAGTTCTTGTATACACCGATCATGTCAGCTGACTTGCAGTGGCTATTTCAGCATTTTTTACCTTAAAGTGGAATGAAGTCCGTAATGAATAAAATTTGTCTCTCAAAAATAAGGAATATGACACATCTTCACTGAGCATGACGCTGCGGATATGTCAGATACAGCAATTAAGTTGATCCATCTTGTCTCAAGGATTCCATTTTAATTGTTGCTGACTATTTAGAGTTCTAATGGAAACCAAATTCAAAATAAATGATCAAAGTTAGGCATTGGGAAGTTACTTAACTCTGTCCTTCCCCCAAACCATCAGATTAGCAAAGCTATTCCCAGGAGTGTTACACATTTCTCCCTGGTTTTCAGTCTGGGGGGAGCGTGGTTTTGCCATCTTTGGGGTATCTGGAGAACATCTGTGGTGTCAGATGGAAAAGATTGCACGAGGAGCACAGGAAGGAGTAAAAATGCAGATGTCATAAAGAATTCGATAATTCTTCCTTTATGATGTACTTCCTTCCCGGTGCCAACGAAATGTTCATCACTGAATGAATATGGAACATTTTCCGAGGAATAGGAAAACAGAGAGAGGTTATGCTCTGTTTGGAACTAATGTCATAGGTAGGAAAAGGTTTGATACCCTCAAGGCAGTTTCAGGAATAAGGGAAGAAATTCAAAATGTGAAGAAGGACAGTCCTGGAAATGACAGGTCACTGAATATGTTGATGGGAATCTTGCACAGACAACAATCTGAAACAAAACTACTCAAAATTTGGAAACTACTGCTCATTAAATTAAAGCCAGAACTGTGAGAAGTATTTAGGTCAGCACTTGAAACACCGTGGCATATGAGGTTTTGGACCAAGTGCTCGAAAATGGGATTAAAATATGTAGACTATCCTGGATGATCCCTAGTTGTTCCCAATATATATTGGTGATCAAGATCTAGATGTATTTCATAGAATCCCTACAGTGTGGAAACAGGCCTATCGGCCAACAGGTCCACACCAACACTCGGAGCATTTCACCCAGACCCATCCCCGTCCCCCTATAATCCACCTAATCTGCACATCACTGAACACTATGGGCAATCTTCCATGACCAATCCACCTAGCCTACACATTATTGGACTATGGGAGGAAAGCAGAGCACCTGGAGGAAACCGACGCAAAACAGGGAGAATGTGCAAACTCCATGCAGACAGTTGTCCAAGGGTGGAATCAAACCTGGGTCCCTGGCATTGTGAGGCAGCCACTGGGCCACCTACACCATGTGAAGGTGACAGTTTCAAAGCTTGCAGATGACACAGTATTTGGAAGAATTGTCAACTGTGAGATGGACAATATAAAACTCCAGAAGGATATTGATATGTTGGTGGAGTAGACTAATAGGTGGCAGATAAGGTTCAATACAGAGAAGTGTGAGCTGATGTTGGAAGAACACTGAAAGACAAGATACAGTAGGAGGCACAATTCTAAAGGACTTGCAGGGGCAGTGACACATTGATACATATGTGCACAAATCATTGCAGGTGGCGGAACAGCTGCAGGGAGCAATTAATAAAAAATTCAGTGTTCTTGGCTTTATTAATAAGGCCGTCGAGTGCAAGAGCAAGGAGATGTTGAGTTTGTACAAGGTGCTTGTTGTTTCTCAGCAGGTGCATTGTGTACAGTTGTGAGAGCCAGATG
Source organism: Stegostoma tigrinum (assembly GCF_030684315.1). Lineage (NCBI taxonomy): Eukaryota > Metazoa > Chordata > Chondrichthyes > Orectolobiformes > Stegostomatidae > Stegostoma > Stegostoma tigrinum. Next base: position 65,761,082 of record NC_081364.1, on the reverse strand, counting down.
TGATTGCATTGGAGTTATTGCAGAAGTGATTTACAAATTGGTTCCAGGAATGAGAGACTTCAGTTATGAGGATAAATTGAAGAAGTTGGGACTGTTCTCCTTGGATAGAGAAGGATTGAAAGGCGATTTGATAAAGATTTTCAAAATCATGAGCAGGCTGGATTGAATAAATAAGAAAAATTGTTTCCGTTTGTAAAAGGAACAAGAATGAGAGGGAAAGTAGGAACTGCAGATGCTGGAGAATCTGAGATAACATGGTGTAGCTGGATGAACACAGCAGGCCAAGCGGCATCAGAGGAGCAAGAAGGCTGACATTTCGGGCCGAGATTTTCTGAAGAAGGTTCTGGGCCCGAAACGTCAACCTTCCTGCTCCTCTGATGCAGCTTGGCCTGCTGTGTTCAACCAGCTCTACACCTTGTTATCTAAAAATGAGAGGGCATTGATTTAATGTGATGTGGAAAAGAAGCAAATGTGTTGTAAGAAAGACTTGCACAGAGGAATTAGAGTATGGAATGTGCTGCTTGGAAATGTATTGGAGGCATTCAAGAGGGCATGGGATGATTATTTGGATAGAAATAATATGCAAAGGTGTGGGGAAAGTGGGGATTGCCACGAGAAAATGCTTGTTTGAAGAGCTGGTGCAGACAGATGGACTAGAAGATCATCTTCTGTGTTGTTTAAAACCAACTGTGACTGTTTGTTAATAGCATTTGTGTTTAATTAACTTCATTGAGTGCTATGAAGAAAACCATTTTGGAAGGAAGAATAGAAAAGCAGAATAATTAAGTTTGAGGGACTGGGAAGTGTTGATTTTCAGATCAACCATAGAATCATCTACATGAATCACAGAACGGTAACATGCAAGTATCGCAAGAAATTTTGGACCAAGGTGAGAATAAATTTCTTTATTCATCATGATGTGGGTCTTAAATTTCTCTGACCAGAGAATTGTAGATGTTAGGTTATTGAGTATGCTCAAGACTACAGTCAGTACATTTCTGGACTATAAGGACATCAAAACAATTGAGGTAATGCAGGAAGCTGCATCTGTTGTAGTGACTCAACTGTGATAAGTCTATAGGAGCGGAAGTAAAGCCATTTGGCCCATTTGAGTCCACTCTGCCATTTAATCATGGCTGATGGACATTTCAACTCCACTTCCCTGCACTCTCCCCATAGCCCTTGATTCGTTGTGAGATCAACAATTTATCAATCTCCGCCTCGAAGACATTTTACGTCTCGGTTTCCGCTGCGCTCCGTGGCAATGAATTCCATGGGCCCACCACTCTCTGGCTGAAGAAATGTCTCCTCATTTCAGTTTTAAATTTGCCCCCTCTAATTCTAAGGATGTGCCCACGGGTCCTAGTCTCCCTGCCTAACGGAAACAACTTCCCAGCGTCCACCCTTTCTAAGCCATACATTATCTTGTAAGTTTCTATTAGATCTCCCCTCACCTTTCTAACCTCTAACGAATACAATCCCAGGATCCTCAGCATTCATGGTACGGTAAACCTACCATTCCAGGGATCATCCATGTGAATCTCCACTGGACACGCTCCAGTGCCAGTATGCCCTTCCTGAGGTGATCATATTGAATGATGTAGCATGTTCAAATGGCCTACTTCTGCTTCTACTTCTTGAATTCTTACATTGTTATGGTTAGTGCTGTATTGGAAGTGTGAAGCTTGCTTCTATGCTGAAGTCTGTGAAGTGGGACTTGCAGCTTCAAACTGCTGATTCACATGAGAATCCGACCAACTGAACTAATGCTAACTTCATTGTAGTGAAGAAAAAAATGCTGCTGTTTGCCATTGTTGTACTGCATTAAAAATGTGTTGGGAAAGGCACTTAATGCAGACAATACAATCCATTTCCAGCACAATACATCACATTAATGTATATTTGTTGGGAGCTTGCCTGCTGCTGTGTGAAGAGAATTGATGGTGTTTGCTGTCTCCTGAAGCAATTGAATAGCACAATGCAGCTACGTTGTTACTGGTGACAGTCTCATCTGTGCAAACCACATGCGTCATGTTTCATTACAATGATAGAAAAGGAGTGTATTCAGGAGTACGTAATGACTCTGAAATTTAGAAACTTCACTCTTTCTCACTCTTTGCCATAACTTAGACTTGGTCACCAAAATTATGGTTGTTCAGTAGGTCCCCTGTTTGATACCATATTGATCAGAGTTGCATTTCAATCATATGCGTCCTCTGGTGCTATATTGATCAGAGAACCCTTTGTTATTCTTTATTTTCAGATCAATCAATGAATGGCATTACTGTGACTTCTAGGTAAAGTGGAATCTGACCAAACAGAGTTATATTTATCTTAATATGTCAGATGTATGTCCTTCGTGAATAGCCAGAATAGCAAATGTAATGCTTATGAATAGGGTTGGAAACAATTTGCTGAATTTTGGAGAATCTACTTTGACCCCTGTGCCTGTACTGACTTGATGAAAGAACTATCCAAGTAGAGTACTCCCCTGCCCTTTTCCCATAGTTTTGCCTTTCTTTTTAGGTATTTATCCAGTTATCTTTTGAAAGTTATTAGTGAATCCACTTGCATCAACCTTTCAAGCAATTGTATATCAGATCACAGTACTTAAACTCGCCACTAGTCACTTCCCTCTATTTAATGAGAGAACAGCCCAGTATTTGTCTGGGACTATGGTGACTTTATCTTTACAACAACTTACTGCATTAATTTTCTTTTCCATGTTACTGTTGGTTGTTTTGCTCGTGACCTTAAATCTATGCCCTCCAGCTACAAATACTTTAGAAAGTTTCTCTAACTTAATCTATCAGAACCATGTGTGATATTGAACACCTCAAATCTCCTGTTAACCTTTCCTGGCCTAAGATGAACAAGTGCCCCTTTTTTAGTGTCTCCCCTGTAATTGAAGTCTTCCACCTGAAGGACCATTGCAGTAAATCTTCTCTGCACCCTCATTTTAAGATTTTGACATCCTTCCTAAAGTGTAGCCCCCTGAGTTGAACGTCGTTTTCAGCTGGGGTCTAACTAATTGTGTTTCAACTAGCTGTTCCATAAGATCACGGCACAATAGCTCAGTGGTTAGCACTGCACCGCATATCACCAGGGACCCATATTTGATTCTGCCCTTGGACAACTGTCTATGTGGAGTTTGCACATTCTCACCGTGTCTGTGTGGGTTTCCTCCAGGTGCCCTGGTTTCCCCCCAAAGTCCAAAGATGTGCTGGTTGGGTAGATTGGCCATGCTAAATTGCCCATGGTGTCCAGGGATGCGTAGACCAGATGGAATTGCCATGGGAAACTCAGATACAGTGATAGGGCCAGGAGTGGGTCTGGATGGGATTCTCTTCAGAGAGTTGGTGTGGTCTTGATGGACTGAATGGCCTCCTTCCGCATTGTAGGGTTTATGCGTCAGTAGATCACAAAGAAAAATATAGACTTACTTAGACTTAATTAAACTGAGTTCCTCTGGTTCCGTGCAGGATAATGAAAAGTCTCCACCACTGCCCCAGTCCATCACAGTTTTGTTGAGCCCAAGTGGTAATCCAGCTTCTGAAGGCCCTTAAATGTTTTTCACCAGGGCTTCTTTGGCTAACTTGATGCTTTTGATCATCTGGTGATGTCCATTTTATTGGCATGACTTGCATCCAGAAGGCGAAATACATGTCCTTCAGTCAAGTAATCTCTTGATAATGACCTGTAGGTGCTTCTGACCAGTCTGTGTAGCACTTCTTCGCTGGGGCTATTGTCTCTTCAAGACAACATCTTCTATAGGCAGTGTTGCTGAAAGATGGCCAACTTACTGGCATCTTTGTGTTTCTGTTCTGTGTCTTGCTGATCTAGTTTACAATTGGTATTACAATGGACATATGGTGTTATGTGATTTTTGACCTTGTCCACTCCAGTCCAACACCGGCACTTCCACATCGTATTGGTGCAGTCTTTAAAAGACTGATGCTACTTGCTGATTCTTGTGTGGACCAAGTGAAGATCAGATAGCAGATGCTGTGGTAAATCTCGGCAAACGTACCTACTTTGAGCTATACCACAATTCTGTGATGAAGGCAGAGTTGAGTTCCATTAAATCTTCCTTAAATAATGCATTGCAGGAGAGACTGGATTGCCCATTTGAAGTATTATTGTTGGTGCTTCATCTTATGTATTAGTTATTGCAGCACCAATCTGCACTCTGACCACCTGACCATCCTAAGAGATGAATCGTGTCAAAAGAATAATTTCATTTCAAGAGTCTTTGCATGTTTTCGCCTCTTGAGGCATTCATGCATTAATGGGACTGAGCTTGTATTGATATCCTGTACTGTTCTGCTTCTTATGTAGAATCCTGGAAAGTTTACAGCATAGAATGTGGCCATTCAGTCTGTTGCCTCTGCAAGAGAAACTAAGCTAGGTCTGCTGCCCTGCTTTTTGACCTCATCAAATCTTCTCTCCCAGACAATTGTCTGATTCCCCTTATCAGAATCCATTTGCCAACGATCAGCACTGACCTGTCAGACAATATAAATGATGGATTTCCTCTTAAATTAGTATTCTTGTGAATTCTCCTAATGAGTACAAAACAAAAAGTTTTGACAAAGCATTTCTTTATCAGTACTAGATTAATTGATGGTGATTGGCTAAAAAAAATGGACCTACACCACCGTTAGGCAGATCCTAACGCTTCCTGTGAAAGAGTTTTCCTTAGTGTTGCTGTTTTACTTTGACCAATTGCCTTATATAAAGCCTAGGTGAGAGAGCACATATTCCCTTGGCAGCAGCAAAGGGCTGGGCCATTTGTGAAAGCATACCCATACATGACAGAGGAAGAGAGTAACTTTGTCCGTGCTAGTGCTGCAGTGTCTGAGAAAACCTCTTGCACTGCAGGAGGCATGCGCTGCAGAATTGAGTTACAAATTGAAACTATGTTCTTGATGCTAAGTGATTGTACATTTAAAGTGTTCCACGATCATCAAGTTGGGACATACAGATTACATCAGGTTACACTGTTGTTTAACTCCAATATAAAGTAAGATTCTGGAGTGACTACCACTGTTAGACTTGAGAGGATTTTGGACATGAATTGGACCACATCATTTCCTCAGATTTGTCATAAGTTGTATCTCATTGAATTTGTTCAGGCGCCAGGTTGAGTGGGGTGAATGTCTTGTGTTGCACAGATATTACTGAAGCAGAGCAAATGATCTTTCATATGCAAAGTGAGGCACGAGGTTTTATTTGAGGCGGTTGTATAAGGTTCAGATATTAAATATTTTTTCTGATACTGTTGACATTTCTAATCTCATGACATTGGAACCTTTTCTGAGTGCTGCCAGAAGCATAGCCTCGAGGAGTAGGCTATTCAGCCCTTCAATCTTGCTCTGCTATTCAATATGACCATGGTTAATCCTTTATCTCAATGCCATATTCCCTAGTTCTTTTCAGAACCCTTGTTGCCTTTTATATCTAAACATTTATCAGCCTTTCTCTTGAACGTACACAGTGAGCAGGCCTCCTCAGCCTTGTGGTAACGAATTTGAATAAAGGAATATTTCCTCATCTCAGTCTTTAATGGCCAACCCATTGTTGTTAAGACAATAGCACTGCACTCCAGGATGCCAGAGGACTATGAGTGCAAAAGTGAGCTGGTTGGAAGGCTTGCCTCAGTTGTCAGGGATAACAATTCAGCAAGCCATTATTCCTATACTCTGTAAACCTCACATGTCACTCTTCACCCACCCTCATGGCCTCTTAGATTCCCCATTCCGCTCCATGTTCCCTCATGCTTCTATGCATTATTACATTCCTATAATCAAATTATGTTTAAATCTTTAACTACTGTAATGTAGTGTAAGAAAAAATCTTTTTACTTTGAGAGAAGGTGATGGCATAGTGGTAGAAGCTTGAATTTCAATTTAGTTTCTGACTGGATTGTAGATTTTTCCTTTCCCCATCTGATTTCCTGTCAGCGTTCCTGTAGATTGCCTGCCTGTCTGTTCTGCACGTTGGCTTCTGCTGGTGCCATTAGAGAGGCCTTAGGTATGTTCACTGCCACTATGCACTCTGAGGTTGTAGACTTGCTTGCCAAGCCAGCGTGTTTGATTGCAGATATTTCATTACCCTGATAGGTAACGTCGTCAGTGCTCCTCTGGTAAAGCATTGGTGTTCTGTCCCACTTGTTATTTATGTGCCTCAGTTTGCTGGAGTGGTTGGCACCACTTCCGGTTCTGTTTTCCAGTGGTTTGTGTATTCTACCACTATGCCATCACCTTCTCTCAAAGTTAAAAGATTTTTGTTTCGGTGTGTTTGTTGATGGAGTTCTGGTTGGAATGCCAGGTCTCCAGGACTTGCCTGGCATGTCTTTGTTTGGCTTGTGCTGTTATGGATGTGTTGTCCCAGTCGAATATATGTCCTTCTTTGCCCAAGTGTATGACATGAATTCGACTGGGACAACACATTGATAATGGCACGTGCCAAACAGAGACATTGCTGGGGAATTTCTGGAGACCTGGCACTCCGACCTGGAACTCCATCAACAAACACATTGAACTGGTCTCTATACACAAACCACTGAAAATGGAACCTTAAGTGATACCAACCACCCCCAGCACAACTGAGGCATATAAATAACAAGCGGGGCAGAACACCAACCCTTCACCGGAGTCGCACTGATGTTACCTAGCAGGATGACGAAACGTCTGCAACCAAAACCATGGGCTTGGCGAGCAAGTCTCCAGTCTCATCCACAACCTGAGCTGCAAATCTTTTCAAAAACTTTAAGCACCATGCATTCTTATCAGTATCAGTATATACTAAAACCATGTGGACAAGGATCCCTCTCAATCTTTTTGGCAGAATGTAGGTTCAACCATAATGGTTAATAAACAGTAAGTAGGTTAATATTGCACTACTTGGTAGCTAACCATACTATATCTGAGATAAGTGGCAGTCTTATGAGTCTTTCGGAGTCATTTTAATATTAAGTATACATTGCTAATTTAGCCACATGATGTTAACACCAAGAATAATCACTGAATACATAGAATCCCTACAGTGTGGAAGCAGGCCCTTTGGCCGAACAAGAGATGGGCGGTAAATGCTGCCTTGGCCAGTGACACCCACAACCTGTGAATGAATAAAACCAAAATCAAGGCTTATCAATGCCTTGCGTTTCTTTAGTGTCTTTCATCCAACAAAATATCTTGAGGTATGCAGTCCGCAGGAGAGAACATATTTAAGAATTAGAAAAAGTAATCTTTAAACATGGTTCAAATGGTAGATATGGCATTGTAGTAATGTAGAGGCCTTCACTAATAAATCAGACACAGGTTCAAATTCTATCATAGCAGCTGGGATACACTGAATTTAAATAATAAACTGTAACTGAATGCGCTTTAACTATAATTGTACAATTAAAAATCTATCTGGTTCACTAATGAATGCCCTATGGGGGTGTTTGGAGAGAAGTGCTGAGGTGTTAACCTAATCTGTCTGTATGTTGCTCTAGAACTATAGCATTTGTTGCCATTACTTCCAGTCTGGCCTGTTTACGTCTACGGACTTTGGACTATTTAATTGACTCTTAACAATTCTCTAACAAGTCACTCTGCTCAACACCAATTAGAGATGTGCAAGAAACATTGGCCTTATCACTGAAGCTACATTCCCAAAAATGAGCAAAAGAAAATATCTTGAGGAAGCTTTTACAGGCAAGAACTGGAATTGAGGTGGAAAAAGCATAAATGTTTACAGAAGCAGTTCAAGAATAGAATTTAAATGACTTAAAACTCTGTCCTCAAATGAGGAACAGTGAGAGTGAGGGATACATAACAGTAGACCAAGTGTCTGACTGAACTGAAGAATGCTTCGTGATGAAATATATTCTTGGTCAACAATGGGACGTGCATTTTGAGGGGATTAAATGGCTCACCAGTGTGATTCAGCCTTATCGAGATTCAGCCTTATCGAGATTCAGCCTTATGAAGATTCAGCCTTATGAGAAAGATTAAATGGCTTCTAGAAAAAGGAGCATATTACCAACATTTTTGCCAGGAGACTCCACAGTGGTTCATTTTCCCATGCCTCAGGCACTGCTGTGTTTAGGAGTGCAATGATTCTCAGGTATATTTTCAACAATTAGACCTTACCGCGTTTAGTCTTGACAAAATAACTTGATGCCTAAGTTGTGTTCAACTCTCAGTCTGTGCTTGCAGATGGTGGGTGTGTCAGATGATGTCCATGAATATGCAGTGGCACTGAAGGACACTGAAGACAAAATTGCAAGATGTCCTGCAAAGGTAAGAGAATAGGCTCTTTGGTACAAACATGACGTTCATGAATATGCTATTTCCCTATGGCCCCCAAATTTCTCCTTTCCAAGTAAGCCCTCTAATTTTAATAATTTGCTATTGAAGTTCTTTTCACTGCTGTTTTAGGAAGTATTTTCCAGATTATCATAATTCATCACTTCACAGCATTTCTCCCAGGACCTTCTGCCAATTTTCTGAAATTTCTCCTCATCTTACCAACAATCCTGCCACTATAAGCAGTTTACCATTATTTATTCAATCAAGTCCATGATAATTTTAAAGATGTCTATATTATCTTAATTTTGGACTCTTTATTTCCAGTAAAACAATCCCAACTGCTCCATATAAAATTGTCACTTCTTTTTCTCTGATAAGACTCCTCCAAGGTCTCCCAGGCTTCCTAAATAGTAATGAGGGATTTTGTAGTTGCAGGAGTTGATGGACGCTTCTGTGCGTGCAGAGTGCTCCAGGAGGGGAAAGTAAACAGTCAAAAGTAGTGGTCGACATCAAATGAAAAAGGGAGAAAAAGTTTAGAAGATGGGGTGGCAGTAGCTGAACCCTATTACCGTTACACTATAAACCCAGAATGTCAGCTAATATTCTGGAGACCCAGATTCAAATCCAGCCATGGCAGGTGGCAGAATTTGAATTCAGTGAAGAATCACGAATTAAGAGTTTAAAAATAACCAAGAAACCATTGTTGTCTGTTGGAAAAAACCGTCTAGTTTACTAATGTACTTTAGGGAAGGAAATCTGTCATTCTCACCTGGTCTGATCTACATCTGGCTCCAGACCAACAGCAATGTGGTTGATTCTTAACTGCCCTCTGAGAAATTCGGGATGGGCAACAAATGCTGGCTTAGCTCAAGACACCCACATCCCATAAACGAATAAAATCAAAGGAGGAAACTAGCGAGCGTGATCTCAAAGGGAGTAATTTCCATATTACTCTGTACCACGACAGAAAGGGAATAGGGCAGATAATTGTGTGTTTTGGTAGATGACAGGAGGGATATCTTTAGATCCCTGGGACATCTGGAGCAGTATTGGAATAGGACCTATCAATGCTGTAACAGAACTGGAACCATTGCCCTTCTGGGTCATTCTTTTGGAGAGGGTTTAAGACAATTTGTGGAATGTGGGATTGGGGTCTGTAAACCAAAACATAGCATTAAAAAGGAGAATCTAGGTGCAAAATGGTTTGGGGCGAATTACATATTACTAGAATAAGAAATAGTAAGTTATTAGGTCGGTGCAGAATAAGAGGGATCATAATAAGTTAGGTTTAAATTGTGTTACAGTCCGTGTAGAAACAAATAACCTTAAAAGAAAAAAAAACTATGATCCAAATGGAAGGAACCAGCATGCAATATTTAACCTTTTAAAACTTTTGAAATAAAATCCAAAATCAGCATATATTAAGCATGCGTTAACAGACAAATGATATTTCAATAACAACACTGTGTCACTTTAAATAATTGGTGCTGTTACTTTTCAAGAAGGATAGGAGACTGAAGTGTGCAGCAACAGCAGAAGCTTTATTATGTAAGCTATTCTGTCTACAAGGCAGCAAAGTTAGACTGAGCTGTTACCCTCCAGAACGGCTGATGGTATCATCATAATGTCACATAATTGTAATACACACCATCCCGCCCTCGTTACACTGGAGATTCTTGCAATGAGAATAATTCACAATATTTACAGGCATATGTACAACAGTCAGAAGATAAGACACCCCAGAGGACGTTGACTCCCACGTGGCTGCCAGAGTACCCCAGGCATCTGTTATTTTTCTTGTTGCTTTTCAGGCCATTATCTTTACTCCAGACAACCTCTCTGTTGGCTATTCTGTCTCATATTTATGAACAGCGGTTCCTTTCTTTTCAGTTTTTATGTCATGTGATTGTTTAGTAAATTGATTTACCACCTCATTTACAACGACAGTGGCGTTGGATTTAGAAGTCTCTCTTTCGCATGCATATTCTCCTAAATACTTTGTAGTGACTTGACAACCTATTAATTCATTTACAGTTCCTCGCTGAGATATTCCATGTATATGACTCTTACTTATTTTCTTGTCATCCTTAAACCACTAAAGAGTCAGACTTAGACGTTTCACAAACTAAATTTAAAAAAAGAAACAAACATTGCTGGAGAAACTAAGCAGGTCTGGTAGCTTCTGTGGTGAGAAAACAGAGTTAACGTTGAGTCCAGTGACCGTTCTATAGAATCAGAGATAATGGGAACTGCAGATGCTGGAGATTCCAAGATAATAAAATGTGAGGCTGGATGAACACAGCAGGCCAAGCAGCATCTCAGGAGCACAAAAGCTGACGTTTCGGGCCTAGACCCTTCATCAGAGAGGAAGGGTCTAGGCCCGAAACGTCAGCTTTTGTGCTCCTGAGATGCTGCTTGGCCTGCTGTGTTCATCCAGCCTCACATTTTATTACCGTTCTGTAGAACCCTTCTTCAGTTCTCTCCAGAGATGCAGAAAGACCTGCTGAGTTTCTTCAGCAATTTCTGCTTTTGTTTATTTCAGATCTCCAGAATCTCTGATTATTTGTCTAACTTTAGAGGTTTCACAGCTCAGCACAAACGATTACTATTGCCACCAAGTTCTTAAGTTGCTTTGTGAATCCTGCTGGTCTTTTTCCCCTGACCATCAATGATGCTTTTGAACTGCGATTTTGCACATGGAAAACTACTTTTCCAGCATCTGAAAGAGCTGTCTGCTTCTTTCAAGTCATTCATTGCCATCCACTAACACACCATTTACCTTCCAGTAATTTTCATCAGTGCTTTCATGAGAAGGTATGTATTCAAAGATCCATTTTTACCTTCTTTAATCTCTGTGCTGTTTAGCTGTTCTGCGATTCTGATCAGATTTTGGATGGTGACCTTAGCACTTTCTCTGTCTGCACCTCTGTCACTGTGTACAATTCGCTATCACTTCTATTCAGGAGGTAAACTGTAAGACAGTGTTTCTCTAGCTTCAGTAGTTCATATTTTTTACTTGAACCAAGAATCATATCATCCCTTTTCCAGATAGGATTGACTTTGGGCTTTGATATTTCGCACTTAATCTTAACTTTGAAGAAAGCACTGGCTTATTGGTCTCAGGTTGCAGGTGTACCTTCGACTATCTTCTGCTTTAGGTTTGTCGATAACCAGTTCAACGACGGATCGTTTTATTTTGTTTGATGTTAGGTTGAAGTAGATTGGATCCTTTTGACCATGTGCTACTCTATCTGATCAGCTACTTTGACAGTGCGAGATGGCAGCATCATCTTCTTGAGCTTCTTTATCCTTAAGCTTTTGACTGAAGAGTATAGACAAAGCTATAACTGTCAGGTGAGCTCTTGACTGACATTACTAATGCTCACAGGTGTACTGGTCAAGGCTGATCTCCCGGAGCAGAGTACCAAACTGGCTCAGTTTGTGCCTTTTGTTTGGTTTGATTTCTGCCTCGATCTTTGAACTGGCACGTTTCTGTAGAATTTGTGATAGACCAGTCTCAGAATCTGACAAGTGATTTACTTTAGCCCATTTGAATTTGATTTTCTGCAAACATATTCTTCCCAATAAAGCTGAAAGATTTCCTTTGATAATGTGCAAGGACAGACCTTCAGACTGACACACAACTGAATTTTCATTGATACAACCTCTCAAAAGTACGGCTTTGCCTGCGTATGTTCTTAGTACAGTTTTTGAGGGTCACAGTGCAATGTGACTCTGCTACTTATGAGACACTCTTTCAGGTATCAGTGAAAATGCTGCTCTGTTGTCCACCTACCTTCTTATCAATTTGCTATTCTGTAAGTGAAGAACTCAGTATCATTTAGTGTCACTTGCAATGGCCAAAATGTTTAATAACTTCAGATGCAGACTCGGAGATTTTCTTTATGTCCTTTTTGAATAGCTTTTCTTTCTACTGTTTGGTTTAGATCCTTTTATTGTATGCTGTCATTTTTCTTCCTCAAGCACACCCGTTCACTGTGCCCTTTGTTTACCTTTTGCTGCATACAGTTTCTTTACAATAGCAACTTGCTGCTGCATGACCTATTTGCCTACACTGATGGCAGTTTTGAGTCTGCATTGGTGCTTGTCTCTCAGCTGCCACTTTGTGAATTCACAAACTCGAGCTTAACTTCCTTGGCTACTAGTTCCATGGAGACTGTGTTTTCCAGTGCTGTCTTTAAGTCAAGGTTCCTTTCCATCAGTAATCTCTTTTGGAATGCCTCACATCTTAAACAACACACTAGCCTGACTGTGATAGCATCACTTAAGTTGTCTTTGAATTCGCAAATTCCAGTAATTTCTTTTAAAATTACTGCCAATTCCGAGATGGATTCACCACATTGGTTGTGTTTGTGGAATCTGAACCTTTAAGCTATCATCAGTGGTTTTAGTGAAAAATGGTTCTGTGCTATTCCTGTTATTTCTTCATTAGTTGTAGAACCTGTTTTCCCTGGCTGTACAGACTCCTCATGTTAAAAGCTTAGAACCACACGTTACCCAGAAACACAAGATTATATCTGCCTCAAGCTTGCTAGCTTGAACAAAGTAATAGAATCTCTGTTTAGAAGTTCCATCCATCTACATTTTCATCATATAGTCCTATTGGATCAAAATTTCCTGCGATTTAGTTATTTTTTTAAAATGGGAAGGACCAACATAGTGCAATTTACCATGATGATGCATTACCTTGTTTCCTCATGTTTAAAGACAGGGATTCCTGAGCCTGCCTAATTCTTTCCAAGTCTGAACTCCTAGCTGAAGACACATCTCTCCATTTTAGAGTACCTGTTACTCAAGTGATCCATCAGGGTGGGAGCATATGGCAAGCTTCCTCTGCCTCTTTCCTGGTCAAATTTAGTTTTATTTTCTTTTATTGACAATGCCTGCTTTGTTGCAGTGACGGTGCCTTTTGATTTCTTTTTATCAAAGTACCTCTGAGATCAGGAAGAAAATTCTGTTTTTATTGATGTATTAGTGGATTGACTTGGTATATCTTGTAGCAGATCTTATCCTCGTGTCCAGTTTCCTCCTTGTGGTACATTTTGAGAATGACAGGAGGTCAAAGTGTTTAACAACAGCATGAGCTTTATTATATGAAGTGCACACTCCACAAGGCAGCAAGGTTAGACTGAGCTGTTTGCTTCCAAAATGGCCCGTGATGTCATTATAATGTTATTTGATCCGACCTTTAAAGTGACAGTCCACTATACCTACCAAATACACAACAGATACAACAAAGCCAGCGCTCAGAAATGTCTCAGCATCATTTCTAACTAAAGGTGGCATTGTGGCCTCTCAAAGCCTTCAAACTCTGCCTCCTGTACATATGATTTCTCTCTTGTTCCACTCACTGGATTTGGCCCTCAAATCTCTTCCCATCAACAGCCCCAACCCATCCAAATTTCCCAGGCTTAAACACACGCACACACGCACACACACACTTGCGCACAGCCGCGCAGCTGCAGTGGAGCAGGACAGCTGATGTTCCGGGTCTGGATCCTCCTTCCTGCTATCTCTAAACTCATGTCTAGAGTTGCTCTTTGACTGACTGACAACATAACACACTGGTTCATGCTACAGTTGTTCAACTCATTAGTGTGCCTGAGTTGTTCAAGGCTTTAGATTTCAATTCTTTCACAAATTGCTTCACCAAGTTTGCTTGTCCGTATTCTTTGCTGACTTCTCCCATACTGAATTTTTATTTTTTTCTGTTGTACACCAGGAACTCTGTGTGCATTCTGCAGCAAAACAGACTAAAATTTGGTGCCATTATGAGCGTTGGGTTTTGTCTTAAATAGTTTATGTTTAAATGGTTTCCTTTAATTCAGGATTAAATTGAGTAATTTAATGAGGTGGATGTGAGCCCCCTGTGATATCCCCCTGTAGACAAGCCCATGTGATCTGGGGCCTTGGGGACAGATTCAGGTCAAAATTTATTGTAGCTGTTCATGGCAGTATTCATGTGGAACGCTGGCATGAAAGTAAACAGCATCGTGGCCCTCTGTGCTGTAACCATTTTATAATTTAAAGTTTTTTTTTACCCAACATTGGATAAAATACTCCAGCAGAGAACGAACCAGAAAAGTTGAGCAGAGCTTTGTTAAACCTCAGCATCGCTTTGTTCCTTTTGCTCTCGGTGCTTTTATTTATAAATTTAGAAAATGCTATATGCTTTCCAAACAAGTTTTTCAATTACGTCCTGGCTGAATGAACTCAATTAGATAACGGTTAGAGAAATGGCTGACCTTCTGACACCCACAGCAAAGGGCTACTCTTATCGCAGGGCTGCTGGTGGTTTATGATCATCCAGGGCTGTCCAGCTTTACCTTGTGACTTTTATTCTTTCAGAGGAAGGATATTCTGGATGAATTGACGAAGAGCCAGAAAGTGTTCTCTGCAAAGCTGAATCACCTGAGTCGCCGGTTAGCCTGGATAAATGCCACCATCTACTCTAAGGTAAAATGGACCACTGTGCTAGAAATATCGATGTGAAGAGCCCACCCCTCTTTCACTGGGAAGCCTGGAGTATGGAAAAATTTATCTGTTGAGTCTAAAGTTGTTCATTTGTTGGGCGCAGACACCACTTGTTCTCTGAAAACTGTTGTCTGTATTTTATGGAAACATACAGGAACATAGGAGTAGGCCATTTAACCCATTGAGCCTGCCCCATCATTCAGTACCATCATGGCCGATCTAACACTGCAATCCCTTTTACTTACCCTATCCTGATAACCCTGTATACCCCTCACAGTCAGAGATCTATCAATCTCTACCTTAAACTTACTCAAAGAATGAGCCTCCTCAGGCACTGTGGTAGAGAATTCCAAAGGTTCACAACCCTCCAAGTAAAATAATTTCTCCTCATCTCAGATCTAAGTGGCCCACTTTCTTTTAAATAGTTTGCTCTGGATTTAGACTCCCAACCAGGGGAAACATCTTATCTGTCTATCTCTAAATATTTTGTAGATTTGTTTTGTAGATTTCAATGAGATCACCTCTCATTCTTCAAAAGTCTAGAGAATTCAGGCCACCTTTGCCCAGTCTCTTACCATTGGATAGTCCAGCTGTCCTGGAAAGGATCCTGGTGAATCTTCACTACACCCCCTCTATTGAGATGTTGCTGAGTGGAGTGCAGAATCCTGTTTCCTCAGCAATAGGATTGACATTGTATTGTAGCCCAATCAGTCTAGTTCTTCAGTTATTTCAGCTTAATAGTTTGGTGAAATAGGTATACATTACACAGGATTTGGGCAATGTTCAAACGTACATTTCCCAGAGGCTTGTTGTTTGTGCTCTTGATGGAATAAAGTTTGTTCTTGTTTCAGGAGAAGATGCTGGACATCTACTGGCTGCTCCAAGTGTGCTTACGAGTAATTGAACATAGTGACCGGACTACAACATTGTTCGCTTTCATGCCAGAGTTTTACATGAACGTTGCTATGAATAGTTACAGTGCTTTGAAGAATTACTTCAGTCCGGTCAACAGCATGGATGAGCTGCCAGGTAAATGCAGAGCCTGTGGGGCATTGATCAATTAGTTATTGTTTTGCTAGGGGAAAAATAATTCTGCTTCTGGACAATTTGCCGGTTTACCTGCTATATGTACTTAGCTTCCTGTGTGAGGTTAAACCTTTTGTGGAAGTTCAGTTAGTGCAGAGTAGAATGTTGATTGCCATATGTACAATTGTCTGGGTACTATACCCTGGGGTTCTTTTGCTAAATCTCTCTACCTCACCCTACTCCGTTAAGATCCTTTTAAAAACCAATCTCTTCTCCGGCCTTTGAATCAATGGCCCTCATGTCTCCTTATGTGATTTGGTGTCCATTTGTTTTTATAATACTACTGTACAAGCCTTGGAATGTTTTACTTCATTAAAATTAAGTAACTTGTGTAAGTGTAAAAATTAAATTACTGGAAGTAAAAACAAGCCCACTGTTCTTTGTGGAGCAGCTTTAAGAACACCCTTAAGTCTCTAATCTGCCTTAGCCCTGCCACACTTGTTTATCATCCCTTAGCATCTCCGACGCCCACCCTCACTTCCTCAGAACAATAAGTAGAGTTGGCCCAGATAACGTAGAAGGCAGCAGCTGGAGCTGGCCACTCAGCCCTTGTTGCTTGCTCCCCTGTTAATTATGATCATGGCTGATCACCCAGCTCTGTAGCATGTTTCTGCTTTCTCCTCATACCCTTTGATTCCTTTAGCCACAAGGATTATATCTAACTCCTTGAAAAAATTCGTTGTTTTCACCTCAACTGCTTCCCGAGTTCCACAGGATCATCACTGTCTGGGTAAAGAAATTTCGTCTCATCTCAGTCCTAAAAGGCCTGTCCCATATCTTTTGACTGTGACCTCTGGCCTGGATTCCCTGTTCATTTGGAATATCCTTCCTGCATTTACTGCTCAAATTTTATCAGTCTCAGTGAGATCCTGCACCCGGTGAATTTGTTCCTAACTAATCCAATTCATACATCAATCCTGCCATCTCTGATGGCAGAACCCAGTATAGTAATATATGTAGCTTCTGGTACAGGTATTTGTTCACATGGTCAGTACCTTGCTTATTGCTAACAGCCGAAGGGATATCCTGTTTGATACAATGGGACTTGCAACATGGTGTCCAACCTTAGACATCTGTCTGCAATTGGACAATCTTTGCTGGAAATCCCTGGGAGTGTGAAGAATTGTGTTAACAACAATTTAGGATTGTCAGTTGGGCTTACATCATGATACTGAAACTGACTTATATTTATGCACATGCTCATGTGTGCTCTCTGCACCTGCTATAACTCCACAAAATAGATGACAGCCACTCGCGTTTGGGACAAATGCCTTTACTAGTCAGTCAACCTGCTTAGTTTAAAATTTAAACAAGTCCCGACAGTTAACTGTCATGCATAATTTTTTGTGCTTTCTCCATGGCAACACCTCTATCAATAATAGTTTATTTGGCAACCAATCAGCACTGTCCTCTGCTACAATATAAACAGTAGTTTCCCCCGATCTGCTATTCTTGTGAATTGTCCTGTGAGAGACAAACAGCTTTGATTTAAAAGTGTCTTCGTTTCAGCAACACACAAGTTCTGTACCATCAACTGACTAAATGCCCTGTTTCTTGTCACTCATCCAATTTTATATCCATACTGTCATAGTCCTTTTATTCTGTGAGCTGACAAACCTACTAAGTAGAAGTTTACGAAATATCCTTTGGAAGTTTGTGCATTGCACAGTAGACTACACTGAATCATCAGCAGAGTGGTGGAAGGCGATGGTGCTATCACATGGCATATAGTTGTAATTACCTGCTCAGTTTGGGTTCTGCTGGACCACTCAGCCCCAGACTTCATTACACCCTTGGTCCAAGCTTGGACAAAAGAGCTGAATTTCAGAGGTGAGATGGGAACGCTACGATATAAATTAAGAGCAGGAATAGGCCATTCAGCTTCTTAAGCCTGCTGTGCCACTCATTAAGATTGTGAGTGAACTGATTGTGGTCCCAAAATCCCACCTAAATCTCTTTAGTTCAGCTCAGGCTGTAGGTACCAGTAAGGACCGTGACCTCTAGATGTTGCATTCCACTTTAGATGCTTTCAATGATATCTTTGATCTTGGCATCGGGTGATAACACATCGTCTTGGAATGGGAAAGGCAGAGATCACAGATGCTAGTGATGCCCATATCTCATGAAAGAATAAGGAAACAAAATCTACAGCTGCAAAATCCGCTAAAAGTAAAACCCCTGACTGTATTTGCTTTTCCAGTCTTCCTCCTGCACCCTGTACAGTTATACTGCCTCATGCTGCGCACTCTAAAGAAATTATTGTTCAGAGCTCCGTCCGCGGTCAGTGATGTACTGAGGCTGCACTGTCCGCCTGGTGGCTACATATTCCCTTTGCCCTTCCATTCCGTTTAGCTGAGGACAGCAGCATTCTGATACGTGCTTGCTGTCCACATAGTTGTCAGCCTCGTGAATAAACCGTAGTGATGCTAGCTGCTGCTCAAGCTCAAGCTTCTTGGACTGGATGGTAATTCTTGCACAAATGGTTGTCCCGATCATAAGTGTCCCCAAGTTCCCACATGATGTAGGATGTACACTTTATGCACACTGAGATTTGCTGACATAGTCTATTAAACTGAATTGAAATAATTTAAAAGCTTCTTAAAGAATTTGAAAATAATTTACCAGCTACTTGGCATCAAGTACCACCCCTCCTGTGTGCTGATGACATATTTTACTTACTTGCTTTCTTGCAAACCCTCGCCCAATGTTTGTGCTGTCTTTGCTCATCCGTGAACAACCTCAGATCTACTCTACCTACTTCTGGATTGTCCAAACAACCAGTCACCTACATGATGTCATGTGAAGTCACCGTTCAATATATTTTTAATGATTTGTTCACTCAGTTTTCTCCTTGCACTTTTTCTCTCTTAAGCAAGAACATTAGATACACTCAATGCATTAATGCAAATGCAGAATCTGCTTATTTTGTCCTATACGCCGCTGTTGTGGATTAACCTCAGTGTAATTTTCTGCATGTAACAGCAGTCAATATCTCTCTCCACAGAGTATCAGGAGACGCTAAGTCGATTGGCAGCTATCCTCGCCAAGCACTTTGCTGATCCTCGAATTGTGGGAACTGGTAAGTTCTCGTTCTTGGCAGGACACAAAATTATTTTAAAGCAAAATACTACAGACACTGAAAAACTGAAATATGAACAGAAAATGTGGGGCAAATACACAGCCGGTCTGGCAACACCTGTGCAGAGAGAAAAGGAGCTAATGTTTCAGTCTGATATAGCATTTCATTAAAACTGAAGAAAGATAAAAATTATAATAGTTTTTGACTTGGTGAAAGGGATAGGGATGAACATGAAAAACTAAGGGGAAAGTATGTGATAGGGTGGAGAGCAGAAGAGATTAGATAACAAAAACATTTCATTACACAAAATCTAAAGAAAGTGGTAATGGGTACACTGAAGAAGTAAAACATAATCAGAAGGGGTAGAAATGGTTACACAGCCGTCTGAATGAAACATCAAGGGAAGAAAAGACTAACTCAGCAAAAAAGAAGAAAAAAATGGAGACAGAAGATTCAGTGTTGAATCCCAGTATTTCAATAAGGAGGAGTGATTCTTAGAGAGGGATAAACTAATCATGGTTAACCGAGAAAGTTAAGGGTGGCATAAAGTTGAAATAAAAAGGATGTAAGGGGGCAAGTGTCAGTGGTCATCCCAAAGACTGGGATATATTCAGAATCTGGATGTGAGTTTGCTCGCTGAGCTGGAAGGTTCGTTTTCAGACGTTTCGTCACCATTCTAGGTAACATCATCAGTGAGCCTCTGACGAAGCCCGAAACTCACATCCAGAACCTCAACCTGAGCTACAAATCTTCTCAAAACTCGCTATATTCAGAATCTGCCGAAGGAGAACTTTTTTAAAAAAAAGCGAAAATAAACACCAAGGGAAAAGTAGGGAGGAGTGTACAAACTGACCGTATCAGCTTCTTTAAATATAAATAAGAGATGGGTCAAAGTGAACATGTGACCCTTAGAAAGTGATTTTGGGGAGACAGTTCTTTTAGTTATGGGGGAACGAGGAAATGGTAAAAGTGTTAAATGGATATTTTGCGTCAGTCTTTGCATTGGAAGATACTTTGAACATCCCACTAATACTAAAGAATACAGGGGAGAAATTAAGTATCAGCACTGGAGAAATAGAATTAACAAAATAAAGGGCTGAGACTACTAATGGCTTTTATCCTATGATCCCACAAGAATAGCTACAGAGACAGTGGTTGCATTGGTTGTAATTCTCCAAAAAAATCCTTGGATTCTGGAAGTACTGAAGGATTGAAAAACTGCTAAATGTGACACCCCTGTTCAAAAAGGGAGGGAAGCAAAAAGCAAATAACTACTGGCCGATTAGCCTAACTTCTATTGTTGAAAAAATACTGGAATGGATTATGAAGGAAGTAATAACAAACATTTGGAAAATTAAAATCTAATCAAGCAGAGTCAGCATGGCTTCATGAAAGGGAAATTGCATCTGACTAATTTATTAGGCTTGAGGATGTCTCAAGCAGAGTGGATAGAGAAAAATCAGTAGATGTGTTGTATTCAGACTTCCATAAGGCCTTCAACAAGGTACCTCGCAAAACAGTAAATCATAAGAGGCCATGATGTTGGAGGTAGCATATGGGCATGGATAGGGAGTTGGCTAATGGGCAGAAGGCAGTGAGTAGGGGTAAGAGGTTCTTTTTCAGTTTGGCAACCTGTAATTGGTAGAGTTTCGCAAGGACCAGTGCTGGAATCATAGGTGTTTACATATATTATTAATGACTAGTGGGTTTGAGCTTTAAGGAAAGGCTGGAGAGGTAAGAACTTTTTTCATTGGAGATTGAGGTTGAGGGGTGACCTTCTGGAGGTTTATATTAGCATGAAGGGCATAGATAGCAAAGATCTTTTCCTAGGGTTTGGAAGTTCAAAACTAGGCGACAGATTTTTAAGGTGAGAGATTCAAAAGGGACTTAAGGGTCAACTTACATGTGGTGGTTTGTATGTGGAATGAACTGCCAGAGGATATGGTAGATGCAGGTACAGTTATAACATTTAAATGACATTTAGACAGGTACATGAATAGGATAGGTTTAGAGGGATATGGGTTAAATATAAGCATGTGGGCCTAGTTTAGTCTGGGACACTTGGTCGGCATGGACGAGTTAGACCAAAGGGTCCAAGATTTGGAGAAACAAAGCAAATATATTGCAAAGAAATTTGCAGATGACACTAAAGTAGGTAGAAAGGTAAGGTGAGATGGTTAGAAACAGTTTGCAGAGAGATATTGAAAGGCTAAGTGAGTGGGTAAGAAGTTGGCAAATGGAATTTAATGTGAGCCACACAAAGTTGTTGATTTGGCTGGGAGAACAAAAGAAGAGCATTAATTTAATTGGAGAAAAACTGCAGAAAACTCAACACAAAAAGACTTGAGTGTACTTGTGCTTGAAGCAGAAAGCCAGCACTCAAGTACGGCAGGTAATTGGGAAGGCTAATGAATTTTTCGCCAATTTCAAGGGGATTAGAGAATAAGAATAGAAACATAGAAGGTAGGAGCAGGAGGCCCCTCAAGCCTGCTCTACCATTCGTCACAATCATGGCTGATTGTCCAACTCAATAGCATAATCCTGCTTTTTCTTAATAACCTTTGATCCCATTCACCCCAGTGCTACATTTAGTCATCTCTTGAATATATTTGATGTTTTGACATCAACTACTGCCTGTGGTAATGAATTCCACAGGCTTGCAACACTTTAATTGGAGAAATGTCTCCTCATCTCTGTCCTAAATAGTCTACCCTATTTATTCCAGTTCCCTCCCCCCATCCCCCTCTCTGATGAAGGGTCTAGGCCCGAAACGTCAGCTTTTGTGCTCCTGAGATGCTGCTTGGCCTGCTGTGTTCGTCCAGCCTCACATTTTATTATCTTGGAATCTCCAGCATCTGCAGTTCCCATTATCTCTGATACAATTTGCCTTCTTTGCTGCTTGCTGCACCTGCATGCTTACCTTCAGTGACTGGTGCACAAGAACACCCAGGTCCCACTCATAAATCAATGCTGACTCTGATCCTGCCATTGCTTTCTAAATGTTCCGCTATAAAGTCCTTGATAATGGATTTGAGAATTCATCCCACTAGGGAAATCTTACTGCAAATACACGTGCTGGTGAGACCACAGTTGAAGTACTGTGAGCAGTTTTGGTCCTCTTCATTTAAAAAAAGGTATTATTTCATTGGAGACAGTACAGAAATGGCTTACCAGGATGATCCCTGGTATGTCTTGTGAGCAAAGGCTAAACAGATTGGGACTTTACTGTTCGGAGTTTAGAAGAATAAGAGGTGATTTCATTGAAAAATGTTGGATTCTTAAGAAGCTTGACAGGGTCAATATTGGGACAGTTGTCCTCATGGGAGGGACTAGGACCAGAGTGCGTATTGTTAGAATAAAGATGTGCCAGTTGAAGACTGAGATGAGGAGGAATTTCTTTTCTGTCAGGGTTGTGAGTCTTTAGAATTTCTTGCCAAAGAGAGTCGTGGGGACAGAGCCCTTGTATTTAAGGTTGAGATAAACAAATTCTTGATGAGCAGGGAATCAGTGGTTACGGAAGAAGGGCAGAAAATGAACACGAGAAATGTCAGAGCAGTCATAATCCTCTTGAATTTAAGAGCAGGCTCAAGAGACTGAATAGTTTATTTCTGTTCCAATTTTCAATAACTTTGGGTCTTTTTTTGGGCAATCCACAACCTTTCCAGATTTTTTTATGAGCCACAGCAACTCTGTTTTAATTCTCCATATTGCTTTTACTCTGACTTTTCTGTCAATGGTTTGCTACAGTTTTCCGGTGAAGCTCATGCAAGCTCAAGGAATAGCATCTCACCTTTCTACTCAGCATTCACTAACCTTCCAAATGGCATAAAGATCAGAAGACCATAAAAAATAGGAACAGGAGTTGGCGGTTAGGCCCCTCAGGCCTGTTCCACTGTTCAGCGAGATTATGGCTGATATGTGGCTTAACGCCATATACTTGCCTTTGGCCCATATGCCTTAATAACTTTGCTTAACTAAAATGTATCTATCTCAAAATCAAAATTAACAACTGATCCAGCATTCACTGCCATTTGTGGAAGAGAGTTCCAAATCTCTACCACCCTTTGTGAATAGAAATGCTTCCGAACATCTCTCCTGCATGGTCTGGCCCTAATTCAGGGTAGTGCATCTGAGGCTTAGAGTCCCAAGCCAATGGAAATAGTTTGTCTACCCTGTCTTTTCCCATTAATATCTTGAAAACTTCAATCAGATCACCCCTTAACCTTCTATATTCTAGAAAAAAGAGGGTGAATTTGTAAAACCTGTCCTCATAACTTAACTGCTGAAATCCAGGTATCATTCTTGTAAACGTACATTGTACTTTTTCCAAGACCAATATATTCTTCCTAAGGGACGGTGTCTGAATCTGCTCTCACTACTCCAGGTGGGGCCTAACCAACTTTTGTATAACTACAGGATAACTGCTGCAACCTTATACCCCAGCCTTCTAGATATAAAGGCCAGCATTCCATTAGCCTTCTAATTATTTCCTGCACCTGTTCCTGGCTTTTTATGTATCTAGACACCTGGGTCCCCAAGCTTCTTTTGAACAATCCCTTAACTTTATGCCATCTAGAAAGTATCCTGACCTGTTTGTGGAATTTTTTAAACATGGGGCTGAATGTTTTGCTTGGAATTCCCAATCTTTTTTGATGTTTTTTTTAAACCCAAGTTCCACCTGTTTCTCTCTACGGTTGTTTGCCTTACTTTGACATTAACTGAGCATTAGGTTTCGCTGTCCTCCTGCCTGATTCTATTCCATTGTCAACACCAATTGGCTCCTTTGAAGACAGCCAGAACAACAACAGTCATTTGCTGACTAGCCAGCCAATCAATAAATAAAGGCAGGCAGAATGTGAATAATCGCCTTATGGAGAAGACAGCATCTGAAATGATGCTGCTGATCTATAGTTGGGATCCTCTTGCTCCATTATTTGCGTGAGGTCCACTGAAGATTTCTTAGAAATATCATGGAGTTTTGTTTTACTAAATGTACAGGAACCCTGGTTAACTGATGGGTGTCAGGAAGCTCTGGGTCAGGCCTGCAGACTAAATGAAGGGGCTCTGTAAAGTAGTCACCCACTCTGCTTATGATCTCCCCACTGTAGAGGAGACCATGTTGTGAGCAGACTAGATTGAAAAAAGTACAAGTAGGTTGTTTCAATTGTGTTTGGAATGTTGGATGGTGCCAAGAGAGGAAGTAAAGGGACAGAGTTGCATCTCCTCTGTTTGCACAGGAATGTGTCATAAAAGAACAGGATGGTGGTGTGACTGAGGAACGGATCAGAGTATCACCAAAGAAAACAGTCCCTTTGAAGTGTTGAAAGGGAGGGCAGGGAAGATGTGGAATTGCACTGGACCTGGTGAAAATGCTGGAGGATGATCTGTTGAATATGGAGACTTGGGTTAGAAGTTAAGGACAAGGGGAATCCTATCATGTCTCTGGAAGTAATGAAGAGGGTGAGAGATTACGGTCTGAATCACATCAGACACAGTGGGCCCTGCCAGCTGTGCTGGGTGAGAAACCTTAATTGAGGAAGTCGATAGATGTGTCAGAAGCACTTTTGTAGCATGTTGCAATCCCCAAACAGATGCAACCAAGATAAAGAAACTGGGAGAATGGAATAGAGTCCTTACAGGAAGTGCGAGGTGAGGAGGTGTAGTCAAGAGATGAGTCTGTGGTGTTAGTTGATAGACTATCTCCAGAAACACATACATGGGCGATCATAAAAGGAAGAGTCAGGGATAGACTAGGTGAAGGTGAGACAAAGGTGAAAATTGGAAAGAAAGTTATTAGAATTTTCCAGTTCTTGAGAAGAGCAGGAGGCAACATCAATCTGCTATAAAAATAAAGAATGAGAGACAGAGGCTGACTAAGACTGGAATAAGAATTGTTCCATGTGTTGCACAAGAAGACAGGCAGATTTCAAACCCATAACAACACCTTTTATTTGGGGTAAATGATTGGAATTGACAGAAGTTGTTTGCATTTGGAACAAGATTAGCTGGGTAGAGGAGGGTGGTGGTGGTAAAAGGACTGGTTAGTTCCCTTTTTGAAAATTATTTAGAATTTTCAATTATTTATTTGTTTAAAATGCTACATCTTTTAATATTACAAAATGAGAAGGCTTCAAGACCAGTAAGCAAATTGAGCTCTGGGCACTACTGAGGAGATACTTTGCTTCTTGCCTAGCTACTCAGACCTGAGCTTCAGTTAATCATGGATGTGAAACTCTTGAGGATTCCCAGTTGCATTTGGAGGCAGCTTGAAGAAAGAAAGTGTATAAAATTATGACCATACGATGGGCAAGGAAGACGGTGATCTATCGAGCCTGCCCTTTTGTTTCAAGGCTTTTGGTGTTACCGTGGTAATGGCGACACCACCTTTAAGAGTCGCGGCAACAACAATGCTTCAGTGTTTAGAGAAAGGGATTGTGTTAATTATTACAACCTTTGAACATGGTCTGATGGATTCACTAAAATGAACTGACTAAATAGACCCTGCGTCAGTCTAACTTAATTCAGTTGTATCATTCCAGTCCAGATGAATTAGGTTGAAGTTTTCTCCTTCAGTGAGCTTTTCCTGAGTTTAAAAAAAAACTGGGTTGTGTAGTTCCTTAAGAAGCATTTAGCCAGACACATGAACAGGTAGGGAATAGAGGGAAATGGACCACGTGCAAGCACGTGGGTTTAGTTTAGCGTGGCATTATGGTCAGCACAGACATGGTCAGTCTGTTCCTGTGCCGTACTGTTCTATGTTCAGTGTAACTCCTGTATCTAACTGCTATTGATGTAGGGGCTACATTTGTGCCACAGCTGGAGTATCAGTGTGATGTAGCTTGGCTTCGTACTCATGCTAAGGTTGTAATGTGTGTTCCATATCATAGCCTGACCCAATTCTTAGCTATGCTGGGCCCAGACCCTGCATTAATACTGCATGTTATTATTTGGGACATCTTATTGCATTACGGCTTTTATATTAGTACAAGTTGATATTATTGACACTTCCATTAATGTATGAAATGGCATTCTAACGGAGATCAGTGGAAAAACTGACATACTTATCAAGAAGTGCTGTAAATGCCTTTGTATTTGAGTATATTGCTTAATTCAAAGAGGTTTAGCCCTGCATGTAGCCAGTACCATGTATTGTGTGTGAATGTTTGGTGGGACAACATAGAGTAAGCTTTGATCTTTATCTGTGCCTATTTTGGGACTGATTGATCCTGGCAGAAGTAAAATGTATTAAGTATTCTTTCACGATGTACCTTATGCCACCTCAGGCAATAAAGCCCTTTGACTTGTTTCACTCTCTCTCACCCCTAGATATTAAGGATTCACTGATGCAAGCTCTTGCCAGCTATGTCTGCTACCCCCACTCCCTGCGAGCTGTTGAACGTATTCCAGAGGAACAGTAAGTGCAAAATGCATTGGTTATTGTGTGTGCAAAGAAACTTATGAAGTGCAGCATTTCAAACTGATCGGTCAAGATTGGAAAAAGGAGGAATTTAATGGAGATCCTGGGACAGAAACGATCAGGTCCTGGGCATTTGTCAGGTTTTGGTCCTTTAACCTTCTCCAATATTTTTGCTGTAGTAGTTAGCTCAGGTTTTCCTCTCTCTCAGTCCCATGCTTATCCCACTTCCTACTTCTGGGATATAATCTGCGTCTTTTACTGACAAGCCAGACAGCAAGTACTTATTCAATGTCTCAATGATTTCCTCATTTCCTATGATTTCTCCTGTAACATATTTATTTCAGCTATCTGACTTTTTTTCTATACCCGTATAAGTTTTTGCAGTCTGATTTTACATTCCTGCCTACTCTACTTTTATATGCTTTTTATTCCAAAGTTTTTTTTAATCTGCTTGGTTCTTTGGCTTCTAAAATGCTCCCAATCTTTAGGCTTAATATAATTTTTTGTCATGTTATAAGCCTCATGTTTTAATCTAATAATATCTGTACCTCTTTATTAAGTTAAAGATGAATCTTTCTTGCTGAGATTTTATTTTTAATGGAATGTACTTTCATTGAATTATTATGACTATTGTTGAGCCCTATAAAATTCTCTTACCAGCATTTTCTGACCATTGTTATTTTCTAATCTCCACCAAGATATTCTGATCCTAGATCCTTTCTCACTTTTGTCCTTCTGTTGTCCTTTACTATCAGGGCTACTCCTCCACCTTAAGCATTCTTGTCTGTCCTTTCAGAATTATTTCCCAGCTTGATCATCTTAAGATTATGTCTTTGTAATAGTGATTCGATCCAAATCATTTATCTCTATTTGTGCCACTCGTTTACCAGTCTTATTGAAAATATTTCATGGATTCAGATAAGGAGCCTTTAGTTTCATTATTTTTCTACTCTCTGTTGCATGGATCTTCATGCCCTGATTCATAATTTCCATTAAATTCTGTGTCCCTCTTATCCCACTCTTCTTGTCTTCATCTGAATTGCTTAAGTGCCATGTTGCTTTGATCCTTTTCTACAGCTTTCTAAATTTTTCTTCACCTGAACTTTCTCCCTTTATGATTTAAAGATCTATCCTTGATCCACATTTAACAATTTGCCAAGAGATGGGTGAAGCAAATATGTAATGTGTGGCATTTAATAGGAATTCAGCAGTGATAGTATGGTCGTTTTAATTTAGGTCGAAGGAGTTATCATTCTGCATTGTCTATCAGTGTGTTACAAGATAAGAGATGGGAATGCGAGTCTACACCCTGATTCGTGTTGTCAGTCGATGGCTAACAGAAATTCCAGTCATCACAAACTGAAGATAACGGGAGTTATTTGGTAGCTCCATGTTTAATGAATCCTTCCAAATTGATTCCAAAATAGACTAAAGCACATGACTTCAACCTTAGAAAACCTGCAGAAAAGAATGGCAGCTACAGAACAAACATCAGGGAATAACAAGCTTTGATACCTTGAAGTGTCATAATTGCAGTATTTGAGTATGAGTTTTCATGAATTTTTTATTTCTGTGGAACTATGATGTGCCACTCATGATTGCAATAGAAATGTTTTTCATCAAAGCATGTTTCACAGATACTGTTTGGTTTTCTGAGTAAGCAACATGGTGTTTATTAGCATTATTTAGAATATTCGGTAAAAAAGAAGAGGACATTTGACCCAACCGGCCCATGGTGATTTATATTTCATTTGAAGTCTTCAGTATTTAAGTCTATTATCATGTCTCCTCTGCCTATTGAGTTCCACCGTCACCTCGACTATCTGACTCCACCAGTCCCTGCAGTAATGAGTTTCACAATCTACCCTCTCAGTAAAGAAGTTTCTGCTGAATTTCCTATTTGGTTTCTTAGCAGCCACCTTACATTGATGGCAAGTTTTGCTCTTTCCCACAAGAAGAAACAGGCTCTATCAAAACCTTTCAAAATATTGAGTCTGAACGACCACAGCTCAGTCTTTTTGTTGAAGAGCACCACTACACCAAAATTATTGTCTGATTGCTGCACAAAGTATAGTTTCACCTCAGGTGTTTCAAGCTGCCAGTTGAATGCATAAAAACAGCAACACTTGTAGCTGTTTCATCAACATTGAGAGTCTAAATGCACAACTTTTCATGTTCTCACATTATTACCGCTATCAACGCTTGTACTGGCACAACTGACGGGCTGCTAGTGAATAATGTTAGCTTGGAGTAACTGAGTTATGTCCCTCTGCTTTTGCAGATGTGTGGCCATGATGAAGAATCTTCTAGCTCCATATGAACAGCGCCCATGGGCTCAGACCAACTGGATCCTTGTGCGACTCTGGAGGGTACATTTGCCTCTTACATTTTTTTAAAAGTGCTCATCACATTAAACAGTTTTTCCTTCTTATTCATTTGTGATAAACTTGCATATTTGCACATTTTGACGCAGTAAGCATGGATTTATGAAAGTCTAGGATCAGAGGGCACATTCTCAGAGTAAGAAGTTGCCCATTTAAGACAGAGTTGAGGAGGCATTTCTTCTCTGAGGGTTGCGGATTTTGGAGGCTGGGACATTAAATATGTTCAAGTCAGATTTTTAATCAGAAAGGAATCAAGAGATATGGGAGAAAGGCAGGAAACTGGATTTGAGGATTATCAGATCAACCTTAGTTTCACTGGATGACAAAGTACTGTCAATGGACTGAAAGGCCTACTTCTGCACCTGTGTCTTTCAGTCCTATGGAAATTGTGTCTGACAAACCTAATGGACTTTTTTGAGGGCATAACAAGTTGAATAGATGAGGAAGAATCAGTGCTGTATTTGGACTTCAGCAAACTTTTGACAAAGTCGTATGTAGAGGTTGTTACACATAAGCAAGGCAAGTTAGATTGTAGGTAATATACTGGCATAGATGAGAATTGGGTATTAGACAGGAAACTTTGGGAATAAATGGAACATTTTCAGCATGGAAGGCGTGACTAATGGTTGCTGCAGGAACTAGGCCCAAGCTGCTCACAATTTATATCAACAGTTTGGATCAGGGAATCAAATGTAAGATTTTGAACTTTGCTGACAACATAAAACTAGGTGGGAGATGACTAGTGAAGAAAGTGTAAAGAGGCTTCAGTGTTATTTAGAAAAGTTAATTAAGAAATACATGATAGATCGAGCATAATGTGGAGGTTTGGTGTATTGGCCATGATAAATTGACTCGTAGTGTGCAGGTAAGTGGGTGGGAAGCTCTTTGGAGGGTTAGTTTACACTTGATGGGCTGAATGCACAGTAGGGATTCTGTGATCTCAATGGTGTTGGATTGGAAAATGTTGATGTTAAAGGTGAATCAGGAATCGTTTACACCAGTGACCGAAAGCAAGCATGCAGCTATAGCAAACAGTTGGGAGGGTAAATGAAATGTTGGCCTTTTTTGCAGTAAGATTTGAGCATAGGAGCGAGGAAGTCTTACTGCAGCCTGTACAGGGTCTTGGTGATATCATAGATGGAGTATTTAAAGCAGTTTTGATCTCCTTACCTAAGAAAAGATATGCTTTGCTGTGAGGAAGTGCAGCGAAGGTCCCCTGGCCCATTCTTTTGATGACAGGATTGTTATGAAGAGAGATTGGGTTGATTGAGTCTATATTCACTGAAGTTTAGAAGAAAGAGGAAGGAACTCGATTTGATTTATTGTTGTCACATGTACCTAAGTACAGTCAAATTTGTTTTGGCATGTAGTATGGGCACATCATTACATACAGATCATAGGGTGATTTGAACAGAGTGAGGCATACAAAGTTATGGCTGCACAGGAGGTGTACCAAAGCAAGATCAACATTAGATTTGAAATTTGAGAGATCATCTGAGAACTCATTGAGACATCTAACAGGACCGGACAGACAGGCTGATGTATCCCCTGCTAAGGGTCCAGAGTAAGAAGTGATGGTCTCAGGATATGCAGTAGGCCAATTAGGACTGAGATGGGGAGAAATTTTCTTTATCCAGACGGTGATGAGCCAGTGGAATTCTTGACCACAGAAGGGTGTGGGTGCTTGGTTACTAACTATATTTAAGAAAGGAATAGATTTCTTGTGGCTAAACGTGTCAAAGTGTATGGAGTTAGAATGGGAGTATGATGATGAGGTAAAGGATCAACCATGATCATATTGAACAGCAGAGTGGGCTCAGTAGATTAAATGGCCTACGCATGCTCCTATTTTCAGTGTTTCTTTAACATTTTAGACAGAAACCTTGTAGGGAAATGTTTC
Organism: Stegostoma tigrinum; assembly: GCF_030684315.1. NCBI lineage: Eukaryota > Metazoa > Chordata > Chondrichthyes > Orectolobiformes > Stegostomatidae > Stegostoma > Stegostoma tigrinum. Next base: position 65,730,421 of record NC_081364.1, on the reverse strand, counting down.
AAGTATAATTATTTCATACCCTCATCTTACTGATGTAGTTATCTTTTTAAGCTCTAAAACTAATTTGATCAATGATCTTGAGCAAGGAGTGACAATCTCGGGCTAAATTTGCAGATGGTACAAAGTTAATGAAGGTAGCAGAACTAAAGATGAATGGGAAAAGCTAGAGGAAGACTTCAGTGTTGGACTCTCAGCAGACAACTGGCAGGTAAATTGGGTGTAAACGAATGCAGAGTACCTTATCTGAGAGCAGAATATCCTGGATAATTTGTTGAATAAGAGAAAACACTGTGCTTGGAAAGTATAAGATTGGGAGTCCTGATGGGTAGTAAGTGGAAACTGCTACAACAGTGTTTAGGCACTAGGCAAAGAAGATCATACATTGGAGAGAATTAGAAGGTCAATATTGCTGGCCTAGTTAATGAGATAATCCTACCAGTTTACAGTGCAGTTCAACCACAGTATTCTAAAAAGATATGGTTTTTATTGCCATAGTTTATAAAGGATACTACTGCTAATTGCATATCAGTTGGGTGTGAATAGTAATTGAATGATGGACTTCGAACGGGGATTCATCAGTGTTGATACATATTGTTGGTTAGAGGTTCTCATCATGCAGTTTGCATTTTTGTAAATAAAACATTCTGCACAAAGATGAAGCTTCAGTGTTGTATTGTTCACCATCTGGCTGCCTGAGTTATAACAGTTGCAGCTACTGATAAATTATGGACAAGAGCAACATAAGTGATGAGGGAATGGAGGGATCTGAATATGAGGAGCAGTTATGTAAACAGAGCTCTTACTGGAAAAGAGAGGGTTCAGAAATGATAAATTGCTATTTTTAGGATTTTCATAGACCTAGATATGTAGGTCATGGTGAGCTGTTTCACCTTGGCTTCAATATAAAAACAAATGATGCAGACTCCATTTGAAGCATGGAAAGGATTGCGGCACTGGTGGAGGATATTTGGCCCAAGCAGTTCATGCTAGTGGAGCAAGAACTATCTATTCAATTCCCGCCTTTCAACTTTTGCTCTGTAGCCCTGTAGTTACATCAACTCAAGAACATATTTTTAAATATCATGAGGGTTCTGCCTTCAGGTCATGAGTACGTGATTTTCACGATCCAATCACAATTCTCTGTAATTCTTCCACAAATTACTGAGTTCCCTGGATATTGATGTCATTCCAAGTAGAAATGCCTACCTGCTATATCCAGGCCCCTCAATTATCTAAATTCAAAACAAATTCTGTGCGGGAGTTATTTCAGTGAGTGAATGGTAAATTTATCTAACAGGCTTCCTTTACATTTGAGTTAATTCATTCAAATGCATGTTAGATTTTTTTTCAGAAAGTAACATATTAGCATACTGACTTTGAGTGATTTGAGACAGGATATGGTAAGTGCTGAGAAGGAAAAGGTGACTTTGGACCTTTGGTTCCCAAAGCTTTCCAATGCTTACTTTTCCCTGAGTAAAACAAAGAACTGTAGAAATAGACCAAATACCTACATATGCTGGAAAACTGGAACAAAACAGAAATTGCTGGAGAAACTCAGCAGGTCTGGCAGTATCTGTGGGAAGAAAGCAAAGTTAATATTAAAGTCCGATGACTATTCATCAGAACTCATAACAGCTTGGAAAAAGTGGTATTTATGCTGAAGATGAGGCAGTGGGGAGAGGTGGAACCCAAAGGGACAGAGATAGGCAAACATGGGATCATTGATGAGGCCAGGGCCCAAGAGAAACAAAATAGGCGACAGTGAGAGTAGGAGAGAATGGATGGGCTGTGCTTAAAGCAACCCATGTTATGTGATATCAAGACTGAGAGAGGGTGAGAATGGGTGGGCTGTGGTGGTAGCAACCCAACAAGCTGAGGGAGTGGGGATGAGTAAAAAAAAATGGAAGGACATACACTGGAACACTGCAGCAGGCCTGAGTCAGAAATGTTGGCCAGGGAACACAGTGGTGTGTCAAAGTGGCAGGCAGTTGGAAACTCTGGGTTTTTGTTTTGCAGACAAAACATAGGTATTCTGAAAAGCAGTCACTCAGTCTGCGTTTCATCTCTTTAAAGTAGAGGAGGCCACATTGTGAACAGCAAATATTGTAGACTGAATTGGGTAAAGTGCAGGTAAAGCGATGTTTCACCTGGAAGTGTGTTTAGGGCCATGGATGGTGAGGGGGAAGGATGCATCGAGGTGCCCAGGGCGTTGTGGGGAGGTGTTTGGAATGGAGGAGGAGTGGGCCAAGGTGTCCTGGAGGGATTAGCCCCTGCAGCAATGTGACAAGGGAGGGGAGGGGAATATGTGTCTGGTGACAACACTGCTGGAGGTGGCAGTAATAGTGGCTTGTGCTCCTGTGGATGTGGATGCCAGTACGCTGCAACATGTGAAATAGGCTTACCCTATTGTTGCGGGAGAGAAGAGCATGGGAGTGAGTAGAAGTGTGGGGAAAAGGTTTGAATGTGGCTAAGGGCTGTGTTGACCCAGGTAGTGGGAATTCTCAGGTGAGGGAAAAGGTGGACATATCAGGGTCCTCTCTGTGGAAGGTAAAATCATCAAAACAGGTCTGACAGAGATGGAGACATGTGGGATTGGTGTTGAGTCTCTTATAAGAAGCAGGGTGTGAGGATATATAGTCCAGGTAACTGTGAGAGTGAGAGAGCTTGTAATGGATATTGGTGGCCAGCCTATCTCCAGTAATAGAAACAGAAATATTGAGGAGGGAAGGGAGGAATCGGAGAAGAACTAGGTGAAGGTGAAAGCAGAGTGGAAATTGGAAACAAATTTGATTAATTTTTCCAATTCCAAATGAGAGAGGGTTGTAGTAGTGATGTTGCAATCGATGTACCAGAGAAAGTGTTGTGGGTGGGCACCAGAGTGGAACTGGAACAAAGAATGTTCAGTGTATCCCACAAAGAGACAGGCATAACTAGGGCCCATCGGGTACCCATGACCACCCTTTTGGTCTGAAGAAAGTGAGTGGAGTTAAAGAACAAGTTGTTCAAACTGAGGACAAGTTCGACCAGGAGGAGGAGGGTGGGGGTGAATGGGGGATGGTTCAGGCTTTTTTTTCCCGGAAGAAGTGGAGATTCCTGAAACCATTCTGATGGGGTATGTATTTGTAAAGGAATTATTTGTCCATGGTGAAGAGAAGGTGGCTGGAGCCCACAAACTGGAAATTTTGAAATCCATGTAAAGTGTCAGAAGAATCAAGGATGTAAGTGGAGAGGGACTGGACAAGGAGAGAAAAATTATGCCATGGTAGGAAGAAGTAAGTTCTGTGAGGCAGGAACAGGCAGAAACAATGGGTCTGACTGGACAGTCCTGGATTTTGGGGAGAAGATAGAAGTAGGCTAAATAGGTTTGGGACGGGTGGGGGTGTGAGATGCATCTCTGCTGGGATGCAGTCGGACGGATATCCTCAGATGAGATGAGGTTGGTGACAGTTGTGGACAATGGCCTGATGCTGGATGGTGAGGTCACGTGCAAAATAGAGCCAGGAGGAGATGTTCAAGAGCTGGCAGTCAACCTCTGCAATGTAGAGGTCGGTACGCCAGACAACAACAGCACCACTGTAGTCATCAGGCTTAATTACAAAGTCAGGTGAGATCCGAGAGCACAGAGTGCACTCGGTTCAGAGGGAGATAGGTTTGAATGGGTGAGTGGAGTAGAAAAAGTCAGGTAACCAATGTCACTTTTTCTTCTCCCCCCTTGTCTTGTGTATATGCTCTGTTGTAGAGTAATTTGATAAAAGTTAATTACAAGAATGAATCAGCTTCATTATTGTTGTATTCTAACAACTGAAGGATTGAAGGAGAACTCAGTGGGGTTTCTGGCAAATCCAGCTTCCTGAACCTATTTGAAATTATTGAAAACTTCCAGTTTGTCGCTGATACCACACAGTCCTGAAACTAAAATTTTCCCAGCTCAATTATCATCCAATGTCTTTAATAATCCAGAAAATTTAAGTTATAATCTGAATAGATGTTTTGAGGAATTAAATCTGTTGTCTTTTTTTTCAAATCAGCAAACATTATTACCACATTAGTGAAAGTAACCTGTAATGTTATTGTGTTGTCATAAAACAACATAATAAAGAAATAAGGTTGCTTTGAAAGCTCACTGCCATCTCAATGACAGGGAATATTCTGTAGGCTGTTGGTCATCAAAGCTGGTTAGTCATCCATGTATTGCTGGTTCTGACACTTTGTTCTGTATAACACTGCTGTTAGTTCCGGCTATAAAGCACTCGAGAGTAACTTTTTGGATTGGAATGCTATTGCTATGCAGAAATATTGTATGAAGAAACCTTTTATTTTATTTTATTTTACTTGTGAGCAAGACATTCTGGAGGAGATATTCTTAAGGCTTTTATTTGTGGAATGACCTAATCCTTTGTTATTTCCTTATAAATCTAATACCACTTAGTCATAGAGTTGCACAGTACATAATCAGACCCTTCAGTCCAACTCGTCCATGATGACCAGATACCCCAAATTAATCTTGCCCCTTTTGCCAGTATTTGGCTCTTACCCTTCTAACGCTTTCCTATTAATGTACCGATGCACGTGCTTTTTAAATGTAATTGCACCAGCCTCCACCAATTCCTCTGTCAGCTCATTCCGTACATTCACCACCCTCTGTGTGAAGAAGTTATCCCTTAGGTCCCTTTTAAATCTTTCACCTCTCACCTTAAACCTATGCTGCCTAGTTTTGGACTCCTCTACCCTGGGAAAAAGATCTTGGCTATTCACCCTATCCTTGCCCCTCATGTTTTAAAATTTCATAAGATTACCCCTCAGCCTCCAGTGCTCCAGAGAAAATAGCCCCAGCCTGTTCATCCTCTCCCTATTATAGCTCATACGCTCCAACGTCACAAGCATCCTTGTAAATCTTTTTTGAACCCTTTCATGTTTAGCAACATCAAGGCAGGGAGACCAGAACTGAACGCAGTATTCGAAAAGTGGCCTCGCCAGTGCCCTGTACAGCTGCATCATGACATCCCAACTCCTATACTTAATATACTGACCAATAAAGGCAAATAACTTTTCCACTATCCTATCTACCTGCAACTCTGCCTTCGAGGAATTATGAACCTGCATTCCAGGGTCTCTTTGTTCACCAACACTCCCCAGGACCCTATCATTAAGTGTATAAGTCCTGCCTTAATTTGCCTTACCAAAACGTAACACCTCAGTAAACTCTTATCTGCCACTTCTCAGCCCATCTGATCAAAATCCCCTTGTATTCTGAGATAATCATCTTTGCTGCCCACTACACCACCAAATTTGGTGCAAACTTACCACCCATACCTCATATATTCACATCCAAATCATTTATATAAATGACAAAAAGCAGTGGACCCAGCACTGATCTTTGCTACTCACCACTGGTCACAGGCCACCAGTCCAAAAAACACTCCTCCACCACCACCCTCTGTCTCCTATTTTCAAGCCAATTTTGTATGCAAATGGCTAGCTCTCCTTGATTCCATTTGATCTAACCTTTCTAACCAGTCCTCCATGACGACCCTTCTCAAACGCTTTGCTGAAGTCCATTTCGACAACGTCCACCGCACTGCCTACATTAGTCTTCTTTCAGAGATAAAACCATGTGGAGCTGAAGGAACACTGCAGGCTAGGCAGCATCAGAGGAGCAGGAAAGCTGAAATTTCGGGTTTGACTTCTTCGAAAGTATTCTTTCATACCTCTTCAAAAAACTCAATCAAGTTAATGAGACACGATTTCCCATGCACAAAGACATGTTGACTATCCCTAATCAGTCCTTGCCTTTCTAAATGCATGTAAATCCCATCCCTCAGAATCCCCTCCAGCAACTTAACCATTACTGACGTCAGGCTCATCGGTCTAGAGTACTCTGGCTTTACCTTACCACCTTTCTTAAATAATAACACCACATTAGATTAGACTAGATTCCCTACAGTATGGAAACAGGCCGTTTGGCCCAACAAGTCCACACTGCCCCTTGAAGCATACCACCCAGGGCCATCCCCGCATAACCCACACATCCCTGAACACTACTGGCAATTTAGCATGGCCAATCCACCTAGCCTGCACATCTTTGGACTGTGGGAGGAAACTGGAGCACCTGGAGGAAACCCACGGAGACACGGGGAGAATGTGCAAACTTCACACAGACAGTCGCCTGAGGCTGGATTCGAACCTGGGTCCCTGGCGCTGTGAGGCTATAGTGCTAACCACTGAGCCACCGTGCCGCATCTTCCAGTCTTCTGGTTCCTCACCTGTGGCTATCTGTGATGCAGATATCTCAGCATGGGTCCCAGCGATCCGTAGCCTCCCACAAAGTTCTGGGGTACATGAACAGGTTCCAGGGATTTATCCACCCCTACACGTTTTAAGACATCCAGCACTACTACCTCTGTAATATGGACACTTTTTCAAGATATCACTGTTTATTTCTCCAAATTCTGTAGATTCCATATCCTTTTCCATAGTAAGTACTGATGTGAAATACTTATTTAGTACATCACCATCTCCTGCGGTTTTACACCAAGATGGCCTTGTTTTGGTTTGGTTTGTTATCCCATTTCTGCATATGTTTAATGTATTATAGTTCTGCTTTGGAGTTTTAACCTGAATGATGTGATCTGACAGTGTGGTGAATTTACACTTAGTGTAGAACCATTAGTGCTTGGCTCTCAGTCTCTGCACAATCTCACAGCGTTTCCATATCCAGCTATTGCCAGCACCACTTTTTTCTCCTTCAAGGTCGTGCACACTTCAGCTACCTTTCCCTCTCTACTATCAAACTCCTTGTCCATTGATCTTAAGGTTCAGCAGTGTGCTGCCTGTTGAGTTCCTTGCTACAAGCTCCAAATTATTTATCTGCATTCCCATCTCCGCTATTTCTTTGCCAAGTTCTACTGCATTTGCTTTTGAATTCAAGGTCCTTATTTACAAATCTCTGCTTGTCCTTTGATTTAACCATACACAATGTGGCTTGACAAAGTCTTGAATCCGGGTATCCCTCTGTCGTTCGTGGACTGGATTTGGTCTGAATATCATTTTATTCCAAGAGGCTGCCCTTTCGGGCAACTCGCTTTTCCTCACTGGCCCACTCTCCTCGTATTTCACCTGCTTCATCTAAGAATCCTTCAGTCCAATTGAGTGTTCATTTTCTCCTCCTGTTTCAATGTACTTTCCCTGTTTCAGTTTTCTTTCCCCTTTTCTTCAACTGGACATTTCCCTTTTCACCCATTTCCCATTAAATTGCAATTATAATGAAGAGAGACCTTGTGGATTAATATGGCAGCCCACTCCATATGCATATCGTAATTCTAGTCACACAGTCCTCCAAATCGCTGTCTTCCTCATTTCCTAGGACTTGGCCTGAACTCCAGCTGATAGCAGCGCACAACCAACCTGAATTCCACAGGCGCTTATTTTACCAAAAGCATTGCACATCTGCAAAGCTTCCTTAAATTTTGTATATAATGGTCCAGAGGGCATGGATTTGACAGTGTTATTTTCATCTATCAGAAATAATTGTATATTGCCTATTCTCAGCCTTCTGGATCTAGCCCCTAGTTTGTCTGACTCTGTACTACACCACCGGTGTTCCCCGTGAAAGTTTAACCAATCTAGCAACTGCTTTGTTCTGGATGGTATTGGATTTCTTGAGTATTGTTAGAGCTGCACTCCATGTGGGTAGTATTCCATCTTACTGCTGACTTGTACCTTGTGTGGATAGGCGTTGGGAAGATGGAACGTGAATTACTTACTGCAGAATTTCTAGTCTGTGATCTGCTTTTGTAGCTATAATATTTTTATGCTTGCTCCTGTTAATTTTTTGGTCGTTGTTAATCCCCAAGATGTTGATTGTTGGTGGTGGAAGTGTCATTGAATGTCACGATTGGATTCTTTCTTGTTCAAGATGATCATTGACTGGCATTGTGTGGTGCAAATGTTACTTGGCACTTGTCAGCCCAAACCTGGATATTGTTCAGGCCTTGCTGCTCTTGGTCAAGGACTGCTACAGTATTTTAGAAATAGTGAATGGTGTAGAATGTTGAATGTGAGCCTCCTGGTTTAGAGCTAGGGTCATAACTGCTGCCTTGCAAGAGTCCTGTAGTCAACATGAGCAACTCCAGAGCTCATTGAGACTTTGCATATATTTAAGAGCTAGGTTCTTGTGGTACTGGGGTAGCACCCCACATCTTAGCCAGGCGACATGGCTTCAAGCCCCACCTGCTCCAGAGGCGTGTAGGGACACTGCTGACCAGGTTAATTAGAAAAGACCTATTTAAAAGTCAGGATTTTCCACAGTGGAGGTTGGCTTACAGATAAGAAATGGATCCAAGAAGGAAAGGTGTTTGTGACTGACAGTAGATTTATAATAAAACCCTTACAGTCTTTTGCTGCTTATTTCAATATACAGATATAGATTTGTCAAACACTAGCAACAGAAAACAGACAAGCACATAGAATAATGGAGAAACTCACCAGGCCTGGCAACATGTGGGGAGAGAAACACAAATTTATCATTTGAGTCCAATATGATGCTTCTACACAACAGGAGAAGTCATACCAGCCTCAACGTTTATTCTGCTTCTCTTTCCATAGATGCTGCCAGACCTGCTGAGTTTTCCCAGCATTCTCTGTTTGTTTCGGATTTCCAGCATCTGCAGTCTTTTGCCATCATGCATTGATTCATGAGCTTTTGTTAAACCATCACAGAATCTCTGCAGACCACCATAATATGGGCTACAGTACAAGGTTTACATGAGACCCAAATGGGAAGGTTGTTCTGAGGAACGAATTTCGTATCTTTTGAAATTCAGAACAGGAATGCGGGAATCAAAGCATGTCTTTCATAGTTTATTAAAGCTTAGTAAATTGAAGTGGTATTTTTTCAATTCCACTGAGATACAAACTAAACCTAATTAGCACATTATAGAACAAGTGCAATGGACCAAACTCCTTTACCCTAAGTTGAGTAAATTCAGAATAAACATGAGCAATGTGTGCTTTCTCGCTCACATCTCCCATCAGGGAAATCATCTTCGTTCAGCAGTGTCGCCTTTGAAGTGACATTTTTGCATACCTGACAGTGGTTTTTATCCTCTTCGACAGTTAGGTAAATCTGCAGATACAGCTGTTTGGGAACTTGCCTCTCAGCATGCAATAATCTGATTTAAAGTGACGTTACTTGAAGACATTTTAAATAAAACTGTTTATAACATGCAGTGTGAAAGGAGTCCTGATTTGTCTTTCATGACTCACTTAAAGCACACTTGCTGTAATTAGGAACTATTTTGGCTGTTACACACTATCTCCAGGGCTGCCTTGAGATGTTGCGACTTTGGGAGGAGGATGAGTTGGATCACCACCTGGCACTGTTAGGTAAAGGTGGGTTTTTTTGTACAAGGCCTCCCTGCACAGTCTTACTGACCTCACCACAAACCTACAGTGAATTTTGAACTTGGGATTGTTTTGAAAAGCTGGCATTGTGATGATGGATCCTGCCGACTCCAAGTCTGGGACACAGATAATGTACCAGAAATGAACCCAGGGTTTAGTGAGAGGGAGAAACTGTGTTGGTCATGAAATGGTACTGGAGAAATGGGTAGGATTGAAGGTTGATAAATCACTATGGCCTGTTAATCTACATACCAAAGTACGAAAGGAAGTGGTCCTGGAAATGGTTGATGCATTGATGGTTCTCTTCGAAGATTCTGTAAACTCTGGAACAATTCCTACAGATTGGAGGGTAGCTAATGTGACCCTACCGTTTAAAAAGGGAGATAAAGAAAAAGCAGGGAATTACAGACCATTGAGTGTGATGTTCGTAGTGGAAAGATGCTAGCGTCCGTTATCAAGGACTTTATAACAGAGCACTTACAAAACAGTGGTAGAGTTAGATACAGTCAGGACAGATATACAAATGAGAAATCATGCTTGACAAATCTACTGGAATTCTTAACAACGTAACTAGTGGAGTTGATCAGATGGAGCCAGGTTTCTTTTGACTTCCAGAAGAAATCAATGCATAAAATTGAAGCACTTGGGTGTAGGGCTGATATACTTAGGTGGATGGAAAACTGGTTAGCAGACAGTAAACAGAGTAGGAATAATGAGTCTTTTTATGAATGGCAGGCAGGTACTAGGACCCCAGCTAATCACTATGTCTGTTAATGGTTTAATAAGGGAACTAAATGTAATATCTCAATTTCCAGATGAGGCAAAGCTGGGTAGAAGGCTGAGCTGTGAGGAAGAGGCAGAGATGCTTCATTGTGCAATGGAAGTGATGTGAGTGAGCAGAGATGGATAAATGTGAGGTTACCCACTTTGGTAGCAAAAACAGGAAAGCAGATTATTATTTGAATGGCTTTGATTTTAGAGAGGGGCATGTTCAACAAGTCCTGGGTGCACTTGTGCATATGTTGAAGGGAAACACACAGGTGCAACCGATAGAAAAGAAGGCAAACTGTATGTTGGCATTCCGACGAGAACATTCAAGAACAGGAACAAGAATGTAACAAGGAATTGGTGATGCTACTCTGGAATATTGTGTGTAGTTTTGATTTCCTTATCTGAGGGAATATATTCTTGTTTTAAAGGGAGTGCAATGAAGGTTTACCAGATTGATTCCTGGGCTGGCAAGACTGATGCATGAGGAGAGATTGAGTTGGGTAGTGTTGTTTCACTGGAGTTTAAAAGAATATGGGGGGCTCTTCCAGATGGTTTGATGCAGAAGGGATGTTCCTGATGGGGTGGAGACCAGAACCAGGGTTCATAGTTTAAATATAAGGGGTAAATCTTTTAAGACTGCGATGAGAAAAAATTTCTTCACTCAGGGAGTGGTAATCCTATAGAATTCACTGCCACAGAAAGTGGTTGACGCCAATACATTGTGTGTTTTCAAGGAGGAGGTAGAAAGGGAGCAAGGAATATGATGGGAGGGTGGGATTAGGATACTGAACTTGACGATCAGCCGTGAACATATTGAATGGCAGAGCAGTCTTGAGCGATCTAATGGCCTACTTAATAAAAGAAAGTAATTCTGTGTTTCTGGTTTCAGGGATGTGGATTTGGATACAGGTACACGCGACTCCCTCATTTACTGAAAAGTAAACCTGAAGATGTCAACATGCCAAGCCTGCAGAGTAAGTATCAGTAGGTCAATAATGTCACTGGAGATCTATCTCAGTGGGTGATGACAATCCTCCTTTCCATCAGTTTTCCATATTTTTTCAGTGACAGACAAATGAAATGAAGTAGAATTACATGGGTTTACTGCCCATCAAAAGTATTTAAATGCTAAGCAAGAGGCACTTTGGATCAAATGATTTTCCTTGTTGTGTTGTGTTCAGTGCTGCTATCACCCACAAGTCAATGGAATTCGTTCTCTCTATCTTACGGATGAGATAGCTTAAATGTTATAGAACCAGGTTCTCCAACCTGCAGCTTCCCTGGGAAGAAAATGTACTGCACTGGCACATCATCCTAGATTGTATATTGGGGTTTCTTAAGCAGGACTTCATGGGATTGGACTATAAAATTGGGATGGCTTGCTAAAATTATATAAGGCACTAATCAGACCACTGGTGGAATGCTGTTTTGCTCCCCCTATCGAAGGGAAAATATATTAACATTGGAGGCAGTCCAGAAGGTGTTTTGTGTCATTTCAGAAATGACACAAAACACCCAAACAGACTGGATCACATGAATAATAAGCGGAGTAGAACTACATCACTTCACCAGAGGCCACACTGATGATGTTACCTAGCATGGCGATGAAATGTCTGTAAGATAATCAAGCAGCTCGGTGAGCAAGTCTACAATCTCATCCACAATCCGAGCTACAAACTTTCGCAAGATTGATGAGGAATTTCATCTCCCAGTGTAGTGAGTCTGTAGAATTTGTTATCGCGTAGAGGCTGTCAAGGCTAGGTTGTTAAAAATATATTCAAGGCTGAGGTAGATATTTAATGCATAAGGGAATCAAGGGTTATGGAGGAAAGGCAGGAACGTAGAGTTGAGAATTATCAGATCAGCCGTGGTTTAGTTGAATGGAGGAGCAGAATGAACAGACTGGATAGCCTCCTTTTGCTCCGTCATTTCATTGGTCTCAAATTCATACTTTGGTATAATGCTGGAGGATGTATCATGATGGTAGGGTATTTATTTGGATCTATAAAAACTGTCTCCGCTGCCCTTTCACCTCTGAATCCTCACCTCAGCTCCTGCCATGATGATGGGATGGGGATCCTATCCTTTTGGTTCCAAGTTGAACGAGTTGGATGGTTCAACAAAAAAAAACAAAAACAGAAAATCCTAATTTCGAACAAATTGATCCTAAATTCTCATCTGAGTCCTCTGTGCGGAAGAGTTGTGGTAAGGGTATAAAAGTAAGGCCAGAAACATCTAGCTGTCAGTGAGATCCATGATATCCCTGCTTTCAGTATATATGAGTGTTACTTCTTTTGAAAACTCTTCAATCCAGAGTGTAGTTTTCTGCATCTCTTGCAATCATAAAAACGAAAAAAACTTGCCCTCAGCCTGTTGTTATGTCTCATGAATGACAAACTAAACTCTTCTAACTCATTCTTCATTTTCAGTTAACATCCTCAAGTATTCACAAGATGGCAAACCAGAGTGAGGAGGCAGTCCCCAAGTCTGCCCCTGTCAAAATGGGGGTCAAACCCCATTCTTGGTGTTAATCTGATCAGTGTGCTAACTGTCCTGGCATTTGAGCCGAACCCTATCCCTACCAATCTTATAGCAGAGATAGTTAAGGCAGATTTTAAATTCCCACAGTCAATTATGGGAAAGGAAAACAGGCTATCCAATCCTTGAGACATTCAAAAAGTAGCCTTGAGTTGCCATGACCATGACTTCTTTTACTTGGTATGGTTCTTTTGTATGATGGAGTCTGCACCTCAGCCAGGAATCCATCTGTCCTTTTCTTGAAGATACAGTCTATAAGCCAATACTGCAGAAATTGACAGCTTAAATGTATTAGCTAAAACCCGTTGTATTGGTGCAAGATATGGTCCGAAAGTTTCCTAATAATAAATGCATAACGTTTATTTAAATTTGATTTATCGTCATTTCCTCCTATTAAATAAAGATCATTGAAATTTGATAGCTCTTTTTAACAAATTTAATAGGTATTAAAGGCTGACATGAATAATGCACGGTAAAAGCCAGCAGTTGTGATTGAGGTGTGATTGTGATCTCAATGTAATTGAGAGCTGATATTAACATTGCTGGTTAGGACATTGCGTAGTTCTATCTTTAGATCAGAAGGTCCCAATGGGGAGTCAAAAAGAAACCTAGTCTTGGTGCAGGAAGGTCGCTAAGTATAGATAACACACTCTGATTTCTAGAGAACAGTTAGTATGTAGAACAGTTTACCTCAAAAATCTCCCATTCAGCAGAAGTAGAAAGATTTGATTCTGCCGCTGATAGCACACTCGTCATCTTGGATGAATACAAAAAGTCCCATGATGGTATTCGAAGAGCAAGGCAGTTTTATCAATATTTGGAGAAGCAACATTTATCCATCAACTGACATCACAAAAAATAGATCCTCCGGTCATCTAGCATCTGTGGAGAAGAGAGTAGAATTAATGTTTTGGATCCAGTGACGACTCTTCATAACTATTAGGAGCTAGGGAAAGATGTTAAAGATGCTGAAGACAGTAGTTGGTAGGATGAGGAAGGTGAAGGAGAGAAGGGAGAAGTGAGCAAATAGGTAGAGGTGGAGCCCAGAGAGAGAGAGAGAGAGTTAGACAGACAAAGGGATGAATAATGGTAAGCCCAAGCAAAAGCTGATAATGGAGACCATAAGTAGGTTAAAAATGCATTGGATATGATGAAAGCACCCTATGTCATGACAGGACCTGGGGCGTGGAGGTGCAAAAGGATATAGAGGAAGATGTTTTGGTTTGAAAATTATGGGACTCGATATTGAGTCCTAAAGGCTGCAGTGTGCCGAAGCAAAAAATGAGGTGCTGTTCTTCCAGCATGTGCTGAGGCTCACTGGAGCATTGCAGCAAGCCCAAGACAGACCTGTTGCCCAGGGAACACGGTGGTGTGTTCAAGTGACAGACAATTAGATGCCCAGAGTCATTTTTGCAGACAGAACAGAGGTGTTCCGCAAAGCTGTCGTCCAGTCTATGTTTCGTTACCCCAGTGTACAGGAGACCACATCGTGAGCAGTGAATTCAGTAGAATAAATTGAGTGAAGTGCAGGTTAGTTGCTACTTCACCTGGAAAGTGTGTCTGGGGTCTTGGACAGTGAGGAGGGAGGAAGTAAACAGGCTGGTATTACATCTTTGGCCTGTCCAAAGAAAGGTGCTGTGGGGTTGTGGGGAGGTTGGGAAAGGAGGAAGAGTAGACCTGGGTGAGCTATTCGTCTGGAAGGCTGACAGGGGAGGGGAGGGGAATATGTGTCGAGTTGTAGTATCCCACTGAAGGTGTCAGAAATAGTAGCTTACGATTCTTTGGGTATGCTGGTGGGATGGTAAATGAGGACTCGGTAGGGGACCTTTTCAGTATTGTAGGAGGGAAGAGAAGGGTTAAGAACAGAAGTGCAAGAGATCATTCGGATGCAGCGGAAGTCCCTGTCAACAGTGATGGTAGGGAATCCTAGGTAGAGGAAGAAAGTAGACTTTTCTGAGGGCTCATGTGGAAGGTGGCATCATCAGAAGAAATGCAGCAGGAACAGAGAAACTGGGAGAATGGAATGAAGTATTTACAGGAAGCAGGGAATGAGGATGTATGGTTTCACATATCCACAAAGAGACAGATATAATTTGGGCCCATGTGAGTACCCATGGCCAAAATCTTTTACCTGAAGAAAGTGAGAGGAGTTAAAGTTGTTCAGAATGAGGTCGAGTTTGGCCAGGTGGAGGAGAGTGATGGTGGATGGGGATGGTTCAGGCTATTTGTCCAGGAAGAACTGGATAGCCTTGAGGCCATCGATGTGTAAAACAGATTGCACATCAATGGTCATGAGGAGGCGGCTAGAACCCGCTAATTGAAAATACTGAAACTGACATAAAGGGTCAGAAGAATTGCAAATGTAAGTACGAAGGGGCTGGACAAGGGGAGAAAGAAAATCAAGTCAAGGTAGGAAGGTATTCCGTAGCTCAAGAGCAGGCAGAAATTATGGGTCTGCTCGGGCAGTTTTGTTTGAGGATTTTGGGAGAAGGTGGGGTATTATGAGGTGGGAGGCTGTTGATGGGAAGTCCCCAGAGAAGATGAGATTAATGACCATTGTCGACACAGTAGCCTTATGTTCAGTGGTGGGGGTTATGGTCCAGGAGAGATAGGAGGAGGTATGTGAGGGCTGGTGCTTAGCCTCTGCAACGTAGGGGTCAGTCAACCAGACAACAACAGCACCGCCCTTGTCAGCAGGCTTTATTACAAAGCCAGGGTTGGATCTGAGAACATGGAATGTAGGCAGTTCAGAGGGGTGGGTGGGGGACGCAGAGAAATTAAAATGTCACATCAACAGTTCTCAACAAACAGTTCAAGTGTAGATAAAAAGCCAGAGGGAGAGGCCCAGGAAATGGGTTTCTCCCTGCCACCTCTATCTTCAGCATAAATACAACCTTTTTCCTAGCTACTAATACTCTGAAAAGGGGTAACTAGACCTGAAATGTTAATTCTGTTTTCTCTCCACAAATGTTGCCAAATCACCAGCAATTTTTGCTTTTGTTTCTGATTTCCAGCATCTGCAGTTCTTTGTTTTATATTAGCCTGGCCATCTGTTCTGTTGCTAGAAGTGGGACTTAGCTATGTGTAAATTGGCTGATATGTTTCTTACAAAGCAACAGTGACTAGACGTCAACTTTACTCATGAGCAACAGTTCAGAAATTCTGAAGATATGAAAGGTGCTGGCTAAATTAAAATCATTCTGTTTTGGAGAGCGTCAACAGCAGTTTTAAGTATACGGTGGCAGCTTTCTGTCTTGTATGACTATGGTTAGTGCCATGGTGTACATGATGCCGGTGTTATACATTGCCTGGTGTGGCCCAGGAGTCCCAGTTCAGCATGGTGGCCTCTGCTGTATTTACTGCAGAGGAAGACAGTGGGCTGAGAAGGTGCACGATTCACTAGCCTCTGGTTTCTCTGGGTCCTCTTCTTGGCCAGCTGAGGCTTCTGTTTCTGCTTGCTTTTTCCAATGTCTCTCCAAACTTGGCTTAGACCATTTAGGACTGTGATGAGGGGAAATTTCTTCACCCAGAGACTGATGAGCCTGTGGGATTCTCTGCCACAGCTAGCAGTCAATGTTGTAATGTTGAATGTTTTCAAGAATCAGTTAGACATTGTTCTTGGGGCTAAAAGGATCAAAGGCTGTGGGGTGAAAATGGGCACAGAGTAGTGAGCTTGATGATTAGCCATAATCATTTTAAATGGTGTTGCAGGCTGAATGGCCTACTCTGGCTCCCGTTTTCTATGTTTAAGGGTGTCCTTGTAGGAGGTTTCGGTGTCTAGGAGATCATGATCCAGCGGCTAGTTCACTGCAAGGAAATTCTTGAGTATACTGTAGTCATCATCTGATGGTGATAACTGATCAGTAACTGGCAATGAGGGTATGCTGATGAAATTAGCATCCTTCAGGATCTCTGATTTGGTGACCTTGCTCTGCCAAGAAGGACTGAGAAAATTTCTGAGATATTGAAAGGTGCACACCACTCAGCCTTCTTGCCCGCCTAGTATATGTTGTCTAAGTCTCACCATTGTGCAGGATTGCACTGAGGGCACAAGCTTGCTATAGTTGTAGTTTAGCATTCTCATTCAGGCTGCTGTTTTTCTACACACTCTCACTCAGTTTAGAAATATCACTGCAAAAACTGTAGCTGTTCTCAGTATCAAGTGACACATTGCTGACAGTGGAGCTCAGACACACGTGACTGTCAATAACCTCCAGCATCATACGGTCAATGTATTGACAGTGTATATGTAATGTTCAATATATAGGCATATTTGGTATATATAGTTCTCACTGATGATCACAAGAGCACCCAAATAGCTCTGTAAATTTGTAACTAGTAAATAATGACTGTGACCAAGCATGAAACTTTCAGTGTTGGAGTTTAAATCTTGTCAGCTAGTGGTTTCACTGTCCATAGTGGCACCACGTAGTGTACATTTGTTTCACACCTCAGTACACTAGTTCAGTACCCCTCAGCTCTGTTCAGATTGATGAGGTTGCCTGCTTCTTTAACCTGAGAGTTTGAAGGGTCGTGCTCAAATGATTAGCATCGGTCCGAGGGAAAGTAATACATCCTGTCACTTTCATTCTCTGCCTTCCTGTGTGTTATAATCTGATATTAATTTATCAGATTTATTTTGAACAGTCACAAAACCTACAAGATACATGGATGTTAGATGTTTGTGGTGTTTACTTGTTTTGGTGTGGTGCTGGGATATGTTTGTGAGACAGGCTAGAGGCAGCTCTACAGTGTGACTAAAGAAAGCTTCACCTGACTGGGGAGTTCGTTCTGCAGCAGTATAGATGGAGGCCTGCTCCTTATTGAACATGTTCTGTACATAACCTCTTGTGTTGAATTAGACGTCTTAAAGGGAGAGTATCTGCATGAAACTTTGTTATATGTCACCCGGTAATGCTGGATGATAACTTAGAATGCCAAGTTTATTTCTGTTGATGTGTCTCATTTTGAACACACAAAAATGTTTTGGGAAAAAAAGAATAAGTTGGTTATGCGTAGATAGACTTTTTGATTCATTCATGGGATCTGCGTGTCACTGGCAGGGCAGCATTTATTGCCCATCCCTGTTTGCCCCAGAGGGCAGTTAAGTTTCAACCACATTGCTGTGGCTCTGGAGTCACATGTAGGCCAAAACAGGCAAGGTTGGAAGCTTTCCTTCCCTAAAGGACAAAGTGAACCAGATAGGCTTTCACAAAAATCAGCAGTGGTTTCATGGATTTGATTAGACTCTTAATTCCAGATTTTTATTTTTTTATTGAATTTGAATTCTACCATTTGTCATGTTGGGATTTGAACCCGAGTCCCTGGAACATAACCCAAGTCTCTGAGTTGATGTTCCATTGATAATGGCCACAGAAGTAGATATGGTGGCATGCAAGACATGTGGCATGCTGCCTTTATCGGTTAAGGCATTGAATACAAGAGTCAGGAAGTGATATTACAGCTTTGTAAAACCTTCAGTTTTGCTGAGCTTAGAGTATTGCGTTCAATTCTGGTTGCCATGTTACAGGAAGGTGTGGAGACTTTGGCGAGGATGTAGAAGAGGTTTACCAGGATACTGCCTGCACCAAAGGGTATGAGTGTAAGGAGAGACAAATTAGGGTTATTTTCTGTGGAGTAACAGAGGCTGAGGGGAGACCTGATAGGAGTTTATAAAATTATGAGATGCATAGATAGGATTGACAGTCACAATCTTCTCCCAAGAGTTGATGCGTTTAAGGTAAGAGGGAGAAAACTCAAAGGAGATGTGAGGAGTAAGTTTTTTTTACTCAGAGAACGGTAGGTGCCTGGAATGCATTGCCAGGGCTAGTGTGAAGGCATATATGATAGGGGTGTTTAAGAGACTTTCAGATAAGCACATGAGTAAGAAGGAATGGAGGGATACAGACCATGGGCAGGCAGAAGGGATTAGATTAATTTGGCATAATATTGTGGACCGAAGGGCCTGTTCCTATGCTGTACTGTTCTCTATTCTGTAATATCACTAGGCCATCCTCTCCCCTGGGAAAATTAAAATGTAATCCTGTCTGGCACAGCAAAGCCATTGAAATTTACACCCCCATCAGTATATTTGTGATTTCATTCACCATGATAATAGATATGCCAGATCTCTCTCTGCTTGAGACGTATGGAAGCTCTTTCTGCAGTGGGATAAGTGCCTAAACCCGATGCATGTTCTTCACCCTGAGTGATCCCAAAGGAGCTGCATCAAGATGATCTCGTCAGTGTATTGAACAGCCTGCAGCCTTCTCCAACCAAATCACCCATTGTCCAGATTGCTTAAAAATTCGAAGGATGTTCATTTCACAGGCAAGTTAGCAGCAACTTTCAGGTATAATTGGGGCATTCTATTAAGGTTTGTCGCACCAGAACCATTGTGAGGCTTCTCGCTGTAAAGGTGACTGAAAGGTTGGCTTTGATCAGCTGTGCCGTCATTTTATCAATTGTACAATGCTCTTTGTGATAAATGTTCCAGAAAAGACATTACAACCAATTATATTGATTATAGTCAACAGGATTTCCAAATAGCCACACAAACTGGCCAACATACAGCAACTACTTAGAGTTTTAGTAAACAAGTAATGCACTGTTTTCACTTTGACTCCATTTCCCTGAATTAGCTCAGTCATCCGACTGTCGCTTTTGAAGGCATGGCCACTTAGGCTCTTGTTTCCTGCGAGCTGAAAATTGAACTTGTTGTTGCGGAGAGGTGAAGCATGGTAACAAGCCCATCAGTCTGAAGTGTATTGTTACTTCTGTATTTGGAAACCATTTTGCATCTGTGTGAAAGGGCAGGAGAATTGCAGCTTTCATTTCCTTTTCCACAATCCTATCATTAGTGTCAGTATTAAAATGTTTGAAACATTTTGCTTCCTGTTATGATTCCGTGCACCTAGTCCAAATGATGTGAAAGACTGTTTTGTGGTTGAATGGCTTTAAAAATATTTTTTCACTTTCATTTTTTGAGCAAGGGTCAACAGTGACAAATTGAACTTGTATGGTGCTTTTAGAATTGCTGAATGAAGAGGCATACAGACTTAAGAATGCTAAATTTCAAAGGGCACAGCAATGTACACTACATCAGAAAAGTGAGTAGTGATTGGCTAGTGTGGACTGTTAATTGGTTGAGGTGTTAGTTTGGAGAATCCAACAGGGAATAGTTTTCCTTCAAGCTTTTTCTTAAATTTAAAAAAAAGGTTCTAATTGATCGAAGTGTTGTCCTAGCAAATGCACCAGAAACACTATCTTGAGCTTTTGATTAATTCAAAAAGGCCCAATTCCTTTAACCTGCTGAAAAGGCTCTAAAAATGCCTGTGTAAATCTCTCTGTCTTCCTTTAAAACACTTCTCAAAGACTACTTATTTGACTAAATCCGTCCTAATGTTTCATAATGTCATAGAATCATACATAAGAGAGGGATCGAGTTCCGGAACCAAGAAGTTATGCTGCAGCTGTACAAAACTCTGGTGCGGCCGCACTTGGAGTATTGCGTACAGTTCTGGTCACCGCATTATAAGAAGGATGTGGAAGCTTTGGAAAGGGTGCAGAGGAGATTTACTAGGATGTTGCTTGGTATGGAGGGAAGGACTTAAGAGGAAAGACTTGAGGCTATTTTCATTAGAGAGAAGAAGGTTGAGAGGTGACTTAATTGAAACCTATAAAATAATCAGAGGGTTCGATAGGGTGGATAGGGAGAACCATTTTTCCTAGGATGGTGACGGCGAGTACGAGGGGGCATAGCTTTAAATTGAGGGGCGAAAGATATAGGACAGATATCAGAGGCGGTTTCTTTACTCAGAGAGTACATAGAACATAGAACATAACAGCACAGGACAGGCCCTTTGGCCCTCGATGTTGTGCCGACCTGTCATATCGATCTCAAGCCCATCTAACCTACACTATTCTATGTACGTCCATATGCTTATCCAATGACGACTTAAATGTACCTAAAGTTGGCGAATCTACTACAGTTGCAGGCAAAGCGTTCCATTCCCTTACTACTCTGAGTAAAGAAACTACCTCTGACATCTGTCCTATATCTTTCACCCCTCAATTTAAAGCTATGCCCCCTCGTGCTCACTGTCACCATCCGAGGAAAAAGGCTTTCCCTATCCACCCAAACTAACCCTCTGATTATTTTATATATTTCAATTAAGTCACCTCTCAATCTTCTTCTCTCTAATGAAAACAGCCTCAGGTTCCTCAGCCTTTCCTCGTAAGACCTTCCCTCCATACCAGGCAACATCCTAGTAAATCTCCTCTGCACCCTTTCCAAAGCTTCCACATCCTTCTTATAATGCGGTGACCAGAACTGTACACAATACTCCAAGTGCGGCCGCACCAGAGTTTTATACAGCTTCACCATAACCTCTTGGTTCCAGAACTCGATCCCTCTATTAATAAAAGCTAAGACACTGTATGCCTTCTTAACAACCCTGTCAACCTGGGTGGCAACTTTCAAGGATCTGTGTACATGGACACCGAGATCTCTCTGCTCATTTACACTACCAAGAATCTTACTATTAGCCCCGTACTTTGCATTCCGGTTACTCCTACCAAAGTGCATCACCTCACACTTGTCTGCATTAAACTCCATTTGCCACCTCTCAGCCCAGCTCTGCAGCTTATCTATGTCTCTCTGCAACCTACAGCATCCTTCGTCACTATCCACAACTCCACCGACCTTAGTGTCGTCTGCAAATTTACTAACCCATCCTTCTACGCCCTCATCCAGGTCATTTATAAAAATGACAAAACAGTAGTGGACCCAACACCGACCCTTGCGGTACACCACTAGTAACTGGTCTCCAGGATGAACATTTCCCATCAACTACCACCCTCTGTCTTCTTTCAGCAAGCCAATTTCCGATCCAAACTGCTCTATCTCCCACAATTCCATTCCTCCGCATTTTGTACAATAGCCTATTATTAACCTTATCGAACGCCTTCCTGAAATCCATATACACCACATCAACCGGTTTACTCTCATCTACCTGTTTGGTCACCTTCTCAAAGAACTCTAATGTTTGTGAGGCACAACCTTCCCTTCACAAAACCGTGCTGACAATCCCTAATCAATTTATTCTTTTCTAGATGATTATAAATCCTATCCCTTATAACCTTTTCCAACACTTTACCAACAACTGAGGTAAGGCTCACTGGTCTATAATTATCAGGTTGTCTCTACTCCCCTTATTCAACAGGGCAACCACATTTGCTATCCTCCAGTCATCTGGCACTATTCCTGTAGACAATGACGAGTTAAAGATCAATGCCAAAGGCTTGGCAATCTCCTCCCTGGCTTCCCAGAGGATCGGAGGATAAATCCCATCCGGCCTAGGGGACTTATCTATCTTCACCCTCTGAAGGATTTCTAATACCTCTTCCTTGTGAACCTCAATCCCACCTAGTCTAGTAGCCTGTATCTCAGTATTCTCCTCGACAACATTGTTGTTTTCTAGAGTGAATACTGTTGAAAAATATTCATTTAGTGCTTCCCCTATCTCCTCTGACTCCACACACAACTTACCACTACTATCCTTGATTGGCCGTAATCTTACTTTCGTCATTCTTTTATTCCTTAAATACCTATAGAAAGCCTTAGGGTTTACCCTGATCCTATCCGCCAGCAACTTCTCATGTCTCCTCCTGGCTCTTCTGAGCTCTCTCTTTAGGTCTTTCCTGGCTACCTCATAGCCCTCAAGTGCCCTAACTAAGCCTTAACATCTCATCCTAACATAAGCCGCCTTCTTCCTCTTGACCAGAGATTCCACCTCCTTCGTAAGCCACGGCTCCCGCACTCTACAGCTTCCTCCCTGCCTGACAGGTACGTACTTATCTAGGACACACAGGAGCTTTTCCTTGAATAAGGTCCACATTTCTGATGTGCCCATCCCCTGCAGTTTCCTTCCCCATCCTATGCTCCCTAAATCTTGCCTAATCTCATCATTATTGCCTTTCCCCAGCTATAACTCTTGCCCAGTGGTATACACCTATCCCTTTCCATCACTAAAGTAAACATTACAGAATTGTGACCGCTATCACCAAAGTGCTCACCTACTTCCAAATCTAACACCTGGCCAGGCTCATTACCCAGTACCAAATCTAATGTGGCTTCGCCCCCTGTTGGCCTATCTACATACTGTGTTAGGAAGCCCTCCTGCACACACTGGACAAAAACTGACCCATCTATGGTACTCGAACCATAGTGTTCTCAGTCAATATTTGGAAAGTTGAAGTCCCCCATGACAACTACCCTGTCTCTCTCACTCCTATCGAGAATCATCTTTGCTATCCTTTCCTCTACATCTCTGGAACTATTCAGAGGCTATGGAAAACTCCCAACAGGGTGACCTCTCCTTTCCTGTTTCTAACCTCAGCCCATACTACCTCAGTTGACGAGTACCCAAACATCCTTTCTGCAACTGTAATACTGTCCTTGACCAACAATGCCACACCTCCCCCGCTTTTACCATCTTCTCTGTTCTTACTGAAACATCTAAATCCCGGAACCTGCAACAATCATTCCTGTCCCTGCTCTATCCATGTCTCCGGAATGGCCACAACATCGAAGTCCCAGGTACTAACCCATGCTGCAAGTTCACCCACCTTAGTCCGGACGCTCCTGGCATTGAAGTAGACACACTTCAAACCAACTTCTTTCTTGCCCGTGCCATCTTGCTTCCCTGAAACTTTATTTCGGACCACCCTAATCTCGAACTACAATTTTGGTGCCCATCCGCCTGCTGAATTAGTTTAAACCCACCCGAATAGCCTTAGTAAATTTCCCCCCCAGGATATCGGTACCCCTCTGGTTCAGGTGAAGACCATCTTGCTTGTAAAGGTCCCACCTACCCCAGAAACAGCCCCAATTATCCAAGAATCCAAAACCCTCCCTCCTGCACCATCCCTGTAGCCACGTGTTCAACTCCTCTCTCTCCCTATTCCTCACCTCACTAGCACGTGGCACAGGCAACAAACCAGAGACAACAACTCTGTTAGTCCTAGCTCTCAGCTTCCATCCTAGCTCCCCGAATTTCTGCCTTAAATCCCCATCTCTCTTCCTACCTATGTCGTTGGTGCCAATGTGGACCACGACTTGGGGCTGCTCTCCCTCCCCCTTAAGGATCCCAAAAACACGATCAGAGACGTAAGGGAATGGAACGCTTTGCCTGCAACGGTAGTAGATTTGCCAACTTTAGGTACATTTAAGTGGTCATTGGACAAGCATATGGACGTACATGGAATAGTGTAGGTTAGATGGGCTTGAGATCGGTATGACAGGTCGGCACAACATCGAGGGCCGAAGGGCCTGTACTGTGCCGTAATGTTCCATGTTCTATGTAGCACAGAAACAGAACATTCGGTCCAATCAGTCTATGCTGAACATAATCCCAAACTAAACTAGTCCCACCGGCCTGCTCCTGACACACATCCCTCAACTTTTCCTATTCATGTACTTATCCAAATGTCTTTTAAATATTGCAATTGTACCCAAACCCAGCACTTCCACATGCAAACCACTCTCTCTATAAAAAAAAATTGCCCCTCATGTCTTTTTTAAATCTCTCTCCTGTCATCTTAAAAATGTGTCCCCTAGTCTTGAAATCTCCCATCATAGGGAAAAGACAACTACCATTAACTCTCTCTATACCTCTCGCTATTTTATAAACTTTTATCAGGTTGCTTTTAACCTCCTACAATCCAGTGGAAAAAGTCCCAGCCTATCCAGCCTTTCATTATAACTCAACCTTCCATACCCAGCAATAACCTGGTAAATCTCGTCTGAACTGTCTACAGTTTAATAATATCCTTCCTCGAACTGGACACAGTATTCCATTGGTCTATAGATGTGAGGCTTGAAAAGCACAGCAGGTCAGACAGCATCAGAGGAGCAGAAAAGTCAATGTTTCAGGACAGATGAGGGCCTTTGGCCCAAAGCGTTGACTTTTCTGCCCCTCTGATGATGTCTGACATGCTGTGCCTTTCCAGCCTCACACCTGTAGACTCTGGCTTCCAGCATCAGCAGTCCTTATTATCTCCACAGTATACCAATGGCCTGTCCAATTTCAATATGACTTCCTAACTCCTATACTCACAGGACTGAACAATGAAGGCAAATGTGCCAAACACCTTTTTAACCACCCCTTCTGTATGTGATGCATACTTCAAAATATTATGTACCTACACCCCTGGGTCCCTTGCATTTACCTAGATTGAACTCCATCTGCCATCTTTCAGCCCATTGGCCCATTTGATCAAGACCCCTTTGTAATCTTAGAAAACCTCCTTTGCTGTCTACTATTGCCACCAATTTTGGTTGCGTTTGCAAATTTACTAACCATGCCATTTATGTTGTCATCCGAATCATTTATGTAAATCATAAACAAAAGAACTGATCCCAGTGGAATATCGCTGGTGACAGCCCTCCAGTCAGAAAAACAGCCCTCCACCACCACTCTGTGTCTCCTGCCTTTAAGTCAATAATGCAATCAATTGTCAAGCTTGCCCCAAATCCCATGAGACCTGACTTTACTAATTAGTCTACCGTGTGGAACCTTATCCAAGGCTTTACTAAAATCCAAGTAAACAATGCGTATCACTCTTCCCTCATCAAACTTTTTGGCAACTTCCTCAAAAAAACTCAAATCAAGATTGTGAGGCAAATGTGGCTTAATGTCAAGTGTGATAAATTGACCACTGATTTTTCTCCTGCAAATTTCCATCAATTTTCATGTGCCTTGTGCTAACTTTGGGAGTGGGGTAAGTGGGAACAGTCCAGTAACTTTTTTTCCACGATTGATCTTTTCTCATTTAAATATCAGCAATATAGGTGGATAGCCAGGGACAGCCGATTCCAGCTCAGTTCAGTACCATGGCCAATAACCACTGCCAGTATCCTTACCAGCGGTTCAGCATTCCAATTCGCCCTTGCCACCAGTACAGATTATTTCCATTCCAGAGTTTTAAAGAAAGTGTCTGAGGATAATACAGATATTTTAGCTACAATCTCTTACTATTCCCTTGATTCAGAACCTATTGCTTTGATTAGAGAATTGCACATAACACTGCTGTTTAAGAAAGATGGGGTGCGAGGGTGGTGTAGAGAACCAGACAATTACAGATTAGTTAACATTTGATGTCAGAACATTTCTTGAGTCTATAATTAACGTTGGGTGGCTGAACACCTTGAAAACTTTTACCTGTTTGATGAACAGGATTTGTAAAGATTGGGATTACCTCATGAATCTGATTGAGCTTTGTGAAGTGGGAACTAAATTTTGTGGATAGAGAAATATCTGGGTTTTGTCGTGCCTCATAACTGACTGAGGTCAAGTTGAAATTTACGGAATTGAAAGTAATTGACCTGTTCTTGGTAATTGGCAGAATGAAAGGAAGGGGGCAGAAGTCAGAGTAATTGGGAGGTACGTTAATTGATGGCATGTGTGTAGTAATATCTTGTAATGATTTGCATTGGTTTACACTGTTGCTCTACTATTGGCTTTCTCATTGGAAATCCAGTGTTAATTAGAAAAATCTACAACTGTCAAAGTTTTGGGAAAGTCAAAGCTATTATCCATGGCCCTTGCCACTGGTTCCATCCTCCCCTCGTCTATCTTGAATCAGAATATTGGTAACTCCAATATGTTTAATTCTGAGTTGAAATTCTGGTATTTTCCTCGAAGGCATCTAAGCCACTTTAACTAATGTTGCTTCCCTCCTACCCCAGTTTCAGATTATCTGTGACTGAAACTCATCCATACCTCTCAGAAGGAGCAAGAGACCCTTGACACCATATCACAGTCGACCTTCAATTCACAGTTTACTTTTCTGGAGGGGGAAGTCATGCTAAACTTAGAAAATCACAGCACAGCAAACTGCATCACTCTCAGGTGGAAGATGTAAACTTAAGAGGCTTAAAGGAAAAAGTGTTTACTGCAATTAAGGCTTCAAAGGGTTTGATGCATAGTTTGTTGTGTTTGATCCTGATTCCTGTAATGATTGTAATCTCTGTAAATTAATACTGATGTTCAACTTAGCTTTTCTTCTTCCTCTCAGAACCTTGTCCATCTATTCTACTGCAACAACACATGGCAGACTTGCTTCGCTCTGACTCAGAAATGGCAGCCAGTTTCCTGAATAGTGTCCTCAACCAGCTGAACTGGGCCTTCTCAGAGTTCATTGGCATGATCCAGGAGGTAAGCACCCAGGCACCTTCACAGTAAACTCCAATCCTCTTGCCCATTCTACTCACCATCTCAGAGCACAGAAGTGCACATAACTTTCTGCAATACCCTATAATCTTGCAAATGGTAAGCAGCTAATGGTTCCTTACTCAGCACATCATACCCCATGTCATTTGTTAATCTGCTCTTTTGAATCTCCAAGGTTTTTATAGCAGAAGGCTTGTTTCTTCAGCTAAATTTTTGTTTCTGTGATATTTCTTTCTGGAGAGAATGCATCAAATCAGAAATATTTCTCTTGCCCCTTGTCCACCATTCCTATCCACCACCAAAGAATTGTTTCCACGTAAATGAAATCACTGCATTTGTGCCCTATGATATGGGATTCAGCGGACTCTAGCGTTTACCAAACGGGCTGTGGGAGTTGGCAGACTCTGGTGTTTGACTCCTGTAACTTGGGAATTGATGGGCCATGACATATACAAGATGTTCTTTTGATGTATTGATAGGTCCTTCTGAAGCCAACGGAATTAGAAACCAATCAGCTGTTTCGAATTTAGTATGTTTCAAGGTTATTAGTAATCTAATATTGATGCAAGCTTGGGATACCAGACACTCGTGTGACTAATTGCCTGCTTTGTTGCTAAATCAAATCCATCTGTTTTTTTTTATTTACAGATCTGCTTTTAGTAAACAATCACTACCTTCACTTTCATCCCATTCTGTGCATTCAGACCAAACATCAATAAAATATGAGATGGGAAAATTGGCTAAGTGCGAGACACTTACTATTGCTCTTTATAAAAGCACTGATTACTCAACACATTAATATAGTACTGCTTTCACTAGCCCCAAGTGCAAACCGGTATTTCAATTTGGCATCCCATCCCAGAGCGTGGGAAGATGAACATTGAGAGCAGTGTTGGAGACAATCACAGTCAAGCACGTCAACCTCTTGTGAAGATGGCTTGAGCTTTACTGTTAAGTTTCTGATGTTGGATGCACCCAAAGCACACAATCAGGCTCTTACAAAAGGAATGCTCATGCTGGTGAAGCGGTTAGCACTCTTTCTGACAGAAACTGGGGTACAAAGGACAAATTACAAGGCAGTAATTGATCTGCCCAGTATCACCTCTTAATGTATGATGCATTATTCAATCTATACTGATCCCTATTACATTGTTTAGTCCCTGCACGAGTTCCCCAGCTATGCAGCTGAATGCACAGTCCCTCTTTATCCCCACTCTAGTGAGTATTAACTTGCTGTGTGTTATGTTATTTCATCAATCCGGTCCCATACATAAATCTGTAGCTCAAAGACAAAAGAGCAACTTATATTTATGTGGCACTTTTAACAAAGATAATGCCCCAGAAGAATAGATGGAGTTAATGGTGATTGCCTTTTCCCTAAGATGGAGGATTTCAAGACTAGGGGGTCACATTTTTAAGGTGAGTGGAGAGAGATTTTAAAAAGAAATGAGAGGCAATTTTTTTACACAGAGGTTGGTTTGAGTGTGGAATGAACTTGCTGAGGAAGTGGTAGATGTGGGTACAATTATAACATTTAAGAGACATTTAGATCGTTTCATGACTAGGAAAGGTTTGGAGGGATATGAGCCAGCACAGGTAAGTGGGACTAATTTAGTTTGAGATTATGTTCACCATGGTCTGTTTCTTTGCTGTATGACCATATGACTATGAGAGAAACAGTGGCCAATCAGATTCAGCAACACAACCAAAAAAAAAGCGTGGTGCCATGAGAACATAAGGGTCATAGGAGAATAGGAAGAGGCCGTTTATCCCCTTACGTTCAGTGGAGCGTTGGCTGATCTGCAACTCAATTTCATAAATGTGCCTTTTCCTCCTACTCCTTAGATTTTTGTCAATCAAAACTACTATCTATTTCAGATTAACAGTTGGGCCAGTTTCTGCTCAGGAAGGAAATCCCAAACTTCTGTCACTCATCGTGTGTCAGGGTCTTTTGTAATGTCACTCCTGAAAGACCTACCACTAACTTTCAGACTCTTTCCCTACCCCCCAGCCTGCAGATGTGGTTGCTGTCTTTCTTACCCTGTCAGAAGGAGTGAGCTGTAAAGAGTAGGGCCACGATGACTGGAGGCTTTGTCATGAATGATGGAATAGAAGATGAGCCAAGATGCACAGGGGCCTCCAGTTGGAGGATGTATTGCCTTGAACCAGATCTTGGGTAATAGGAAAATGCATCCATCAACCGTCAGAAAAAGGGACAGATGTTCATACAAAGGTTATTAAATTCCATTTCTTGGGGAACATGAGAATCAGAGAGATGATGTCAACATGGCTCATGGGTGATTTTGATAATGTGTGAGGCATGACGGTTATAAAATGGTGTCGCATAGGTAACTGGTGTGGGAAGTTACAGTAAGGTATGTTTGGAATATGATCAAGGATTTCACCTCAAAAGGATGGAGTCAGAACAAAGTATGATGTTTTTGCTCTAAGTTTTGTATAATGCAGTTCTCAGCCCTTCCAACTGCTTCATACGTCAAATTTGTTCAAACTCTATTCTTCCTCCTTTGGAATTTGGCTGTAGCTCTTGAAGATCTTTACTTTCAAAGGAAGCAGATGTGTAGAATTATATTGTGATTGTTATTAGCTCTCAAACCTTTTTAAAAGCAGCAGAGAGGGTCATGAAGATCTGAATCCCTTGATAACAAACACTCTCAAGGCATCGTGACTTCATGTGGAGTCTGGGAAGATGCACAGAATCCCAAACAGCCTGAATTTTAGGGGTCCAGTTTAGATTCTGAAGCAGATGGATGTAAATCCAAATGCTGACCATTGTCACATGATCTGTTTTCTTTGCTTGTAACAATGTAGGTCTAATGGTGTTCTGATAACTATGGATTTGAGTGATATTAGAGTCAGTGTGCAGTGATGTATCTCATCAAAGCAGTATCAGCAATGATGTTGTTTAAATGTGCTGTACAGTTGTTTAAACATTTTCCTTTTTATTACCCTGTCATTCAGTGCTTTTGTTTCGAACGATGGATTAGCATCAGTGTCAGCCTGTTGATTCCCCGCAACATAGCAATATTTTCCTCAGAGGAGTCCTAACATCATCTGCCTCTAAGCACATCTCAGCTCAGAGAAATGTTATAGGTCTGACACAGAGGTGCATTAGTGAAAGCATGGTGCAGCACAGTAGTTGTCCGGTGTGTAAAAACAAAGAGTGGTACTCTGTCATTGACACTCTCCATATGGCTAAAGTCAAGTTGGAGTTTGACGGAGCTGTGATTTAAGGAATGCAGACACTTTGGTGTGTGCATTCAGACATTCAATCACATCCTAAATGTGGAGGAACCTCCTATAGAATTCATCAGGAAGGATAGAGACAATAGGAACTGCTGATGCTGGAAGCCAGAGTCTGTTGGTGTGAGGCTGGGAAAGCGCAGCTGGTCAGACAGCACCTGAGCAGCAAGTGAGTCAATGTTTTGGGCCAAAACCAGTCTTGATGAAAGGTTTGAGCCTGAAACGTTGATTTACCTGCACCTCAGAAGCTGTCCAACCTGTTGTGCTTTTCCACCTTCATAAAGGATGAATGATGGGATCAGGCAGAACTGCCTTTTTAGTGGGGTCATTTCACATGTGGTCTTGTTCTCTCCCGTGCTTGGCCAACCCCAACTGGCTTGCAAGCCGCTGACTGCCATCTATGACAGGCTGACTGCACCAGGCTCCAGTCTGCCGACCACCAGCTGCCCTGCTCCATGTCTCCTGCCGGTTGCTTTGATCTTTGCTCGCTGATCGCCGGCCGTCCGGCTCCGCTTCAGGCCCGCTGGCAGTCCCGCGCTGGCCCCTCAGCTGCTGTAATGCTCTGGTGCCATTGCTGCCGTTCTCTCTACAAGCTAAATTTTAAAAAATATGAAAACAAAAAGGGAAGAATGAGAAAAGAAAGAGAAGCTGACAGAAAGTGTGAGCCTTGGGCTGAGCCTGACTGCTGCCTTCTCCGCCGCCACCATATTAGAGAAAAGTTTAAAATCAGGATTTGGGATGGCAAAGTTCACTAGAAGGGCAAAATGAAAAGAAGGAAGGCATGGGAACAGAAAAATAAAAAAAAAGAGATGGACTTGGTTTAATCCATCAGGGCAATTTCATTTTGATCCTTGTGGAAGTAGAATTCTCTCTGTCTGTTGATACAGCTATTCCCTTGTTGCAGTAGTTTCAGTTCACTGAGTAGCCAGATCCTTGTTGCAATCTTGAAGTAGCTTCTTTTTGTCCCTTCACACCGCTCTTTCCTTGTCCTGATAGATTCAGCAGGCAGCCGAACGGCCAGAGCGAAACTTTGTCGACAGTCGGCAGCTGAAGGTTTGTGCCACCTGCTTTGATCTTTCTGTGAGCTTGCTAAGGGTCCTGGAGATGACCATCACTCTTGTCCCTGAGATCTTCCTGAATTGGTCCAGACCATCCGCAGAACTGCTGCTGAGACGCCTTGCACAGGTACACTTCAAACCCAAAGATACATAAATCTTGGCAAAACAAGTTGCTGTCCCTTTGAGAATGTAGGTGCGTGTATGTGTGTGAGGGTGAGAGTATTTGCTTGTCACTAATAATCAGTTATCACAAAATAAGCTGAAGGCTGAAGCTTTCCAGTTATGTGTGTTGTGTTCTCAATGTGATTAAAGATTCTTTTCTGGAAATGACATAATTTCTGTGAATAATTATCATTCATTAATCTGGAGTCTGATTGTAAATGGACCACCGAACTAAGCCTCATATCTTTATGAGGAGCAATTGGTTCTTCTTGTTGATTTATATTTTTAGCTTCTGGTGTGTGTAGCGCTGCCTCCAGGGGATATGGAGCCCAGTGCAAATGATAAAGTGTAATCATCCAAAAACACCACTTATCCGTAGCGCCTCCAGCTCTTCTTTCTAATCCACAAGCGAAGGCTTCTGAGTCTGCAGGTGTAACTTTGCTGGCATTACCGTTCATTGCTGTCTCTCATACATTCCAGTCTCTCATACATTCCTCTTTTACTTCTTACGTGTAATTCAAATGGAGTTCAAACAAGGATTTTAAAAATCTCAGCAATCATGACTCCTTGCTGCTTTTAAACTGAACTGAAAATAAGAGGTCACACAATGCCAGTCTCAGTTATTGAAAGGTATTATATTGGCTTCCAGTTCCTCCCAGTTTGGGGATCACCAGAGCTTGGGGAGCAGGTAGCCCTATGTTAGAGACAGATTTTGCAGTGGGTCCTAGTGCCAGTTCCGTATCACTGGATTTTCACTCCAGTCCATGCCTAAACAGGCAGCCATTTCAGCAAGATATAGACATAAGCTTAGGAGTGAGCTTAGACTGCAACTGGCATGCTGTGTTCAGTTTGGTATCTTTGCTTCAGGAAAGATGATATTGTCATAAAGGGCATGCAGTGAAGGTTCCCAAGACTATCCCAAGG
This sequence comes from Stegostoma tigrinum, assembly GCF_030684315.1. NCBI lineage: Eukaryota > Metazoa > Chordata > Chondrichthyes > Orectolobiformes > Stegostomatidae > Stegostoma > Stegostoma tigrinum. The sequence continues at coordinate 65,698,071 of NC_081364.1, read as the reverse complement.
ATAGCTGTACTGATCTAGAAGAGAGATGGGACAAACAGGGCCTATATTCTTGAGTTTTGAAAAATGAGAGGTGATCTTATTAAAACTTACAAAACACTTAGAGACTGGGCGATGCAGGTAAGATGTTTCCCCATTGGTTGGGAAGTCTAACTGGGGCACAATTTATAAATAAGGGGGAGGGTGCCACTTATGCTCAAAATGAGGAGAAATCTTTTTACTCAGAGGGGTGTGAACCTTTTGAATTCTGTACTGCAAAGGGTGATATGTTCAATGCTAGATTTCTGGTTATTGATCTCTACAGTGGTATACAAGGGTTATAGGAATGGGGTGAGTAAAAAGCATTGCTGTGTTTGATTAGTCGTGATCATATTAACTGGTGGAGCAGGCTTGATAGGCTGAATAGGCTGCCTGTGTTTCTGTGCTCCTAAATTTGGGAATGAGAATATGAAAATGAGATGCCAGAGTTAAAATCCCCCCCAGATGTAAACGAAGTTAAGTTTGCCAAATGCCAAGAGGGATCGAGTTCCGGAACCAAGAGGTTATGCTGCAGCTGTACAAAACTCTGGTGCGGCCGCACTTGGAGTATTGCGTACAGTTCTGGTCACCGCATTATAAGAAGGATGTGAAAGCTTTGGAAAGGGTGCAGAGGAGATTTACTAGGATGTTGCCTGGTATGGAGGGAAGGTGTTACGAGGAAAGGCTGAGGGACTTGAGGCTGTTTTCATTAGAAGAAGGTTGAGAGGTGACTTAATTGAAACATATAAAATAATCAGAGGGTTCGATAGGGTGGATAGGGAGAGCCTTTTTCCTAGGATGGTGACGGCCAGCACAAGGGGGCATAGCTTTAAATTGAGGGGCGAAAGATATAGGACAGATATCAGAGGCGGTTTCTTTACTCAGAGAGTAGTAAGGGAATGGAACGCTTTGCTTGCAACGGTAGTAGATTCGCCAACTTTAGGTACATTTAAGTCGTCATTGGATAAGCATATGGACGTACATGGATTAGTGTCAGTTAGATGGGCTTGAGATCGGTATGACAGGTCGGCACAACATCGAGGGCCGAAGGGCCTGTACTGTGCTGTAATGCTCTATGTTAACATAGCTTACAGGAGCATTGTAATGTAGACACCAAACCAAATGAGGAGATGTTGGGTATGATGATCAAAAGCTTAGACAAAAATGTAGCTTTTAGGGTAGCTTTTCTTGTCTCAACTTGCAATCACGTTGCTCATTCACGGAAAGATCAAGCATGTGTTCAAGTTGTAACAGTAGATGGGTTTACTGATATATTACTTGTTTGGTGCTGTGGTTCTTGCTGTGTTACATTTGCCTCAGTGAATGTGGTCACCTTTTGATGTTAATATGTAGTGTATCAGAACAATTTAGCCGAAGAGACGTGTGCCATGTTATTATGTTTAACCAGACTTCAGATGATCTAGTCCCATTGGAGATTGCTATAGTAGATAGGTGTTTAAGCAAAACTGATGATCAGTGTGATATTTTAGGTATCTGATCTCATGAACCATCCTTGCAGTGTGTCAGAAATAATGGACTAATGTAGAAAAATGTTTATAATGTAGAAATTATACCAATAAATATGTATTGCGACTCCTATTGCTCAGCCTTTAACAGAACCGCAGGCCTTTGGAACTCATCACCTTTGTCATGTTTTTCTTCTAGGCACAATCTTCAAACTTTGAATATCTAATCACTACTTCCTGATTGACGAAATCTCATTGTTCTTGATAGTTTATCAGTAAAGATAAATGTCACCACTGTGTTTATGTGGTGTTTTGATCCTCATGTACCAATGGGGGGAAATAAAAGCCACGCAGTGGGACCATGCAGTAAGCTTTTGTAAGATGCTTTTAATTTACTTCAGATCTAGCCCTTGAGGATCAGCAACAGAACCGTACTTACTAATTCACTTAAACTTGTATTCTCAAAATCCTCACTGTCTGGTCTCTGTCCCTGTGTTTAGGCAACTGCTTCTCCACCACACCCTTGCCTCCTGTTTTGATGCCCTAGGTTTTCCCTGTGCCCTATACATCCTGTCCTATCTTGCCCCACCGCCCAAAAGAGGATTCATTGTTGTTATCCTAGCTGTGCCCTGTCTTTGCTTTTGAGGTGCATTGGATGCAGGCCTGAGGGAACACAGCTGACAACTGTCTAAACCATTCACTGCCAGATTTGTTTGGATCACATAAAAAACCCCATTGTGTGCTGCTTTCATCTTTAAAACAGCTCATTAATTCAGGATCGCCCTTGAATGTCAAGATAACTGCCAGCTTCTTTTATGTACTATAAATCTTAAACCCTTCTCCCCATCAACCTTCACATCCAACATAATTGTGAGGAGCTCATGGACTGCTTTGTCTCTAAGATGTGATCAACTGACTGATCCATTCCTTGATCCCTCTAGTCCACTTCTCTCAGAAAAAATATAATTCTTAATTTGCTGTCCATCCTATCTCCATCCTCCCTTTCCTGTCCGAAGTTCTAGAACTTGTTATTGTTTCCCAATTTCATTCCCTTGTTTCCATGTTTCAGTCCCTGTGATAGTATCAAAACAAGTCCAGTCAAATTCATTGATGATATTCTGTTTGATTGTGACAAAAGTGGACATTTTCTCCTTGTCCTTTGAGAACGTAACCATCTTTCACCTCTCCACCATTGTCCAGCTGGGTGGGACTGCTTTCAATTGGTTCTACGCAGAAACTTGTTTGCAGTAGATTTCCTTCCTGGTCCCGCATCATTAGATCCTTCGGGAACACTGGAGGTGACTGTGGCTTCCTCCAATTCCCATCTACATGCTGCTGCTTGTTGACGTCATTCTAAAGCGTAGTGTTCATTTTCACCTGTACACCAATGACACCCAGCTCTACTCACCACTTGCTAACTTGACTTCCATATCTGGGACCTTGGATTCTCTTCAGCAAACTAAATTAATGAATCTTTTGAGTTTTTACAAAGAAGCAGCAGCTTCTTGATAATTTACTGAACTCAGCTCTGTATCACAACTAGGCCATTAAACTCTTAGATAACAAGGCGGAGAGCTTGATAAACATAGCAGGCCAGGCAGCATCAGAGGAGCAGGAAGCCTGACATTTCGGGCCTAGACCCTTCTTCAGAAATGAGGGAGGGGAAGGGGGTTCTGAAAGAAATAGGGAGGGAGGCGGAGGCGGATAGAAGATGGATAGAGAAGAAGATAGGTGGAGAGGAGACAGACAGATCAAAGAGGCGGGGATGGAGCCAGTAAAGGTGAGTGTAGTTGGGAAGTTAGGGAGGGGATAGGTCAGCCCACAGAGGATGGACAGGTCTAGGGTGCGGAATGCGGTTAGTAGGTCGGAGATGGGGGTGGGGCTTGAGGTGGGAGGAGGGGATAGGTGGAAGAAAGGACAGGTTAGGGAGGCAGGGACAACTTCCCCTACTCTTCTCTCTCCCCCCTCCCCACCACCCAATTCCTGAAGAAGGGCCTAGGCCCGAAACATCAGCTTTCCTGCTCCTCTGATGCTGCCTGGTCTGCTGTGTTCATCCAGCTCTACACCTTGTTATCTCAGATTCTCCAGCATCTGCAGTTCCTGCTATCCCATTAAACCCTTCACAGTTTTGAGAGGACACAACCTGAACATTTTCGGTCACCGTTACATTGACAAAAATGGCATAACAGCCTAGGAATCTTCAGTTAGTGACCTTGTGCTGAAAGCTCCCTGTCATTTAATTCGTATGTCTGTGTACAGATGAGAATAATTCAACTGATATAGAGTACAAGAGATACAAGGCATTGATTTAATCACTGGATTTGAATGACTGCCATAAACTATTGAAATGCCGCTCTTGTTTATGATCTACTCTGTAGATGTTAATTAAATTCTGGATTAATTATTCCCCACACACTACAGTTCATTGTTTTTCATTGTCTTGTCCCTTTGTCTCAGCACTCTTGTTTCAGTTGTTGACTTTATGTGAATGTTCAGGTTCAATGTTAATGTGTGATTTGTGATGTTGCTGAGCCATGCCATCTGCAGCTGTGCATTTAAAAGTGTGAAATATGTAATTCACCCATATTTTGTAGTATATTTGCTATATGAGGCAGCATTGGCAAAATTTTAGTTGAGTTGTAGGCATTAGGAGTTAACCTACTGGGAGTTGGACTCTGGGCTGTATCACACACATGATTACCACATAACATTTGACCTGCTTTCCTACAACAATCAGGTCAAGCTGTTTGGTAAGATAGCAAGAGAGGAAACAATTTTTCTAAGAGAGCCATTGCAGTAGAAAAGGAAATGCATGCGTGTGTCCAGACAAGAGAACTCAAAAGGTAGAGTTTGATTCTCGGGCAGCCTGACAGTGGCACACTATCTTGCTGCAGTCACAGTGTTGTTTTCCATTTGCTGATTTTTCTCTGTCCACCTCCTCGAAAGGTGTTTAATTGGAATCACAAAGATCCAGTCGGGAGCTCAGTACTCTGCTCAACTGCTCATTTTTCATTAGAACCTCAGCTGCAAATAGTCTGACGCTGGGCACAGTCACAGCAGAGCTTGATCCTGATTCTGTCCGTGCCCACTGCCTACTGAAACTCACTTCCCAGCATGAGGCTCTGAGAAGTACTCAAAAACAAGGGTTTGCTTGGCTCAGGGCTAGTGAATAGCACTTGCATTGCTACCTGTGCTTAGATCAGCTAACTTAGCACAACTACTCTTGAGGATTGAACTCAGTCTATATAGGCTTAGCAACAATAGATTATTACTTGTGGGTGTGTAAAACTTTCAAAAATTTAAAGAAAAGATTTATATTTATGCAGCCTCTTTCATGACCTGAGGATATCCCAATGAATTCTGTAGCCAGAAGGCAGGAAAAATTTCAAGGCTTTTGTAAGCCTTTATATGGCCCCTGTTAATGCTCATTTGTTTGGAACCTGTGCTAAGAGAGCAAAGAAAGCAGCAGAACAGATCATTGAGAAGAGAAAGTAAAATATAAACTATCTGCAACTATTCAATGAATAACTCGTCTTTTTGGAAAGAAAAATATGCCTTTGCAGTTTAGTTGCTGTTATAAAATAGAAATATGACAGTCAGAAATATGACATAGCAAAATTCCACTTACACCATTTTGGGTTGAGGGACAAATGCCACCAGAGAGAATTCTCCTCCTCTCTCATAGTCTCGTGGGACATGTCCAGAACATTGGAGAAAGTAGACTGGGTCTCACATTTAGCATCTTCTCAACAAGGCAAAACCTCTGACACTGCAGTCCTCCTGCAACACTGCACTGGGTATGTTGGTCTAGATTACGTGCTGAAGTCTCTGGAGTGGGATTTGTACCTACAAGTTACTGATTCAGAGGCAAAAGTGCTACCAACTGAAGTACGGTCAAATATCTGCTACCCATAAATGTTAAATCGACACACCGGCTCAATCTGTCAGACAATCATTGTTTAATCTTCTGTACCTATATTTCACAAAAAAACTCTAGGACTGAAGTGATTTGGTTTGCCTTGGCACAGTGCACCGTCAAACGGATTGAGCTTCCTATGAAAGTTGGTACAGTGCTTAAACAATGAAGAAATTGGCTGTGGAAAGTTTTGTCAAATTATCCTCAGCCCTTTGTAAGTTCTCTTCCAGTTTAAAGCACTCTGTCTGTCCATTACATATTGCATCCTTATAATGCTACTCATTTAATACTATGGACTGGACCTTTTACTGTAACCTTGCTGGATGCAGCCCCAGGCAGCATCACAAATATTCATCACTCAAACAGCATGTGTTAGTAACAGCTGATTACAATATGTGCTAGCTGGGTTTGGATTTTTGGATTAAAATGAATGTGTTAATCATCTTCAATTCTAGCTTCAAGTCTTACTAGTACCAGCTGTGGATCCAAACAAATCCAAACAGGTTAAAAATACTCTTTACTTTCATCGATACAGTGAAATTGTTTGATTTACAATGCTCGCTTATTGCTGAAACAACCAGTCTGGGACACGTCCTTGATTCCGATGTTCTGGTCAGTTTGTCTCAGCTGAACACTGGCTGACCTGGGGGAGGGCCCATAAAGTCCCCATCAGCAATCAAGTTAATTTCATTAAGAAGCTGCATCTGTAATGTAAAGGTCTAATGAAATGGAATAGACAGCTAAGTCAGAGAGGAGAACACAACCAGATGACCCATTGTTTTTCCTGTTCTGATGATTACAGGATGAGAAAGAGGTTTCCTGGTGGGTGCTGAGATGCAGCCTAAGATTGTCCAGCAGTTATAAAATAAGATATAGTACTGGAATCAACACAAGACATTTTAGGTGCTGTCAGCTCATTGCAAATTCATCATACAGACAATAGGAAGCCCACTCCAACCACCACATAGAGAAGCTACCTATGAGTAGTCAAGTAAATATACTACAAAGGGATGGAATAGAAAACACTGGTTGGACAGTTCAGTCTGCCAAATTACCACTCAGATAGCCAAGTTGGAAATTGCCCCCATTGTGTGATCTTAAGCTAATAGCCATGGTGTCCATTCTGTATTATTGCATGTCTTTCGGTTAATAGGTAACAGAGTTACACCAGATATATTGCATGGCGGCCATAGTACCAAACTGTGAAGCCGGAGATTTGAGAGTTCATATCCTGTCATGATAACTTGGATTAAATAGCAAATGACCACAACTATCCTAAAAATCCCAACTAGCCTTCCTGGAGATCAGATATCACATTAGGTCTTCCTCACTTGCTAGGTTAGAAGAAATTACAACCAAGGAACAGACTCATACAGAAGTTTTCAGTGCAATAAATGTCACCCAATAACTCTTGGTGTTAATCTCATAGCTGGATTTGGCTTCCTTTTGGTGGAACAATATTCTACATAATAAAGTTCTGAGTATCTGTCTGAAGTCACATATCAATACCGTTTCATGTAGGAAGAATCTATGGTGTTGTAGGATTGGAGGGGACTGCAATATGGGATGATTACTGTCAGCAAAGCTCATCATGGTATTTTCATTTCTGGGCCTTGGACACCACGGATTTCTTCACAACATTCCCTCCTCAATCTTTTCCACCTGCCTGTAGCTTTCAATATAGTCAGTCACGCCATCTTCCTCTCTAATCATACGATCGTGTAGAGTCGCACTCACTGGGTCCCATTCCTATCTGTAACCAATTGTAGCCAGTTTCGTGCTCTTCCTCCCACCCCTGTACAGTTACCTAAGGATCAATTCGTGGTCTCTTCCTTTTTCTCAATTTCAAGTTACCCCTTGGCCACACGATCTGAAGCAAAGGTTCTTTTTCCCATATACACTGGCAACACTCATCTGTACCTCACCACCACATATCAAAACTCCTCCACTGCTTCCAAGTTGTCAGATTACTTGTGAAACATTCAGAATTGGTTAAGCACAAGTTTTCTCTGAAGTAATTAACTGTAGTCACTGCTGCAATCTCTAATCCCTAGCTGTCAACTCCATTCCTCTCCCTGGGAAACTTCAGAGACCGAATCAGATTGTTGACAACTTTGATACAATGTTAAAACTTAGTGAGTTACGGACATACACTAACACTGAAACTGCCTGCTGCCAACTCCATACCATTGCCCATCTTCATCCCTATGACTACTCATCAGTTACTGAAAGCTTTGTCCAAATTCTGTGATATGTAGACTTGACTATTCTGATGCACCCAAGTCTAGTTTCCCTGTTTCTACCCAACAAAAACTTGAAGTTGTCCACACTGTGTTGTCTCTGTCGTTGTATACATAAAGTCCCTTTTATCTAGTAATCCAGTGCTGCTTTTATCCTACATCGATTCCAGCCAAGCAGTACTTCAATTTTAAAATTCTCCATCCTGTTTTCAAGTATTTAATTGTAGCCAATTTGTTGTTGCTTCTGACCCGAACAGTCTCTCTTTGCTTTCCTGTGCACCCTCACAGCCAACCCCAAGGCATTACTAAAAGGAGAAATGTATTGATGGATCTTGCACTCATCAAGGCAAATGCAAGAATGCCAAATCTCAAACAATCAAAATTTATGCTACAGGGGGAGAGGGTGCAGTTTGATTGGCAAGTCAGCGTTGTCAATGTTGAAGCCACCAGGGCTATTCCCTCCAATTATTTACAAGATAATGAAGGTAAAGACATCTATTTGAAGGCTGGGCAATTGATATATTCTGTCACTGACCTGTTACCCCAATAAGCAAAAGAGAGGACAAATTGAATTCATACCTTCATTTTAGCTTTCGTTCAGTCCTATACCTCATCAGACTGAAGCACAGTCCTGGTCTGCATGACTCCATCTGTGTGAACCTGGAAAATGAAAGTGGCTCAGTGGGTAACACTGTTGCCTTGCAGAATCAGGGACCTGGGTTCAGTTCCATCTTCGGGCAATTGCCTGTGTGGAATTTACATGTTCTCCTGTGTCTACATGGGTTTCCTCTGGGTGCTCCGGTTTCCTCCCACAGTTCAAAGATGTACAGGCGAGTGGATTAGCCATGATATATTACCCATAGTGACCAGGGATGTTCAGGTTAGGTGGATTAGCCATGGGAAATGCAGGGTTGAAGGGTCTTCGGAGAGTCAGTGTAGACTTGATTGGCTGAATAGCCTGCTTCCACACGTTAAGGATTTTATGATTCTATGGTGTGTTTTCCCTAACATGCTTCACATCATCTGGCTTGGATGAGAGTTGACCTACAAATTAAGTCCTGAGAAAGTAAGGGTCAATTTCAGACTCTCGGACCTTGAAATCTGTAGTTCCAACTGCGCCCTAAAATATTGCAGGCTGATGTGAATGAAAGTGACAACATAGTGATATTAAACAATCAGGAGTGCAGAATAAAAGGAGAGGATCTTTTTTAATTATTTCACGGAGTGAGAGCAAAGTTAACATCTGTTATTCATCCTTAATTATCCTTGAGAAGTTGTTGATGAGCTTCTGTCTTGAACAATGTCAGTCCATTAGTTATAGATATACCCAGTGCAGTTGGGAATATTTTGATCTGGTTTTAAATGCAATGTCAAGATGCTGTGTGACTTGAAGGGAAAATTAAAAATAGTAGTATTGTCGTATATCTACTGTCCTGCTCGGTGTACCGGTCAAAGGTTTGGAAGATGCTTTCGAAGGAGGCTTGACAAGTTGCTGCAGTTCATTTTGTCCATTGAACACATTGCTGCAAATGCAGGCCAGTTTTGGAGAGAGTGAATGTCGAATATGGAGAATGGGGCATTAGTCAAGCGAGAAATTTTGTCCCAAATATTGTTGAGCTTCTTGAGTGTTGTTGGAGATGCAGTCATCCAGCCAAGTGGAGAATATTCTGTCAGATTTCTGGCCTCTGCTTTGCAGATGGCAAGCAAGCCAGTTAATTATCCTACAAAGAATGGGAAATGAAAAGCTGAGCTGCTTTGATGAAGGCTGTGCGTTTTATTTAATAACCCTTGGAGATTTTGTCTAATTAGTGCTCATTTGATCTTCCACAGCTAATAAACCAAGTATTGAACCGAGTTACGGCTGAAAAGAACCTCTTTGACCGTGTTGTCAATCTGCGCTTACCTGGTGAGTAATATCTTCTTCCAAGTTGTTTCTTGGGGAAGTAGGAGGATGGGGCTCAGCGAGAGTTTTGGAGAGGGACTGATTTGAGAGCTCTGTGGAAGATGCTGTTGGGCATAGAGAAGAGAAACTGAGTGTGGGGAGGTGAGTGAGGAAAGATGGATGTTTGGAGGTGTGGGGAAGGAAGGCACAGTGTGGTGGGGTGGTGGTGTTGTTGCAGTGGGTGCAGTGAAGGGTACAAATAGACCAATAAGGAATGAAACAATGAATGACATTGGTCTGAGCGAGATAAAGACTCACTCAACAAGTAATGATTTTTAATGTTAGGTTTTAACTTATTGTTATTGCAGATTTCCAGATGAAATAAAATTAATCGTGATGTGAGTTACTTTGATAAAGGAATGACAACGAGTGTAAAAGTAAAATTGTTTAGATCTAGTCCTATTCGAGTAGATTCAGGCGGGCAGTTGGAGATTAGTTCAACTGTTTTAATTTGATGATATTTCAAGATAATTACGTGGCTAAAAATTTAATCATTACGCAGGGTGTTAGTTATCTCCTTATTTTATTAAAACATCTCCTTGGCCAATAGCATATTTCTTACTATCCATGTGATCTTTTCATTTTCTTACTAATTTGTTTTAATGTAAGTGTCATTGGCAAGACAGGCAGCTATTACTCATCCATCCCTGAATTCCCCTCTAGTTGGAATGAGCCAGTTCTTAACCACTGCTGTCTGTGTGGTAAAGGTTGCAGCAGTTTGGACAAAATTGAGTGCCTTACCAGGCAATTTCAGAAACCAGTTAAGAGACCATTGCATTGCTGTTAATCTAGTGCAAGGTTGCCTACATTTTTCACGTTTGATCAGGTGTGGAGGGAGACAGGAATATTCTGTCTAAAATAAAACAAAGAACTCCAAATGCTGGAAATCTGACACAAAGGTAGAAATTGCTGTAGAGGCTCAGCAGGTCTGACTGCATCTGTGGACAGATAACAGTTAACATTTTGAGTCCAGTGACCGTTCTTCAGAACAGACCCTTCTGTTCAAAACACTAACTTCCATTTTCTCTCAACAGAAGCTGACAGATCTGTGAAGTTTCTCCAGCAATTTCTGTTTTTGTTTCTCTCTACTCTCTTGCTACCTCTGTCTTCCCACCTTGACCCTAACCTCTCACTCCCTTTCACTTCCTGTCTGCCTCACTCAGTCAGCCCTCCCATCCAGGCCCCTCACTAACTCTCACCAACTCCCAGTCTTGCACTTGTCCTTCCACCCTCTCAGTCAATCATTTGACAGCCTGATTTGTTTTCAAATGAGGCTGTCACCATTTGCTACCTCAGAACATTCTAACATTGAGAGGTGTACCTTCAACTGCTTAGGTCCTAAACTTTGAATTTCCTACCCCTCTCTTCTATTTTCAGATAATTGCCCGAACTATCACTGCCTTGCTTACCTAACTTGATATCTTCTGATGTTACTTGAAGTTAGATTTTGTCTATGCTTTGTGAAGCATCTTGGGGCATTTTACTATGTTAACTGTGAAGTAATTACAAATGTTGTAACTGATAAGACACTCAATCCAGAAGGATGTAGCACTAGTGCATATTACAATAATATTGACTATCAGACCTACCATATTCAAACAAGCCTTTGAAAAGTCAGTGGAAGGAACAAGTAAACTGACATGTAACATATTGTAAAATTCTGGAAGAATTGTTGCATCCCTGAAGGTGACATGATCACAAGCAATGCTTCATAACAGACAAATGATAAACAACATCAACTAAGCAGTGATAATGAAATGTGAGGCTGGATGAAGACAGCAGGCCCAGCAGCATCTCAGGAGCACAAAAGCTGATGTTTCAGGCCTAGACCCTTCATCAGAGAGGGGAATGGGGTGAGGGTTCTGGAATAAATAGGGAGAGAGGGGGAGGCGGACCGAAGGTGGAGAGAAAAGAAGATAGGTGGAGAGGAGAGTATAGGTGGGGAGGGAGGTGGGATGAGGTTACTAGGTAGGAGACGTCTTCCCTGGACTGACCTATCCCCTCCCTACCTCCCCACCTATACTCTCCTCTCCACCTATCTTCTTTTCTCTCCATCTTCGGTCTGCCTCCCCCTCTCTCCCTATTTATTCCAGAACCCTCACCCCATCCCCCTCTCTAATGAAGGGTCTAGGCCTGAAACGTCAGCTTTCGTGCTCCTGAGATGCTGCTGGGCCTGCTGTCTTCATCCAGCCTCACATTTCATTATCTTGGATTCTCCAGCATCTGCAGTTCCCATTATCACATCAACTAAGCAGTACTTAGTAGAAAGCTAATACATCAAACTACAGGTAACCCTCTTTAACTTTTTAATGCAACAAAAGCCTACGCCAAAGCTCTACATCTCTCTAACTTCTACTCACAGAATTGCAGTTTTTACAGGAACCAATCCAACATCACACCCAATTTCCAACAGGTTCACTCCTTGCATTTCACTGAGTCCTAACATTGAGACTTTATCCCTCACATTCCCTTACCCTTGGAAAAAGGAAACATCTCTTCAACCAGGGAGCAGTCGTCCTCCTGCATTCTGCCAGGTGGTCCACAGAAAGTCCACACCATCCTCTGTGTTGACCACACTGGCTGCTGTCTGTGTTTCCTTTCATGCTAGATCCCTCTCTGTGTCCAAAACGCACAGACAGAAAGCCTTTCCACAGTCAGGCCCAGCTGCTTGCTTTTGCTTCAGTCATGACCATTTTGTACCTAGCCTTTAGTAACTCGTACTTGCGGCTCTCCCCATCCTGCTCCTGTGGTAATTAAACCACCTGTCGGTGGACAGAACTCATCACAGATAACATGACTCTTTTCATTGTCCCAGTTATCTCAAATTAAAAGGCAAATTAAAAACATAACAATCTTGGAAACTTGCCACTGGCTGACCCTAGTGGTGTAAGTAGTAAGTGTGTGGGACTTGTGCAAGGCTGTTATGGCACGGTGATAGTGCCCTTACCTTTGGACCACAACATGTAGATTTCAAGTCCCACCTGAGCTGGAGTTGAATTATGACATATCTGAACCAGTTGATTCCTATTTTTAAAAAATTAGGAACTTGCCACTCAACAGCAGTAATAAACCTGAGTAATTTGAACTTGTAGTGCTGCTTAAAGTGCTGCTAGCTGAAGGTTGCTCTTATAGCCCCTTTTCAATTCAGTTCAGGCTCTGATCTTGCATGGTTTTCATTGATGTAGATCTGTGCAGTATGTTGGAAGCTGGAGTCACTAAACAGGAGAAACCAATGTATTGCTTAATTATTTTATGCGTCTTTCCGCAGGTTTGGAAAGTGTGGATCATTATCCAGTCCTTGTAGCTGTAACGGGAATTCTTGTCCGAATTCTGGTTGACTCTGATGTTCAGGGGTAAGAAATAGTTTGACATGGGTTGAACAAAGCATTGTTGAATCTTGATGTGACACTTGAAATGGTGGTGTGCTGACTGTGCTTTCTTGTGTTTTGTTATTCTATTTAAGCAAGCTTACAAAAACTACCCAATAAAGCAATTGCTTATTAAGCCCTGGTTAAAGAGCAAATGGGACATCCCTTGATGAGCTAAACCTGAGGTTTTGATCAATTATTCATAGTGTATTCGAGCAATGAATTTTATCAAGACAAGACAAAGTGTCAAAGCTTTAACCGAGCTCTGACAGAAGCAATGACTCAGCTACTGACTGGAAGTTGCTCCCATCCCCCTTTAGCTGGAGATGTTCTTTGCCTGGCTATTTTGTGGCACACATGTTACTTGCAACTGAACCCAATTTGCTGTTCGCATTGTGTGGGTACAGTTTTTTCATTATGTGCAGATTTGGGAATGGGGCTGAATATTATGCAATTACCAGAAGACATCCCCACTTTTGATCCTGTTAAAGTAAATATCATCAAGGAAACAACTGAAGATGGTTATACAATAATGTTTTAGACCTTGGTGTACAGGGCGCAGTTTCAAAATTATCAGGCAGTACAAAAGTAGTATGACGATAGTTTTGAACTTCAAAAGGCTACAGACGGGTTGAAGGGCCAATAAATGACGCATGAAATTTAATGCAGATAAGTGTGAAGTGGCAGGAAGAATAAGGAGATCAGAATTAAATAAAGGATACAATTCAAAAACAGGTGCAGCAGCAAAAGGACCTGGGTGTATATGTGCATAAGTCATTGAAGGTGGCAAGACTGGCTGAGGTTGTGATTAATTGAATATTCGGCACTGGATTACTGACTTTAAAACTAGAGGACTAGAGTACAAAGATGCAGAAGCTATGCTGCCATTATACAAAACTCTGGTTTGACTCCACTTGTGTAGATCTAGGCGCTGCACCAAAGGAAGGATACATCGCCCTTGGAGGGAGTGCAATGTAGGTTTACAAGAATGGACTTAAGGAGTTAAATTATGTGGATAGTTCATACAAATTATGCCTTTTTTCTCTAAATTAGGTTAAGGGGTGATATGATTGACGTCTTCACAGTATTAACGGGAAAAGACAGAATGGATAAAAATAAGACTATTTCCACTGGTTCAAAATCCTAGAACTCGGGCTTTGTCAACAAGTTAGGGCCAAATGTTCAAGAACAATGTTAGGAAACACTTCTACACACAAAGGACAGTCAAGGCTTGGAACTCTCTTCCATAAATGGGAGGTGATGCTGAGTCAGTTGCTCATTTTAAAAATGAGATTGATACATTTTTACTGAGCAAAGGTATTGAGGGATAGGGGCCCAAGGGAGATATATGGAGTTAAGGCACAGATCGACCATGACCTCGTTGAATGGTGGGAGAGGCTTGAGAGACCGAGTGTCAATTATCTGTTCCCATGTTCCATCCTAAGGTTTATTAATTGGGAGACAGATTGCAGAAACTAGTTTCTTTTAAGTTTGTATTAAATACTGGCTGAGTCTCAAATGGACAATGATGTCTACACTTTAGGAAGGATAAGAAGTTATTTGAGCAGGGGTAAGAAAGATTCATGCAGATGGTTCCAGGGATCAGGAAGATCAGTTATGTAGATAGATGGGAGAAGTTGGGACTGTTTCCCTGAGAGAAGAATCTGGACAGAATAAATAAAGAAAAGCTGTCCATTGGAGGAAGAATTGAGAACTGGAAGGTACAGATCTAAGTTAATTGACAAAAGAAGCAATGAGGACAGGAAGAGAGACTTCTTTTTTAAGTGGGTATTTAGGGCCTGGAATGTACTGCCAGACAGTGAGATGGAAGTATTCAATCAAAATATTCGAAAAGAAATTGGATTGCTTCTTGAAAAGGAACAACAGGTGGAGCTGCAAGGATCGAGCAGGGGAGTGGACTAGGCGAATTACTTTTAAAGAGAACCAGCACAGTCAGAATGGCTAAATGTCCTCAACCTGTGCTGTAACCATTCTGGAACCCAAACTGTGCATTGCTTGAGCCTACTGGTAATGTAGTGCATTGGAAATGTTGACAGCACTTTTATCTTGCTTTACTGACAATTGAGAATAGGCTAATGAGATTTACCCTGGCTTTTATGGGCAGGCTTTCCTAACAGAACATGTTGAAAGATACCAGTGTTGTAGCTCTGGTGACAATTTGGGTAGAAGTGCAGCTAATTCTGGAGCACAGGCCTTCAGCACTGCAACAGTATTGTTATTGGAGCTATTAGCACTTTCTGAATCCAGTGTTCATAGTCATTTTGATATCATGTGGAATTGGCTGAAGACTGGGTTCTGAGATGTTGGGGAGCTCAGAAGGAGACAGAGATAAATGATTGACTGATTATGACTCTTGTGTACTTGCTGGTCTTGTTTGTTGCAGTCAGATGCTGGCTGTATCGTCATTGATGATAAGTAAGCTTATGAAGCAGCTTTTCTCCCATTACTTGTATACATTTCAAATGTTTGCATTATTTGTCCATGATCATGAACTCTGTGAAATTGCAAGTAAGGAAGAGGTGATTATATCGGATTTTCTACAACTCTCACTGCTGGGACTGTGTCTAGTTCCAGTGCTCGTTGGAAGATTACAACCAATGCATTCCAAGTTTTCTTTTCTGTTCCTTTGAATACCCTTGGATATGTGCTGTCTGATCCCCATAGACTTAACCTGGCACCTGTTTAGTTAACCCCATTTGAAATCATGATTGTATTAAGATTCAAAGGTCACTTTCAGAATATACCCCATGTAAACTTTTCAGCAAGTAACCTTGATTTGGGAATAGGAAAAAGGTATTCCTTAAAGGTCGCAACATGGTATTGAACCAGACTGTGGTATAATCCCTCGGCCCTTCACAGTGCCCTGATCTTTTTTGTTATGAGGTGTGCCCTTGGCCAAGGCTTAAGCATCGTTGTTAGGAAGACAGTTGCTAGAATAATTCTGACAATTTCCAGTTGCAAATGGATTGCAGCCAGTACACTGATACTGCTGCAGTGAGTCAATGCTTCTGCTAGTGTGAATAACCATGATGGGAGTAATGCTGTGTGAAAGGTTTGCAGTGAGATGCTGCAGTGTAAAAGATGGGAACTAGATCCCAGGTCATTTCAGAGCACTGCTGTTACAGCTGTAACTGTGTAGTCTGTCAGGAGCGTTGTGAAGCTGTTCACTGCAGTTGTTTGAGTGAGGGATATTGTAGCAATTTTAAATTGGCGCCTCCTTTGCTACACCATGCTAAACACAAATGATCTAATCTTTGAATCTAAGAGCAGCATGGTGACTGTTTGCAGTGCGCTTGGTGTCCTCGTGAAGGTCTTACATGGTCTTGCCTTATGACAATTTTGTGTCTGGAACCCTCTAGGCTTTCTGATGTGCTGGGTATTACTTTCAATGTGATAGTACCACAAGGAAATCACTGCTGACAATGCAAACTGAGTTATCAACTGATCAACTTGAGTTGATCCTCTCGTGAAAGATATAAAAATATGAATATGTTGGAAACACTCAGCGGGTCAGGCAGTACTTGTGGAAAACAAGAAAAAGTCTGAAACTGTTATGTGTTTCGCATTTAACAGATACTGCCCAGCCTACTGAGTTTCTAGCATGTTCTGATGTTTGAGATTTGACTGTCAACAGTTCTGCTTTGATATGTATCTGATTTCTTTGCTTTTCTTTAGCTTTCCCCTGTTAGCCTCCATTTCCTGGCTAAATGTTGCACTTACAGGCTGCTGCGCATGTTTTGTAGAGGTGTAAGTGCAGGCTGCGCATGTGTTGTACTTGTGAAAGCCTCACTCAGCTCTGAACCTTGATGCTGGTGGAGCTTAGTAACTAGCTGAGATGCTTAGTTTTGCAGTATTCTGCATTGATCAAGCAATAGGGACAGGAATCAAGTTTATCTGCTTCAGTTCTCCCTGTTGCTTGTTGATTCACTTAAGTAATGGGTTCCTTTGTATCTGCTCTTTTCTCTGAACTCAGTCAACATTTTTGTCACCTCCAATTTCCCAACCAACACTGTGACTTTTCTCATTTCCTTCTTAAAATGCTCCTTTCATAGACTTTCACTGAATCCATACAGTGTGGAAACAGGCCAATTAGCCTATTGAGTACACACCAACTCTCCAAAGAGCCTCTCTCCCACACCCACCCCAACCCTGATAAACCTGCATTTCCCATGGTCAAATCACCTAGTCTGCACATCTCACACAATGGGCAGTTTAGCATGGCCAATCTACCTAACCTGCACATCCTTGGACTATGGGAGGAAACCAGAGCACCCAGAGGAAACCCACACAGACACAGGAAAATGTGCAAACTCTGCACAGACAGTTGCCTGAGGCTGGAATCAAAGCTGGGTCCCTGGCACTGTCAGGCATCACTGAACCACCGTGCTCCTATTCACATCGATTTTTCATTTTTCCCCTTCCAACAAAAAAAAACACGTGTGGTGCATGTTGTGATTCAATGCTTCTATGTGATTGCAACTAATCACTGTTAAGAATGGGTCACTGCTGATATCTGACCATTTGTGAGAATTGACAGTAAATGTTGTCAGGCTGATTGACTATCATGGGGTGAATGAGCATTACAAGACAGTTTGATCTGCTAAGAGGTCATCATATTATCAGCTGTGTGATTAATTGAATTGCAGTTGTGATTTTACTGTTAATGCCAGCCTGGAGTAATTACTTTAAACTCTGAGGTTGTGATGGGAAAACTAAGCAGTCACTAGTAATGGGCATGTTTACAACCTTTTGTATTTATTTTAATTTTCAGCATGAGCGTCAGAGCCTGAGGGATGATCTTATAGAAGTTTATAATATTGTGAGGGCCATGGATAGGGTGAATAGCCAAAGTCTTTTTCCTAGGGTGGGGGAGTCCAAAATTAGATGGCATAGGTTTAAGATGAGGGGAAAGTTTAAAAAGGGATCCGAGGGACAACGTTTTCACACAGAGGGTGGTGCGTGTATGGAATGAACTGCCGGAGCAAATGTTAGAGGCTAGGACAACATTTTATTACAACAATTACAACATTTTAAAAAGCATCTGGATGGATATATAAATAGGAAGGGTTCAGAGGAATATGGGCCAAATATTGGCAAATGGGAATAAAACAATTTAGGATACCTGGTCAGCATGGATGAGTTCGACCAAATGGCCCGTTTTCCTGCTGCATAACTCTATGACTAAATGATTAGATTATACTGATTTTGTTTTTGCGTTTGTTTTAGTTTTCCAGCATCTGCAATATTTTGCTTTTGTTTGAAGCAAAATGAGTTTTTTTTATCAACAGCATTAAAAAAGCACAATTTTCCAACCCATTTCAGTTCTGAAGGGGAGTCATATTGGACTTGAAGCATTAACTCTATATCTGTCCCTCCATAGATGCTGCTAAACATACTGAGTTTCTCCAGCAATGTTTTTGGTTCACATTTCCAGCTTCTAAAGTATTTTGCTTTTATTTACTTTTCATGAGCTGGCTTTCAGTAGTTAAGAAAACACTCAAAAGAAGACTTTTCTGAAGAAAAGTCCAGAGCTGAAACATCAGCTTTCCTGCTCCTCTGATGCTGCCTGGCCCGCTGTGTTCATCCAGCTCTACACCTTGTGATCTCAGATTCTCTAGCATCAGCAGTTCCTTAACTATTTCTCACTCAAAAGAAGAATTTGTCTAGTGTCTCTTCTGAATCCAGTTAATCACTTCTGAGTTGTAGATACTGCTAGAGCTCAAGAAACGCAGCATCCAATTTGCACACAGCAAGCTCCCATAAAGTGACTTATGTCGAAATTCTTTTGATATAGTATTTGTCCATATTCCCTAGAGTTTTCGCTGCAGTTATCGTTGGAGATCAGGAAACAAATTCCAATCGCTGAAACACCAGATACGGTCAGCTTCTCTTTTTACTTAGTGCAGATATATTATGTAATCAAGCAAACAATTCAATATAAAAACAGTGGACTTGGGGCTCTTGATGTTCACTATAAATGAACAGGGGTGTGTTTTTTCAATGCATGTGAGTTCTGTGTTGCCCTTACCTCAGTCTGATTTCCAGACTGAAGACCTTGCCTTTCCTTGCAGTGCTGTTGCCAGGATGAAGAACGGTTTTATATGTCCATCTGGTTGCCTAGCCATCATTGGGAATTCAACTTATTTTTAAAGTACCCAGGTTTTGGGCCATGTGTATTTTGTCAGGAATTGTTAAAAGGATGTCACTAACGCACTTGGACATTGAAAATCTGAGGTGTTTGTAATGTGCTATTTGCATCATTGTGGACAAAATGACATTTAACCTGTAAATTGTTCTGAAATTAAACCAGAACAAAGGTCTAAATTACTTATGATTGACCACACCAGGGTTATAGCTGTTTTGTGATGTTAGTTGTGGCTGTCAGTACCACTCTTCCTTCTGAGCTGCATTCCAGGATTTGACCCAGAAAAGTAAACCTGATGCTCCAACGAGGGGTTGTTGCACTGTCATCTATACGATGAATAGCTGAAACAAAGTCCCTTATACTTTGTGTCCCATGCTTGCTATTTCCCTGCATGTATCCTTAAAATAATTATCAGTAAATCCATGGGGGACATGTTGAGGTAGCAAAAATAAAAAACAGCATGTACTTGTACTAGTTGCAGTCCTGAAACTTTGCAGTTCTCATTGCTGTATTCTCAGCACTCAACCCTGCATCTGTCTGTCCTCATGGTAATTGGGACAGAGTTTTCTGAAATGGCAGCCAAAGTATCCCAACATTAGATTAACCCAGGAAATGGAGAAAAGACTAATCCAGAGTAAAATTATTTAGTTTAGTGGGATGTAAATGAATTTGTTTAGTTAAAGTGAGTTTGAAAATCAGCAGATAAAACTATAATGCCTGCCATTAAAAGAATAGATGGTTTGGGTACAGCCAAAGTCTGATCCTACAAGCAACAATGGTAAGACAAGCCGAGCTAGAACTGTTTAGATTTCAGAAGGGAGTGAGAGTAAAATGAAACAGAAATAGCACATGCATCCCAGATGTCAGGCTGACAGTACAAGCAAGACCCAGACTGTATATGGATAGTTCAAAGGGGAAATGGGGGAGAAGAAATGAGAGAGAAAAGCACAGTGTATGGGCTGAAAAGGCTAACATAAATGCCAATAAGTAGAAAACAATGAGAACAAAAGTGACAATGTTAATTAGGGACTGTAAGGGAATTTACACATGGAGGCAGTGATTGTGGCTGCAATAGTAAATGGGTACTTTGCATCTCTCTTCATGAAATTCTGTTTTATGTTGTTGCTTTGTCTTCTCCATTAATAGTCTAAACTTTGTGATACGATGATCGCTCTTACTCAAATATTCCCCACAGACACTTGGGCCTACCTTGTTCCTCAACACCAGAACCAGCAATGCCTCCTTTCTTGCTGAATCATCATTTTTGCTGCTATATCATATTCCCAGCAATTTGTGCTCAAAACACATCAGTGTTACCTAGCTCGTGTGTGTATTTACATTTGTGCGTTCAAAACCTGAATTTGATCGGTGCCACCCTAAACAATAATCTATGATATTTTCAAATCTGTGTTCCTCTTGCTAGTTTTTTCAGCCTGCGAGTGAATTCAGAGGTACCGTTTTGCAAACTTATTTGGTTGCAGTGCAACATTGCCCCATGATCACTGCTCAGTAGATGAACCTGTTGCAGTTGTGTTGCAGATTTGAAGAAACTAGGATATTGAGGAAAAATGTTGGTGGAGTTGGTGAGGGTCTGTCCTTTTGTGTTGATGTATGTGGAAGTGCATTCAGTTTTTCTGACACCACATACTCAGTGTCCTAAATTTCCATTGCAGCTGGAGCACGATGGATACATTCATTCATTGGCTGAATATGTGACAAAGCTTGAGTAACTGGGAATCATTAAAAATCTATTTCACTATATCTGTAGAGAACTGTAATGTGTGAGAGCAGGGTATTAAATGTGAATTATGCTGGGCAATTTTTAGAAAAAAACTACCCAGAGGTGAAGGTTCCATGAACATCCCTATCATCGATGATAGAACCTAACAACTGATAACAACGCCATCTTGAACCAGAGGTGCCAAGTGGAACATCCCTTTCAGGTTCCTCTTGAGGTCTGTATTACCACAAAAACCAATCATCAGCTGCTAATTTAAGTGCATGTTGTTGGAATGGCTGCGCGTACTGGATGTGACTATACGGTTATAGGAATTCCAATAAATTTCTGAGTGTAATGCCGAAGAACTGCACTGTAGTAACTAGCTGCATGTCTGTCCGATTTGCCCCTAGTACAGCCACACAGGCATCTGTTAAAGTAAAAAAATTCTCAATCTCTCCTTTTCACATAAAGCAGGTCAAGTCTGATTCAACAATCATGGCCCCATCAGTCTACTCTGAATCATCGGTAAACTGACAGAGGGTGTTTTCAACGTCAGAGGCACTTACTACAAGACCACCTGCTTCCAGACTTCATTATAGTTTGGTCCAAAAGTGGAAAAAGGGTCTGAACTCCAGAACTGAGGCTGGGGTGATTCCCTGAACATCAAGACAGTGTTTGATGAATGTGGCATCAGTGAGGGCTACACTCATTTAAATGTGTGAGACAAGTGGTAAAGCCTTCAAACTAATGAGACAAAGAGGTAAATAATGGCAGGTTGTTTGGTGGTGCATTTCCCAAAGGCTTTGGAGTGTTCCTAGTCAACAAGCTAGTGTTCAAAAGCAAAGGGAAGAAGTGCCAACAAGATGGCCTAGAGTAGTGATTCAGAAAAATCATTGTAGTAATTCTGCCTCTACCTGAATTTTCAAGCTAATGGCTAACAAGAATTAACCTCAACTTCTGTAGATTCTGAAAGTTTTCTGGGAGGGCAGCAGTTTGATATAAATCAATTCTCTGAGTAAAGAAATGCACTTTCAAAGAGGAGTTTAAGTGTAATGAATGCAGGTTGATGAAGCATGGAGCAGTGGGAGACCCAAGCACATACCTTGCAATTGATCGGAAGGATGTTGAGGAGCAGGACCCTATATCAATCAATAGTCAAACTTGAGGGATTTTTCATTTGATTTTGTCAAGGCCATTGAAATTAGAATTTGAGAAAAGAGTCAGTTTCTCTTCAAGAGCTAGAGACTGTACCTCAAGGATGAGAAAAGATAGAACCGAAATTCAGAAATCTCTGGAGTTGTGCCTTGAGCAGTGTCCGGGAGGAGCAGTTCGTGGAAGGGAAAGCAGACAGCAGTTGCTGCTATTTTGGATTGAAGTAATAATGCTTTCCTGACTTGCTGCATTAGTTGCAATAAATTTGCTTTCTAGCATCCATGGGATTGTCATTGCAAGGCCCTACAGCTCTGAATATGGCTGTAGTCAGAAATATGATGTTCCTAGCTTTATAATCATACCAGCTCTGACGACTTGGAGTGAACTGACTTTGCAAACTCATTGCTATCAGTGTGATGACATTCAGTCTGCTGAATTATCTGGAAAGTCCAATCCTGATTAACCTCATTTGTATGCAAATTCTAATTAGCATAACCAATTAACCATATTGTAATTACAGAAAATGGTTTCATACGTGCCAAAATTAGATTTAATCTCCACGAAGCATCCATCAGAGCTTCACAAAACAGCCCCTTTCAGCAAGGTTGGATGATTTTTGAAAGTTATTTGGTAGCGATTTCCCTAGCAGCAAATAGCAATGCACTGTGGTCCCAATCTCACAACATGATAACAGCACTGCTCTAACTTCTGTCATGGTGAAGTTTTTCTCTCATCTGTTTCACCATTTGGCTGAGCTGCAGGAAGAAAGGAAGATAAGAGATTCTTCCTATCTGGTCTCATCATCTCCAGATCATTTGGGGAGTAGGTTGTCCATTCTCCCTTGGTTGGTAATTTACCTAGGGAGACCAAGTGAGAAAAAATGATGAAATTTATCCTTTGAGCACAAGTAAATGATCTCCATTGTAATTATAAAATGGGCAGGCATGGTTTCATTTTGTCATAAACTTCATGAGTTAGGCTGTGGCTTTAAACAGTTTATCACGTGTATGGTTATGGGGAAACCCTTTACTTGGCTTTCATTGATTATATTTTGCAAGGCTTTCTGCAAAGTGCTTCAAGAAGCAACAGGTAAGAGAGTGCAATCACTGGGAGTTGAGCCCAGTGTGTGAGTTTAGTCAAGTAGAGGACAGAAGCATTGTTGTGTCTTGTTCCGGCCATTTTTGTAAGGGTCTGCTTTGTGATCAAGGTGCTGCTGGTTAGATCTAAGAGAGGGCCTTGGTGAATACCAGGTTTTGATGAGGAGGGCGAGTAGCAAATAACATAAAGGTAAGGTGAGACCATTCTTTTCCCCAAGTCCACTAGTTGTTAAAGGGGCAGAGATGGCAATCAGTAGAGTGGTATGCTCCTCCTGTTAGATGTAAGAGATCAGGAGCAGTTGACTATCCCAGGAGACTATGTTTACAGGAAGTGTTGTCAGGCTGCAGCTCCTCAGACTGCATGGATTGGTTGGAGTGGCACTTGATGCATTGAGGAGCACAGAGGAGGCAAATAGTGAAGTTATATGGTAGAACTGAGAAATAAGAATGGGATGATCACTTTGATGGGATTGTAATATAGGCCACCCAATATTGGGAAATTGAGAAGCAAATATGTAGGGTTCGCACTTAGCTGTAAGAATAACAGGGGTGTAGTTGTAGGGGATTTTAACTTTCCAAATATAGACAAGGAGTGCCTTAGTGTCAAGGGCTTGGATGGAAAAGGAATTTGTTCAGTGTGTTCAAGAAGGCATTCTCAATTAGTGTATAGATGGCCTTGCTAGAGAGGGGTCAAAACTCAACCTCCTCTTGGGGAAATACGGGACAGGCAAGTGACTGAAGTGTTAGTGGGGACCACTTTGGGACCATAATTGTATTAGCTTCAAAATTGTTAGGAAAAAGAATAGGACTAGTTAAAGTTAAGGTTCTAAATTAGAGTAAGGCCAGTTTTGATGGTGTTAGACAGGAACTTTCAAAAGTTGATTATGGGAAGGCTGTTTGCAGGCAAACGGGCATCTGGTAATTGGGAGGCTTTCAAAAGCAAGTTATTGATCGTTCAGGGCCACCGTGTTCCTGTTGAAGTGAAGGGCATGGGTGGCAGGACTAGGGAACACTGGATAACTGGAGATATTGAGGCTCTGACCAAGAATAAGGAGGAGGCATATATCAGATATAGACAGCTGAGATCAAGTGAATTCCTGGAGGAGTACACTTACGAGGGAAATCACAAGGGCATAAAGGGAGCCCGAGATTGCTTTGGCACACAAGGTTAAGGAGAATTGAAAAAGATTCCACAAGTATATTAAGGACAAAAGAGTAATAAGCAAGAGACTAGCCCCTTAAAGATCATCAAGGCCATTATGTGTGCAATCTCAGGAGATGGGTGAGATCCTAAAACAGTATTTCACATCTGTATTTACTGTGCAGAAAGACATAGAAGCTAGAGAACTCAGGGAAATAAATTTGAGGAAAGAATTGACATTACAGAAGAGGAGTTGCTGGACGTCTTAAAATGCATAAAGGTAGATAAATCCTCAGGACCTGATCAAGAAATTGCAAGGCCCCTTGCTGAAATATTTGTACCAATGACAGCCACAAATGAAATGCTGGAAGACTGGGGGTGGCTAATGTTGTGCCATTAGTTAAGAAACACTGCAAGGAAAAGCCAGGGTACTACAGACTGGTGAGTCTGACATCACTGTTGGGTAAGTTTTTGGAAGAGAGTCTGAGAGACAGGATCATGCATGCATTTGGAAAGTCAAGGACTGATCAGAGATAGTCAGCATGTGGGAAATCATGTCTCTCAAACTTGTTTTGAGATTTTGGGAAGAGGTGACCGAGAATATGGATGAAGGCAGAGTGGTAGACGTTGTCTGCACAGACTTTAGCCAGACCTTTGACAAGTTTCCACGTGGTACACTGGTTGGTAAGGTTAGATCACATGGGATCTAGGGATGGCTAGCCAGTTAGATACAAAATTGGTTTGAAAGTAGGAGGCAGTGGGTGGTGGTTGAGGATGGTTTTTCAGACTAGGGGCCTGTGACTAGTGGTTTGGCACAAGGATTGGTGCTGCGTCCACTATTGTTTGTCATTTATATAAACAATTTGGATGAGAATGTCAGAGGTGTGATGAGTAAGTTTGCGATGACACCAAAATTGCTGGTATAGTGGACAATGAAGAAGGCCATCTGACAGTGCAATGGGATTTTGATCAACTGGCACGTGGGCCCACGAATGGCAGGTGGTGTTTAATTTAGATAAATGTGCGATATTCATAACACAAACCATGGCAGGCCTTACACAATTAATGATAGGGCTCTGGGGAGTGGTGTTGAAAATAGAGAGACCTAGCGGTGCAGTTATGGAGTTCTCTGAAAGTAGCATCACAGGTAGACATGATGGTGAAGAAGAATTTGGCACTCTTGCCTCATTGGTCAGAACATTGAATTGGGATGCCATGTTATGGCTTTGTAAAACATTGGTAAGGCTACATTTGGAGTACAATTCTGGTCACTGCTCTTTGGAAGGGATATTATTACCCTGGAAAGGGCGCAAAAAGAATGGTACTGAGACCGGAGAGTTTGAGTTATAAGTAGAGGCTGGATAGGCTCAGACTCTTTTTTCCCCTGGAGTGTAAGAAGCTGTGAGGCGTCACCTTATAGAGGTTTATAACATCATAAGGCGTGTTAGTTAAGGTGAATAGCCAAGGTCTTTTCTCCAGGGTAGTGTAGTCCACAACTGGAGAGCGTAGGTTTAAGGTGAGAAAGGTAAGATTTAGAATGGACCTAAGAGACAACTTTTTCCACACAGAGGAGTGGTGTGTATATGGAACAAGCTGCCAGAGGAAATGGTAGAAGTAAATACAATTACAGCATCTAAAAGACAGTTGAACAGATGCATAGATAAGAAAGATTTGAAAGGATATGGGCCAAACGCAGGCAAATGGAACTATTTCAGTTTAGAAAACCTGGTCAGCATGGACAAGTTGGGCTGAAGGGTCTGTTTTCATGCTATATGACTCTTGGACTGTATAAGTTCTTGACTGTATTGTACTCTCAGCCCAACATCAGCTTTAAGGAAGAGGGAAATTCATTGGCGCTAGTTCAGATAAACCGAGTGAGTCAATAAAGATTTGTCCATAGTAATTTATTCTGTCTTCCAACATTGTGATTTGTTGGGTAGAGTGCAAATAGTTGGTTCAAGTGTCTGGCTCAGCTATTTCTAAAAGAATTGAGATGCTGCACTCATGTGACAAGTTGACTGATTCTTTTGGGGATCTGTTGAGCTCTGTTTCACCCTGACCTTTTCCCAAACACCTTTATTTATGAAAACAACAAGATGTTCAGTTCCATAATCAGCATGAGCTGAAACCCATGTCTGCTTCCTCTCAGGCTCACAGAACCCTGACTTAGTAGTGAACTCTGGATATGGTAAATTCAAAAAACTGGGGAATGCTAATTCTATTTCACATTCCCTGAGGTAGTAGAGAAAATAACACTACTTGCTAGGAGCACAACGAGATTCACAAAACATTGTAACAGAAGATCCATCACACTTGAAAAACTGGCTTGCAGTTCAAATATTGTCCCCATTTCCCCTGCAAGAATTGTATGAATTGTGCTTATATCTGTCTCACCGTTTAACCATGCCCTTTGCTGTGTCACAAGGAGTAGAAAACAGAAGTGCTTAGCATGCTATGTGTTAACAGGATATTGTTCTTTGGTGTTCTAATGATGAACTGGTCTTCTAGCATCTAAGTGATAGTGCCTTACCATATGACACTGACACCAATCCTAAATTGCAGTTCACTGTGTAACTCCATTTCCTTTACAAAATACAGATATAGAATCCTCTATTAAGAAAAATTCTAGGTCTTCGTTACTGATATTGTAATTTTTTTTGTCTGGACTTCCCTAAAGAGCCTTGGGACCGTTTACAATGTGAAGTCACCATATAAATGTAGGTTGTTTTTATTTAGAGCATTGAGAGAGATAGATGTAACACTTATTTGGAGGAAGTGGTTAGGATTTTTCCCAGTTAGTTTCAGATGATCCTGTTAATACCCTAAAATTTAATTACAGTAGCAAGAATTTCACTAATGGTTTGTGTTTTAAGCAATTGAATTGCTTAATTGCTATCTCTAGATGTGAGAGAACCTTGGCTTGTGCTGACCCATGTCTCTATTCTTTAGCCTAGCTCCCTCCAAAGACAAAGTATGTCGCGTATGAAAAAGCCTTCTCCGTGCTTACAGAATTTCAAACTGAACTATTGAGAGGAGCTTTGTTTGCCCTAAGGTTGCATGATGATGTATATATGGGATACCCAGACTGAATTGATCATAAAAACAAATGGTATGTCATTAGTGTTGGCATCTCAGATGTACCCACAGGCCTTGTAAATGTAGAGGGTGCATCTGGAGCTATTCACACAGCCCCACTGCAATTTCGATTTCTCCTTACTGATACCAGCATTTGTACTTTTCACAGAAAGGTTAAACCTTTTCAGTTGTCAAACTGACGTTTATTGAAACCTGAGTAAAATATGTGGATGCTGGAAATCTGAAATAAAAATAGAAAATGCTGCAAGTAATTCAGTTGGTAAACATAAGTTGCTGTTGGGTCTGGCTGTTCTAGTGAAGGGCCATGGACCTGATATATCTCTGCCCATTAATGAAGGCAGACTTTAACATTTCTGGTCTTTTCTTAAAATATGTTTCGTGATTTTTTTAAAAAAATGTGTTTGTTTATGGTATGTAATCATCCCTGCCTGTGTTGTCAATTTTTGCCCATTACTAATTGCTCTTGAGAAGGTGGTGATGAGCTGCAGCCTTGAACGGATATAGTTCTGTGGTGTTACGTACACCCACAATGGAAGGCAGTTTGAGGATTTTGATCCAGTGATAGTAAAGGAACAGCATTGATATATTTCCAAATCAGGATAGTACGAGGCTTGGACGGGAACTTGTAGTTGTGCTGTTCCTATACATCTGCTGTCCTTGACCTTGTATGTGGTAGATGTCATGGGTTTAGAAATTGCTATGAATGCAAGCTTGGTGAATTGTTGTAGTTCATCTTGTTGATGGCACACAATTGCTGCCACTGTCTGTGGATTGCAGAGGAAGTAATGGTTTAAGGTGATGGATGGGGTCAAACAGTATCAATGTGGCATAGATCCCTCAGTCCAACTCATCCATACTGACTATGTTTCCCCAACAAAACTAAGCTCAGGGTGGGAAGGTAGCTGAGTATTTAGCACTGCTGCCGGGTTCAATTCCGGTGTCAGGCGACTGTTAGCATGGAGTTTGTACATTCTCCCCGTGTCTGTGTGGGTTTCCTCTGGGTGTTCTAGTTTCCTCCATAGTCCAAATGATTTGCAGATTAGGTGGATTGGCCATATTAAATTGCCCATAGTGCCCAGGGATGTGCAGGCTAGGTGGATTAGCAATGAGAATTACAGGGTTTCAAGGATAGGACTGGGGAGTGGGTCTGGATGAGATGCTCTTAGAAGGATTGTTGTGGACTTGATGGGTGAATTGCCTGATTCTGCACTGTAGGGACTCTTTGATTCTATACTGTAGGTGCAACCTCATCAGTGCCTTGTGTAGTTGTGACAAGGCTTTCCTATCTTTATACTCTGTTCCCTTCTGACAAAGGCTAATGATCCATTTGCTTTCCAAGACGCATGTTTCACCTACATGCTAATGTCTTATGATTTATATACAGTAACACAAATCTCTCTGTACTGTAACATATTTCAGTCCCTCTCCATCTAACTATTACTTTGATTTTCTGTTCTTCTCACAAAGTGGTCAACTTCATGAAGCTGCACCACTCAACTCGAATTTTCTTGCACTATCAACAAGAGTTTTTCCAGCTCGGTTGGTAATTTACACTGTTCTCCAACCTCATTTTGCAAATAGTTTCAGTCTTGCCAGACCAGGCAATAATATGATTTTGATTCCAGTGGTTGTACAGTAACAATCAGGCATGTCTGAACATTGCTTGAGGTAAATTTGTGCTTGGTTATGATCAAAATAGCCTGCAGCTACACATCAGTCCAAGCCCATCAATGTATTGGGGGGGGGGTGCGGGCGCTACTGGGCATTTACTACTATTTGTAGTCAAGGGGAGGAGGGAGAAGCTGTTAAACCGATACACTGGCTACTTCAAATGTGTCTCCTTGTTAGCGCTATTTACATGTATGTTTGAGGGGATTATGTTTGAATGGTCATTTGTCAACATGGTCCCACTGGAAACCCAGTGAAGAAGTTACAAAATGGTATGACCTTGCAACAAGACTTCTATCATTGCTAATATGCCACTGTTATTGTCAAACTGTTTCACATACTAGTGGTCACTGGAGAGAAGGCTAAAAACATCGTCATTTTATCTTCCCTGCATTACAATTCTAGGAAAAGTAATTCGAATAATAATGTTCCATGATACTGATATAATCTATTTAGGGTAGTAACAAATGGGATCCAAAGGAGAGCTCAAATTGATCATCATTTTCATCAATTTTGTGTTCAGCAACATGAAGGTTGCTAGTGCTGGAGAATACAATACTTCTTTCTTCTTTGCAGGCACCTATTGTCAGCTGCAAATAATGCTTATGGTTAGTTGTATTATTATTAGATACAAAAGATAGCTCTCTTTACTTAGCCCAATAATTGGTCTCAGTTTCAATCTCATCATCAGTCCTGCTCCAGCAGTGTGCTAATTCTCCATTTGTCATACCAGCTATCCTGACCCCATCTTTTTGTGTGACTGCCATTCTGAGTTGAGTGGTACAGTTTCATGCTGTGTGCATTTGTATACCAGCAGCAAAATTAATTACCAGGAAAGAAAAAGAAGTCCCATTTCTGCCTTGCCTCTACACTGTCTGTTATAGACAGGTGTTGAAACTGCACATTGGATTGAGGAATTCTGTGTTGGACAGTTCTCTAGGT
Organism: Stegostoma tigrinum; assembly: GCF_030684315.1. NCBI lineage: Eukaryota > Metazoa > Chordata > Chondrichthyes > Orectolobiformes > Stegostomatidae > Stegostoma > Stegostoma tigrinum. The sequence continues at coordinate 65,668,142 of NC_081364.1, read as the reverse complement.
GGGTTGACATTTTTGGCTGATTTTCCTGGTGGAGACTTTGCTGATTAACAGACTGTACCCATATTAAAATTACAGGTATAGTTACGATCACATGGGTATCTCCTACTTTACCATCAGATTCCTGTGTTTACACTTGATTAAATAGATCCATGTCATAGAATCATCGTATCATAGAATCCCTACAGTGTGGAAGCAGGCCATTTGGCTCATCGATTCCACACCGATCCTCCAAAGAGTCTCCCAGCCAGACTTAACCCCTACCCTACCCCTGTATTTCCTACCCTAGACACTATGAGCAATTTAGCATGGCCATTCCACCTAACCTGCACATCGTTGGACTCTGAGAGGAAATCGGAGCACCCGGAGGAAACCCACACAGACATGGGGACAATGTGCAAACTCCAGTCTCCGTGGCTGGAATCAAACCCAGATCCCTGGTGCTGTGAGGCAGCAGTGCTAACCGCTGTGCCACCCTCTGTAAGTGAGGTACAGTTGCACCTGCCGAGTAACCATATGCTTCAGTAGCACTGAGATTCATTTTTACAAGAGATTCTTAAAATCTGAACATTTTTGGGGCACTTTTATTCTAATTAATGTGGTTCAATAAAATCAGTTTGTCTGGATCATGTCAATGTAGCAACTTTGTGAATTGTTTGTAAGTTTAAGAAGTCTTCATGCACAGAACTGTATGATGTATTTATTAGATCCTGTCAAACACAAGTAATCGGGAAATCCAAGTTACAAACTGATTCTGGTTCATTGGGAGAACAGTATAGGAAGTTAAGGACAGGAGTAGACCATTCAGTCCCTTAGCCTATTCAGGCATTCAGTGAGATCATGGTTGGACTGTGACCTAACTCCATATACTCTACCTGCCTTGGGTCTATGTCCCTCAATACTTTTGCTTAATTAAAATTTATCTATCTCGGATTCAAAACTAACTACTAATCTAGCACAACTGCTATTTGTGGAAGAGAGTTCCAAAACTCTACCATCTCTTGAGTGTAGAGATGCTTCTCTAATATTTCTCCTGACTGACCAGCTTAATTCTTAGACTATATATGTAAGACCCCAATGTGTGAATGCTTTGGGTCAAAACTGTCCACTTGCCACTCTGTGTCTTTTCAGGAACTCCTTGACAATAAACATAATGGCAGTGCTTACATTATCATATGTACGTTGCTGCACCTATTTCTTTTTGGTCTTGAAATGGGAAACATTTATTGCCTACCCTGAAGGCATTAAGAGACAACAACGAACTGTAGGACTGGAGTCGCTGTTGGAAACTGAACCAAACTATTCCATTCTATCTGAGTTTTAACAGAGGCTGTGACCACAAATCCACCTCCAATACTGCCTACTTTGACTTTCCCAAAATTATTCTTCCCCATCCCACCACCTCAACCCACGCTCCTGAAATCCTCATCCATGCCTTTGTACCCCTGAACTTGACTTCTCTTGAACAGCTTTCCATCTTGGAGTGGCCTGTAAGTTTGAATTCACCTGAAACTCTGCGACCCCATAAGTCATCTCAAATGCTGTGCATACTGATCAACATCGACTCAATTGCCTTTGGGTTCATCACTGCCCAATGTTAAAGTCTGTAGATGGCATAAAACTCATGGATAGGTTACAAATCTCACACCACCTGAAAATTCTTCTCCAAGCCACTAACCATCCTAACTTGGAAACATATCACCATTTCTTCACTGTTTCTGGGCTAACATCCTGGAATTTCCTTCCTAACATTATGGGTCTACCTAATGCACATGGACTGCAGCAGTAAAAGCAGGTAGCTCACCACCACCTGAAAGGTAATTAGGGATGAGCAATAAATGCTGGCCCAGACATACCTACATTCCATGAATTAATTTTAAAAATGCAGTTTATTGCAGGTGATTTTGAAATGATATAATTGAAATCAGGATAGAAAGGAACACCAGTAATTGTCAAGCGGAAGCAGAGAGTCTGCAAAGAGATAGCAAATAGCTTAGCTGAGTTGACAAAGATTTGGCAGATGGGGTACAATGATGGAAAATGTGAACTTATCCATTTAAGTGGAGAGAGATGTCAGAACTCAGTGGTGTAGAAGGATCTGGGTGTCTGTACGTGAATCTCAAAATGTTATCATGCAGGTGTATCAAATGTTTGAGAAGCCAAATGCAATAAAGAAGCTTTACTGCCGGTGTACAGGGTCTTTGTGAGATCACATCTGGAATACTAGGTGCAGTTTGAACTTTTTATTCGAAAAAATATATAATTGTGTTGGAAAAGCAGCTGAGAGAAGATTCACAGGACTCATTTCTGGGATGAAAGGCTTATCTTATGAAAAAAGGCTGAGCAGATTAGGTCCAAATCCATTGGTGTTTAAACGAATAAGAAATGATGTCATTGTTGAGGTTGGTTGGCTCACTGAGCTGGTTTGTTGTTCCATAGATGTTTCGTTACCGTGCTTGGTAACATCCTCAGTGCAGCCTCTGATGAAGTGTCACTGTGTTTTCCCGCCTGGTTTTTAAACTGTGGGTCCATTGCGATGGATTGCCTCACTTCCCCATATAGTGAGGCTCCGTAGTGGAATGTATATTGGGTCGAGTTCAATGTGTTTAGCAATAGCCTGCTTCTTGTGCTTGTTCTGCCTCGCCTGTCCCAGGATCTTGGTGTTGTCTCAATCGAAATGGTGATTCACCTTGCCCATGTGGTTGAGATGAGTGAGTATTGGTCATGTCTTTTTGTAGCCAGTTAGTGTTCATGTACTCTTGTTGTTAGTTGCCTGTTTGTCCGATGTAGTGTTTCTCGCAGTCTCTGCAGGAGATCTTGTAGATGACATTGGTACTGTCCATGGCGGAGAGTGGGTCTTTAGTTCGGGTGAGCACTGTCGTAGGATTGATGTGGGTTTGTGTGCCACTCTGATGCCCAGCGGTCTTAGAAGTCTTGTGGTGACTTCTGACGTGTTCCTGATGTAGGGTAGTGTGATGAGTGCGTCGGGGTATGTAGAATCTTTCTGATGCTGTTCCCATAGGCAACTCCTGACCTAGTTCTTTGGATATCTGTTATTCTTGAACACTTGGAATAGGTATTCCTCTTCCTCTTGGCGTAGTGACCAATACTCACTCATCTCAATCCACATGGACAAGGAGAACCACCACTTCGACTGGGACAACACCCAAGGTCCTGGGACAGGCTAGGCAGAGACAAACATGAGAATTCCTGGAAGCTCTGGCACTCCATGAAGCAGGCTGTTACTAAACACATTGAACTCAACTCCATATACATTCCAGTACGGAGGAAACCCGGAAGTGAGGCAATCCATCGCGACAGACTCCAGAGTTTAAAAACCAGGTGGGAAAACATACCGACCCTTCATCAGAGGCTGCACTGAGGATGTTATCAAGCCCGGTAATGAAACGTCTGTGGAACAACAAACCAGCTCGGCGAGCCAACCAACCTCAACAGCCACAACCCAATCTACAGATCTACTCCAAAACCTTAGACGTAATGTCATTGCTACATTTAAGATCTTGAGAGGTTTTTAGTAGGTTAAGTATTGTTTTTTGTGAAGAATGCTAGAATGAGGGGACACTGTTTAAGAATGAGGTTTCATTTTTAAGAAAGACACGGGGTGTTATTTGTTACTGTATGGAATTCTCTTTACTAGAAAACACTGGAGGCTATGATGACAAATGTATTCATGGTTGAGTTAGTTTGATCTTTGATAGTCAAGAAATCTCGGATTATGGAGCAGGCAGGCTCAAAACTGGAGTTGAGATCACAACCTGATCAGCCACGATCTTACAGAATGACTGATTAGGCTTGAAGGGCCAAAGGGCCTGCTCCTGCTCCTGCTCCTGCTCCTGCTCCTAAGTCTGATGTACCTATGTTTAGGAGAAACAGTATACAAAAGGCAGAATAATCTAAATTATACAATAGGTACAGGGGTAGGTTCACAAGCTGATCCCAGGAATTCAGCAATGTGGAAACACTGGAGAAACTTTAATTGTTCTTCTTCGAACAGGGAATGTTAAGCAAAAATCTAATAGAGATATTCAAGATTATGAGGGCTTTGATTAGGCATGTGAGGTAAAATGTTTACTCTGAAAAGTGGGTTAATAAACTCAGTCTGTCTTTCCTTTCTTGTTAATTCTCTATTCAGTTGAATCTTCGCAGTCTGCTTTGTATCGGGTATTCTGTCTACTTCCCCCAGCTACTCTTGCCTTCCGTAGACTCTCAGACATTTACATTGGAGAAGCAGGTTATTCAGTCTATCATATCCTTACCAGTCAACAAAAGATCTTAGCTAGAAAGAGAGGTTAGATAATCTCTTCCTCCGGTACATTGATGACTGTATCGGCGCCGCCTCTTGCTCCCCAGAGGAGCTCGAACAGTTCATCCACTTCACCAACACCTTCCACCCCAACCTTCAGTTCACCTGGGCCATCTCCAGCACATCCCTCACCTTCCTGGACCTCTCAGTCTCCATCTCAGGCAACCAGCTTGTAACTGATGTCCATTTCAAGCCCACCGACTCCCACAGCTACCTAGAATACACCTCCTCCCACCCACCCTCCTGCAAAAATTCCATCCCCTATTCCCAATTCCTCCTCCTCCGCCTCCGCCGCATCTGCTCCCACGATAAGACATTCCACTCCCGCACATCCCAGATGTCCAAGTTCTTCAAGGACCGCAACTTTCCCCCCACAGTGATCGAGAACGCCCTTGACCGCGTCTCCCGTATTTCCCGCAACACATCCCTCACACCCCGCCCCCGCCACAACCGCCCCAAGAGGATCCCCCTCGTTCTCACACACCACCCTGCCAACCTCCGGATACAACGCATTATCCTCCGACACTTCCGCCATTTACAATCCGACCCCACCACCCAAGACATTTTTCCATCCCCTCCCCTGTCAGCTTTCCGGAGAGACCACTCTCTCCGTGACTCCCTTGTTCGCTCCACACTGCCCTCCAACCCCACCACACCCGGCACCTTCCCCTGCAACCGCAGGAAATGCTACACTTGTCCCCACACCTCCTCCCTCACCCCCATCCCAGGCCCCAAGATGACATTCCACATTAAGCAGAGGTTCACCTGCACATCTGCCAATGTGGTATACTGCATCCACTGTACCCGGTGCGGCTTCCTCTACATTGGGGAAACCAAGCGGAGGCTTGGGGACCGCTTTGCAGAACACCTCCGCTCAGTCCGCAACAAACAACTGCACCTCCCAGTCGCCGACCATTTCCACTCCCCCTCCCATTCTCTAGATGACATGTCCATCATGGGCCTCCTGCAGTGCCACAATGATGCCACCCGAAGGTTGCAGGAACAGCAACTCATATTCCGCCTGGGAACCCTGCAGCCATATGGTATCAATGTGGACTTCACCAGTTTCAAAATCTCCCCTTCTCCTACTGCATCCCAAAACCAGCCCAGTTTGTCCCCTCCCCCCACTGCACCACACAACCAGCCCAGCTCTTCCCCCCCACCCACTGCATCCCAAAACCAGTCCAACCTGTCTCTGCCTCCCTAACCGGTTCTTCCTCTCACCCATCCCTTCCTCCCACCCCAAGCCGCACCCCCATCTACCTACTAACCTCATCCCACCTCCTTGACCTGTCCGTCTTCCCTGGACTGACCTATCCCCTCCCTACCTCCCCACCTACACTCTCTCCACCTATCTTCTTTACTCTCCATCTTCGGTCCGCCTCCCCCTCTCTCCCTATTTATTCCGGTTCCCTCTCCCCATTCCCCTCTCTGATGAAGGGTCTAGGCCCGAAACGTCAGCTTTTGTGCTCCTGAGATGCTGCTTGGCCTGCTGTGTTCATCCAGCCTCACATTTTCTTATCTTCGATAATCTCTGGTTGCTTTCTTTGGAGCAAAGAAGATTGAAGGGCAAAACTGAGGGAGGCGTATAAGATTGAGGATGTGGACAGGGTGAAATAAAAAAGCATCTGTTCTCCTTTGTTGAAGGATCAATAATTATGAAACATGATTTTAAGGTGAAAGCCAGGAAGCTTAGGAAAATCTTCAGTTGTAGAGCCTGAGGATTTTTATTTTCATCCTGAGATGGTAAGGGCCTGGAATATGCAGACTTGATGGACCAAAAGGCCTTTTCTGTACTGCATGATTCTACACACTAATCCCATTTCCTAGATCTTGACTCAGCCCTGGAGGTTCTGGCAATGCTTGTACATCTTAAAAACTATTTAAATGTTACAACAGTTTCTGATTCAATCATCCTTGCAACCAGTGAGTTCCAGACACTCACCATGCTGAGTGAAAAAAATTCTCATCAACTTACCTCTTAACCTCTGACTCTAAATCCTATCCATCCTATCATAATCTTACACACCTCTATCTAGTCCTGTCTCAACCCTTATTGCTCTAAAGAAAACAATCTGAGCTTTTCCAATCTTTATTCATGGATCAAACCTGCCAACCTAGGCAGCAGATAATAAAATGTGAGGCTGGATGAACACAGCAGGCCAAGCAGCATCTCAGGAGCACAAAAGCTGACGTTTCGGGCCTAGACCCTTCATCAGAGACCCTCCTCTGATGAAGGGTCTGGGCCCGAAACGTCAGCTTTTGTGCTCCTGAGATGCTGCTTGGCCTGCTGTGTTCATCCAGCCTCACATTTTATTATCTTGGAATTCTCCAGCATCTGCAGTTCCCATTATCTCTGATACTATTTTAACCTAGGTAGCATGCTGGGAACTAGGAGCAAATTACTGCAGATTATGGAATCTACTGAAAACCAATATGCTGGAAATCGCACCAGGTCAGGCAGCATCCATGGAGAGAGAAAGCAAGCTAATGTGTCGAGTCTAGAGACGCTTTATCAGATAAATGATTCTTCATCTAGACTTAAAACATTAGCTTGCTCTCTCTCCATCAATGCTGCCTGACCCACTGTGATTTACAGCAATTTTGTTTTCATGCATCCTGTCTAGTGCAATCTCATCCTATCTTTAATATAGTGACCAGAACTGCGCACAACACTCCAGTTCTGTCTAACAAGTGCCAGTTCTTATTCTGCTATGTGTTCCCTCACTAATAGACAGAGCTGTGTTCCCTATCTGTTCCTTTGCTGGGCACCATTCTAAACTTCCTTTACAGAAACTGAGCAGCGAACTCTGGCTAGCAGTATGCTGGCCTTCTTCAACTCTCGAGTCTGGGCACACAGTGTAAGTAAGGTCTTCTCTGCCATTAATTTTAATTGCATTAAGTATGCAGTTATCAAGTTTTATGGCTGAACCTTAATCACAGCAACAATCAAAATTGGTGGATCAATTCCAGTATTACCATTCCATCTCTCACCTAGCTATTAAAAACTGCATTAGTAAATCCAGTTGGACAACTGTCTTTATTCATGAAGAACTATTAGGGTCTGCATGGCACTAAATCACAACTTTGAATGACAATGTCAAGAGTCTCATTGTAATTTCACACCTCATGGTGAGTACTACTCATTTCCTTCATCAAGCTCAGAATTATGTGCAAAATAACTCACTTCCCAAACCTGCTTGCCATCTGTGAAGTACAAACGAGGAGTACCCCACCTGCATGGATGACTGCATCTCCAATAACACTGAAGAAGCTCAACGCCATCCAAAATAAAGCTGCCAGTTGATTGGCACCTCATTAATCACATCAACTGCTTCCAACATTCATTCACTCCTCCACCACACAGTGACGGCAGTATGTACCATGTACAAGATGCATTGCACCAATGCTCCTTCGACAGCACCTTCCAAACCTGTGACCTATACCACCAAGAAAGACAGGGACAGCAGATGTGTTGGAACGCGACAACCTACAAGTTCCCCCTAAATCACACGCAACCTGACTTGAAACTACATGGCTGTTCTTCCACTTTAGCTGATTAAATATCCTGGAACTTCTTTTCTGACAGCATTGTGGGTGTACATACACCCTCACTGAATGCAGTGGTTCAAGAGACAGTTTGCCACCACCTTCTTCAGAACAATTAGAGATGGGAAATTAATGCTGACCTCAGTGGCGCCCTGATCCCTGTGAATAAACATAAACAGAAGTTGAAGACCAGGGACAGGTCAAACCCAGAGAATAAGCGCAGGAGGTGAGCAAAAGAGACTGACCCCTGTCTTTCATTCTCACCACTTCTCCACCTGGTGTCAAGCAACTTAACAGAAACCTGATATTGTGGGCATGCTAGTTCATGTGGGTGCATTGCTGGTGAGATGAGGCACTTCCAATAAAGTATCACAATAAGTAGTAATGAGTAGAATTGAATGCAATCTGGTGTCTTTGTCCCTCACTTTGTACTTTGCCTATCATTGTGGAAAGCAAATGCAGAATTGCTCATGGTGCTGACCATACAATTTTCTGCAATGTCAGATTTATTTTTAAAGACATGCCATTGATTTTGATGTAATGATGCTGTACTTTTTACTTATGGCTACTTATAACTCCCCGGTGCTGAGATAACACCAGGGCCAGAGATCTCTTTGAATTGGAGCACCTTGCCTTTATTGGCTAACACTGCTGCTGTGACAGAAACACTTTGTGCTTTTATTTTAATTGGAATCTATTTTTGACAACAGGGTACCACATTTAATCTTTCACTTCTGGAGACTGACTTTTTACTTTGTCATTCCTGTGGCATTTTAGCACTCCCTCACTATGATACTGTACAATAAGTTAGTATTCTGAAGGGTTGGAATATGTCTTATGTATCTGGAGCGAATACAGATTTCTCTTCTATTAATCCATATGTATGTGTTCATCAGTAAAGTGACAGAAGATGTCATCAGCAGTGCTCTTAAACAGTACCTGCTCAGCAATAACATGCTCAGTGATAACAAAGTGCGGAGCTGGATGAACACAGCAGGCCAAGCGGCGTCTTAGGAGCACAAAAGCTGACATTTCGGGCCTAGACCCTTCATCAGAGGGATCCTCTCTGATGAAGGGTCTAGGCCCGAAACGTCAGCTTTTGTGCTCCTAAGACGCTGCTTGGCCTGCTGTGTTCATCCAGCTCCGCACTTTGTTATCTTGGATTCTCCAGCATCTGCAGTTCCCATCATCTCTGATCACAACATGCTCAGTGATGCCCAGTTTGGGTTCTGCCAGGACGCCTCAAGCTCCTGACCTCATTATGGCCTTGGTTCAAACATGGACAAAAGAGCAGAATTCCAGAGGTCAGGTGAGAGTGACAGCCCTTGACATCGAGCCTGCATTTGGCCAAATATGATATCAAGGAGCCCCGACAAAACTGGAATCAATCGAAATCAGGGGCAAACTGTTCACTGGTTGGAACCATAATTGACACATAGGAAGATGAGTGTGGTCATTGGATGTCAGTCCTCTTAGCTCCAGACCATTTCTGCAGGAGTTTGTCAGAGTAGTTTCCTACACCACACCATCTTCAGTTGTCTGATGAACTTAAAAGACCCTATACAGACAACAAATAAAACAAACGTCATCTACAAAATACCTTGCAAGAACTGTGACAAACACTACATTGGACAAACTGGCAGGAAGCTAGCCACCAGGATACATGAACATCAACTAGCCACAAAACGACATGACCCACTATCACTAGTATCCTTACATACAGATGAGGAAGGACACCACTTTGATTGGGACAACACATCCATCCTAGGACAAGCCAAGCAGAGACATGCACGAGAATTCCTAGAAGCATGGCATTCCAACCGGAATTCCATCAACAAACACATTGGCTCCGATCAATCTCCCATCCCCTGAGAAAAAGACCAGGAAATGACATCACCAACCCAAGGAAACCTAACCAGATAAATAGAAAGCGGGACATAACACCAGCGCTTCGTTGGAGGCTCACTGATGATGTTACCTAGAATGGTGACGAAACGTCTGAAAACTAACCTTCTAGCTCAGCGAGCAAACTCACATCCAGAACATTCAATGGTATTATACTCAGTCAAGATCCTGGGAACTACCATTGACCAGAAATTCAACTGGACTCACCATATAGCTGTAGAGCTGGTCTGGGGCAAGAATACTATAGTGAGTAGCCAACCTCCTTACTTCCTAAAAACTTATCACCATCTACAAGTTGGAAGTGTGATGGAATATGCCCCACTTCTCTGAATTGATGCAACTCCAACAACATTCAAGAAGCTTGACACAATCCAGAACAAAGTAGCCCACTTGATTGGCACCATACCCACAAGCAGTCACTCCCTCCACCACTGATGCTCGGTAGCAGTAGTGTGTACCATTTACAAGATGCACTGGAGAGAAATTCACCAAAGATCCTTAGACAGCATTTTCCAAACCCATGGCCATTCCAATCCTGAGGTCAAAGATAGCAGTCACATGGGAGTATCACCATCTGCAGGTTCCCCTCCAAACAACTTACCATCCTGAATTGAAAATATATTGCCATTCCTTCACTGTTGCTGGGTTAAAATCCTCTACCAAATGGCATTGTGTGTCAACCTACAGCATATGGATTGCAGCGGTTCAAGAAGGCAGCTCACCACCACTTTCTCAAGGGTAACCAGGAATGGGCAATAAATGCTTGCCAGCCAGCAGTACCTACATTCCATGAGAGAATAAAAAAAATCTATGCAATGTTTATTTGGTGTGAATTCTCCTGTTACTGATCTATGCCATATGTATCAGGGTAAATCCAGATTCCTCCCATTTCTGATCTCTAAAGTAACTGTCTGCACTGAATCCATGTTTTCTCTAGGCTGATTTGTGAAATATATAATATGAAGTAAATCAGGAATAAATTTGTTACCTAACATTATTAAATGCCATATCCCAATTGAAAAAGATTGTTCATTGATACTGTAATGATGAGCCATTCTCACATTTACTTATTTAACTGAGATATGTGTGGAAATATTGGGGGTTAGGTGGTAGAAAACAAAGTATAGATAATGGATATGCATTTAAATTGGCAGCAGTAAATAGTGCTGTCACATATGACCTGTACAGGATTTTTAATTTAACTGAGTCAATAGAGATCCATATATCTGGGTTTGATAGTGCTGAGTTAGGTGGCATTGTAAGTACTGTAGAGAAGAGCATAGGAGTACAAAGATGTTGTTAAATGAAGTGAGTGGCAAAACTGTGGTGGGTTAATGTCAATACAGACAACCACGAGGCTCTTCATTTTGGATAATTAAAAGGGAATTCCAGTTTTACGTAGTGAAAAGCCAGAAAGAATTGAAATCCAAACAGACGTAATATACACAGATCAGCAACAACTTATACAGTGCCTTGAACATGATGAACCATCTCAAGCTGCTTTACTGGAGCATAATGAAACAGAATAAGGCACATAAGAGAAATTTTAGCTCCTCAACCAAAAGCTTGGTCAAATAAGTAGATTTGAATAAGTGTCCTAATGGAGGAAAGTAAAACAGACAGTCCTTGGGAAGGTACTCCAGAACGCAGGGCCAAGGCAACTCAAGGCATGGCCTCCAGTAGTTGGGTAATGAAAATGACAGGTACAGAAGCAAACAGAATTAGGAGAGTGCCGATATGTCAGAGGCTTGTGGAGCTGGAAATTACAAAGGTGTTCTGAAGAAGGGTCACCGGACCCAGAACATCTTCACAGATGCTGCCAGGCCTGCCGAGCTGTGCCAGTAACCTCTGTTTTTGTTCCTGATTTACAGCATCTGCAGTTCTTTTGGTTTTTGTTACAAAGATAGTGATGGATGGGACTGTGAAGGCATTTGAGAATGAGGACTTGAATTTAAAATTAATCTGTTACTTGACCAGAAGCCAGTGTGGGGCAGCAAGCACAGGGGTGAACAGTGAGTGGAATTTGGTGCCACTTATAACCCGAGCAACAGAGCTTTGGATGACTTCAGATTTACAGAGGGCAAAATTCGGGAGACCAGCCAGGAGTGTATACCGACTGTGCTGTTGGAAATTTAGTTCAGAGTCGAAATTCAACTGGTACAGCCTTTCCAAGCTCAGTTTTTAGAGTTAACATCCAATGAGGACCATAACCTTTAAGGAAAATAGCTCAATAAAAGGAGGTAGCTGCCTCATTCCAGCTGTTAGAATTTAAGCACCTGAGGTCCTTTGTCTGAGTGAGATGTTGATCACTGTAGCAAAACAGGTTCATTGAGCAAGCCTTTATAAGAGAGGCAGTTCTTTCGCAGTAGGATTGGTAAGGACCATGGTCAGTGTGAGACTTCAAGTGAGTCAAATGCCTTTAAACAGGTTTTCTGAACAGACTTATAAGGAAAGGAATTCTTTCAACAGATGGTCAGTCGGGGGCATCATCTGTGTAAGGAGACTTCAGAGTGAGAGGTGCGTAGGAAAGAATAAAAAGCATAGATCGAGAGGCAGAAAGTGAATAAGGTCAAAGAGTTAGATGCACGTCTCAGAGATTGGTGTGGGTGGAATGGAGTTTAGTTAATAGGACTCTGCTTCAGTACTGAAGTAGAATGGATCTGTCCTGGTGAGATGGGCTTCATTTGAACTATACTGGGACCAGCATCTGCTGAGTCAAGTAACTAGGGGTGTAGAGAAGGTTTTAAACTAATTAAGCAGGGGGTGGTTGGGAAGGGGAAAATTTAAGCATTAAAAGCAAAAAGTAGTGGCAGATTTCAGGGCAGCTGTTTGGATAACAATACTGAGCAGGACAGGTATGGACAGAATGCATAAGCACCGAATGACAGCAGTACATAGGGACAAAAATGTTAAAAAATCAAAATTATTGCCTCTTTACTTGAATGCATATGGAATTCAGAACAAAATAAATTAATTAGTAGCGTAAGTACAGGTTAACAGGTGTAATCTTTACAGCCATTGCAGAGATATAGTTACAATGAGAAAATAGCTGAGAGCCTAATATTCAAGGATATGTGACTTTTCAAAATGACAGGCAGAAAGCCAAGTGTGGCGAGGCAATGCAATTAATGTGCAATGGAGTAAATACAATAGCAAGAAAGGATCTTGGATCAAGAGACATAGAATTCATATTGATGGAGGTAAGAAATAAAAAGGGGAAGATGACACTGGTAGAAGCAGTAGCCTGTGGACCACTTAACAATAGCTATGTGGTGTGACAGAAAAGAAAGGGGATATTGAGAGTATGTAACATAGTACATTAATCACGGGTGACTTTAAACTTCACTTAGATTAGGATAGTCAGACTGGCAGAGATAGGCATTAGGAGGAATTCGTAAACTGTATATGGAACAGTTTCCACAAACATTATGTTGTGGATCCAACCAGGGATGAAGCTATTCGATGATGTTTAATGAAGGAGGTTTAAGAAATTATTTTGGAATTTTTTGGAAAATTCATTCATGGGATCTGGACACTGCTAACTAGGGCAGAATTTATTGCCATACATAGTCACCCAGAGGATAGTTAAGAGCCAACTATTGCTCTGGCTATGTAGGCCAGACCAGGTAGGGATGGTAGATTTCCTTCCCTGAAGGACATTAGTAAACCAGATGGGTTTTTCTGATAATTAGCACCAATTTCATGGTCATCATTAGATGGTCACATAATTGCAGGTTTTTTAATGGAATCTGAGCTCCGCCATCTACCATGGTGGGATTTGAACCCAACTAAGCCATTGCCTCCCCCTAGGAAAGAGTTACCATTACATGGTAGAATTTAACATTCAGTTTGAGAGAGACGAGCTTGGGCACAGAAACAAGTGTGCTAAATTTAATTAAGGATCGTTACATGGGAATGAGGACAGAGCTGGTTGGTTTGCACTGTGAAAGGCGTTTAGCAAAAACATCTAAGAAAACAGTTTATCATTCATAGCAAAGTCATAACTCAATGAAGCAGGAGGAGGATTCAAGAAAGGATTTGGCTAACCATGGCTAACCACAAAGCTAAAGGTAGCATTAAATTTTTTTAAAAAATGCAATGTGGTAAAGATTACTGGTTAGCCAGGGGATTAAGAAAGTTTTATGAACTAACAAACGATGACTGTAACAATAATAAAATGTGAGAATGTAAGCTTTGAGGGTGAACTGGTAAGTAATATCAAGACAAACAGCAAGAGCTTCTCTTAATGTATAAGAAGGACAGGGGAAGCCAAAGTGGACATAGACCATTTAGAGAATGAGACTGGGGAAATTATAATGGAGAAACAGCTGAGGATTTCCATAAATATTTTTCATCATTCTTTGCGGTAGGAGACGCTAATATTATTCCAAGATTATTAGATATTCAAACGACAATGGGAAGAAAGGGAATAAATGCAATGACTATCACTAGAGAAAAAGTGACAGGGAAACTAAAGGGGATAAAGATCGATAAGTCCCTTGATGGATTCTGGTGGATTGCATCTTAGACTATTAAAGGAAGCAGCTATAGAGATAGTGGATGCCCTGGTAATAATATTCCAGGAATCCTTAGCTTCTGGAAGAGCCCTAGAGGATTGATAAACTGTCAGTGTAACACCTCTACTTCAAAAGGGAAGGAGACACAGGATAGGTAACCATAGGTTATTTAGCATAACATCTGTAGTTGGGAAAATGTTAGAGTCTATTATAAAGAATGTAATAACAGAGCATTTATAAATCTATCGTATGATGAAACAGGGTCAGCATGACTTCATCAAGCAGAAGTCATGCCTGACAAATTTAATCTTAGAGGTCTGCAGTAGAAAAAAGCCCTTCAGCCCATCATGTTCATGCTTATCAAAAACAACTCCTAACTATTCTAATTGAAAATGTTATCAAGCAGGACAGATAAAGGGAAAACAATGGATATAATATACATATAGTAGGCTATATCATAAGAAAAGAGCCCATGGTGTTAGAGGCTATGTATAATGGATAAAGGATTAGTTAAATATTAGAAGATACACTTTTGGGATAAGAAGACATTTTCAGAATGGTAATCTAGTGGAACACCACAGGGATCAATGCCAGCACCATAACTATTAACAATGTATCAATGAATTGAATGAGTAAAGTGAATGTGCCATAGCCACATTGCAGATTACACAAAAATGGGTGGGAGAGCAAATGACAAGGATGAATAAAGAATGCACAGAGAGATATTAACAGGTAAACTGAGCGGACACAGACTTGGCCGATGGAATATAATGTGGGAAAATGTAAGTTTATGCAATTTGTCAGAATGAGTAGGGAAGCTGAATATTATTTAAATGGAGAAACACTGCAGAAAGCTGCAAAACACGGGATTTGGGAATCCTTGTCTACGACTCTCAAAAGGCTGGCGTCCAAGTTCAGCAGATGATTGGCTGCCTAGTTGACAGTGAGGAAGAAGGTCTTGCATTGCAGGAGGATATGTATAGATAGGTAAGATGGCCGGATCAATAGCAGATGGAATTTAACCCTGATAAATGTGAGGTGACAGACTTTGGAAGGAGTAACAAGACAAGGGAATACTCAATAGTTTGTTAGGTAAACAGGTGGTTGGTTTTGACCCGTGCGGATGCGATGGCCTTATACTGTGCTGTACATCTCCATGTCTCTGAATGGCAGGACACTATGAAGCTTAGAGGAACAGAAGAATTTTTACATGTTTATCCATAATCCTTAAAGATGGCAGGGCTAATTAATAGAGTGGTTAGGAAGGCATGAGGGACACTCAAAACTATCAGTCGAATCATAGATTATAATAGCAGAGAGATTGTCTTGGAGTATCGGACTTAGCTTATGCCATAGTTGGAATCCTGTATCTATACACAGAAAGCTATAGCACAGAAAAAGGCCCTTTAGCACTTTTTGTTCACAGTGGTCAAAAACAACCACCTAACTCTTCAAATCTCATATTCTAACACTTGACTCATAGCCTTGCATGCTCTGCCATCACACATACACATCTAAATACTTATCAAATGCTATAAGATTTTCTGGTTCTGCCACTGTTGTAGGTAGTGAGTTCTAGATTCCCATCACCTTCTGGATGAAAAAGCTTTTCCTCACATCTCCAAACTGTCTACCCATTACCTGAAATCTGTGCACTCTGATTATTGATCTCTCCATCTAGGAGAAGAGTTCCTTCCTGTCTACCTTGCCTTTGCCTCTCCTAATTTTATATATCTCAATCACGTCCCCTGATAATATCTTTTACACTAAGGAAAGCACCCTAGACCGTTCAATCTCTCTTCATAACTGAAAGTCTCCAGCCCATGTATCATTCTGGTAAATCACGTGCCCCCTTTTCAGTGTTATCACATCCCTACTTTAATATGGATTCCACAAACCTGCTCTAGCTGTGGCCTAACCAAACATTTTATACAGTTCCAGCATACCCTCCCTGCTCTTAAACTCTATGCCTTGACCAACAAAGAAAGTATATGTAATGCCTTCTTAACGACTTCATCTATCTGTCCTGGTACCTGAAGGGGCTTGTACACATACACACCAAGTTATCTCTAATCGTCAGTGCTTCCCAAGGTCCTACCATTCATCATTATTCCCTTGCCTTGATTGTCCTGTCCAAAGGCATTGCCTACATTTATCCAGATTGAATTCTAATTGCCACTGATCAGCCTATCTGACCAGCCTGTCCATATCTTGTTGTAGTCTGAAGAAGTGTCTAGCCACGAAACGTCAGCCTCTGATGCTGCTTGGCCTCCTGTGTTCATCCAGCTCTACACTTTGTTATTTCACAAAGAGGGTGATGGGGGTCTGGAATGTTGTACCTGGGAGGATAGTTAAGGAGGGATCCCCTCCCAGCCTTTACAAAGTACTTGGATAAGGACTTGAAGTATCAGAACATTCAAGGCTATGAACCTAGTGCTGGTAACAGTGTGTAGAATTAGCGTTGCTTTCGTAGTACAGACCCAATGGGCCAAAGGGCCTTGACTATTCTTTGTGATTCTGTGATTCTAAGACTTTCCTGTGGCCACTTAATCTACCTTGTCGACTCTCCTGCTCCTCTGATGCTGCCTGACCTGCTGTCTTCCTCCAGCTTCACACTGTATTGACTCAAGCTCCTTGAATGTTGTTGGAGCTGCACCCACCCAAGCAAGTGAGTATTCCATCACACTCCTGACTTATATCTTGTAAGTGATGGGCAGGCATTTGGGAAGCAAACAGTGAGTTATGCTCATTTGCAGAAATCATATCACGGGTTCAGCTCTGGTGAGTGGTAAGCTGTAGGATTTTGGTAGTGGGGCATTCAATGATAGCTTTGACATTGAATGTCAAGAGGAAACACACTAGATTCTTTCTTGATAGCGATGTTTGTGAACTAGCACTTATGTGGTGCATAGAGTTACTATCACTTATTAGGCCACATCTCCATGTTGTCCAAATATTGCTGGCTGAGTGCATGGACTCCTATGGTACCTGAGGAGTTACAAATGAGATGATGAAGGGAAAATCATCAGTGAAGCAGCTAAGGATGGTTGGGTGTATGACACTACTCTGAAAATTTCTTGCTACAGTATATCCAGGTAAATAAGTCTTGCTGTACTTGTTTGGGGGTCCTTGAAGCCCTACTGGAGAAGTGTGTTCTGTTATGGCCCCTTGCCTAAAGAAGGATTTACTGTCTTAATTAAGTGGGGGTAGTAAGCTGGAAATCGGGTGTTGCTATTCACAGTATTGTCACAAATATGGAGGTTTGATTTTCTCAGCCACTTACCTAATTCTACCTACTTGTCTACTTCAAGTTAAAACAGTATGCACTCCAGCATTTTTCCATTAACAAACACTAGCTATTTATTCCAAATAAGTTGTTATAATCAAAAGGGAAACATAAATTGCTAATGTAAAGCTCTTTAACTTGATTCTAGCTCTTTCTTGGAAGGAAAGGGGTTAAAAAAAATCAAAAGAAACACAGTTCTGAAACAAGGCTGGATCTTGAACCTATGAGTTGTTTTCCTTCAACTCCTTTTGAATCCTTCCAACTCTTTCCTGATAACATGGGTTGTGGATATACCAATTCTTAGTCTTTCATTTGCTGTTTGAAGATTTGCCTTTTCAGTGTGTCTGAAAGTGTTTTTTCCCTTTTTTCTTTCAATAGGGGATTTGCAGAGAAAACAACCTAGAGAGAAAGGTGAGGGGGAATAGCTATCTAATAGGGATTTTCTTTCTTCGCACAGGCAAAAAAGAGAGAGAGAGAGATGTGTGCTTTCTCCTTGCAGGCTGGATATTTCTGCAGCCACGGGTGCAGGACCAATCAAGTGTTGTTACTATGCAGAACTCTCCTCCGCCCACAACAACAAATGACAATTGAAAAACCAATCAAAAGACTACCTCTGCTCAGAATTGCCCTGAACACACACACAATGTACTATTTTGACCCAAATTTTCCCTGTCATGACTCCAGTCAGGCTACATTGTGCATCAAATTTACAATGTGCTCCGCTAATTCATTTTTGAAGCTGCAAACATCTTAATGCATAGTTTCCTTTGTTTAAAGTAGATTCTTTTTTCCAATTTCAGTCCACAGTCCAAAAAAAAGTGACCCTGTACAGTATTTGCCTTGGCGGTAGATTCACTAAGCTAGTTGTTGGGATGATGGGATTGTTCTATGAGGGGAACTTGAGTAGATTGTGCTCCTAATTGCTTGGGTCTAGAAGAAAGAATGGTAATATCATTGAAGCAAGTCTCACAATAAAGGGTTCTGCCATTCAGAACTAAGGTGAGAAATTACAAAGAACAAAGAAAATTACAGCACAGGATTAGGCCCTTCAGCCGTCCAAGCATGCACCGATCCAGATCTCTACCTAAACCTTTCGCCTATTTTCCAAGATCTGTATCTCCCTGCCCATTCATGTATCTGTCTAGATACATCTTAAATGATGCTATAGTGCCCGTCTCTACCACCTCTGCTGGCAACACGTTTCAGGTGTTCCACCACCCTCTGCATAAAGAACTTTCCACACACATCTCCCTTAAACTTTGCCCCTCTCACCTTGAAATTGTGACCCCTCGTAATTGAGTCCCCCACTCTTGGGAAAAATCTTCTTGCTATCCACCTTGTCTATTACTTCTCATGATTTTGTAGACCTCAATCAGGTCCCCCCTCAACCTCCGTCTTTCTTAATGAAAATAATCCTAATCTACTCAACCTTTCTTCATAGCTAGCGCCCTCCATACCAGGCAACATCCTGGTGAACCTCCTCTGCACCTTCTCCAAAGCATCCACATCTTTATGGTAATGTGGCGACCGGAACTGTATGCAGTATTCCAAATGTGGTCAAACCAAAATCCTATACAACTGTAACATGACCTGCCAACTCTTGTACTCAGTACCCCAACCGATGAATGAAAGCATGCCATATGCCTTCTTGACCACTCTATCGACCTGCGTTGCCATCTTCAGGGTACAATGGACCTGAACACCCAGATCTCTCTGTGCATCAGTTTTCCCCAGGGCCTTTCCATTTACCATATTGTTTGCTCTTGAATTGGATCTTCCAAAATGCATCAACTCGCATTTGCCTGGATTGGACTCCATCTGCCATTTCTCTGCCCAACTTTCCAATCTATCTATATTCTACTGCATTTTCCAATAGTCCTCTTCATTATCTGCTACTCCACCAATCTTAGTGTTATCTGCAAACATGCTAATCAGACCATCTGTACTTTCCTCCAGATCATTTATGTGTATCACAAACAACAGTGGTCCCATCACAGATCATTGTGGAACACCACTGGTCACAGTTCTCCATTTGAGAAACTCCCTTCCACTACTGTCTCTGTCTCCTGTTGTCCAGCCAGTTCTCTATCCATCTAGCTAGTACACCCTGGACCCGATGCAACTTCATTTTCTCCATCAGCACCCCCTAGGACATTGGGAAATCTTATCAAATGCCTTTCTGAAGTCTATGTCTATGACATCTACAGCCCTTTCCTCATCTATCAACTTTGTCACTTTCTCAAAGAATCCTATCAAGTTGGTAAGACATGATCTTCCCTGCACAAAACCATGCTGCCTGTCATTAATAAACCCATTTTCTTCCAAATGTAAATAGATCCTATCCCTCAGTATCTTTTCTAGCAGCTTCCCTACCACTGACGTCAGGCTCACTGGTCTATAATTACCTGAATTATTCTTGCTACCCTTCTTAAACAAGGGGAAAACGTTAGCAATTCTCCAGTCCTCCGGGACCTCACCCGTGCTCAAGGATGCTGCAAAGATATCTGTTAAGGCCCCAGCTATTTCCTGTCTCGCTTCTCTCAGTAACCTGGGATCAATCCCATCTGAGCCTGGGATCTTTTCCACCCTAATGCCTTTTAGAATACCCAACACTCCCCCCTCCCCCCCCGCCCCCGTTATGCGACTTGACCTAGAGTAATCAAACATCCATTCCTAACCTCAACATCCATCATGACCCTCTCCTCAGTGAATACCGACACAAAGTACTCATTAAGAACCTCACTTAGTGGGCCAACCCTTTCTCTAGTTACCGTCTAGCTCTTTATGTGCGACTAAAAGGCTTTGGGATTTTCCTTAACCCTGTTTGCTAAAGATATTTCATGACCCCTTTTCGCCCTCTTAATTCCTCATTTCAGATTGGTCCTACTTTCCTGATGTTCTCCCAAAGCTTCGTCTGTTTTCAGTCACCTCAGCCTTATGTATGCTTCTTTTTTCCTCTTTGCGAGTCTCACAATTTCACCTGTCATCCATGGTTCCCTAACCTTGCCCTTTCTATCCCTCATTTTCACAGGGACATGTCTGTTCTGAACTCTAATCAACTTCTCTTTAAAAGCCCCCCACATAACAAATATGGTTTTTTACCCTCAAACAGCTGCTCCCAATCCACATTCCCCAGCTTCTGCCAAATTTTGCTATAGTTGCCCCCCCCCCCCAGTTCAACACTCTTCCTTTAGGACCACTCAGGTCTTTGTCCATCAGTATTCAAAAACTTACGGAATTATGATCACTATTCCCAAAGTAATCCCCTACTGAAACAACAACCTGGCTGGGCTCATTCCCCAACACCAGGTCCAGTATGGCGCCTTCCCAAGTTGGACTATATACATACTACTCTAGACTACCCTCCTGCATGCTCCTTACAAATTCTGCTCCATCTAAACCCCTAACACTAAGTGAATCCCAGTCAATATTGGGAAAAATGAAATCTCCCATCACCACCACTCTGTAACTCTTACATCTTTCAATAATCTGTGTACGTGTTTGTGCCTCTATCTCACGCTTGCTATTGGGAGACCTGTAGTACAGCCCCAACATTGTTACTGCACCCTTCCTACTTCTGAGCTATGGCTATATTGCCTCAGTGCTCAAGTCCTCCACGGTGCCCTCCTTCAGCACAACAGTGATATCTTCTTTGACCAGTAATGCAACTTCTCCACCCCTTTTACTCCCTTTCTGTCCCGCCAGAAGCATATATATTCTGGAGTATTTAGTTGCCAATCTTGCCCTTCCCTCAACCAAGTCTCAGGAATAGCAATAACATTGTACTCCCAGGTACTAATCCAAGCCCTAAGTTCATCTGCCTTACCTACTACACGTCTCACATTAAAGCAAATGCACCTCAGACCACCTGTCCTTTTGCGTTCATCATCTGCTCTCTGCCTCCTCTTCCCCTTAGTCACACTGCCTTCATTATCTAGTTCCTTATAGGCTTTAGTTACTATGTCCTTAGCGTCCACTAACCTCCTCATTTGATTCCCATCCCTCTGCCACATTAGTTTAAACCCTCCCCAACAGCATTAGCAAAAGCACCCCTTAGGACATTGGTTCCAGTCCGGCCCAGGTGTAGACCATCCGATTTGTAGTGGTCCCACCTTCCCCAGAACCGGCCCCAGTGTCCCAAAAATCTGAACCCCTCCCTCCTGCACCGTCTCTCAAGCCACTAATTTATCCTGCCTATTCTTTCATTTCTACTCTGATTAGCACGTGGCACTGGTAGCAATCCTGAGATTACTACCTCTGAGGCTCTGCGTTTTAACTTGGCTCCTAATTCCCTAAATTCTGCTTGCAGGACCTCATCCCGTTTATTACCTATATCATTGGTGCCTACATGCACCACGACAGCTGGCTGTTCACCCTCCCTTCTCAGAATGCCCTTCAGTTGATCTGAGACACCCCTGACCTATGCACCTGGGAGGCACCATACCATTCGGGAGTCTCGTTTTCGACCACAGAACCGCCTATCTACTCCCCTTACAATCCAATTCCGCATGACTATAGCCCCTCCACTCTTTTTCCTGCCCTTCTGTACAGCAGAGCCAGCCACAGTGCCATGAACCTGGCTACTGCTGCCTTCCTCTGGTGAGCCATTTCCCCCTAACAGTATCCAAAACAGTATACCTGTTTCAGAGGGAGATGACTGCAGGGGATGCCTGCACTGCCTTCCTGTCTGTTTTTTCTGCCTTTTGATCATCCATTCCCTTATTCCGTCAGCAATTCTAACCTGTGGTGTGACCAGTTTGCTGAATGTGCTATCCACGACTTCCTCAGCATCACGGATACTCCAAAGTGAGTCCACCAGCAGCTCCAGAGCCGTCATGCGGTCTAACAGGAGCTGCAGCTGGACACGTAATATTTGTAATCCTGTGGAATTTTCTGCCCCAGAGAGCTGCGGATGCTCAGTTGTGCATGTTCAAGCTTGAGATTGATGGATTTCTAGATTCTAATGGAATCGAAGATTGTAGAGGCAGTGTGAGAAATTTAGCTGAGGAAGAAATTTAGCTTTGATCTTACAAAATTGTGAAGCAGGCTCAAGGAATTGAATAGCCTACTCGAGCTCCTATTTCATACATTTTTATGTATTGATTTTCTGCATGTCAAAGTTACCTTGCCTTTTCGTCAGTGTCCGTTCTAATCACATTCTTCCTACAAGTAAAGGTAGTTTATTGCTTTCTCCGTGTTCCTGGTACCATAATGTTTTGAAATTTTGCCTTGAACTGTCATTCATCAAAGTTCCTGATATAAATAGTGATTTGTATAGATGGTTGCTTACTTTTGTTTTGATGTTATCCCGTGTCGAACTAAAGAGGTTCCACTGGAGAGGTTCCACTGTCTGCCTTTTGACACCTTTGATACTAAAATCATAAGACTTGCAATAATGTGACATAGGAAGTTTACTGTAGCTCCTTGGCCCTTTCAATTTATATAACTCCATGACAAGTGCACATTGCCAGCACTGCTATCTCATGAGCCCCAGTGCTCAATATAAATGTATGTTCAGGATATGTATTGTACATGGACAAGGTATTTCTCATTGGGTTAAATCCGAGTTATGATTGAAGTGGGACTTAAGTGCAGGTTTCTATTATGGCCATGTCACTGAGGAACAATGTTAATTTAACCTGAAATGCTGCACAAAGTGGGAGCTACTGGTATGGCACTTGAAATACGTGGAGCTCCAATTACAGCTGGACTGATGTGAACCGATTTCAACAAAAGTATCACACCTTTGACGTTAATGTTTTAAAACTTAGGCAGACTTTAATAAAAGATTAAATGCTCTGTCCATGGTTTGCACTACTCTGCAAGCATATCATCTTCCATACTGAATGTGATTCCAATGGATCATTTCCGTATGTTAACCCCTGTATACATTACTTATTTCCAAAAGGTTTCTTCCTTGAGAATGAATGTGTTTGCATTCTTGTTGTTTCATCTTCACTTGTTCATGCTTTGGTGAGATGTTGCTGCCGTCGTGAGGGATGCTTTCAGCATTTCTGTTCTAGGTGCAAAATGAAGAGTTGCACAGATATTCTGTCACTGGCATGCTTGCTTGAAGATCTTGTGAACTGCAGTCAGCATCCTAAATAATAGGCAACGCAATCGAAGAAGGGAATAGGTGATCCCAACTGTGACATTCTGACTTTGTACTGCTTAAGTGGATGTCTCGGGAGATTACGAAGGATCTAGTAGTTGATTTCAGCTTTTGCTTTGATGTTTTTTTGGGAGCAGTGCTGACAAAGTGCAAAAATGAGGATAAGATTTGCGCAAAGAAATCTCTTCTCCAAACCCACCGAAATAATTTTTTTCTCACCTCAATTTAATAGTGATAGGGTTCGTTTAAAGAGAGATCATCTTCGTGAAAAATGTCTGGCGTTACAGCTGCAAACATAGCACCAATGACATAAGCCCAGTTGAAGCATTGTTCTGATACAACAATGCATCCTGTACTGGTGTAATTAATGTTATTCTTCTACATGCTTGGTAAAGACAAAAATTGAGCATTTTTCATGAATTCTGTGTCTGTAGATGATCCCTTGTTTAGCTTCCAATTCTTTAGTTTGAACTCCAGGATCAGCATTTAGCTCCCACGGTCTGCAGTATACAATGAAGATTCCTGTAACTGTCAGCATTGCGCGTGCAGTGTGCTGCTATATTACTTAGCTCAGTGGTGACAACTGACTGAACAAGGTGAACTACAGGCCACAGCTGAGTGCCAGTGCTATGATGCAAGGACTGTCATCCTCCAGTCACTTGGTCTCCTAGATGAGGTCTGTCACACCCTCAGGCAGTTTCACTCCACTCGATCAAACTCGCCTGGGCAGCCAAAATGGTGCATTGTAATGAAAAGAGACAAGAATGCCCAAGTTCACAGATGCGCTCAGTTTATTAAAAAAAGGTACAGGACAGATATGCTAAAGGCTGTGTTCCTAAGCACACTCACTGTGTTCTTACCTCAGTGCCACATGGCATTTCAGCTTTCAGTTCTTCTCAGAATTCCAGATAGCACACAGGGAAGATTAAGCTTGCAGTGTTTTCTTTGTGTATTTTCATCCTCTGGGCATTGCTACAAAAGAAAAAGGCAGTGTCTATTGCCCATCTCTATCTGCCCTTGAAAAGTTGATAGTGAGGAAGGGCTGCTGACTAGATGTCAGTGTTACCATCTTGACTTTGAGATTTGCTGATACACACACATTATCATTAGCAGTCCTGTGAACTTGATCAGTACAACAGAGTCATCGCATGTTTGTGCACCTCTTCCCTTCTATTTGTGCCTCTGTAAACCTTTATTTCCACAATCCTGTGGTGGACGTGCTGCCAATGTCTGCTTTGAGAGATTTTTTTGGTTCTTGGATATGAGGCACTACCAAGGTCTACATATATTGTCCAACCCTTGTGAATATATAATTGAGCCCCACATAGAATTCAACTGAGCAGTTGTTTCCTTTCCCTAAAGGGTCTGTATGAACTAAATACATTCTTATGGCATGTCATTAGTTTTCTGGTCTCTGTAATGATGCATACTTAAATGGACAGGTTTTGAATTTCCATTTTAATGGCAGATTAGACAAAGATGCCCTTGGAATTTAGGAGGTGAATTTAGTGTGTCAGTAAGACCTAAAGAAAGATCATATTCTGCATTCATTAAAAAGTAACATTTGAATAAAATACGAATGTGAGCAAAATACCTGATATTTCTGTATTGCTACGAAACTATAGCTTTAAGAGATGTAATTTGCCCTGGTTTGACAAGTAGGTAAGAGAGCTGTCTTCTCCAAGCTAATAAAATAAACAGCTTGTGAGGCCTTGGAGTTTTATTTTTAATAGGTTGGAACAATTGAAGCAGCATGAATAGTGGAGCCAGGCTCCTATAGAACCGGGGTTTTAGTTTAGCTTTCAGGTATTGTTGGGGTTTTGAAGGTGGTTGTGGAAGCTGCTACATCCCTGCTACAGCTAAAAGCTTAGGTTCTCTCTCTGCCAGATTTTTCTCTTGGTGTTCGTTCCTTCTGGACTGGAGAAAGACCGCATGTCAGACCATCTGTTCTATTGACTTCGTCTTTGCCAAGGGGATGTTTATGGGATGTTACTATACTGGAACAGTTACTGTTTAGTAGTTAAATAAGCAATTATTCTTTTAAGTTTCCCAGTAAAGTTGAAGTTATAGCAATTCCTTTCATCTGTGTGTATTTTAACTGTGGGTAAGAGTGAAGTGTATTTTGCTTAAAGCTGAGTAGTGCAACTAATCGAATTACATCTGGAACACAGCACCTTACACTTGCCTTTCAATAACCTAAAAGTTAGGGTCTAAGCTATCTCCTTGATATATTTGAGAAAAGTTTGGTCTGGTCCATAACAGTGTCTCAAAGCAATTACGTATGCATTACAGAAGATTTGAAAAGGTCTTCCATAGCGTTTTCAGTGCTACTTAGTTCAAATTCTTGAAACATAGCTAAGAAAACACAGAAGGCTTATAATGTCTAGTTACCCTAGAGGACTCAAAACAGAAATGGTGAACTTCAGCAGGTCTGCCACGCATCTGTGGGGAGAAAGCAGAGTTAACGTTTGTAGTCCAGTGATTCTTCACTTGGACAATGCTGATGAAGATTCACTGGATTCGAAATGTTAAATTTGCTGGTCTCCAGCATCCACAATTCTTTGTTTTACCATAGAGGAAATGTTTTTTCCCCAAGAATTCAACTGGATGCAGGGCAACACTAGCTATAATTCCTTCTGAAAAATTGGGACTAGTTCTGAAGCAGGCAGGACCTATAAAAGCTGGATGGGTTATCCGTAACAAGACTGGACAGATGTCATTGCAGAGAGATTTGATAGTATTGTTGATGTTGGTTAAAATTAGTGTGCCAGGGTGTTGGGAATGTGTGGGGTAATCCACATTAGCAGGAAGTTAGCCTGGTAACAGGAAGTAGAAAATCTGCAAAGGAGACTGGAAGACAGGAGGAACAAAAAGAACAAAGCTGAACATTGAATGTAGAAGATATTGAAAGGAGAATTTTAAGGCCAGTCTACCTGAATGAACACAGCATGAACAACAAGGTAGGTAATCTAAAGACACGAATAGAGGCCATGATCACCATGGTTGCCAGGACTGGGAACTGAGTATTCAAGGATATTTGATGTTTAGGAAGTACAGACAAGAACAAAACGGAGGTGGGTTTGCACTGATAATACACGGTAAGCACATTAAGTGGGGATTTCTGATTGAATGAAAAGTGTATGGAATCTGTTTGAAATGAATTAAGAAATAGCAAGGGCCAGCAGACATTTGTTTGAATTATTTATAGGCAACCAAACAGTAGTGGTAGTGTGGGCCACGTATTAGTCAGACAATGAGAGAAGGGTGTGGCATGTGCAGTGCAGCAACCGCAGGTGACCTCAATCTGTGCGTAGACAAGTAAACACCAAACTTATGGAGGACATGTTTCTGGAGTCTATTATGAATGTTTTTCTGGGACAGCGTGTTGAAGAGCAGTTGAATTTTTGAAAGAAATCACTATCGGGATAGTCAAGGGAATGGTAATCATCTTCTAAAATTCCATACATTCAAGAATAATTCCTGCAGATTGGAATTTTGTAAATGTCAATCCACTATTTAAGAAAGGAGCAAAGAAGAAACGGGGAACTACAGACTCAACAGCCATGCATCAGTCCTAGGGAAAATCTGTCATAAAGGATGTGATAAATGGACAAAAACAGAAATTGCTGGTGAAAGTTGGCAGTTCTGCAACATCTGTGGAAAGAAAGCAGAGATAACATTTCGAGTCTAGTGACTTCATCAGAATGTTTAACAGGTAGAAAAACATGGTATTTATGAAGAAGATAAATTTGGGGAGTGTCGGGCAGATCGTATGGGTGTGATAAGCAGATGGTTGGAAGTGGAGTCCAGGGAGAGAGATATGAAAAGGGTTAGTAGCAAGGAGATTATGGAAAACAGGTCAGGACAGAAGAAAATCTGCATACGTGATAATAAGAGCAAGAGAGAATTGGTGAGCTGTACTGAGAGCAATCTATATAACGTGATAAAAGGCCTAGGAGTAGGTGAGCTTGAGTGCCAAAAGCAACATGTATGATGACAGGGTCAGGGTGTGGGGTGGGTAAAAACAAAAATTTGGGAAGAAATAATCAGGCTGTAACGTTATTGAACTTGATGTTGAGTCCTAGAGACTGCAGGGTCCCCAGGCAGAAAATGAGATGTTGTTCTTGATGTTCTCTTATTATCACTTATTCGGCTTTTCTTCTGTCCTGACTTGCGATCCGTAATCTCCTTGTTTTACACACCCCTTTTATATCTCTCTCCCTGGACTCTGTCTCCACTTATCACTCACTTCTCCCCTTCCCCCACCTTCCCCAACTTTGTCTTCAGCATAAATACCACTTTTCCTTAGCTGCTATCAGCTCTGATGAAATGTTAACTTTGCTTTCTGCCCGCAGATTCTGCCAGACCTGCCGAGTTTCTCTAGCAATTTCTTGTCAAAAAATCACTGGTGACTAACATGCTGGTTGTATCAAGCGATTATAAAGGCTAATGGAATGTAAGATTATGAGAATTTTCTTGCTCAGAAAGTTGTGATTTTTTGTTATTTTCTATCCCAGAGATCTGCTGAAGCTCAGTCTTTGAGTTTATTTAGAGGTCAATTAAATTATTGGCATCGAAGGCATGGAGAGTTATGGTGATAGTGAGGTTAGTAAGCATTGAAGCGTTTGGTCAATCCCAGTTATATTAAATAGCAGAGCGTGCTTGTTGGGCTGGATGGCCTACTCCTTTTCCTTGGCCCTGTTTTTATTCCTTCTTCGTTGACGGCGATGCCTCCAGCCATCTTGGCCCTAAGTGCTGAAATTCCCCACTTCAATCTCTGTGCCTCTTTTCTGTCTGTGCCTATAAGATGCTTCTTAAGACCTGCCTTTTTTTTTGTCAAGTGTTAGGTTGTCTCTTCTGATATCTCTTTATGTGATGAGACGACAGTTTTAGTGATGCTTCCGTGTTCTGTCTCAAGATGTTTGACTGCATTATTTTCATTTGTTCATGAGATATTAGTTTTGCTGGCAAGCCAGGATTTATTGTAGTTCCTTAATTATCCTTATGAAGGTAGTGCTGAGCCACATCTTTGAACTGCTACTTTTTGTGTGGTGTAATTATACTCACATTGCTGTATTCCAGAATTTTGACAATGAAGGAACCGCACAATCAGCATATCATGTAAGCTGCGAGGGAATTTGCAGGTAGTGATGTTCTCATACAACTGGTGCCCTGATTCTTGTTCTGTGTTATAGCATACGGAGTCTGGAAGGTGCCAAGTGATTTGCTACAGTGCAGGCCCAATCATGAAAGTTGTTCTGCTTTTTAAATAGCACCAAAGAATCTAACAAGCAGCGGGGGAGGGGGGATGCCTCAATTTAATGTCCCAACAGACACTGCAGCATTCTCTGTACTGCATGAGCATATCAGCCTAGATTATGCATTCAGGTTTATTAAGTGGGGCTCAAGGGGAATGGAGAATCAGATTGCCAAAACTATATAAGGCACTAGGCAGACCACAGCTTGAATACTGTGAACAGTTTTGGGCCCCTTATATAAGGGAAGCATTGGAGACAATACCGAGAAAGTTCACAAGGTTAATCACTGGTATGGAGAGATTGGTCAGTTGGGCTCGAACTGTTCAGAGTTTGGAAGAATGAGAGATTACTTTATTGAAATGTGCAAGATTCTTCAAGGACTTGACAGGGTAGGTACAGAGAGTTTGTTTCCTGTTTTCTGTCCATCTAGTCAGGCCACCTTGAATCCCTTGTGATTTTAGTTTTTGTACCAACCTGCCATGTAGGACTTTATCAAATGCCTTACTAACGTCCATATTTCTACATTCAAAGCCTTTCCCTCATCAGTTGTCCTTGTAATCTCTTCAAAACATTTGATGAGGTTGGTGAGACATATCCTTCCCTGGACAAAACCATGCTGCCAGTCACTAATTAGTCCATTTCCCTCCAAATTCATAGATATCTTGTCCCTCAGTATTTTCTCCAAGAGCTTCCCCACCACAGATGCCAAGCTCATCAGCCTATAGTTTCCTGGATTATCCCTACATCCTTCCTCAAACAAGGGAACAACATTCACTAATCTTCAGTCATCTGGAACTTCACCTGTGGTCAACAAGGATATGAAAATATCTGCCAACGCCCCAGCTGTTTCCACCTTTGCCTCCCTGGGCAACCTGGGATAGATCCTTTCTAGTCCTGGGACATGTCTATCTTATTGCAAGTTAGGATTCCCAAAGCTTCCTCTTTCAAAATATTGACATCCTCTAGAGTATTGACACACTCATCCCTGACCTCAACATCAGTCACACCCTTCTCCTTGGTGAAAACTGATACAAGTATTCAGTCAGGATCTTGCCCACTTCCTGTGGCCCTACGTATAACTTTCCTCCTTTGTCCTTGAGTGCTCCTACTCTTTCCCTCATTACCGTCCTTCTCCTAACATGTGCATAAAAAGCCTTGGGAATCTCCTTGACCCTTTTGCCTTCCTAATTTCTCTGTACTCCTTGAGGGCTTCATCAGTTGTAGCTGCCTAGATTTGTCGTATGCTTACCTTTTTCTTTTGACTAACCTTATAATTTCCCTTGTCATCCATGGCTCTTGAATCCTGCCATTCCTACCCTTTAGTTTTGCAGGGATATGCATGGCCTGCACTTTAGTCAATTGGTGTTTAAAAACCTGCCAAATGCCAGAGGTAGATTTGCCCTCAGGTAAATGCTTCCAATCCACATTCTCCAGTTCCTGTCTAATTTGGGTATAATTGGCTCTTGCCCAATTAAGCATCCTCACCCGAGGGCCACTTGTGTCCTTTTCCATGACTACTTGAAATCTTATAGAGTTGTGGTCTACAAGCCCAAAATACTCTCCTGCTGAAACATCAATCACCTACCCTGGCTCATTCCCTGGGACAAGTCTAATATGGCTTCCCCTCTGGTTGGATTGTCAACATACTGCCTCAAAAAGCTCTCCTGGACACATCTAACAAATTGCTCTCCATCCGAGCTCCTGGCTCTAAGGGAATCTCAGTCAATAAGAGGAAAGTTGAAGTTACCCACCACAATTACTCTGCTGTTTTCACACTTTTCCAGTATCTGACTACATATCTCCCCCACTGTCTCCCGTGGGCACATTGTGATTACACCTTTCCTATTCCTGAGTTCCACCCATAATGCCCTCACTGCCAGATCCCTCCGATGTGTCCTCCCTCAACACAGCTGTGATGTGATCCTTAATCAGCAGTGCGGCTGCCCCCCAATCCCTTTGTTTCCCTTCCTGTCCTGTCTAAAACAGTGATATTCAGGAATGTTAAGTTGCCAGTCCTGTTCCTCCTTTAGCCATGTCTCTAATGGCTATTAGATCATAATTCCATGCAGCAATCTGTGCTCTTCGTTCACCTGACTTACCTGCTATACTACTTGTATTGAAGTTAGTGCATTCCAGTCCTTCTGAGCCCACGATTTCCCTGTGCCTGCTGTTACTCTGTGCTGTGTATATCTCTGTCACACTTTTGGCCCCGGTCCCTGCACTTTCTGGCCTAGTATTCTGGTTCCCAGGCCCCTGCCACAGTAGTTTAAACCCTCCTGAAGAGCTTGAGCAAACGTCCCACCCAGGATATTGGCGCCCCTCCAGTTCAGGTGCAACCCATCCTTCCGAGACAGGTCCCACCTTCCCCAGAAGACACCCAATGATCCACATATCTAAAGCTCTCCCTCCTACATCAGCTCTGTAGCCACGTGCTCAACTGCACTCACTATCTCTCTCTCTCTCTCTCTCTCTCTCTCTCTCTCTCTCTCTCTCTCTCTCTCTCCCCCCCCCCCCCCCCCCCCCCTGCTCTCGCTCTCTCTGTTCCTAGCCTCATTAGCCCATAGCACAGGTAGTGATCCTGAGATTGCTACCCTGGTAGTCCTGCATTTTAGCTCCCTACCTAACTTGGTGCATTGTCTTCGCGGGACCTCTTTCTTCTTCCTATCTATGTCATTTGTGCCAATGTGGATAATGACTTCTGGCTCTTTTCACTCCCATTTCAGGATGTCCTGTCCCCGCTCAGAGACATCAAGGATCCTGGCACCAGGGAGGCAACACACCATCTCAGTATCTCGTTACCCATGCCAATCATACAGGATAAGATCACCTACACTGAACAGCTTGCTCCTTGTCAATTGCGTGAGGATATTGGGTTCAGATTCTGAGCCTTGAGCTGATCTGTTTACCTGGTGCCAGATAAAAATATTTTAGTTCAGAGTAAAGCGTTTGTGGGTTGTAGTCCCACTTCAGAGACGAGAGCGCACAATCTAGGCAGATTCTTTGGTGCAGTACTGAGGGAGTACCAGACTCGCGGAATGGAATGTTAAACCAAGGTCCTTTTTGCCCTTTTGTGTCATCAAATCATAGCCATGGCCCAAATCATAGCTTTCTTGCCTCTCAGTGACAAGTTTCTATGTTCAGGTTCTAGTCCAAACCTTGAGCTCAAAATTCAAAGCTGACTCCTTGGTTTAGCGCTGAGGAAGCTGTGCATTCTCTGTGCTGCTGTTTCAAGTGGAGATCCCATCTGCCTGTTCAGTTGAATGTCAAAGTCCTATGGCACTCTTTCAAAGAAGAATAGGGAATTTCTCCCCATGTCCCAGGCAATAATTCTCGTTCCTCCAATAGTGGAGAAATGGATCATTTTAAGCACTTATCTCAATGCTGTGTGTGAGATTGTGCTGTGTGCAAATTGGCAGCTACACTTTCAATATTGCAGCAGTGACTGCACTTCAAAAAGGAAAGCACTTTACTGGCTGTAACACACTTCAGGAGGTCCTGAGCTCATGAAAGGGACAAAATAAACACAAGTTGTTCTTTCTTTTTTAACTGAGCGCTGTGGTGTCTCTACTAAAGACTCAGACTGTATTGAAACTCGGAAGATCCGGAGCCGAAGTGACCTTTTGAAGTATTGTATTGCAAGATGTGATCATTCTTTGCATCTCTCACAACCAAGATTTCATAGAACATAGAACATTACAGCACAGTACAGGCCCTTTGGCCCTCGATGTTGTGCCGACCTGTCATACCGATCTGAAGCCCATCTAACCTACATTATTCCATGAACGTCCATATGCTTATCCAATGACGACTTAGATGCACCTAAAGTTGGCAAATCTACTACCGTTGCAGGAAAAGTGTTCCATTCCTTTACTACTCTCTTGAGTAAAGAAACCACCTGGCTGAATATTTGGCTGATTTGGACTTCCGAGAAGCTTCTGCAAACATGATCTCATAACACAATGTCGGCATTTTTTCCTATGCCAGTTCTTTAACCTCTGGTCAAAAGACTAACAATTACATAGATTTTCATAACTATTTCATGGTTAACAAAATATAATGATGATACATAACATGTAGACTGTATACATATACTGTATATAAGCACACGGACTGATATGGCATATTACTCAAACAAACTAGAAAATGGACTGGATATAGAGAGGACGATAATTTTGAAGCCGGTCGTCGTTCAAACAATCATACTTCCCAATGTGGCACGCACGCGCACGCACACACACACACACACACACACACACACACACACACACACACCACAAACACGGCCAACCATGCATGCCCGTCCCCTTGGTGCAGTCGCCACGTCTAATGGGACAGTACCACCTCCTACACTGCGTTAGGATCGGAGAAAACATCGGGTGCGGAACACTGAGGGCAAGTCACACCCAATTGTAAAATTCACTTATTACTTTATCACCTGTATAAATAATTTGGATGTGCATATGGGAGGTATGATTAAAAAGTTTACAGCTGACACCAAAGTGGGAGGTGTAGTGGGCAGCGAAGAAGGCTACCTCAGACTTCAACAGAGTCTTGATCAGATGGGCCAAGGAGTGGCAAACCAGGTTTAATTTACATAAATGTGAGATGCTGCATTTTGGAAGGGCTAAACAGGGTGGGACTTATACACTCAATGGTAAAGTCCTGGGGAGTGTTGCTGAACAAAGAGACCTTGGAGTTCAGATTCATTGTTCCTTGAAAGTAGAATCACAGGTAGACAGGATAGTGAAGGTGATATTTGGTATGCTTGCCTTGTTGGTCAGTACGTTGAGTATAGGAGTTGGGAGATCATGTTGCGACTGTACAACACATTGGTTGGGCCGCTTTTGGAATACTGTGTGTGACTCTGGTCTCCCTGCCGTAGGAAGGATGTGAAACTTGAAAGCGGTTAGAAAAGATCTACAAGGATGTTGCCAGTGTTGGAGAGTTCGAGCTGTAGTGAGAGGCTGAATAGCTGGGGCTATTTTCCCTGTAGTGTCAGAGGCTGAGGGGTGACCTTATAAAAGTTAATAAAACCATAAGAGGCACATTTAGCGTAATTAAACAATGTTTTTCCCCCCCTTGGTGGGGGAGTCCAAAACTAGAGGTCGTTGGTTTAGGGTGAGAGGGGAAAGATTTAAAAGGGACCTAAGAGGCAACCTTTTCATGTAGAGGGTGAGGCATGTATGGAATGAACTGCCAAAGGAAGTGGTGGAATCTTGTACAATTACAGTATCTAAAAAGCATCTAGATGGGTACGTGAATAGTTAAGGTAAAAGAGGGATATGGGCCAAATGCTGGCAGATGGGACTAGATTAATTTAGGATATCTGGTCGGGATGGACAAATTGGACTGAAGGGCCTGTTTCCGTGCTGTACATCTCTATGACTCTACTACAGGTGGTAAGGCAATTCTGCCCAGGGAAATACCTGCATCTGACAATTCTTCCAGAAGTGTGAAGTGACTGATTAGATTAGATTAGATTCCCTACAGTGTGGAAACAGGCCCTTCGGCCCAACAAGTCTACACCTCCCCTTGGAGCATCCCATCCCCCTATAACCTTCACACCCCTGAACACTACGGGCAATTTAGCATGGCCAATCCACCTAGCCTGCACATCTTTGGACTGTGGGAGGAAACCGGAGCACCCGGAGGATACCCACGCAGACACGGGGAGAATGTGTAACCTCCGCACAGACAGTTACCCGAGGCTGGAATCGAACCCGTGTCCCTGGTGCTGTGAGGCTGCAGTGCTAACCACTGAGTCATCATGCCACCCCACTGAGCCACTGTGCTGCCCCAGTCCACTTAGATTTCTCTTTTCCACAGAAAAGTGCCCTGCAGCATTGCTCAATCTTTCTGGACACTGGCAGCATTTCAATTCTGGTAATGTCCTGGTGAATTGTTTCTGTAATCTCTTCAGTGTTTGAATATGCTTTTTCTAGGTGACTAGGACTGCGCATGGTTATCACTGTGACAAAGGCTACAATAACTATGAAGGGCTTCATCACGGTTGAGGAAATGCATCCATCCATACTCTAGATGGAGATAAGAAGTGTTTTCTTGTAACTAAAAGAACTGGATATCTGTTCAGTGAGCAACACCATCCAGCAGGGATCATTGTCCCTCCTGTCCTAGAGTGTGACAGCTTGTTGAACAGCAAGCAAATAGTAATCCTTCAAATGATCTTAACTTCCACAAGGTTGATGTTACACTTTTCTATGAGAGTGAGGGATGTGGCCCATATGTACAAAGAATGAGTGCTCACACCAGAGCAATTCCATGTTAAATGATAGTCTGTCAGGGAGGTGCCCTCTAACACTGAGACAGCAAAATCTCATGTCTCTGTTAAGCTTTTAATTTTGCAAAGCATCCCATTATACAACCAGGATTTTGAATCTCCAGTCAGGATACAGGCTGATAATTTCAGAGGAAGATGAGGGGAAACCTTTTAGTTTGGAGGGTTTAGCCCATATCCTTCCAAACCTTTCCTATTCATGGACTTTTACAACATTTAAAAGATATTTGCATCTGTACCTGCATCCACTAATTCCTCTAGCAGTTCCTTCCACATACAAGCCATTCTGTGTTTACGTAACCCTGTGTCCTTTTTAAAATTTTCTCCTGTCGCCTTAAAAATCTGCCCCCTAGTTTTGAGCTCCTCCACCCTTGGGAAAAGACCTCTGCTATTCACCTTTTCTATGCCTGTCATGATCTTATAAACCTCTGTAAGGTCACCTCTCAGTCTCCTACGCTCCAGTGAAAAACATCCCTGCCTATTTTTATAACACAAGTTCTCCATTCCCAGCAACATCAGTCATCAGGGAGAATGTCAGCATCAGTGAGTGATTAAAAGAACAAGAGCTGTTTTCGTAAGAACAGAGGATTAAAGGAATATCTGATAGAGGTCTTCAAGATTAGAAAGGTTTCTGATTGGTAAAGAGAAAAAGGCTATTTTAGCTGGTTAGTGACCTGATAACTAAAATGCAGTAAAGATCATCAATGATTGGAGAGAGCCCTGGAGAACTTCGTTTAGCCAGTACCCTAATACTTTTATAACATATTGGGAAATTAGTCTCTTTCTTTCCCTTTTGACATCTTTAAGCATGACATGTGAGTTACAAGAAAACACTTCTTATCTCTGTCTAGAGCATGGATGGATGCATTTCCTCAACCGTGATGAAGCCCTTTATAGTTATTGTAGCCTTTGTCACAGTGATAACTATGCGCAGTTCTAGTCACCTAGAAAAAGCATATTCAAACACTGAAGAGATTGCAGAAACAATTCACTAGGGCATTACCAGAATTGACATGCTGCCAGTGTCCAGGAAGATTGAGCAGTGCTGCAGGGCACTTTTCTGTGGAAAAGAGAAACCTAAGAGAACACCTGATAGATAGACATTAAAAATCAGAAAGGGTGGATGTGGAGAAATTGACAGAAAATGCTGGGAAACGTCAAAAAATTAGGCAACGTCTGCATCAAGAGAAGCAGTTAACGTTTCAGACGATAACCTGTCGTTGAATTGACGAAACGTAGATATGGATAAACTGTTTGCTCGACAATCGACAGCAAAGTGGCTTAAATACAAGGTACACCTTAAAAGGATTAGATCAATAATTTAGGCATAAATTTTTCTTGCAGACCGTGGTAGGAATGTGGAGCTTGCTGCCGTTTGGACGGTGTGATGTGGAGGTGCTTGTGTTGGACTGGGGTGTACAAACTCACAAGGTTATCATCCAGCAGGTTTATTTGAAATCACAAGCTTTTGGACATGACGATGGGGCTATGCTCCGAAAGTTTGAGATTTCAAATAAACCTATTGGAGTATAACCTGGAGTTGTGTAACTTCTGACTTGGTGAGTATCGATGGTTTAGAGAAACTTTAACTTTGAAAGGGAAGAGGAATATTGGAGGGCAGGGTGACATGAGTTCACTAAAATGGGAGGCAGCCTTATGGAGTAAAACACTGATGTAAACCGATTGGACTGAATGGCCAGTATCTGAGAATTTGTATAATTTTTGTGATTATGTGATGAATGCAGTAGAGTGCAGTAATTGCTTTTGTGTCCAAGTGCTTCATTTTTCTGACCTCACCATTTGTACATTGCCCTCCTATCCCTTCACTCACCATTGCTGCCTTCCATCTCCTTAGCTCATCTTTACTTTTTTTCTCTGGGCAGCTCTCTGAAGTACTTTGGCAGATTTTTGTACTTTAACAATTTAACTGTGTTATGTCAATTCAAATTGTTGAAACTGCAATTTGAGCTTAACAGAGACATGCTGTACAACAACATAATTGGAAAGTGAGCTGTTAATTGGCAACGGTCAATGCTTCCTCTAGGCTGCATGCCACAAACCAAAAGGTCTTACACACGAGTCATCCCCTTAATGTTAGCACACAAGAATAATTAAAGGGCTTGTGGATAATGTAGAAAAAAAGTGGACTGTTTGAAGTAGTATACTTAGAGAATGAGCCACATGTGGTCATTTTCAATCAAACAGAAAATTGGCAGAATATTGGACAGTAGCTGTGCACAGTCACACTGGATAATAATGTAACTGGACAGAAACCTGCTCAATGTCACAGTGTGTTACTAATGTAATTAAAGAAACAAAATCAGAAATTGCTGGAAAAACTCAGCAGATCTGGCAGCATCAGAGGTGAGTAAGCAGTGTTAATGTTTCAGCTCCAGTGACCCTTCTTTAGAACTGATTGCAGCTAGGAAAATGTTGGCATCAATGCTAGAAGTGGGGAGGACTAAATGATAGGTGGAGATGGACCCCAGAGAGTGAGAGAGGGAAAACAGTTGGACAGGCAAAGAGAATTGGCAAAGGTCAGCCTGGGAGAATAAATAGCTGCAAATGGAAATCATTTGTGGTTGGCCATGGGTTGTTCAGCCTTGAACCTGAAACATTAATTCTGCTTTCTGTCCACAGAAGCTGGGTTTATCCACCAATTTATGATTTTGCTTCTGATTTTCAACGTCTGCAGTTTATTTTTGCTTTATTGTAATTAGAGTGAGATCACAGCAGATCACGCTGGATCATACTGCAACTGGGCGGTGACAAGCGCAATGTCACAATGGGTAATAGTGTAATTCAAGAGTGAGTTCCCCCAGTCAGACTGGTTAGTAATGCATCTGAAGAATGAGTTTCACAAGGTCGCACCAGATAATAGTGTAATTGGAGAGTGTGCCTCTTTGGTCACTACTTATTGATGTGAACAAAGGGGTCATAACACTATAGGAATTGTTGGAAAAGTTCAGGAGGTCTGGCAGCATCTGTAAAGGAAAAAACAGAGTTAACATTTTGGATCTGGTGACCCTTCCTCAGAACCTTCCTTCTTCACAGATGCTGCCAAACCTGCTGAGCTTTTCCAGCAATTTTTGTTTTGTTTCTTGACTTACAGCATTCACAGTTCTTTCATTTTTATTGAGTCATAGCAGTAGTTGTGATGATATCAATAGAATCTGTAGAGTCACAGCCTACAGTGTTACAACTAGAGGTGTGATCACAGCTAAGATAGTTGCACATGACCATTCACACTAGTAAATGAATCATATGGATCCACAGTGGTTATGAATAGGAGTAGGGTGTGAATTGCACATCGTCTCACTGGATATAAATAAGACCACTGTAACCAGGGAATGAGTTGTCATGAGTTACTAGATAAAAGGCTGACGGGGGTTGAATCATGCTGAATGCAAGTGCGAATGAAGCTTGGAGGCTGTGAGCACTTTCATATTTAGTGCAGTAATTAAATTAGGTTTGATCAGGGGATCTTCTGTACAGTACACTGTGTAACCTGTTCAAGCCCTCCTGGGGCTGATTCTGGAACTGATTAAAAAGTGGACAGTCTCAGGAGGATCTGATGGGTTTCCAGTGCTGTGCAAATGATTACTGTGTGTCTGTTAATCCCTGTTGCAAGTCTCAGTAAAAGGCCTGTGCACAGGTTTTGGGTCAATGTTGATGACTGCCATCACTTGACAGTACGCTGTTGTTATCTGATGGACATTTTCAAAAGGTGTTAGAAATAGGTTTAAAGTTAATTGTAATGCTTAATACTTCAAGTGGGGAACATTGCCCCTTGTTAAATAAACATGTGAAAATATTCTGCAAGGAGAACATTCAGAAACAGTTGGACTGGGAAGGAAAGATGACAGGATGCAACAGAAAGCTGCTTCATGCATTAGACAGTGAAATATAGCCTTTCCCTAAAAATCTGCAAGTGAATACCAAACACTTCATGAGCTCCAGTTCTACACCTTCTGGCACCAGATTTTCTCATCATTCTTTCTTGTCGACCAGTGTTACAGTTCCTTAGTGTTTTCATTCAAGTACTATAAATATCAATGCTGCATTTCTAGGACAGTAAATTCCCTCTAATTCTCTCTCTCCCTTTCTTTTATTCTCTTTCCCTCTCATCACCCCACCCCCCCCCCCCCCACCTCCTATCATGTGCTCATGTTCCTTCTGTTCCTCTCACTTCACCTTCTCTCATTTAGAGAGGGCAGACTTGTATGTTGGAAATAGAAGTAGGATCCTAGTGACACAGTGGCTGTTTGATATTGTGTCTGGAAATAGAAGCAGCTTGTTGTGTCAGTGTACAAAGGGAGTTCTTGCTTCTGAAGTAGGAAATGGACCATTCCTTAGCCCTCATTATTCTGCATACATTCATACATTCATCAGAATATTTAAACACAAAATTGAGAAGAATGGAGTTGAAGGAAAATAAACATATTATGGCAGATATTTCCCAAAAGGGATATTTTACCACCCATCCTACTTCCTTCCTCTGGCTGGGCAACTAAATGCACTCCTCACACAAAAAGCACAAGCAATAGGAACAATATTAGACCAAATAGGCTCTTGAGTCGGCTGCACGTTTCAGTATGATCATGGCCATGTTGACATTAACTTTGATTTCCTGAATGAGCTGACTTGTGATACACTGATTCATGAAAATCAAAAAAAGTCTATCTCAGCCTTTACATATATTTAATGAAGGAGGCTCCACAGCTCTCTTGGACAAAGAATTCTGAAAAATTGCATCCTATTGCTTGAAGTAATTTTTTCTTATTTGTTTTAATCAGTCCACCCCTTATCATGAGGTGTGCCCATGTTTTAGAGTCACTGATCAGCAGAAACAATGAGGTTTACCTCTGACCCTTCTAAAGAAGTCCAGACAACATAGACCCAATTTACTCAGCCTGTCATCAGATTGCAGCCCTCTCATCCCCCTAATACATTGAACTTTTGCTTTATCATCTTAAATGCAAGTCTGTACTCACTTAAATATGAGACCAAAACTATGCACTGTATTCCAGATATTGTCTCTCAAAAGCCCCATAATACCATAATATGTAATACAATAATCAAAATGCTTTGGACACTGGAAATCTGAAATAAAAACTGAAAGCACTGCAGAAGTGTAACAGGACTGGCAGTATCTCTAGAGAGAGAAACAGAGTTAATGTTTCAAGTCCAGTATGACTCTTCTCCAGAACTGGAAGGGGACTAGAAAATGGTGCATTTTTATGCTGTAGATAAAGGTAGGAAGAGCAAGGAGTTCAGAGCAGAAGACAAAAACAGTGATAATGGCGATAAAGGGGAGATGGAAATGTAAAATTCAGGTAAATGTTAGCTGTGAAAAGGAGAAAACGTGTCACTATGCTGACAGCTAAGCCAGCAGTTATACAGTTGTAATGAGACTTCTTTGTTCTTGATTTCCAGTCCCTTGCATACGAGGTTAACATGCCACTTTCTGTATTTGTAACTATTATTTGTACGAGCACATCCAAATCACTTTGAACATCAACAAGTTTCACAACACCTTTGATAAAGGTTTTCCTGACCTTCACCAAGGTGAATAACCTGCCCATCCACTTAACCTGTTTATACCTTTATGCAAGATAATAAAATGTGAGGCTGGATGAACACAGCAGGCCAAGCAGCATCTCAGGAGCACAAAAGCTGACGTTTCGGGCCTAGACCCTTCATCAGAGAGGGGGATGGGGTGAGGGTTCTTGAATAAATTTATTCCAGAACCCTCACCCCATCCCCCTCTCTGATGAAGGGTCTAGGCCCGAAACGTCAGCTTTTGTGCTCCTGAGATGCTGCTTGGCCTGCTGTGTTCATCCAGCCTCACATTTTATTATCTTGGATTCTCCAGCATCTGCAGTTCCCATTATCTCTGTATCTTTATGCAACCTCTTTTCCAACCCACAGTTTATAATCCCTTTAACTTTGTAGCATCAGCAGACTTGCATGTATTACTCTCTCTCTTCATCTAAACCATTAACATTGATTGTAAATAACTGAGGTCCTAAAATTGATCCTTGTGGAATACTACTAGTCATAGCCTACCTATTTGAATTTGTCCATTTATATCATTTCTTTGCCTCCTGTGCAGTAACTAATCCTTATCCTTACTAATTTATTACCCTGGATGCCATGAGTTTTATCTTGCACCCAACCTTTTGGTGTGCAGCTTATCAAATGCCTTTTGGAAATCCAGCTATAGTATATCTTCCAATTTCCATTTATTAAATCTTCAAGAAAAATTTGGAATAAATTTGTTGGTCTTGACAAGGTTGATGTGGAAATGATGTTTCTTCTTGAGGATAAACCCGGACTAGGGGCCTCTATTTTAAGACAGAAAGGAGAATATTTTTATCTGACTTTGTGTGACTTTGAAACTCTTTGCCTTAAGGTGGTCAAGTGGTGTCATTGAATATTTTTAAAATCAGAGTAGATTCTTGTTCAACAAGGGAATCTTAAAAGTTATTGGGGTTAGATGAGAACGTGGAATTTGGAACATAAAAAGGTTAGCCATGATATTATTGAATGGTGGAGCAGGCTTGAAGGGCCAAATCTCCTGCTCCTGCTCCTAGTTCATATGTTTATATTTATTGTTAAGGCCTCCTTAAAAATAGATTCCACAACTTCTCAAAAACTGATGTTAGGCTAATTTGCCTGTAATTTCTTGTTTTCTCCCTCCCTCCTGAGAATCAGTGTTACATTTGCCAATTTCTAATCTGCTGGGACTGTTCCCAAAACTAAGGAATTTTGGAAAATCATACCAAACATTCCTGCTGTCTCTGCAGTTCTTTCTTTTAGAACCCTGGGATGTACACCATTTGACCCTTTTGATTCTTGGATTATAGCCTCTTTAGTTTTCCCAACACATTTTTTGCTACTAATATTAATAACCTTAATTGTTTCCTGTCTCTTTTTAGCCCCTAACTTGCACTGCATTTCTGATATGCAAGTTGTGTCTTCTACTGTGGAGACAGACACAATATTTGTTCAATGCCTCTGTCATTTCCGATCATAATGGATCCAGTCTCTGTTTCTGTTGGATCAGCATTTACTTCAGCTGCTGTCCTGCTTTTTATTTACCTATCAAAGTCCTTTTGTTTTTTATATTCCTGGCTAATTTCTAGTCCTTCCATTTTTGTTTTCCTGTTTTGATCAAATTTTTGGTGGCTCCCTGCTGGCTTATCAAACATTTCCGTTTTCAGAGTTGATTCTGTTCTTTTCAGCATCATAAGCCTTCTCTTTAATCTAATGGTGTTCTTAACTTTCTAGTGATTCATGTCTTTCTTGTGGAGTATTAGTTTTTTCAATGGAATGTATTTTTGTTGAACATTTCGAATTGTTTCTTTAAAGTTTTTCTCACTTTTCAGTTATCACCATTTTAGTCTGTTTGCCTAATCAACCTTAGTCAGTTGTCCCTTATACCTTTGTTTAAATTTTGAGAATTTTTTGACCGGATTATTTATTTCCAGACTTAATGTGGAACTCAGTTATATTACGATCACTATTTCCCACTGGATCTTTCACTGTGACCTAACTCCATACAACACTAGATCTAAGATAGCTGTGCCCTTCATTCTACAACTTGCCACAGGAAACTCTCAAAATGTTCTGTAAACTCATCTTCCATATATCATTCTTGTCAATTTGTTTGTACCAGTTTATAAGGAGATCAATGTCCTCCACAATTATTAATTGCCTTTGTTACAAGCCCTAATAATTTCTGCTAAGGAGCCTATCAGCTGCTCCCTTCTGTGTTTTCTGACTCTTGCTGTTCTAACCCATTCTGATTCTACTTTTAGGATCTTCTGAGGCCAGAACCTTTTATCACTAATATCCTTATATTATCCTTTACTATTAAGACATCCCTTTTTCTTGCCATATTGTTTGTCTTTCTGAAGTACTGTGTATCCTGAAATATTTATTCCCCATCCTTTGTCTGTGTAATACCGATTGGATCTAAATCATTTAGCTCTATTTATGCCAATAGTTCATCCATTTTATTGTGGATGATTTGAGCTTTCACACACAGAATTTTTAATTTCTTTTTGCTCCTAATTCCCCTGTTGTCCTTATTCACTAATGCACAATTAAGGTTAAACTCTCTTCCTGTCCTCTGCTTGTCTCTATCAATATTATATAGTAGTCCCTATTACACTG
The DNA here is from genome assembly GCF_030684315.1 of Stegostoma tigrinum. Classification (NCBI taxonomy): domain Eukaryota; kingdom Metazoa; phylum Chordata; class Chondrichthyes; order Orectolobiformes; family Stegostomatidae; genus Stegostoma; species Stegostoma tigrinum. Next base: position 65,624,718 of record NC_081364.1, on the reverse strand, counting down.
TAGCTGCAGTCACATTAGGATTTCAAGAAATAGGTAAATAATTTCTTTTTAAGTTACTGAAATAAAATAAGAGTCATGGGTTTGACATTGAAATTATTGCCCTCCCTTACTGGTATTCACCTATTCACTCGACACATCAGATATGCTGAGATAGAAATTAACAGAATCATTTATTATAAATCAGGTCCTGTTGAGGATTACATCATTGCAGCAAACATGAAATGCAACTGAGAATGTTTGTTAAATAGAATATATGCATGTACTAAGGATGCAATATAGTTGAAGAATAGGCATTTCCCTCAAACCACTTGTCCATTTAAAGGCAGGTTAAAAACCCATGGTTCAATCTCCCATCAATGCCTTTTATAATAACTGCTCCAGTGATTGCCTGGGAAAAATCCAATGCCAAATGCGAGGCAGCAAAATGAAAGTGGAGATCCAAACTAAGCACGTGTGATAACGAATGAAGAGCTGTAATCAGCTTTCCCACTGTAGGGTATTGCTTTTCCATTAAGTGGCCGTGGGCAGAATTACTTGTAAACTGACAATAGTACATTCTGCTCTTTGTAAAGAGTACAAGAGTACTATATCCCTTTGTTATTCTCATCAGACCATTAACTGTTTAAGTAAAGATTATTCAGGAAGATGTATGCGCTTTTTAGAAAAACTTCCTCTTCTGAAGCACCAAATGTCCATTCACCTCTTGGGTCTATTGTGTAATCGAAGTGTCTGAAAAGATGGAACTGGTGGAGTCCGAGTCAGTCTTCATCTGCAGGATTTTGGGGTTTTTGACCTCTGGGAACTCCTCACTGACTGCAAGACGAATCTTTCCGTTCTGGCTGCCCTTTACCGGCTCCAGGAACACCACGTGTTTGCCACTGCTAGCTTTGCGGCCGGTGTCATCGTTGCAGGGTGGGGTGGTGCTCAGAATGGAAGACTGGGCGCTACACTCATTTGGCAGGGAGGGGTCTTGTGCTGGCCTACACCAGCAGCGGCATGGAGTCAGGTACAAGTACATGAGCACCAGGACCAGACTTACCACACAGCCAAGAAGTGTAGTGAGACCTGTGTTGAAGCCTTCCGCATCATGCTTTTCAGAATGCACAGTCACGTTGACTTCTCGGGACTCATTGCGCATCAGTCGTTTGTTGTTTGCCATGCATGTGTATATGCCAGAATGCTCTTTTTGGGCCTTGTGGATCTCCAGGCTGCCATTGGAGTAGAGTTTAAATGTCTTGTTAACACTGTTGGTATAAGTGATGAGTTCTCTGTTTGGTGAGATCCACAGGTAGGTTGTCTGTGCATCCTGCAAGCTAGTGTTGCAGCTTAACATCAGCGACTCCCCAGCCACACCCCTGAAGTTGCTGTCCACCATATTGATTAGACCATATGGTAAGGTACAGTTTTCAAACATCTTGCGGTGCTTCAGGAAGCGGAGGATGGCCTTGGGCTGTCTAAGGGCCAGGCAAGTGTGTTCCTCTCGGAAGTCGTGAACAGAATTAAAACCATTGTTCTCCCAGTGCAGGAACATACTGTACAAAGTGCAGTCACACATGAAAGGGTTGTTGTGCAGGTAGAGGCCGTTTTGAATAGTCTGAGGCAATGCAGTCACCTTGTCAACAGGGATGGAAGAGAGCCTGTTAGATGAGATATCCATTATCCTGAGCTGAGGCAGGCTGCCCTCCTGCAAGGTACTGAACGGGAAATCAGTTAACTGGTTCCAGCTGAGGTATACCTTCCGCATTTTGCTGAGCCTATGCAGGGCTTCACTATCCACACGTACTATCTGGTTGTTGTAAAGCAGCAGCTCCTGCAGGTTTGTCAGCTCCTGGAAGAAATGTTTCTCCACTGCGTGCAGCTTGTTGGAGGACAGGTCCAAGTGTGCAAGCTGGGAGGCATTGTGGAAAGCTGCCGTGGAAATGTGGTGGATGCGATTGTGGCCGACTCGGAGTGTGTGTAGGCGGGGTAGCTGAGCCAGCCAGTTATCCTGCAGTCGGTGCAAGTTGTTGTGACTGAGATCCAGGCTGGTTGCAGTGGCAGGTAGTCCGGGAGGCACCAGGGACAGGCTCCGACTGTCACAGCTCAACAAGTCTGATGCACAAATACAGACCCTGGGGCACAAATGGAGGCTGTCTCCTGCTCTTTGCGTGAAGGACTCAGATAAGAGCAGTTCTATCACAAGCAACCAGAAAATTGGAGTTACCATTCCAGAGACGCACATGGTCTAATCCTGATGCTCCACACTTGAGACACTGCAGCAAAGTCTGCTGGAGAGTTAAACAGTCACTTTCCCTTCTTAGCAGTCTTAACATTTAACTGGAAACTCTGCATAGTGCAAGTAACCACATACTGCAGGGCTGCTGTCTTTGAAGTGAGTTCGAAGCTGGGCATTTAGTCACAGAGACTGTGGCTAAGGTAGTGCAAAGGCATAATGCCCCAGAATCAATTCACGCAATTTACTCCCTGCTGTTCTGCCTTTTAAAAAAAGTACTTACACCTGAGATTTTCTTGCAGCCCATTTGGTGGTTGTCATTCCTTTTAGAAGAGCTGGAGCTGCTAACGATTCAGGACTTCTCATCAGTGCACAATGTTATCAAAGAGTGTTAACCGCTCCCTTTTAACTCGATGCAGATGAACTTACAGAGCATGCAGGTCATCGACACAAAATGAATGAGTAAAGCCTGTCAACTCGTGGCGCCAAGTGCTTCAGTCAGTTGTTTCTCTGTGGTCAAATCCTTAAATTGCAGACACACAGTCTCCCAACGCACAGCAACTCATAACTTTTCTGCCATGAACTATTAATGCAGCAGAGAGCTCCGTACTGCCCCACAGCCTGTGTAGCATTGATCTCACTCAGTGCCTATTTAAACTGGAGCGGATGGGAAGCGCGGTGGGTGGGTAGCGTATGCTTGATGGTGTATCGCTGATTGGCTATCGGTAGTATGTTAATTGTTTAAGTAGGTTTCTGTTGCAGTGTTGTGCAGCTTCCATTCACCACTAGTGGGTGGATTTGAACTGCCTGAACTGTTCTTTGTTTCTGTCAGGCAATTGCAGAGTCAAAGACAGAATCTAGTCCCGTTGTAGGGGATTAAGGATTTATAGGGGTCGATAGACAAGCCTAGGTCTGATTGTGAGACTAGTCCAATTGAGTCTAACTGTGTGTGTGATAATACATCCTCCTTGTGAGGATGTTGGGTCAGAGCGACCTAGTTTTTGCTGTAAGAATGTGAGATGGGGGATGGGAGTTAGCTTAGTGTCTAAGAACGGGGATCAGGGAGTTAGTTTGCACAACTACAACAGAGTGTTGAGACTAACTGCCTCTATAGCCTGTTCACCACATCAGGTGTAACTCCCTGAATAAGGTACTATTCACCATCTTCTCAGTGTTCTATGCAGACACCCTGGAGAAAAAAAAGGTGAACAAAAATAGTTAACAAAAAATAGTTCGCAAGAACTGTCAGTGTTGTCCTTCGTCCAGCACCCATACAGTAACAATTCAGGGAAGTATTCACTGAATTCTCAACCACTGTTTATGGGATAGCATCCACTAACTGCGGCTTACCTCAATAGTAGTAATAGTTGAAATTAAAGACCTTAATATATTGGTCCCTTTCCCCCTAGTTCCTCATATTCAAGCTCCCAATTTCTTCCTGTCCCTTAACTTGTTGCTAATACATTGCATCTTGTATTCTCATTAAATAGACTAAATAAATGTGCCTACGATCATGGTGAGGCCTTTAGATTTAAAATTAGTGTCAAATGATTACAGCACAGAAGAAGACCATTCAGCTTGTGTTGCTACTGAGTTTTTGTAAGAAAAACTTGTAAGTCACTGAATTAGATTAGATTCTCTACAGTGTGGAAACAAGCCCTTCGCCCCACAAGTCCACACCGCCCCTTAGAACATAGAACAATACAGCGCAGAACAGGCCCTTCGGCCCTCGATGTTGCACCGACCTGTGAACTAATTTAAGCCCATCCCCCTACACTATCCCATCATCATCCATATGTTCACTTATCATCTGCAACCCTTGGGGTGCATCCCCCTATAACCCACACACCCCTGAACAATATGGACAATTTAGCATGGCCAATCCACCTAGCCAACACATCTTTGGACAGTGGGAGGAAACCAGAGCACCCAGAGGAAACCCACACAGACACAGGGAGAATGAGCAAACCCCGCACAGACAGTTACCTGAGGCTGGAATTGAACCTGGGTCCCTGGAGCTGTGAGGCTGCAGTGCTAACCACTGAGCCACCTTGCTGCCCCAGAATATGGATTATGTACTTGCCGACTGATCACCTGGAGTCATAATGTCACTTCCAGCACGTTTTCTATTTCATTGTGTCAAATGGCTGCTTGTTCTCCATTTGAAAGATATTGTTTCAGCATTTACAGGTTCCTCTGCAGTATGTGCTCACCAAAGACTCTCCTTATTGTGTCACCCTATTCTCACTTTGATTGAAGAACCACTGAAAAATGATTGGAACAGTTATTCAACCAATGCCATGCCTTTGTGTCAGCTGTGGCTGTTGTCTCTTAGTCAGCAGTTCATGGGTTTAATTCCCTGTGCAAAGACTTGAGTGCATAAACTAGACTGCCAGTATTAAAGAATTCTGCTCCGTCAGAGGAGCCACTGTTCTTTTAGATATATGTTAAAAGTTCCATAAGATTGATTTAAAAAGCCAAGGGAGTTCTCCTTCGTGTATTTGCCAAAATAACCTCCTCAAACAGTATTATTAAATCAGGTTATCCAGTCATTATTGCCTCATCATTTGTGGGAGCTTGCTGTGTACAAACTGCTGTGATTCTTACATTACAGCAGTGACTACAATTCAAAAGTACTTCATTGGCTGTAAAAATGCATAACATGTCTATTGATGAAGGGTCTAGGCCCGAAACGTCAGCTTTTGTGCTCCTGAGATGCTGCTTGGCCTGCTGTGTTCATCCAGCTTCACACTTTGTTATCTAACATTTCTATTTGTGCTTTATTCCCTTTGACAGAACTTTACAACTTTCAGGTGAATTTTGGTTCATAGATTAAGTAAATATTAGTGAGGAATTGCTGTTCAAGTATTTGCAACAGTGGTGAAGTATATTCTGAAATATGAAACTAAGAGTGACTTCCATTTGCCTGTGTGATTCCTGATTAATAATTGGCAAGTTTCTCAATGATATTCTAAAGAGAGAGAGGAATTTGATGGAACTTCAACAAGACTATACAGGGTAATCAGAAACAAAGGCAGAAATTAAAAACTCAGTAGGTCTGGCATCATTTGTGAAGACAAAGCAGAGTTAACATTTCGGATCCAGTGACCCTTCTAATCACTGAGGGAATTAAAGGTCAAGGGAAAAAGGCAGGAAAGTGGAATTGAGGATTATCAGATTAGCCATGAATTGCAAAGCACACTCAATGGGCTGAATGGCCTACTTCTGCTCCTGCATCTTATAGTCTTATAGATAGCTGGTTTTGGCACAGGAATGAAAGAGCAGAGAAGAGCACATGCATTCTGTGTGTGGTAACTGCTTTACTCACCTCCAGACAGATCCTGATTTGGCTGTTGGTGAAAGTTTTTGACAATCGTTAACGGGGTAAGAACATGTTTCCCTGCAAATTAATCATCCTGTACTTTCATTTGAGTTTTAAATTGATTCCACAACTGAACAGATCTGAAGAGAAGTCACTGGACCCGAAACATTAACACTATTTGGTCTCAACAGTTGCTGCCTGACTGACAGTTAGCCCAGCAATTTTATGATAACAAAGTGTGGGGCTGGATGAACACAGCAGGCCAAGCAGCATCTTAGGAGCACAAAAGTTGATGTTTCGGGCTTTTTCTGATGAAGGGGTAGGCCTGAAATGTCAGCTTTTGTGCTCCTAAGATGCTGCTTGGCCTGCTGTGTTCATCCAGCCCCACACTTTATCTTGGATTCTCCAGCATCTACAGTTCCCATTATCTCCAGCAGTTTTATGCTTTGTTTCTGATTTCCATCATCTGCAATACTTTGGGGTTTTTTTCATACCGGATAATTGTTGTTTATTTTTGCATCTCTCCTGAAGATACTGGCTTTGTCTGATACCGTATTCAATTCCAGAGAAAACTGTACTTGCATACTTCAATTGGTTGGCCATTTTTGTGAGAGTCCAGAGCAGAAACCACAGCATCCAGATATTTATGAACTTCACTATGGGCCCAAGATGATGATTAGGAGGGCTGATTTCCACCCTTGCCCTATCCCACCACTTCCTAAACCAACACCATTTCCCCCAAGCTCAACCAGTCCTCACCCCCAAACCCCATTACATTGTTCTGGTGCTAAAACAGAGCCCATCTGAGACTGCAGACTGAAGTCAGAGCCTTGTGGTTTGTAGAACTACACTGCTTAACGTCTAGATGATTAGAGGAGCCTCACTGTAGATTTTTGACAATGGAAGAAAAATGTGTCTGAGATTGGGAGAAATATTTAATGCCGTAATTCATAATGCCTCAAAGATGGTGGAAGCAAATTCAGTCAAAGTGCTGAGCAGAACAACAGGGGAATGAGGGTAATGAATCTGTGGAATTGCAGAGGGCTTTAGATGCTGATTCGTTAAGTATATTCAAGGCTGAGATAGATTGTTAATTAGTGAGGAAATTAAAGGTGTTGGGGAAAAGGCAGGAGAGTAAAGTTGAGGATGATCAGATCAGCCATGACCTCATTGAAGAGCAGAGCAGACTCAATAGGCTGAATCGCCAAATGCTCTGATGTTGCTTCGAAAGTTGGCATAGATAATAGGATCAGGCCAGGGATGAAAGAGCAGTGAAGAGCGCATGCATTCTATGTGTGATGACTGCTTTACTGAGTTCCCAAGCATGTTTGATTTGGCTATTTGTGAAAGTTTCTGACAATAGGTAACAGAAGGAATATGCTTCTCTGCAAATTAATCATCCTGTAGTTTGATTTGAAGTTTGTAATTGATTCCACAGCTGTTCTCAGTACCTGTTTTAAGATTACATTCTGGATGAATGAGTAATTCCTTCACTTATAATGCTGGTAAAACTGAACTCCCTTCTCACCTGACCTACTTAACACTATCCATGGCCCCACCATCTATCTTAGGTTAAGCAAAGGGATGCTGTGGCATGGTGTTATTCTCGACTATGAGCTCCCCTTCCTTACCCCACATCTAATATATTCATAAGAAAGCTTCACTGTCTGCGATGTCATCATCCAGCCTCCACCTCCCATCTCTTGTTACTGTTCCTTGCAGATGGTGCTTGTTTCACATGGTAAACTGTTCTTTAATGTTGGATCCTTGGGAAGCAGCATACCCACTGACAGACAATATCCCGTGATTAATACCCGCCAATGTAGAGCTCCTGCTGTGAAGATTGCAGTTCCTGATGTCTGATCACTGTATCACACTTAGCCCCTGAGTTCCATCTGTAAGCAAGATGCTGCTTCCCAAGTATGAGCGCCATGGATAAATGGAATCCTAAAGGAGAGATGGAAATAATCAATTGAAAATATACATCGGAAAAACTACCGTATTTATGAATATAATCAGCATTGCAATTATTGTAACTGCATTCAGTCAAATGACAAGCTTAAATTGCTTAAAACGATAACTGAATCTAGCCATGTTTTTTTGAGGCACTTCCTTTCAGCAATCGCTGCTTATCTTAACCAGCATAGTGTCCCCTAGCTGCTCCGATTCTGTGTCTGTATCTTTTGTCGTCGGGAAGTTTGAAGCAATCTTGGCCCGTTGCTTGAACGTAGTCCAGATTTATTTATGAAGCATTTGGCAACTAAGCTGTCTGATGCCATTAGCGCACTGCGAGCATCACTTGAGACTTGTACAATATTGGGAGCTAGATTAGAAATCCAAGGTGCCCCTTCCTATATTCCCCTCCCACCACTGCCACACAAACACCAACACAACCTGCACTACAGTTTCTGGCAGATGTTTGCGTATTGCAGGCAGGTTCTCCCACAATAGCAGTGAAGTGAAAGAAATTAATTCAGTCCTCCTCACTGCAGAATCTCAGAAACTCAACAGATGAAAAAAACCAGTTGCGTTTATATAACTTCTTTCTTGAACTGCGACATCCCAAAGTGCTTTATTAGCAATGAAATATTTTATGATGTGTCATAACTTTTGTAATGTTGGAAGCATGCCAAACTATGGACAGCATGATCCCACAAACAGCAATCTGAAAATGACCAGATAATCTGCTTTGAGTACTGTTGGTCGGGGGAATGAATGTTGACCTAGAAACCGGAGAGAGCTCCTTTCTCCTCTTCAGCATAACACCATAGCACCTTTGCAGTATTGGCTTGAGAGGATAGATGAAGCACTTGTTTAGCATCCCATCCAAAAGTGGACACCTGGGACAGTGCAGAGTGCCCTCGGCAGTCCACTGAAGTGCCAGCCTAGGTTGTGGACTAAGTTTGTGGAATGGAACTTAGTCTAACAATCTCGTGTCTCAGACAAAAGTAGTCCCATTGACACATTGAGAGGAGAAGGAGGTCTTTGCTTTGCATCCAAAGCAAAAAAGGAGGTGGTTAGATTTTGGGAGGATTTTTAGTAGTAAAGGTAGTAAGTATAGAGGAAGTAAGTGCGAGAACAGACGTTTTATGAAAAGGAAGGGTAGTGAGTTATGACATAATATTTGAAAAGGCTGAGCCCTTGAAATCAACACAGAGAAAACTCAGAGTCTCAATAATATCTGAAGGGAAGCAGGATGATCTGGATACTGCACGAATAATTGCCAGGAAACTACTGAAAAATAGGTGGTGCCAATCTTGTAACAAGCAAACATGTAACCAGGAGGAAATGGAGCCAGGTATGTTGACTGCCAGTGGTAGGAGTTTAGAAGAGGATAGCGTCATTAATAAGGACAGCAGTAATGGAGAAATTCAGAATGACGAGCAGGAACATGCCATTCATTCCTTTGGTGCTGTTTCTGTAGAGCAAATCTGTAGCTCAATTCAGTTACTAGCCCTTGCTCCGTATCTCTTGATAGCCTTGCGCAAAAAGAATCTATAAGTCTTTGACTTGAGACCTCCAGTTGACTTCTGGCATCAGTAACGTTTTGGGGAAAAGAAAATTCAGAGTTTCACTACTCTTTATGTCAAAACTGCTTCCTGATTTCACTCTTAAATATCCTAGCTCTATATTTAGGATTGTGTTTCCCTCGTGCCCCATTCTGAATTTCAGGAGTCAAGGAAATAATTTCCCTCTATGTACTCTGTTGACACTATTATTTTAAAGACTTCAATTAATCCTCTCACGTGTCAACTCTTAAAGAGATTTGCTAACTGCCCTCATATTTTAACCCTTTGAGCTCTAGTATAATTCTACTGATTTGGATCTACTCCAAGGCGAGCAACACCTCCTGTGGTTCAGTGCCAGAAATTGAATGATACAGAACAGAGGATAGCAAGTGTGCCAATTTTTGAAGAAGCTAACTGCTTCCAGCACTTTGAAGAGAAGGGAAAGATTTACGATGAGATCTGAAAAGGTAGATCTGTTGAAGGAAGATATTTAAGGAAAGGATGTTGATGGTTTTAAGGAGTGAAGTCAGAGAATAGAAGTAGAGATTTCCTGAGGTCAACTGCAAATGGTTGAGGAAGATGAGTTGGATGATAAACAGGGCTGGATTTGGAAGGAAGACATTAGAGTCAAGAGTAGGAGGTACCAGGTGAATGTACCTAATGTGGGCAAAGAGATCAGTACCATCTCTGTGCTGCTTCGAAAATGAATGACTGACTGGTAATGAAGGTTTGGAGTGTAATCCATTCATTGTGACAAGGTGAACTGACACCTGAGTCTGACATATCTGCAAAATTTAAGCTCCTGTTTATGTTTGTCAAATTAAGCCTGGTTTGCTAATGAAGCCTGGAGCAATAGTCCTGTCACTGAAGACCATCATTCCCCTTACTTCGCTCCAGATACGCATGTAACCCAATGCCGAAACCGATAGTACAGTCCATGCTTAATCTGTAGCACAGAGCTATCAATAGCCAGCACCGGAAAACAGCATGGTTTTATCGAGCAGAACTTCAGCAGGGTCCTGAGCGCATTTGGGAATCTCTGACTCTAATCTTAGCTATGAATCTATGCTTAAATCCATTGAGCCTAGATTTTTGGTTTGCCCTCATGGGGTTGAAGAGTTCACACACATCATTTTGGACAGTCGGCAATGTTCTAGATGGTAGTCTGGCTCAATGGTCTCTGACAAAAAAAGTTATCAATCCAAGTCTTACTCCAGAGATATGAATACATAATCAAAGCTGAATCTCTTGTGTAGCACCAAGTGTGTCAGCTTCAGGTGTGATGTGAAACAGACTCAGTGAGTTCCTTCTCAAGTGATAAAAATTCCATGGCATTATTTTGAAGGAGAACAGGCAAATTCCCCCTGGTATTCCTCAGCTGACGTCACTGAAACAGATTTCTGGTCTGTTCACATTGTTCCTTACAAAGAATTGCTGACTGTGTTTCCTGCATTACAACAATAACTTAAACAATATTTAAATTGGCTATAACAAAGTGTAGAGCTGGATGAGTACAGCAGGCCAGGCAACATCCCAGGACCAGAAAAGCTGACATGTCTGGCCTAGACCCTTCATCAGAAAAGGGGGTGGGGGGGAGGGTTCCAAAACAAATGGGGAGGTGGATCAAAGGTGGATAGAGGAGAAGATAGGTGGAGAGGAGACAGACAAGTTAAAGGGGCGGGCATGGAGCCAGTAGAGGTGAGTGTAGGTGGGGAGGTAGGGAGGGGATTGGTCAGTCTGGGGATGACGGACAGGTCAAAGGGGCGGGATGAAGTTAGTAGGTAGGAAATGGAGGTGTGGCTTGAGGAGGGGATAGGTGAGAGGAAGAACAGGTTAGGGAGGTGGGGATGAGCTGGGCTGGTTTTGGGATGCAGTAGGGGGAGGGGAGATTTTGAAGCTTGTGAAATCCACATTGATACCATTGGACTGCAGGGTTCCCAAGCGGAATATGAATTGCTGTTCCTGCAATCTTCGCGTAGCATTGTTGTGGCACTGCAGGAGGCCCTGGATGGACATGTCGTCTGAGGACTGGTTGTGGGGAGTGTGGGGATGTCGGGGGCGTGGAGTGGGGTGGGGGGTGTCGGGGGCGGGGAGTGGGATTGGGGGCACGGCGGGGAGCGGGATGGGGGGAGTGTGGGAGCGAGGTGGGGGGGGGGGGGGGAGCAGGGGGCCGTGGAGGAGGGAGGTGAAATGGTTCGCGACTGGGAGTTGCAGTTGTTAATTGCAAACGGAGCAGAGGTGTTCAGCAAAGTGGTCCCCAAGCCTGTGCTTGGTTTCCCCAATGTAGAGGAGGCCACCATGGGTACAGTGGATGCACTATACCACATTGGCAGATGTGCAGGTGAACATCTGCTTGATGTGGAAAGTCTTCTTGGGGCCTGGGTGGGGGTGAGGGAGGAGCTGTGGGGGCAAGTGTAGCACTTCCTGCGGTTGCAGGGGAAAGTGCCAGGTGTGGTGGGGTTGGAGGGGAGTGTGGAGCGGACAAGGGAGTCACGGAGAGAGTGGTCCCTCCAGAAAGCAGACAAGGGTGGGGATGGAAAAATGTCTTTAGTGGTGGGGTCGGATTGCAGATGGCGGAAGTGTTGGAGGATGATGCGTTGGATCCGGAGGTTGGTGGGGTGGTATGTCAGGATGAGGGGGATTCTCTTTAGGCAGTTATTGTGGGGACGGGGTGTGAGGGATGAGTTGCGGGAAATGTGGGAGACACGATAAAAGAGCTTTATCGACCTTTGCAGGGGAGCAGTTGCTGTCCTTGAAGAACGAGGACATCTGAGATGTACGGGAGTGGAATACCTCATCCTGGGTACATATGTGGCGGAGACGAAGGAATTGGGAATAGGGGATGGAAGTTTTGCAGGAAGGTGGGCGGGTGGAGGTGTATTCCGGGTAGCCGTGGGCATCGGTGGGCTTGAAATGGTGAGTGATAATGGGAACTGCAGATGCTGGAGAATCCAAGATAAGGAAATGTGAGGCTGAATGAACACAGCAGGCCCAGCAGCATCTCAGGAGCACAAAAGCTGACGTTTTGGGCCTAGACCCTTCATCAGAGCCCCTGAGGTTGGTCCGGAGGGAGGAGGGTAACTTCTTCAGGTTAGGCATCTCTGGAAGAGGCTTCGCAGTGAGGTTAAAATTGTATCAGTGATAATGGGAACTGCAGATGCTGGAGAATCCAAGTTAATGAAATGTGAGGCTGGATGAACACAGCAGGCCCAGCACCATCTCGGGAGCACAAAAGCTGACGTTTTGGGCCTAGACCCTTCATCAGAAATGGTGATATTGGTTTCTAGGTGGTTGCCTGAGATGGAATCAGAGAAGTCCAGTAATGTGAGGCATGTGTTGGAGATGGTCCAGGTGAACATGAGGTTGGGGTAGAAGGTGTTGGTGAAGTGGATGAACTGTTCAAGTTCCTTGAGGGAGCACGGGGCGACGCCGATACAATCATCAATGTAATGGAGGAAAAGGTGGGGTTATGGGCCAGTGTAGGTGCGGAAGAGGGATTATTCCACGTAACCTACAAAACTGTACCCATGGCCACCCCCTTTGTCTGTAGAAAGTGGGAGGAATCGAAATAGAAGCTGTTGAGGGTGAGGACGAGTTCAACTGGGCGGATGTGGGTGTCGACGGAGGGGGTCTGGTTGGGCAGGAAGAAGTGGAGGGCCTTTAGGCCATCTGCATGGGGAATGCAGGTGTACAGGGACTGGATGTCCATGGTGAAAATTAGGTGTTGGGGACCGGGGAATTGGATGTTCTGGAGGAGGTGGATGGTGTGGGTGGTGTCACCAACATAGGTGGGGAGTTCCTGGACCAAGGGGGAGAAACTGGAGTCCAGATAGGTGGAGATGAGTTCAGTGGGGCAGGAGCAGGCGGAGACAATGGGTCGACCAGGGCAGTCAGGTTTGTGGATTTTGGGAAGCAGATAGAAGCGGGTGGTGCGGGGTTGGGGAACGATGAGGTTGGAGGCTGTGGGTGGGAGGTCACCTGAGGTGATGAGGTTGTGGATGGTTTGGGAGATGATTGTTTGGTGCTCGGGGGTGGCGTCCTGATCCAGAGAGTGGTAGGAGGAGGTGTTGGAGAGTTGGCATCTGGCCTCAGTGATGTAAAGATCAGTGCGCCACTCTACAACTGCGCCTCCCTTATCGTTTTTTTGGTGACGTTGGGATTGGAACGGAGGGAGCAGAGTGCTTTGAGATCATGGAAAGAACTACATAAACGCAACACTTTGCTTTCTGCCAGATGTAACTTTATTTAAAGGTTCCTAGAGTGTCGTTCATGTGTTTTTACCACCTGACTCGAACATTCCAGTACTGATTAGGAAAGAAATTAAGGTGTTGATGTTAATAGGTTAAATGGATTCAGACAAAAATGATAAGCTGAAACTGTTTTCCTGTTTCTAAAATTCTCAAATACTTTGTTCTGCACAAGGATTAGCTGGTGTACGGGGATGCTGTTTATTCAGCAGGCTAAATGGCAATAACTCACTGAGAAAATGGAATTGCTGATTATTCAGTAGGCCAAGGATTCCTGTTGTCAAAGTAATGAAGATCTTTATTCATCATTGAATTCCTTATTCTTAACTCATCCATCTGTGGATACATTCGATGAAATTCTAATTCGTTCTCAGAAAAATCTCATAAGCAAAAACAGAGAATTACACAATAGCTTGCCATAAAATAAAACAAAGAACTGCAGATGTTGGAAATCTGAACCAGAATCTGGTTCTGAATGTTCTGAAGAAGGGTTAGCAGACCTGGCTAATTGAGTTGTTTTTTGTTTCAAAATGTCAGTTTTATTTTACCTCTGGATGAAATTGCAGAGTTTAGAAGGTGCAGTGGATTATCAAGATCTCTTCATTACTGCACTTCAGATGCAGCTACGTATGCAAGTGTGTACGTATGTTAGGAATGTATCTGTGACTTTCACTGTAAAATGCAGATTGTTACTCACACTGGAATCAACAGTGAGCTTTTTGTGAGCTGAGTATTTCTGCAGCCACTCAGTCAGAAATGATTGGAATCAAATTTATTCCCTCTTGCAAAGCTTTTGTGCTCCTGAGATGCTACTGGGCCTGCTGTGTTCATCCAGCCTCACATTTTATTATCTTGGATTCTCCAGCATCTGCAGTTCCCATTATCAGTATTCCCTCTTGCAGCCCTGTGACATGATCCTGCAGCACAAGTCCAAACCAAGCAACGTCAAAGGATCCATTCCACCTCATCCACACTTCAGACAAAGCCAGCAGATCAGAAGCTGGATGAAGTTAAGCTTTGTCCAGTGGATTTGCACAATCTTGCAGCGGTACAATTTCATTCTCTCCCTATCCTTCACATCCTACAGTTTACCATCAGGTGAATCTGAACTTAGGTCTCCTGAACAGTTGTCAGCACGTTGTTCATTTCAGTTGTATTCGTATGTACCCATATTGAAGTGTGTCAAGGAAATACAAAATGAATTCTTGTTTCTACATTTCAACAAAGCAATCATAATCATTACTGCCAGGTGGCCTGTAATGAAGTTTTTTTTTATTCATTCATGATACATGGGTTTCAACATTAGGTCAGCATTTATTACCCAGAAGACTCCCACTGGAAGCATATTCTTCGTCCTTGTTACACTCAATGCTGCGCCCAAGTGGTCTTCAGCATAGAGAAGCACCAATTCATAGGCCAAGTCAGGGATATGGAGGATGCATTAGATAGTCAGCAGGAGGTTTCTTGCCCATTTGTGACCTGATGCTTTTAAAATTCATGGTGTCCTGAGGACTCCCAAGACAACTCCCTGCAGGCTGTACACCACTGTGCCTCCATATCGGCTCTGTCCTGCTGTGATGGTGATGGTGCTGTCTGAGACATTAAGTGTCAGGTATGATAAGTTGAGTATGTCTGTGTCAGGCTACTCCTTGACTAGTTATGAAGAAGATACAATGGGGTTTGCAGACAGAGGTAGCTTGCATGAGTGGGCAAAAGTCTTCCAGGTAGCATATAATGCAGTGAAATGTGATACTCACTTAGCAGGATGAATGGAAACTTTCAGTATTATTTAAATGGAGAACAGTAACAAAATTCAAAGGTGCAGAGGGATTTAAGTGTGCTAGTGCATCACTCCCACATGTGTTGTTTCTTTTCTTTATTCATTAATAAGATGTCGCTGGCAAGGCAGCTTTTGTTGTCCATCCCTAATTGCCCAGGTGGCAGTTCAGAGTCAACCACATTGGCATGGTCTGGAGTTACATGTAGGCCAGACCAGGTAAAGATGGCAGTTTCTTTCCCTAAAGGACATTAGTGAACCAGGTGGGTTTTTCCGACAATCGACCAAGGATTCATGGCCATCATTAGATTCTTTATTCCAGTTAGTTAACTGAATTGAAATTCCACTACCTAAGATTAATGTAATACGCAGGCAACAGCAAGTGATCAAGACTAATAGGATGCTATCCTTTATTACAAGTGGAATTGAACATAAAACCAATGTTATGCTTCAGTTTTACAGGGCATTGGTGAGATCACATTTTGAATATTGACTGCAGTTCCTTATTTAAGGAAAGATGTTAATGAATTGTACATGGTTTAGAGGAGGTTTACTCAATGGATGGTTGGAATGTAATGTCTTATGAAGATAAGTTGGACAGATTGAGCTTGTTTCCACTGGAGTTTAGAAGAATGAAGGGTGGCTGTGTTGAAATGTCTAAAATCCTCAAAAGCCTTGACAAGGTCAGCATGGAGGGGATGTTTCTTTTTGTAGGTCAGTCCAAGACCAGGGTGTACTCCTAAAATTAGGATCTCCCTCTTAGGACAGAGACAAAGATTTTTTTTTCTCTTAGAGGGTTATTTGACTTTGGCACACTCTTACCTCAGGAGGCAGTGGAGGCTGGATCATTGAATACTTTGAAGATGGAAGTTGATAGATTCCTATTAGGCAAGAGAGTCAAAGGTTATGGGGTAGATGGGGATGTGGAATTGAAGACATTCTATTCCTGTTCCACATGTCGTATGGAATAGAAAAAAAAGATGCTGAACCTAAAGGGTTACACCTGAAATGTTAACCTGTCTTTTTTTCTGACTAACTTGTCATTTTAATACATTTAAACACTTATCCAATGTTGGTTGACCATCATTTTCAGGGCAGAATCCTTCAGAAAGAAGTTGAAGCCTTTTAGAGGGTCCAGGAAAGATTCTTAGCAATAATACTAGAAATGATGGGGTTCAGTTCCGTGGATAGATTGGAGAAGCCGGGATTGTTGGGAAGAGAAGGATGAGAGGAATTTTTCTCGCAATTGTAATCTTGAGGGATCTAGACAGAGTGAATGGGGGAAAGTTATTGCCTTTAATGGTAAATGAAAGAACCAGATAACACCAATTTAATGTGATTGGCGAAAGAATTAAAATTAATGTGAGAAAGAACTTTTTAACATGTTGAATGGTTAGGATCTGGGGTGCACCATTTTTGAGGATATTGAAGGCAGATTCCGTTTCAAGAGGATATTTATTAAGCACCTAAAAATCAAAAAAAATGGTGGGACTGTTAGAAATGTAAGAGGTGGGGCTACCTAAAAGAGCTGTTGTGCATCCACAAATCATGGGGCTGTGTGAATGGCAAATATAAGAAGATGGTCACACCACAGATCTAAAAGGTTACAGTAGACAGGGAATGGCTGATTTGAGGCAGACTAAGAAAACACATATGTTGTGCTGGGGTCCCCTGAGCCTGTGTTGCTTGCCAATTGGTATTCCATTGTGGAAACTAGCAAAGGCAGTGGGTTTGTCAGGGAGAGCTCAGCCAGAGATACATCTATGGCACCATGGCCCCATCTCAGCTGTATAGGACAGTGAATAGAGAAAGAAGAATGGAAGGGCAATAGTGATAAGGGATTCTATAGTCAGAGGATCAGAGGGCTATTTCTACAGGACCTCAAGAGTGCTAATATTACAATCTCCCAGCATGTGTTTGTGAACAGAAGGATTGATCAACTGAACATCTAGCTGGAAAACTGGTCTAACTGTCTTGCTCCAACTGCATAGGATATTAGGGGATTGTACCTGGAGTACAGTGAAGAATTTTGGTCTCCTCGGTTGAATGATATACCTACATTGAAAGCAATTCAGAGATGTTTGGTTAGATGATGATGGGATGAAAAGATTGTCTGATGAGGAAAGTTGAGCAGTCTGTGGTCATTGAAGTTTGGAAGAATGAGAGGTGATCTTATTAAACAAGTAAGATTCTGAGGGAACTTGACAGGCTAAATTCTGAGGAAACATTCCCCTTTGGGGAAAGTCTAGAACTAGTAGGAGCACTTTAAAATAAGTGGGCCTTCCATTTAAGGCTCAGGTGAGGAAGAACGTCTACTGTCAGAGAGTCCTTGGAATTCACTTCCCAAACGAACATGGAGATTTTGTCATTAATATGTTCAGGTCTGACTTACACAGGTTCTTGTTTAATGAGAGAGCCAAGGGTTAAGGGGCAGGAAGGAAAGAGAAACCCAGACCACAGTCAGAACAACACTGATCTTATTGAATGCTAGAGCATATTTGAGGGGCTGAATAGCCTACTCTTCATATTCCTCTGCTCTTAAATCAGTACTGTATATACGACAATGACCTGATTATATTGGGTTCATTAAGGGAGTTCCTTTTGTGTCCTAATTTATGCAAGCTATTTGGAGTAGAGCCCAGAACTGGCACTGGAATCTTAATTTAGCTCTTCATAAACTAATTAGTCTATTCATTAGACCAGAAGACGAGGCAGAAGCATTTGCAACCATATTCACCCAGAAGTGCTGAGTGGATAATCCAGAGGTCCCCACAATCATAGAGGCCAGACTTCTGCCAATTTGATTAACTCCACGTGATATCAAGAAACATCAGAAGTCATTGGATACAATAAAGGATGTGGACTCTTGACGGCATCCTGGCAGTCATACCAATGACTTGTGCTCTGGAACATGTTGCTTCCCAGTCCAATTCCAGGCCATCTATGATATTGGAATGTACCTGTCAATGTAGGAATTGCCCAGGTATGCCTTGATTACAAAAGTATGTCCAAAAGAAACCCAATCCATCCACTTACTACTCCATCAGCCTACTCTCGATCAATTTCAATTTCCACAAGTATTCACTACTTACACAAGTGACACACATCAGCAGAAATGCGTAGCATAGACACTGTGTACTGCAGGAACTTATTAAGCCTCCTTCGACAGCTCCGTTCAAATATACAACCTCCACCACCAAAAGGGACACAGGCAATAAATGCATGGGAGGACCACAACCTGCAAATTCCCGTCCAAGCCTTGCAC
The DNA here is from genome assembly GCF_030684315.1 of Stegostoma tigrinum. NCBI lineage: Eukaryota > Metazoa > Chordata > Chondrichthyes > Orectolobiformes > Stegostomatidae > Stegostoma > Stegostoma tigrinum. Next base: position 65,606,386 of record NC_081364.1, on the reverse strand, counting down.
CATCTTGGCTTGGAAATACGTTGCCGTTCCTTCACTGTTTCAAGATCACAAGAATTTTGAGCAAAAGTAGGCCATTCAGCCCTGTTCTGCCATTCGATAAGACCGTCTGATGTAATCATGGTCTCAACTCCACTTTGTTGTTTGTCTCCCAACCCTTGACTCCATTGCTGATCAAAACCCTGTGGAATTCAAACTTAAACATATTCAATGACTGTCTGAGAAGGAGAATTCCACAGAATAACAAGACCCTGCAAGAAGAAAAAAAAATTCTTACCTCAAACATCCTTGCCTGGTCAGAATCCTGGAATTCCTACCTGACTGTGGGTCTACCTACAACACATGGACCACAGTTGTTTAAGAAGGTGGTTTACAGCCACATTCTCGAGGACAGATAGCGATGGGCAATAAATGCTGGTGTACTGAACAAGACTCAGGTCTTATGAATGAATAAAGCAAAATCAAGAAGGCCATGTAAAGTGTGAAACTGGAAGAACACAGCAGGCCAGGCAGCATCAGAGAAGCAGGAAGGTTGCTGTTTCAGATCAGGACCCTTCAGAAATGGGAAGGGGAAAGGGAGCTCAGAAATAAATGGAGGAGAGGTGGGGCTGAGGAAGGTAGCTGAGATGGTGATAGGTGAGCGCAGGCAGGGAGTGGTGGGGATTAGTCGGTGGGATGGGTGGGGCGGATAGGTGGGAGAGAAGATGGATAGGTTGTGTCGGGTCAAGGAGGTGGGAGGGAAGATGGGTGAGTCTGGGGAAAGGTAGATGGAGTGGTGATAGGCTGGATGCATGTAGGGAGTAGTGGGGACTTGTCAGTGGAAAGGCTAGGGCGGATAGATGGGGAGAAAGATGGACAGGTTGCATCAGGTCAAGGAGGCAGGGATGAGAGGGAGGTTTGGACATGGGATGAGGCTGGGGAGATTTTAAAACTGGTGAATTCTGTGTTAAGGCAATGGGGCTGCGGGCTCCCGAGGCAGAAAATGAGGTCTTGCTCCTCCAGTTTGCGAGGGTGTCATTGTGGCACTGGAGGAGGCCCAGGATGGACATGTCACCCAGGGAGTGGGAGGGGGAATTAAAATGGTTGGCGACTGGACGGTGTTGTCATTTGTTGTGAAGAGAGCACAGATGCTCTATGTAACGGTCTCCGAGTCTACTTTTGGTCTCACTGATGTAGAGGAGGTCACATTGGGAGCAACAGATACAGTAAACCAGAGGATGTACAGGTGAACCCCTGACTGATATGAAAGGTCTGCTTTGGGCCTTGAATAGAGGTGAAGAGGGAGGCGTAGGGGCAAGTGTAGCACTTCCTGCATTTGCAGAGAAAGGTGCCAGTGGTGGTGGGGTTAGTGGGGAGTATGGAGCTGGTGAGAGAGTTGTGGAATGAGCAGTCCCTAATAAAAGATGGATAGGGTGGGAAGGAAATATCTCTTTGGTCATGGGGTCAGATTGTAGGTGGCAGAAGTGGCTGTGAATGATACCATTTTAACTCCCCCTCCCACTCCCTGGGTGACATGTCCATCCCAGGCCTGCTGCAGTGTCACAATGACGCCACACGCAAACTGGAGGAGCAATACCTCATATTCCGCCTTGGGAGCCTACAGCCCAATGGCCTTACCACAAATAACTCTCAGAGGTTGACTGTGCTTCACAAGCCCGTTTGTTCTGATATCTGACACCCTGATTTGCAATTAGAATTTCCTCTATTACTTGTTGCCCTTCTATTGTAAAGCTGCTTCAGGAGATGGAGTACCCGAGGAATGGTTGACTCCATTGAAGGGTCATCTCCAATCTACAAGGGCTATGTGTCTACCACTCAACTCTGTCCCTTTCCTATGGGGTGTTGTACAGGATGCCGATCCTTTCAAGATTGCAGACGACTTTACAACTTCACCTTACATTTATATGATGCTTTTATTGTTGTAAACTGTCTATTAAGTCACTTCCAAGGAGTGCTATCAAACAATGTCTGATTCCAAGCCAGTACAGACTCAAAGGCTCACTGTTTTTAAGTAGTGTCTCACAGAACTCCCGAGCAATGACCAGGTGGACTGGTTTAAGATACAAGTTGTTGCTCATAATCTTGCTCATTCAATTTTCTTGTAGTGGTCTAATTTTCTATTCTGTAAGCTGCCAAACTCATCAAGTAATGAGGATAACTGCATGACAAGAGCATGAGGACACAGTCACAGCAGTGTGCGAAATAGAACATGAACATGTTTCTGAGCATAGCTTTCTGTGCAGATTTCTACTGAAATGGAGTACTGAGTGAATATAAGAAGATGTAGAGCTGGTTGAACACAGCAGACCAAGCAACATCTTAGGAGCAGGAAGGCTGATGTTTCAGGCCTAGATCCTTCATCAGAAGTGGGGGAGGGGAAGAGGGTTCTGAAATAAATAGGGAGAGAGGGGAGGCAGATCGAAGATGGATAGAGGAGAAGATAGGTGGAGAGGAGACAGGCAACGTAAAGGGGTGGGGATGGAGCCAGTGAAGGTGAGTGTAGGTGGGGAGGGAGGAGATACATCAGTCTAGGGAGGACAGACAGGTCAAAGGGCCGTGATGAGATAAGTCGGTAGGAAATGGGGGTGCGACTTGAGGTGGGAGGAGGGGATAGATGAGAGGAAGAACAGGTTAGGGAGGCGGGGACAAGCTGGGCTGGTTTTGGGATCCCCCCCCCGCAGTGGTCAAGAACACCCTCGACCGTGTCTCCTGCATTTCCTGCAACTCATCCCTCATACCCCGTCCCTGCAAAAACAACCAAAAAAGAATCCTCCTCGTCCTCACATACCACCCCACCAACCTCCAGATCCAATGCATCATCCTCCAATACTTCCGCCATCTGCAATCCGACCCCACCACCAAAGACTTTTTTCCATCCCCACCCTTGTCTGCTTTCTGGAGGGACCACTCTCTCCGTGACCCCCTTATCCACTCCACACTCCCCTCCAGCCCCACTACCCCTGGCACTTTTCCCTGAAACCGCAGGAAGTGCTACACCTGCCCCCCACAGCTCCTCCCTCACTCCCATCCCAGGCCCCGAGAAGACTTTCCACACCAAGCAGAGGTTCACCTGCACATCTGCTAACGTGGTATACTGCATCTGCTTTACCCTTTGTGGCCTCCTCTACATTGGGGAATCCAAGCGGATGCTTGGGGACCACTTTGCAGAACACCTCCGCTCGTTTCTCAATAAACAGCTGCACCTCCCAGTCGTGAACCATTTCAGCTCCTCCCTCCCCCCCCACCCCCCTCCAAACCAGTCCTCAGACGACATGTCCATCCTGGGCCTCCTGCAGTGCCACAACAATGCCACCCGAAGGTTGCAGGAACAGCAACTCATATTCCACTTGGGAACCCTGCAGCCCAATGGTATCAATGTGGATTTCACAAGCTTCAAAATCTCCCCTCCCCCTACTGCATCCCAAAACGAGCCCAGCTCATTCCCGCCTCCCTAACCTGTTCTTCCTATTCCCTCCTCCCACCTCAAGCTGCACCCCCATTACCTACCTACTAATCTCATCATGCCCCCTTGACCTGTCCGTCCTCCTTGGACTGCCTATCTCCTCGCTACCTCCCCACCTACAATCTCCTTTACTGGCTCCATCCCTGCCCCTTTAAGTTGTCTGTCTCCTCTCCACCTATCTTCTCCTCTATCCATCTTCGATCTGCCTCCCCCTCTTTCCCTATTTATTTAAGAACTCTCTCCCCCTCCCCCATTTCTGATGATGGGTCTAGGCCTGAAACGTCAGCTTTCCTGCTCCTAAGATGCTGCTTGGCCTGCTGTGTCCATCCAGCTCCACACCTTGTTATCTCGGATTCTCTAGCATCTGCAGTTCTTGTTATCTATTGAGTAAATATATCTTTTTAAATTGATGTTGACAAGAATATTAGGAAACCCTGGAAGTATACAGTACTGTTCAACTAGTTCTGTTACTGCTCAGAACTGGCGAAGGAGTACAGTTTCTAGTCTGAAAACTCACTCTTAAAATGTTTGTCCAATCTGTACGTTATAACACAAAGACGTGGCCTAAACTAATGCTGAGAGCCCTTGGCTTTAGTTTGCTGTTAATTACGAATGCCTTTCTGACAACACAGCTAATTAACTAATTTAGAAACAGGACATGGTAGGTAGCAGTATGTACTGACGAAAAAAAAGCTTGAATCCAGCAGAGGAACATCCCAAGTTACCTCGAGATTTTTTGCTAATAGAGCAGTCAAATTAAATGGATTTGGCATTGGGCACCAGAGTGCATGAGGATAAAAACCGAAGATGCAAAGTCAGCAAGGAACTTCACAAACATGTTTCTGAATGTTTGGATGTGGCAAACTGACCCCATTGATAATGTGTCAAAGAACTGCCAAAAGTGATGATTCATCATCCAACCAGCTAGGAATCAAAAATGTGAAAACAGGGTAGAATTGTATTGAGTCTTTTGGAAGAACGTGTGACTAGAGATAGCCCAGTGTGTGCAGAGGACAATAGAGCATTAATGAAGTAATTGAATGTTTGTTAGGTTTACTGACAATGAGTACTGGACTTAAATATTTAATAAATAATGCATGTAACTCTTCTGCAAAATCATTCTCAACTCTAAGGTTGCGTGTTAAATTACTGCAAACGGCAAGTATGCTCTGACCTTCAGAATGTGTTGATTTCCTATAAGACAGGAATTTGATTCTGTGAGAGATGTTGGTGAAATTCATTGTGCAAGGATTCTGAATTCTCTATTTTAATAAACATTCAAAGTAAAGAAAGCACTGTGGAGAGAAAGTGGGGCAAAGGGATTATTTGGGATTGTTTAGGACCCGTCACAGATGCTTTCTGTAGTTCTATACTTTCACATCAGTGAAAATATAATGCTTAAAGAAATGTATCTTAAGCAGTGTAGTTGTCCAAAACACACATTCACTGTAAGCTTTCTGTATGTATCAGATAGAGAAGACAAAACAATCACAATCTGATTAATTTCTAGTTAGTGCTTTGTGGAGTCTGACTTACAGTTCAGTGACAGTTCCCTTTGGGGCAAGGACCCATCTGCCTGTTGTCTCCAAATCTTCCTCTGTTAGAAGGTCACAACATGCATTTTATTTGGCTTTTTATTTTTAGTTGCTGCTTCACTGAAATAAATTTCATTATGTCCACAGAATGGATTTTGAAATTGGAGGCTCCGGACTCAACATGGTCTGTGAGGGCATCAGGTTTCTGTCGTCCTCGGACCAGGCATACCACTCAGTGCAAGCACCGTGTTGCAAGAAGGCTCCATTCTATGCTTGACATAGCAAAATTTCTGCTGACATGCCTATCAGTGTCAAAGCATTAAAAGCAAAAAAAAATGTAATTTTACCCTGCTTTCTTCGTCGTCATGCTGAAAACTTGCAAGGATCTGCCAGTCTGCATATGTTTTACACCAGTGGAAGTTGAGTTCTAACTGACATCAAACTCTACACTAATTTGACCTTGTGGCCTTAAAGGTGCTTTAAGTTTAACCTAAGGTCATTCTGAGCAGCTGAATAATACATTGTGGACTACATTCTTGCCGTTAGCAAATAACGTAGTATCTAATATTTCCTTTGATGTATGACCAAGTCAGCTTTATACATCAACCTCACATTTCAGACGTTAACTCTAGAATATCACAAAAGTTTTTATTTGTAAAAACATGAAACTAAATTAACAACTCACCACTGTACAGAAAAGTAAGAATCCTTTGTTGGCCTTAAGGCTGCACCTTTAAACAACTTAATTCACAAACAGTGCAAGATTTAAAAATTCATTCACAGGATTTGGGCATCTCTGGTTGGACCAGAATGTATTGCCTGTCCCAGATTGCCTGGGGAAGATGCAGGTGAGTTGCTTCCTTGAACTGCTGCAGGTATTAGTGATAGGCACATGGCTATGAAGGGAGTTCAAGAACTTTTGCCTGTTGAAGGAATGGCAGTACGATTCCACATCAAAGTTCATTTTCATCATTCATTCATGGGGATGTGGCTGTCGCTGGCTTGCATTTATTGTCCATCTCCAGTTGCCCTTGAAAAGGTGCTGGTGAAGTGCCTCCTTGAACCAGTATAATCCATGGTACTTATGCAAACGGTATTGTTAAAAAGGCAGTCCCAGGATTTTCACCCAGTCACAATGAAGGAATGGCATAATAGTTCTGAATGAGGTTTGGAGGGAAACTTGTAGGTGGTGCTACGTATCGGCTGCCTTCGAGATGGTTGAGTTTGCCGGTTCGAAAGGTGCTGTCAAGGGAGCTTTGGTGAGTTGTTGCAGTGCATCTTATTGATGGTGCACACTGCTGCTATTGTGCATAACTGGTGGAGGAAGTGAATGTTGAAGGTGGGAGATGGAATATTAAGCAAGTTTTGCCGTGGATGAAAGTGTGACTTTATAGACTTCAGAACATTAATAGCTGTTCATGGATTGAGAGGAATAGCCATAACTTTGTATGGAATAAATTGTTTCTTGAGATGAAAGCAACAAGAGAAACTGTTGCAAAGGAATTAAACCAACTTGCTGGTTAACCAGTCCCGGGAAGAAGGAGTTGAAGCAACATAAACAAGCTCTTTCCTGGGAGAGAGGAGGTAACACTGCTTGATAACCTGCTGTCTTGTGACAAAAGATCAATTAATACTGTCTGCAGAAGGAATGTCCTGAGGTAAAGGAAAAGCTGTGTTTTTAATCAGACAACTAACACCAAGTGTAACCAGATTGACAAGGGAGCTACTTCTGAGGATCGAAAGCCAGAGACTTTTCCCCAGGGCAGGATTGACTGCCACGAGGGGTCATAGTTTTAAGGTGTTAGGAGGAAGGTATAGAGGAGACGTCAGAGGGAGGTTCTTCACCCAGAGAGTTGTGAGCGCATGGAATAGTTTGCCAGTGGTAGTCGTGGAAGTGGAGTCATTAGTGACTTTTAAGCGACTGCTGGACATGCACATGGACAGCAGTGAATTGAAGGGAATGTAGGTTAGGTTATTTTAGTTTTGGATTAGGATTATTCCACGGCACAACATCGTGGGCCGAAGGGCCTGTATTGTGCTGTACTTTTCTATGTTCTATGTTCTTAAAATGTAAGCTGCAGGCTTGATGTCTCCAGTGTAATCAATATTGTGGATGACAGGATATAAAGGATCAACAATAATGTCGCACCACAGATTTGAAAGAGAGAAAATTGTATAAGAATTAAGCTTTGTCTTGAATGGTGCTAAATTTCTTAAGTGTTGAAGCTGCATTCATTCAAGAAAGTGTTCTATCACACTCCTGAAACCTGTGTCGAGTAGATGGTGGACAGAAGATGAATTAATTGCTGTGGAACTCCTGATCTCTGATTTGCTTTTGTAGTCAGAGTATTTCTCATCCAGTTCAGTCTCTGGTCAGTGGTAACTCATAAGATGTTGATAACGGGGGATTCAATAAAGGTAATGCCACTGAATGTCAAGAATAAGTGATCTCATTTTCTCTTGTTGCAGAGATCATTGCCTGACATTTGCTTGGCACAGATGTTATTTACCACTTATCAAGCCACGCCTGAGTGTTATCTAGTCTCATTGCATGCAGACATGTGCTACTACCACATCTGAGGAGTTGTGAATGGTACTGAACATTGTGCAACCATCAGCCACTATCCCCAAAAATGGGAATATTGTTGATAAAGCAGCTCTGGAGGGTTTGGCCTAGGAAACTGTTCCCTGGAACTCCAGTTTCTGGGACTAAGGCGATTGACCTCTATAGCCACAACTTCGTGCTCACTGTGGCTCTAATCAACGGAGGGGCTCCCCATGCCAATTTTGATCGACTTAAGTTTTGCTGGAACCCTTTGGTGTGATCAAATGTGACCTTGATGTCAGAGGCAGTCGCACTCATCTTACCTCTGGAATTCAGCTCTTTTGTCCATGTATGAATGAAGGTTGTAATGATGTCAGGAGCTGATTTGATGTTGGCAGGATCCAAACTGAGTGTTAGCGGATGAGTTCTGCTGAAAGCACTGTTGATGACACCTTGCATCACTGTCTGATGATCAAGAGTTGACTGATGGGACAGGTACTGGGCAGATTGGATTTTCCCTGCTTTTTCCCTCACCGATATTGGACTTTGTCTCAGCAGAAATTCGGCAGTAATCACTTGCATCAAAGCTGTCATGGGCAAAAGCATCTGAGTGTCTGTTCACAACTACAAGACCTTGTGCTATGGAGGAACAAACCAAAATGTTCTGTTGAATTTCATGTGGTACAATGTACTGACATTCAAAATAATCCTCAGTCCAACCTGTTAACCTGTAGTGCAATATCACAGGTAGCCCATAAATGCCAAGGCACTCTGCATTGATGGCACTGTTTTTCCTAAAGAGTTGGCACTGCCTGTTGAGATCTTACAAACCACTACATACAGTGCCTGAGTCTTATCCCATAATGTCAGAGATGCAAGTCATCAAGTTATATCATTGTTTTAGTGAGCACTGACATTTAAAAAAGCAGAATAGGAGACTTAACTGTCACATTTTTACAAACGCCTTGATAATTTGCATCCAACCTATTTCAGCCGTTCCTGTCAGCAGATTTAATGCAGTGTTGCTTGCTTTTCTCCAGTTATAGAAAGTTACTACAAAGTAGGGTTATCCATGCACTGATGCATCAAGCCCTGCTAAATAAATCCCCGGATGCTTTATTTTCTTCCACTCACCAGAGAAGAAGGTTCCAGCTTCAACTTGGCTCCTGTTTGCCTCCGTGAGTAATATCATAGTTCATTATGAAAGAAACTTCAAGGTTATCAAAATCTCCCTCCACATGAGAAGTCTTAGACATAGTGAGGGGGCCCCCTCACAGTAAGGAGTCTCAGACACAGCGAGGGGGCCCACTCACAGTAAGGAGTCACAGACACAGCGAGGGGGTCCGCTCACAGTAAGGAGTCACAGACACAGCGAGGGGGTCCCCTCACAGTAAGGAGTCACAGACACAGCGAGGGGGTCCCCTCACAGTAAGGAGTCACAGACACAGCGAGGGGGTCCCCTCACAGTAAGGAGTCACAGACACAGCGAGGGGGTCCTCTCACAGTAAGGAGTCACAGAAGTAGCCAGGGGTGCCCCTCCTGTCACCGTGAGGAGTCACGAACACTGATCAGTGTATCCACTGATCATAGAACATATAGAACACAGAACATTACAGCACAGTACAGGCCCTTCAGCCCTCGATGTTGTGCCGACCTGTCATACTGATCTGAAGCCCATCTAACCTACACTATTCCATGTACGTCCATATGCTTGTCCAATGATGACTTAAATGTACTTAAAGTTGGCGAATCTACTACCGTTGCAGGCAAAGCGTTCCATTCCCTTACTACTCTCTGAGTAAAGAAACTACCTCTGACATCTGTCCTGTATCTTTTACCCGTCAATTTAAAGCTATGCCCCCTCGTGCTCGCCGTCACCAGCCTTGGAAAAAGGCTGTCCCTATCCACCCTATCTAACCCTCTGATTATTTTATATGTTTCAATTAAGTCACCTCTCAACCTTCTTCTCTCTAATGAAAACAGCCTCAAGTCCCTCAGCCTTTCCTTGTAAGACCTTCCCTCCATACTGGGCAACATCCTAGTAAATCTCCTCTGCACCCTTTCCAAAGCTTCCACATCCTTCTTATAATGCGTTGACCAGAACTGTACGCAATACTCCAAGTGGATGTTGACTGTGTGAGAGTAATTATTTTTGTGGCCTATGACTAGACTTAGAGCCATGGGCTTAGACTTTCACTATGTACTTTTTATAAATGATGAATAGCACCCTGCCTGTATGTCGGGTGAAGACCTTTTTAATATTATATTGCAATGAATTGGGCTTTTATTTTACAACCACTGAGTTCTAATTATAGGAGCTATTGTATGGAATTTGAGTCGTTAATCTGTGGTCTCATTGCTCTTCTGCAGAAAGAGATCAGTTTATTTTACCAGAATTAGTTTGTCCTTCCCTCTCAATATCCGTTACATTTGCTTGCATAAACATTACCACTGATGTCTCTCTGAACCTTGTGCAGTTTGCCCTAATTTGTGTAATCATTGCCTTTCAGTGACAATGTATTTCCTTAGCTATGTTTTTATATTAATGTCTCCCAGTGCAGTTGGTTTACTGACAGTATTGTACATCCCACGTGCTGCAAAATTTAATGCAAGTTGACTTAGCTATTTGTTCCATTGAATTGAAATGTTTATGTAACTTCTTGAGTATTGGTCCCACAAAGTATATTGCATAGACGGTGAAGGTATTTGCCAGTCCTGCAAGCTGTCGTTGTATCTACATTCATGGAGGGTCTACAGTAGTTCAGTGTAGTTGGATAGTGTTGTTTGTTAACCTGGCGAATTCATTCCTTGGTAAGAGCTGAGGCTGTATTGGGTACTCAACCGGTGCACAGTCCCTCTAGAAGTTTCAAAGCTGTAATGAAGGTTTTGAAACAAACTGTTTCCACAAGCTACCTTTAACCTTTGTGATTTGGAACGTGCAAATGTCTGGAAAGACCTGCATAGATACTAATGCCCCTCCAGTTCGGGCATCACGGATAATGAGTCATTGTTTTTGTTATTAGATAAGTTGATCTATACCACATGCTTATCCGTCAGTGTTTACTTTCTCCAGAACTAAATTTAATTGTCCTTGGAACCTATTAATATTTTCATTTGAAGCCATTGTACTGATCATTAAATAAAATTATGGTAACACATTATATGCAAGTGCAATCATTCCACCTAACCTTGCTTCCTTCCCTTTACTTGACAATCATCGCATTCCATATTATTTCAGGTCTTCACCAGAGTGACTCATTTGCTTGGATCAGTTGCATCAGTTCCTGCCATGATTTCAGCTCAATGTCTCCTCTAATGTTTCATCTCTCGCTTCTTTTCAGCATCCAAAGAGCAACAGCTGTCCTCCTGGCTGACCCCTGCTTCCAGCTGAGATCAATACAGTATCTGCTTGGAGAAAATGAGCTCTCAGCCCTGGGAGCAACACCCCCACCATCAGAGAAGAAGCATTTCTCCCTCCAGGCATGTGAGTACAGTAGACATGGGAATTGAGGCAGGCCTGACAATCTGACGTATTGCAGAATATGAACTTCTGCATCATGCACTTGCTGGAATATTGTAACATCTAAAGTGCAGCATGGGGTGATTTCTTCTGTTTTTGAGAAGGAGGGATTGTGTAAATTGTCTGGATTTAATACTGCAATGGTATGGATAGTATAGATTGGCGGTCACAATTCCTTTTGCTCACTGCCTTGTTTGTTAAAAACTCACTTTTTCTTTGTCGGAGAAAAGCTGAGGCAATTCTCAAGGCAGAGATTTAATAAAAGCGTTGAAAACTAACAGGTTTGATAAATGACAAGAGCGTCAGCAGCCAAACGTTCCAGATTTAGGATAACTAGCAAATGATCGTCAGGGATAGTAGGAACTGCCGATACTGGAGAATCTGAGATAACACAGTGTGGAGCTGGATGAACACAGCAGGCCAAGCAGCATCAGAGGAGCAGGAAAGTTTGACGTTTCGGGTTGAGACCCTACTTCAGAAATCGGAAGATTTCTGAAGAAGGGTCTCGACCCAAAACGTCAAACTTTCCGGCTCCTCTGATGCTGCTTGGCCTGCTGCATTCATCCAGCTTCACACCATGTTGTCTCAAATGATCTTCAGGATTTCTTTTATGCAGCAAGTCATGACTAGAGTCCATTGCATGAAAGGCGATTGGAGCAACTTCAGAAATAATCTTCAAAAGGAAATTGGGGAATGTAACATTAAAATTTGCAGGTAGAATAAGACTAACTGGATAGTTCTTTGAAAGAGTCTATGCACGCATGATGGGCCAAATGGCCACCTCCTGTATGATTAAGTGATCATAATTTAACTGATTGGTTATATTGCTATGTGAAGACACAGCTGTGGGACTAGATGCTAAAGAAAGACTTGCATTTATTGACAAACATGAGGTTACTATTTTAAATAAAATAACCAACAAATTGATCTGTTTCAAGTGTTGGTCAAGGCATAAATATTCACTAGGAGAGTTTTCAGGTATTGCTATAGATTCCTTTGGGTCCACTTGAGAATATAGTCAGGACCTCAGTTGAGCACTTCATCTGAAAGGTGGCACTTCAGTACAGCACTGAAGTGTCAGTCTGGGCTATGTCTCCAAGTCTGTGGAATGAGACTTGAACTTTATAGCTTGGAGGTTACAATGTTGTGATTAAACCATACTGACACCTGATGGCTTTAACCTTAAAGGGCAATCTATTTAAAATAAAACTTGTTTTGCACAAATTTCCAGGTGCACTTTGTTTCAAGGTCTGTATTTTCTGGTGAAAGAGAATACAGGATCCTACTACCAAACCTCATGACTTGGGTATGGCTACAGTTGATAGCCACTGTATCTGTGATCAATTTAGGGCAAACTACTCTTTAACCAGAAGCAGAATTTCCTACAATGGAATCACATGAACGTGGTGACGTGAACAAGTGAAGCACCAAAGGACCTTAATTGTTTGGTTTGGGAAGAAACATTGTTAACAAATAGAGATTAATGTTTATTTATTTATAAGCATTATCGAGATCTGGTTACAAGAAGATGAAAACTGGGAATTGAACATTCAGGGGTATTTGACCTTTCAAAGGAGCGAGCAGAAGTAGAAGGGCAGTGGGGAAGCTCTATTACTACAAGATGTAATTAGCACATTAGCAATAATGTTCTTGGTGTGGATGTTGTAGAATCATATAGGTGGAGGTAAAAAAATAACAAGGTGAAGAAGACACTGGTTAAAATAATCCGTAGGCCCCCTAACTAACTGTACAGTTGGACAGAATAAATCAGAAGATAAAAAAGGCAGGAAATTATTCATGAGAGACTTTAATCTTCATGCAGATTGGGAAAGTCACATTGGCATATGTAGCGTAAAGAAGACTTCATAAAGTGCATTCATGTTAATTTCCTGGAACAATACATTATGGAGCCACTAAGAATCAGGCTATTTTGGTGTTGCTTAGCTTATTTAGCTGGGTAACTCGTTTGCTTTGCAGAGTGACGCCAACAGTGTGGTTCCATTTCCCCATTAGCTACAATACCATGAAGGACTCTCCTCCTCAGTCTGTCCCTTCGCCTGATGCATGGTGACCCTGAAGTTAAACCACCACCCGTTACCTTCCCATAACGTGAGAGCAGCTCCATGGTCTAGCAGGCCAATGGCGATTTACTTAGGCTATTATAGATCTGGTAATGTGTCATGAGGGAGACTTAATAAATGATCTTAAAGTAAAAGATCCCTTTGGAAACAGTGATCAAACATTGTAGAATTTATCATCTCAGTTTGACTTAGATCCTAAATAATGTTACTAGTCTTAAATAAGGATAATTACATGAGAATGAGGGTAGCATTGACTGGAATGGATTGGGAAAGGAGTTGAGAAGAAAAGATTGTTGATGAATAATGGTAGATGTTTAAGAAAATAGCTCCATGATTCACAACAAATTGGTGAGTTAAAAGGATTCTAGGAAGGGACTAAAGCAATTATGGTAACTAGGGAAGTTAAGGACATTATTGAATTGAAAGAAAAATGTTGTAACATACAAAAGTGGCAAAGATTAGTGGCAAATTAGAGGATTGGGGAAGTGTTAACAGACAACACAGGATGAGCAAAAAAGGGAGAAAATAAACTGAGGGGAAACTAAACAAGTAACAGAAAGATGTACAGTAAAAGCTTCTTCAAATATATAAGATGGAAGTGAGGCAGTGCTAAACATTAAGCCCTTATAGAATAAGGCTCTGAAGTAATAATGGAGAGCCAGGAAATGGAAGAGCAGTTGAACAAATACTTTGCATCAGCCTTCACAGTACAGGATAATAGTAGCATTCCGAAAATGCTAAATAATAAAAGGGAAAAAGACCAACAAGTCTCTCAGACCTGGTGGGATGCATCCTAAGACTTCAAAGGAAGTACCTGTGGAGATAGTAGATATCTTCCAAGAATCCTTGGATTCTGAAAAATGTTCAGAAGATTAGAAAACTGCCAGTGTAATTTCAAAAGGAGTGGGAAACAAAATACAGGTAACTATTGGCCAGTTAGCTTATTATCTTTTATTGGGAAAATATTAGACTCTATTATGAAGGATGTACTACCAGAGCGTTTAGATACCCATAACATAATGAAACAGAGTCAGCATTGCATCATGAAGGGGAATCTTGCCTGATAGATCTATTACAGTTCTTTGAGGAGGTAACAAGCACGTTGAATAAAGGAAAACCAGTAGATGTGTATATTTGGATTTCCAGAAAATAATTCAATGAGTTACTGTGTATAAGGCTACTTAATAAGAGCCTGTGATGTTGAGAATTAGTATATTAGCATGAAGAGGATTGACAGCTAGTAGAAGGCATGGAGTCAGCATAAATAGGTCACTTTCAAGATCGCAACCTGTATCGGGGATCCATGCTGGGACCACAATTGTTTACAATGCATGGATAATTATTTACAATAAAAATCTGTAGGCAGTCCAGAGCAGATTCACTAGGTTGATCCTGGTATGGAGAGATTTTCTGACGCGAAGAAGTTGATTAGGTTGGACCTGTACTTACAGAATTTCGAAGAATGAGAGGGGACATTACTGAACTATGTGAGATTCTTAGGGAGCTTGACAGTGTATATGTGGAGAGGTTGCTCCCCTTTGTGGGGAATCTGGGACCAGAGGGAATAATCTTTAAGTAAGGAGACACCCAATTAAGAAAGTGATGAGATGGAATTTTTACTCTGAGGGAGATGAACCTATGGAAGTCGTTACCACAGAGGACTGTCATTGAGTACATTTAGGGCTGAGATGGACATAAGGGTTCAGGGGAAAAGACAGCAAAAGATGATTTAGGATTATCAGATCAACATGATTTAATCAAATGGCAGAGCAGTCTCATTGGGCCAGATTGCCTACTTCTGCTCCAGTGTTGTACCTTTGGTAAATTTTAATGAGATCCCCCGTAACTTGGTCACGAGACAAAGTTCACGAGACACAGTGATGATTAGGATGAGATATTAATGGCTATTAATTAATAGTTTAAGGTTTTCTCATTTTGAGATTAATATTATGATCCCATGATTTTGCTGTTGTATAGTAGTAGAGATCATGGCGTGCCATATCTTGTCTCAGTAGGTTTGTTGGTTTGGTGTTGTGTATTCCTACAGATCTCACACACTACAGTCACGATGAGTTTATATTGGATATTCAGCTCAATGGTGAAGCACCACCTAAACAGTGTGCTTTGCCCTGGATAGTATTGGGCTTCTGAAATGTTGCATTTGCAAAATCCAGCTGAGTGTTAGGTCAGCATTTCATCAACCTAATGCTCAGTAATGGAGACTGTTGGAGCAGGTGTACCTCTCATCTGCTCTTAGAAGCAGCCATGTTGACACAGTGATGACAATCAGCCTGTAATCAATGATAACCTCCAAGATGTTATCATTGGTAGCCTTGGCAATAATGATGCAGTTACAGATCAGCAAGAGATGGCTCAGCTTTTTCCTGTTAGGGTGTGGTCTTGGTGCTCAATGCCATGAATGTTAGCTGTAACTTAGCAGTAGAGTCTAAATTTTTACAAAATGTATTTTAGCATAAGCTGCTTCAAAATCAGGAGTTATGATTGAGACTGGACACTGTAAAATCAACAGCCACTGCCTGTCTTTTCTCATCAAACCACTGTATGTCTTACTCTGTTTAATTCTTCTCAACCTAACCATGTCCTCTTATATTCCTTCCTGCTCTTGGTCTTCACTCCCTTCTGAACTGCAACAGCAACCACTCTGTGCTTTGGAAAGTTTCATACGCTCACCTCTCCTGAGTTCTGAAGAAGAGTCATACCAGACCTGAAATGTTAACTCTCCTTCTTTCTGTTTTTGCAGATGCTGCCGGGTCTGCTGTGTTTCACCAGTATTTTCTGTGTTTGTTTCAGATTCACAGTATCTACAATATTTTTCTTTTATCCGTCTGAATTCCTTATTGGGTGTTTTGTTAACTGTTAGATTTATATCTCTTAGTTTTGGCCGACCCTATACTTAGACTACTGAAATGCTTCATAGCATTACAGGGAAAAGAGCTCCAGTCTGTTCAAGAGATAACAAGGTGTAGAGCTGGATGAACACAGCAGGCCAAGCAGCATAGAGGAGCGGGAAAGCTGGCATTTTGGGCCTAGACCTTTCTTCAGGAAAAGCTTTCAGCTTTCCTGCTCCTCTGATGCTGTTTGGCCTGCTGTGTTCATCCAGCTGCACACCTTGTTATCTCAGATTCTCCAGCGTCTGCCGTTCCTACTATCTGGTCTGCTCCATCTTCTTTGTATTTCTCACAGTTGCAATATCAAAACTTTGCAAATTATCTTTGCATTTTCATCAGCGCTTCTGTATCACGATCAAGATATTACTTTTGTGAGAGATTTTCTTGAGGGCTACTCTTAGATTTTTGAGTGTCGATTTTTGAGTGTCAATTTTTGGTTTTGAAGCTCCTTTTTCAAAGAACAAAGAAAATTACAGCACAGGAACAGGCACATTCAGCCCTCCAGGCCTGCGCCAATCGAGATCCTCTGTCTAAACCTGTCATCTATTTTCTAAGGGTCTGTATCCCTTTGCTCCCTGCCCATCCATGTACTTGTCTAGATACATCTTAAAAGACACTATCATGTCTGCGTCTACCACCTCCGCTGGCAACATGTTCCAGCACCCACCACCCTCTGCATAAAGAACTTTCCACGCATATCTCCCCTAAACTTTCCTCCTCTCACTTTGAACTCATGACCCCTAGTAATTGAGTCCCCTGCTATGGGAAAAAGCTTCTTGCTATCCACCTTGTCTGTACCCCTCATGATTTTGTAGACCTCAATCAGGTCCCCCCTCAATCTCTGTCTTTCTAACAAAAATAATCCTAATCTACTCAACCCTTCTTCATAGCTAGCGCCTTTCATACCAGGCAACATCCTGGTGGACCTCCTGTGCACCCTCTCCAAAGCATCCACATCCTTTTGGTAGTGTGTCAACCAGAACTGTATGTAGTACTCGAAATGTGGTTGAACCGAAGTTTTATACAACTGTAACATGAACGGCCAACTCTTGCACTCAATACCCTGTCTGATGAAGGAAAGCATGCCGTATGCCTTCTTGACCACTCTATTGACCTGCGTTGCCACCTTCAGGAAACAATGGACCTGAACACCGAGATCTCTGTACATCAATTTTCCCCAAGACTCTTCCGTTTACTGTATAAAAAGTTCTAGTAAGTTATAGAAAGTATTAGATAGTTCAAATGAACTATCTAATTTATTAGGTGAAGCAGTCACATGGTAAAATTGTTTCTGAGTTTATGTTACCATATGGAGATTTGGATATTCACAGAAGCAGAGTTTGAGGAATTCATTATGTTCTCAATAATTATGCACGTTGCAGTAAATTTAAGTCAGTACACACAGTAAATGTATACACCACAGTATTTGAATTGCGTAGGCAACAGGCATAAGTTAGCAACAAGAGATAATGGGAACTGCAGATGCTGGAGAATTCCAAGATAACAAAATGTGAGGCTGGATGAACACAGCAGGCCAAGCAGCATCTCAGGAGCACAAAAGCTGACGTTTCGGGCCTGGACCCTTCATCAGAGAGGGGGATGGAGAGAGGGAACTGGAATAAATAGGGAGAGAGGGGGAGGCGGACCGAAGATGGTGAGTAAAGAAGATAGGTGGAGAGAGTGTAGGTGGGGAGGTAGGGAGGGGATAGGTCAGTCCAGGGAAGACGGACGGGTCAAGGAGGTGGGATGAGGTTAGTAGGTAGCTGGGGGTGCGGCTTGGGGTGGGAGGAAGGGATGGGTGAGAGGAAGAACTGGTTAGGGAGGCAGAGACAGGTTGGACTGGTTTTGGGATGCAGTGGGTGGGGGGGAAGAGCTGGGCTGGTTGTGTGGTGCAGTGGGGGGAGGGGACGAACTAGGCTGGTTTAGGGATGCAGTAGGGGAAGGGGAGATTTTGAAACTGGTGAAGTCCACATTGATACCATATGGCTGCAGGGTTCCCAGGCGGAATATGAGTTGCTGTTCCTGCAACCTTCGGGTGGCATCATTGTGGCAGTGCAGGAGGCCCATGATGGACATGTCATCTAGAGAATGGGAGGGGGAGTGGAAATGGTTTGCGACTGGGAGGTGCAGTTGTTTGTTGCGAACTGAGCGGAGGTGTTCTGCAAAGCGGTCCCCAAGCCTCCGCTTGGTTTCCCCAATGTAGAGGAAGCCGCACTGAACCAATTTTCAGAGGAAGCTCTATCTCCGTGAGGGAATACTGTGCCAAGGAAAATAAAACGACATCATTGTGAGCACTGCTTATGAATGTTATGCATTGACGATTAAGCAGTGATTATCTAAGAGCCGAAATATTGTTTCAGTATTTTAATTGGACATGAATATCCAGATCCTTGAACATGTAGCATGACACTGCAATTACTGTAATCAGGGAGAGCTATGCTGCCAGGTACTTCTTTCAGAGATTACGTTAAACCAAGACTTCATATGGGTAAAACGTGATGATTTGAAGAGGAGTAATGGAATTCTATTAAGGTTGTGACCAGTATTAGTCTCTCAAACTTCAATTACTAAATGAATAATATGAATATTTATCTCATCATGTTTGAGGTCGTGTGCACATTGGTTGTTGTAGTTCCAACATTATAACAATGGCTGCAGTGAAAGCACATTTGGCTGTAAACCGTTTGATATTTTATAAGATCATGTGAGGGACCTTACAAATGCAAGTTTTTCCTTTCAGTGGAGGACTGTATTAGAACTAAAAATATTAAAGCGGTCATGTGTATATTTTCTTCCCAACAGGAGAGACATGAAAACTTTATTTCTAGCTATAAGCAGATTTGGACGCAGCTGTGAAATCAGTGTGTTGGAACTGAAATTGCTACTGGTTGCTGATCCATGCAGCTTTGTCTGTCAGCACCTGAGGTTCAGGACATTCCTCTGTTGACACCTCTTGCATTCTAAATTGAGATATGTTGTGTTGACCGGCCAGCATATATTGCCCATCGTGCTTCAGAAGGTGGTGCTGGTGAGCTGCCTTCTTGAACCGTTGCAGTCCATTTTGGGTAGGTTGACCCACAATGCTGTTAGCAAGGGATCCAAAATGGTAACTCTGCTTTCTCTCCACAGATGTAGCCAGACCAGCTGGGTTTCTCCAGAAATTTCTGTTTTTCTTTCAAATTTCCAGCATCCACGGACCTTGGCTTTCCTGCATGTCAAGGAATTGGAATAAACAAGCCCAGGGTTAGCAGCATAGATAAAGGTTTCAGCAGCAGATGAGCTAAAGTAGGATCATAGTCCAACAATGTTATAGAGGTGGAAGTAGGCAATCTTAGTGATGGAACAGAAGTTCATTTCAGGGTTCCATATAACACCAAGTTTATGAATAGCCTGACTTAGCTTCAGACACTTAGCATTAAGGGGTATAGAAAGGCAGTAGCCAGGCAATGAAGCTGTAGTGGTGAATGAAGGCAACAGCTTTGATCCTTGCAGTGCTCAGTTGGAAAAGATTTCTGTTCCTCCAATACTCTGTGTGGAACGAACAGTGTAACTTTTGTGGAACCAAGCACGGTAATACTGAAATAGAGCTGAGTTCAATCAGCACGTGGAACCTGAAGAGGAATAGAAGCTGTGAAAGGATAAACCATGGGATCTCCAGTGTGGTAGATGGAAAGAGAAATCATCACAAACGATTGTCTGGTTGCAGTTAACAAGGACAGCTCTACCCTTCTGGAGAATTGTCGATGGCTTCAGATAGTGTGAGAGGGATGTGTGGGGATGGTTTACTCTGACCATAGCCATGTGATTTGTCAGGTTGACTTCAAATAAAACCATTTTGGTATTGTGGTAGGTCAGAAATTTTGGGAAAGGTGTGCTTAGTTTTAGTAGGCAACAACACGTGATAACAGATTCCAAAGGGAGCACAAAGAGTACCTAAAGAGAGAGAACCGCGTACACATCATCAAACATGGAGGGGGTGAACAGTTTAGTGAAGATAGGATTGGGAGTCAGAATATATATCTCATGAACAAGATTGAGCTTAGGCAGCACATGGCAACATGGGAGATGAAACCTAAAGAAAGATGTGAGTTTTCGAGCTGGGCAGTAGAAAAGATTAGGGACGTTTGAAAGGCAGAGGCAGCCAAGCAGGTAGTCCACAAAGACTGAGACAAAAAAAGCCCCTTACAAAGAGATATTGAGGCTAGTAGGGTGGCAGTAAACACAGGTTTATCTGAGAGTAGGGGTTCAGGAGATGATAGAAGGATATAGAACTTGGAGAATAGAGAGCAAGAAAAATATTATTAAGGGTAAGAAGTTAACCTTGTGCAGAAGCTGAGGAAAAAAGTCAGTGAGGCTATCTCGCTGAGATACTGGTGGATGGTAGAGAAAAGGATTTAATTGAGAGGCGAAAGTGTTTGGTACAAAGTGAGATGGTCAAGGGAGATCAGAGGATTAGGGGGACAGACCGAGGTTTGGTTTGGTGTTAGTGCTGCACTGTCACCATGATGGTTTGAGCAAGACAATGATGGAAGGAATCACCAGGTGAAGAAAACTTGATTGAGGGAATATGTGTCTAGCCTCAGCAATATCTTCACTAAGGCCATGATGTTAATGTAATCATCTACAGAGAATAGACGGATGGCCTGAGCAACCTGAGTATCTTTGCCATATGCAATTCTATGTGAAAAGCAACCACTAGTGGTGTTGAAGGTAAGCACTCATCTGCCTCACTGGGGTGATTGTATCTCTGTATATGGTCATAGAGTTGTACAGCATGAAAACAGACCCTTTGGTCCAACTTGTCCATGCCAACCAGATATTCTAAATTAATCTAGTCCCACTTGACCAGCAGTTGGCTCATATCTCTCTTAAACCTTTCCTTTTCGTACACCTGTCCAGATGCCTTTTAAATGCTGTAACTGTACCAGCCTCTGCCACTTCCTTTGGCAGCTCATTCCATACACACACCACCCTCTGTGTGGAAAAAGTTGCCCCTTAGGTCACTTTTAAATCTTGCCCCTCTCACCTTAAACTTATGCCCTCTAGTTTTGGACTTCCCCACTCTGGGGAAAAGACCTTGTCTATTCACCCTATCCATGCTCCTCATGATTTTATAAACCTCTGTAACGTCACCCTTCAGCCTCTGATGCCCCAGGGAAAACAGCCCCAGCTTGTTGAGCCTCTCCCTATAGCTCAAAACCTCCAACTCTGGCATCATCCTTGTAAATCTTTTCTGAACCCTTTCAAGTTTCAAAACATCCTTTCTATTGCAAGGAAACCAGAACTGCATGGAGTATTCCAGAAGTGGCCTAACAATGTCCTGGACATCCATAACATAGGGCAGCACAGTGGCACAGTGGCTAGTACTGCTGCCTCACAGCGCCAGGGACCCAGGTTCAATTTCACAGTCAGGCGACAGTCTGTGTGGAGTTTTCACATTCTCCTTGTGCCTGTGCAGGTTTCCTCCAGGCACCCGTGTTTCCTCCCACAGTCCAAAGAATTGCAGGCTAGGTGGATTGGCCATGCTAAATTGCCCATCGTGTTCAGGGATGTGTAGATTAGGTGGGTCATAGAGGGATGGGTTTGGGTGGGATGCTCTGAGGGTTGGTGTGGATTTGTTGGGCCAAAGGACCTGTTTCCACACTAGGGATTCTATGATCTTCTATGACCTCCCAATTCCTATACTCCGTACACTGCCATAAAGGCAAGCATAGCAAATGCCCACTTCACTATCCTGTCCACCTGTGACTCCACTTTCATGCACTCTAAGGATCTCTTTGTTCAGCAACGCTCCCCAGGACCTTACCATTAAGTGCATACGTCCTGCCCTGATTTGCCTTTCGAAAATGCAGCATCTAATTTAAACACCATCTGCTACTCTTCAGCCCATTGGCCCATCTTATCAAGATCCCGTTGTACTCTGAGGTAACCTTTGTTGTCCACTACACCTTCAATCTTGGTGTCACCTGCAAACTTACTAAACATATCTCCTATACTCACATCCAAATCATTTACATAAATGACAAAAAGCAGTTGACCCAGCACCGATCCTGTGGCACACTACTGGTCACAGACCTCCAGCCTGAAAAGCAACCCTCCATCACCACCTTCTGTCTTCTACCTTCAAGCTCGTTCTGTATCCAAATGGCTTGTTCTCCCTGTATTCCATGTGATCTAACCTTGCTAACCAGCCTACCATGAGGAACCTTGTCAAAAGCCTTACTGAAGTCCATATAGATCATGTCCACTGCTCTGCCCTCATTAATTCTGTTCATTACTTGTTCAAGAAGCTCAATCAGGTTAGTGAGACATTATTTTCCGTGCACACAATCATGTTGACCATCCCTAATCAGTCATTGCCTTTCCAAATACATGTAAATCCTGTCGCTCAGGATTCCCTCCAACAACTCACCTAAATTGGATTTTTGGTATCATGTAATATTTACTTACAATAATGTATTTGCTGACTGATATTGTATTTGTTTTGTTTTGATAACTCACACCAATTTAGTTGGCAATCTTAAATCAACTGTGTTGATTAATTACATCCTGAAATATTATGTCTGAGTTTATAATTAAAGGCATCAGGTGAATTACTTTTTAGCTATGATTAATATTAGTGAAACTGAAGATTAGGACTCAGCCACAGCTTTTTCTGAGTCTATTGTTTCTTCTCATCACACAAATTTATCACAATACTTACTGTCTAAGTGCGGTTCTGCACTTTGAGATGGTTAAGGACCAGATGGGGACAGGGATTCCAAGGGTAGTTTATCTCATCCTGGTTCCCAGGATGAAGAACGTACGCACAGGAGTAGGCCATTCAGCCCTTTGAGCCTGCTCTGCCCTGCTAGATCTTGGCTGATTGTAAACCTCAACCATTTTACCACTCTAACTGATTTCCCTTGATGCCATTAGTGCCCATCTGTTTCAATGACAAAGATAGAGATTGGCAAGGAATCAGCACTCTGAATGAAGAAATTGCTCCTTAACTCAGTCCAGAATGGCCTGCTTGTTATTCTAAAATTGTGCCCCTTGATCTCGACCACCTAGCTTGGGGGAGCACCTATCCTGCCTAACTGTGTGAAAATGTTACAAGATCACTCTTCTTCTAAACTCAAGAGCATAAAGGCCAGGTTCCCGTTTAAAGCCAGTTGAAAACCATATTTGTGTTTAACAGAGATGAACTTACATAACGCCTTCCACAGCCCCAGGATGTACCAAAACAGTTGACGTCACTTAATCCCTGCTTTGAAGTATAAGTCATTGTTGTTAATGTAGGAAAGGCCGTACCCAATTTGCGCACAGTAATCTTCCAGCAGGGAGATGGATAACCAGATAAACTTGTTTGAAGTTATAAAAGCAAAACAAAACTGCTGTCAGCATCCATGGAGGGAGAAACTGAGTTAATGGTCCAGACATTTGCTGGGGGAGAACCGCTGGATAAATTTGACAAACGGTGTTCCTGGCAAATTAATGTTAGGACCTCAGAAGAGATTTTTTGATTTGCACTTTTACAACGCAGCTAGCTAAACTGACTGCCTCGGGGGTACAAAAGACATGAGACTGCAGCCATTAGTCAGGCAAGGAGACAGGCTTGAAGATGGAGGCATCAGTCATAATTGCAGACTAAAGATCATTGCTGAGAATGGGAAGGGAATAGAGGTCATTGTCAGCTGCAGACACAACAGTTAGGGTTTCAGCAGGAGTTGGAGCTGTAGGGTCAGACAGAAGGGCTTGGAGGAGAGAATGGGGAGATGATTGAGGGTTGCAGAAACAGCTATCAGGTGTTGAGGTTGAGGGAGAAGGTTGGTATCACCAGCTACAGAGGTTGAAGAAGTGGATGATTGTGGTATGGGCTAGAGACTGGCTACAATCAGCTGCGGAGGTTGAAGGCAGCTTTGTGGATAGCACTAACTCTTTGGGTTTCCTGAGCTGTTTGAAACCTATTCAGTCATTGTTCAACATAAGCTGCAATTACATTGTAGTAGCCTGATTTCAAAATGTTATGGAGGAGCCTTGCCTCTCCAAGGCAAGACACATTGTGCTTCACTATCTGCCATCAAAGAATAATGGCAAACAGACAGGGATTATATTTCACAAATTTTAGGTTTTACCTCCTCAATCCATCCTTCTGTTCCCCCTGTTGTGCAGGGGATTATCTTTCCTTTAAATTATGTTTCCCCACGCTGGTCAGTGTCCTGTGAATCAATGCTGTACCCCCTCTGTTGCCTCAACAATAATCCAACAGTGCAGTCTAAACTGCGCAGCTAGCTGGGAACTCGCTAGGGATTCACAGTTTATCTCAAATTTATATTTCCTTCTAACTTCCAAAGTTCCTACGACTTTCTCTTTCCTGTTTAGCACACTTGAGATGATGCTTTTGTCATGTGAGAGAGTATCATCACTGGTTGGTTATCAAACCCCGATGACCTAGTTGTTTAATCAAGTGGGTGTGTGTGCATGTGATCCTTAGTCAGTGATTCCATCAGTTTCCACTGTTTAATGGTCTGTTCTGATACCACAGGAGTTTCCAAATGATTATGAGAACAGTGTGACTCTATTATCTCCCTGTCGCAGTTTAAAACCTAGCTGCCTCAGCAGTTTATGACACTCTCTCAATTCCATGGGCAATGGCTGTTGTCATCAAATAACACAAAAGCACACAACATAATGAACTGAATGCTCACAACAGGAAGGAGCAGATGAGAAATTGAACAAGCTTACTTCTAAAGAAATAATCAAAGGAAAGGAGAAGATGTAAAGAAATGAAATGGAGACACGATCAGATGAAAAAGGGCGAGGATTAGAGATTTACAAGAGGGAACAGAGGCAAGATCACTGCCCAACATCCAGAGAGGTGGAGAATAAACAGGAGGAAAAGGAAGTGAGGTCACAAAACACCAGGAGAAGAAAATGCAACTCATTTTTAAAATTGTTCATGGCATGTGGATACTACTAAATAGGCCAGCATATATTGCCCATCCTCCTTCAAAAGGAGGTGGTGGTGGTGAGCTGCCTTTTTGAACCATTGCAGCCCATATTGGGTAGGTTGACCCACAATGTTGTTAGTAAGGGAGTTCCAGGATTTTGACCCAGCTACAGTGAAGGAATGGTGACATAGTTCCAAGTCAGGATAGTGAGTTGCTAGGAGGGGAACTTGCAGGTGTTGATGTTCCCATGTATCAACTGCCCTTGACCATCTAGATGGGATAGGTCACAGATTTGGAAGGTACTGTCAAAGGAGCCTTGATGAGTTGTGTAGATGATGCACACTGCTGTTATTGTGCACGACTTTGGAGGAAGTAAATGTTTAAGTTTGGTGGAAGTATCAGTCAGGTGAGCTGTTTTGTTCTGCATAGTATTGATTTTCTTGAATGTTGTTGGGGCTCCAGTCGTCCAGGAAAATGGAGAGTAAACCATCACCCTGCTGACTTATACCTTGCAGATGGTGGGCAGGCACAGGGGAGTCAGGAGTTGAATTATTTGCTGTAGGATTTCCAACCTCTAACCCATAATATTTACTAAAGAATGTATTCACGCAGAACAAAATAGACTTGCAGAAAGGGAAATCCATCAGGGAGAGTATCAGCAAGTTCACAGCAGCAGACAGCTCATCATTAATATCTTTTGACATCAGCCCTCTGTCTCACGATTCATGGGAGAATTTTGCGATTCTTAGCTGAGTTGAATTTTGACTCTTACTGCACTTGATCAGCAGCTTTTAGAGAATGTTGATAGTGGGAGTGTGCTGTTATGAGATTGTTGATCTGAGAATGGACATGGGGAGGTGATCTCAAGTGGCGTTTCGCGATGCTTATTGCCAGTTATTGAGCAACGGGGAAATGTCTTACCAGTGCATTGCTAAAAAGTGCAAAAGAGTGCTAGTATTTATCCAGTGTTCAGCTATAGGAAGAGGGACAGTCAGGGATTTCCTGTTTATCAATTGTTCTTTCAGGATTTTCTGTGCAATTATGTAACTCAGGACAAGATCCAGTTCATTCAAAACTCAGTCCAGTAGTTCAGTCTACTTTTAATATGAAAGCAAGATACTGTGGATGCTGGAGATCTGAAATAAAATGGAAATTGCTAGA
The DNA here is from genome assembly GCF_030684315.1 of Stegostoma tigrinum. Classification (NCBI taxonomy): domain Eukaryota; kingdom Metazoa; phylum Chordata; class Chondrichthyes; order Orectolobiformes; family Stegostomatidae; genus Stegostoma; species Stegostoma tigrinum. The sequence goes on along the minus strand of NC_081364.1, from coordinate 65,580,242 downwards.
GAAACTCTGCAGGTCTGGCAGCAGGTGTGGAGAGGGGAAAACAGATAATATCTCAAGTTTCCAGCTCCTCTTCAGAACTTCTAAGTTTATTTGATATAGAAACTGTTCAGGAGTAACAGACATTTCTCAAATACTGTTTTTGTCAACCTGGGCATAGTGGTAGCATTCTCACCAAGGTCCAGGCACCACACCAAAGACTCATGCACATAATCCAGCTGAAACTTGTAGTAATTGCTGAGGGAATGTTGCACTGTTGAAGTTGCTGTTTCTAGCTGAGAAATTAAGCTAAGGCCCTGCCTGTATTGTCGAATAGATGAAAGAGAAGCAGCAGATGAGTCCCTCCAGTATCATAGCCATCTCACTTACCCCTCAACTAACACAATTGTTGGTCTGGTCTTTATCCAGTTGCTGTTTTTGGGATCTTTCTGAGCACGATATGCAGCCAGGTTTCCTATCACTGATGAGAATTCACTGACACTGAGGCTCTTTGAGATAACTTTAAGCTCTGAAAGTTGATATATAAATGCAAGTTTGTTATTTTTTCCTCACATCAGGCATTGCCTCACTATCCATAACCCATTCTGTCTCTGGTATCACTCTGAGCATGACATTCTGTATGACAGAGCACACCCTGTCCCAATAGCCACGCTGTACCAGACCACATTGTCTATTACAGAATCTGTGCCAGACCTGACCCTGTCCATCACCCACACTGTACCAGACACACTGTCTGTTACAGGATCTGTTCCAGACCTCACTCTGCCCAACACCCATTCTGTCCCAGACATCACCCTGTTCACTACCAGAACTATTGATGGTCAACAATGGAAACCACTTGAAAATAAGAGTTTTGGACGATTCAAGCTATTTTCTAACTTTCTATTGTTAAATCGCGTTGTAGCCAGTTTATTTAAGGATATATATAACTGAATATTCCTGTGTTTTTTCTTGTACAGACCCAGATTATATCAGCCTGGAAGAGCTGGAGAAAGTTGAAGGCCTTCTCTCCCATTTGACACGCGAATCCAAGCAGGCAGCATCTACTGCACTGGTGAGTACTACAGAGCTACCTGTAACCCCCTTGTGGCAGCAGTTGTGTGAAGCTTCACTTTCACTGACGTCAGAGCTTAGCAAACACTGGGGCTATCTTCCTATGTTCTAGGCCTCAGGATGTGGTGTGTGTTAAGTCTGAAGAAATGTACAAGCTTGAAAATGCAGACACTTCATTAAGAATGTAATAGACAATAGAAGTCAGAAATTACCTGCTCCCAGAGGTCAAAACTACATTGTCTGGACTCTTAAGGATTTCAGCCCAGCGGAGTAAACTACAAGACAACAGTGATCAGACTTCAGAATTGATTTATTCAGTACGAGATACGTGGAATCAACTGAAGTTATGAAAGGGGTTGTAAAAATACAGGTGTTTTTTTTTAATTGAATTTTCAGCTGTAGGAGAAGAGCTGCACACCTGATATACAGCAGCACTGTGAGGGTGAATCAGTTTAAGGTTTTTGAGAAAATTTGTAGCTTGGGTTCTTGATGCAGTGCCGTGTTCCAGATGCAATGCAACTGGTCAAACTACTCAACGTTAGGTAAAACACAATTTATTTAAGCACCATAGTTAGAATACAAACAAAAGGAAGAGCAATGTAGAATAACAAAACTATTAGAAAACCTAACAGAATAATTGATACATTACCTATTTCTAATTAACTGTTCTAATATAGTAACGTACCATACACATACTACTTGGCTTAAAGGCAAATTCTCATATGCTGTTCTCCAATCCAGGAGGAAAGAACATCAAGAGAAAATTCAGAGAAATTAGCAGCTAGGAGAAATTGACTGAAGCTTCTAACTCTTTTGAGACCCAAGGCTTTTGTGTTACTCAGAAACCCTGATCTGTGACAGCTGGCCACACCCATTTAGGCTGTTTAAAAAAAACACCAAGACTTCAAAAATTATTTATACAAGTGGTCTGGTAGTCAGTTCAATACCTCTTTCTTATAAACTCTTCAAAAAACCACCAGGACAAAAGTGACAGCATTGTCACACTGGAGTATCACAGAGTGTCTCAGTATCCCCTGCAGGATATCAGGTTGTCTCTGTATCTGATGGAGGGGCATCACAGAGTGAATCAGTATCTGATGCAGTGAGTTTATAGGAGTGTTTTCCAGCTCCTGGTGCAGCTCTTTTTTAAAGTAAATGTCCTACATTGTCTGTGCATTATTCCTGGAGATTCCTGACTGTGCTCATTTCAGCCGTTCTAATGTTTTGCACTCTGAGCCTGGCCCTTTAGATAAACCTGGAGTTTGATTTTAAAACTCAAACTACTTTTAAGCAGAGGTGAGGAGAGTCACCTTCTCAAGGATTGACTGAAAGTGATAGTGCAGATCTGAGCATGGAAACTGCACAGAACTTGTGCTGAGGGAATTGCGTCCGAATGAATAATTGACAGCACAGGCAATCAGTACTTCCCACACACTTTGCAGCTACTGACTCAGCAGCTTTTAACTCGACTGCAACCTCGCTGTGTCCTAGCTACCTGATCTTGTCAGTTCCACTAGCTGTGTGAAGAAATTGGGCTCAGTCTGATGCCTCTCGTGGCAAGCACATCAACTTTATGACTGCATAACTCCCCCTCACCTCCTATCAGTCCTCTGTCTAAAGTAGGTATGGCTAGGTGATGGCCTCATGGCATTATGGCTAGACTGTTACTCCAGAGACCCCAATGTTCTGTGGATGTGGATTTAAATCCCTCCACAGCAGATGGTGGAACTTGAATTCAATCTATCAGGAAATAAAAATAGGAAAGTGACCATGAAACCATTGCCGATTGTTAGTTAAATCCATCTGGCTCACTGATTCCTTCAGAGAAGGAAATCTTCCATCCTTACTTGGTCTAGCCTACACATGACTCCAGACCTACAACAATGTGGTTGCCAATTCTAAAAATTGTCTGGGCTACAGCACCAGCTAAATGACTGGATCAACATGTCTGGGAAGAAAATTCAATCAGAGCAGGACAACATGTATCACTTCAGCTAAATGCATCCCCATATTACCGCTCACTGTCTCCTCCACCCTCCCGCTTGCCCTTGCTCCCCACCACAACCCCTCTCTTAGCCCTCAGTCCTTCAAGTTAGTCAGCTTTGGAAGTAACAGGGACGTTGATGTGAAACTTAATGGCAGCAGTGTTGAGGGAGGGATAGGGACAGGCAATGTAATGAGGTGACACCACACCAGCTCAGACTGACAACATAACACATGGGGGAAGCATCCCTGATTGTTTTGAATCCACTGAACTGTCATTGGAGGACCAACCTGAGAAACTAACAGAACAATCAGTCGGAAAGCCACAAGAAGCTTGCCCAGTCTTTCACAGTTCCAACTGAAGTTATTGGTCATCTTGAATTACTAAAGGAAATTCACAGCCTCACGGCATTTTGTTCCAGTCAAAGCGAACTAATGGGAGATATTGGTGAATGGAAATTTGAACCCGACTGGAAAGGAACTGACCCCAGAGAGAGTCTGAGGGCAGAATCAGCCGAAGAGAGACTAATCTGCTGACATCTTATTGAGCTTGCCATGTGCTTAAGGAATACCCAACTTCATCCATAAGAGAGGAAAAGAAAATGTCCCTCTCTCTGTGCTCTGAACACAATGTCAGTAAGGATACTGTAGCTCTGCAAAATTAGAAACACGGAAAGTGGATCAAGAGTAAGCCATTCAGCTGTGCCTCCATTCAATATGACCATGGCTGACCATCCAACTCAACATCTTGTTCCCATTTTCTCTGCTTGCCTTTGATTGTTTCAGCCCTAAGAACTATATCTAATTCTGAGATTAATAATAGAGTGCATTTCACCTGGCAACCTCAGAAATGACCTGGTTGGTGACCCAAAATCCATGGCTCCCATCATCCATTGGGAAGCAAAACCTATTACACTGTTCAGAGACGTATCCCCAAGGTAGATATCTCAGTCATTGACACTATCTCAATGAAGCATGTTGAACATTAAGGGCAGCAAAAGGGCTACCGCTACCATTTACACAGTCATTAACCAGCAGCTCTGCAGTAACAGCTTGTCTGTAAGCAATACTGAGACATGACAACAGTCAAGAACAAGAGATGGCAATCAGCCCAAAGTTGCTAATTGCACCAGTATTTTGAACATGCTTTCATCGACCAGATTATTCTAATCTTTCTTCACCCTTGTCCAAAGTATGACCGCCCACAGCCCAGCTGGCTTTAAGTTACATTCACCTAATTCCTCTGTATTTGCTAACCTTTAATTGTCTCCTCATCCAGCAGCACCTCCATTTTTAGAATTCTAGTCCCTGTGTTCAAACTAAGCTCTGCCTCAGCGCTGTGCCCAGTATTGACTTCTTCAACTCCACAGCTTTCTGCAATCGCACATGTCCCATTCTGACCCTACCATGCCACTGCAAAATGGGATTCGTTCACTGTACTGACTGCAGTGAGTCAAAACAGCAGCTCAGCTCTACCTTCTCATTGCCAACTTAACGATGTGAAATAACCATCATTAATACTGACACACCGTATGTAAACAAAAACAGCCTCCTCTCACCATTCCCCCTATCATTGCCCTTCTTATTATTCCTCCCAATCATTGTCCCCTCTCACTATTATCCCACATTCAGTGCTGTCTACAATCACTTCATAATACTTGGAATGCCTTATGAAGATGGGTTAGATAGACTGGGCTTTGTTGCACTGGACTTTAGAACAATGAGCTGTAACAGTATTGGAGTATATAAGATCTTGAATGGTCTTGACAAGGCGGGCATAGAAAGGATTTTCCTCACATGGATCAGTTTAGAAATAGGGGACACTGTGTTAAAAATTAGGAGAGAGATGAGGATTTTTTTTTCTCCGAGAATTGTGCACCTTTGGAACATTTTCAAAAAGGTGGTTGTGATGGGCCATTTAAGATGGATTTGGATAGATTCTTGTTATGTTGGAGAATCCAAGGTTATTGGGATGGGAATGTGCAAATCAAAATGCACACAGGTCAGTCTTATTGAATGGTGCAGCAGGCTTAAAGGGCCAAATGACCTACTTTTCCTCCTAATTTTTATGTTTGTACATCTTACCTCAGTGAGTGCCCTCTCCAATGGCATCTCTCAATCATTGACCCTGACACCATATCCTGTTTAATAGTAACCCGTCATGTCAGCTGTTTCACTTACAGTATTACTCTTTAAAACAAACATTAGACTTAGTAAAGATGTGGAGAAAGGAGATCACGGAATCTTTGTGCTTCTGATTTTTCTGTTGGAACTGAGAATTTCATGTCCCTAATCTGTCCCATGTATAGGTCTCAGCGAAGTATCTTCACACTGTTCTCTTTTTCCCCCTCTCCCGCTGTGCCCCATGTGCAACACGACTCATTAGTCACTTAACATGGGTGCATGTGACCTTTGGGTACCTTTGAGAGTGTTTCCACTGGGTAGGATGGTCAGTGACTAGAGGACAACAGACTTTAAATAATTGGCGTAAGACAAGAGGCAAAATGTGAATTGGTTCTACACAATAAGTTGTTGTGATCAGGAATGCAGTGCCTGTCAAAAGCAAATTGAGTGTGTGAAAATGAAAGTTAGCTGGGTTGTGGGAAAGGAGCAGGGGAAAAGGTCTAAAGAATAGTTCTTTTGAAGAGTCAGTATGGGCACAATGGACCGAATGGCTGCCTCCTGCACTCTGTGATCCTAAGTCTTTGCCGGTCAACCTATTGGTTTCTGCATTACGAGTAAGGACAAAATATAAAAAAGGTATAAATAAACAAAATGTACAGAGTCTAATTTTGTCATCCGAGAAATACTACTTCTCAAGGAAACTGGGGTCACAGGTCATTCCCAAAATAAGAAAGAAAATTGATCGAGAGTAAAGAATGTCAATGTTATTTGAGGCAAACATGCTTATTATTTTGAAATTCTGTTTGATAGCTCTATCAGTGACTGATGGAAAGCATCATTTCTAGTCAGCCTGAGGAGCCTGGTTAACACTACAATATGGAGCACGTTGTAGGCCTTGTAACAAAACAATCTGAGGAGACTTGATAGCAATACAATATGACTTTGACAGCTACACTTGTTAAACCAGCTCCTTGTTTTTCTGAGTATTAAATATATTGACAGGGATTTATTGGCAGTCATTTTGAATCGTCATTTATCGAAATGGAACACATCAAAGCCAGTGAACTGTGCATAGGCACGGAGACTAGCAGGGGTATGGAAGACAGCTGGACAGTCAGTTCAACAGAAAATATTCCAGGATAGCATGCAGGGAACAAGCTAATAGCGCAGAATAGGTGAGTGCTCTGGGTTGAGTACTGGATCTGTGTTAATGAGTACTCTGTTGTTAATGAATACTCTGTGTAGGGAACTGGTCAGTGAATATAGGGACAGGCTGTATGCTGCAGTGAGCTGACTCTCATGCTAGATAATCTGTAAAGAAGGAATCTTTGTTGGAACTTATTTCTGAGTAAGACATAATGTGTTTTATCAAAGCAGGTTGGAAACAAAAGCATGTCAAAGATAGACAAATAAATCCATATTTGACACCAGTCTGTCTGCAGTGTTCCCCAGCAGCAGAATCCATTACCTACTACTTGGCATTCAACAGAGCAAGTTATGGCTCACAGCCCAAGTTACTGAAATCCTTAAAAGGAAGCAAAAAATCCAAATAAATATTTGATGTAGTGCAGTCAGAAATATTAAAAATCAATTGTATGTGCTGCTATTATTTTACAGATGACATCAGAGAAGTTTAAATAATTTGAAATACAATCGTTGAAGGATCATTAATGACACTAAAGATTTAAAAATAACTTAGCCTGACAAATAAACAGAAATTCTAAGCTTACAGTGAGTGATCCTTACCTTGCTCAATACACAGGAACTTTGTAGCTACATAGTGAGTAAACTACATGCTAAATAGACAGAAATTCTGTATGGTTACACGGTGGGTGATTCTTACCTTGCAGAGTAACAGGGAGCAGTTTGTGATCAGTGTGATAATTTGGTTAAGCTGCCAGGCATGATGTTTCTCAGTATGCCTATTTTAGAACCTTCGCTGACTTTTTCATTCTTTTAACAATCTTGGTTTGGAGCTATAAACTGGAAACTGTGAGCTGAAGAATCATTAGCCTCCGTTTCTACCACCTCCGGCGAAATGCCACCAACAGACACATATTCCCCACCTTCCTCAGGGTCCATTCCCTCAGGAACTCTCTGGTCTACCCTTGCTTCACTCCTAATACTCCCGACAGCTCTGTGGCACCTTCCTCTGCAACCACCAAAGGTGTAACACCTGTCCATTTACCTCTTCCGTCCCCACAATCTAAGGGTCCAAATATGCCTTCCAGGTGAAGCAGCACTTTACTTGCACTTCCCAGAATCTAGTCTACTGCATTGGCTGCTTACAATGTGGTCTCCTCTACACTGGGGAAGTGAAGTGTAGACTGGGTGACCCCGCTTTGCACTACATCAGTGATTTGCTTGTAAAAAAGACAGAGCTTCCAGTTGCCTGCCACTTAAACACACCACCCTATTCCCTTGCCAGATCTCTGCTTCATGCTTGCTGCAGTGCTCCAATGAAGCTCAGATTAAGCTGGAAGAGCAACATCTCATTTTTTACTTGAGGACCCTGCTGCCTTCTGGACTCAATTTTGAATTCAATAACTTTAGGGCTTGAGCCCTATGCCCTAGTCCCCACCCTCACGCACCAGGCCTTGTGATCACATAGTCAGCAATGACACACAATCCGTTGTTAGCCACTAACAATCTCCATTAACAGCTATTCACCCTACTAGTCAGATCATTATCAATTCCTTTGCCTGTCCAACTGCTCTTCTCTCTCTTCCCCTGCCCTATTTTCTGCATTGAAAACAACTTTTTCCCAGCTACCATCAGTTCTGAGGAAGGGTCACCAGACCCGAAACACTAACTCTGATTTCTCTCAGCAGATGCTGCCAGACCAGCTGATCTTTTCTAGCAATTCCTGTCTTTGTGACCATGTAAGAACACTGTACACAAGATGTACTGTATCATTATGTGCACCCCTCTCACTTTCATTGCAGAGCACTACAGCTGATATCCTGTATGTAACATTATCCAATCTTCCAGGAGTCTCACTTGTATATTTGCCAATCATGTAGGACTGAGAGGGGCCTGCGGTTCTGCCTTCAGGCAAGAGATAGCTCTTTGGCTACCGCAGGGATCTGATCTATCAAAACATTGTTACGGTGTAGAAAGAGGCCATTCACCGTGTCCTGACTCCACCAGCTGAACAACTGCCTTTTTTCTGTGCCCTTCCATATTGATTCTGTTTAAATAATCATCCAATGCCCACTTGAATGCCTGGGTTAAACCTGCCTCCATCACTTTCCCAGGCAGTAAATTCTAGACTTGAAACACTCATTGCATGAGATAAGGCTTTTCTCGCATCACATTCTTTTCATTTGTAAATTATTCTAAACCTCTGCTCTCTCATTCTTCATCTTTTTACAAGCAGGAACAATTTCTTCCTGTCTATCCTGTCCTTTTATGACCTTGAAAATGTTTATCAAATTACATCTTAGCTGTCTATTGTCTGAGGAGAACAGTCCCCACTGCAATGTGTTCTCATAATTGATGTTTCTTAACCTTGGAAACATTCTTAAAACATCTTCTGCAGTCTCTCCAATGTGTTGGTACCGTTCCTTTAGTGTGGTGCCCAGACCTGTACGCATTATTCCAGCTGAGCTCTCAAAAGTGTCTCGTCCATGTTTAGCGTCACATCTTTCTTTTGTATTCTGTGACCTTGTGTCTTTCACCCCTGTGATTCTATTGAAACGGCAGAACATAGCATCTCAGACGAGGCGGAAGAGTGGTGGAATGGTAGTTGGAGATTCATTGTCCAGAAACATAACCTTAAAAGAGGACATACATTTCAACAGCTGATCACACCCTTGAGATACCCTAAAATGTTTCACATCCAGTTATTTACTTTAAATTACAACTACTGTGGTTGGCACACAATGTTAAACACATCTGTAGAATAGAAGTTTGTTAATTTTGAGAGGTTTCTTCAAGGGACCCACAAACCTGAAAGGATTTACAGAGGACGGCTGTTTTTACGTGAAATATCAATGTGAGTATGGAAGACTGGGATTGGGCATTGACTGCTTGCTGTCTAGGTTGTCATCTCTTTTTGTCTCCTTGCAGCCCACCAGTGAAGAAGATCTGTGCCCAATCTGTTACGCTCACCCCATCTCTGCCATCTTCAGGCCGTGTTCACACAAATCCTGCAAGTAAGTCCAGTGCAATTAAACTTGAGTTTGAATCCCTAGTACTTAGACTTTGTGACAATGTTTATATATTGGATTCTCCCCAGACCCTACCATCAAGTGTTTAAGTCCTGCCCTGATTTGCCTTTCCAAAATATAGCACCTCACATTTAACTAAATGAAACTGCATTTGCAACTCTTCGGCCCATTAGTCCATCTAATCAAGGTCCCCTTGTACCCACCATTTGACCCAACAAGACTATTCCAGTGTTTATATCCCACATAGACCTCCTTCTAACCTCCTTTATCTGACTTGATGATCCTATCCTTCTATTCCTTTATCATTTAAAGAGCTAGTACTCCTTACAGGCATGTACAGACTTTATCCATATGGTACCAAGTTCCTCCTCCTAACTGTTCTTTGGTTAAGAAGCTTTCTCTGTGTTCTCAATTAGACTTATTTGTGAATATCTTATATTTATTATCCCTGATTTCGGACATGTCACAAGTAGTAACGTCTACTTTAACTTACTGAATATCTTCAGGATATTTAAAATCCGCCACCAGATGCCCTCCTCCATCACTCCAGCTTTCCCTTTGAGCAGAAATACCAAAATACATATCAGGAACAGAAATAGAACTAGGCCATTCAGCCCCTCGAACCTGCTCGACCAGTGAGATCATAGCTAATCTAATTGTAACCTGACATCCACGTTCCTGCTTACTCCTAATAACCTTTCATCCCCTTGCTTAATAAGAATCCACCTCTACCATAACTATTTAAGGACTCTGCTTCCACCACCTTTTCAGGAGGACACTTCCAAAGACTCATAATCCTCTGATGGGGAGCTTCAACAGTTCATCAACTTGACTAACACCTTTCACCCCAACCTCAAATTCACCTGGACCATCTCTGATACTTCTCTCTCTCCTTCCTTGACCTCTCTGTCTCCATCTCTGGTGACCACCTCAAAACCGATAACTGTTTCAAGCCCACCGACTCCCACAGCTAACTAGACTATACCTCGTCTCACCCACCTTCATGTAAGAATGCGATTCCCTATTTCCAATTCCTCCACCTCTGCTGCATCTGCTCCCAAGATGAGGCATTCCACTCCCGCACATCCCAGATGTCCTCTTATTTCAAGGACCGTAACTTCCCCCCGCTTCGGCGATCAAAAATGCCCTCAACCACATCTCTTGCATTTCCTGCACATCTGCCCTCACATCCCCTCACCCCAACAAAAATAAAGACAGAATCCGTCGTCCTCACATATGACCCCACTAATCTCTGTATCCAGCATATCATTCTCCGCCACCTACAATCCAAACCCACGAGCAAAGTGATATTTCCCACTCCACCACTATCTGCCTTTCATAGGGACCGCGGTCTCCGTGACTCCCTCATCCAATCCACACACCCCACCAGCCCTACCTTCCCCAGCACTTTTCCCTGCAACCGCGGGAAGTGCTATACCTGCCCCCACACCTTCCCCCCCCCCCACCTCCATTCAAGGCACAAACATTCCACATTTGACCTGCACATCCATCAACGTGGTCTGTTGTGTCCGCTACTCCCAATGTGGCCTCCTCTACATTGGTGAGACCAAGGGGAGACTCAGAGACCATTTTGTAACCATCTGTGTTCTGCATGTGACAAATGACAACACCTTAACATGGTCGCCAACCATTCAACTTCGCCTCCCACTCCCTGGGTGACATGTCCATCCTGGACCTCCTCCAGTGCCACAGTGACGCCACCCGGAAACTGGAGGAGCAGCACCTCATATTCTGCCTCCGAAGCCTACAGCCTAATGGCCTAAACATGGATTTTACCAGTTTCAAAATCTCTCCACCACCCCCCCCCCCCCCCCCAAGTCTCATCCAACACCAACCCTCCCTCTCATTCCCAGCACCTTGACCTGACACAACCTGTCCATCTTCTCTCCCACCTATCCACTCCTCCCACCTCACTGACCAATCCTTACTGCCTACCTGCACTCACCTATCACCATCCCACCTACTTTCCCCAGCCCCACCCCTCCTCTCTATTTATTTCCAAACTCCCTTTCCCCCTCCCCAATTCTGAAGAACGGTCCCAACCCAAAACGTCAACTTTCCTGCTCCTCTGATGCTGCCTGGCCTGCTGTGTTTCTCCAGCTCCACATTGTGTTGTCTGTGACTCCAGCATCTGCAGTTCTGGCTACCTCTATCAACTGTAATAGATACAAGCCTAGCCTGTCCAACTTTTCCTCAAAAAGGCAGCCCAAATATTCCAGGTATTATTCAAATAAACCTTCTCTGAACAGCCTCCCAAGACATTTCCTTCGTTGCTCAAATAAGGTGACCAGAACAATGCACAGAACTCTCAATGCAGTCTCACCAATGCTTAATATTATTGAAGCATAACCTTGCTATTTTGATTGATTTGCTGATCAAATTTCAAACACTTACTGCGGGGCTGTTTTCTGTGGACCAAAGTATTATTTGCTAACTCCCACAAATTCAGTATTTATGTTTTATATATTTTATTAATCATACCATCAGTTGCTATACACTTTTGAACCTTAGGAATAGAATGAGTCTTAATCATCATATGTTTACCAATTAACCAACTTCTCCTGTATTGGAACAAGAATCAATTCCTGAAAGCTGAAAAAGCTTAGGCAACAATGACAGAATACTTCTTTCCCTTCCTCTGCTTAACTCCATCACTATACTGCCAGTCACACTCAGGTGCTAAGTCATACTAAGTTGGCACATTTTCTATGTGCTTGAGGACTATGAGTCATTTAATCAGGGTCTTGCTACTACTGGTTCTTAATTAAGCTACTGTTCAACTGGAACTCAGGAAAAATCCCTGCTTAAAGCTGATAACCATAGAATTGAAACTGTTGATTTCAGGCAAAGAGCAGCAACCCGCTTAGTTTCTCCTGATAGTTGTAGCCTTTCTGTTACAGTTCATCCTTGTTAATGGTTATGGTTCAATATAATTTTAATGTAATTTCTCTGCTTTTGAATTTGATTCCTTTAGCCATGAATCTGTCTCTGATTTTGTTTTATCATGGACTTAGTAACCTGCATTGTGACTTTGTAAATCTGTATGTATTCCTGTTTACATTCTTAAATTCCAAGGAATGTGTGGCCACTTTATTTCTCTCAGCAAAATGCAGCACTGCACACTTGTCTAAAATCTGTACTGGGGAGTATAAAAACAGGCCTTTCGGCCAATCATGGCCAGCATTAATTGTCCTTGCCCTAACCTTCTCCATCTGATCAACGTCACCCTGTATTCCCTTCTCCCTCCATTGCTCCTCTGTATTCCTCTTTGATGTATTTATACTATTCTTCTCAACTATTCCCTGTACTAGTGTATTCTACTTTTCATTGCTCTTTAGGTAAGGAAGTTTCCTCCAAATTCTCTTGTGCATTTCTTATACTAGTAGCCTCTAGTCACACACTTCACAAGAGGAAACAGCTTCTCTCTGTGTCTGCTCTTGCCAAACCCGTAATAATTTTAAAAACTTGCATTAGAACACTCTTCAGCTTTCTCTTTTCAGGAGACCCAGTTACTGATCCTTCACAGGTAAATACAACCTTGCATTCTTTTAAATCTTATCCGTAATTAAATTAATCTTTTCATGCCCAATCTGCATTTATGAATGCAGTCATGAATTTATCACAGCCTTTAATGTTAATTATAACCTATAATTTGGTGCCATTCTTAAATATTGATATTGTAACTGTAGTCCCCAGATGGTTTGTGTAAATGATGAGCACTATCCTTAGGGAACATCACCTTCCACTATTGCCACTCCGTATACGTACCTTTTATCCCTACTCATTGTTTTCTGTTTTTTTTAGCTAAATGGCAATCTATTTTGTTCCATGTCTATTCACTCCTGCATGCTCTGATTGCTGTACTACATCAGTACTTTATTGAAGACCTTTATTAAATTCAACTGTATTATGTCCACTGCATTACTGTCATCTCACTGTTCCTATGAACAGTAACAGGATTAATATTTAACTCAAGTTTGTTTTCATGATTCAATTAGATCATGGCCAATCTGTATTTTAACCCTTATTTATTTAGTTAGGTTCTGCAGTCTTAGAGCTTTGTTAGGCAAGTGTTCTATCAATTTTAGACTTGAAATTTTAACTGACTTCTAGCCTCAATAGCATTGGGATAGAGTTCCAGTTTTGCACTGCTCAGTCAATAACTGCTCCCTGAATGGACTGGTTCTAAGGCTACATATCCTTATTCCGGACTGTCCCATCAAAGGAAATTGTATCTCTATCTACCTTATTAAATCCTTTAATCATCTAAAGTAACTTAATTAGACCACTTCCTAATCTTCCTTCTATACTCAAGGCAGTATTTATCCAGTTGTGTAATTTTTAGCCTCAAGACCATTCTGATGAATGTTCAGTCACAACTTCAAAGAATTAGTAAAGCTGTCAAGCAACAAATCGCCTTTTAGATTCTGGGCTGGCTGTACTTTGTTATATTTTTAATATCCACAGTGTCTTTCCATTACATTTTAGACCTTGAACATTTAGTTAGGGTACTCCGAAACCTCTACTCCTGGTTTCTGCAGCTGTGTCTTAACCTTACAATCCAAGCACCAGACTGGACTCTCTGTTACAGCTAAGGACAGATCATTGTACTGTACAATCTTGTCTCTGTGCTGTTGTACCATAAACCAGCACTTTCAGTGACACATCCTACAATACTCCACATCCACCCTGCACCACCTATATATATCTCATTCATTGCAAAATCCCATTTTGTTTATGGTGTGGTGCCTTACTGTGGCTTTAACCTTTCAAAACCATGGTGTTTTATCAGTTGTAAGGCAGGTAGATGATAGCAGCTGCCCACCACACTAACTCTCAGTTGAGATATGACTGACTGATCCCATTGTCATCTCAGGTTTAGATTAGATTCCCTGCAGTGTGGAAACAGGCCCTTCGGCCCAACAAGTCCACACCGCCCCTTGAAGCATCCCATCCAGACCCATCCCCCTACAGCCCACACACCCCTGAACACTACAGGCAATTTAGCATGGCCGATCCACCTAGCCTGCATATCTTTGGACTGTGGGAGGAAACCGGAGCACCCAGAGGAAACCCATGCAGACACAGGGAGAATGTGCAAACTCCACACAGACAGTCACCCAAGGCTGGAATCGAACCCGGGTCCCTGGCGCTGTGAGTCTGTAATGCTAACCACTGAGCCACTGTGCCGCCCAAAAATAAAGTGCTTGAGGAGCTCAGCAGGTCTGGCAGCATCTGTAGTCTGAGTGTGACCTGTATCCTTCATATCAGGGGAAACCCCAGCTGTGCCCACTTCTCTGGATCTCCAGACGAGGGGTGAGGATACTGAACTACCAACTTGCTGATTGACCCCACGTCCCCTACTTTCTCCCCATCCCTGCCCCCCCCAGTGAAACCAATGGTTGTCATCCCAGTATTTTAAAGGAAGTTCGCGAGGACATTGCTGATGCCTTATCGATAACCATCCACATTACTCCTGTAAATAATTGTGGTCCCAGCACTGAATTCCAGTGGTACTCCAATAGTTACCGTTTGCCATTCTGAAAATAACCCTCCATCCCAAATCTCTTGTCTTCTATTTGTTATTCAAACTTCTATCTGTGCTAATGTACTACAGTCAACACCATGAGCTCTTATTTTGTTAAGTTGTCTAATCGTACAGTGTAGAAAGAGACTTATACCATTCCATACTAATAAAAAAAACCCTCAACTCTTTTCTCCATGCCTGTTCTTTCAAAGAGTCACAATTCCCTGAATACTTAGTTTTGAAGTGCTTTGATCTCCTTGCAAACATATCTCTATAATGGCTATAACATCACACCCATTAAATTCTATTTGTGCTGTTCATTTATTTGTAAGTAAAGTTCTCCTTTGCCTGTGAAATATTTTGTGATATTTGGAAACAGTGAGAGTCCAGCTTTTCTGAAGGTTTGCTTCTCCTGCACAGGTTTTACAATACGGGGTGAGAAGGACTGGGCACACAGGAAGCAACTGGGATTAGTCTTTGTGGCAGTAAAATTGGAATATTAATCAGGACTTATTACTGTTTTCTCTCCAGGGCCTGCATCAACCAGCATCTGATGAACAACAAAGATTGTTTCTTCTGCAAGGCCATGATCACTGCAGTGGATGATTATACGAAACCATCCTCCTCCTAATTGCCATTGACCCTCCTTTCCAGCACTAAGGAGAAGGGATGCTGCTTCACAACATGGGGGACTGCATCATACAGGGATCTGAATGATCAATATCCAATGTTTACAAGAGGGAATGATCCTTGGTGATTCATTGAGCGGGTGATATGCTTGTTAGACTGCTATTGTGTTTCAAATATTGATTGCTTGAGACTGAGACTGACGTGTTCTGAAGGGCAATTAACGGATTGGATTTCACTCTATCCTGTCAACCACTAACACAGATGTTGTGTCTTAGCTATGACTGCCACCCTGGGTCCTAATGCCTATCCCCTGAACCAGCTCATGAGACTCAAACTGGGGGTCAGGTTTTAGAGCAGTAGGAGAGGAAACAGATATTTATGTGCCCCTCTGTACTGTTCTGTGTCAACAAGACACTGATTGGGGGTTGGAAGTATAAGTTAGTTGGCCCCAAACTGTAAGGGGGACATCCTTCTGTCGACAGATCCTTTTCAAGTTCCTGAGAACTCGCTGGATCCTTTTCGTTTGCCATTAAGGTTTTTGTTGGGAGCTTTTAAACACCAAGAAAATTCAGATTTATGTTAATCGGCTGCATTGTTTGATGCCCTGCTTTGTGGTGGATTTTGTTTTATTTTTGTCGCCGTACATTCTTAAGCCAGAAAGTCAGAAAATCATTTCCTCCAACCTCAAAAGATTCTGCAAAGCATCCTGAGTTGTTCAAGATCCTACATGGGAAATGTTTCCCTCCAATTCTTGCCCATCTAATTGCTTTGTAAGGGCTGGTTTCTACCAGCTCAGGCCCCATTGTAATGGGGCTGAGGTTTGCCCTTTAATTTTGCCATGCTTGATATCCAAGACCTGGCTTACATAACTCGCATTGACACTACAACTTGCTGGAGTTCAGTAGCAGCACTGACGTGGTGTTAGCAAACCTTACCTGTAATTTTAGTCCTTCTCATCTATATCCCAGACACAGCACTCAAAACGGCCAACCCCAAAACTCCACTGCAGTTCCTGTGCCAAAATGTTTCCTCACTTCCCATCTCTTGCCATCTATAAGCCTTCAGCTTTAATTTGAAGAAAGGTTTACCTTTAGACCTGGAGCTGGTTTGAATAATTTGAGTCAGGGAGGGCCTTTTTACTTCCAGAAGCCGGTCAACTAATGTAGTGATTACATTCAGTCACATTTTGTTTACAGTATGCAGTACAGCAGAAATATTGCTGTCATTATAGTGAGGTTTTCACATCGATCTGATTGCACTAAGGATTCTGTGTCTACAATGGCATTGAGGTCCAGGAGATCTTAAGCCAAAATATGCTGGAGGTTTCATCAGTTTTTTGTGATTTATTTATGAGACTCCCAAATCCCTCTGTACTGTGGTATTGTGAAATGTGTTAGTGGCTAAGATTTGGTTTTAACCAGTAAGCTCTGAACATAAAAATGAACAAGTTTGTTAGAGGAAGTAAGCACAAGGGGAGTGAGAAACTTGTCAGCACTGTTGCTCTCAGCAGTGTTCGGACACTAATTACCCATGGAGGTTGTGCCACTTTCTCCTGTTCGTAGCTTTGTGACCAACTAGAGGTACAAACACAGTGTGAAAGTTCTGACGATGAACAGTGACTGCTGACTCTCGATCCTAACGCTCTCTCCTGCTTCCCGCATCAAACCCAACAGAAGACCCCATTCACATAAGGAACTGGCAACAAACACTCTCCCAAAGTCACCAGCACACAGTCAGTCAGCCCAGAACATGCACTTTACCAGGACTGACCTGGCCATGCACTCAAATACGTATGTTTCATCATGGGTGAATCAAATGTTGCAGACCACTCTGTGATGCAGCCTTATACCAGAAGAGTTTTAAATACACTGTTGATGGTCCTCTTGCTCCATCACTATTTGGAACTATGGTTATAGCAAATTGGAAACTAAACTTTGCAGAAGTGTGTGTGTATGTGTGTTTAGTTGAGCAGCTGCCTTGTTAGCTATTAAAATCCAGCAGAACCAGGATTAAGTATAATTGTGCATGCAATATTCTGTTATCACAAACACATTCAAATAATTTGCAGGTTTTAGGAAAAGGTTGAATACTGTGACTAGTGTGTGCTTCCAATATAAAAACATATGGAGTTAACATGTTGTGAACTTTTCGTCCCTACCCAAAAGCCCTTTCGTTAATGGTTCAGAACTTAGTTTATTTTTACAGAAGAATCCACAACCAGTCATTTCAGTTGCAATTATACAGTGGGATGTTATTTGTATTAGTGAGAAAAGATCTGCAGCGGTAAGGCTTTAGCTCCACCTCACTGAAATTGAGTGCAGTGTGAGAAACCAACGATCCCTGCTTTTTCTACTGTTAGTGGGAGCTGTGGAGTGAATGAAGCTGCTGCTTGTGATGAATTCTTGACGGAGTTTAAGTGCACACCTGAGCATTAAAATGATTTATGCGTCTGTCTGTTAGGCTGTCGCACTGTTTGTACATCAAACGTTTCTTCAGTCTCCTCTGCTACTCCTTGGAGCAATCAGGCTGTATCTCCAGCAGCCAGCCTCAACCCCCTCAGCCTTAGAACATAACAGCACAGCCCTTGATGTTGCGCCGATCTGTGAAACCAATCTGAAGCCCATCTAACCTACACTATTCCATTATCAGCCGTATGTTTATCCAGTGACCATTTCATTTAAAGGCCCTTATTGACAATTCTACTGCTGTTGCAGGTAGGGCATCCCACGCCCTTACTACTCTGAGTAAAGAACCTACCTATGACATCTGCCCTATATCTATCAGCCCTCATGCTAGCAATCACCAGCTGAGGAAAAAGGCTCACTGTCCACCCTAGCTAATCCTCTGATCATGTTTCTATCAAGTCGCCTCTTAACCACCTTCTCTCTAACGAAAACAGCCTCAAGTCCCTCAGCCCTTCCCTCCATACCAGGCAACATCCTGGTAAATCTCCCCTGCACCCTTGCTGTAATGTGGCAACCAGAACTGTACGCAATAGTCTAAGTGCGGCCGCACCAGAGTTTTATACAGCTGCAACGTGACCTCATGGCTCTGAAACTCAATCCCTCTACCAATAAAACCTAACACACCGTACGCCTTCCTAACAACCCGGGTGGTAACTTGCAGGAATCTATGCACGTGGACACCGAGAATCTTACCATTAGCCCAGTACTCTGTATCTCTGTATTCTTGTTACTCCTTCCAAAGTGAATCACCTTACACTTTTACACATTAAACTCCATTTGTCACCTCTCAGCCTAGCTCAGCAGTTTATCTAGGGATAATGGGAACTGCAGATGTTAGAGAATCCAAGATAAAGTGTGGAGCTGCATGAATACAGCAGGCCAAGCAGCATCTTAGAAGCACAAAAGCTGACGTTTCAGGCCTAGACCCTTATCTATGTCGCTCTGTAACCTGCAACATCCTTCTGCACTATCCACAATTCCACAAATTTACTAATCCATCCTTCTACGTACTCATCCAGGTCATTTACAAAAATGACAAACAGCAGTGGCCCCAAGACTGATCCTTGCAGTACACCACTAGTAACTGAACTCCAGGATGAACATTTCCCATCAACTACCACCCTCTGTCGTCTTACAGCTAGCCAATTTCTGATCTAAACCGCTAAATCACCCTCAATCCCATGTCTACCTATTTTCTGCAATAGCCTACTGTGGGAACCTTATCAAACACTTCACTGAAATCCATATACACCACATCAACCGCTTTACCCTCATCCACCTGTTTGGTCACCTTCTCAAAGAACTCAACAAGGTTTATGAGGCACAACCTACCCTTCATAAAACCGTGCTGACTATCCCTAATCAAATTATTCCTTTGTAGATTATTATAAATACCCAAAACCGAAGTAAGGCTCACTGGTCTGTAATTACCAGGGTTGTCTCTACTCCCCTTCTTGAACAAGGGGACAACATTTGCTATCCTCCGGTCTTCTGGCACTATTCCTGTAGACAATAACAACATAAAGATCAAAGCCAAAGGCTCTGCAATCTCATCCCTAGCTTCCCAGAACATCCTAGGATAAACCCCATAGGGCCCAGGGGACTTAGCAATTCTGGAAAGTGTGAAAATAGATAACACCACCTCCTTATGAACCTCAATCCCGTCTAGTCTCATAGCCTGTATCTCTGTTCTCAACAAGGTTGTCTTTTTCATATGTGATTACTGACGAAAAATATTCATTTAGTACCTCTCCTAATTCTGCGGACTCCACGCACAAATTCCTACTACTGTCCATGACTGGCCCTAATCTTACTCTAGTCATTCTTTTATTCCTGACATACCTATAGAAAGCTTTAGGGTTTTCCTTGATCCTACCTGCCAAGGACTTCTCATGTCCCCTCTTGGCTCCTCTTAGCTCTCTCTTTAGGTCCTTCCTGGCTAACTTGTAACTCTCAAGCACCTTAACTGAGCCTTCATGCCTCATCTTTACATAAGCCTCCTTCTTCCTCTTGACAAGAGATTAAACTTCCTTAGTAAACCACAGTTCCCTCGCTCAACCACTTCCTGCCTGCCTGACAGGTACATCCTTATCAAGGACACGCAGTAGCTGTTCCTTGAACAAGCTCCACATTTCAATTGTGCCCAGCCACTGCAGTTTCCTTCCCCATCCTATGCATCCTAAATCTTGCCTAATCACCTTATAATTGCCTTTCCCCCAGCTATAACTCTTGCCCTGCGGTATATACCTATCCCTTTCCATCGCTAAAGTAAACATAACAGAATTGTGGTCACTATCACCGAAGTACTCACCTACCTCCAAACCTAACACTGGCCTGGTTCATTCCCCAATACCAAATCCAATGTGGCCTCACCTTTTGTTGGCCTGTCTACATACTGTGTCAGGAAACCCTCCTGCACACATTGGACAAAAACTGACCCATCTGAAGTACTCGAACTATAGCGCCTCCAGTCAATATTTGGTAAGTTAAAGTCCTCCATAAAAACTACCCTGTTACTTTCGCTCCTATCCAGAATCATCTTTGCAATCCTTTCATCTACATCTCTGGAACTTTTCGGAGGCCTATAGAAAACTCCCTTGAACCTCACAAGTAAACATCCCTATTAAGTCAAGCTCTCTCAAGCCTTTTAACACTCTGGTCTTAAACATCGCTTACACTTTGGGATTTTCTATTCTAAAATATGAAACCAGTTATTTGGAAAGTTACCCAAATGGGACAAACGCACTATTCAGACTTGCAATTCATTTACCTTCTGGGTTTTGAACAAAAAGTTAATATATTTTTTTTAAAAATCAGTGCATTCAATGACACTGCTTCTGCCTTCAGGATATTTTCAACAGCCATCAAGAATTCAGCAACTCTGACTTACACTTCATTGAGCCACCAGCACCTTCATGTAACTGAAACAGCACTGAATGACATTTTCATTAACACAATAACCAATTTTAGAAAACAACTGGGGGCAGATTTAATTCAGTGTTGTGTGAAAGTTGCAAGCACCTGGCTCATGGCATCTACCAGCTGAGCAAACTCTTTTTGTTTACAAAGAGCACGATTTGAAGTGGGTTTAGGACATATATAGACAGCCAAAACAAAGATAGCAATCCCATTGGGATCTGGACAAGTCTACAAGACTGTATTTGAATAAAATTCTCAACAGTCCTCAAGTTAAAAGTACAACAGAAGGCTTCGCTCGCTTGCACTTCCAGCAGCCAATTCCATACCTAGTCCACAAAATGAATTTTAGTCAAAATAATACCTTCCAAATGAAGCAATTCTCTAATCCAAATTCAAGTTGTGTTTATAGGAAACCAACATTTTTGTTCATTTAAATAAAAAGTTGGAACATCTGAGAAACTGACTTGGAGCTCCCACCGTTATCATTGGTCACTGACTGAGTAACTGCTTACATTTTAAAACACGCCAGACTATGTTGGCTCAAGAAAGGATAATATAGGGGAGTAAAGGGGCAGCGATCTCAGCTTCCAGCGGTCACTGCCCAACCCTGATATTTATTCTCAGAAACAGTCCACCAAACCCAATAATAGCCTTGAGCGCAACAGCAGTACAGTGAAAGCAAGCTGGTAAGTGGGTGTGATGTTTCATCAGCTTTGCCTCATAATTCCATAAACCGATCAAGCTGCAACTTCAAGACAAAGGATGTTTACAAAAGTTATTTTGAAGATATCACATCAGACTGAAGGAGGAATTCCAGAGGTAACTTACAACACTGACCATATGCCCTTTGTGAATGAGGGGCTCGATACAGTCAGCGCATGGACCTAAATCCAGAAGACACAGTACATTAAACTATGTACTGTGAGGCACAGCTGTTCCAAGGAATGTTTTCAAAGCCATCCTCCAATACAATAAGGTGTGCCTAGATGCTGAATCCAATACTATACAGAAGACCCATTCCCCTCAGAGCAACCATCAATAATTACAATCAGGAAATACTTTTGGGAATCAAACTACAGCCAATTCAGGCTGTACTGCCCTCAGACACATCAATGAAAGACAGGAGCTACAACTAACTTGTCACAGTGCAAGTTCAGTTGCTGGAGGGGAAAATTAATGAAGTATCAGGACCCTCGTTGTTGACTTCATCAGCAGCTCTGTTCTATCCACTGATAATCAGTATAGATCAGTCCTTTAACTTGCACTCTGGACTTATGTCCTTCACAAGGTCAGTTGCCGTGACCTACATGATTATCCTTGGTTCAGGCACTGAGTCAGCAATGGATTTATGAGGTAGAACGTTGGCTCCATTCAGGTACAGCTCATCTTTCACAATCACATCCTCTCCCAGGACTGCAATATTCTCCATCCGCACCTGGAAGAGAACAAGACAACAGTCAGCCCAGACATTGTCAAGAACAATCTAACATTTAATTACACAGGAACCCAAGAAGGACATTCAACCCTCAAATACATTGTTATTCAATGAGATTAAGTATGACTGCAACCTGACTCAGTAACAAAACGTAACAGATTTAAAATTAACAACTGATCTCGTGTCAATTGCTATTTGTGGGACAACTTCCAAACCTCTACCACACTTGGCACATACTTCACTCCTGAAAAGTGTGAACACAAGAACTAGGACAGGAGTAGGCCATCCGGCTCCTCGATGCTATCCCACCATTTAATAATATCATGGCTGATCTTTGAGACTCAGCTCCACTTAGCCGTCCACTCACCATAACGCTTAATTCATTTACTGTTCAAAAATTTATCTAGTTTTGCCTTAAAAAAATTCAGTGAGGTAGCTTCAACCACTTCACTGGGCAGGGAATTCCACAGATTCACAACCCTTTGGGTGAAGAAGTTCTTCCCAACCTCAGTCCTACATCTGCTTCCCTTTATTTTGAGGCGATGCCCTCTTGCCCTAGTTTCACCTGCTAGCAGAAACAACCTCCTTGCCTCCACTTTATCTTTTCCCTTCATAATCTGATATGTTTCTATAAGATCTCCCCTCATTCTTCTGAATTCCAATGAGTATAATCCCAGTATATTCAGTCTGTCTTCATAATCTAACCCTCTCAACTCTGGAATCAACCGAGTGAATCTCCTCTGCACGCCATCCACTGCTAGTATATCCCTTCTCAAGTAAGGAGACCAAAACTGCACACAGTACTCCAGGTGTGGCCTCACCAGGACCCTATACAGCTGCAGCATAGCCTCCCTGTTTTTAAACTTCATCCCTCTAGAAATGGCAGACAAAATTCCATTTGCCTTTTTAATCCATCTGCTGCACAGCAGCGTGCTACAATTTTTTAAAACACAGACCATTTTGTGGCTCCAATTTTTTTTTAAACCAATGCCCCTTAAACCAATGGCAAAAATTTCTCTATCTACCTCAACAGGTTTCCTTTATATGTCAAAAACTTCAATCAAACTAGTCTCTAACCTTCTAAATTCCTGGAAATACCACACCCTAGTTTGTGTAATTTTGCTGCACTGTCCTTCCGACAGGCCCAGTATATTCTACCAAAGGTGGTGATGCCCAAAACTGCTCACAATGACTAAAGGTGTGGTCTCAAGAAGGTTTGTGCAAGATTGAAATATGACTTCTACACCATATATTCTAATCCTCTAGATAGAAAGGCCTGCATTCCTTTTTTTAAAACAAGTTATTTCTGTGTCTGCTCATTATGGATCTCCACTTTCTTTTAGCTTTCTTTTCCCAAAAAGTCTACCATGTTCCATCTTTTTCGGTTCAAAGTGAGCAATTAGACACTTGCCAACGTCAGGTTGGTCCATTTACTTAAAATTACAGAAGCATTATCAGATTATGTTTTCATGTACACCAATTCCAAGAAATTGAATAGCTCAACCCAGTTTTTTAAAGGAATTTAATGAGGACATTGCTGATGCCTTATCTATAACCGTTCAAATTTCTATTGACTTAGGAACCTTCCCTTTGGATTGGAAAATTGGATAAATCACTTGTTACTTAGGGGGGATAAAAACAAAGGGTAGTAAAACTCTCCTCCACGCATTTTAATTGATGTGAGATCAATTGTTAAATTGAAGTATGTTTTGATAGGTTTTATTAACCAAAGTTCCCACCCACACTTTTTTTAAAGAAGTGATTAAGAAAAGCCCATTATCCCCTCAGGTAAGTCAGACATGATCTCATTAAATGGAGGAACAGACTTGAAGTCTAAAAGGCTTCCATATGTTCCCAAGACAGGTCCCTCATTAACATTAAATCAATCTGATGGTTTTGGACATATTCAAGGTGACGGACACAGCCCGAGCATATGTGAATAGTTTTGTTCCCTCCAGTTCATTTGCACCCAGAAAACAGCTCCTCAGTTTCTGCACCGTGCGTACGTGACCCAACGATTAGCCTTTAGAGTGTGAGCAAGCTTGCTCGCTGTCTTTGGTCTGCCAACCAGCCATTACTGAGCAGCACAACATAAGGGCCTGGGACCATAATGCTGCAAGCTGTGCAGACCTGAAAATTAACTAAGAAATTCTCTCTGTGAATATATTCACAGCCAGAAAATACTCAGTACACAGTCAGGGAACAGAGAAAGATTCCTTGCTGTTCTCTCTCATTCCCACCTCTCCAGCCCCATTATCTTCCTTCTCTCTGATACTGCCACCAACATCCCTCACCACTAAACTGCTCATACCCACTCCATCAGTACCCTCCCTTATTCCTCCACATGACATACCGCCTCCCCACTCACCCACTGTCCTACATCCGAGCTCCAGCCAATGATACAGGACTCCAACCAGGAGTGTGAGCGAATCCTGGAGCCCTTTAGGATTGTGCAGCGTTTTATCCGCACTCCATCGTCAATCACCACTTCAGGGCCAATTGTCACATTTGGACCAATGGAACAGTTCTCTCCAATCTGTGCTGTTGGGTCCTAGTGGAGAGAATTGACAGTGAGTCTCAGTCTGCAGGAGACAAGTTCACAATATGAATGAACATTGGGGCTGAAATACAATCAGGAGCTCACATAAGGCCGGGTCACAGATCTAGCCTACACAGAAATACAGAAGTCTCTTATCAGTCACCTGTAAAAGGTCTTTGGCCAGTCCCAACTCTAAACCTGTAAATCAGCTCCACGTGACGCTATCACTCAGACAAGAGAAGCAGGGCCACTGCTGGATGTGGAGGTCAATAGTAAGTAGGAGGGGATATTCAGAGCTCAGACCTGAAGAATAATGATCGAACAGTTTCAGGAGATATTTATACTCCACTTGGCAGTGCAACATCCACTCTGGGGAGTGCTTGATTTCCTCAGTATTAATGTCCCTCAATGCGAACATACAGTATTGCCAAACAATTCTTCCTCAAACCCTAAGTGGCATTGTCACATCAGTATGTCACTCTAACTGCTTTTACCATTGTTGCCTCCATTTGGAGGAGTGTACACACCATCACCATCTTGTTTTTTAGAATTAGAGTGTGCGCACCTTGGAACCTGCGCAACAGGAGCCTCGGCAGGACCTGCCTTGTAGATTTAGAATCAGCAATTCATCAAGTGGCGACAAAGCATCTGTTGGTAACAGCTGAACTGCTCTCATTAAAGTCCTTTAGGGAAAGGAATCAGCCACTCACATCCACTCAGGCCTGCGTACATCAGTCCCACACTAATGTGGTGGACTTCCAAATAACTGAACAAGTCACCCCTTGTGTGGACCTAGATGTCAATAAATGTCAGCTTTCCCAGCAACATCCACATTCCCCAAATCATTATTTCATTGGCTTTCTGATTGGTTAAAAAAAAGGCTTTCTAATCATTTTAAAACTTGCTTGTTTTCTAATATTCAGGGTACACCGAGACTAAACAAACAGGATGGGGTAAAATTTACTGCCAGAGTCGTAAAAACTCCATCTGCTTCACTAGTGCCCTTTAGGGAAGGAAATCTGGCCTACACATGACCCCAAACCCCACAACAATGCTCTCTGATATGATCTAGCAACATGTTCAATTCTATCCAAGATAATAATTCACCAATACATTCTCAAAGGTAATTAGCAATTGGGCAATAAAAAGCTGGCCCAGCCATTCAAGTTCATACTGGGGAGTTTAGTCGAAAGAGGGATTCATTTTGGGACTGTTTCTTACTAACGGTTATATTGCACCACCCAACCATAAGAATGTGCAAGTCTGAAATACAAACAAAGTGCTCAATAATAGCAGGTTTGGCAGTGGCTGTGGAGAGAAAAACAGATTTACATTTCAAGTACCATGACTCTACAGACTGTGTGGTTTTAACTACAAAGGTAGTCAGCTCTGGGAGACTGATGTTTCTTAGACCCAGCCCAGGTTGGGTTCCACTGACTACAGGCCAGTCAGTCTAACCATGTGGTAGGGAAACTGTTGGAAGCAATTCTGAGGGATAGAATTAATCTGCACTTGAAGAGGCAGGGATTAATCAAGAACAGTCAGCATGATTTTATTAAGGGGAGGTCATGTCCAACTGATTGTCTGATTGACTTTTTCAGAGGAGCTGACCAAGTCTGTAGTTGAGGGCAATGCTTTTGATGTCATCCAGTTGGACTTCAGCAAGGCTTCTGAAAGTCTCACATGGGAGAGACTGAGAAAAAGTAAGAACTAACAGGATCCAAAGAAATTTGGCAAAGTGAATCAATAGTTGGCTGAGAGGCAGGATGCAGAGGGTAATGGTTGAGGTGTGTTCTTGTGACTAGAAGTCTCTGTCCAGTGGAGTCCCACAGGAATCAGTGTTGGGGCATTTGCTGTTTCTGGGTTCTATAAATGATTTAGATGCAAATGTAGGACAGGTGAACAGTAAGTTTGCTGATGATGGGAAAAATGATTGGGTAGTAAATAGTTGAGAAGAATAACCTTTAGATTATAGAAGGATATAGATGAACTGGTCAGATTGGCTGATCAGTGGCAAATGGCATTCAATTCACATGGTGTGAGGTGATGCATTTGGGCAGGACAGACAAGGCAAGAAAATACATAATGAATGGCAGGACCTTGAGGAGCACAGAGAAACCTTGGTCTGCATGTACACCGGTCTCTTAAGGTATCAGGACAGGTGGTTAAGGCAGGAAATGGGATACTTTATTAGCTGAGGCATTGGGTTTAAGAGCAGGGAGGTTACGCTGCAACAGTGCAAGATATTGATTAGTGGATTGTGTGTAATTCCGGAATCTACATCACAAGAGGGATGTGATAGCACTGTAGAGGGTGGAGAGAAGATTGACCAGAATGTTGCCTGGGCTGGAGAGTTTTAGTTCCGAACAGAGTTTGTACAGACTGGGATTGTTTTCCTTAAATCAAAAAGGAGACCAAGAGGGAACACGGTTGAGATACATAAAATTATGAGGGGAATAGACAGGGTAGATAGGAAGAAATTTTTCACATTTCACAGGGATCAATGACCAGAGTGCACAGATTTAAGGTAAGGACAGTAGGTTTTGAGAAAATGAGAAGAAAACTTTTCACCCAGAGGATGATGGGAATCTGAATCTCACTGCCTGTAACGTGGTAGAAGTAGAAACTCTCAAACATTCAAAAAATATTTAGAAGTTCACTTGCAATGCAGATGCTAAGGCTATGGGTCAAAAGCGGGAAAATGCAATTAAAATAGTTCAGTGGTAGTTGACCAACATGGATGCAATGGGCTAAACACCCTCTTCTGTATTGTCTATCATAAACATAACAAACTCTACCACAGATCCTTTTGCAATTTTGACTATTTTTGTTGCAAAGAGAACTGCAGAAAAATAATTCCATATTTGGTTTGTGAAATCCCAGAATGTCACAAAGTTAAAGTGTCTTAGCCGAAGGCCTTCAGAAGAATAAAAACTGGACCGTCACTGCCACCTGCTGGGGGAAAGAAGAAAATCACCACTTCCTGCAGGCCCACAAGCATGAATATACCAAGACCAGCAACTTGTAAAGATTCTCAGCAAACCATCAACTGTGGTGAATCCAAAAAGATCCAGTTTGGAACACCATTTGTATACCACGTATGGTCACAGAGGAAGACCCACTTGATCAAGGTGAATTGATTTGAAATTCTGCTCAGAAAATACGCACTTCAGAATTTCACATACACAATCACACAACATCCAGCACATTTATGCCCACTAAGAGTTTTGGAGGTACTCCCCAGGCCTTTCCCCAGAGTGCAGCAATTTCTCAAAATATTTATGTTTCATTAATGCGAATTGACTAACACGATTGATGAATGTTGGACACTACTTGAATAACACAAACTTTCTGCTGTACAAGTATAAGCAATTTCTCTATAACACGGTTTTCTATAGCACAAGGTCATACAAGAATGCAACTATCGCATTACAGGAGAACTACCTGTACTGCTTCCACTTTCTGACAGGGCAATCCAGCTCACAACCCACCAGAGAGTAACAAAATCCTCACCCACTCACAAGGTCCTTGTGCAAGTTAACTGCAGTTTGTGTCCTCCACAAGGAGGAAGGAACTGAACCCACCTGGGTTGCAGATCAGATACCACAGCTGCTCAAAGAATTGCTGGCTGGAATGCTAACGATCAGATTCAATGGAGTTAGTAAACTACTCTGACAGTGATACAGGCCACAAACACTACTCATTTTGTCCAGTGGCAGCATCTGATGCATTGCTCAGCAAAGGCGTGCTATTGTATAATGCTGGCAGTGTGGAATGTTGAGCAAAGTGTGCAACTGCTGAACGGGAGGAAGCAGCGGTCAGCCAGAACAGCTGAACGAGGAGTGCAGCGCATGGACGTGATGGTGTAAAACCCCCACTGGGACCCCTGCACCAAGACTTACCACCAGCACGTTTCCAACGATGCCAGGTCCTTGGTGTAGCCAGTCTGGTGCTGTGTGCCGAAGGGAGTGTAGATACATGCACATTCCAGTTAGGAAGTCCTTCGGCTGCCCGATGTCCATCCAGAAACCTGCACAGAAAACAAGCAATTACATCGTGTTTCCAGAGATTTACAACAGTCCCCAATTCCTGATCCTTTAGGTCCTTCAGGCAACTTCAAGACTGGATTCTCTTGCACAATACGACCAGGACCAGCAGCAATCCTCCACACTGCCTCAGACTCTGGAAATCAGTACCTTTCAGAGTGACCCTCCCAGTCAATGGAACAATTTCACCTTCTTTACTCTGAAAGTATCTATCCTGGCCTTGCACACTTCTATCAAATCTCCCCTTAACCTTCTCTGCTCCAAGAACAAACTCTGGTTTCTAATATCTGCTGCATCCTCATCAGCGATTTGTGTTTGTGGAAGTTTTAGTGATTCTTCTTTTCAGATAGATCACGGCCTGACCTGCAACTGAATTTGATCTAATGACTGTTACTCCATATCCTTACCAACAGAAATCAATCGATTGCCATTTTGAGACCTCCAGTTAATGGCAGTGTTCCCAGGTTTGTGAAGGATAGAGTTCCTGATAATCACTGTCTTGTGTACAGATAGGCCACTTCCTGATTTCACCATATTTGACCCAGCTGTCATCTAACAGCAGGCTCCTTCACTCTAGAAATCCCTACTGGAGCAAAGTTTGCATTTGCCCAATGGCAGACTCCACATCATAACACAATGCAGATCCGAGCAAACCAAAGAACACTGGATCAATATGAATAACAAGCTACATCATTTAATTATATAATCACTAACCTACCCTAAACAACGGCATGAGTTAGAAGTGAATTAAGAAAAAAATCACTGGCCTGTATTCATAAACTGATCTTGCCCAGGGCAGATGGTGAGAGAAAGAAAAAGCACGTTTGGGTGTGTGAAGCAAAAAGCGATACTGAAATATCTCTCCAACATCACAGACCTGAAGCTCAGAGACTACCCAATTCAGAAGGAGACTCTGCCTCAAGTCAAGTCTGAACTGAGTGCTTTCCTCACCTTGCAGCTCCATGGCATACAGCTGTCCTTCCTGAGCCATGACTGGGAAGATCTCCTTCTCAATGGAGGTTGGCCTGAGCTGTAAACAGATAAAGGACACAGAATCAGCACCAGTCACTGGATTCCCAGCCTGCCAGTCCCAGTGGAATGGTCCATTATAGTTGAGCTGGTTCACAGCACCACTCTCCCATCCTCCCTTCCTCACGCAGAAGTCTTGTCCATGCTCAGACTCATTGATACCTTACCCTTCTGTTAACTAGCATGTTCATTATATAAGCTATCTGCAAGTTGGCAGAGAAAAATATAAACTATTTTGGGTGTGGGATTGTTATTTTACATCTCTCTTCCAGGAAAGGACGCCACTTACTCAGGCACAGCACTGGAAGCTTTCTTGACCTTCAGACTCTTAACTATTTGTCAGCTTTGGTCCCAAACAGTTGACTGTATTTAACGGTAGGGAGCATCATGCCCAAGTTATGTAAACCCTGGCCAGCAAACAGCAACAAGAGCTTTGGGGTCAATTTTCTCTCTTAGATTTAAGGACAGTGCAGGCATGATCTGAATCCTGACAGGGTACAGGGATCAGTTTGTTACACTGCCAAGACATGTACCCAAACACTTGTAACCAGAAGGGGAATTAGAAGAGGGCGTGTCACAGTCTCAAAATGTACTTGATTGTCACCAAGTGACCAGAACAGATAGCAATTTTACTGTTAATTACCGAACTACAGGACTGCTTTCTCTTTAAAAGAAACGCCTGGGGGTGGTTTAACCTGAGGCTCACCATACCTCAGGTGAGGGGAGGGGTTGAGAAGGAAAATCCTTCACACTTGGTAACCTGTCATCACAAACCACCGTACAGCCAACTAAGCTAACCAAAGCCCTAGCTCCAACCAGTCTGGTTGATCCAAGAGAAAACTCTCTACTGGAAACCGCCTGCCAGAATGAAGTCTCCGATTTAAATCACTGACATACCGCATTTACGAGTTAATAGATATATTAATAAGTTTGCAATTTATGAAAATCATCTGAGTCAGCCACAATTCTAGCTCGTGTGAACCTCTGGGATTAAGTCAACAATAACTGGATGAAATCAACAACAATAACCTGCCTTGACAGAATGAGCGAGTAAAAAATGCCAAGCTAGGGCAATGATCAAAAGCTTTGATCAAGGATTTCAGATGTCTTCAAGGAAAGGCAGAGAATGTTGACAGGGAATTCTGGAGCTTGCATCCCAGGCAACAAAAGGCAGAGTTGCCAAACGGAACAACTAAAATCAGGGAGATGGACAAGATGCCAGAGTTATCTTGGAGGGAATTACAGACATGGGAGGTGCGTCTGTGAGCTTAGAGGCAGTGTGCAATCAGGACTTGTTCCAAGTTCGGCCACAGGAGGCATTACTTTATATAGGATATAAATACAGGATATTTATACAGGATATGTCAAACGTCTGTGTTTAGGCAGAGATGTGATTGGAACCACTAAGTAACAGTAGGAGTGTGTGTGCGCGTGCGTGTGCGCAGACCAGGGGCTATTCAAGGTTGCGTTTGAGTAGTGATGCACTGTTTCAGGACAGTGGTTCACCAGCTTCTCGAGTATAAATTAGTGATCGGCAACAAGCACTGGTCCATCTAGTACCACTCATATCAAAACCGAATAAAGGAAGTCAAGATTATAGGGTGTGACCCAGGAAAAGATAAATAGAGGCAAGAGAGGAATAGATTATTTCCACTTGCAGAAATGGGCAGCCTTAACAATCCAACAGAAAATGAAGTTAACTCCTCATCAGTGCAGGATTAATGAATGCTAGAATAGAAGTTTAGCACCTTCAAATTCTGCAGATGCAGCTCGATTCAATGACAGCTGTATCCAACCATGAGCTTTCCCTGTCCTGGGAGTGTTTGATGAGGACAGTGCAGAGGGAGATTTCCTCTGTATCTAACCCTGTGCCGTTCCTGTCCGGGGACTGTTTGCTGGGGGACAGCGTAGAGTGGGCTTTACTCTGTAGCTAACCTCATGGTGTTGCCATCCTGGGGCGTGGATGGGGACAGTGCAGTGGAATCTAATCAAACAGAGTTTAGCACTTCATTTGCCTGCGTTAAATAGCCTTCACTTTGAGGTTTGTGCAGGCTACAGGGTAGTAGGGCCATGTTTTATACCAAGTTCACGGAAACACTGAGGATCTTTACCACTGGGATCCAAAGATCTCCTTCATCACTTGCTGAATAGAGTACAGACCAAATATAGCCGCTTCACGTCAAGGGAAACGCACCTGGATCCTGTTCAGAACCATTGGGCTGAAGATGTACATTCCTGCATTGATCTTGTTTGACACAAACACTTGAGGCTTTTCCACAAATCGATGTATTCGCCCAATTTCTGCTTCATAGATCACAACCCCGTATTTGGATGGTTCCTCCACCCGAGTGACCTGTCAATGAGACGGATTTATTAAAAGACAGTCAGAGGGACATTGATAAGCTAAAGTGGCAGGGACAAGGTCAGGGAGCAATTTCCACAAACACGTTTCCTTTTGGGTCTCCCTCGAGACATTGTCCAGTTGCTGGAACAGTCAGAAGACTCTCCCCAGTACTGTCCATCGTTCCCAGGAAATAGGCAGATATTCCCAGCACCTCATTCCTGCCTGAGGAATAATTCCTTACATACAATGCTTGAGGCCAGAGTTTGCTGTTACAGCTGTAACTTTGCAATGTGAACTGGTGCAGCGCACAGGAGGTGAAGTTTACTGATTACATTGGTCACTACAGCAGTTTTAACATGCAATACCATTTTAAAACAAAAAATTATTTCATCGGGCATGGATCTTGTTGGCACGGCTAGTATTTGGGATCTGTCTCTCCCCCCCCCAAATGCCAACTGAGTGGTTTGCTAGGCCATTGCAGAGGACAGTCAAGAATGAACCACTTTGCTGTGGTTCTGAAGGCACACGTAGGCAGATTTCTTTCCCTAAAGGATGTTAATGAACCAATCGTAGTTTCGTGATCATCCTCTCTGAAACTGACTGTGAATTCCAGGTTTTATCCATGGGAACTGCACTGGCTGTAGTGGGAGGTGTTGAATCCAAGTCCCCAGAGCATCCACCTGGGCACAACTCACCACAATAGTACCCTCCTTTCCATGATGCTTGTGAAAGCGGACCATCTCTTCAAAGGGGAACTCACAGATAACGTCACTGTTGAGGACAAAGAAGGGCTCCGAGCTGCTGGTGATCAGCTCACGGGCCAGAGCGAGGGGTCCAGCTGCAAAAGGCAACACACAAGAGTCATAAAAGCTACAAGACAGCCAGGTGCTCCTGACCTAGCAAGATCCACAATCAGCATCCACGGACACATACTCTATGTGGAAGCACCT
Organism: Stegostoma tigrinum; assembly: GCF_030684315.1. Lineage (NCBI taxonomy): Eukaryota > Metazoa > Chordata > Chondrichthyes > Orectolobiformes > Stegostomatidae > Stegostoma > Stegostoma tigrinum. Next base: position 65,547,008 of record NC_081364.1, on the reverse strand, counting down.
TCTCTGCCCTGCACGGATTCCTTCTTCAGGGTTATTGTATCATTTTTTTAAAAAAAAAGCTAACTCAGTAGTCAGAGATAGGAAGAACTACCAATGCTGGAGTCAGAGATAACACAGTGTGGCGCTGAAGAAACACAGCAGGCCAGGCATGATCAGAGGAACAGGAAAGGTGATGTTTCGGGTCAAGACTCTTCTTGCAAATAGACTGCTTAAGATGGAAATAGCTAGGAACATATGAAGTATGACAGTAAAGGTACGAAGATATATGGAGTAGAGACAGATAAATTCACCTCAGTGCAGATCATCAACGACTTAACGCCGGAAAAGAGAGAAGGAGTTTAATAACCATCTCCTGTCCTTTTATTTCACTAAACTGCTGCCCTCATCAGATGCTCTATTATTCCATTTTGGATGGGATTCAGGGACAGAAATTAATGAAATTTAAGGGAAATAAAGTTTTTTGTAAATCTACAGTGCAGAAGGGAGAAGCCAGGATTCCATTAGGGACAAAAATGAATAACTGAAGTGAAGTCCCCTTAAGGGCAGAGTGGGGAAGATCAGAAAGGGGAGCACGAGGGTTTCACTGTCATCAGTATATCAATGTGGCCAAGTTTCTCACCTGTTCCCAAGGGCTCCTTTTCATGAGAGAGAGAGATCCGGATACCCAGCTAAAGGAAATAACACAAGATGGCTGGTTAGTAAAGAATACACAATTACAGTTACTGTTCCTATTGTTTCATAGAATCATACAGCATGGAAACAGACCCTTCAGTCAAACTAGTCCATCCTTACCACGTTCCCAAACTAAAATAGTTCCTCTTGCCTGCGTTTGGCCTTCAAACCTTTCCTATCCATGCACTCATCCAAATGTCTTTTAAATGTAACTCTATCCGCATCCACCACGTCCTCTGGCAGTTCATTCCACACACACATGTTGCTCATGTCCTTTTTAAAACTTGTTCCTCAGTTAAAAATATGCCCCTAGTTTTGAAACTCCCCTACCATGGGTGAAAAACCCTGCAATTCACCTTATTTATGCCCATCATGATTTTAAAGACGTCTATAAGATCACCAACCTCCTACACCGCAGTGAGAAAAGTCCCAGCCTATCTAGCCTTTCCTTATAACTCAAACCTTCCACCCAGCAACATCTGATAAATCTCTTCTGAACCCTCTCCAATTCAGTAATATCCTTCCTATAACAGGGAGACTGGAACTGCACACAGTACTCCAGAATAGGCCTCACCAATATCCTGTACACCTTGAACATGACATCCCAACTCCTATACTCACAGGTCTAAGCAGTGAAGGTAGGCATGCTGAACACCTTTACTACCCTGTCTACCAGATGCTCATCAGTCAGGCAGGCATTTGTGCAAGGTAGGCAGAAAGAGAAAGAGGTGGATGCTCAAGGCAGCAAGCTGGGCCTGGAGTTGACCTACCTGCACCTGGATGTGGCAGGCCTGGCTCTGCTGGCAGTACCTTTCCCTCTCAGACAGCCAGGGATGAGCTCAAGCCCAGTTCCAGAGGGTTGCAAAGAGCATGGGTCCGGGGGAATGAGACCAGCTATGACATAAAGTACAGGCTGCAGTTTGAAATGATCTTCCAATTTTTCAGAGGGTAGAAAGTAGAGAGGCCACATAGGAATGAGGCTCCTTAAGCTCAATGGGTGTTCAGCACTCAGCAGGAGCTGCTGGAGCTCTGTCCTCATGGTGCTGAGAAAAGCTGAATGGTCTTAACCATACAAGGGTCAAATCAACATTCTCACTTGTTTATCCTATCATCCTCTCCAACCTGTATGATTCAACATCCCAAAACACAATTACACAGCAAGAGGGGAAAAACACTGCTGGGATCAATCAGGTTGCATGCTGCACAGTTCAATACAAATCTCTGCTTTCACCATGTCTAGCACAATCACAGAAAATCAGTGTGCAGGAAACATTTCCATCCGCTACCGTAGCCTTTTCCCACTTACCCGCTGCTCCTGCTCCTTCATCTCCTTCTCCAACATCTCCGACATGTAGCTGACAGCAAGGATTACATGGGATACACCAGCCTGCTCAAAACAGATAATAGATGTGGGAAAAGAGAGGCACAAGAACCTGTCTATAGTCTGCATTTTTAGACTGATTTATTCTACATTCCCAATAAGGACCTACAGCTATTGTTACAACAGTCTGCATACTGTTAGATTTCAGTTGAAATTCTGAAGAAAACAATGAGGGAGGGAAAAAAAATCGAATCTACATGTTGACCTGTTTAGAAACAGTGCAATTTGATATTCAGCCCTTCCCAACTTAGATGTTAGAGGAGGCTGACATAGTGCTGACTACATGCCACAATTAAGCTGTTGAAGTAAATGTCAACTCAATATTAATGAGCAGTCACAAATCTCTTGCACTAACGCTGATGCAGTTGAAAGGGAAAACTGCAACATTAAATTGTTTTGGCTTATCCACAATATTCCTCAAAATATTTCAGCACTAATATAAAAGAAATGATTATATACAGTATGATCTCTGTACAATTTTAAAAGTTTGTGCAATAGAAAAATACAATGAAGTGGCAGTGGGAGGCATCTGTGAGGATGCACTGTCTAGTCCTTACACACAGCCATCCATTATCACATGCTGCCAGAACATTACCACTGCATCGTCAAGTTCCGGTCTTGGTATACATGCGCTCCTCTCTCTGATATCCTGATTGTAACCATCTCTGGCAGGGGCTGACTGTACCTTTACTAAGGCTTCCACTTGGTGTAGAAGAATGGGCTTGTTGCAGAAGTCCACCAGCGGTTTTGGAACACTGAGTGTCAGCGGCCGTAACCGCGTGCCGTAACCTCCAACCAGAATCAACGCTTTCATTGTCAGCTGTGAAGACATGAAATGGGAGCTCTCACTCAACAATCTAGAGGAAAACATGCAAGAATAGAACCTCAAGATGCTGCAATTTTCCAGCAATGGCAGGAAGGTGACAATCACGCTGTACAAATGAGACTGAAGCTGAGTCAAGGGTGGAATGAATGCACCTTTGAACCTATTCCCACAAAAGCAATTCCACTCCCGGGCCCCACCTTTGTTGAGGTTGGCAGTGCCTTCCTCTTTCCATCAAATCTTTCATCATCAACCCTTACTCTAGAAACACACATTTGCTCTGCAATCTTCAACGTCCTTTCCTCTCCAAAAAATCGAGACCCAGAATTAACATAACATGTTTGAAACCCTGCAATCAGGTTTTTTTTTCCTGCAGAAGTGCAGTCCTGAAACAAACTTTATTCAAGTCACACCAGTAACTGAGGCAGAAACAGGAAGAACTGCCGATGCTGGAGTCAGAGACAACAGTGTGGAGCTGAAGGAACACAGCAGGCCAGGCAGCGTCGGAGGAGCCGAAAAGCTGACGTTTCGGGTCAGGACCCTTCTTCAGAAATGGCACTGGCTATTTTATAAAGTTGATTTGCTGGTCCTCGAAGACAAAAACCTGAAATGGGCACCGACTGAAATGTACAGCGCTGACACCCAACCGCCGTGTCTCTGAATCGGCAAACCACAGGTCCCATTAACCGGAGCGGGGCGGGACAGAAACGTGCAGACTCTGCCGCTTGGTCCCCGATTCAGGATCCCCTCCCTCGCTGACTAGTGCCTGAGCCAGGTGGGACCTTTACTCAGCTCAAACCTGGTCACAGCCACACAGGTACAGGCTGGACTATTCTCAGGACCAGCTAATGTGGTGCCCTCCACTCACTGGAGCTGCCCATTTCTGTCACACCCCCTACACTCACTCACTCTAATCACAGAGACCCTCAGTCATCTCCTGTCCCCTGAGGAGACCTCATCCTCTCCCTCCCTCCATCCCACCCCCCCCTCCTCCACACCCCCACCTCCTCCACACCCCCACCTCCTCCACACCCCCACCTCCTCCACACCCCCACCTCCTCCACACCCCCACAACCCGGGATCTGCATCCGACCCTCCCAAACTGTTTGTCACCCTCGCCCTCGGGACCCTATTTCCCCACCTCTCTCCATCCCAGGCTCTCCTCCGGACTTACTTCTCTGCTCCCCGGACCCTCACCTCCGGCATCGAACGACGTGGCACTGCCGCCGCGCCGTAACGGGGCAACAGCCAATGGCGAAAGGGCCGCTGGCGGCCCGGCCAATGGGGGGCGGGAATAGGGGGAGGTAAGGTCAGCGCCCGGCCAATGCGGGAGAGGGGAGGGGAAAGTGTTCCGAGAGGATCCGTCTTCCATCGATTGGTTAATGAAGGAGGGGAGGTGGGACAGCTTTGACCAATCGGAATCGGGGTCAGGGCAACGCCAACAACGAAACGCGTGCATAAGATGGACCAGGAAGCAGCGTCTTGGGGGAGAGCGCCCTGAGGGGGTGAAGTGGGCTGGAGTGATTACTACAATTACCCTGAAGTGTGAAGCTGGATGAACACAGCAGGCCAAGCAGCATCTCAGGAGCACAAAAGCTGACGTTTCGGGCCTAGACCCTCGATCACAGACGGGGATGGGGTGGGGGAACTGGAATAAATAGGGAGAGAGGGGGAGGCGGACCGAAGATGGAGAGAAAAGAAGATAGGTGGAGAGAGTATAGGTAGGGAGGGGATAGGTCAGCCCAGGGAAGATGGACAGGTCAAGGAGGTGGGATGAGGTTGGTAGGTAGGAGATGGAGGTGCGGCTTGAGGTGGGAGGAGGGGATGGGTGAGAGGAAGAACAGGTCAGGGAGGCAGAGACAGGTTGGACTGGTTTTGGGATGCAGGGGGGGGAGGGGATGATTTGGGCTGGTTGTGTGGTGCAGTGGGGGGAGGAGATGAACTGGGCTGGTTTTGGGATGCGGTGGGGGAAGGGGAGATTTTGAAGCTTGTGAAGTCCACATTGATACCATTGGGCTGCAGGGTTCCCAAGCGGAATATGAGTTGCTGTTCCTGCAACCTTCGGGTGGCATCATTGTGGCACTGCAGGAGGCCCATGATGGACATGTCATCTAGAGAATGGGAGGGGGAGTGGAAATGGTTTGCGACTGGGAGGTGCAGTTGTTTATTGTGAACTGAGCGGAGGTGTTCTGCAAAGTGGTCCGCAAGCCTCCGCTTGGTTTCCCCAATGTAGAGGAAGCCACACCGGGTACAGTGGATGCAGTATACCACATTGGCAGATGTGCAGGTGAACCTCTGCTTAATGTGGAAAGTCATCTTGGGGCCTGGGATAGGGGTGAGGAGGAGGTGTGGGGGCGAGTGTAGCATTTCCTGTGGTTGCAGTGGAAGGTGCTGGGTGTGGTGGGGTTGGAGGGCAGTGTGGAGCGAACAAGGGAGTCATGGAGAGAGTGGTCTCTCCGGAAAGCGGGCAAGGTAGGGGATGGAAAAATGTCTTGGGTGGTGGGGTCGGATTGTAGATGGTGGAAGTGTTGGAGGATGATGTGTTGTATCCGGAGGTTGGTGGGGTGGTGTGTGAGAACTAGGGGGATCCTCTCTGGGCGGTTGTGGCGGGGGCGGGGTGTGAGGGATGTGTTGCGGGAAATGCGGGAGACGTGGTCAAGGGCGTTCTCGATCACTGTGGGGGGGAATGTTGCGGTCCTTGAAGAACTTGGACATCTGGGATGTGCGGGAGTGGAATGCCTCATCGTGGGAGCAGATGCGGCGGAGGTGGAGGAATTGGGAATAGGGGATGGAATTTTTGCAGGAGGGTGGGTGGGAGAAGGTGTCCCCTTTTCTCCCCTTTGGTCCAGGAACTCCCTAACTACGTCCGTGACACCACCCACTCTCTCCACCTCCTCCAGAACTTCCAATTCCCTGGCCCCCAACACCTCATTTTCACCATGGATGTCCAGTCCCTATACACCTGTATTCCGCATGCAGATGGCCTCAAGTTCCTCCGCTTCTTCCTGTCCCGCAGGCCCGACCAGTCCCCCTCCACTGACACCCTCATCCGCCTAGCCGAACTCGTCCTCACCCTCAACAACTTCTCTTTCGATTCCTCCCACTTCCTACACACAAAGGTGGTGGTCATGGGCACCCGCATGGGCCCCAGCTATGCCTGCCTCTTTGTAGGTTACGTGGAACAGTCCCTGTTCCGCACCTACACAGGCCCCAAACCCCACCTCTTCCTCCGTTACATTGATGACTGTATCGGCGCCGCCCCTTGCTCCCCAGAGGAGCTCGAACAGTTCATTCACTTCACCAACACCTTCCACCCCAACCTTCAGTTCACCTGGGCCATCTCCAGCACATCCCTCACCTTCCTGGACCTCTCAGTCTCCATCTCAGGCAACCAGCTTATAACTGATGTCCATTTCCAGCCCACCGACTCCTACAGCTACCTAGAATACACCTCCTCCCACCCACCCTCCTGCAAAAATTCAATCCCCTATTCCCAATTCCTCTGCCGCATCTGCTCCCACAATGAGGAATTCCACTCCCGCACATCCCAGATGTCCGAGTTCTTCAAGGACCGCAACTTTCCTCCCACAGTGGTCGAGAACACCCTTAACCGCGCCTCCCGCATTTCCTGCATCACATCCTTTACACCCCACCCCCACCACAACCGCCCCAAGAGGATCCCCCTCATTCTCACACACCACCCCACCAACCTCTGGATACAACGCATCATCCTCTCACACTTCCGCCATCTACAATCCGACCCCACCACCCAAGACATTTTTCCATCCCCACCCTTGTCTGCTTTCCGGAGACTCTCTCCGTGACTCCCTTGTTCGCTCCACACTGCCCTCCAACCCCACCACACCTGGCACCTTCCCCTGCAACTGCAGGAAATGCTACACTTGCCCCCACACCTCCTCCCTCAACCTTATCCCAGGCCCCAAGATGACTTTCCATATTAAGCAGATGTTCACCTGCACATCTGCCAATGTGGTATACTGTATCCATTGTACCCGGTGTGGCTTCCTCTACATTGGGGAAACCAAGCGGAGGCTTGGGGACTGCTTTGCAGAATACCTCCACTCGGTTTGCAATAAACAACTGCACCTCCCAGTCGCGAACCATTTTAACTCCCCCCTCCCATTCTTTAGATGACATGTCCATCATGGGCCTCCTGCAGTGCCACAATGATGATACCTGAAGGTTGCAGGAACAGCAACTCACATTCCGCTTGGGAACCCTGCAGCCCAATGGTATCAATGTGGACTTCACCAGCTTCAAAATCTCCCCTTCCCCCACCGCATCCCAAAACCAGCCCAGTTCGTCCCCTCCCCCCACTGCACCACATAACCAGCCCAGCTCTTCCCCTGCCCCCCCACTGCATCCCTAAACCAGTCCAGCCTGTCTTTGCCTCCCTAACCTGTTCCTCCTCTCACCCATCCCTTCCTCCCACCCCAAGCTGCACCTCCATTTCCTACCTACCGCCTCATCCCACCTCCTTGACCTGTCCGTCTTCCCTGGACTGACCTATCCCCTCCCTACCTCCCCACCTATACTCTCCACCTGTCTTCTTTCCTCTCCATCTTCGGTCCGCCTCCCCCTCTTTCCCTATTTATTCACCCCACCCCATCCCCCTCTCTGATGAAGGGTCTAGGCCTGAAACATCAGCTTTTGTGCTCCTGAGATGCTGCTTGGCCTGCTGTGTTCATTCAGCTTCACACTTTATTATCTTGGATTCTCCAGCATCTGCAGTTCCCATTATCACCACTGCAATTACCCTGATAGTTGATCGTGATAGTGATAGGAATTTTCGCGGACACAAGATGTTGTTTGCTACACATGAAATGTGGGTGACAAAGATGGTTTTATTTTAAATGGTGTCCAGAAAGTTCTAAAAAGAGGATTGGATTTAAAGTACTCCAACTTTCATAATATGGAATCATCCTAACAAGATCAATTTAAATGACCACAAATGTAAAATCAGGAACACAGTCCCATCAGCAGTCAGGGTTTGCCTCAAATTAGCACCTTCCATAAATGACCAAACCTCTGATGTATAGACTTCCTCTGGATGTACAGCCAAAGCTGAGAGGACAGCCTTCAGAACTGCACCTTATAAAAAAACCTGTGTTCAGGCTGTGCTATATGTGATAGCTGTCAGAGAAAACTCAAGAATCTCAACACCATCCAAACAAAGCAATTCACTTGATTGACACCAAATCCACAAGCATCCACTCCCTCCACCATTGAAGCTCAGTAGCATCAGTGTGTACTATCTACACACCATAAGGTGCACTTTACACACTTAAGGTACACTGTAGAAATTCACCCAACCTGCCCAGCCCAGCCTTTGTCCATCTGAGGAGCTGAGTGTTTGATGACAAAGACCTGAAACCAGGCACCAAGCCCATGGTCTACACAGCAGCAGTGTTCCCTGCCTCCTGTACGTGGTGGAGACATGGACAGTGTACAGCAAATCTGTGGGGAAATATCACCAAAAATGCCTCCACGATATCATACAAATGCCCTGGCTGAACAGATGCTCCGTTATCAGTGTCCTCTCTCAGGCTAACATCCCCAATACCAAGACACTGCGTACAGTCAATCGGTTGGCACTGAGCAGAGCCAGCTCATCCACATGCCTGACATAAGACTCTCACAATGAACTCTGTACTCTGGGCTTCGTCACGGTAACTGGGCAACAGGGGGGCAGAGGAAAAGACTCAACGACGTCATCAAATGATCCCAGGAAAAACGCAATATCCCATAAATGTGCAGGAACCTCTATCCCAATTTGGAGATGAAGAATTTGCAAAGGAGCTAACCATCTCCAACAGGCTAACATGGAGGGTGAGCACAAGAGTGTTGGGAGTGTGCCAAAGCCCGAACAGCCCGCCCTCCTGCTTCAGTGCCCACCAGTAGCATCTCAGGACTCACGACTCCGGGGTGGAAGACAATCATCGTCAATTCTGAGCCTGCCAGAGAGAACATGATATGTGCAGGAGGTCCAGCATTAAAGAATTAGCTGTATCACAACGAGCTGAAAATATTCACAGCTCCCCTCCTTTCTAACCACTACTTGGTCAGTCACAACAATTTGTTAAATACTTATTTTTAACCATGTAGTTACCACACTTCAGTCAAACGCAATTAACCACATCAGAAGGACAGAGTGGGGGGTGCCAATTCCACGTTTGCTGGAGTGAAGGAGAGGGACCCAAGAAAAACAATAAAATGTGACAACCACATTCACACAAGCCGTAGGTAATGAACTTACAAAGAGTCTGAAAGATAGGTATTTGCTACTGACTGGAAATTAAAGGCAGTTGCAGTTTACAGTTTATTAGATTCTTCTGAGTTGCAAGAGCGAAAACTGATTCACAGCTATTTAAATGCCTTCCTGTTTCCTCAGGAATGATAAAGCTTGCAGATCTCCAACTTTTCATTCACTGTGTTTCCTTTTCCCCCAGTTTGCTCTTTTCACCAATGCTGGAATGACATTGATAGAAAGAGAGGCAGGACCTTCCAGTCCCTTCTGAGGAAGGTTCACCAGACCGGAAACATGAACTCTCATGTTTTCTTCACAGATGCTGCCAGACCTGCTGAGTTTTCCAGCAACTTTGTTTTTGTTCCTGATTTACAGCATCTGTAGTTCTTTCGGATTTTATTTAGGAGCTTCCACTATCCTTGCTGTGTTCAAACCATCTACTTTCTTTCTGCTTAATAGCTCAAAGTAAAACACAAAAATATGGTTTATTTGTATATTTCAAGTCTAGCTCCATTGTTTTTGTGAACTGAACACTACCTGGTAGACTTTCATTTCCAATGTGTGCAGTTATGTATAAGTGTGAATAAAGACAAAGATGCAAATTTTTGACACATCTATGAGCTTCAATATTTCTTAAATATAATAATAATTCAGACATACGCAGTTTTGTATGTTCCATGTGGGATCCCCAAGCTTATCAAATGGTCACAGCAAGTGAGTAGTGTCCTGATTTAAAATCAGTTTTAGTCTGCAAACGTTTCTGATTCCTTTTATTAAAGTCTGATAATCGGAGTTGGGGTGGCACAGTGGCTCAATGGTTAGCGCTGTTACCTCCCAGCACCAGGGACCCAGGTTCAATTCTCTCCTTGGGTGACTATCTGTGCGGAGTTGTAGATTCTCCCTGTGTCTGCATGGATTCCCCTGGGTCCTCCAGTTTCCTCCCACAGTCCAAGCACATGCAGTTTAGGTGGATTGGCCATGCTAAGTTGCCCCATAGTGGGCATATTAGTTGGATCAGCTATATTAAATACAGGGATTGGGTGGGGTGCTCTTCAGATGGCTAGCATACAATCAATAGGCTGAATGCTCTCTTCCTGCAATGCAGGGATTCTCAGAATATTGATCGTCCATTTTCACTACGATCTCTCCACAACAAGAACAATATCTCCAATTTGTTTACAGTGAATATTTTGTTGATGTGCAAGAGCAATACAAAAATTTTGGATGACAACACACACACTAGAACATATTCCACTTTCAATTCTTTATCCTAACCTGGGTTCCAAACCTGTTTCGGTAAAAGCAGTCGGATTTGTTTACTGGGCCGTTTGACATTCCCAAGTTTTCACCCTTCATTGTCCATTTTTATAATCCATGGACCAGAATTCAGGTATTTTTATACATTCGATTTTCAGGGATTGGTAGGTGGTAATCTGCCTCCTATGGAATGCCCGGAATTTATTAATTTACTTTCATTTAACTTCACATCAATCCAATTTTACTGGTTGAGATTTGAGACTGGATTCTCTTCCTTAGATCTCCCATTGGGTAGCTATGTGTTGAATTTATTGATATCGCCCTGGTGACCTGCACCAGCAGAGTTGGCTCTGCGCTACATTCCCTTCTCTTTTCTCTTTGTTCTGGGACTGATATTTCCCCCTATCTGTTCTACTTTCCCTGGTACACTATTGCTATCTGATGGATGTTCAACTTGTGCAATACTCCCTTGGCCCTCTTGCGCTAAATGGGACTTCACCCTCACTTTCTCCTGGTATGATCTGAGAGCTCTTTTACTTTAATGCCTGTTAAACAGGTCTCTGGTATTGGCATGTTATCCTTTGTCACCTTTCCTGATTCTTACTGGCCTTCTTTTTAATAGTTATTGGGCTATTTCCAGTCAATTAGCACCTTCTAGATCTGTGACGGACCCCATATTTCCTGAGTTCATGGCCTTGCATGTTAACTCATCAGCCAGAATTAGTGTCTGTTCATAACCTACTACCGTCTGTTCCTGATTTAAGGAAAGGATACAGAGTTTTTTTTTAAACTACTCAAAGAGAATTACCACACAAAGGAGTGTGTGAGCTTCGAAAGCAGTCCATATTCTATGCATGTCTGATCAGGCCATTTCTTGAAGCTACAGAATTTTTGTCAATATGTCTCTAATACTAACTGATATACACTTAAAATAGCCCATTTACTGCCTCATAGTCAGCAGTACATTCTTCAGGGCATGGAAGTCATTATGGACCTGACCAGATTAGACCAAACCCCTTCAAAATATATTATGAAAGCAATCTATACCCCAAACGTTTCTTATTTTAAAGGCAAATGTAATGTGCCGAGTTCCAGATGCAATTCAATTGATCAAACTACTTGACATTAAGCAAAATACAATTTATTCAAAAATTATAGCAGCACGGTGGCTCAGTGGTTAGTACTGCAGCCTCACAGCGCCAGGGACCTGGGTTCAATTCCAGCCTCGGGCGACTGTCTTTGTGGTGTTTGCACATTCTCCCTGTGTCTGCATGGGTTTTCTCCGGGTGCTTCGGTTTCCTCCCACAGTCCAAAGATGTGTATGCCAGGTGGATCGGCCATGCTAAATTGTCCATAGTGTTCAGGGGTGTGAAGGTTATACGGGGATGGGTCTGGGTGGGATGCTTCAAGGGGCGGTGTGGACTTGTTGGGCCGAAGGGCCTGTTTCCACACTGTAGGGATTCTAATCTATAGTTAAAATACATTAAAGGAAATAGGAACTTGGAATAACTTAGCTCTATCGGAAGACTTAACAGAGTAACACATTATTTTACTATTGAACAGTAACAGTTCCAGTATGGTACCATCCCATAAACATACCCTTTGTCAGATACATTAGGGACATTGAAGCGACTCTCGGATAGGTACGTGTATTATAGTAAAATATAGGGAATGCAGGGTAGTTTGATCTTAGAGTGGGATAATAGGTCAGCACATCATGGGCTGAAGGGGCTGTGCTGTACTGTACTGTTCTATGCTCTAAAAGACAGATTCAGAAAACAGAGTTATCTCACACGCAACTCTAGCAGATCAAGAGGAAAAACATCCAGAGAAAACTCAGAGAGAGAGTGTAACAGTCGGGGAGAAATTCACTGCCTCCTAACTCTGCTGAGACTCACCAACAACTGCTGCCTAAAAAACTAAAAATCCTGGTTCTGTGAAAGCTCAACTCCACCCATTCAGGCTGCTTCTATTGTTCCAATTAAAAAATAAAACCAAGGTCTCACAAGCTGTTCAGTCTCATGGTTTTGGTAGACTACTTGACACTTCTGCCTTAAAACCTGTCTTCAAAAAAATGAACAAAATAACTCTGAAAGCCACAGCATCATCACAGAGTAAACTTTATGTGCTTTCTCTGCCAGCCTGCTCTATAATAGCAATAACAAGCAATGGACTGGCCACTTTAAACTGCTTGCTAACCTTTCAAAAGGTGCCCAACACTTCCTCACCAAACTTAGGAATTAAATGAGCAAAACTGAATATTTCCATTCTTAAGTTTGTGTTCGGTGTGGTTCTCTCACCAGAGCTGCCTTCGCTCTCCACTCTCAGCTTGAGGTGTCTCAAATTATATTCTCTCCCCTAAGATAACAAGGTGTAGAGCTGGATGAACACAGCAGGCCAAGCAACATCATAGGAATAGGAAAGCTGACGTTTCGGGTCAGGACCCTTCTTTAGAAATGGCACTGGCTATTTTATAAAGTTGATTTTGTTCCTCTCACCTCAAGCCCCATCTCCATCTCCTACCTACTAACCTCATCCTGCCCCTCAACCAGTCCGTCCTCCCTGGACTGACTTATCTCCTCCCAACTCCCCACCTACACTCATCTTTACTGGCTCAAACCCTGCCTCTTCGACCTGTGTCTTCTCCACCTATCTTCTCCTCTATCCATCTTCTATCTGCCTCCCCCTCTCTCCCTATTTATTACAGAACCCCCTGCCCCTCCTCCATTTCTGAAGAAGAGTCTAGGCCTGAAACATCAGCTTTCCTGCTCCTCTGATGCTGCTTGGCCTGCTGTGTTCATCCAGCTCTACACCTTGTTATCTCAGATTCTCCAGCATCTGCAGTTCCTACTAACTCTGAAACATTGTCTCCCGGATTTGTATTCCCTCTTTCCTGGAACGATTCCCTTGTTCCCTTCTCTTCACACAGAACTCCACCTATAAATTGGTGGCAAAATGGACAGTGAAGAAGGTTATCTACAACTACAAAGAGATCTTGAGCAATTGGGTCAATGGGCTGAGTAGTAGCAGATGGAGTTTAATTTGGATAAATGTGAGGGATTGCATTTTGGTAAAACAAACAAGGGCAGGACTTACACAATTAATGGTAGGGTCCTGGGTAGTATTGCTGAACAAAGACGTCGGGGATCAGGACTTTTTGAAATTTGTGTCACAGGTGGGCAAGTGGTTAGGAAGGCATTTAGCATACTTACTGTCATTGCTCAGACCTTCTGAGTATAGGAGTTGGGATATCATGTTGAAGTTTTACAGGTTGTTGGTGAGGCCTCTTCTGGAGTACTGTGTGCAGTTTTGCTTGCCCTGTTATAGGAAGAGTATTATTAAATTGGCAGAGGATTCAGAAAAAATTTACCAGAATGTTGTCAGGAATAGAGGGTTTGAGTTATGAAAACAGACTACATATGCTGGGACTTTTATTTTACTGGAGCACAGGAGGTTGAGAGATAATGTTATTGAGGTGTACAAAATCTTGAGGGGCACAGATAAGGTGAAAAGCAAAAGTCTTTTCCCAAGGGTGGGGAAGTTCAAAACTTGGGGACATTATTTAAAGGTGAGAGGAGAAAGATTTAAAAAGGACGCAGAGTGTGGTGCATGTGTGGAATGAATTGTCATGGAAGAACTGGATGCTGGTACAGTTACAACATATAAAAGACATTTGGATAAATACATGAAAAGGAAATGTTCAGAGGGATATGGGCCAAGTGCAGGCAGGTAGGACTAGTTTAATTTGGGAACATTGTTGGCATGGACTGGTTGGACTGGTCTGTTTCCAAAGCCGTATGACTCTATGACTCCAAATGCTTAGCTATCACTTAATTCTTCCAAGGTCAAGGTTTTTAGTTTCTCATAAGCTATTTCATCCTGTTCTGTGATGTAATTAACATTGGGCATCATAGCACTTTTAATGTTAAAGACTCAAGAAAACCTCACAGTCGCTATTTATAAAACAACTTTTGGAGGACAATTTGTCCCCATTTCTTTTGCTGATTCTTAAGGGTGTAAATGAAGAAGCAGACCATTTGGCCCATCAACTCTGTTCCACCATTCAATGATACCATGGCTGATCTGAAAATCCTCAACTCCACTTTGCTGCCTTTTCCCCAGAACCCTTGTTTCCCTTACTGATTAAACATCTGTCTACCTCAATATTGAATATATTAATGACCCACCCCTCTATAGTAAAGAATCCACAGATTCACTACCCTTAAGTAGAAAAAAAAGGCTTCATCTCTCCTTTAAAAATGCAGCTCCTTACTTTGAGGTTATACGTTCTGGTCCTAAACTCTCCGCAGCAGAAAAATACCTTTCCATATCTCCGGGTGGGGGAGGAGGACGGTCATCCACTCCAACTGTTCCTTTTTCTTTTTGTTTCTCTTTTGCATGCTCGTTTTTTTCTCTCTTTCTCTTCAGCGGGTCCTGAACTCCCAGCCTCAGTGCGGACTCAGACTCTTAGCTTCAGCACATACTCAGTAAGGCAGTCTCCCAGTGTGGCAAGCTCTCGGCCCAGTGCTGTGGTCTTTTGACCTGGCGCAGTGATCTCCCAGCAGCATGTGGCGGTCCTCCGGCCTCAGTGTGGAATCCCAGCTGGGAGGCGATCGCAAAGCCATCTCCTGCCTTCAGAACCTCAGGGTGAAGTCCAGTGCAGTCTGGAATCAGGGCCCAGCATCGACTGGGTTGGAATAATGCTGTTCTGAACTTTTCATTTCTCTATTTTTTACTTTATTCTGACAATCCATAATGCTGGACTTTTTATTTCTTTACTTTTCTATTTTTTTTTCCCTAAGAACTTTGTACTGAAGAATCTGTACCTTGTACCTAAGGTGTCTCTTCACCGTTCTCATTTGAGTATATGTGACAATAAAATTAATTTGAAATCAAGTAAGATCATCTTTTACTCTTCCTGATGAGTACAGGCACAAACTATTCAATCTGTCCACATAAGACAGTCCCTCCACACCTGTAATCAACTTTGTGACCCTTCTCTGGATTGCCTCCAATACCTGTATATGTTTCCCCAGTTAACGAGCCCTAAACTGTTCACCAGTTTATGGGTTCAATGACGAGCCAGCTCCCAACATTTTGTTACGAGGAAGGGTCATGGATCTTTACAGTGATGAGGTTTGCAAATACGCCCAGTTTCTCAATCTAACAGAGGTTCTCACAAGTTGTTTTCACCAACACTGCTCAGTATGTGAGAAAGAGAGTCAAGAGCTTCCAGTATCCTTACTGTGTTCAGTCCTCATTTCTTTCTCTGTTGTTGCTCATCACAGGCCACTGAAATATGGTAAACTTGTATATTTCAAGTCTAGGCCCATTGTCTTTTTCAAACTGAACACGCTGCAGATAATCTTTTATTTCCAATGTGTGGTAAACCTGAAACTGTGAATAAGAAGAGATGGAACTCTCTTGACACTTCATTGAGTTTTGGTGGATCCTGACTAATGTGGCAGCTGGTTTCTGAAATTCCACGTGGGTTTCCTGGTCATGTGACCACAGTAGTCATTTCGGGTCAGCTGTGTCCTTTCTTTAAATCATTCTTAGTCCATGAAATACTTACGTCTTAAACGAGAGATACTGTGAGCCTAGTTAAAAAGAAAAAGACATTTGTCAAGGTTAGGAGGTTGGGACCACATGAAGCAAGGGTGGAACACAAGAAAAGTCAAAAGGAATTTAAGCAAGGTGTCAGGAGGGCTAAAAGGGGTCATGAAAAGTCATTGACCAATGGGATTAAGGAAAAAACCAAGGCTTTTTATACATACATAAAGAGCAAGAGAGTAGCCATGGAGAGGGTTGGCCCACTCAAGGACACAGAAGGGAATTTATGTGTGCAGACAGTGGAAATAGGTGAGGTATTAAATGAGTACTTTGCATCAGTATTCACCATCGAGAAGGACTTGATGGATGATGAGTCTGGGGAAGGGTGTGTAGACAGTTCGGGTCATGTTGAAATCAAAGGATCAGGTATTGGGGGTCTTGAAAATATTAAGGTAGTCAAGTCCCCTGGACCTGATGGAATATAGCCCAGAATACTGAGAGAGGCCAGGGAGGAAATTGCTGGGGGGCCTTGAGAGAAATCTTTGTATCTTCACTGGCTACAGGGGCAGTCCCAGAGGATTAGAGAATAGCCAGTGTTGTTCCTTTGTGAGCCTTATGTCAGTGGTAGGAAAATTATTGGAGAGGATTCTTTGAGACAAGATTTACTCCTACTTGGAAATAAGTGGGCATATTAGTGAGAGACAAAATGGTTTTGTGAAGGGGAAGTCATGTCTCACTAACTTGATTGAGTTTTTTGAGGAAGTGATGAAGATGATCGATGAGGGTAGGGCAGTGAATCTTGTCTACATGGACTTCAGTAAGGCCGTTGACAAAGTTCCTCATGGCAAATTGATACAGAAGATAAGGTCGTACAGGGTCGTGGTAAGCTTGCAAGATGAATTAAAAATAACTGGCTTGGTCATAGAAGACAGAGAGTAGCAGTGGAAGGGTGCATTTCTGAATGGAGGGCTGTGACTAGTGGCATTCCTCAGGGATCGGTGTTGGGAAGACCTTTGCTATTAGTATTATATATAAATGATTTGGAGGAAACTGGTCTGATTAATAAGTTTGTAGATGAACACAAAGGTTACTGGAATTGCGGATAGTGATGAGGACCATCAGAGGATGCAGCAAGATATTGATCAGTTGGTGACTTGGACAGAGAGGTCCAGAAAAATGTGAGGTAATGCATTCTGAAAGGTCTAATCCAGATGGAAAATATACAGTGAATGGCAGAACCCTTAAGAGTACTGATAGGCAGAGGGATCTGGGTGTACAGGTACACAGATCACTGAAAGTGGCAATGCAGGAGGTAAAGGTAGTCAATAAGGCATATGGCATGCTTGTCTTCATCGGCCGGGGCATTGAGTTTAAAAATTGGCAGATAATGTTGCAGCTTTATAGAGCCTTAGTTTGGCTGCTTTTGGAACATTGTGTTCAGTTCTAGCTGCCACACTACCAGAAGGATGTAGTGGCTTTGGAGAGAGTACAGAAAAGATTTACCAGGAATTTGCCTGGTATGGAGGGCATTAGATATGAGGAGAGGTTGGTGAAACTTGGGTTGTTCTCACTGGATGGACGGAGGTTGAGGGGTGACCTGATAGAGGTCTACAAGATTATGAAAGGCATGGACAGTCAGAAACTTTTTCCCAGGGTGGAAGAATCCGTTACCAGGGGCCATGGGTTGAGGGGCAAGATGTGAGGAGCAAGGTTTAAAGGTGATGTACGAGGCAAGTTTTTTGCACAGAGGATGGTGGATACCTGGAACTCACAGCCGGGGGAGGTGGTGGAAGCAGATACTGTAGTGACTTTTAAAGGGCGTCTTAACAAATACAGGAATAGGATGGGAATAGAGAGATACGATCCCCGCAAGAGTAGAGGGTTTTAGTTGTGACAGGCAACATGTTGGTGCATGCTTGGAGGGCCAAAGGGCCAGTTGCTGTACTGTAATTTTCTTTGTTCTTTGTTCTAAAGTCAAATGGTGAAAGTTGAATATTGATGGTACATTTTAACCACGGTGGTAACGATACTATAAATGTGTGTACAGGTTATGTATAGATGTTGTAATGGAGTTCATGAGTACAATGTTAAAGATTACTCTCTAGAGGTTTTAAAAGTAGATTTGGATAAAGGCAGTAGAAAGTTACAGATTACTGCAGCAACATCTATAAGATCAGTGAGGTATTAGAGATTACTGCACGGGTGTCACTGTGTATAAAAGATGGAGAATATTAAAAAGATTTATGAAGAAGATTCACTGAAAAGGAAAGGATAATCTTTGGGGCCTTGAAAAAATAAATACTTGTCAGTTAATGATCAACTAAGTCGATGTTGAGTCAGCATGGACTAAAGCATAGCTAAGTTATCTATGCTGTTGGAACTGGGAGATGACACACCCGAGTTGACACTCATTTGATCACACCTTCTCTCATACTGATCTCTTGTGACTGCTTTACGATTATGTTTTATTAGCATGAATTTATTTCCAGAACACGCCTTCCTCAACTATTGGTGAGAGGTGGTCAGTCTCCCTTTTGTTCCTTTCTCACCTTTTTCCAGGGAGCTTTAAAACTTTCTCCAAGTCTAATGGTACATTCAGTTCATTTAAGCAAACTGCATCCCTTCCTTTTGCTGTTTGATTAAACATCAGGAGAGTATTAAAAATCAAGTTTGGCAGATCAACTGTTCACCCAATCCTTCCCTTGGACTGTTTTCAACGTGCACAAAGTTATCCCACTGCCATTTGTCGCTATTTATTAAACAGAAGATCCCTGAAATGTGGAGACCAGAAAGGTGAACATTGTTCCGGCTCTGATGGGGAAACTTTCAATTTTCTGAAACCCAACTGCTCTAGCCTGGTTTTTTTGCTGTGTCAGATAAATGTCTGACTTTCAAACAATTTATTAACGTCGTCTATTGTTTTGAAAATCTCGTCAAAAAAGGACATTGTCGCTTTACATGCTTACAATGGATGAGGGAGGCTTTTGGTATATCCTTGTTCATTTATCAAAAACACTGCTCCCAGACCCTTTCCCCCCTCCCAAATAATTGTAGGGTTTTTCCACCTTCCACATTCTGCAGGACAAGTCACTCTCAAATGCTGCTCTGCTAACAAGCAGTGCCCCTGTATCTGCCCTATACTTTCGCTCTTACTTCTGCTACGTAACTTTTTTTATTGCAATGAAAGGATGCATCACATCAAGCAATCCCATTTATGGCAAATTAACCAGAATTTATTATCTCTTGTTTGATACCTTTTCTGCAAACAACGATCAAAGTCTGATAATTCTCTGCTCTGAATTACATTAAGTCAACTGACGTTATGGTTACAATGTTGTGCAATGAGAACAGGTACAGACAAAGTATCAAAACCTCTAGAAATTCACTCAACCCAGAGAAAGTAGCATTATTATAGAAGTACAAGTGTGTGTGATTTATATTAAAAGGATAGCCATATTTAGAGTTAAGTATTTTTGTTTAAGGCATAAAAATGATGAATGAAATGACTGTCGACTGTGATGAGTGAATACAGGCACACAGTACTCTAGTGTAATAATGTGGAGATCAAATGTTCAAATCCCACTGTGACCAGGTACAACTTTGAATTCCCAATCAAATCATTTGTGAGCTGGCACCAGATGAAACAATTCCTTTTAAACAAAAAATCAGAATGTTTTCATGAACATCCTTACATTCTTGGTAATCCAGGTTGGAAAGGTGCTTTGGCCTTTAGAAAACTCCACTCACTTTCTTCACATAAGCATTGCCCTTATTGGGCTCTGTTTGTGACTGGTTCACTGGCCACATGGGTGTTTTCCT
Source organism: Stegostoma tigrinum (assembly GCF_030684315.1). Taxonomy (NCBI): domain Eukaryota; kingdom Metazoa; phylum Chordata; class Chondrichthyes; order Orectolobiformes; family Stegostomatidae; genus Stegostoma; species Stegostoma tigrinum. The sequence continues at coordinate 65,527,235 of NC_081364.1, read as the reverse complement.
GGTGGTGAAAGTATTGAATAAAGTTTCTTGCACATGGCGTCTTCACTGAGTCACTGCACTACACAAACACACAACAAGGGTAGTGTTGGCGGGGGGGGGGGGGGGGGGGGGGGGGGGCAGTGGTAGAGTAGGGAGAGGAAAAAAAAACCTCAACTCACCCCTCGATTGGTTGGGCAATAACTAATCTGGCAAGCATACTGCCCACACCTTGAGCACTTTTTTTTAATCCAAGCTTAAGAATTGCAATTCACTGTTGCCAGCAATGAAATCCAACTGCAACAGGGTCACAAACAGATACTGCAGGATGAACTGGCTGTTGTAGATATTTTTCTTGCCCAAATAAGAGCAGGTGGGGCTTGAACACAGGCCTCCTAGTACACAGGCAGGAACACTACCACTGTGCCCCACAACAGTCCCGTTAGAACTGGCTGTTGTACGCCTCTGCCCAATTTTATTGCAGTCAGGTGGGGTGGCGAACAGGTAGCCGATCTGGACCTCTCCAGAAGATGAATGTTAACTCAAATTTGAAGAGCTAGCACCAATCCCAGGCACATCAAGCCAAGAGCATTCCATTAACTTAGCAGCCGTTTCAAAATTATCAGGAGAATCTGCCTGTGGACTCAAGAGTCAAATCAGCTCCTTGTTTTATTTTCAGTGCGGGAAGTCAGCGTTGCTCTAAGCTCTGGCTGTTTCGTTACCCGAAGACTGAGTTCTAACAAGCTGCTGCTGAAATCGAAAGGTTTCGGAAAAGAATGCTTGGATCACACACACCGAGTCTCCACAGGTTTCTGGGGAAGGCGGTTTCAGATTCCCTTGACCCTTTCCGTGTGGACGTGCTTCCTGGCATCTCCCCAAATGTCCTGTTTCGAATCGGAAGGATATCTCCCCTTTATTCTGGCATCATGCACCAGAGGAAACTCATTCTCCACAGCTCAACCTACTGAATCCTTTCATCACCTTAACACCTTCAACTGATCAGCCCTTCATCTTCTGGATTCATGAAATCTGGCTACAATTGTACAAAGTCTTGGTGAGACCACACCTGGAACACTATGTGCAATTTAGATACACATATTTAAGGAAGGACATACATGGGTTGGAGACTGCACAGGAAACTAGTCCTTGGGATGAGAGACAGAGGAAATTGGGCCTATATTCTCTGGAGTTTAGAATGCAAGCTGATCTCATTGAAGCATACAAGATTCTGAAGGAACTTGGTAGGGTCAACAAAAAGAGGTTGTTTCCCCTGGTTTAGGACTCAAGGAGCTGTCTCAGGAGAAGGGGCCAACCATTTTGGCCTGAGAGGAGGAGAAATTGCTCCAAACAAAGGGTTGTAAATGCTGCATGATTCAATCCATTTGGGACTAAGACCGACAATGTTTGGTCACTCAGGGAATTGAGAGATATGGGGAGCAAGCAGGAAAGTAGAGTTAAAGCTAAAGAACAGGGAGAGGTGCTCAATGGGACGAATGGTCTTATGCATTGTTGTGAGCAGATGATTGGAGGCCTTGCAACATACAGTTCTGGAATGATATCACTGGCACTTTCCACTCTTGTCTGGTGATGACCCACGGTAGCAGGAAGGATGACAGATAAGAAGTGCTCAAATAATCAGATCCTATCTTCAAAATCATCACCTTTGTCAATTCTCAGAGAGAACAGTTTGTACCATTACACCCCTTCTGTATATTGCATAATCTGGTCAATCACATTGAGACATCAGAATGTAGTTAGAATAAAATCACATTGCCATTGAAGGAAGGGCAGCAGGTAATAAACACTGATTTCTTTTCGGATTCGTAGATTAACGCATGATTAACTTAACAGAAACTGATTAACCCAGTTGTTAATTGGTAAATTTTGTTTTTTTTTGCAGCAGCGCACGCCTGAGGAGATTCAGTACAGATTCTTCAGGAACTCCAGCACGGTCCGATGCCACTCCTCAGGGTTATCGAGGTAACAGGCATGCTGTGCACCCGTCATAACGTGCACCTTATGGTTGGCCAGGTTTCTCAGATGTTTGAACGATGTCTCTCCCATCGACTTGTCCTCTTGACCATAGACAATCAGCGTTGGGGTCTGTGAAGAGTGTGAAGTATCAGTCAGTGACCCAGGCCACTTTGTGTAGTCAATGGAGTGCACTGGGGCCCAATGCAGCAGCACCTTCCACCTCTCTGATCGTGGTAATGCTAGAAATAAGTGCTGTCAGGTTTTAGTGGGTGGCGCGGGGCTCAATGGTTAGCACTGCTGCCTCACAGCGCCAGGGACCTGGGTTTGATATTAGTCTTGGGTGACTGTCTGTATGGAGTTTGTGCGTTCTCCCCAGCAGTTCATTTTTGGCTTGGGCACTTTACGGCCTGGGCGTATCCCTCCTATAATATGGATTCCAGAGATGCACAATACACCCCAATACTACAGTTGCCGCCAGAACTGCAGAGTTTCTTCAGTACATCCTGATGTTATTTCAGATTTCCAACATCTGCAATTTTTTTTAACTAGATAAAAGCCAATGTCCACTTTGGTATGCAACCATACTGACTAATGATAACAATGCATTTATAGAGCGTCCTTTACAGACAGAGGTTTGCACATAAGAACCAGGAGCAAGAGTAGGCCATCTGGCCCCTCGAGCCCAGTTCACCATTCAATAAGATCAGGCTGATCTTTTTATGGCCTCAGCTCCACTTACCCACCCTCTCACTATAACCCTTAATTGCTTTACTGTTCAAAAAAATGATCTGTCTTCATTTTAAAAACATTTAGTGAGGGAGCTTCCGCTGCTTCATTGGGAAATTCCACAGATTCACAACCCTTTGTGTGAAGACATTCCCCCTCAATTCAGTCCTAAATCTGCTCCTCCTAATTTTGAGGCTATGGGTTCTTGTTTCACCCACCAGTGAGAACATCCTCCCTGCTTCTATCTTATCTAATCCCTTCATAATTTTATATGCTTCTATAAGAACCCCCACTCATTCTTCTAAATTTCAACAAATATAATCCCAGTCTACTCACTCTCTCCTCATAAGCCAACCCTCTCGACTCCGGAATCAACCTAGTGAACCCCCTCTGCATCGCCTCCACTGCCAGTGCATCCTTTCTCAAATAAGGAGACCAAAACTACACACAGTCTCCAGATGTGGCCTCACCAGCACTCTTTTCAGCTGCAGCATATCCTCCCTGTTTTTAAACTCAATCCCTCTAGCAATGAAGGACAATATTCCATTTGCCTTCTTAATTACCTGCTGCAACCTTCTGTAATTAATGTGCAATTAAGGTCCCTCTGCACAGCAGCATGCTGCAAATTTTTACCGTTCAAATAACAGTCCTTTCTGTTGTTATTCCTACCAAAATGGACGACTTCACATTTATCAATATTGTACTCCATCTGCCAGACCTTTGCTGGCTCACTTAGGCTATCTACATCCCTCTGCAAGCTTTCAGAGTCCTCCACACACTTTGCTCTACCACTCAACTAAGAGTCATCTGCAAACCTTGACACACTACACGTGGTCCCCAACTCCAAATCATCTATGTAATTGATAGAAACCTATGTCTCTTTTCTAATTGATTAAAGATTCAACAGGAGACAGTCAGTGAGCTATTTTTAGGGTTGTTACCTTCCTGCTGATAAATTGCGGTTGGAATTCCTCCTTCTCAACACTAAAGCTGAGGAAAGGACGGAGCTCTGTTGGACTATAACCTGGTGTCATGTGACTTTTGACCTTGTCCAACACCAGCACCTCCACATCCATGTGAATTATAAACAATTAGGGTCCCAACACTGATCCCTGAGGCACATCACTCATTACTGATCTCCAACCATACAAACACTCATTTATCCCCACTCTCTGCTTCCTGTAGATAACCAATCCTCTTTCCATGCTAATATATTGCCTGTAATGCTGTGCACCTTTATCTTATGCAGCAGCCTTTTGTACGTCACCATGTTGAATGCCTTTTGGAAATCTAGGTACATTACAGCTACTGGGTACCCGTTGCCCACCGCACTAAGAATGTCTTCATAGGATTCCAGTAAATCAGTTAAACATGACCTGCCTTTCATGAACCCTTGCTGCGTCTGCCCAAAGGGACAATTTCTATTCAGATGTCTTGCTATTTCTTCCTTGATGATAGATTCAAGCATTTTCCCCACTACAGAAGTTAAACTGACCTATAATTCCCCATCTTTGGTCTACCTCCTTTTTTAACCAGTGGTGTCACATTTGCTGTTTTCCAATCTGCTGGAAATGCCCCTGAGTCCAGCGAATTTTGGAAAATTACCACAAGCGCATTTGTTATTTGTCCCACTATCTCTCTTCATACCCTGAGATGCATTCCATCAGGGCCAGGAGACTTGTCTACCTTTAGCTCCATTCACGTACCCAACACTACCTCTTTTGTGATAATGATCATTTATAGGTCCTCACCTACCTTAGTTTCCTCATCATCAATTACTGGCAAGCTACTCATGTCGCCACTGTGAAGACCAACATAAAATACCTGTTTAGTGCCTCGGATATTTTCGCATTTCCCATTCTTAAATCCCCCTTCTCATCCTCTAAGGGACAAATGTTTATTTGAGCCACTCTTTTTCATTTCATATATTTGTAGAATCTTGTGCTATCGATCTGAATATTCTGAGCTAGTTTACTCTCGTAACCTATCTTAATTTTCTTTATAGTTTTTCTTTATGGCTTTCTGTTGACCTTTATAGTGTTCCCAATCTTCTAGTTTCCCACTGGAATTTGATAGTCTCCCTTATGTCCTTAGACATCCATGGCTGATTAACACATTTTCTACCGTCCTTCCTTTTCACTTTTGCTGAGTATTTTGAAAAATTGCTTTGAAAGTCCTCCACTGTTGCTCAACCGTCCCACCATAAAGTCTGCTTCCAATCTACTTTAGCCAACTCCTCCCTAATCCTATTGTCATCTCCTTTGTTTAAGCACAGGATCCTAGTATGCAATTTTATCTTCTCACTTTCCATCTCTTTTCTAAATTCAACCATACTGTGATTCTCCTTCCAAGAGGATCCCCAACCATGAGATCATTAATTATTCCTGTATATTACACAGGACCAAATCTAGGATAGCTTCCTCCTTCGTTGGTTCCATTACATACTGTTCAAGAAAACTATCAATAAACTCCTCCTTAAGGCTTCCTTGGCTGACCTGGTTTGACCAATCAACACGTGGATTAAAATCTCCCATGATAATTGCCGTACCATTTTTACAGGCATTAGTTATTTCTTTGTTTATTGCCTGCCCCATGTGATGTTATTACCTGTTGGCCTATTAGACTATGCCTATCTGTGACTTTTTCTTCTGAGAATTTCTGATTTCCACCCAAATACATTCAAACTTATTCTCCATAGAACTTATAATCATCTCTCACCACTGCCCTGATGTCATCCTTAACTATCAGAGTTACACCAACCCCCGTACCTTCCTGTCTGTGCTTCTGAATAGTCTGATATTCCTGGATATTTAATTCCCAGTCATGACCATCCTGCAGCCATGTCTCTGTAGTGGCGACTAAACTAAACTCATTCATGATGGTTTGTGCTGTTAACTCATCTACCTTGTTTCGAATGCCACAAGCATTCAGGTGAAGTGCCTTTATGCTAATTTTTATACTTTCTTTTTGAATTCTAACATCTCCATTGATAACAAATCTGGAGTTTTCTTTCCTTTTAACATCTCTCAGAGCCTTGGATGTAGTTAAACCTTCCTGCACACATGTTAACCTGCTGCTTTCTTTTCTATTTACCATTATACTTCCTGTCATTTGCGCCTTCCCTTCACCCCAGTTCACTAGTTGAAAGTCCTAGTGACCGCCCTACTTATCCATTTCGCTGCAGCACTAGTTCCAGATTGGTTCGGTTGGAGTAAAAGACGAAAATATATGAAGGGTGACCATGTTGGTCAAATAGGTAGGTTACAAGAAGGTGGGAGACAGATTGAGGTGCTAACTGAACAGTTGACCATAGCTTTGGATGTCACCATTTGAAGACAGTCACCATCAGTAAGACAGGGGGACAGGGTCCTGAATCAAGTAGGGAGTTTGGCGGTATAAATGACAGGGCTAGGAAAGTTACAGAAATAGGGGAGGAGGCACAACCTACAGAGGGAGGGGAGAGGAAGGGCACGACAAGGATGTTGATTTAGCTACTTGGCTGGTCAGCTAGTTCGCAAAGCAGTGTGATTCTAACATAGAACATAGAACATAGAACATTACAGAGCATTACAGGCCCTTTGGCCCTCAATGTTGCACCGACCTGTGAAACCAACCTGAAACCCATCTAACCTACACTATTCCATTATCATCCATATGTTTATCCAGTGACCGTTTAAATGCCCTTAAAGTTGACTACTGTTGCAGGTAGGACATTGCACACACTTACTACTCTGAGTAAAGAACCTACCTCTAACATCTGTCCTATATGTATCATCCCTCAACTTAAAGCTATGTCCCCTCGTGCTAGCCATCACTATCCGAGGAATATCTCACTGTCCACCCTATCTAATCATTTTGTATGTATCTATTCGGTCACCTCTTAACCTTCTTCTAACGAAAACAGCCTCAAGTCCCTCAGCTTTTCCTCATAAGACCTTCCCTCCATACCAGGCAACATCCTGGTAAATCTCCTCTGCACTCTTTCCAATGCTTCCACATCATTCCTATAATGTGGCGACTAGAACTGTACACAATACTCCAAGTGCGGCCACACCAGAGTTTTGTACAGCTGCAACATGACCTCATGGCTCCAAAACTCAATGCCTCTACCAATAAAAGCTAACACACCATACGCCTTCCTAACAACCCTATCAACCTGGGTGGCAAATTTCAGGGATCTATGCACATGGACACTGAGATCTCTCTGCTCAGCCACACTACAAAAATCTTACCATTAGCCTGGTACTCCGTATTCGTGTTACTCCTTCCAAAGTGAATCACCTCACACTTCTCCGCATTAAACTCCATTTGCCACCTCTCAACCCAGTTCTGCAGCTTATCTATGTCCCTCTGTAACCTGCAACATCCTTCTGCACTATCCACAATTCCATCAACTTTAGAGTCGTCCGCAAATTTACTAACACATCCTTCTGCGCCCTCATCCAGGTCATATGGCCCCAAAACAGATTCTTGCGGTACGCCATTAGTAACTGAACTCCAGGATGAACATTTCCCATCAACCACCACCCTCTGTCTTCTTACAGCTAGCCAATTTCTGATCCAAACCGCTAAATCACCCTCAATCCCATGCCTCTGTATTTTCTGCAATAGTTTACCCCCATAGGGAACCTTATCAAACGCTTTACTGAAATCCATATACAACACATCCAACAACAACACATGACAGCTTTACTCTCATCCACCTGTTTGGTCACCTTCTCAAAGAACTCAACAAGATTTGTTCGGCACAACCTACCCTTCACAAAATCATGTTAACTAACCCTAATCAAATTATTCTTTTCTAGATTGTTATAAATCCTATCTCATATAATCCTTACCAACATTTTACCAACAACTGAAGTAAGGCTAACTGGTCTATAATTACCAGGGTTGTCTCTACTCCCCTTCTTGAACAAGGGGACAACATTTGCTATCCTCCAGTCTTCTGGCACTATTCCTGTAGACAATGAAGACATACAGATCAAAGCCAAAGGCTCTGCAATCTCATCCCTAGCTTCACAGAGAATCCTAGGATAAATCCCATCGGGCCCAGGCGACTTAGCAATTCTGGAAAGTGTGAAAATAGATAACACCACCTCCTTATGAACCTCAATCCCATCTAGTCTAATAGCCTGTATCTCAGTATTCTCCTCAACAACATTGTCTTTTTCATGTATGAATACTGACGAAAAATATTCATTTAACGCCTCCCCTATCTCTTCGGACTCCACACACAACTTCCTACTACTGTCCATGACTGGCCCTAATCTTACTCTAGTCATTCTTTTATTCCTGACATACCTATAGAAATCTTTAGGGTTTTCCTTGATGCTCCCTGCCGAAGACTTCTCAAGTCCCCTCCTGGCTCCTTTTAGCTCTCTTTAGGTCCTTTCTGGCTAACTTGTAACTCCCAAGCACCCTGAGCCTTCACACATCATCTTTATATAAGACTCCTTCTTCCTCTTGACAAGAGATTCAAATTCTTCAGTAAACCAAGGTTCCCTCATTCGACCACTTCCTCCCTGCCTGGCAGGTACATACTTATCAAGGACACGCAGTAACTGTTCTTTGAACAAGCTCCACATTTCAATCATGCCCAGCACCTGCAGTTTCCTTCCCCATCCTATGCATCCTAAATCTTGCCTAATCATCTCATAATTGCCTTTCCCCCAGCTAGAACTCTTGCCCTGTGGTATATACCTATCCCTTTCCATTGCTAAAGTAAATGTAACCAAATTGTGGTCACTATCACTGAAGTGCTCACCTACCTCCAATTCTAACACCTCACCTGGTTCATTACCCAGTACCAAATCCAATGCGGCCTCGCCTCTTGTTGGCCTGTCTACATACAAGAAACCCTTTTGCACACTATGGACAAAAACGGACGCATCTAAAGTACTCAAACTATAGCGTTTCCAGTCAATATTTGGAAAGTTAAAGACCCCATAACAGCATGGGTTCAATTCCCATCATGAGCTGGGGTTATCATAAAGGGCTATCCTTTTCAACATCTTCCCCTCACCTGAGGCTCGGTGACACTCAGGTTAAATCACCCCACGTCATCTCTCTCTCTCCGATGAGAGAGCAGCCCTGTGATCTGATAAGACTATGGTGACACAACAACCTATAGAGGTGCAGGGAGAGGAAGGGACACTACTTACAGGGGTACACGACGACACTACTGTTTGTAGAACCAACTTACCTGCACACTGGAGTACTGCTCGGCTGAGAATTTCTCAGTACAGATTGGGGCGACAGGAATGAATCCCCTCACCATGTCACGGTGCCCAAACAGGAAGGGCAGTGAATACATCCCACTCAGTGATGGGCTGATTATCACTACGGAGTTCAGCTCCAAACCCTTGAGCACACTCAGAAGAAAGCTGTCAGGAGCCAGATCCCCCACTTTGGCAGGAGCTGTTGCTTCTTTGGAGTTACCCAGGCCTAGGTAGAGGAGAAAAATCAGGAGTAACATTAAACAGGGCAGGGAGGGGCTTCATCTGGACCAGCATTGATCAGCCCCAGTCACACAGAACGTCACCAATCTGATTTACATTGTCCTACAACCACCAGGGCTAAAACTCAAAACTCCAACTGGTGCAAACATGAGTAATGTGCAATTTCTGAAAGAACTGAAAGGACCTCAATGGCTGTGCGACCTCAATTCACATAAGGAATGAAGATATCTGCTTGAGTATGAGGGAGTTACAAAAAAAAGAATGGTTCCTAGAGCAGGTTACAGTCTGGGTTTTCTGCACCTTCAGACTCCCTCAAGCCTCTTTGTCCCAACAAGACCCAGTAGACTTGCCCACATGGGTGCAGTTGTATTTCCTGACACAGCGCGTGATCAGCATCTTACATTGAGTTTGTGGGTGATGCGTTGATACATCCTCCTCACCCTAATGTTGCCTTATCCTCCCATGAGGAGCTCGAACAGTTCATCCACTTCACCCACATCTTCCACCACAACCTTAAGTTCACCTGGACCATCTCTAATACCTCTCTCTCCTTGCTGGACCTCTCTGTTTCCATCTCTAGCAACCACCTAGAAACCAATATACATTTCAAGCCCACTGACTCCCACAGCTACCTAGAATACATCTCCTCCCACCCACCTTCCTGAAAAAAGGCCATCCCCTATTCCCGATTGTTCCACCTCCGGCGCGTCTGCTCCCAGGATGAGGCATTCCACTCCCGTACATCTCAGATGTCCTTGTTTTTCAAGGGCCGCAACTTCGCCCGCTCAGTGGTCGAGAACGCCCTCGAACGTGTCTCCCGCATTTCCCACAACTCATCCCTTACATGCCCTGTCCGCAATAACAACCAAATCAGAATCCCCCTCATCCTCACGTACCACCCCACCAATCTCCAGATACAATGCATCATCCTCTGACACTTCTGCCATCTGCAATCCGACCCTACCACCAAAGGCATTTTTCCCACCCCACCCTTAGCCGCTTTCCGGAGGGAGCACTCTCTCGGTGACTCCCTTGTCTGCTCCAACTCTCCTCCAGCCCCACAACACCCGGCACTTTTCCCTGCAACCACAGGAAGTGCTACACCTGCCCCTACAGCTCCCCCCTCACCCCCATCCCAGGCCCCAGAGAAGACTTTCCACATCAAGCAGAGGTTCACCTGCACATCTGCTAATGTGGTATACTGCATCCGCTGATCCCGTTGTGGCCTCCTCTACATTGGGGAAACCAAGCACAGGCTTGGGGACCACTTGCAGAACAACTACGCTTGGTTTGCACTAAACAACTGCACCTCCCACTCGCGAACCATTTCAACTCCCCCTCCCATTCCTCAGACAACATGCCCATCTTGGGTCTCCTGCTGTGCCACAACATTGCCGTCCAAAGGCTGCAGGATCAGCAACTCATCTTCTTCTTGGGAACCCTGCAGTCCAATGGTATCAATGTGGATTTCACAAGCTTCAAAATCTCCCCTCACCCTACCACATTCCAAAACCAGCCCAGCTTGTCCCCGCCTCCCTAACCTATCCTTCCTCCCACCTATCCCCTCCTCCCACTTCAAGCCCCACTCCCATCTCCTACCTACCAGCCTCATCCCGCCCCCTTGACCTGTCCATCCTCCTTGGACTGATCTATCTCCTCCCTAACTCCCCACTTGCACTCACCTTTACTGGCTCCATCCACGCCTCTTTGATCTGTCTGTCTCCTCTCCACCTATCTTCTCCTCTATGCATCTTCTATCCGCCTCCCCCTCTCTCCCTATTTATTTCTGAAGGCCCATCCCCTCCCCCATTTCTGAAGAAGGGTCTAGGCTGGAAACGTCAGCCTTCCTGCTCCTCTGATGCCACTTGGCCTGCTGTGTTCATTCAGATCTACACCTTGCTATCTCTTATCTTTACTCTGATGGTTTTTTGCTGATGTTTCACCACAGGGGTGGGCCCTGAGCCTTTCACATTGCCTGTCTGCCCCAGTGCTGAACGCAAATCACAAATTCAACAGAAACTCCAATCCTAACGCAGTCCATTTGACACAGATGTGCAAAATGGACTGTGATGGTACTGCGTCTTTAAGTCAGATTTGTTCTGTGCTGTTTCTCTTGCACAATTGTGCCAGAACGTACGCTTCAGAATCAGTGGATAAACTGCTTGGAGCTCCCCGAGTCTTTTCTTAATGGATAAAAAAAGCATGAGCGGGTGGAGTCAGGCTCATACAGGTCCAGGGTTTCAGTTGCGCTTTCAGTTTTGGTTTGTAGCTGGCTGTTGAAGCTGATAGATATAGCTCTCTCTTCCTTTGTTACAGCAAAAAAAAGGTTTGAGTTCTCTCTTAGTGACCAGATTGTTTCTTTTGGCATCCTTTTCTCCTGGACTGAAGGAGATAGCACTTGAGGAGAACCTGTTTTGCTCAATTTACCTATGCCAGGGTGTGTTTGTGGGATGCTGCTATATTGGAACAGTTGATAGTTAATAGTTAAACAATGTATTATTTTAGCGAGTGTGTTTGTTGATGGAGTTCCGGTTGGAATGCCATGCTTCTAGGAATTCTTGTGCATGTCTCTGTTTGGCTTGTCCTAGGATGAATGTGTTGTCCCAATCAAAGTGGTGTCAGGATACGAGTGATATATCGTTTCTTGGGTCATATCGTTTCGTGGCTAGTTGATGTTCATAGCTGTTTGCGGGTGGCACTCTGTCGGAATGAACATCAACTAGCCACAAAACGACATGACCCACTATCACTCGTATCCTTACATACAGATAAGGAAGTACACCACTTTGATTGGGACAACACATCCATCCTAGGACAAGCCAAACAGAGACACGCGCGAGAATTCCTAGAAGCATGGCATTCCAACCGGAACTCCATCAACAAACACATTGATTTGGAGCCAATCTACCATCCCCTGGGAAAAACAACAGGAAATGACATCACCAACGCAGGAAATGACATCACCAACCCAAGGAAACCTAACCAGATAAATAGAAAGCGGGACATAACACCAGCGCTTCGTCGGAGGCTCACTGATGATGTTACCTAGGATGGTGACGAAACGTCTGAAAACTAACCTTCCAGCTCAGCGAGCAAACTCACACCCAGAATGTATTATCTTATTGAGCATTTCAATAGAGTTAAAGTTATGCCAATGTTTTTGTTTGTGTTTTAATTACGTTTATGAATAAAGCGTGTTTTGTTTAAAGCCAATCGAATTACTTCAAATATACAGCCTTACACTTGTCATTAAACAAAATTACAAAGTTAGGGTCTAGGCTACGTCCTTTATAGATTTTGAGGAAGTTTGGTGTGATACAAGTGTACTGAACTAACCACGCACACCTCCCAAACAACATGTGAAGAAATCTCAGAGAGATGTGTAACAATTAATGCAAATAGCACATGCTCCAGCCTGTCAGTGTCAGCTCACTCACTGCGTATATTGATCTTGGCTAATGCACCACCTAACCTGGTAAGTCGATAGCTACTGCCTGGTAACCAGCCCCTGCCAGCTCCTGGAGGGTTCCAAGCTTCAACCAAGTGTCAGAGGAGAAGCGAATGCCATGGAGCAGGAGGACAGATAATCTGGGGGTCTGCTCAGCTGGTGCAGTCTGACGGTAAAATAACTGCTGCCCTTCAACTTGCACAGTGCCCTCCTTAGTCACGACACTTGCCATGATAACGAGCTGGTGCTGTGACCTGTTCTATTGCATCCTGTAATAAATAACAACAGTCATGGGTTAGATAGAGTGTAATAGCTTCTCTACACTGTTCCATCAACACTCCCAGAACAGGCACAGCACGGGTTACATACAGAGTAATAGTCTCTCACACTGTCCCCTATTAAACATTCCCCTGGTCAGGAACAGTATAGGGTCAGATACAGAGTAAAGCTTCCTCTACACCGTCCCCCATCAAACACTGCCATGACAGGGACAGCACAGGGTTAGGTACAAAGTAAAGCTCCCTCTTTACTGTCCCCCCATCAAACACTGCCTGATCAGGGTCAGGAAGGGGTTAGGTACAGAGCAAAGCTCCCTCTACACTGTTCCCCCATCAAACACTGCCTGAATTGGGACAGCACAGGGTTAAATAGAGAGCAAAGCTTCCTCTACACCGTCCCCATCAAAAACACCCACACAAACAATACATCAACAGCGAAAAAGCAAAGTGTCCCAAATTCCCTGAACAACAGTTTAAAGTTAAAACTGAACAAGACAATTGTTAGAAAAGTTTTTAGCTTGCCGTAGTGACAGGAGCTGGGTGAAGAGGGAGAGTTTGCACCAACCTATTCCTGGGACACAGCGTGTAAAAGTGGCCACTTTCCAGGTGCCTGTCTGCTTCTCTCCCGGAACAGCTCAGGAAAGTATGGAAAAGCTAGCACCAGCGCCCTCTGCAGCCAGGAGGCTCCATGTGCAAACACCAGGCACTCACCAACTCCGTCCAAACAAATAACTCATATCCACCATGGAGTAAAGTTATTCTGATCCTCAGCATATGTGGAGGCCATTCTGTCCATTGTACCCATGCTACCTCTTTGGTTATGTTGCCCAACCTAGGCCCACACAATGGCTTTATCCTCACAACAAATACAGAAGTTGCTGGAACTGAGGAAGGGTCATCAGAGCCAAAATGTTAACTCTGATTTTTCCTTCACAGATGCTGCCAGATCTGCTGAGCTTTTCCAGCAACTTCTGTTTTTGTTTCTGATTTACAGCATCTGCTGGTCTTTCGGTTTTTATTTAGCTTTATTCTCACCTGGACTTACAGCGGCTCAAGAAGGCAACTCACCATCACCTTCTCAAGGACAACTAGGGGTAGTATTTATTAGTTGCTTAAGAGCGAATAAATTTAAAAAGTGTGCTGCAAAATGGGTTTCAAATAGTTTGGTGCTTGTTTTTGACTGGGTCAGACTCAATGGGCCAAAGGGCTTTTTTCTATACTTTAGACCTCTATGACTTTGTCTTCTTGATCCCACAACGTAATCCTTATCAACCAAATGTCCACAGATAGTAGGAACTGCAGATGCTGGAGAATCTGATATAACAAGGTGTAGAGCTGGATGAACACAGCAGGCCAAGCAGCATCAGAGGAGCAGGAAGGCTGACATTTCAACCAAATGTCCAACTGCTTTTTGAAGGTCCGGTGTGATTTTTTCAGTTTGGAAAAGTGTTCTAGATTTTGTTAGTCATATATGTAATCTGTTGCATTTTCCTTCTGATTCTTTTCTGCCAATTATTTTAAAAGCATAATGTTCGTTTTTTTTAACTCACCTGTCAGAAGAAGCAGTTTCTCATTAAAACTGCTCTATCAAAATATCAACTATTTTGGCATTTTCTGTAACCAACCTATTTATACTGGGATCACCTTGAAGGATATGCTCCCCAAAATGTACCAACTCCTCTTCATTCCCCAGATTAGGGGCAGTCCTTCCTCAGTGAGCTCAGTTGTGAATAGGGAGAGGCAGGGGGGAAGAGGTTAAAATTGATAGAATTAACGTTGCATCTTCCACCAGGGTCTTCAGAGTGATTATGGCATGCTGCACTCTCTAACGTTGCACAGCAGCAAGGTTTGAAACTACGGGAGGTTTTAAACAAAAAGCACAGGTCACAAACCTTCAGAGGGAGATAGAGGGATGGCAGAAGGGAATACAGTCTCAGAGATCTACAGTACAGATATAGCTCATTGTGTCTACAATGCTCAAAAACAACCACCTAACTATTCTGATCCCTTCCTCCATCAGTCTATAGGTGTTGAGGCTGGTAAAGCACAGCAGATCAGACAGGATCCGAGGAGCAGGTGAGTCAACGTTTCAGGCCAAAACCCTTTGTCAGGACTGGGGAGGGGGAGGGGAGCCTAGAAATTAAACAGAGGGAGAGGTATGGGGCTGGGGTAAGGGTAGAAGAGATGGTGATGGCTGGATACAGTTGGGGGTGAAATGTCCATGGGACAGAAGGGTGAAGTGGATAGGTGAGTAGGCTCATGGACAGGTTAGGTCAGGTCAGGAGGGGGACGGCTGGACATAGGATAAGGCTGGGGGTGGAGGGATTTTGAAGCTGGTGAAGTCAATGTTAAGGCCATTTGGCTGTAAGCTTTCAAGGCTTCAGAATGTGGTTGAAGGGCTTCGGGGCAGAGCAGACAACTGGGGGCAGGGGGGAGGGGTTGCAGTGGGACAAAGACTCACTGAGCTCTTTTCAGAGACAGGGCAGAAACTTCATCAAAATGGGCATCCTTAGAAGAGGGTTTGCAGTGTTGGTTTTCAGTGACTTGCAGACAGTAAGGATGGCAGATACTGGAAGCCAGTCAATAGATGTGAGGCTGGATAAGTACAGCAGGTCAGACAGCATCCGAGGAGCAGTTAAGTCAACATTTTGGGCCAGTTTCCTCACATCGCCTTTAAACCTTCTGGCCCTTACCTTCAATCTATGCCCCTGGTCATTGATCCCTTCATTAAGGGGAAAGCTCGTTCCCATCTACCCTGTCTATGCCTGTCATAATTTTATACATCTTAATCACACTCCTCTCAATCACCACTGCTCTAAAAAAAATCTGCCCAATCTCTCTTCATAATTACAACTGTCCAGTCCACAGCAAAATCCTGGTAAATCTTCTCAGTACCCTCTCCAATGTTTTCATATCCCTTAACGTACATCCCAGAACTGCACACAATATTCTTGTTATGGCCTAAACAACACTTACACAGTTCCAGTTTATCCTCTCTGCTCTTAAACTCAATACCTTGATTAATAAAGGCAAATACCCCCCATGTCTTCTTAATCAGTTTATCCACCTTTCATGATACCTTAACAAATCCCTCTAATCCCTGGTGCTTTCCAGAGTCCTACTGTTCATCACATCTTGTCTAACCTTTCCAATTGCATTGCCTCACATTTATCTGGATTGAATTCCATTTGCCAATGATCAGCCAATCTGCTCAGTCTGTCTCTATTCTCTTGTCGTGCAAGACTATGCCCAGCCCATAGCTCCTCATGGGGAATGAGTCGTAGAGTGGTGCTGTGGATCGACAATAGGCCAAGATCATTCATCTGGGTTAAATTGAATTCATGCAAAATAGTCACGAAGGCCCGCTCGTTCTTGTCTGATTGCTTCATGCATTCAGCCAGGCTGGGGAAAGAGAAAACATTGGAATGGCTAAAACAGGAAGTTATTTGTGCTGGAGGTGATACCACAAACGACAGATCAGGTCTAAGGTGTGTGGCTGCGAACAGTGGTGCTTTACGAAACATCTAACAGGAAACCCAGTACATCAGTGCAAGAGATCAGGCTAAAACATTTAGAAGTATCTTCAGCCAGAAACGTTGAGCCAATGATCCTGCTCAGCCTCCTCCAGAGGTCCCCAGCATGGCAGGTCTTCAGCCAATTTGATCCACTCCATGTGATAGAGAAACTATTGAAAACACTGGGCACTGCACAAGGCTATGGGTCCTGACAACAGCCCAGCAATAGTATTGAAATCTTGTGCTCCAGAACTAACAACACCTCTCACCAAGTTGTTCCAATTAGACGAGGTGTTAGGGGAGCGGTAGAAGGATACTTTTCAGAATGGAGAGTGGTGACTAGTGGTGTTCCACAAGGATCAGTGCTGGGACCACTGCCATTTATTCTCTACACAAATGATTTGGTGGAAAGTGTAGCTGGTCTAACTAGTAAGCAGACGATACAAAAGATTGGTGGAGTTGTGAATAGTGAGGAGAATGGTCCGAGGATACAGCAGGATATAGATCAGTTGGAGGCATGGGCAGATGGAACTTAATCCTGACAAATGTGAGTTTATGCATTTTGGAAAGTCAAGTACAGGTGAAAATTATACAACGAATGGCAGTACCCTTGGGAGTATTGATACGCAGCGGGATCTGGGTGTGCAGGTCCACATGTCACTGAAGGTGGTAGCGCAAGTAGATAAGGTAGTAAAAAAGGCCTTTGACATGCTTACCCTCATTGGAAGGGGCATTGAGTATAAGGATAGGCAAGTTATATTGTAGCTCTGTAGAACTTCAGTTAGGCCACACTTGGAATATTGTGTGCAGTTCTGGTCACCACATTACCAGAAGGATGTGGATGCTTTGGACAGGATATAGAAAAGGTTTACCAGATGTTGTCTGGCATGGGGGAATTGTAGCGATGAAGAAAGGTTGGATAGATTGGGTATGTTTTCACTGGATCTCAGGAGGTTGAGGTTACAACCTATTTTTCAGACTGTGAATGGTATGGATAGAATGGAAAGTATGAGGCTTTTTCCCAGGGTGTAGGGGTCAATTACTAAGGCACACAGGTTCAAGGTGTGAGGGTGGGGGGGGGGGCATTTAAAAAAAAAGATGTGAGAGACAGGTTTTTCACACAAAGGGCGGTGAATGCCTGGAATGCATTGCTAGAGGTGGTGGTGGAAGCCGAAACAATAGCATTATAGGAGGCATCTGGACAAATACATTGATAGGAAGGGAATAGAGGATATGGACCCTGTCAGTGAAGACAGTTTCAGTATGGAAGGGCAAAATTTGGCAGCGCAGGCTTACAGAGCTGAAGGGCCTTTGTTACAACACTGGCATCAATCCAAGAATGTGAAAAATTGCCCAGGTATATCCTTTGCACTAAATGCAGCACAAATCCAAGTCAGCCATTTATTTATTTATTTATTATCCACCAATCCAGTATCAATCGTCAGGAAAAAAAAAGTTGTCATCAAAAATGCTACAAAGCAGCACTAGCTCAGCAATAACTTACTCACTGACACTCAGTTTGGGTTCTGCCAGGGCAATTCAACTATTGACCTCACTCCTAACCTAAGATCTTTTACTTAGTTTTACGGCTCTTATTGCAATTGTGCTGGCAGGAGGTTGGTGGTGGTGGTGGTGTGGGGTAGGGCAACGTTACTATGGTTCAGAGCTTCAGACTACTAAAGAAAAGTCATAATGTAAGTCCCACAATATGGATGCTTGCAAAGGATAGCTACTGGAGTCTTCTGAAAAATAAACGGATTGGACTTTCAGTGTTTACACATGCCACGGCTTACATAAAATGAATCACTATCTTTCTATCACTTCTTTTGCCAACTACTAGAAACTTGCAATACTCATTATTGTAGACCCTTTATTTTGAGTTTTTGGTTTTCCAGGACTGAAGTGCTTGTATTAAGCAATCCGTGGATTAGTACAAAAATCATAGCTGTTTAGTCCATAGTGCAGCCTGTTGGCTTCTTTACGTTGGAGGCAATTTCCTCGGCCTCAGGAGGCGGTAATTATGTAGAAAATACCCTCAACAGCTCAGTAACTGTTTGGAGCTATAATGGCAAGTTTTAACAAAACAAATGCTCTTTTTGAACTTCAAAAAGGTATAAGTTCTAATACTTATGAGGATACAGTGAAAAAAAAACCTAGTGAAGCAGCAGGGCACAGAAAAAAAAACCCCATTATCAATTTTAAGTTTTAATGCAGGAAACGACATCAGCAACACAAGGAAACCTAAACAGATAAATAGAAAGCGGGACATATCATCAGTGAGCCTCTGGTGAAGCGCTGGTGTTATTACCTAGAATGGTGACGAAACGTCTGTAAACTAACCTTCCAGCTCAGCGAGCAAACTCACATCCAGAAACTCAACCTGAGCTACAAATCTCCTCAAAACTCGCTATCAATTTTAAGTTCCATTTCCTATCCAAAACACCAGGGCGATTGGCACGTGAGCACGTACATCAGGGCAGTTTATAGCCGAGGATCCTTCATGTATGCTTTTGCAATTGGAGATAAGGAGGGGCCCCATAAGTGGGCAGGGGTGGTCGTGTCAGAATTCAAGTGGCAAAAGCTTCCTCAAGAGGTTAATGTTGGATAATGAGATGAAGAGACTAATCTAGCCTCCAGAAAATGCTGCAATAGTACCTTACCTTCAGGAGTGAGCACACCCCATCTTCCTTTTTTTTCAGAAAGTTTCCCCAACCCCTGCAAAGTCCACACAGCATTGAATTTTAGATGGAGAGCAGAACCCATAACTCTCTCAACCTCGCCATGATTCATACCTATTGGAAGGTTGATATATCAAGGTCATAATTTCAGCGAAGAAAAAAAGTTATAGATATGAGATAGTAGGAACTGCCGATGCAGAAGAAGGGTCTCGACCTGAAACGTCAAACTTTCCTGCTCTTCTGATGCTGTTTGGCCTGCTTCATCCAGCTTCACAGTGTTATCTCAGTTATAGATAGAATAAGTCTTTTTTACCCCCACCCCCAAGTTTCTTTGAGGCCCTAATTGGTACTAGATGCAGAAACTGCTCATGGGTATGTTGTGTATTAACTCAAGAATGGGTTGATAAACGCAAGTAAACAGTGATTCCACATAAGTACTATCTTCCACAACACAGAATCAAATGATCACCTTTAAATTCAATAAAATTATTACTGAATCCTCCACTATCAACATCCTGGGGATTACCATTGTCTAGAAACTGGACTGGCCACATAAACAGTGTAGTGACAAGAACAGCTCAGAGGCTACGACCCCGCCGGCAAGTAACTCACCACCTAGTTCTCCAAAGCCTGTCTACAAGGCACAAGTCAGGGGCATGATAGATTACTCCTCACTTGCCTGGATGTGTGCAGCTCCACCAACACTTGAGAAGCTGAATACCAAAAGATCAATTGATTGGATTCAGCCACATTCATCCTCTCCACCACTACTGCTTAGTAGCAGCAGTTGGTACCATCTACAAGGTACACTTCTGAAATTCACCAAGACTCTTAAGACAGTACTTTTAAAATCCACAACCACTACCAATTAGAAGGACAAGATATGTGGGAATACTTGCATTTGCAAGTTCCACTCTCAGCACTTATCACCCTGACTTAGAAATAGATAATCATTCCTTTAGTCTCGATCAAACTCCTGGAACAGCACTGTGGATGTACTTACACCAAATGGACTGCAGCTGTTCAAAGAGGCAGCTCCCCACCACTTCGGAGTGTAACTAGGAGTGGGCGAAAAAAAAAAAGACGAGATGCTGGTTCATCAAACCCATTGAACGAATTTTAAAAAAATTGCATCTTGTAGATCATGTATTTTATAGTTTAATACTGAAATGTACAGATTTGGTCATTGATATGTGGAATTGATTGAAGCAGCCAGCAGTGTTATTCTGTGATTCACATGACACATACTATTGCAGCATATACATTTAGCAATGGGCCATGAGCACGATGGTACTCAAACCCATTCAATATGCACAACAAAGCACATTCAGCTTCATATCAAATCTCCTCACTTGCTCTGTTGTTGCAATCTCTTGTTCCAGCTCTTCCACAGCCACCTGTCAAAAGGAGAATTCTGTCCTCTACTGGTCCTTGCTAATATTTCACTTTTCTGTATTTTTGCTTGTGGAGTGAAATTGGAGGACTGTTTTAAAAAAAACAACCAAGAATCATGAAACAGATTGCTGCATTTTTTCCAAATCAACTTACCAAAACTTATTGCAAGCGACATTTACATTGTTGCTTGTTCAAGCAGTATGGGGAAAGCTAACAGAGCTGGCACCAGGTGTACACAAAATATGATGCAGCACCAACAGATCCATGTAGTAATAAGCCATGGAGTGGATGATTATACTAGGATGCCAGTCGTATTTCTGGATGACAAAGGCCTTCTGCCTGTTCACAACTATGTGATTGGCTTCTAGATAGCTGCATAGCTTGTGTATTTGCATGTTTTGGCCAGAGTAAAGGGGAGTTGGTGTATCTTTCTCTTTCCACGAGCAGACAAAAATACCTAAAATCTGAAGGTCAGTTTATCTTCCTTCACCACTCACTGTAAACTGCAGGTTTCAGCCAGTAAAAAGATTTTGCAATATGTGAACTAGCTCTTTGGTGTATCCTGTAAGAAAGCAAAGAGTGAAGAGAAATCAATCAGCAGGCCTTGACAAATACAAGGATCATGTCAGTGAACTGCTTTCACAGCTTTTCCCTCCATTCGTAAGTGTTTCTTGATTGTCTGCACATACATGCAGAGGAAGCTTTAGAAGGTGGTTAGAGTTTCAACTAGCGGAGTTACAGTGATAGTTCACAGTTGCTTACCTGCGGGAAGAATCTATTTTTCTGTAATAAATTCTAACTTTTGTTAAAAATCCAGAATCCTGACCTGTACTTTCTATTAATCCGGTCTAAACAACAGATAAACCAGAGACAACAACAGAAACAAAGTTGCTGGAGAAGATCAGGTAAACTGGAGAATTTGGCAAATTCTGAGAAAATCATTTACTTTCCAAACAACTCTGGGAATAGCAGAATTTGATTTTCAAGAAGGTTACCTCAATGAAATGACAATGCTCAAAACAGGTCATTTCAGCACCACTGGCTGTTACCCCAACATACATGTATTCACCCCCTTTCTGTCCCAGCTCTTGGAAATGTTCAGTAAAAATTGAGTTGGTTAAAGCGCTCTGTCTGAATGTGAAGGCCTGGCCAGAACATTTCTTAGAAAATTCACAAAACTCCACGTTGTTAAACAATAACCCGATCCACGATATGCACCCACGTTGAACTTTGCACCACTTATATAGCTTCCACTGATTACTTACTGCATCCATCCATTCAAAACATCTTAATCCATGTCTCCAATCAGACAGGTCAGTGACTTGCTTTTCAAAGACTTGTGATATCATTTTAATAATCAATTATTGATTTCAATTGCTGACTTCTAAGTTATTCAGCATCAGTTATCTCAAAACAGCAGTAAGGGCACAAGGGACCAAGCATTAACAAGCCATTACAATGTCATGAGGTGGCAAGTGGGTGTTAATTGTCCTTCAGTACATATCAATAGGGGGGGCGTCATTGGTGATGTAGTATGGAGGGTGTTACACACTGCAATCACATGCAAAAAACATATTAAGGTGATACAGGGACTCTCAGGCACCATTCCCTCTAAGCCAGGCAGCCACAGGTTCCACAAGGTACAGATGGAGCTTGGAAGTCCGCGCAGCAGAGGAAGCAATTAGAGGGAATGTTGTTCCTGAACCTCCTGTCAGGGGGGAGCAATCCGTAACAATAAACTATGTCTTAGCTTCCACCTAAACATATCTTCGTTCGGAGTTCACAGGAGCATACAGCCTGTTCTAAACCAGGTGAGTTTACACAGGAATTTAGATTTTAATTCCTCATGATCAATCCTCAAAAGTAATGTTCCGAAACTAGATCACCATCACTTAAATATTGTCCGTGAAAACCGTAAAATGTTTCCTTGTGGTCTGACCACTCCCAAAATTTAATAAAAAAGGAAGATTTCCGTTCAAAACATTATCTTTGTCGTAACCAGTCTTGGTCCTTTGTAACACAATCCTTTCCTGAAACTTCTGCCATACGTTCTCTCTCTCCCTAATCCAGGAGGGAATTTCAATTGTGAACCTGGTTTTTACAATTATGAGCAGCAGATGAGATGCAAGTTTCTGCCAGTTATTAGGGGGTAGTTAAGTTGGACAGTCAACTCCCATTGGCCAAACCAGAGTACAAAATTGATACTAACTTGCAGGGTGTAAAAGATTCAGTTGCACATCGAATTGCACATTCAGTCATAAACAGCTCAGGCGGAATGTCCAGTCGAAATTTCTTTAATAAGTGAAAGGTTTTAAACCTCAGCCACATTAAATCACCATTTATGGGAAAGGGAAATGCCCAAGATCATCTACAACAGGTAGTAAACAATGCTCCCTCTAAAAGGTGTACAACAACTGGGAAGCTCTGAACTTTTCAACTAGTGGGGAGATACATGGTTTCTACTTCCTCAAGCTGCTGCTACCACACGTGGATCTCAGTTTTATAGAGCAATAATAAAATTTACAAGGATTTTACAAAATTTACGATTTACAAGTCTAGTGCAGATAGACCCTGAGCTAGGGTTAGTTTTTTTTTTAAAACTCATTTCAAAAAAAAAGTTAAAAACTTTGCTGTCCAAGCTTTCGAACCCCTGCAACTAGTAGAAATTTCCATCCAATCCAAAACCTTCAAAAAGGAGCAAGTTCACATCTCAATTTCACTGTTCAAACAAGACCATCGATGTTCACACATCTTAATGCCTCTCTACTGCTAAATGTTACGAAAGGCAATGCGTTTGGCTAAATTCTCAGAGCCAAATTTCTGGATTAGCCTCTCCCGCACTTGTCCATCAACATTCCCCAGGTCAAGGTCGTCTTGATGGGTCCAGATAGGATAACCATCTGGCCGGTGACCAGTCTCCATATAGTGCATGGCTGCTGTCAGCTCTCCATTGTTCTTCAGTAACAACTGTGTGGCTGCACAGAGGTCAAGCTGATGGGTTTGCATCAATGTGGTGATAGCTCGAATGGCACATTCCACCTCATCCTGGGACGCCGTAGGCGAGGAAAACAACTCATCAACTGGTGTCTGAGAGTCTATTTCTGGCTGCTTATGCTCCATGATGAACTCTGCCAAAGTTCCTTTCCGCCTAGGATGATGATGTTCAGCAGGGCTGACTTGTGGGGGGTTGTCATTCTCAATCGCCTGCTTTTGAGGGACTTTCTCCATCTCCATTTCAGTACCCATCTCTACCATCAGTTCAGGAGTGTCATCGTCAACCTAGAACGAGGGTCAAAACCATTTCAAATCAGTGGTTTGGAGTTAGCAAATCGAAAATGTGGTTTAAACAGCTTGTTCGTGGAACATACCAGAACCTTCAGCTCTGGTCCATTCCATTTCAAGGCCCTCCTGAATGGGTAATTTGTTTCCTCAGTTCCTCATCATCTATTAAGCCCAGGAATATGATGCAATGCTAATTATTCAGTTAATGGGTACAGTTATAACATTACTTGAAGCCTTATAGTACTTGCGAAGGAGCAGTGCACATTGGCAATTGGGTCAAGTTTAAGTAACTTACGATGCCTTTTCATTGCAGCATCAATTATAGATTTTAAGTTATGGTTATAACTTAGATAACAAATCAGCAAGTTTCAGGTGATCACCTTAAAAACCAGAAGTTGTTGAGGGTCCAGCTACTCAAAGTTTCATCCAGTTCCTGTAGTGGTCATAAAAATCTCCGTAATCAAATGAGTACATGGTATGGTCAATAACATTCCTTGATTTAACATCAGCAAAAATAGCTCAGCTGGTTTCTCAACTCACTATTATACATAGCAAGATTGCACAATTAATATGACAAGTTTATTGGGGATGCAAGTGGATACAGGTTTAAAAAAAGAGGCCTTAATTATTTTTGTGATAAAGGAACCTAGGAGCAGGAGTAGGCCATTCAGCCCAGTGAGCCTATTCCAGCACATGTGAATACTTCAAAGACATTCAAACTCTTTTACACATTTTCCCTTAGCCCTTGATAAGGAAAAGCTACTACCGCTATTTGAGGCATACTCAAAGGCTGAGCTTCCATAGACATATGGGCTACAGAAGTCCAAAGATTCATCACCACTGGAGTTTAAAAACAAAACCAAAATTCTTCTCACTTTGGTCCTAAATGACATCCCCTTATTGGTTAATCATGTCCCCTGGTTCTAGACTTCCAAACCAAGGGAAACATCCCACTTCATGTACAATAATCTATCCTTTAGATATTCTTTGGGTTTCAATTAGATCATTTCTCATTTTTTGAAACTCTAGAGTGTACAGGCCCAGTTTGGTCAATCCCTCTTCACAGGAAGATTCCACCATCCTAGGAACTAGACATTCATTGCACTACTTCGGAATCATATAATTATGGCAAAGTCAGCAGAAACACTCCTTTTCCCTTTTACTTTCTATTGTTGTCAAAGCCGTGGACTAATGCACTTGTATCAAACCACCAAAGCGACCTCAGCATACAATGCAATCAGTGAACATGTGAATGATAGCTGCTCTAATAGCATCGCATGATCTTGCTGAATTATGGACACAAAGTGTAAAAAAAACACCATGGCAGATCTTTAGGAGCTTATTTCCAATGTGACCCTATTTTACTCTAACATTGCTCTCTCGAGCAAGTGGGGCAAGAGGGAGATCTGATAAAAGTTTATAAAATTATGAGAGGCACAGAGTTGACAGTCGAAATCATTTCCCAGTGTTGAAACGTCTAATACTAGAGGGCACGCATTTAAGGTAGA
The DNA here is from genome assembly GCF_030684315.1 of Stegostoma tigrinum. Lineage (NCBI taxonomy): Eukaryota > Metazoa > Chordata > Chondrichthyes > Orectolobiformes > Stegostomatidae > Stegostoma > Stegostoma tigrinum. Next base: position 65,501,997 of record NC_081364.1, on the reverse strand, counting down.
AGGGAAAATTTAAAGGAGATGGGCTGGGCAAGTTTTTACACAGAGTCGAAGGTGCCTGGAACATGCTGCCAGGGTAATGGTGGAGGCAAATGTGATGGGGCATTTAAAGGGATTTTAGATAAGCAAATGAATAAACAAGGAATGGAGGGATACAGACCATGGGCAGGTTGAAGGGATTAATTAATTTGGCATCATGTTCAGCACAACATCGTGGGCCAATGGGCCCGTTCCTGTGCTGTGCTATGTTCTACTAAAAGCTGGTCTTGCCAGTAGTATCTATGAACAAACAAAAAAAAAGTTCTTAAAAATGACTACGACCCAGCCACAACAAAACAGCAATAAAGTATCACAGTAATAGCACATAATTTTAAAAATTTATGCATTACAGATAAATAATAACTATCATACAAGTGAAAATCTGCTTTGAAAGTAATTTGTCAAAATATTGTTTAGAGTACTCTTGCATGCTGTTTATATTTCATGATAACAGGAGTCATACTCCATCTCATGGCCCTCCACCTTCAGTAAAACAGAAATAATGTCCAAGGCTGAGTAGTAGTTTTACTGGTATTGAGGTCCTGCTTAATAGTATTGTCTGATGCACTTTGCAGTTTCTTGAGAGTAGACTGATAGATCAGTAATTGACCAAGTTGGATTCTATTCTGCTTTAGGAACAAGCAAAACATGGGCTATTTTCCTTGCTTACCAAGTTGCTGAATAGCAAGTCTGTGGAGGGTGACAGGGAAGCTCCACTGCAGATGCATAGTTTTTCACCCAACTATCTACACATACTTGATACCAAACCTGTTGGGAGAAGCATTGCAATAATCAAGGAGATTATCGTCTGCTTGCTCTTCTTGACTCAAAGTTAGTGCTGTCTTGGGAATGAGAAATCAGGTATGGCAAGACTGCTATAATCATCAGGAATTTCAAGCAGATTGTAAAAATAGATAAAACCTACCTTGGAAAAAGAATCCAGAATCACCATAAACAACATGCTGGAGGAACTCAGCAGGCTGGTAAGCATTTGAGGGGGAAAATGGTTAATGTTCCAAGTTCAAACCGAAAGGGTCACCGAACTCAAAAATGAACTGTTTTTCTCGACCAAGATGCTGCCAGACCTGTTGAGCTTCTCCAGCACTGTTTTTATTTCAGATTTCCAGCATACGCTGTCTTTTAAAAAAACAATTATCAGACTGCCTACCTCAAATTCACGGATAGCGATATGAAATATGTTGAAGCATTCCTCATCTCGATTTGTATCAGACTGTCGTTCAAATGAGGTGGTTGCTTTTCCATTTGACTTCAACTCAGTCTGCTGGAGATTGTCAAGATTCCTTTTACCTGTTGGATATGAAAGGCTTCCTGTCATTTTGAAAAGCAGCAATTTAATGAACCAAGATAACAAAGTGTGAAGCTGGATGAACACAGCAGGCCAAGCAGCACCTTAGGTGCACAAAAGCTGACGTTTCGGCCTAGACCCTTCATCAGGAAGTCTTGTTTAAAAAAGATGAAGGGTCTAGACCCGAAGCGTCAGCTTTTGTGCTAAGGTGCTGCTTGGCCTGCTGTGTTCATCCAGCTTCAGATTCTCCAGCATCTGCAGTTCCCATTATCTCTGGTCACGAATTGAATAAACCAGTTCAGACTGGAAATCAGAGAATTCACCCTATATTTTATAAAATGACTTCCATTTCCGGTTTCCAGTTTTCAGGCTAAAGAGGAGAAGCGACTCTTACAGGAGGTGACTCGTCTGCACAACACTCAATTAATTCTTCTCCTTCACTCAGATGGCTGTGGCAGATTCAAGTACCAAATGGGTTGAAGGGTTATGGGCAGTAAACAAGAAAGTGCAGCCAAGGCCAAGATGAGATTAACCATGATCATATGAAGTGGTGGAGCAGCCTCAAGGGACTGAATTGTCTACTCCGGCTCTTACTTCTTAGTTCCTCCATTAGAACATATTTAGCAGAGGCACTGATCCGAAAACATGAAAAAAACAGTAAGGGGTGCACCAACACTAATCATGTCACTGAGACTAACACAGAAAATGCTGGAGAAATTGAGCAGATCTGGCAGCATCTGTGAAGAAAGAAAGTTAGAACTTCAAGTCTGATATACCTTAAACTCAGTCTCTACAGTGCAGAAAGAGGCTATTTGGCCCCTTGAGCCTGCACTAACCCTTCAAAAGAGCATCCCACCCAGCCCTAGTCCCCTGCCTTATTCCCATAACTCTGCACTTACCATGGCTAACCCCCTGGCCTGCACGTTCCTGGGGGCTACAGGGCAATTTAGCATGACCAATCCACTTAACTTAATTATGGAGAATACCATAGATATGCAAGTTATCATTGATGTCCAGCGCTCCCTGGCCTCATTACTCAAAAAAAAATCAGTTATGGTGTCCATGCAGGAAAATGGGTTAGGGTAGAAAACCCAGCCTCTTAAAAGGGTTGTAAAATGTGTTATCTTGGAATCTCCAGCATCTGCAGTTCCCATTATCTCAAAGGGTTGAATTGCCTAACCCCAACGCAGCTCAATTTTTTGGGGAGCCGGTGGTCAGAAAGGACGGACGTGCGCACGCGAAGGGGCTGACTGACCACCCCGCACATGAGCGACACGAACTGACGGTCTTCCGCAGGCGCAGTAGGGCGCTTGCCGCCTAACAGCCGCCGGAGAGGCCTCACCTCCTGCCTCGGCGGCCTCTGGAGCTGTCCGAGCGCTGGTCGCCGGCTGCTTCCCCTTGGAGCTGTCGAGCTGCTCCCAGCCGCGGAGGCAGCCCAGGTAGCGGCTCTTCATGGACTGCCAGGAATGCGAGGTCACATTCTTTCCCTCCATCTCCATCCAGAGGGCATTTCCGGTGACGGTCATGTGGCCATGAGAGCGCACGTACAACAAGATGGCGGCGTCTTCCTCCTCGCAGTACGTCAACCTGCCGCGGCCTTGTGCTGTCACCGCCTCCGGGGAGGCCTTCTCCGCGGCGTACTCTTCCAGCGCCAGCTGCTTGTCCTGCTCCACGCTGTCCAGCACGTAGCGGGTGCTGACGTAGCCTTTCGGCATCGGCCCCTCAGTCAAGAGGATGGCGCCCGGCTCCTGAACGCGGCACACTACCCCGCCGCCGTGGATGATCATCGGCGCCAGCAAGGCCTTGGTGGTCCCCGGCGGCATGTAGAACCGCAGCGGGACGCCACAGTCGTCGAGGAAGAGAGTCCGAGAGTGCGACAGAGTCGCGCCGGCATGGTCTCCGCTGCCGGCCATTAGGAACAGGCTTTGACAGCGGAAACGGGAAGCGTCGTCTTATTGGACAAACGCCCCACGGCAACCGGAAAGGTGGTTACTGATTGGACTGTGTAAGGAAGCCGCCTTTTCATTGGACAGGGGGCGACGTTCCTACCCGCGTTTACCACTAGGTGGCGGGAGCAGCCCGTTCGGCCCGTCAGGTTGCCTTCCCTTCAACACGTTTCGTGGCTGTTTCCAGTCCACGTTGTCTCTTATCCCATATACGGTTTAATTCATAGAATCCCTGCAGTGTGGAAACGCCATTTGGCCCAACAAGTCCACACTGCCATACCACTCTCTGAAGAGTAGCCCACCCTCATTCATTCCCCTACTTCCGCATTTCCCCATGTCCAACCCACCTAAGCTAAACGTTCCTGGACACTCATTTAGCATGGCCAATCCACCTAACCTGCACATTTTTGGACTGCGGGAGGAAACCCACGCAGACAGGGAGAATGTGCAAAGTCCACACAAACAGTTGCCCAAGGGTGGAATTGAACCCAGGTCCCTGCAGCTGTGCGGCAGCAGTGCTAACCATTGTGCCACCCATCTCTCCACAGTGCAGAAATCAAGAATATACCTCCTTAAGAGGTAGTAGAAACTGCCGATAGCATAACATTGTGGAGCTGGAGGAACACAGCAGGCCAAGCGGCATCGGTGGAGCAGGAAAGTTGACGTTTTGGGTCTCTAGACCCCATTTTAGAGACTCCGGCCAATGTCAAGCAGCAACTGGAGGAACAAGAAGATGCGTGAAATGAACGCTATGGCAGTGAAATCTTGCATTATATTCCATCTTTCAAATGGCACTGGCAGACAAGGGTCCCGACCCTTAATGTCAACTTTCCGGCTACTCTGATGCTGCCTGCCCTGCTGTGTTCCTCCAGCTCCACATTGTGTTATCTATATATCTCCCTAAGCCTTTACATTTTCAAGAACCCGGTCTCCACTCATCCCTGAGGAAGAGAGTTCCGTAGGCACAGAACCCCCACGACTTAAAATATCAAATGAGGAAGGGTCACCGGACCTGAAATGTTAACTCGGTTTTCTCATCCACAGATGCTGCCAGACCTGCTGAGCTTTTCCAGCAACTTTGTTATTGTTCCTGATTTACAGCATCCGCAGTTCTTTCGTTTTTATTTAAAATATCAAATCTCTGCCTTAAATGGGAGAACCGTTTCTGTTGAATTATACCGCCTCATTCTGATGTGTCCCAAAGGGGAATTTAGATTTAGATTTGTTGTTACGTGTGTACAAAAAGTACAGTGAAAAACAGTTTTTTGCTTGCTGTACGCAAAGTGTCACCACACTCCAGTCCCATTTGAAACACGGAATATGATGCAAGATTTCACTGCAATAGCGTTCATCTCGCTCAACTTCTTGTTCCTCCTGTTGCTGCTTGACATTGGCCGGAGTCTCTGAAATGGGGTCTGGGGGTCTTTGTAGAGGACTCTTGGGTCTCGGTTATGTGCTTGCACCGCTGTCACAATCACAACTACCATATCTAAGCTGGAGCCATGGGCTTGGAGATACATAGGTTCCGTATCTCCTGTTCCCCATCTGATGCTCCTGCAGATACTGCCAGCAGTCATTGGTTGTCAGGTCCTCTGCTGTCCCTTTGGTTGATGCTACTGCTCAATCTGGACCCTCAGCTCAGACTGCGAGCCTGGGCTGGGGGAGTTAGCCCCGGGACTTGCACCTCATTCACCGGGAGACCTCAGGTTAGGGTAGAACTGTGTCAGTTTATTCTGCTGCCACCAGAGACCTCCTTTCACCCGCTACTCTCTAGGCCAGACACCTCAGTCAGAGGAGGAAGCATCCTCTTGCCATCCAGCCTGTCAAGTCCCCCTAGGATTTTATGTAATTCATTATTATTTTTTCATGCTTCTGAACTCTATTTGATAAAGCGTCAAACTATTCATGGGTGACCCCTCATTCTATGAATTAGTCAAGTGAATTGTTATGAATTCAATTCTACCAGAATATCAGACCCTTTAACAGAAGGCCTGGATTCAAGTCCTACCTACCCTGGAGGTGTGTCATAATTTGTCTGAACTACTTGACTTAAAACATAGAACATATATCATTACAGCACAGTGCAGGCCCTTCGGTCCTTGATGTTGTGCCAACCTGTCATACCAATCTGAAGCCCATCTAACCTACACTATTCCATGTACATCCATATGCTTATCCAATGACGACTTAAATGTACCTAAAGTTGGCGAATCTACTCCCGTTGCACGCAAAGTGTTCCATTCCCTTACTACTCTCTAAGTAAAGAAACCACCTCTGACATTTGTCCTATATCTTTCACCCCTCAATTTAAAGCTATGCCCCCTCATGCTCGCCGTCACCAGCCTTGGAAATAGGCTCCCCCTATCCACCCTATCTAACCCACTGATTATTTTATACGTTTTAATTAAGTCACCTGTCAACCTTCTTCTCTCTAATGAAAACAGCCTCAAGTCCCTCAGCCTTTCCTCGTAAGACCTTCCCTCCATACCAGGCAATATCCTAGTAAATCTCCCCTGCACCCTTTCCAAAGCTTCCACATCCTTCTTAAAAGAACCAATCTAGTTTTTTTGATGTTTCAATCTTGAAAAAGCAAGGTATTTGAAACCACTTAAGGTTGCATAAACAGTGTGAAATTGATAGCACAGATCTGATAGCCAATCAAGTAGGGACCCAGCTGTTTTCAACAACTTAAGAATTGTCTGGACTTTACCAAGAATACGTAGTTTATTCCTTTTCACTTTTTACTCCCACCCGTTACTGCAAAACTGTTCTTCATCGCTGGTTTTTGACTTCCAGCTTTTGAAATAAACCCACAGCAAAAGCCTTCCAGGTGAATCATATCTAGGTGAAAAAATGATTTCTTCAAATCCCCTCTAAACCTCCTGCTCTTTCCATGTAAGACTTGCCCCTGGTCAATGACTGTACTAAAGAGAAACATTTAGAATATAGAACAATACAGTGCAGAACAGGCCCTTCGGCCTTTCTCCCTATCTATCCTGTGTATGTGCTTAATAACTTTATATACCTCAATCAGATTGCCCTCAGCCTTTCATGATCTAAGGAAAACAACCCCCAAGGCAACTGAATGTGTCTTCATAACTGAATCAGTCCAGCCCCAGGCAGCATCCTGATGAATCTACCCTATACATCCTCTCGTGCTGACACAGCTTTCCTATAGTGTGGTTATCTACCTGTCTATTGCCTTCAAGGATCTATGGATTTGCACACCACATTCATTTAACATCTACATCATGGGAAAAATCCCTTTGTGCTACACCAAGTAAAATGAACCATCTAACTATTCCAATTTTCTAGCACTTGGCCCATAGTCTTATATGTCTTGGCATTACAGGTGCACATCTAAATAATACTTAATGAAGGTTTCTGCCTCTTCTACTTTTACAGGCATTGACTTCCAGACTCCCATTACCCTCTCCATGAAAAGTTGTTTGCCTCCATTTCCTCTAAACCTTCACCTTAAATCTTTGCCCCTTGGTTATCGATCCCTCCAGTAAGGGGAAAGTTTCTTCATATCTATCTGGCTAAGCCACTCATAATTTTACACATCTCAATCATGTCCCCCGCTCAGTCTTATCTGCTCTAAGGAAGACAATGCCAGTCTATAACTTTTGCAAGTTCTTAAATATTATCTGTGGACTGAATCATAATGGTTTTGGCTAAGTGTGAGTTGTGTTGAGCTTTTGGGTGGTTTCTTGCTGAGAGCCCCAGCGAGTTTCTCACCCAGTCTTACCAAACTTGCCTGATAATTGCCTACCAAGTCCCTATATCTCTCACATCTAATTTCTGTCCAACCTTACCAAGTGCTATTCTTTTTGCTGTTCTAATTTCCTTTTTATGTTCCCTCATCAATATTCTATACTCCTGTAGGCTTCTACTACTTTAAGCCCTCAGCTTTTGCGTAAGCCTCCCTTTTCTCCTCATCCAATTCAGTGTATCCCACAGTATCTAGGACTCACTGGATTTGTTGGTAATAGCTTTTATCTTTATTGGGACATGTTTGCCTGTACTGTCTCTGTTTCCTTGAAAGTGCCAGCGTTATCTTTAAAAACGCATTGTGTACCTCGACAAGCCCTGTCTGACTGGAGCCAACCTGCGCAGTTGCTGACATTTGCCTGGAAATGGCACGTAGGGAAATCAATGCCCTACTTTGTGAACAGGGTCTTGGAGGTCCTGCTAGAGCATGGTGTCTCAGGCAGGATGCCTTCTACCCTGGGACCACAATGGAGGCCACAACATCAGACCATCGTGGACTGGCCTGAGTTTGGCACCTGGATTAATACAATCTCTTGCAGTGTCCAGCAATGTAAGAAAAAAGACAAATGTTTCTCTCTGCTGAAACCCAATGTTGCTAGAAACTGAGCAGGAGCACTAATCTAGGTACGTAATTGCACATAATCCCGGAAACGCTATGTAATCATGTAAAGTTCCAGTGACATCATACATAAAGAAACTGTACTTGCACAGAAAAGAAGTGTGTCAATGTACCCACACCCCACCAGGGCTTACACACTTCTACTTTCGCTAGTGTGTTGCAGCAGGGACCCAGGTTTGATTCTAGCCTGGGACGATTGTGTGGCATTTGCACACTCTCTTTGTGTGTGGATTTCATCTGGGTGCTCTGGTTTCCTCCCACAGTCCAAAGATGTGCAGGTTAGCTTAATTGGTAATGATAAATTACTTGTAGTGCCCGGGGATGTGTAGGCTAGATAGAGTAGCCACGATAAATGTAGGGTGAGAGGGTGTTGGGGGGATGGGATGCTCTTTGGAGGGCTGGTGCAGACTCAGTGGACCAAATGGCCTTTATCTGCACTGCAGGGATTCTATGATCATCTCTCACTCACTTTGATCCGCCACAATATCCGATCCCACTAGCTGTGCACATCCTCTGTGCTGCTTACTCACATTCTCATGACACCTTCCCATGCCCACCAGTAGTCATAGCTGTCCCACCTACTTTTGTCCTCCATAATACCTGCCTTTTTATCATTTCATGAGGAAAACAGACCATGATAGAGCAGAAAGTATCAAGATGAGTGTTGTGCTGCCTAACATTTGGCTCCTTACTTCTTGTTTGGAGAGGATCCTGAACGGGGCCTGGACTGGTATCACAGGCTGCTCTTGAAGTACTGTGCCAAGAGCTCCCGAGTGAAGGCCTGCTGACAATTATGACAACCTAAAGTAAAACAAAGAACGACAGACACTGAAGACCTGAAACAAAACCAATAATTGCTGGCAAAACTAAGCAGGTCTGGCAGCATCTGTGGATAGAAATCAGAGTTAATGTTTCAAGTCCAGCCACTCTTCAGAACCAATTATGACAATCTTCCTGACATTATGTCTCTGTTAAACAGAAAGGCTAGACAGCAGCAATATGAGCATGGTATCTCTGGATAAGGGAGCAAAATACTGAAAGGCAATGCAAGGCAGGGTGCTGTGAGCATGATCAGAGGTGTCACCAATACCTTTGAACAATGTTAATTGATTTAGAAGAGAATTACTGTGCTGGAGAAAGAGGATGCCTCAGGAGAGGTCATTTTACTTGAAAAGACAAACAAAAAAGATAAGACCATAAGACATAGGAGTGGAAGTAAGGACATTTGGCCCATCAAGTCCACTCCGCCATTTAAATCATGGCTGATGGGCATTTCAACTCCACTTCCCTGCACTCTCTCCATAGCCCTTGATTCCTTGTGAGATCAACAATTTATCAATCTCTGCTTTGAAGGCATTTAACATCCCGGCCTCCACTGCACTCCGCGGCAATGAATTCCACAGGCCCACCACTCCCTGGCTGAAGAAATGTCTCCTTATTTCCGTTTTAAATTTACCCCCTCTAATTCTAAGGATGTGCCCACGGGTCCTAGTCTCCCTGCCTAACAGAAACAACTTCCCAGTGTCCACCCTTTCTAAGCCATACATTACCTTGTAAGTTTCTATCAGATCTCCCCTCAACCTTCTAAACTCTAATGAATACAATCCCAGGATCCTTAGCCGTTCATTGTACATTAAACCTACCATTCCAGGGATCATCTGTGTGAATCTCCGCTGGACGTGCTCCAGCACCAATATGTCCTTCCTGAGGTGTGGGGCCCAAAATTGGACACAGTATTCTAAATGGGGCCTAACTAGAGCTTTTTGAAGTCTCATAAGCACATCACTGCTTTTATATTCCGACCCTCTTGAGATAAACGACAACATTACATTCGCTTTCTTAATCGCGGACTCTACCTGCAAGTTAACTTTTAGAGAATCCTGGACTAACACTCCCAGATCCCTTTGTACTTCTGCTTTGCGAATTTTCTCACCGTTTAGAAAATAGTCCATGCATGTATTCTTTTTTCCAAAGTGCAAAACCTCGCATTTGCTCACGTTGTATTTCATCAGCCATTTCCTGGACCAATCTCATAAACTGTCTAAATCTTTCTGCAGCCTCCCTACCACCTCAGTACTACCTGCCTGTCCACCTATCTTTGTATTATCAGCCAACTTTGCCAGAATGCCCCCAGTTCCTTCATCCAGATCATTAATATATAAAGTGAACAGCTGCGGCCCCAACACTGAACCCTGCTGGACACCACTCGTCACCAGTTGCCATTCCGAAAAAGAGCCTTTTATCCCAACTCTCTGCCTTTTGTCAGACAGCCAATCCTCAATCCAAGCCAGCAACTCCCCTTGAACACCATGGGCCCTCAACTTACTCAGCAGCCTCCCGTGAGGCACCTTATCAAAGGCCTTTTGGAAGCCTAGATAGATAACATCCACTGGGTTTCCCTGGTCTAACCTACTTGTTACCTCTTCAAAGAATTCTAACAGGTTTGTCAGGCACGACCTCCCCTTACTAAATCCATGCTGACGTGTTCTAATCTAACCCTGCACTTCCAAGAATTTAGAAATCTCATCCTTAACAATGGATTCTAGAATTATACCAACAACCGAGGTAAGGCTAATAGGCCTATAATTTTCCATCTTTTGCCTTGATCTTTTCTTAAACAAGGGGATTACAACTGCAATTTTCCAATCATCTGGGACTTTCCCAGACTCCAGTGACTTTTGAAAGATCACAACCAAAGCCTCTGCTATTTCCTCAGCCACTTCCCTTAGAACTCTAGGATGTCGCCCATCGGGGCCAGTAGATTTATCAATTTTTAGACCTTTTAGCTTTTCTAGCACTTTCTCTTTTGAAATGCCTACCATACTCAACTCTGCCCCCTGACTCTCCTAATTGTTGGGATACTACTCATGTCTTCCACTGTGAAGACTGACACAAAGTACTTATTAAGTTCTTCCGCTATTTCCTTATCTCCCATCACTAACCTTCCAGCATCAAGTTGGAGTGGCCCCATGTCTACTTTTGCCTCTCGTTTGTTTCTTATATATTGAAAGAAACTTTTACTATCATTTCTAATATTACTAGCTAGCCTACCTTCATATTTGATCCTCTCCTTCCTTATTTCTGTCTTTGTTATCCTCTGTTTGTTTTTGTAGCCTTCCCAATCTTCTGATTTCCCAGTGCTCTTGGCCACTTTATAGGCTGTCTCTTTTTCTAAAATACATTTCCTGACATCCTTTGTCAGCCATGGCTGTCTAATCCCACCCCAGATAATCTTTCTTTTCTTTGGGATGAACCTCTGTACTGCGTCCTCAATTACACCCAGAAACTCCTGCCATTGTTGCTCTACTGTCTTCCCCGCTAGGCTCTGCTTCCAGTTGATCTTCGTCAATTCCTCTCTCATGCTCCTGTAATTACCTTTATTTAACTGTAACACCACTACATCTGATTTTGCCTTCTTTCTTTCAAACTGCAGACTGAACTCTACCATGTTATGATCGCTGCCTCCTAAGTGTTACCTTACTTGAAGATCCTTTATAAAGCCAGACTCATTACATAGCACTAAGTCCAGAATATCCTGCTACCTTGTGGACTCCATCACAAGCTGTTCCAAAAAGCCATCCTGTAAACATTCCATGAATTCCCTTTCTTTCGATTCAATGGCAACATTATTCACCCAGTCCACCTGCATATTGAAGTCCCCCATGGTCACCGTGACCTTGCCTTTCTGACATGCCCTATCTATTTCCCAGTGCATCTTGCGTCCTTGGTCCTTATCACTGTTGGGAGGACTGTACATAGCTTCCACTATGGTTTTTTTTGCCTTTGTGGTTCCTCAACTCCACCCACACAGACTCCACACCTTCTGACCCTATGTTACTCAGTGCTGTAGATTTAATTTCTTTCTTAACTAACAAGGCAACCCCACCCCTTCTGCCCACCTGTCTGTCTTTTCAATAAGATGCAGTTACACCAGTGTTGTCGTTGGACAAGAACTAGTGGGAAAGATACAGATGAACAAATTTGTAAGGAAATTACAGAGTAGTGCAAAACTTTAGGAAAGTTGTTAGTGGGGAAGTGTAATTATCCAAATAAAAGCTGGGTTAACAGTGAAGAGGGACAGTACAAAATAAAGGACACAATTCTAAAGGAATTGAAGGAGCAGAGGGACCTGGTTGTGTATGTGCATCAGTGATTGAAGATAACTGGACAGGTGGAGAGAACAGTGAAAAATTCATGAAGTGTTCAAGGCTGTTTTATATTATTTTTCCATGCGCTGTGTGTGTCTCTGATAAGGCAAGTATCCGTTGCCCACCCCAGATTGCAGTTGGTCTGAATGTTTTACTAAGCCATTTCCCAACTACATTGTTATGGGTCTATTCATCTGGGAATATCTAGCTGAAAAGGATAGGGATCCAGACTTCATGGTTCCCAATTTGGAAACAAGAATGCTTGTTATGCATCTTACCCGTGTGCAGGCAGTGGAAATCATCTCAGAATTTCTGGCAGTGACAGGATCAATTGGACAAGTGACGCTTTGTACCACTGGGAGTGCATTTTATGATGAACTGTACCCTGTCCCTCTTGAGATTTGTATCCAATCTTAGCGGGATCAAATGTACTTGATGAATTTGCCCCATATTTATGCACAGTTTGATCATCAATTATTTTAATTATTTAAGGGCAATTGAATATAAAAATAGGAGAATTATGCTTCGTTTCTTCAGGGCATTGTTGACATAGGGTCTGGAATGCAGTGTACAATAATGGTCACCTCACTTAAAACAGATACTTGGAATGGGTTGGTAGGAGAATAGTGCAGATGAGTGCATGGTTTAACAGTTGGTGCAGGAGTGAGGGTTTTAGATTCCTGCATCACTGGGACCATTTCTGGGGAAAGTGGAACATGTACAAGCAGGACAGTAACATATCTGAACAAGCACAGGACTAACATTTTTGCAGGACAGTTTGCCACTGCTTTTGGGGAGAGTATAAACTGATTTGCTGGGGAGAGGAGACAAAGATTATTAACAGAATAAAAGCACAGATTCATACAGTAAAACAACAAAGTTGAAGGGATGGTGGCCATATTAATTTTCAAGGGAGTAATGCAAGGCTGGATGGTCTTTGATGCTAGGTGTATCATAGGTAAAACAGATGAGTTATGATTAGATTCCCTACAGTGTGGAAACAGGCCCTTTGGCCCAACATGTCCACACCGCCCCTTGAAGCATCCCACCCAGACCCATCCCCTTCTTACCCACACACCCCTGAACACTATGGACAATCTAGCATGGCCAATCCACCTAACCTGCACATCTTTGGACTGTGGGAGGAAACCAGACGAAACCCACGCAGACACGGGGAGAACGTGCAAACTCCACACAGACAGTCACCTGCGGTGGGAATCGAACCTGGGTCCCTGGCGCTGTGAGGCTGCAGTGCTAACCACTGGTGGGGGAGGGGGTGTGGAGGAGGTGGTGTGAGTGGACACTGCAAATGTTCTTGAGCAAATTGACATGAAATAGGAACAAAAACAAAGTTGCTGCAAAAGCTCAGCAGCTCTGGCAGCATCTGTGGAGGAGAAAACAGAGTTAACGTTTTTGATCCGGTGACCCTTCCTGTGCTGAGCTGCCCTGAAGTTAAGGGTGATTGATATGTGTAAGTGTGATATAGTAGCCATCATGCAGATGTGGTTAAGGGAGGGGCAGGATTGGTAACTTGTCTTTCTGGGATATACAATCTTCAGGTGAGACAGAGGAATGGGTCAAAGATGATGAGGCATTGTAACATTAGTTAGGGAGTCAGTTACTACAGCAAACAGATGATATCTTGGAGGGAGCACAAAATGAAGCTCTGTGGATAGAGCTTAGGGATTTAAAAAAAGGGGCAACCGCATTTACTAGGTGTTTAATGCAGATTATCAGAGTCAGCGGGAAATTGAGAAAATTTGTGCACAGTTTGTGGAGGTGTGTAAAACTAATAAAATAACAGTGGGGTTTCAACTTTTCCACCATTAACTGAGATAGACATAGTATTAAGAGCTTGGATGGATTGGATTTCTTGAAATGTGAACAGGAGAACTTTTTAAAACAATAAAAAGTTAAAGGGAGGAGAAAAGACACAGCTAATCTGGATCTAGTTCTGGAGCATGAAGCTGGACAGGTGGTTGAGGTGATGATGATCGCCAATGATATAATTTAAACTTATTATGGACAAAAAAAAAAGACAAGTAGCAAAATGAGTTTTGAACTGGGGAAGAACAGGTTTTAGTAAAATAATGCGGGATTTGGCCAAAGTTGAGTGCTACTAGTATTGAAACCTACCTAAGAGCTTGTGGTGGGGGGGTGTTATACAAAAATGAAGTGGTGAGGGTGCAAGCCCAACATGTTCCTTCTAGGGTGATAGAAAGGAGGAATCAAGCCCAGAGAACCATGTATAACCTGATACTCAGGATACATCATGGGAGTACAGAAAGTGCAGGGTGGAGCTTAAAAAAGCAAAGAGTATATGAGAAAGCTCTAGCTGCTGAGCATAGGGAAATGCCAAGATATGGTATAAGTAAGTCAATGAGAAGTGACAACCAGGGAAAGAGTAGACACCAAGTGGCAATTTATGGGTGGAGCCAAAGAACATGGTAGAGTGTTGAACAAATTTGTGTCCACCCATTAGAATGAGGATGAAATTATGGATCATTTGGTGGGGGAGGGGGTGTGGAGGAGGTGGTGTGAGTGGACACTGCAAACGTTCTTGAGCAAATTGACATGAAATAGGAACAAAAACAAAGTTGCTGCAAAAGCTCAGCAGCTCTGGCAGCATCTGTGGAGGAGAAAACAGAGTTAACATTTTTGATCCAGTGACCCTTCCTGTGAACTGATGGTGGCTGGGAAAACGTCAGTTTATATGCAGAAAATAGGGAGGTGGGTGAGGTAGGGAGTAAACGATAAGATAGAGCCCAAACAGAGAAAAAGACAGTTGGACAGACAAAGGAGTTGCAAATGATCAGGCTGGGAGGGTGAATAGTTGTTAATGGGGACTGTTAATGACTAACAACAGGGGGTGTGTAACACAGGCTATGTGGTAACAAGGCCTAGTGTGTGGATGGGGGGGCTGGAACATGGGAGAACTTAGGCCCTAAAATTATTGAACTCAATATTGAATCTGCAGGGCTGTAGGGTCCCCAAGCAGAAAATGAGATGTTGTTTCTCCATCCTGCATTGGGCTGCACTGGAACACTGTAGCAAGCCGGAGACAGAGATGTTGGCCAGAGAGCAGGGTGGTGCATTGAAGCGGCAGGCAACAGGTAGTTCAGGGTCTCTTTTGCAAGCAGAACATACATAATCTGCAAAGCGGTCGCCAAGTCTACACTTTGTTTCCCCAGTGTAGAGGAGACCACATTGTGAGCAGCAAATGCAGTAGACTAGATTCTTGGAAGTGCAGGTGAAGTGTTGCTTCACCTGGAATGTATGTTTGGGCCCTTGGATAGTGGGGAGGGAGGAGGTAAATGGGCAGATATTGTACCTTTGCCAGTCACAGGGGAAGGTGCCGTAAGGTTGTGGGGACATGTTGGGGGTGAAGGAAGTGTGGACCAGGGTGTCTCTGAGGAAACAGTCCCTCTGTAAGATGGACAAGGGAGGGGAATATGTGGTGATGGCATCTTGCTGGAGGTGGCGGAAATGGTGTCTGATGATCTTCTGGATGTGAATGCTGGTGGGATGGTAGGTGAGGATAAGGAAAACCCTATCGCTGTTGTGGGAAGGAAGAGAAGGGGTGTGGGCAGAAGTGTGAGAGATGGGTTGGACAACGGAGTTGGGGAATCCTTGGTTGAGGAAGAATGTGGACATTTTGGAGGTTCCCTTGTCGAAGTTGGCCTCTTCTGAACATATGCGACGGAGACAGAGGAACTGAGAGAATGGGATGGAGTCTTTACAAGTGGGGTATGAGGATGTATAGTCCAGGTAGTTGTGGGAGTTGGTGGGTTTGTAATGGATATTAGTGGCCAGTCTGTCCCCAGAAATGTTGAGAAAGGGAAGGGAGGAGCCAGAGATAGACCAGGTGACAGTGAGGTCTGGGTGGAAATTGGAGGCGAAATTGATGAAGATTTCCAATTCTCGATGAGAGAGGGAAGAAGAACTGATGATATCTTCGATGTATCAGAGAAAGAGTTGTGGGTGGGGGCTGGAATAGGACTGGAACAAGGAATGTTCCACATAAGCCATGAAGAGACAGGCACAACTAGGGCCCATGCAGATACCCATGGCAACCCGTTTTACCTGAAGAAAATGAGAGGGGTTGAAAGAAGTTGCTGATGGTGAGGACAAGCTTGGCCAAGCGGAGGACAGTGGTGGTGGGTGGGGATGGTTTAGTTCTTTGCTCCAGGAAGAAACGGAGAGCCCTAAGACCCTCCTGATGGGGAATGGAGGTGTAAAGGGATTGCACATCCGTGGTAAAGTGGAGGTGGCTGGAGCCAGTAAACTGGAAGCTTTGAAACTGGTGTAAGGCGTCAGCTGAATCACAGATGTATGTTGGATCGGGGGGAGAAGGCTGAGTCAGGGTAGGAAGAGATGAGTTCTGTGGGGCATGAGCGGGCTGAAACAATGGGTCCACGTGGACAGTCCTGTTTGTGGATTTTTGGCAGGAGGTAGAATTGAGCTGTGCGGGGTTGGGGGACTGTTAGCTTGGAAGTGGACGGGAGAGATCACCGGATGAAACGAGATCCGTAACCGTAGTGGATACAATGGCCTGATGTGCCATGGTGGGGTCATGGCCCAGGGGAAGGTGGGAGGAGGTATCTGAGAGCTAGTGCTCAGCCTCTGCAAGGTAGAGGTCAGTACACCAGACGACAACAGCACCACACTTATCGACAAGCTTGATAACAAAGTCAGGGTTAGATCTGAGTGCATGGAGTGCAGTCAGTTTGGAGGGAGATAGGGTGGATTTGTTGAGACGGGCAGTGAAATTGAGGCGACCAATGTCACGTTGACATTTCTCAATGAAAAGATCAAGTGGAGGTAAAAGGCTGGAGGGAGGGGTCCACATGGAGGGAGAGTGTTGGACTAGGGCAAAGGGGTCTGTGGGATGGGGAGTGGACTCTGTCCAAAGAAACGAGCACAGAGGCGAAGACAGTGGAAGAACAGTTTGGCGCCATGTCGTGCCTGAAATTTGTTAAGAAGGCGACGCAGAGGGATAAATCTGAAGCCTTTGCTGACTAGAGAGTGTTCAGCATCAGAGAGCAGAAGGTTAGGCGGGATGGTGAATACACGACATGAAGTAGGCAAAGTATCAGAGGCAATGGCAGGCTTAAAGTGGACAAATCTTCATTCCAGATGAATTGTGTACTGTGGGAGCCAAGGGAGGAGATTACAGGGGCACTGACCCAAATATTTAATTGCTCTCTGGTCACAGGGCTGGTGCCAAAGGACTAGAGAATAGGTAGTGTGGTTCTTATATTTGAGAAGGGTTGTAAAGATAATTCAGAGAATTACAGACCATTGAGTCCCACTTCAGTAATAGGAAAACTAGTAGTGAAAATTCTGAAGGAGATTATTTATCTCCACTTGGAGAGGCAAGGCATGATCAGGGATTGTCAGCATGGCTTTGTCATGGAGAGAACATGCCTAACAAATTTTGATTGAATTTTTTGAGGAGGTGACCAGGTCTGTTGATGGAAGTAGTAAAGTTGATGTAGTTTGTATGGATTTCAGCAAAGCCTTTGACAGGGTCCCACACAGGAGACTTATTAAGAAGGCAAATACACATGGGGAACAGGATAATTTGATAAAGTGGATTCAAAATTAGTTCAGTTGTAGGAAACAGAGGGTGATGACTGAAGGTTGCATTAGTGTCCCATGGTTTAGCACAGGGATCTGTGCCTTCATAATTTTCCTTACTGAAATTTGAAGCCCTTGGTCTAGGTCAAGTTGACATAAGGAAGGAGGAAGTGTTAGGTATCCTAAAAGACATCAAAGTGGTTAAGTCCCCAGGTCCAGATGGGATCTATCCCAGGTTACTGAGGGAAGCGAGAGAGGAAATAGCTGGGGCCCTAACAGATATCTTTGCAGAGTCCTTAGACACGGGTGAGGTCCCAGAGGACTGGAGACTTGCTAATGTTGTCCCCTTGTTTAAAAAGGACAGCAAGGATAATCCAGGTAATTATCGACCGGTGAGCCTGACGTCAGTGGTAGGGAAGCTACTGGAGAAGATACTGAGGGATAGGATCTATTCCCATTTGGAAGAAAATGGGCTTATCAGTGAGAGGCAACATGGTTTTGTACAGGGAAGGTCATGTCTTACCAACTTAATAGAATTCTTTGAGGACATGACAAAGTTAATTGATGCGGGAAAGGCTGTAGATATTATATACATGGACTTCAGTAAGGCGTTTGATAAGGTTCCCCATGGCAGGCTGATGGAGAAAGTGAAGTCACATGGGGTCCAGGATGTGCTAGCTAGATGGATAAAAAACTGGCTGGGCAACAGGAGACAGAGGATAGTAGTAGAAGGGAGTTTCTCAAATTGGAGACCTGTAACCAGTGGTGTTCCACAGGGATCTGTGCTGGGACCACTGTTGTTTGTGATATATGTAAATGATCTGGAGGAAAGGTGTAGGTGGTCTGATCAGCAAGTTTGCTGATGACACTAAGATTGGTGGAGTAGCTGATAGTGAAGGGGACTGTCAGAAATTATAGCAGAATATAGATAGACTGGAGAGTTGGGCAGATAAATGGCAGATGGAGTTCAATCCAGGCGAATGCGAGGTGATGCATTTTGGAAGATCAAATTCAAGGGTGAACTATAGAGTAAATGGAAAAGTCCTAGGGGAAATTGATGAACAGAGAGATCTGGGTGTTCAGGTCCATTGTTCCCTGAAGGTGACAATGCAGGTCAATAGGGTGGTCAAGAAGGCATCTGGCATGCTTTCCTTCATTGGGTGGGGTATTGAGTACAAGAGTTGGCAGGTCATGTTGCAGTTGTATAGGACTTTGGTTCGGCCACATTTGGAGTACTGTGTACAGTTCTGGTCGCCACATTACCAAAAGGATGTGGATGCTTTGGAGAGGGTGAGGGAGGAGGTTCACCAGGATGTTGCCTGGTATGGAGGGTGCTAGCTATGAAGAGAGGTTGAATAGATTAGGATTATTTTCATTAGAAAGATGGAGATTGAGGGGGGACCTGATTGAGGTCTACAAAATCATGAGGGGTATAGACAGGGTGGATAGCAATAAGCTTTTTCCGAGAGTGGGGGACTCAATTACTAGGGGTCATGAGTTCAAAGTGAGAGGAGGAAAGTTTAAGGGAGATATGCGTGGAAAGTTCTTTACACAGAGGGTGGTGGGCACCTGGAATGCGTGGCCAGCGGAGGTGGTAGACGCAGACATGTTAGCATCTTTTAAGATATATTTGGACAGGTACATGGATGGTCAGGGAGCAAATGGACACAGACCATTAGAAAATAGATGACAGGTTAGACAGAGGATTTTGATCGGCGCAGGTTTGGAGGGCTGAATGTGCCTGTTCCTGTGCTGTAGGTTTCTTTGTTTCTTTGTTTGTTTCAGATTGACCTGCCTCACTCTCAAAAATAATGTTAAATTTTATCATATTGTGATCACTAATCCCTGAAGTTTTATTTTGGAAAAAAGATTGTAAATTTGCCTTTACTTGTTACTTAATGCTAGATCTGCAATAGCCTGTCATCCAGTAGGTTCCTCAATATACAACTGTGGAAGACCATCCCTAACATACTCCAGAAGCTCCTCCTCCACAATTCAGTTGGTTTATCCAGTCTATTTCCACATTTGAATCAGATGATTACTATGTTCTCCCACCTCCAGATATCAATCCTTATTATCAATGTAACTTGGTCTTCTTTTCCTTTAGTCTGTACTTTATAAGCATTGAACAATAAGATCCTAATCCTGATCACCATGTAGCCATATTTCCATGTATCTCTATTTCCACCTTTAGATTGCCTACCTTGTTGCAATGCTGTGGTATGCGGTGGTAGAACAACCATAACTTTGTATTTTTGACATCATTCTGCTTTCAAAATTCACCCGAAACTCAGCTTTGATCCCCCTGTCTTCTAGTCTCCCTTGCATTCTTTCAGCTTCCTGTTGCCAACTTTACTTCCTTACAATTTGGCTTACCCTTAATGTTCCCATCTCCGTGACAAGCTATTTTAGACCCACTTCAACAGAGCTAGCAAATCTCCCTGCAAGGAAATCAGTCCCAGCTCTGTTAAAGTGTATCCCATCCTGTTCAAGTCCCACCTGTCCCACAACAATCCCAATTCTTCAGAAATCTGATACCCTCCTCCAATATTAATTCTTCAACCATACATTCAAACGATGTGTTCTCCTGTTCTTACCCCTACTGGCACATGGTATTAATAGTAATCATGAGATTATGGCTGTTGAGGTTCTGCTATTAATTTCCCTAGAATCACCAAAATTTATTTCAGAATCATGTCCCTTTTTTTACCTGTAGTGTTGGTACCAGTGTGCCTGTGACCTCTTGCTATTTGCCACCACTCCAAGAAGGATGTCCTGCAGCTGCTCCATGAGGTCCCTGACCCTGCACCATGGAGGCAATGCACCATCTTGGAATAATATTTAATTTCACAGAAATACCTGTCTCATTCCCTGATAACAGGATTAATTGTAACTATATTGCTCTTCCTCCTCTCCTGAAACACCAAGGGCTTGGTTCTGGCTGCATTCTTACGAGGAATCATTGCCCTCATGAGTTTCCAAAATGAAATACTATTTAGGATTGGATTTCTTCATTCAGGAGATGAAGGCATTGCTGACATTTGTTGCCCATCCCCAATTGTCCAGAGGGCAGTTAAGAGTCAATCATCTGGCTGTGAGTCTGGAGTCACATGTAGGCTAGACCAGGTAAGGATGGTAGTCTCCTTCCTTAAAGGCAATAGTGAACCAGATGGATTTTTCCTGACAATTGACAATAGTTTCATGATTATCATTAGACTCTTACTTCCAGATTTTTACTGAATTCAAATTCTGCCAACTGCTATGGTGAGATTCAAACCCAGATCCCCAGAACATTTCTGGATTAATTATCCAGTGGTAATACCACTCGGCCAGTGAACATTCTTTAGCCTAAAAATCCATGGAAAAGGGACATACTTACTGAAAGAGAAAGTAGGTACCATTGATAATGCTGTGAAATCAAAGGATGTGGAGTTTAGGAGATAGTGAGAACTGCAAATGCTGGAAGTCAGAGTCAATCCAGTGTGAGCTGGAGGAACACAGCAGGTTATGCAGCATCAGAGGAATTGGAAAATTGATGTTTTGGGTTGGGACCTGATGAAGGGTCCTGCTGCTCTGATGCTGCTTGGCCTGCTGTGTTCCCCCAGCTCACACTGTATCAAGATGTGGAGTTCAGATTGTTTCTAGGCTTAGGTAAATACTATTCACAATTTTTGCCAGAACTTGCAATGCTGCAAGCTCCTTTTCATGAATTGTTGTGAAATGGATATAAAATGGAAATGATCATAACTCAAGATACCTATGATGTATGTAAAAGAAGCTTGATCTGTGGTGAACTACTCATTCATCACAGCACAAATTGTGACCTGATTGAGCTGATTTGAATTGATTTTCCCTCACCTTGGAGGAAGCAAGGGAGCTTTCAAGAAGGACAAATAATTGGGTAAATGTTTGATCCAAAGAGACAGTTGTTCCTCTCCTGCCACAGCAGCAGTCAAGTTCTGGACAAGCATGTCCAGGGAACCTTCTTGCCCTGCCACTAGTTAAAATGCTTAAGCAATTAAATAATATCCACCTAGGGACCTTGGGCCTGATTCACTCTCTTTCTGGTAGGTGACAAAAGTGGCTGCCTTCCTATCAAGTGGGAAGTGATTGCCTAGCTAGCTGGCCTTTGATCAAGTGATTGATACAGGTTAAAAAACATTTGATGCCTATCAATGAAAAAGATTTATTGGGCTAAGGTACCTATTTTCTGCAGTTCAAGAAAGATTGAGGAAAGAGCTTCATGAAGCTTCTTTGGAAGTTAAAGAAAGAATAAATGAAGACAGGATAGCCAAGAGGCTTGGAAAGACTCTGAAACAAATTTTTCAACAAAGATTGCCCAAGTCAACTGTGTTTTCACTTGTGATGCAGAAGTTGAAGTCTGGGCAATTCTATGCTGAAAAGGCCAACATCTTCATGTTTTAATTCTGCATGACTGCTGTAGAGCTTCACATTGTGTGAAGCAGAGAGGCCAATTGAAAATCTGTAAGATAAAGTAATTTGCTAGTTGTACACAAGTACAAGTTGAGTCCCTGTCTCAGGGCTTGTTTAAGTGAAAAATACAAGGTTTAGCACTTACCTTCAAGATCTTGACGGTCCAATTTCCTATTAATTTAGCATCTCCAAGTCTGGCCTCTTTCAATTTTGCACAATGATAGGTTCAGAGGCCATTTAAAAGCCTGTGAGTGGAGCGTTTGCTGAAGGTGTCAAACCCAAATGCCCAGGATCAAAGTGCTAATCATTCAAAGTCACCTCCCTGCAACGGGTTTACGGCTATTCTCAATGTATCCTTGAAGAGGTTACACATCTCCATCAACTCATGGTGATTGACCAAAGAGGAGAAACCTCATTTGGCGCTATGCACTGAGAAATCTTGTCAGAAATACATAGAAATAAAGTTAAACTGATACAGAGAGTGCAAAACAATAAAGGACCCTTAAAGCAGCATCTGGGTTACATGGACAGTGGCAGAGTTGAGAGACAACGCATTGCACTTAGGAATCTCAGACCCCTGAAAGCTGGAGTGGAAGTAAATCATCCCTGAACCTAAAGGATTGCTTAAAAAGAAAGGGAGACTGATGAGTGTTTGCTAATTTGACTTGATACAGTCCTTTCCATGTGTTGTACAGTATTTTATCTTGTGCATTGGATTTTAAGGAGGTAAATGTTCAAAGGAACTCAACTTTACTTTTACATTAGTTCCTGTGGAAACCATTAGCCACTCAAAGTTTTTTCATTGAGAGTTATGATTTTAGTCCAGAATGTAACTAACTTTC
The DNA here is from genome assembly GCF_030684315.1 of Stegostoma tigrinum. Taxonomy (NCBI): domain Eukaryota; kingdom Metazoa; phylum Chordata; class Chondrichthyes; order Orectolobiformes; family Stegostomatidae; genus Stegostoma; species Stegostoma tigrinum. The sequence goes on along the minus strand of NC_081364.1, from coordinate 65,479,312 downwards.
ATTGAATATTTACTTTATCAGTCTAATTAGCTTATGCATCTTATTTAAATTGTTGCTTCTCAAAGCATGTTTACCTGTTTATGAGGCACAAGCCAAGAGTGTGGTGGAATACTTCAGCTTCCTGGATAAGTGCAGTTCCAACAATTCTCGAGGCTTGACACCATCCAGGACAAAGCAGTCACTTGATTGGGCATCCTGTCCACCACTTACAACATTCACTCTCTCCACTGATGCTCAGCAGCAGTAGCAAGTGTACCATCGACAAGATGAGCTACTGTAACTCACCAAAGCTCGTTCAATAGTTCCTTTTAAACCTTCAACCCTCTACTATTTAGAAAGACAAGGGCAGTGGATACTTGGGAACACCACCACCTGTAAGCTCTACTCCAAGCCATGACCATCCTAACTTGGAGATGTATCGCCGTTCTTTCACTGTGGTGGTTCAAGGTCCTGGAACTCTCCATCTAAGTCGGATTGTGGAAGCCCGTACCCCCTAGCGGTTGAAGATAGCTCACCACCTTAATTCGGGATGGGCACCAAATGCTGGATCAGCCAGCGACACCAACGTCCTGTGAACAAGTATAAATTAAGTTGTCATGGGTGCCATTTCCAAAAGAGCATTCAGACTTTTGTGAGAATATTGCAACTGAAAAAGGGAGGAAAAATGAAATAACATGGAAGCTAATTATGAAAGGATAATTAATAAGGAACATGCATGGAAAACAGGCTGTCATTAAACTTGCTGAGATAGTGAACTGCAAAAATATAAAGGTCAGTTGAGACAGAGTAAACACAATATCCAAAAAAAAAGATTGCCCCTAAGTCTAAGCTGAAATCAACAGCAGTCAAAACCTGACAGTTATCACCACTATCTTGCTCTAACCCACATGTTGTAGATCCACTACCGCAGATCAGACTCAACAAATCCAATGGAACATAGCCCCATCTCAGTTTCCATGCCACATGGCCAATTTCAGTTGGGGAACTGAGCAGTGTAGTGTGACAATCAACTTCAACACCTCTGAAGTCAGAAGAAAATTGTATGGGATTTTTGTTCCCTCTTGCTATCCAGAGTACTCTGCTAGATGTTACATCTTTAATTTTTATTAATTCAGGGTGCTGGCTGGATTAAGGCTTATTTTGTGCCCTTGAGAAAGTGTTGGTGAATAATCTCCTTGAACTGCTGTGTCTGGGTGAAGATGAGGAATGATAAAGTCAAGGGGTCATTTCTGCGAGATGTGTACAGGCAGCGTAATACGTGGTAGGACAGGGTATCAAGAAAGAAATAGTGGGAGCTTATCAGAACAATATGGTAGTTATCATTTAGATTTAGATTTTATTGTCACATGTATTCAAGTATGGAGTACAAGATTACAGTGAAAAGTGTACAATGTCTCCACACATGACGCCATCTTAGGTAAAAAGTACCTAGCTACAAAATCTTAGCTACAGAAGTATGAAAATAAAGAAATAAGTTAAAAATGTCAGCACTACAGTCTTCTTAGTATAAACATGGAAAAACAAATAAAATTTGAAAAGTCAAACATTACAGTCCTTTCTTAAGCTGTGGCCCTGCAAATGGTCCAAGCTAGGCTTTCCCCAAGAAGGCTTGCTGTCCCCTGCGCAGGACACACTTTCACCTGTGCTGGCCTAAGACAAGCCCATGCTCTCCAGCCACTTCCACCGATGACCAACGCTGCTTACATCCATCTAGAACACCAGGCTTTGCTACCACTCACGAGGCCACGTCCCCAACTGCGACTTCACTGCTAATGGCAGCTGCTGCCATATTTTGCTTCTACCGCCTCATTGCTGACTGCCAGCTGCTGTTATCCTTTGCTGCTGGCTGCCATCTGGGCTCAATCTGAACCCCAGTGTCTGCAACGCTGTGTCATCATGTTAGCCACCTCACTGCAGAGTTCTGCTGTGGTGTCACACCGGACATGCAGAGAGTGAATCAAGAAAAAAAACACTAAAAAGCTAAGGGAAAGAAAGAAATGAGAAATGAAGGTGGAGAGAAAAGCGATTGGAGTGGATGAGCTATGGTCAGGAGCCCTACTCCACCACTATCATTATTGATCAATGCATTGAGTATAGAAGTCAGGATGTCATGTTGTAGCTGTATGGGACATTGATTGGGCCACTTTTGGAATATTGCATTCAATTCTGGTCTCCCTGGAGAATTTTAATCTACATATAGACTGGAAAACTCAGATGGAGAAGGCGAATTTGTTGCATGTTTTTGAGACAATTTCTTAGACCAACATATTTTGGAACCAACCAAAGACGAGGCTATGCTAGACCTGATTTTGGCCAATGAGATGGATTAATTAATCACCTCATTGTGAACTTGCTCCTCGGTAGCAGCAACCATAATACGATTGAAATTTGCACACAGTATGAAGGAGAGAAGTTTGGATCCAAGACTGCTTTGTTGAATTTAAACAAGGATTTAAACAATTATGAGGGCATGAGAGCTTTTGAAAGTGAACTGGCAATTTAAGCAATGGGACAGGTGAATGGAAGTGCAGTGTAAAACATTAAGGGGATTTTCCAGAAAGTGCAGAATAGTTACATTACAACAAATAAGGAAAATTTCAATGAATCACCATCTGTTGTTAACTGAAGAAAAATCTAAGATAGTATCAAACTCAAAATATAGATAACTTTGCAAAGATTGGTGGCAGATCAGAAGATTGGGCAGAATATATAAAAAAAGCAAATCATTACTAAAGGATTAATGAAGAGGGACAAATTAGGGTATGAGAGCAAGTTAGCCAAAAGTGCAAAAATTGAGCAGAAAAGTTTCTTCAGATATTTAAAGAAAAAGAGTTAACAAAATAAGTGTTGATCTGATAGAAGATGAGTCTGGGGAATTAGTAATGGTGGATAGAGATGGCAGATGAATTGAACAGATGGTTTGCCTTCGTATCCACAGGAAAGGATACAAGCAACATTCCCAGAAATAGCTATAAATTAAGAATTGAAGGAGAATGAGGAACTTAAGAACATTACAATTACAAGGGAAGTTGTACTGAATTGTTCGAACTGCAAATTCACAAGTTCCTAAGTCCTGATGGGTTTTATCCTAGAGGCTGAAAAGAAGTAGCCGGTGATGTGAAATAGTTGATGTATTGGTTCTAAATTTCCAAAACTCATTAGATTTAGGGAAGGTTCCTTTTAGATTGTAAAAAGCCAATGTATCTCCTTTTATTCAAAAAGGGGCAGAAGGCAGAAAGCTACAGTGTTGGGGATGGTAGATTAGCATGAATAGACGATTGTATAACTAATAGAAGACAGGGTTGGGAAAAAGAGGGCATTTTAGGATGGCAACTTGTATCTAGTGGTGTGCTACAGAGATCAGTGCAAGGGCCACAATCATTTATACTATATATTAACAATTTGGTCAACAGAATTTACTATAACCAGATTTGTGGATGACACTACAGGCCAGTTACCTTAGTGTTTGTGATAGTTTCTAAGATTTTCCCTACTATCAAAGATGTTAAAGCAGGGCAGAGCCAACATGATTTTGTCAAAAGAAAATCAAGTTTAATTTATTGGAGTTCTTTGAAGAAGTAATTTTTACTGTGGATAAGGATGAGCCAGTTTTTCTTGTATTGATAAGGCGCTGCATCAAAGGTAACTGCAGAAAATAAAAGTTCATAGTGTAGGGGTAAAACACTGGCATGGTTAGAAGGTGGCTTCCAAACAGGAATCAGAAAGTAGGAATAGGCATCCTTTTTCAGGTCGACAGGATATCATAAATGGTGTGCCAGAGGGGTTGGTGCTGAGGTGTCAACTCTTTACAGGAGGTGAATCAAAGGGTTAGAGAAGGTGGACATGAGGAGTATTGAATCAGCCATGATACTATTGAGTGGTCGAGCAGTCTCGAGGGGCAGAATGACCTACTCTTCTTATGTCTTATGGTCCAGCTTAGAGACAGTGGTTTCACTGGTAGTAATTTTCCAAGGTCCCAGAGTTTTGGAAAATATCTATTGTAACACCCAATTTCAAAAAGGGAGGGAAGAACAGGTAATTATACGCCAGTTAGCTTAACAACCATAAGTGAGAAATGTTAGACTCTCCCATAACAGATGTAATGTAGACCATATAGAAACCCATCATATAATGAAGAAGAATAAGCGGGGCTTCATGAAGGAAAGATCATACTAGACAAATGTATTACTATTTGAGAAGGTAACAAACAGGGTGGATAAGACGGAACTGGTAAAAGTAATATATTTGGATTTCTAAAAGGTATTCAATAAGGTACTGAACATAACACTACTTCCATAAGATAAACGTAGACAGTGTTGGCAATGGTAGATTAGCATGAATAGATTATTGTATAACTAATAGAAGACAGAGATTGGGAAAAAGAGGGCATTTCAGGATGGCAACTTGTATCTAGTGGTGTGCTACAGAGATCAGTGCAAGGGCCACAATTATTTAGACTATATATTAACAATTTGGGCAACAGAATTTACTATAACCAGATTTGTGGATGACACAAAATTAGGTGAGAAGACAAATAGGATTACACAAGGAGTAGATGGAAGGATGTAGACAGGTTGTGTAATTCAACAAAAACTTGGCAGATCGAATATAAGTTTGAAAAATGTGAGGTATGTAATGTGACATGAAGAATAGTTGAACTGAATATTGTTTATGTGGGGAAAGACTGAAAAGCCCTACAGAAAGATTTGAAGGTCCAGATACATTAATTACAAAAAGCTGCTATCCAAGTTCAGTACGTATTATTGAAGACAAATGGTATGTCGGCCTTGATTTCAAAAAGAATGGTGAATAAAAGTAGGGAGGTCTTGCTGAAACCAAGCAAGGCACTATTCAGACCGCAGCTGGAATAGTGTGAATAGTTTTGGGGCTCTTAGCTAAGAACAAATGTACTGGCATTGGAGGTAGTCCAGAGAATATTCACTTGGTTGTTCCCAAGTACGGAAAGATTTTCTAATGAGGAGAGGCTGATTAGATTGAGTTTATACTTGTTGGAGTTTTGAAGAATGAGGGACATCCTTATTGAAATATGCAAGATTCGTAGGTGGCTTGACAGATCAGGTGCTGAGAGATTGCTTCCCCTTATGGGAGAGTCTAGAACCAGAGGGTACCAGGGAGAGGTGATGACCATGTGGTATTATCGCTAGGTTGTTAGTCCAGAGAACCAGATGATGATCTCAATGAATAGTCGTCTGCTCTTACTGAGCTTTATGGGCCACATGTGCTCCTACATCATATGGTCCTGTGTTCTTCTAGTCTTAGTGAATCGTTACAGTGCATCTTATAGATTGTACACACTGCTACTGTTGATCATTTTTGGCGGAGGGAGTAAATGTGGCTGTGCCCAATCGAACAGATTGTCTTGTCCTGGATGGTGTCATTGAGAGTGTTGTTGGAGCTGCAGTCTTTGGCAAATGAAGAATGTTCCACTACACTCTTGACTTGTGCTTAGCGGATGTTGGTTTTGAGAATAAGGAGGTGAGCTACTTGTTGCAATATTCCTATTTATATTTCTGGTCAGTGGTAACCTCCCAGAATGTTGAAAATGTGGGATTCAGTGATGGTAACACCATTGAATGTCAAGCCATGATGGTCAGATTTTCTCGTGTTGCAGATGGTTATTACCTGTCATTTGTGTGGCTTGGATGTAACTTTCAGTTGTCAGTTCAAGACTGGGTATCAACCAGGTCCTTCTACATTTGGACATGGACCACTTCAGCATCTGAGAGGTCATGAATGTTGCTGAACTTTCTGTAGTCATCAACAAATGTCTCTACTTCTGACCTTATGACAGAAGGAAGGTTATTGATGAAACAGTTGAAGATGTTTGGGCCTTGAACACTACCCTCAGGAATTACTGCAAAAGATGCCCTGAAAAGACTGCTTTTCAACAGCCACGACCAGGTATCATGGATATGACTAATTGGTGGATAGTTTTTCTCTTTAATTGCCTATGTTTGGACCAAGGCTGCAATGAGGTCAGGAGCTGACTGGCCATTATGCTACTGAAATCGGGCATTAGTGAACAGGTTATTGCTAAGCAAGTGTTGCTTCATAGCACTGTTGATAACATCTTGCATTCCTTTTCTGAAGATCAGGCATAAACTGATAGAAGTGGTAATTGGCTGTGTTGGATTTTTCCTGCTTTTTGTGTACAGGACATAGAGTCATAGAGCTGTACAGCATGGTAAAAGACCCTTCAGTCCAACTTGTTTATATTGACCAGATATCCTAAATAAATCTAGTTCCATTTCCCAGCATTTGGCCCATACCTGGGCAATTTTCCATATCATCAAATAGATGACAGTGTTGTAGCTGTACTGGAACAGCTTGACCAGTGGTGTGGCTAGCTCTGGAACATGTGTCTTCATTACTAGTACTGGAATGTTTTCAGGGCCTGTCACCTTTTCAGAACTTTGTTTTTCAATTAATCAGAAGAGAATAGAAGAGATATGAAAACCTGAGGAAAGTCAGGATGAGCTTCTGACATGATGTTTCCTCTGTTCCTCAGATTGGCAACTAGAGGTGTTTTGGGACTTAGTGTGTGTCTTCATCGAGTGGAGAGGGAAATTGTTTAATTTTTAACAGAGTGGGGTAAATGCAAATAAATGGCAATGGAGTTAAAGGATTAAAATTTACTGCAAAAGAAGTTAATTAATAAACTGGAGACAAACAATGGACACATTATGCAATGAGATTGTGAAAAGACTTCTCAGAGTTCAGAGCAAACAGCAGAATAACATTGATGACCCCTTACAGTTGTACAACATGAAGTTTCTTTGTGTCCTCATCTTCATTTTAAGCAGTGAGCTTGTGGTCGGTAAGTGAAATGAAAGCTAAGGAGTTCAGCAGGTGAATAGATTACCTTTATGGCAAACAGTAGTCAGATAATGATGCCTCTTACATTATGTCTTGAGATAGATTGTCTTTTTATGTTAAGACCTCAAGCTGATATGCCATTGCAAAATTTACAGTAAATTATGTTACCCGCTCTTTTGTGTTAAGTGCGTTGTAGTGTAGAATTGAGTTAACTCTTACTGAAAGTATTCTTACAGGGTAGTATTCTATTAGGGCAACAGCTTCAGTCCACATCACTGACCGCCCTGAGCCCTGTTTGTTTATCCCAGTCAGGGGATATTATTCATGCAGCGATGGTACATCATGACGTTCCTGCCTGTTTATTGAATAGGAGAAGTTTCTATGGTACTGTATCAGTGCAAAAGGAGCAAGTAACATGCAAGGGACAAAAGAGATCCACAGAATGTAAAGAGCTGCAGCCTTAGCTAGAGTCTGACACCTAGGAAGGAGCGTGTACAGGAGCCATTTTGGAAGGACAGGATGTTCCTACTGGTTCCTCTTCCTCTGCTTTACAACATTAGGTCTATAGGCCACTATGGCCAGCTGTCAATTTTCACTGGGGTGACCTGGGGAATGGATAGTGGTCAGTCAAGTGAGAATTGATGGGAATAAGAATTCTGCTCCTCCAGTACCCTTCACATATGGAGGAATGGGGGAAAGGAAAGAGGGATTTTTGCACCTTTTTGGTTGCTGTCCCACCTGATCTCAGATGTTGAGAGACTGGATGAAAATCTAGCCCCTACACTGTATAGTATACTGACAGTACAGGATAGCTGTGTTTAACTGGGCCTGTTCTTTTAAATTTAAAGTTTATGGTGTGTTACTTTTGTCTTTGGATCATTGATCATTTAATTGTTATTCATTATGCAATTTCCGGTTACCAGCCAAAGTGTATCTGTATGAAATAACAGACAGTGTTCATTAGGTCAAAAGGAAGTCAATAATACTTGAAAGCTGCCTGGAATATATTTAGCTTTTGAATCACAGTGCCAGAACAAGTGTCCGTTAACACAAAGAAGTTGTATTTATAAAGCTCTTTAACGTAACAAAATGTTCCAAAGTATTTCACAGGAGAATAATCAGACATAATCTGTCATTGCGTAACACAGGAGACATTAAGACATCTAGTTTAAAGCTTGGCCAATGAGGTAGGTTTTAAGTAAAAATGAGAGCTAAAGACTGGCGATCAATTCAGAGTTTCAGGCAGCTAAATGAACACATCAATGAGGCAATTAAAACCAGGTATGCATAAAAGGCTAGAACTAGAGCAATTGTCAAATTCTTGAATTGTGATTAGACACTTGGAAAGATTTGAAAACGAGGTGGAAAGCTTAAATTCCAGATGCTGCTGGATTGCAAGCCAGTGTAGAGTCAGCAAGTTCAGCGGGTGTTGGTTGGACAAGTAGGATGTGCCAAGTAGGATGCTTGAAATGAAGAGTTTGATGAGCTCAGTCTTATGAAGAGTGGAAGGTGGGTGATCAGCCAGGAGAACATTTGAGCAATTGAGTCTAGAGGTAAAAAGTCCTTGATTGAGTTCTGAGGGTGGGGTGGATGTCAGAAATGTGAAGAAGGGGGATTTGATTGATCTTTCTGATGGACAAGGTATGGAGGCAGGAACTCAGCCCAGAATCAAGGGGGACATATTAGATACACAACTCAGTTCAAATTAATCAGGGAGAGGAACAGAACTGATAACAATCAAATGGAGTTTCTGTTGGGGTCTGCTTCTGTCTTCCCAATATTTAATTGGAGAAAATTTGACCTCATCCAATATTGGATGGCAGACAAGACAAAATCCAATTCAGAGACAGTGGAGGAGTTGAGAGTATTGCTGGTGAAGTAAAACTGTGTACATGAAACATGATGTGTTTTTGATGATGTAGCAGATAGCATGTAGATTCCAGATTTAGAAAATGGGAGGGTCCCCAAAGATAGATCCTCGGGTTCCTCAGAGGCAGTAATGTGGAAAGCAGAAGAAAAGTCACTCTAGAAAGCCTCTGATTCTGGCTATGACAGGGTAGATAAGAGTAAAAGCACTTAAGTCAGACCCAGTAAATTAAATTCAGGACAATTGTTGAAGGGTAGAAACTAGATCAGAACACAAAGCTGATGTAAATGGAAGAGATTGTGGGAGGGTTGGGTGTGCAGGAGGAATTGTTCTGTCAGGTCATTGGAGCAAATGGTTGAGCAATAGTTAACAGGAAATGGTGAAGTGATGTAATGTTACATTGAAAGGACAGGATAGATAAAAATAAACTATTTCCACTGGTTGAAGATTCTAGAACCAGGGCATATAGCCAAAGAATTATGGTCAGGCTGTTCAGGAAAGATGTTAGAAAGCACTTCTACACACAAAATTTAGTGAAGGTTTGGAAACCTCTTCCTCAAATAGCAGCTAATGCTAATTCAATAGTTAAATCTGCGATAAATAAATTTTTATTAAACAAAGGTATTAAGAGATATGGGCCCATGGTAGGCACATGGATTTAGCCTACAGATCAGCCATGATCTTATTGAATGGTGGAGCAGGCGTAAGGAGTTCTTCTGTTCCGATGAATGGAGCCACTGGGGTGTACAATCTGCAATTTGTCCATACCCACCAGTGGCAGAATAACCCTGTAGCCTTCAGCAGCTCAGATCCCCAACTTTGATCCAAAAGAGAAGAACTGGAAGTATAAAAGAAAATGGCCTGGTACAGGGGCTCAGTGGTTGGCACTGCTGCCTCTCAGTGCCAGGGACCTGAGTTCTGTTTTTGTTTCTGATTAACACTGTTGTGTGTTCATGACATCAATTCACTTCACAGTTGATCATGGGCAGTTTAACTTCTGGACATTTTTATTGTCAAATTAATTAAATAAAATATATTTGGTGTCGACTTGAAAATGTTCCAATGAAATAGGTATCTCTTCCAGTCAGTCAGCTCCTAATATGAAACTTTTGGTTTATCTACATCTTGCTTTTCACTTAATCAAGGACATCTGAGAATACTTATTTCAGAACCGATTTACCTATAACTGAGCAAAACCAAGGGTCCAAGCCTTATATCTTTGGAAGTCGATGCACATTTTATTGCATCAAGCTATATTTAATTAGGCGTTGATATTTAATTTGAAATGTGACTCATTGAAAGGAGAATGGATATGGCAGAACATGAGAGTTATACTATGTCTGTCTTACCCACAGCAGCAAGATGACAGATGAGCAACAGTGATTAGGTCTTGTATGCACTTCCTGTAGGAAACTCAGTTACCTTTGTAACACCTACATTGTCACAAAGAAATATGCTGGTTTTCTAACATCAGTTCAATTTTCTACACTGTTGTTTCTATTGACTAGACTAGTTTCCCAAAAACCGTATAATCAACACTTTTCATTATCGAGTTCATGCTTTCTTATCTCTTCTTGTCTGAAATTCTGTTTCCTTATTTCTTTCCTTCATTGCCAACTTCTCTGTATGGAGTTCATATTCAGACAATTGCCTTTCTATTTCAAGTTCATGTTTACTCATTTCTTTTCCCTTTTATGTTTCAAGCTGCTTCATCTGCAACTCGAATCATGTTCTATCTCAGTTAGATTCCACAATCCAAGATGCTGTGCTGTTACCTCAACTGTGTCTACTTTCTCAGCCTTAATTCTAAGTCCTGTGCTAATGTATTAGCCTAGTCTTGGCTCATTTTAAAATCATTCAGGGATAAATCTTCTGTCTCCGGAAACACCGTGACAACAGACAGGGCAAGTTCGGCTTTCAGTATACATAGTAAATGTATATAGAACATAGAACATAGAACATAGAAAAGTACAGCATAGTACAGGCCCTCTGGCCCACGATGTGGATTAGGAATAATCCTAATCCAAAAATAGAATAACCTAACCTACATTCCCCTCATTTCACTGCTGTCCGTGTGCATGTCCAGCAGTAATGGAGATTAATTAAGTCACAGCTGGATATTGTGTACAGTTCTGATCACCGCACTATTGGAAAGATGTGATTGCACTGGAGAGGGTGCAGAAGAGATTCACCAGGGTGTTGCCTGGGCTGAAATGATTCAGCTATGAAGAGAGACTAGATAGGGGTTGTTTCCTTAGGAGAGCAAAGGATGACAGAGGATCTGATTAACATATAAAAAGTTCTGAAGGGCACTGATAAGGTAGATAGGGAGAACCTCTGAGACAGGAAATTCTTCCTAATCTCAGTCTTAAATTGGCACCCCTCATTTCCAAGACTATGCCCTTTGCTCAACCTCAGCAAGCAGTCAAATCTGTGTCTGGATTTCAGTCTGAAAAGAACTCCTAAATTATGATAAATTCCAGAAAAGACAACCAAATTTATATTATGATCTGGCTAGGGATCAATAATTTTTATTTTAAAATAGACCAAGTTAGAGATCCTGGGTCTTACTCAACGTAGAGACAGTGACCTTCCCACTTTCTCGGCTCCTCAGGACTTATTCTGACTCCTGACTCTAATATTTATCTGCCTAATAATTTCTAGACCAACAACTTAAGTTCTAACAATATAGAGCTATCTAACTGTTTCTGATTCTTCACTGAATCTTCCCTGTGCTTGTCATCTTCTAAAAACTGAACAAGTATTTGTCTTAAGAATTTGAAGTAGAAGACTCTGTTCTATCTTCACAGTGAGGATATTGACAATCCTGTTCTGTAGCACTTCTGCTGTGCTAAATGAGATAGATTCAGAACAATTCCAATGCAATCTGTAACCTCATGGCCTCTGATTTCCTTCAATCTGTCATTGTTATCAAGCCAAGTGACCAGGCCTTGCTCAGTACTGTTAGGTGAGCATGCAGGAGCATTACAAGAAGTACCTGAAAACAAGGAGCTAATCTGCTGATGCTGTAACACAGGGCTACTTGCCTGCTAAACAGTCAACACAGCATGCAACATAGCCAAGTGATCCCACAAGTGATAGATCAGATCAAAGCTTTGCAGTACTGAATTTGTGAATGTTTGCTGACCAGTTAAACAACCGTTAGGAAGAGGAGGCTCCACACATATCTCCATTCTCAACGATTCTAGCACATGAGTGCAAAGATTGAAACAACCATCTTTAGGTAGATGTACAGAATAGGTTCAGAAAATGCTGGAGAAACTCAGCAGGTCTTGCAGCATCTGTGGAGAGAGAAACAGAGTTAACGTTTTCAGCCAGATATGACTCTTCTTCAGAACCAATGGCTGGAAAATTGTATTCTTTTTCCTGCAAACAGAGGGGGAGATGAAGCGAGTGGAACAGATTGTGAGGCTGCCCAGAGCAAAGGACAAAAGGAATGCTAACGTTGGTACAGGGGAAATAGAGATGCATAATGAGTGTAAGTAAAAGTAGAAATCGGAGAAAATAGATCCACTCCACTGAAAACAAAACAACAAGGAACGAACAAAACACGGTCATGTTTGGGATGGAAATTTGTAATCAAAATGGAGGACAGAGGACATAGATTCCTTACAGCGTGAAAACAGGCCATTTGGCTCATTGAGTCCACACTGACCTTCCAAATAGCTTCCCACCCGACCTACCCTCTACCCCATCCCTGAATTTCTCGCCCTAGACACTATGGGCAACTTAGCATAGCCAATTCACCTAACCTGCACATCTTTGGACTGTTGGAGGAAACTAGAGCACCTGAAGGAAACCCACACAGACACAGGGAGAATGTGCAAACTTTACACAGACAGTCGCTAATGCTGGAATTGAACCTGGGTCCCTGGTGCTGTGTGGCAGCAGTGCTAACCACTGAGCAACCGGTGCTGTGAAGTTGTTAAAATCGATGTTGAATCCTAGAGGCTGCAAAGTGCCCAAATAGAAAATGATGTGTGTTCCTGCAGCTTGTGTTGAGCTTTGTTGGAATGGTGCAGCAGACCTAGGATGACAATGTTGGCATGAGATCAAGATGATTTATTGAAATGGCAAGTAACTGGAAGGTCAGTGCTCTTCTGACTGACTGACCACCATTTTCCAGCCCCTTTCAGTTCTGAAAGAGCACCATATTGAACATGAAGTGTTAACTGTCCTTAATCTGCCAGCAATTTATGCTTTTAGCTCAAATTTCCAGAATTTGCAGTACTTTGCTTTATTTATGATCTGAATAGCAGATCACTTTATGATTCTTCTAACTCCATTGGAGGCAGTGCTCAGTCAATTTAATTCACTCAACATGATACAAGGAAACTGATACTGGATACTACAAAATTGGTGGACTCTGACAACCTATCATGGCATTATGAAAAATTATTTGGACTCCAGAGTTGACCATAGCTGTAGCCAAACTGTTCCAGTACAGCTAGAACACAGGCATTTGCCTGAAAATGTAAAAAATTACTAAGGAATATCTTGCTCACAGAAATCCAATCTAGCTAATTACCACCCCATATCTAATCTCAATGATCACCAACATAATGGAAGGTGTCATTTATAGTGCAAGCAAGGAGCACTCACTGTCTTGGGCCAAGCATGGATGAAGGAGCTGAATTCCAGAGGAGCAGTCATACTGACTGGCCTTGAAATCAAGGACACATTTTAATGAGTTAACATGAAGGATCCTCAACAAAAATTTGAAGCCAGTGAGAATCAACGAAAACCTCTCTTCTGATTTGGAATCATACCTGACACAAAGAATAATGGTTGTGGTTGTGGTTGTGGGTAAGCTATTATGTCAGGCATAGAGCATCACTACAAGAGTTTTTCGGGGCAAGATACTAAGCTGAATCAGATCAGCAATTCCATTAATTATTTTTTCAACTTCATCAGAGGTTGGAAGCTCAACACAATCTAAAACTTGCTTTATTGACACCATTGACCTCCTTAGGAATACACACACTTCACCACCAACATACAGTGGCAGCAGTTTTATACCATCTACAAGATGAACTGCGGCATTTCACCAAGGCTCCTTTCAAACCCTTGACCTCAATCACCTAGAAAATAGAAAGGGCACCAGATGCATGGGAACACCACCTCATCAAAATTCTCTGCCAGGCCACACACCATCTTGGAACTACATCCCTTGGAACATTAACACTTCACTGTCGCTGGAAATAAAAATCCAGGAATTCCCTCCTCAATGACACTGGATGTCTCTACACCACAGTAGTGCAGTGATTCAAGAAGGCAGCTCGCTACTACTTTCGCTATAGCAATTAAGGATGAATGTTAAATGCTGACCTAATAATGCCATTCACATCCCAAGAACAAATCAACAAAAAAAAGTTAATTTGGGAGGCAAAGTGTAAATTGTGGGGGCTGCAAGTTTTCCAATGGTTTAGATTGTACGCAAACATCATGACCATCTTACAAAGTTTGCTTTAGTTTTACAGGTTTACTTTAAATGTGATCATAGTAATTTCCAATTAGAAAAAGGTGGCATTAAGTATGGAAATAGGTGTGACCGCGAGGTTTTCTAGATGAGGATTGTAAACAGGCATGCGATATTTTTGAAATAATACCAATATGTCTACTAAGTGCTGGTAGTGCCAGTAGGTTGCTTAACAACCACATCATGAACACTTCTTCCATGGTCAACGAGTTGGAGAATAGGGCTTGAACACAGAGTAACTGGCATGGAGCTAGTGTCCCTCTCTCCTGAGCCATGAGCCTTATTTTGTTGTAATTACGTATAGCATGCTTATGTATGAGTGATTTGTGTTGTAGTTATAATGAGCACTGGAGGTGCATAAGTACCGTAATCTTCTTTTGTATCATATTTGTTATTTTGTGACAAGATAATATAGAGGGTAAGGAAACATAAGCAGCTAGTTTTTAACCATACCAATTTGAGTATTTATTCAAATGTATAATTGAATAATACATGTTGTAATGATTTGAAGTATTTTAAAGGCCTGACCTTGATGCATGTCATTGATCTGACCGTGGTGAACTCAGGCAGTCGAACTCCACTGAAGTGTATGGTGACAGCATTTCCTGATTTGCTGGATTTGTGTTTGCTGCTGAAATATGTAGGGTAGATGTTGTTGTTGATAAATGGGCTTGATGACAGATCATGTTTGTTGTGACTTTCTGGAATGTGATCATGCAGGAACACTAGATTCCAGCTGTAAATATCCCCACAATTTGGAGATCAGTTGACTAACAGCTCACAGGTTGTTTTACCACATTGTAAACAGAATAAGTCAATATTTATTCAGTCAGTCCCCTAAATTTAGCAGTGGCTGAAACATAAAACCATCCAAGGATCTCTCTGTTGCTTATTAGTGCAGAACTTGAATATTGCTGAAAAGACAGAATGGTTGCCAAAACTTGATCATAGCAATTTTATACTACAGGAGGAAAGGGTCACCTTTTGGATTAACTGTTTCAAGTATATGCACTGCCCCTAGCTTCTACTGTTTGTAACAAGGTAAAACACCTTGTCATGGGTTACATTATCTGGTCCTAGATCATCTGTAATGTGGCAATGCTGTTTTCTTTTATAAGTGGTTCCTGTATGAGTAATTATCTAATTTGCAAATTAATACATCCAGCACACAATGTTTACTACAAATTCTGTATCTGCGTTGTCCTTGATCTGAAGCAAAGTCTGATTTCAGAATGAAGCATTGGTCTTTTGATGACTATCCAAACCTCAATGGACAAGTTGAGTTATGGAACCTCCACTTGTCCCATTTAAGTTAAATCCATCACCTTTTTCTTTTTTAGGTCAGCGAAGTCCTCTCAATGACTACCACCGCTCCAAAGGTGTGCAGCTGCTTCATTCATCTTATTGGCCACAAGAGGTGCCTTTCTCGGAAGAGGGTTGTGCCATTCACTGTACTAGGACTCTCAAATGCAGGTAGATAGCTCTTGTGAATAGAGGCCCTTCTAAGTTATTTGCTCTCCACCTTGCCCGTGCAACCCAGCAATGGCTGGTATTTCTGGAGATTGTGTACCTTGGTGCCAATTTCTTTCTTTGTTTGCACTCTGAAGGACATTTATTTGTAATAGAGAGAATTGTAATGATATGGGGTATAGAAAGCAGCCAGATATGATGGGAAAGCTGGCCCCATCCTGCGCTGTATAATTCTATGAAGCAATTTGGGATGTTCTATAATGATAAAAGTGCTATACGAATGCAATTTGTTTGTTGTAGTGACACTATCAGAGGCTTTGTTTGAGATCCACCAATCTTGACAATGATCCATCTGCTATTGAGAGATAACCTCACCTACCACAGCGGGAAGTATTTGGGTGTCATGGGAGAGCAATGATCCACTTTCGTCATCCTGATGCTTCAGCTCAGAGCATTCCCACTGGGAAACCCATTGATGCTAGTACAGTTTCTGTGACAAAATAAGAAAAGATGACCCACAGAGAGGCTCAGGGGAGTGCAGCAGGAACAGAACAGTAAAAGTGGAAGTGGCCTAAGAACACTTACTGCCCCATTTTGTGACCTTTCCAGGTTGCGTTCATCAAACTCGCTAGTCCCTCGCAATTATGGGTACTGTGTTTCCTTGCCTTGGGTTACACTTAAAACCTTGTGTCATATGCCTCTTCCCTGTTGACTGCATTCATTAAGTTCCCACCAATTTTCGACAGATGCTGCAGATGCTGGCTCTAAAAACTTTGAGATTATGTTTATAAATATTTTGTATTGCTGGTTGTAACCAAGGTTTGGAACACAGGACAGGGAAGGCTACTTAACCTCTCCAGCTGATTTGCCATTTCATTATCATACAATCAGAGAATTTTTACAGCACTGATAGAGGCAATTCAACACCTTCATGGTATCTTTTTGGAAAAAAAGGGTTCAGCAAGGTGACAGCTCATCCGTATTTCCATTTACCCAGTTTGGTTTCATAACCTTTAAGCCTTAGAAAACACCAGCAAACTCAGTTTTTCACTTTTCAACTGGCTCCCAGCTTCAGCACTTTGCGAAAGTGTTCTGTGACCTTTGCATGAAGACGTGTTTTCTGATATTGCCACTAAATGGCTCTAGCTTTATCTTCAAGGCCATATTTCCTTGTCTGAACACTCAGCATGGGAAATGCTTTCTTTCTATGCACGCTTTCAGATTTTTGGCATCTTGAGAGTTTCTGCCTCTACCACTCTTACAAGGCAGTGAGTTGCAGATTCCCATTGCCCTCTGTTTGAAAATGTGTTGCCTTACAACTCCTCTAAGCTTCCTGCCATTTACCGTAAATCTATGCCTCTTGGTCAATGAACTCTCCACAAGGGAAAACTTTCCTTCCTGTCTACTCTGCCAATGCCCCTCATTATTTTATACATCTCAATCATGTCCTCATGTCTTCTCTGCTTCAAGGAACCAACCAGTTTATCCAATCTCTCTGCATAACTAACACTGTTCGGCCCAGGCAACATCATGGTAAATCTCCTCCGCATCCTCTCTATTGCTATCATATCCCCCCTATATGTATGTGATACTTGCGCTGTGATCTAACCACATGTTTATACAGTTGCAGCATACCCCCGTGCTCTAAAATGCTCTGCCTTGGCTAACAAAGTATACTAATGTGCCTTCCTAACCACTTTACCTATTGTCCTGAAACCTTAATGGGCCTTTGGACATGCACGACAAGCTTTCTCTGATCCTCAGTGCTACCCAGGGTTTTACTGTTTATCATGTATTCCCTTGCCTTGTTTGTCTTGCCCAAGTGCATCATCTCATATTTATCCAGATTGAATTCCGTTTGCCACTGAACAGAACATCTGACCAACCCATCTATATCTTCCCCTAATCTAAGATTATCCTCCACTGTATTTACCGCCCTGCCAATTATTGTATCATCTGCAAACCTACTCTTCAATTGTCTGACACTGAAGTCTTAAATCATTCATATATACCCCAAACAGCTAAGGCACCAATACTGACCCCTGTGGAACCCTATTGGAGACAATCTTCCAGTGACAGAAACACCCCTCAGCCATAAGCCTCTGTCCCCTGCCACCTAGCCAATTATGGATCTAATCATCAAATTTTCTTGGATAACATATGGGCTCTTAACTTTGCTATCAATCTCCCAGGAGGGACTTTTATCAAAAACCTTGCTGAAGTCCAGGTGGATGACATCAAAAACATTTCCCTCATCTACACACTTTCCAGTTTGAACAAATCTTTTCACATTACTGACAATCTATAGAATAGAATCATAGAATCCCTACCATGCAGAAACAGGCCCTTCGCCCCAACAAGTCCACATCAATACTCCAAAGAGCATCCCAACCAGACCAATCCCCCTACCCTTTCCTTGTGACCCTGCATTTCCCATGACTAACACACCTACTCTAGACATCCTTAAACACTATGGAAATTTAACATGGCCAATCTACTTAACCCACACATCTTTGGACTATGGGAGGAAATCAGAGCACCCAGCAAAAACCCACGCAGATATGGGGAGAATGTGCAAATTACATACAGACTGTTGCCCGAGAGTGGAATCCCTGATGCTGTAAGACAACATCTGCTAACCACTGAGACAAGTTTGGGAATAGAGGGGCTTAATTTCCGGTCCACTACTCAGTGTGTTGTGATGAAAAGTGTTGTAGGAGCTGAAGTCTGAAACTCAATCCTCATGTCATTTCTCTGTTTATTTTCACATCATTACAAGCTGTCTTTGAAAGTAGAAGATAAACTTATTAATTGCAGTAAACACTGAACTGTACGCAGTAGTCTGTTTTCATGTTGTAAACACACTTAGAATTATTGTCTTTATCCCCCCATTTAGAGCTTTCAACTATAATCTCCAAAGCAAGGAATGCCAGATGCTAGATTGGACCAGTCAGGAAGTAGGCACAGAAAGGCAGAGGCACAATCACATCGATCTGTATGAGAAGAAAGGTATGCCTCTCAGAACATTATCCTTTGACCTGAAAGGGAGCATGTGCCAAGCTGTGCCTGGTCACAGTCTTTATTCTATCTCTCTCTCTGTATTTGCAATACTAACAGTAACAAAAATAATAGAAAAAGGCAACATTGTAGATGATGATGGGTCTAGGCCTGAAATGTCAGCTTTTGTGCTCCTAAGATGCTGCTGGGCCTGCTGTGTTTATCCAGCTTCACACTTTGTTATAGTAGATGTAACATATTTTTAGATTTTCAAAGGACTTGCAATAAAGTATCATATAAGAGACATATTTCTAAACTCAGGCATCTTAGATTCTGGAAATGTCTCAGAGAATTGGAAAACTGACAATGTAACACCTCTCTTTAAAAAGGAAAAGAGGAAAAAATATAGTTAACTGTCATTTATCTGATTTGCCAAGATGTCATCAAGGCTGGAGAAGCTTAGTTATGTAGAGAGATTGGACAGATTAGGGTTGTTTTCTGTAGAGCAGAGGAAACTGTGAGTGGACATGACTGAGATGTATAAAATTGAGGTGCATAGATCGCTTAGACTGGAAGAAACTTTCCCCTTTGGTGGAGGGATCAATGACAGGGGCATTTAGATTTAAAATAAGCGGGAGGAAGTTTAGAGGAGATAAGAGGAAAACTTTTTTTTCAGCCAGAGGGTGATAGGAATCTGCTCCTCACAGCCTGTAATGGTAGTCGAGGCAGAAACCCTCATAATATTCAAGAAGTATTTAGTTATGCACATGTGATGCCATTGTATACAAGGTCAGGATCAGGTGCTGGAAAATTGGATTAGAGAATTAGGTGCTTGTTTTTGACCAGCATAGACTTTATGGGCTGAAGGGCCTTTTACTGTGCTGTAGATCTCTATGATACTGTAGGCCAGTCAGCTTAACATATGTTTACTGGAAAAATGTTAAGAGTCTATTATAAAGGATAAAATAGCAGAATATTTTGAAAATATATAATATGATGAATCAGAGTCGGCATGGTTTCATGAAGGGGAAGTCATGCCTGACAAATTTACTGGAGTTCTTTGAGGACATAACAAGCAGGTTAGTTAAGGGAAAATCAGTAGATGTGGTATATTTGGATTTTTTGAAGGTGTTTGATAAAGTACCACAAACAAGGCTACTTCAGAAGATAAGAGCTCATGGTGTTTGTGGTAGTGTATTAGCATAGATGGATGATTGCCTAACTAATAGAAGACAGAGTTGGGATAAGGGTGGGGAGTGGGAGAATATTCTCAGGATGGCAATCTGAAACTAAGGGAATGCTACAGGGATCAGTGCTGAGCCACAATTATTTACAATGTATATTAATAACTTGAATGAGGAAAGTAAATGTACTGTAGCCAAATTTGCAAGTAATATAAAAATAATAAGTGGTGAGAATGACATAAAAAGTCTGCAGAAGGTTATGGACAGGTTAAACAAATGGTCAACAACTTGGCACATGAAATAAATGTGGGGAAATGTGAGGTTATTCACTTAGGCAGAAAGAATGGAGGGGCTACATATTGCTTAAATGGTCAAAGACTGCTGAAAACTTAGGGACAGAGGGATTTGGGAGGCTCATCCAGGAAGCACAAAAAGCTAGCACCCAAGTTCAATGAGTCATAGGGTAGCTAAGTGGAATGTTGGCCTTTATTTATAAGAGGATGAAGTACAGTAGCTGGGAGGTTTTGCTAAAACTATACAGGGCACTAGTCAAGCCGTAGCTAGAAGACTGTGAACAGATTTCAGATCCTTGTCTAAGGAAAGCTACTGACATTGGAGGCAATCCAGAGAAGGTTCACTAGCCTGATATCAGGTATGGAGGATTTGTCATATGAGGACAGGTTGAGTAGTTTGGTCCTGTTCTTGTTGGAATATGTTAGAATGAGAGGTGACTTTATTGAAATATACAACATTTTTATGGGAAATATCAGGTTAGGTGCTGAGAGGTTGTTACTGCTTGTGGGAGAGTCCAGGGCCAGAGGACATAATCTCAAAATAAGGGTTGCACGTTGAAAACAGAGATGAGGAATTTCTTCTGTGGGAGGAGCCATTGTTTGGAATTCTTTGCCACGGATTGCTGTGAAACTGGGTCATTAAGCACATTCAAGGCTGAGATGGGCAGATTTTTAATCAGTAATGGAATCCAGGGTTATTGGGCAAAAGCAAGAAAATGGATTAGATTAGATTCCCTACAGTGTGGAAACAGGCCCTTTAGCCCAACAAGTCCCATTCCCCCTATAACCCACACACCCCTGAACACTATGGGCAATTTAGCATAGCCAATCCACTTTGCCTGCACATCTTTGGACTGTGGGAGTAAAGTGGAGCACCTGGAGGAAACCCACGCAGACACAGGGAGAATGTGCAAACTCCACACAGACAGTCACCTGAGGCTGGAATTGAACCTGGGTCCCTGGCACTGTGTGGCTGCAGTGCTAACCACTGAGCCATCATGTCGCCCCAAAGTTAAGGATTATCAGAGCAGCTACAGTTATATTGAATGGCAGAGCAGACTTGATGGGCTGAATGACCTACTTTTGTTTGTAGCTCTTATACTGTTATATCTGAATGAAGTGTGTTGGAAAATCTGTCTGATAAATTAGAAAAGTACTTAGGTATTGAGTGTAGTAACATGAGGACAAAACCATTGAGTATCTAGCTGGAGAAAGAATTGGTCCGAAATAAAGTTTCAGGGAAGCAAGATGGCACCGGCAAGCAAGAGGTTGGTTTGAAGTGTATCTACTTCAATGCCAGGAGCGTCCGGAAAAAGGTAGGTGAACTTGCAGCATGGGTTAGTACCTGGGACTTCGATGTTGTGGCCATTTCGGAGACATGGATAGAGCAGGGACAGGAATGGTTGTTGCAGGTTCGGGGATTTAGATGTTTCAGTAAGAACAGAGAAGATGGTAAAAGGGGCGGAGGTATGGCATTGTTGGTCAAGGACAGTATTACAGTTGCAGAAAGGATGTTTGGGGACTCGTCAACTGAGGTAGTATGGGCTGAGGTTAGAAACAGGAAAGGAGAGGTCACCCTGTTGTGAGTTTTCTATAGGCCTCTGAATAGTTCCAGAGATGTAGAGGAAAGGATAGCAAAGATGATTCTCGATAGGAGTGAGAGAGACAGGGTAGTTGTCATGGGGGACTTCAACTTTCCAAATATTGACTGGGAACACTATAGTTCGAATACTATAGATGGGTCAGTTTTTGTCCAGTGTGTACAGGAAGGCTTCCTGACACAGTATGTAGATAGGCCAACAAGGGGCGAAGCCACATTAGATTTGGTACTGGGTAATGAGCCTGGCCAGGTGTTAGATTTGGAAGTAGGTGAGCACTTTGGTGATAGCGATCACAATTCTGTTATGTTTATTTTAGTGAGGAAAGGGATAGGTGTATACCACTGGGCAAGAGTTATAGCTGGGGGAAAGGCAATTACGATGAGATTAGACAAGATTTAGGGAGCATAGCATGGGGAAGGAAACTGCAGGGGATGGGCACATTAGAAATGTGGAGCTTATTCAAGGAAAAGCTCCTGTGTCTCCTAGATAAGTATGTACCTGTCAGGCAGGGAGGAAGCTGTAGAGTGCGGGAGCCATGGTTTATGAAGGAGGTGGAATCTCTCTTCAAGAGGAAGAAGGCTTGTGTTAGGATGAGATGTGAAGGCTCAGTTAGGGCACTGGAGGGCTACGAGGTAACCAGGAAAGACCTAAAGAGAGAGCTCAGAAGAGCCAGGAGGAGACATGAGAAGTTGTTGGCGAATAGGATCAGGGCAAACCCTAAGGCTTCCTATACGTATTTAAGGAATAAAAGAATGACAAAAGTAAGATTAGGCCCAATCAAGGATAGTAGTGGTAAGTTGTGTGTGGAGTCAGATGAGATAGGGGAAGCGCTAAATGAATATTTTTCGACAGTATTCATTCTAGAAAACGACAATGTTGTTGAGGAGAATACTGAGATACAGGCTACTAGACTAGGTGGGATTGAGGTTCACACGGAAGAGGTATTAGAAATCCTACAGAGGGTGAAGAGAGGTAAGTCCCCTGGGCCGGATGGGATTTATCCTTGGATCCTCTGGGAAGCCAGGGAGGAGATTGCCGAGCCTTTGGCATTGATCTTTAACTCCTCATTGTCTATAGGAATAGTGCCAGACGACTGGAGGATAGCAAATGTGGTTCCCCTGTTCAAGAAGGGGAGTAGAGACAACCCTGGTAATTATAGACTAGTGAGCCTTACCTCAGTTGTTGGTAAAGTGTTGGAAAAGGTTATAAGGGATAGGATTTATGATCATCTAGAAAAGAATAAATTGATTAGGGATTGTCAGCGTGGTTTTGTGAAGGGAAGGTCGTGCCTCACAAACCTTATTGAGTTCTTTGAGAAGGTGACCAAACAGGTAGATGAGAGTAAACTGGTTGATGTGGTGTATATGGATTTCAGCAAGGCATTCGATAAGGTTCCCCACAATAGGCTATTGTACAAAATGCGGAGGAATGGAATTGTGGGAGATATAGCAGTTTGGATCGGAAATTGGCTTGCTGAAAGAAGACAGAGGGTGGTAGTTGATGGGAAATGTTCATCCTGGAGAGCAGTTACTAGTGGTGTACCGCAAGGGTCGGTGTTGGGTCCACTGCTGTTTATCATTTTTATAAATGACCTGGATGAGGGCGTAGAAGGATGGGTTAGTAAATTTGCAGACGACACTAAGGTCGGTGGAGTTGTGGACAGTGATGAAGGATGCTGTAGGTTGCAGAGAGACATAGATAAGCTGCAGAGCTGGGCTGAGAGGTGGCAAATGGAGTTTAATGCAGACAAGTGTGAGGTGATGCACTTTGGTAGGAGTAACTGGAAGGCAAAGTACAGGGCTAATGGTAAGATTCTTAGTAGTGTAGATGAGCAGAGAGATCTCAGTGTCCATGTACAGAGATCCTTGAAAGTTGCCACCCAGGTTGACAGGGCTGTTAAGAAGGCATACAGTGTTTTAGCTTTTATTAATAAAGGGATCGAGTTCCGGAACCAAGAGGTTATGGTGAAGCTGTACAAAACTCTGGTGCGGCCGCACTTGGAGTATTGCGTACAGTTCTGGTCACCGCATTATAAGAAAGATGTGGAAGCTTTGGAAAGGGTGTAGAGGAGATTTACTAGGATGTTGCCTGGTATGGAGGGAAGGTGTTACGAGGAAAGGCTGAGGGACTTGAGGCAGTTTTCATTAGAGAGAAGAAGGTTGAGAGGTGACTTAATTGAAACATATAAAATAATCAGAGGGTTAGATAGGGTGGATAGGGAGAGCCTTTTTCCAAGGATGCTGACGGCGAGCACGAGGGAACACAGCTTTAAATTGAGGGGTGAAAGATATAGGACAGATGTCAGAGGTAGTTTCTTTACTCAGAGTAGTAAGGGAATGGAACGCTTTGCCTGCAACGGTAGTAGATTCGCCAACTTTGGGTACATTTAAGGCATCATTGGATAAGCATATGGACGTACACGGAATAGTGTAGGTTAGATGGGCTTGAGATCGGTATGACAGGTTGGCACAACATCGAGGGCCAAAGGTCCTGTACTGTGCTGTAATGTTCTATGTTCTATGTTCTATATACAAACAGCAGAATGGATAATACAAGAGCACCAAAACAGAAAACTGCCTGTGCTAAAGGTAGATTGACAAATGGTGGGAAATGATGTTCCACAAGAATCTGTTCTTTACCTGCGAAATAAAGAATTTGGGATGTTGAATCAGATGTACAATTTTAACATTTGTTGAGATCACCAAATTGGCTGGATCTTGTAAGCACAGAGGAGCTTGCAGGATGCAGGATGGGTGTGTAATTTTAAATGAACTAAGCTTGGGCTTATACATTTTAGAAGGGAGAGTAAGGAAGTCACACATTCTGGGTGAAATGGGCTTTCTAAGTTGGGTAGAAAAGCTGAGCTGTCTGCAGCCAAAGATACACAAGTCATTTAAAGTAACAATGCGTACCATTAAACATAAATGGCTTTTAATTGACAAATGAATTTTAATATTATTAAATGTCAGGCCGTGGGAATAATATGGTCACATATACTTGGATAATAAGGTAGCAGTGTGATAGAGGGGCAAATGAATTCAAAGCTACAGCTAGACAAATCACTTAAGTCATGATGCAATTTAGGAAGGTCATAAGAAAACCAAAACAGCATTGGTATTCCTATCTGGAGGGATAGATCTGGAAATCAGGGAACCATGTTAACCTCGTGATGAACATTGGCTGCACCATAATTAATGTACATTTCTGGATTTAGCTAGATTGGAGAAAATGAAAAAAAAGATTTGAGAAGATAGCAGAAATGTTAAGTTTTATCTGGACAGAATATAATTATTTTACTCTGTCAAAAAGAAAAGGGGTATTGGGTGATATAGTAGAGAGCTTCAAAATGTTGAAAGCATTTGAATAGGTAGATATGGAAATACTTCCACTTGTAGGGAATACAAAAACCAAGGAGGCATGTATGTGAAATAGTCACTGATATATATGGTCAAGTGCTCTTAAGATACATTTTTATGCAGTGAGTAATGAGAATATGGAATTGCAAGCCAAGGGAATAGTTGAGGTGAAAAGTATGGATATACTTGATGGGGAATCTAGATAAGCATGTGAGACAAAAAGAATACAAGATGTGCTGATGTCTCATGTAGAAGACTGTGCAGAGCGCAAATACTGATAATTGGGCTGAGTGACTTACTTCTGTGCTGTAGACACAATGTAATCTGACATGTTCAGACTCAAGTATGAGCCTTATTAAACTGTGTATGATTGCACCCACCAGTCTGAGAGATGGTTCACCTTACTCCTTTTGTTAGTGGAGTAAACTACCAGGTTTCCGACTAGAAAGGTCGCACTACCATCTCCCAAACAGGCCTGTAGTTCAAACCCTCCACATGTACAAGGTCACCAATTGTCAAGCACTGTTTCCACCACCAACTGCTCTTCTTTCTTGGCATGTGAATATCATTGGCAAGGCCAAAATTTGTTGCCCATCCTTAATTGCCCTTGAGGCTTGGTGGAGTTGTGACACCAACTTCAGCAGGTGAGTGGCTTCCTTGTCCAGTTCAGAAGGCAGTTAAGAGTCTTTTGGTTTGGGTCTTTCATTCTGAAGTCATCTGTAGACAAGACTAGGTAAGGATGGCAAATTTCTTTCCCTAATAAGCATTAATGAACCAGTTGGAGTTTTGCAAAAATCCAGTTTCCAATCATTACCATTTTGGGGTTCAAACTCAAATTTCTGAAGTGGTAGTACAGTCATCTGAATGACTAATTATGTAACATTACCATATCTGTTTCCAATTGTGATTGATGCCAGACATAAATATAGAGTGGCCACATTCACAATGGGGGAAAACAGCTTCCTTATGCCTTTCCCTTTAATATAATGAAAACGAGACTGATATTCCAATATAGTGGCTGTCCCTAATCTAATAATGACTGGTAGCTATCTGAAGGAGCAGTATTATTGAGTTCTGAAGAACAGTCCCGTTTGGTTTGACATACTAACTTTGTTTCTGTCTCAACAGATGCTGGCGTACATGCTAGATTTCTCCAGCACTTTCTGTTTTCTTTTGGCATTATCGTTTGTGGTTAACTAGCATGTAGCCTTTGTCTCTTTCTACATTCTAATGTTTGTTCCACATTCTGTAGACTATGTGCGAGAATGCATTGTGAACAGGGGAGTTACGTACAGAGGATATAAGTCCATAACCAAAAGTGGGAAGATGTGCCAGCGCTGGAGCTCTAATGTGCCTCATGAACACAGGTATCCATGTCTTTACCTTTAACTCCTGTTCCCTGTCAATAACTTCTATTCCCTGTCACTAACTTATATAATAATTATCAGACATGCACCCGTGGGATTAGTTCAGATTTTGGAAAGCACTTATCATGAAAATCCAGTCCAAGTGAAGATGATGGATAATTGACTCACTTCAGGGTTTTGTGCAGAAGAAAAAACATTTTTCAGCAAGGTACCAGAGTTTCAGAGGTTTTCCTCATGCTGAGGCACATAATAAAGGGATAAAGAGGTTGAATCTTTCTGTATGGGTACCAAAGCATGCTCAAGTGTATTCTCAGGATGTAGTAAATGTATGTTTCTTGTCCCAGAATATCTGCATTACAGGTACATAGCAGACACCTGCTTGTTCTGAGGAAGGGAAACGTTAGCTCTGATTTCTCTCCATAGATGCTGCCAGACATGCTGAATTTTTCCCACAATTCCTGTTTTTGTTTCTGATTTACTGCTTCTGCAGTTTTTTCAGTTTTTGCTTGGGCCTGTGTCTGAGTACTGAAGAGGGACTGATGCCAGCCTTTGCCATTGTGGCCTCCTGTTGGCTGCTTTCCACAAATTCCACAGCTTTTAGTTTGTACTGTAGGAATGGGATATAGCAAAGATTTGCTTGCTTCACCTTGAGAGTGCATTTCCACCCAATGATTGTATGCAGAGGACATCAAGAACGCATTTCATGTCAACCCGGGAAAACAGATATTAGGCTCCTTTAAGTGCCTGTTTTTGGACTAATTCATTTTGCTGAACATCCAGGGGTTGAATTAAACGTTATCTACATGAGACCTTATCAGGGGTCCTTAACAAGATTGCTGAAGGCTGCCTGCATTTTTTTAAACATTACTCACTTGAATGTAGACCAGGTTTGAAACAATTGAAGGAGTGCTCATTATTTTCCAGATTGCTTTTTCCTCCCATCCAGACTTAGCAAATGCTCTCAGCAAGGCCCAGGCTGGTTGATCTTGCTGCACTCCTTCAAATTGCAGCTCGGTGATAACTTGCTTTTGTATTGTCTTCCATCACATTACAGGATGCATTTTTCACTTATTGTAAACTGATTTCTTGGTCCTGATTTTCACCTCTGAAGTGGGAATCGGGGTCAAGCCATTTTTTAATGTCATGATCCTGTTCCCTACCCAGCAGTGCCCAGCCCGTGATATGTTCATATGGGCTGGTGAGGGTATAAATCAGAGTGACATCTTTAGTCTATTTTAGGCACAGTGACTCCAGTAGAGCAGCATGTGCTCCTTGCAAATGCTGTAGCCAGTATTTTTCTGCTTTGTAATGTGTTGTTTCTAAAAATAAAGGGCAAAATATAGGTAAACATCCAATTGATGACATTCTAAATAAAGATTTAAAATAAAACATCTTGATAACAGGTGTGTGGAGCTCTGACCCTGAATTCTGTAGTGGCACTTACATATAGTGCGATATTTGGAACTGGTGGAAGTAATAGACATTCCTCTGTCTTATGCCCCTGGGCATCCCATAAACCAAAAACCACCAACAACACCCATCACTATTGCACTCCCGCCGACCCCCACGTCTCACCTCACCAGCTGCTGAATTGTACTAACTACTGACAAGCATTAATATCGTGAAAGGCTTGTCATGTCTCAGCCCTTATCCTGTGAGTCTTACCACTTTTCCAAAGGTAGAGTGTGAAGCTATGAAAACTACAATTCTTCCCCATTCATCACCCTGTCAATCCTCCTATTTCTCCAACTGCACAGTGCAAAGATACAAAATGATGGGATTTGGAAAAGGGGCAGTAGGGGTGCAGCGTACTAGGATAGCATTTCATAACCTCAGTTGTCATATTTCTAGCTGTCTGATTGTAGCAAAGGACTGATGTATTGTCTGGGCTTTTGCTTTTGACAGAAACTCGCCTAGTCAATTCCCAGAGAAAGGGCTTGATTTGAATTATTGCCGCAACCCTGACAACGATGAGAATGGCCCCTGGTGTTACACTATGGACTGGAACACTCGGCTGGAGGACTGTGCCATCAAGAGATGTGATGAAAGTAAAGGAGAAAATAGAAGTTTAGAAAATTATGGGATGAATTGACAGGGTTGATGGTCAGGAGCTTTTTCCCAGAATGAAATGTCTAATGTGAGGGGCATGCATTTCAGGTGTGGTGGGGGCAAGTTCAAAGGTGACATAAGGGGCAACTTTTTAACATAGAGTGTCGTAGGAGTCTGGAATGCAGTGCCAAGGGCGGTGGTAGAGGCAGATACAATAGGGGCATTTAAGGGACTTTTAGATAAGCACATGAATATGCAAGGGATGGAGGGATATGGACCAAGCCAGGCAGAAGGGATTAGTTCGTTTGATGTCATGTGAGGCACATCATGGGCCAAAGGACCCGTTCTTGTGCTGCACTGTTCTATGCTCTCTGTGCAAAAATTCAAGGCACTTGGCAAAGAGCCTCCGCAGACCCAGCACAGTGTTCATGATTAAGCGTGGTATCAAAGAGGGCAATCTGTTGCGTGGCCTAGCCATCAGACATGTAAGTTCAGGAAGAGTGAATGGCAGGGTCAGGATAGAGGGCAACTGTTCCATATGCCCACCTGACCCAAGGGCATTAAAACATGCTGCAGCCATGCCGTGTTTTTTGCAATGTGTCAGGCCTGTCTCAGCGTTCCTCCTTCAGATTGCCAGGGTTCTGGGTTCAAGCCCTACTGCAGGATGTGAGAACAAAATTTGTGACTGGCACTCCAGTCCATTACAGAGGGAGTACCACGAAGTCAGAAGCACTGTCTTCCAGATGATTGCCCTGTTTGGGTGATGTAAGAATAAAAATCACATAATACCTTCTTAAAGCATGGGTGCTGGCCTGTTGCTCTGGCTAATATTAATCCCACAGTCAATGCCACTGAAAAGGCAGATTATCACATTGTTCTTTGTGGAAGTTTTCTGAGCGTAGATTGGTTGCCATGTATCCTTTATTACAATATATAGAAACACTTCAAAGGTACTTCATTGGCTGTGAAATTGGTTGTTAAATAAATGCGAGTCTTCCCTTAACATTACCTGCCAGTCAGATTTCTTTAAAGAGATGTCAGACAATGGACTACCCTCCCTCAACATTCAGTAAAGCGGAAAATTCCCCTGGGTAAACCATGGCTCATTTGATAGTTCTTACACTTCTGAATGCGGCTTGCTATGGGTTTAGACACCATTTAAAGACTGGGCACAGAATCCAGGCTGACACTCCAGTGAGGGAGTGCTATACTTCTCAAGGTGCATTGGTTCAGAAGAGATGAGATGTGAAGCCACGATCCTATCTACTTGGCCAACTGGTCCCGAATTGTTCCATGATGTAAGGCAAAGAAGAGGGAGTTCTGATTTTTTGACTATTATTCCCTCAACTGTCATCACTAAAATAGTTTAAGTGGCCATTATTTCATTACAGTTGTTGGACTTAACTAGATTGTTGAGCTTAACTAGAATGCCATTTGAAAGAGGTAACACAGACACAGGATCTCTATCAGAATCATCAGGAAGTCGTCAACATCATAAGGACTGGATTTAAATCCTTTCTGCTCTGGATATGTGTCATGACATCTCTGAACAGGTTGGCTAAAAATATCTAGAATGGTTGAAGAAAATGACATAACATATACTATAAGCAGTAACATGAGGTTGTTGCCTTACTTGCCGAGCTGGCTGGTTATTGTACAGACATTTGTCACCATGCGAGGTAACATCATCAGTGTGGCCTCTGATGAAGCAAAGTTGTTCTATTCTGTTTGGTATTTATATGATCCAGCATGTTAAGTTGGGTTGTGTCATTTCCAGTTCTGTTCTGCATAGGTTTGTATACGGGGTTTAATTCCTCATGTTTGCTGATTGCATTACAAGTTGGAAACCAGGCTTCTAGGAATTCCTGTACATGTCTGTGTTTAGCTTGAGCTAGGGTGGTCATGTTATCCCAGTTAAATTGATGGCCTTCATTGTCTAAGTAAACTGAAATGAGGGAAAGTTTGTCATGTCATTTTTCCGCCAGCTGGTGTTCGTGGATCCCGATGGCTAGTTTTCTTCCTGTCTGGCCAATGTAATGTTTGCTGCAGTCATTGCATGGTATTTTATAAACTACGTCAGTCCTACATCACAAGGGTGTGGGGTCTTTGGTCCTTGTGCATGTTTGTCATAGTGTGGCTGTTAGTTTGTGTGCTACCATGATTCCTAGTGGTTGTAAGGAGTCTTGTTGACTGTTCTTGATATAGGGTAGTGTGGCCAGTATATTTGGGCGTACTATGTCCTTTTGGCATTGTCTATCTGGTAGGCACTTGTGGATGAATTTGTTGGATATCTGTTGTTAGCAAAGACCTTGTATAGATGCACTTTTACCTTCTTGCATACTTCTTGCGTGTTGCAGTGAGTGTTGGCCCATTTGAATAGTGTCCTAACTCAGCTTTGTTTGTGGACGTTGGCATGATTGCTGCCACGCTACCCTATATCAAGAACATATCAGAACTGACAACGAGACTCAGTGCACTCAGACAATGAAGACCATCAATTTAACTGGAAAAACATGACCATCCTAGCTCAAGCTGACCACACGCACGTACGGAATTTCTAGAGGTCTGGTTTTTAACCCATAATATAATCAACAAACATGTGGAATTAGACCCCGAATACAAACCCAGAACAAAAATGGAAATGACACAATGCCAGCACAGAACAGAACTAGAAATGACAGAACCCAGCTTAACAGACTGGATCATATAAATACCAAGTGGACTAGAACAACATCGCTTCATTGGAGGCCACACTGATAATGTTACCTAGCATGGCGATGAAACGTCTGTACGATAACCAGCCACTTTGGTGAGTAAGCCAACAAACTCATCCACAACCCGACCAAAAAATCTTCACATGGGGCGACACGGTGGCTCAGTGGTTAGCACTGCAGCCTCACAGCACCAGGGACCCAGGTTCGATTCCAGCGTCGGGCGACTGTCTGTGTGGAGTCTGCACATTCTCCCCGTGTCTGCTTGGGTTTCCTCCGGGTGCTCCGGTTTCCTCCCACAGTCCAAAGATGTGCAGGGTAGGTGGATCGGCCATGCTAAATTGCCCATAGTGTTCAGGGGTGTCTGCGTTATAAGGGAATCGGCCTGAGTGGGATGCTTCAAAGGGCGGTGTGGACTTGTTGGGTTGAAGGACCTGTTTCCACACTGTAGGGAGTCTAATCTAAACCAAACCTTAAATAAGCAATAACATTTGGTAATCAGTTACTACTTTTTCGTGTATACCAGCCATATTTGCTGCCATTTGTTACACAACACAGTCGTTGAATGGTCAACCATGACAATATCAAAGTTCTTCACATATTATTTCCCACCTAATTCTGTGTCCACACAAGTTTTGAAATACAGGTGTCAAACAATCAGCATCCAATAATCATGTCATTTGCTGAATAAAACATCCGATCTCCTGTAAGTAAGAGAATTTGTGAAACAAACTTTCTAAATCATGTCTTTTATTTCCTTTGCATCTTGTAAAGAGTCAGAAGATAATGCATGTTTCCCCTGACAACACAGTTAACACCAGAGACACTACTTTGAGTGGCCAAGGAGGCCGTGCCTTGGTGTTTGAAGATAATGTGTCTTGGCAACTGATGAAGAGTGGCCAATTGATAATTTGGGAAGAGCAGTGCCCTGAACTAAGACAACTGCTCCGGTTGACCTGTGAAAGCGGACATGAAGGAGCAAACAGCAAAGTATAATCTTCAATGATAAGCAATAGATGGAGAAACAGAGAATCATCATCACTTTTCAACAGATGCAGGAATACTCCTGAACAAATATCTGACACGTGCCTTTCTATCTTTTTGTCCCTCAGAGGAATGTTTGATGTGCAATGGTGAGGATTACTCTGGCTTCATGGACCACACAGAGAGTGGGAGAGAGTGTCAACGCTGGGATCTCAGTTATCCACATGCACATAACTACCAACCAGAGAAGTACGTGGCTGTTATTGCAATGTTCAAACCAGACAGTACAAAATTATGACTGAGGCACCTGAATGCTCCAGTAATTGGGGCAACAGTTTTAAGGGAAATGGATAGACATTCTATGGCTAAAATGAAATTCCAGGAAAATTCCTTGCCTCCTGAGTGCTAAGGTCAAACAGCAGCTACAGACTATTCTGGAGGAAGGCCCAGTAATCAACATCCCAGAGTGGTTATAGAGTCATTGAGTCATACAGCCTTTGGTCCAACCAGTCCGTGCTGACCATAATCGCAATCTAAACCAGACCCAACCACCTGCACTTTGCCCATTTCTATGCAAACATTTCTTATTTAAGTACCTACCCAAAGGTCTTTTATATATTATAACTGTGCCTGCATCCACCACTTCGTCTGAAAGTTCATTCTACGAACGAACCACTCTCTCGGTAAAAGCATTTGCGCCTCATGTGTTTTTAAAAATCTTTCTCTTCTCACCTTAAACATATGCCCCCTTGTCTTGAAATCCCCACCTTTATTTATTCAATTTATTTATACTCTGAAGATTGTTTAAACCTCTATAAGGTCACCTCTCAGCCTCTTACACTCCAGTGAAAAAGTCCCGACCTATCTAGCCTCTCCTTATAATTCAAACCCTCCATTCCCAGTTATGCCCTGATAAATCTTTTCCTAACCCTCCCTAGCTTAATAATATCCTTCATGTAACAGGACAACCAGAACTGCACGCCGTACTCCAGAAGAGGCTTTACCAACATTCTGTACAAACTCAACATGATGTCCCAACTCCTATACTCAAAGTTCGAGCAATGAAGGCAAGTGTGCTAAATGCCTTCTTAACCACCCTGTATACATGTAATGCAAACTTCAAAGAGTTATGTACATGAACCCCCTAGATGGGCAGCATGGTGGCTCAGTGGTTAGCACTGCTGCCTCACAGTGCCAGGAACTCAGGGTTGATTCTACCCTCGGGTGACTGTTTGCACATTCTCCCTGTGTCTGCGTGGATTTCCTCCAGGTGCTCCGGTTTCCTCCCACAGTCCAAAGATATGCAGATTAGTTAAATTGGCAGGCTAAATTGCCCTTAGTGTTTGGGGATGTATAGATTAGGAGCATGGGTCTGAGTGGGACGCTTTGAGGGTTGGTGTGGACTTGTTGGGCTAAAGGGCCTGTTTCCACACTGTGGGGATTTTATGATCTATGATGTCTCTGTTGTAAGTTGTGGGTACACATCAGTTCCAATGATGCAGATTTAAAAAATGGATGAGTACCTAAAAGCAGAATACAGGCAGTTAAAAAACTATTTAAAAATAGGATCTAAGGTAGTGATCTCAGGATTGTTACCAGTGCCATGTGCTGGTCAGAATCTGGAAATTCAAATACATCACGACTACTGACATTGCTTTGTTTAACTGGCTCATTACCTCCTCAAAGAATTGTAACAGCTTTGCCAGGCATGGCCTCCCTTTGTCAAAGCTGTGCTGATTCTGCCCTATTTTACTGTGCGTTTCCAAGCATTCTTCAATTTCATGCTTGCTAATGGATTCTAAAATCTTATTGATGGTTGAGGTCAGGCTACCTAGCCTGCATTTCTTGTCTTTAAACAGGGGTGTTACATTAGCCATTTTCCCACCCACTGGGACCCTCTCTGACTCCTGCAATTCTTGCAAGATCACCACCAATGCTGCTACAACTCCTCAGCTATCTCATTCAGACCTTTTGGTCTCCCTATCTGAGGAAGAATGTTTTGGCTACTGGGGGGAGTGCAACAAAGATTTACCAGTCTGATTCCTGAGAAGATAGCACTGACTTATGAAGAAAGACTGGTTCTGTTAGTACTATACCCCCTCGAGTTTAGAAGAATGAGGGGTAATCTCACAGAAACCTATTATATTCTGACAGGACCAGGTAGGATAAATGCAGGAAAGAAGTTCCTGATGATGGAGAGTGCAGTACTGGGGTCACAGTCTTAGGATACGTGGTTTAGGACTGAGATGAGATGAAATATCTTCAGCCAGAGAGTGTTGAGACAGTGTGAGCCTGAGACCAGCACTTTGAATGTATTCAAGAAGGAATTAGATATAGTTCTTAAGGCTAAAGGGATCAAAGGGCTTGAAAGCAGGAGCAGATATTGAATCATGATTATGTTGAATGATGGGACAGACTTGAAAGGCTGAATGGCCTACTTCAGCTCCTAAATTCTATGTTTCCTGTTAATTAGGAGAATTGTATGCTAATAGTTCATCATTGCTCACCTGTAGCTATACTCTAATTACTTCCAATAAAATAACTTTTGATTAGTACGTACTCCATGTTTTCTGTCTATCTAGATCTGGACATCAGATGAATTGTGGAATTGTTAGGTTTATGACAGCAGGAATAGTTGGACTTGATTTCCGGTGCGATGCCCCAGTGAGATGTGATATTTGTGCCTCCCTAGCTGCCTGACTGCCTCTTGTGATGTTGGAATTTCATAATTGGGCATTTGCGGGATACCTCTAAGTAATGCCTCACAGTGCTGGGCTCCTGGATTTGATTCTAGACTTGGGTGACTGTCAGGGTAGAGTTTTCACATTCTCCCCATCTCTACTTGGGATTCTTCTGAATGCTCTGGTTTGCTCCCAAAATCCAGAAATGTGCAGTTTAGGCAGACTTGCCATGCTAAATTGCCTGTCATGTCTCAGGATGTGCAGACTAGGTGGGTTAGCCATAAGGAATGTTTTTCAGAGGGTCAGTGTGGACTCAGTGGGCCAAATGACTCCTTCCACACTGTAGGGATTTTACAGTTCTATGATGTGAATGCTACTAAGCCCTGCCATCTGGGTAACTTTCCCAAGAGTTGGGCACATATCAGAAAGTACTTTGGGTCCCAGCAGGATGCGTACCGTCCAAAATGTCAAGGTTCAGACCTTACAAAAGCCCTGCAACGTAGATTTTAACCTCATTTGTCCGGAGTAGCTTCACATCCAATGCAATGCTAGGCAATTGGACAGCCTTTTCTTAGCATCAGGATTCAGGTAAAGTGTCATTTTGTAGGCCAGATTGTTCCTGGTTAGCCTCAGTTCAGTCACTAATATCTATTGTGGTTTCCCTCCTTTCTTGTGGATCAAGGTACCCTGAGAAGAACTTGGACAATAACTACTGCCGCAATCCTGATGGGTCACTCCGTCCCTGGTGTTATACCACTCACCCTGCTGTTGAGCGTGAATACTGCAACATACGGAAATGTGGTAAGTGAAGAACCTAAAATGGAAATCAATCTAGAAAATAGAGTGTGCATTTTTATCTAGCTACTCTTGGATAAGCATTTCAGCTTGTTTCCTTTTCAGTGTTGACTCTTGTTAAGGTATAGACACAGATACAAGAGCACTCCTTCCTTTCCTCATCCAACTATTCCTGATATGTATCAGTGAATATCGGGACTACTGTTACAGAAGGAATTGCATGCAAGTCTAATCCAGCCCTCGTATGCGCATTTCCCAGTGGAACTTGTTGGATGGAAACTCCTGGCTGACCCTCCACTCTTCAACTCCTGGAGAGTGAAATCAATGGAGCCAACTTGAGTTCCATTCTGCATCTTCTGCCTGTGTGGCTCAGTGATGCACTGGCCCATGCCAATGCCCACTGGCACATTTGAGGTAACCTTCATCATTTTAAACAATTTGGATGGCAGTAACATGAATGGAGGGTAGCCTCGTAGTGCAGCGGGATGCATCCCTCTAAGTCAGAAGCACCAGGTTCAAGTCTCACTCCAGGAGCTGATGGTCACGGTAGGTGACAAAAACCTCAACCTGCAAATTCTATTCCACGCACACCAATGACAGGTGGTATGAGTGTAAGAGGCTCCTGGACAGCCTTTGCAAGTTGCAAAGTGCTGTCCCTCATGTTTCAGCCTCTGGCCTGAGGCTAATGATCTGTACCAGCAAAAACAAGCTAGAGAAAACAGACATAAGCATATACTTCATGTGTCTTATGCATTTCTGATGTGGAGTGTCTTCCAATTCTAATAATTCTGGGTAGAGACCATCTGATCTGCACAGTGTTCTAGCAAGAACCCTGACCTCAAGAAACAGGCTGCTGTCTTACCCCCCAAGCCCATTCCATACTGCCAACACCACTGGAGAGAAAACGAGAGCTATGGCTGAGAGCTGAAGCTGTGACAGTCAATATTAAGCCCAGAGGGCTTAATGCAGTATGGGAAGATGAAAGGCCATCCCTTCAGCTTGTGCCTGACTCAAACAGAGGGGGCGGCTAAAGGTCAGGTTGGGACAATAAATTGAAAAGTGGCAGGGAACTCAGGCTCTAATATATCGTCAGATCGGTGAATTTGGTAAAACATTCCTCTTATCTGTGTGCAGGGTCTCCATTTTAGACAAGGGTGCATTGTGAAGAAGGTTTACTGTGGGTGTAGGTGCATGCACATTGATGTGGAAGGTAAAGCCACATTTTGGGCTCCAGAGAGTGATGTGGGAGGTGGTGAATGGTGATAGGGTTAGAGTTAGGAATGTTGTAGCTCCTGTGTCCAAATCTTGCCGTACCAGAAGAGGTAAGGTTGATGGTGGAGGGGACCAAGTTGTTACAATGGGAACTGATGTGGGGGAAAGCAGGAAGAGAACAGTGAGTTTAGTGATGAGATCATGTTAGCGATATGTGCTGGTTGAAGACAAGGGAGACTGTATCAGAGTTGTGATGGAGGTGGGGGAAAGCACAAGAAATAGGATGGACTCAGTCATAGTTTGGACTAATCATAGTGCACGGCAAATCTTAGCTGAGGAGAAAGGACTTTTGGAAGGCTCTGGCCTGGAAGATAGTAAATAAATGTAACAATGGAGAGTTAGGGAGAAGCAAACAGGAGCAGGAAGCAGGACAGATCTAATCTGGACATCGGACAGTCAGCAGCAAATTGATGCAAGTCTTGTTAACTGTGGGGCTGCTTTTGGTGGGACAGTGGTCAGGAAGGAGCTGTGCTGTGGCACAGGCCCTAAATGCAGCAGTATGGATACCCAGTCTGAGCAGAAAATGCAAATAGGGACGTGATGAAGGCTTTAAATTACTAAGCTGGGTGGAGGGAGCTGCAGAAATGTAAGCAGCTCAAATTTATATAATAATAGTGATTGAAGCATAGGAAGGAATAAAGGGAGGGAGGACACTGAAGGCAAGGGACTAAGTTGAGTTATGGAAAAGTTACCCATAAATGTAGTTAAATAGAAAGTGAAAGGAAATTTGACTAAAATGAGTTAAGATGTTTGTCTGTAATAAAACAGAGAAATTGGAAGCAAACACATATTGGGAAGAACAAGACATTGGGATGGATTATTCAACTATGGCTCCAGAAAAGTCAGCACTAGGAATTATACATTGAAGCGACAAATAATGTGAGAAACACAGTGAGTGTAAACAGGGAGATGATGTAGCTGAACTTGTTCAGGATATCGCAGCATTAGCCAGAATACGGGAAATAGCTATAGCAAGAGGCCATTAGAATACAAATAGCGGAAAAAGAAAAGAAAGGATCAATCACATTGATAATTGTAGTTTACAAACTCTAATAGTGGAAGGGACATGAAAGAAGAAATATGCAGACAGATTTGGAAATTGTATTGAAAAGGTAGTTTAATTATTATGGGGGGGATCTCAACTACCCCAATATTAATTGGTCAGAAGAGGCCTGGAGACCCTCCAATGTGTTGAATTGAAAAGTCATGAAATCAAGTGTAACCTGTCTTAAACTTGAGTTAGATTACATTAGGGTACTGCATCCAGTTCTGATCATCATATTATAGAACCAATATTGGAAAGTGGAGAGGATACGGAGATTTACCAGAGCTGCATGGGTAAACATGATAGGAATGGATAGACAAAAGATTCTTTTTCACTTTAAAAAGAGGCAGGTTAAATACTCACTAAAATATGAGTTAGACTGGCACATGACTGGGAATGGTCACAATGATAGATTTAGATGAGGAAAGATGGAAGGAGGCTGTAGCAGAGGGTGGACTGGGTGAGCTTTTAAAGTACATAGAACATATAACATATAACATAGAACATTACAGCACAGTACAGGCCCTTCGGCCCTCGATGTTGTGCCAACCTGTCACACCGATCTGAAGGCCATCTAATCTACACTATTCCATATACGTCGATATGCTTATCCAATGACCACTTAAATGTACCTAAAGTTGGCGAATCTACTACCATTGCAGGCAAAGCGTTCCATTCCCTTACTACTCTCTGAGTAAAGAAACTACCTCTGACATCTGTCCTATATCTTTCACCCCTCAATTTAAAGCTATGCCCCCTCGTGCTCGGCATCACCATCCTAGGAAAAAGACTCTCCCTATCCACCCTATCTAACCCTCTGTTTATTTTATATGTTTTAATTAAGTAAAAAGTATTTGTATGTAAGACCATCAGAACATAAGACCTAGAAATAGAAAGAGGCCACTTGGCCCATTAAATCTACTCCACCATTCAATGAGACTATGGGTAATCTGATAATCCACAACTTCACTTTCCTGCCTTATTCCCATAACCCTTGAATCCTTTACTGGTTATAAATCAGTCCGTGTCAGCCTCAAATACATTTAATGACCCAACCTCTGCAGCTGCCAGCAATAAGGAATTCCACAGATTCACTACCCTCTGAGAGAAGAAATTCCTCCTCATTTTTGCCTTACATGTGTAACTCCTTAGTCTGAGATTATACTGTACGCTTTTAGACTCTCCCACAAGGGGAAGCAACCTCTCAGCACTAACCCTGTAAAGCCCTCTAAGAATTCAATAAGGATCAAATATGATAAGAACATGTGATACATATTGAGGCTATTCAGATCCTTGTGTCTGTATCCTGATCTTTGAAAGATTTGTTCAAGTTCCATCGCTCTGCCTGCGTACTGTAGCTGCACAGGGTTTCATTTCCAAACATGCCCAGCTAAGACTACTGCTGATCGGCATTTTGGAGCTGAGTGAATTCACTGTGGAGCATCTGCAATGCTGGATGGTTCATTCAGCGAGGTGGTCAAACTCCAGAAAGGGCAGGGAACACCACCAGGCTAGGTAGAGTAGACATTACGGGAGGCCCCTGTGGCCATCCCCCTTTTTGAACAGATATACCGTTTTGCATACTGTTGGGGGAGATGACTGCAAAAGCAATGGCAGCCAACATCCTGGCACTGTGGATGGGTTTACTACACAAGAGGGGAGGAAAAAGAACTGTAAGGCTATCGTGGTAAGGGATTCAATTGTGGGCATATCTGCAGCCGTAAAAAAGATTCCAGGATGGTATGTTGCCTCCCTAAAGCCAATACCAGTGATGTCACCGAATGACTGCAGGGGATTCTGAAGTGGGAAGGGCAAACAGAGATGGTGGTACATAGTGGTACCAATGACATAGGTAGGAAAAGGGATGTTGTCTTGCAAACAGAATTTAGTGAGTTAGAAAGTAGCTTAAAAAATAGGACCCAAAAGATAGTAACCTCTGGAATATTTCCATTGCCATGCGCTGCTGAGTATATAAATAAGGTAGTCCAGATGAATGCATGGCTGGAGATGGTATTAGAGGGATGGCCTTAGATTTATGGGACATTGGGACTGTTTTATGAGGATGGTGGAACCTGTACATGGAGGAATGGTTTGGACCTGAATGGGAATGGGACCAGCATATTGCAGGGAGGTTGCTAGGTTGGGCAGAGCTTAAACTAACTTGACAAGGGGGTAAAGGTTTAGCAGTGGGGGATATGCTTCGCAAAGACAACAAGCAAGTTATGAAGGCAGAGAGATTATGAGCCAGAGAATGCAGAGGGAGTTTGACAAGGTTGGATATATACAATGAATCTGATCTACAAGGTACATGATTCGCTGGCACAAATTAAAACATAGGCATATGATGTCGTTGCTGTCACTGATAGGGGCAGGATTGACAGCTCAATATTCCAGGA
Source organism: Stegostoma tigrinum (assembly GCF_030684315.1). Taxonomy (NCBI): domain Eukaryota; kingdom Metazoa; phylum Chordata; class Chondrichthyes; order Orectolobiformes; family Stegostomatidae; genus Stegostoma; species Stegostoma tigrinum. The sequence continues at coordinate 65,438,907 of NC_081364.1, read as the reverse complement.
TACAGGGAAGTGAGTCAATGAAGAATGTAAAAGAGGAGGAGGTGTCGCAATATTGATCAGGAAATTTATTACAACAATAAGGAGGGATGGCAGCTTAGAAGGTTCCTCAAATGAAGCCATACAGATAGAACATAATAACTGAAAAGGAACAATCATATTGCTGGAAGTGTACTATCAGACCCCTATCAGTTTGAGAGAAATAGAAGAGCAGATATAGAGGCAAATTTCAGGAAAGGGTAGTGATACCAGGGGATTTCAACTTCCCCAATATTAACTGAGATAGTTATTCTGTGAAAGATTTGGAGGGAGAGGAATTATTAAAATTAAGCAACTTAAGTTTCAGCCAGTACATGGAAAGCCCTACAAGAAAGAGGATGATGCAGAACTTAACGTTAGGTAATGAAGCTGGGAAGTGATTGAAGTATCAGTGGGGGATCATTTTACATATAGTGATCATAACTTTGTTAGATTCAAAATTGTTATGGAAAAGGACAAGGATGGGCCTAAAATCAAAGTTCTGATGTAGGGGAAGCAGATATTTTTAGTTAAGTCTGTCTCAGAAAAGTAGGATTCATTCAAAAAAGAAATATGGAGAGTAGAGGACAATACATTCCAATAAAGATAAAGGATGGGACCAACAAATCCTGCAAACGGGATATGAGGGCTATACAGGATTGGATAATGAGAAAAATGGAGTCTTACATCTGTAATGGTGGTGGAACTGTCTATAAGGGTGGTAGAGGCAGAAACCCTCATAATATTCGAGAAGTATTTACATATGTGTTTGTGATGCCAAGACATACAAGGCTATGGGCTAGAAAGAGGGATTAGAATAATTAGGTGATTGTTTTCAACTGGCACAGACTTAATGGGCCAAAAGATGTTTTTCTGTGCCTTAGACGTCTCTGACTGAGTGACTGTATCAAAACCGCAAATGTAGATGTTTGAATTGCTCACGTTCACCTTTAACGTTTTGTGTTGTTTGTGCTTTATTTTTGGTACTAAAGAAGGGCAGCACAGACTGAAAGATGTGGAAATCACCAAAACATGTTTCAAACATAATGGAGTAGGATACAGAGGAACCATAAATCAAACATCAGCCAGAACCCCCTGTCAACGTTGGGATGAGCAATTCCCTCACAGACATGAATTCACACCAGAAAACTACCCATGCAAGTATGGAGCAATGCAAGGTTTGAAATATTATCAAGGAATGTAAATTATAATAAAACTTAGCCACTACATATTACCAAATCAAAATGGTGCATGTGCTGAAAGTTGGAAATAAAGAAAAAAGGCGGCAATACAAACATGACAGGTCACACTACTTTTGTACAAAAGCTGATAATCTCACATCAGAACTGGAGATTTAGCAACTTTAAAGCAAGTATAGTCCCAGGAAGTAGGCCATATTGACACCTGCAATACGTATTTCTTTTTTTTCTGATCAGGGATTCCCCTCCATCCAGTCTGATTTCACTTCATGGGTTTCTGGTCTCACAGAATCATGATCAGTTTCGCTTATTTCTCACCATTATCTCTTGCTCTTAACATTCTCTCTCTACCTAATCATGATCCCTCTCTATATATCTATTTGTTACTTCTCTCTTTCGGTTCATTATCCCTTTCCCTCTATATGTTAGAGATAGTAGGAACTGCAGATGCTGGAGAATCTGAGACAACAAGGTACAGAGCTGGTTGAACACAGCAGACCAAACAGCATCATAGGAGCAGGAAAGCTGACGTTTCAGGCCTAGACCCTTCTTCAGAAATGGGGGACTTCCGCCATCTGCAATCCGACCCCACGACCAAAGACATTTTTCCCTCCCCACCCTCATCTGCCTTCTGGAGGGACCATTCTCTCTGTGACTCCCTTGCCCACTCCACACTCCCCTCCACACCCGGCACTTTTCCCTGCAACCGCAGGAAGTGCTACACCTGCCCCTACACCTCCCCCCTCACCCCCATCCCAGGCCCCAAGAAGACTTTGTACATCAAGTAGATGTTCACCTGCACATCTGCTAATGTGGTATACTACATCTGCTGTTCCCGTTGTGGCCTCCGCTACATCGGGGAAACCAAGCGGAGGCTTTGGGACCACTTTGCAGAACACCTACGCTCGCTTCGCAATAAACAACTGCACCTCCCAGTCGTGAACCATTTCAACTCCCCCTTCCTTTCCATCGGCGACATGTCCGTCCTGGGCCTCCTGCAGCGCCACAACGATGCTACGCAAAGGTTGCAGGAACAGCAACTCATATTCCGCTTGGGAACCCTGCAGCCTAATGGTATCAATGTGGACTCCACAAGCTTCAAAATCTCCCCTTCCCCCACCACATCCAAAAACCGGCCCAGCTCGTCCCCACCTCCCTAACCTGTCCTTCCACCTATCCCCTCCTCCCACCTCAGGACCCACCCCATCTCCTACCTACTAACCTCATCCCGCCGCCTTGACCTGTCCGTCCTCCCTGCACTGACCCATCTCCTCCCTACCTCCCCACCTATAGTCACCTTTATTGGCTGCATCCCCACCTCTTTGACCTGTCTGTCTCCTCTCCACCTATCTTCTACTCTATCCATCTTCTATCCGCCTCCCCCTGTCTCCCTATTTATTTCAATACCTGTATATGTTATCTTTCTCTATTATTATGTCTCTCTCTCCATTCATCTCTGTATTCATTTCATCTTTTTCTGTATGTGTTCTTTCCTGCTCCCTCTCTGTCAGTTATTTTTTTTTCATGCTCCCTCATCTATTTCTCTGTAACTGTTATCTCACCCTATTTGTTCTTCCTCACTCTGTCTGTTCTGTCTGTCTCTCAATCTCTTCTTTCTGCGCATTGTTTCTCTGTCATTCTAAATACTATCATTTTCAGTCTTTTATCCCACTCTTTCCATCTGTTTTCACCTCCTTCTCTATTGATTATCTATCAGCTATTTCTCTCTGTCTATGCATTACCTTGCTCTCTGTAATCTCTCTATATATGGTATCTCTTTTCTCCCTCTTGCAATTATCTTTCCCACTATCATCTGTTACCCCTCTCTCTGCATTATCTCTTTGTATCTCTTATATCTCCCTCTAACTGTTATCCATTATATAACTCCTTCTATCCATTATCTCTTTCTCACGATCTGTCATCTTGCTGTATCTGTTATCTCATTCTCTGTGTCTGTTATTTTTCTTTTTCTGTCCATTATATTGTCTTTTCTATTTGCAGTCTGTCTAAATGCTTTCTCTGTTTAGCTGTTATCCCTCTCTCTGTATCTGTCAATTCGTCTGTCTCCATTTGTCATCTTGTACTCTCTATTTGTTATCAAACCCTATTTTTATCCACGATCACTCACTGTCCATTAACTCTGTATCATTTATCTTTCTCTTTCTCTCAAAATGCCTTTTCTGTGTCCATTTACTCTCTTTCGATTATCTTTCTCTCTCTATGCATTATCTCTGTCCATCATCTCGCTATATGCCTTATCTCTCTCGATCTGTTATTTCTTTATCACTAACTGTTATTTTGCTCTCTATTCATTATCTCTCCATTCATTCTTGCTTTCTAAATGCTATCTCTATCCATCTCAAAGTTTGCAGATGAGACCGAGTTGGTTAGGAGGGTGAACTGTGATAAGGATGCAGAGATCCTTCAGCGTGATCTGGACAGGTTGGGTGAGTGGGCAAATCAATGGTAGATGCAGTATTGGATTTTTTTAGATAAATGTGAGGTTATTCACTCCAAAAGCAAAAACAACAAGGCAGATTTACTACCTAAATGGCTGTAAATTGGGAGAGGGGAGTGTGCAGTGGTATCACCTACTTCCTGCAGTAATGAATTCCACAGGCTCACCACTCTTTGGGTGAGGAAATGTCTCCTCATTTCTGTCTTGGGACCTGGGTGTCCTTGTGTACCAGTCACTGAAGGTAAGCATGCAGGTGCAGCAGGCAGTAAAGAGGGTAAATGGTATGTTGGCCTTCATTGTGAGATGTTTCACATACAGGAGCAGGGATGTGTTGTTGCATTTGTACAGGGCTTTGGTGAGACCATACCTGGAATATTGTGTGCAGTGTTGGTCTCCTTTTCTGAGGAAGGATGCTCTTGCACATGAGGGAGCACTGTGAAGGTGTACCAGGCTGATAGCAGGGATCGAACATAGAACAGTACAGCACAGAACAGGCCCTTCAGCCCACGATGTTGTGCCGACCATTGATCCTCATGTATGCACCCTCAAATTTCTGTGACCATCTGCATGTCCAGCAGTCTCTTAAATGTCCCCAATGACCTTGCTTCCACAACTGCTGCTGGCAACCTATTCCATGGTCTCACAACTCTCTGTGTAAAGAACCCGCCTCTGACATCCCCTCTATACTTTCCTCCAACCAGCTTAAAACTATGACCCCTTGTGTTAGCCATTTCTGCCCTGGGAAATAGTCTCTGGCTATCAACTCTATCTATGCCTCTCATTATCTTGTATACCTCAATTAGGTCCCCTCTGCTCCTCCTTTTCTCCAATGAAAAAAGTCCGAGCTCAGTCAACCTCTCTTCATAAGATAAGCCCTCCAGTCCAGGCAGCATCCTGGTAAACCTCCTCTGAACCCCCTCCAAAGCATCCACATCTTCCCTATAATAGGGCGACCAGAACTGGATGCAGTATTCCAAGTGCGGTCTAACCAAAGTTTTATAGAGCTGCAACAAGATCTCACGACTCTTAAACTCAATCCCCCTGTTAATGAAAGCCACAACACCATATGCTTTCTTACAACCCTGTCCACTTGGGTGGCCATTTTAAGGGATCTATGTATCTGCACACCAAGATCCCTCTGTTCCTGCACACTGCCAAGAATCCTATCCTTAATCCGTACTCAGCTTTCAAATTCAACCTTCCAAAATGCATCACCTCGCATTTATCCAGGTTGAACTCCATCTGCCACCTCTCAGCCCATCTCTGCATCCTGTCAATGTCCCGTTGCAGCCTACAACAGCCCTCTATACTGTCAACGACACCTCCAACCTTCGTGTCATCTGCAAACTTGCTGACCCATCCTTCAATCCCCTCATCCAAGGCATTAATAAAAATTACAAACAGTAGAGGCCCAAGGACAGAGCCCTGTGGAACACCACTCACCATTGACTTCCAGGCAGAATATTTTCCTTCTACTACCACTCGCTGTCTTCTGTTGGCCAGCCAATTCTGTATCCACACAGCTAAGTTCCCCTGTATCCCATTCCTCCTGACCTTCTGAATGAGCCTACCATGGGGAACCTTATCAAATGCCTTGCTGAAGTCCATATACACCACATCCACAGCTCGACCCTCATCAACTTTTCTAGTCACACCCTCGAAGAACTTGATAAGGTTTGCGAGGTATGACCTGCCCCTCACAAAGCCATGTTGACTGCATTTAATTAAGCCATGCTCTTCCAGATGGTCATAAATCCTATCCCTCAGAATCCTTTCTAACACCTTGCAGACGACAGACGTGAGACTTACTGGTCTGTAATTGCCGGGGATTTCCCTATTTCCTTTCTTGAAGAGAGGAATTACATTTGCCTCTCTCCAGTCCTCAGGTACGACTCCAGTGGAGAGCGAGGATGCAAAGATCATCGCAAGTGGCAAAGCAATTGCATTTCTCGCTTCCCAAAGCATCTGAGGACAAATCTGGTCCGGGCCTGGCGACTTGTCAATCTTAATGTTTGACAAAATTTTCAGCACATCAGCTTCCTCTATCTCTATCCATTCCGGCATGCACACCTGCTCTTCAAAGGTTTCATTCACTACAAAGTTCGTTTCTGTCGTAAAGACAGAAGCAAAAAACTCATTTAGGGCTTCCCCTACCTCCTCAGACTCCACACACAAGTTCCCTATGCTATCCCTGATCGGCCCTACTCTTTCTTTGACCATTCTCTTATTCTTCACATAAGTGTAAAATGCCTTTGTGTTCTCCCTAATCCGTTCTGCCAAGCCTTTCTCATGCCCCCTCCTGGCTCTCCTCAGACCATTTTTGAGCTCCTTCCTCGCCTGCCTGTAATCCTCTAGAACTGAGCTTGACCCTAGCTTCCTCCACCTAATGTAAGCCACCTTCTTCCTTTTGACGTCATCCAAGGTTCCTTTATCTTACCCCTTCTTGCCTGTCTCAGAGGGACATATTTATTCATCACTCGCAACAACTGTTCCTTAAACAGTCTCCACTTGTCTATAGTGCCTTTACCATGGAACTATTGCTCCCAGTCCATGCTTCCTAACTCATGTCTAATCGCATCATAGTTTCCTCTTCCCCAATTAAATATCCTCCCATTTTGCCTGATCCTCTCCTTCTCCATAGCTACGTAGAATGTGAGGCAGTTATGGTCACTATCACCAAAATGCTCTCCCACCACAAGATCTGATACCTGCCCCGGCTCGTTTCCGAGCACCAAGTCTAGAATGGCCTCTCCCCTCGTCGGCCTGTCAACTTACTGCGTTAGGAAACCCTCCTGAACACACCTTACAAAAACAGCTCCATTCAAATCTTCTGCTCGAAGGAGGTTCCAATCAATATTAGGAAAGTTAAAGTCACCCATTACAACAACCCTACTGCGTGCACACTTTTCCAAAATCTGTCGACCTATGCTTTCTTCAATCTCCCTGCTGCTATTGGGGGGCCTGTAGTAAACCGCTAACGAGGTGACTACTCCCTTGCTGTTCCTAATTTCCACCCATACTGACTCGGTACGCAGATCTTCCTCGACAATGGAAGCTTCTGTAGCTGTGATACCCTCTCTGATTAGTAGTGCTACACCCCCTCCTCTTTCTCCCCCCTCCCTATTCTTTTTAAATGCTCTAAACCCTGGAAGATCCAGCAACCATTCCTGCCCATGAGAAACCCATGTCTCTGTTATGGCCACAACATCATAGCACCAGGTACTGATCCATGCTCTAAGTTCATCACTTTTATTCCTGATACTCCTTGTGTTAAAGCAAACACACTTTAACTGATCCCTTGGTTTCTTCCCAGGAAAATCCTTCCCACTAGCTGGTCTACCTCTTGCTATTGCCTCACCTGCATCAACTCTCACCTCTGGGAGACAGCTCAGGTTCCCACCCCCCTGCCATACTAGTTTAAACCCTCTCGAACTACTCGAGCAAACCTTCCACCCAGGACATTGGTCCCCTTCCAGTTCAGATGCAACCCGCCCTTCTTGTACAGGTCCCACCTTCCCCAGAAGGCATCCTAATTATCTACATATCTGAAGCCCTCCCTCCTACACCAGCTGCGCAGCCACGTGCTAAGCTGCGCCCGCTCCCTGTTCCTCGCCTCGCTATCTCGTGGTACCGGTAGTAAACTAGAGAACACTACTCTGTTCGTCCTGCTTTGCAGCTTCCATCCGAACTCCCTGAAATCACTTTTTATATCCTCAATCCTTTTTCTGGCTATGTCATTAGTGCCAATATGTAACACGATTTCTGGCTGTTTGCCCTCCCATTTTAGAACCTTATACACCCGATCGGAGACGCCCTGGACCCTGGCACCAGGGAGGCAACATACCTTTCGGGAATCCCGATCCTGACCACAAAATCTCCTGTTGATTCCCCTAACTATTGAGTCCCCTACCACGAGTACGTTTCTATTCTGCCCCCTTCCCTTCTTTGCCACAGTGTCAGGCTCAGTGCCAGAGAACTGACTACTATGGCTTTCCGCTGGTAGGTCATCCCCCACAGCAGTATCCAAAACGGTATACTTATTGCTGAGGGGAATGCCCACAGGGGATCTCTGCACTGTCTGTCTGTCCCCTTTCCTCCCCCTAACTGTAACCCATCTATCCTTGTCCTGAGCCTTAGGAGTGACCAACTCCCGGTAACTCCTATCAATTACCCCCTCTGCCTCCCGAATGATCTGTAGTTCATCCAGCTCCAGCTCCATTTCCCTAACACGGTTTTCAAGGAGCTGGAGTTGGGTGCACTTCCCGCAGATGTAGCCAGCGGAGACGTGTGCCATGTCTCCCATCTGCCACATTCTGCAGGAGGTGCAAGCAACTGCCCTAGCATCCATACCCCACTTATCTGAACACCCACTCAGTACTAAAGTAGAAAGCTTAGTTCAAGTTGCTATAAAATTAATAACAAACATATTCAATAGAGAAAGTTTAGAATGAACCTTACCTTATTAATTAGGTTAGAGGAGACACCCGATCGGAGACGTCCTGGACCCTAGCACCAGGGAGGCAACATACCTTCCGGGAATCCCGATCCTGACCACAAAATCTCCTGTCAATTCCCAGAACTATTGAGTCCCCTACCACGAGTACTTTTCTATTCTGCCCCCTTCCCTTCTTTGCCACAGTGTCAGCTGATGGGAGACACTACAGTTGTAGAGTCTCGGGTTTAGCCGCCTTGCTGATATATATGGTCACTGCTTTTCTTCCCGGCTGCTCCTCTGGTCCTCGTCACTTCCTCCGCTGCTCCCACTCCTTCTGTGAAAGAGAAAACACCGCTGCCCGCTACCGGTAAGTAATTGACGTAGGAGGAGAGATTTACTAGATTGGGATTGTTTTTGCTGAAGTTCAGACCGAAGGGGTTGGTTGGGGGGGGATCTCACAGAGACTTATAAAATTCTAACAGGACAAGATAGGGTGGATGCAGGGAGGGTGTTCCCGATAGTGGGTGTGTCCAGAACCAGGGGTCACAGTCTGAGGATTCGGGGTAGACCATTTAAGACAGAAATGAGGAGACATTTCCTCACCCAAAGAGTGGTGAGCCTGTGGAATTCATTACTGCCGGAAGTAGTTGATGCCGATACCAAAACGTTAAGTGTATTCAACAGGCGGCTAGATATAGCACTTGGGGTGAATCGGATCAAAGGCTGTGGCGAGAAGACAGGATTCGGCTACTGAGTTGGACAATCAGCCATATGTCTGTTTTCATTCCCTCTATCCATTTTCATTCTCCATCTGTTATCTCGCTCTCTTTAACCGTTATCTCTCCGTTTCTCTCTCAAACTGTTATCTCATCCCTTTTTGACAATTGTCTCTCTCTCACTGATATCTCTCTTTCTATACTTTATCTCCCTCAGAGTTATCTCTTTCTCAAAATGTTTTCTCTTTCCCTGTCTTTTTTCTTCATTTATCTATCCGTTATTTTACTCCCTCTTGCCTTCCGTTGCCCCATTCTTTTCCTATCCCTCATTTTTGCCACTTTTTTGATCCACTATCCCTCTCTGTTTACTTATTATCTCACTCTGTCTGTCCTTTCTTTCTCTTTATTTTCTCACTCTGTCCAAGATCTTTCACTCTTTGTTTTCTCAATCCATCTGCTAACTGGATTTCTTACTTTCCATTATCTGTTTTCTCTCTCAATGCATTATCTCTTTGTCTATTATCATTCTTTCTGCCCATTATTAATTATTTCTTCCCATGTAGCTGATAATTTTCTCTGCCCGATACCCCTCTCTCTTTATCCATTGCCTCTCTCTGTCACTTTTCTCTATAAACACTGTCTCTAATCTTATCTGTTTCCCTCTCCATTTTCTTTATCAAATTGCACTCTCTCTTTCTACCCATGTTCTCTCTGTCTTTATCAGTTTTCTCTCTCCTTATACATAAAACCAAAGAACAAGAGTTGGTCATTCACTGTTCAGTATGATCATGGCTGATCCTTTGTGTTGGTGCCATATTCCCAATTCCTCCTCCTACCCCTTTAGCCTTTAATCTCTAAAGATCTCTTACTTGAATATCCATTATCTCTCACTATTTGTTATCGCTCTTTCTGTTTTCTTTCTCGCTCTACTTATTTTCTCTTTGTCTATAAATATAAATGTCTCTGTCCCCATTATTTCTCTCTCCATTCACTTTCTGTCTATATTCCATCTCTCTGCCTGTCTGTTCTCTTTTCTAGCCTAGCTATTATCTTGCTCAATCTCAAACTCATACCTCTCTCTGTCTGTTGATTGTTTTGATAGTGTTTGCTGTACACAGGATGGATTTTGTTCCTATGATTTTTGTTTCTGTCATGTTGAATTTAAGTTGCGTATACCTGATTTTAAATAATTTTACCATAATTCAGTTAATGTGAACAATCTATCTGTCCTTGCTTTTTCTGATTTACCGTGTTGTGAACTGTTTTCTAATCTGTTTTCCAGAAAAATTTGGCTTAAATGCTCTGGTGGAGAAACCATGAAGTTTGGTGATTGATGAAACAGTGCTTTTGCCAATTTCACCATTGAAGTAATTTCTGGCCAGATTACTTTTTACTCTCTCAGAATATCAGAGTACAGTTCACAGCCAGTCAAATGCATTTCACTCTGTGAGGCCCTGTGTCTAACCCCATTGCATTCCAGTAGGTATATATAAATAACAGTACGTATGAATAAATAGTCAGTTGCCTGTTAAATCTAGTGGCCCCCATCTCTGGAGTAATTTTGTACAATAAGGTTGCTTCACAGTCAGTGTTTACGTTGAGATGCACCCACAGCCACTATGTAGCACATTTTCATATCAAGTTCCCCTCTTGCTTGGTTCAACCTTGGTTCAATGACTCACAAAACTGAAGGTTTTTGCTTCAAATTCCATGCCAGAGAGTTGAACATATTCCCTGCGATGGGAGTAAGAGGTGCCAAACTTCAAACAGATGTTAACTCAAAACCCTATCTGTTCCCTCAGGTCAATGTGGAAATCCCATTGGCATTATTCAAAAGAATTTTAAGAAAGCTTCCCTGTATATTGTGGACAGTAACCCTCAACTAGTATTCTAAAATGAAATAGTCTGGTGATTATTACTTTGCTACAAGTGGCACTTCAGTCTATGAAAATAAGCAACTGTTTTTCTCTCGTAGCTGCAAGGCCAGCCTTCAAAACCAATTTGTTTGCTGCAAAGTACTTTGAGAGTTGTCCATTAATCAAGTGGAAATTCCAGACCAAAATTTAATCTGTTGTTCCAGGGGGTTGGACGAGAATTACTGTCGAAATCCTGATGGGTCAGAAGCTCCATGGTGTTTCACGAAAGATCGCGGGGTCAGGACTGCATTCTGTTTCCAACTTGAACGCTGCAACGACGATATTGAACCTGAAGGTAATGTCAACACTAACAAAAACAGAAATTGTTGGAAAGCACGTTTGGTAGCATCTATAGAGAGAAATCAGTGTTAATATTTTAGGTCCAGTGATCCTTCCACAGAACTGATGGTGGTGAAGAAAAAAATTTGTTTTTATATGGAAGAGAGGGTGAAGGGAGGGGTTAAGGAATAAACAATAGGTGGAAGTAGAATCCAAAGAGACAAAAGAACAGTTGGACAGACAAAAGAGTGGATGACAAACAGCCAAGGGTAATGAATAGCTACTAATGGGGACAAGAAGTGGTTCAGGCAATGTCACCTGACCAACAGCATTGAAGCAAGAATCTGTCATTGGAACTGACCAGAGGCTGTGAAAGATCTCGCTGATTGAGAGACCACTGACTGATCGAGATGTTACTGACTCGGACAGTGAGAGAAATGTTCCTGACTGAGAGCGAGCGCTCACTGAGACAGCACTCACTCAGCAAGCTATGACTGAGAGATAAATGCCAAGCCTTTCTTTTTGTTTTATTTGCTGACGATAATGACTCCTTATTGGCAGCTGCCCTCAGAATATTGATCTCTATATTGTTCCTAAATAGTTGGAATGTTAATTTACGTTAACACTTGTTCCATCCCAGATTGTTACAATGGCAATGGAACAACATACCGAGGATTTGTTAGTAAAACCAGGAAGGGAATTCCATGCCAAAAGTGGAACACCAATAGTCCTCACAAACCACGGTAGGCAATATCACACTATTAAAAGCCTTCTGAGACAACCATTAAGATCAGAACATTGCTTAGAATGTCCCTTTACTCTTACATTTGTACTTTAAGAGACTTTGTTTTGAAGGACTGAAGGTGCTGTGCTTATAAAATGTTACGACTCTGGCCAATTGGTCAGTCTGGCTTGAGTGTTTTGTGCACAGAAACAATTTGCTCTGTTGAAATTGCTGTTTTAAATAAACTCCTACTGATTTGTTTATTAGATTATGACTGTTAAAATGTCATTTAATAATTGGGAGAAAATTATTACTGAGATTCGTGTTAATCACAGGCACCATGCCTACTACTGAGATACATGCTTATAACAGGGACCTTGCCTATTAATGAGATTAGCATTAATCCCAGGCACTGTGTAAAGTATTGAGATGAGTTTTAATCACAGACACTGTGGTTATTGCTGAGATTAATGGTAATCACAAAGGCATGGTGTTATTACTCAGGTTTGTATTAATCACAAGCAGTATGCTTATTACTCATATTAGTATTACTCATGAACACCGTACCTATTATGAAGAATTAATTAAAAGCAGGGTTTTGGATCTATAAACTGGGATACTGTAAATCATATGTCTATCACTGGGATTAGTGTTAGTCACAGGAACTGTACATGTTATTGGGAACCGTGTTAATCATGTGGTCTGTTTGTTTATGTTACTAGGATTAGTGTTTGTCACAGGCACTGTGCTTAATACTAAGATTAATATCAAGGATAAGCAATGTGAATATTTCTAAGAATAGTGTAAATCACACTCATTTATGTCTTTAACTGGGCTTTGTTATAATCACAAATTTATGTATGTAACTGTGGGTCCAAGTTATCCACGTGGACTGTGTATATATTACTGGGCATACTGTTAAATCAGGTACTATGTAGATAACTGGAGTTAGTGGTAATCACTTGGAGTATGCCTATATCTGGGATGAGTGTCACTCACTGGGAGAGTGTATACAATTGTGTGATAACTGAGATCAGAATTATTCACCTGGACTATGCATATTAATGATGTGAATGAGTTTTAATCTTAGGGACTGAGTGTATAAATGGGATTTGCATTAATCACATTGATTGTCTATTTTACTGGGATTTGTGTTATTCACTGAGATTGTTAATATGCAGTGTCTGAGTTTAGGGTTAATAACTGAATCTGTGTATATTACAAGGAAAGATGTTAATTGCTGGAGCTGTATATATTACTGGAAACAGAGTTAAACACTGGGTTTGTAACTATAACCAAGATTAGTGTTAATTATTGGCACTGTGGACATTGCTAAAAGTAGTATTAATCACTGTGATTGTGTCTAGTGATTGGGTATACTACTAGGATTAGGATAAATCACTGGGACTGTATATTTTCTAAAGAAAAACGGGACATTGCCCATATAGAGCAGATTGACAGGTCGGACTCTTGAAAATGATGTTTCACTGTCAGAGAACATTTAAATTGGTTATGACGCTGTAAACAAAAAGGCTAATCCGGGTGCATGTGATTTAGTTTCTGAAACATCCGGTAAAAATATTGCCACTTCAAGGAACTGCCTGGGAAAGCTTACATTGAATTAGAATAGTAAAACAAAGTCGTTTTGACAGGTGGGAATAGGCATTAACAGTAGATACCATACATGAAGCCCTCAGAGAGATTATTCTCTGCTGAGAATTTAGAATCTCACGACTTTTTTGTAATTAACCCACGTTAAAGGGACAGAGGGCTACAACTACTGGACAGGAAGCAATAATGGCTGATGAATGTGAGCCGATCCATAAAACGAAACCTGTTTTCCGTTACCCACATAAACTTAGTGGGTGGGAAAGTTAAAAGAAGTTACGTGATCAGAATAAAGGAAAAAGCAGCTCGGAATGCTCTTAGATCCCCTCTTCAGATCAGAAAGAAAGGAGCTGAGGGTGGAGGTGAAAATCAGGGTCCTAAGTGTCTCCATTGTAATAACATGGGACATCTATATTCAGAATGCTGGAAGTTACATAGCAAACCCATAGGATTTGATGGGGTTTGTTACAGAGGCTCCAAATTCTAAAGGAAAATACCATGGATCAAATTGTTGAAGTCACAGCTAATAGGAAACTGGAGGCAAAGACTGAGTGTGTAAGTGAAGTGAATAGGGTGGATGAGATGTGAAGGGGTTTTGCCTCTTTTTTTTGAGTGACATCACTAAGGTCCACTACAATACTAAGAGACAAAAGACCAAATCAAACTCTTGCTGGAGAAGGATTTAATGTTTTCTCAGAGAGTGCAATAAAAGCCAAGGTGTCAGTAAATGGCATCCTAGAGAGCGAAGAGTATATCCTGGTTTCATTATATAAAGTAAAATTAGGGTGTGACTTCTTGTCCAGAGAAATGGTAGTAGTAGTAGTTGTAGTTGTTAAAATAGAATACCTGTGGAGGGAGTTGACTTTCTCCCAGGTAATGATTGGTAGGAGTGATATACCTCACCAAAATGTAGCACCTCATATTTATCTAAGTTAAACTCCATATGTCACTCCTTGGGCAATTTGCCCATCTGATCAAGGTCCTGTCGTACTCTGAGGTAATCTTCTTTGATGTTCACCATACCACCAATTTTGGTGTCATGTGCAAATTTACTAACCAAGCCTCCTATGTTCACATCCTTGTATTTATATTTATATAATTATGTATAACATTTATATAAACCCTTTACATAACATTATGTATAACATTTATATAAATGCCACTGTCACGGTTGCTTAGTGATTAGCACTCCTGCCTCACAGTGCCAGGAACCCGCGTTCAATTCCACCCTCGGGCGCCTGTCTGTGTGGAGTTTGCACATTCTCCCCATGTCTGCGTGGATTTCCTCCAGGTGCTCCAGTTTGCTCCCACAGTCCAAAGTGCAGAATAGGTGGATTGACCATGCTAAATTGCACATAGTGTTCAGGGATGTATAGATTCACTGGGTTATAGGGAGATGGGTTTGGGTGGGTGTTCTGAGGGTCAGTGTGGATTTGTTGGGCCAAAGGGCCTGTTTCCACACTGTGTAGGGATTCTATGGGGGCAAAAAGCAGTGACCCAGCATCAATCCTGACAGCACACCATTGGTCACTGGCCTCCAGTCCACAAAATAACCCTCCACCACCACCCTCTGCCTCCAACCTTTGAGTCAATTTTATATTCACATGATTAGCTCTCCCTATATTCCATGTGATCTAACCTTGCTATTCAGTCGACTGTGTGGAACCTTGTCAAGAACTTTGCTGAAGTCCATAGAGACACCATCCACTAGTTCTACACCATAAACATCAAGTAGTGAGAAAATGTCATAATGTAATCTAACTGGTACCTTTAATTCCCATATTAGTTTTTGAAGAACCATTCACTTGAGGGTTTGTGAATAGTCTAGGGCCTGTACCAAAAATGCAAACAGGTCAACAGTGTATCTTTACAGATATGGAAAAGACAATCTGATTTCAAGAAGCTATTTGTTTAAAGGCAGTTATAGCTGACATAGTGGTGGAAAACCTAATTCAGTTTTTTCACACATCAAGGGGTACTAATTCAATTAAAAACAGATCAGACTTCTAACTATATGTCTAAGCTTTTTCAGGAAATGTTCACCATCCCAGCTACAACGTAATTGAAGTCCACTGCCTATCATCAATAAACGCAAGAAGTTTTGGAGAGTTGACATTAGACTCCCAAAACGATGATTAAGATCCATTGTCAAGAATACCCATATGATTGGGACAAAGGGTTTCTTACTCTTTGCCACCAGAGATTTCCTAATGAATCTACTGGGTCTCGTTCATTCAAATAAATCTGTGGTGATGAGATAAAAGATTCATTAAAATTGGTTAAGTGTTTAATGCAACATGACAAGCCTTAAATGTTAGAGTACATGTCCATGTTTCTTCAGAGGCTCATAGGAACAAGCAAAATAGCATAGGACCGTTTGAAAACTTCACAAACAAAGATAAAAGATTGGGTACACAAACATGCTACAAGTAGAACATTTCAAGCACTTTACAAAGTGAACTTCTGAATGTGAGATTTAGTGGTCCTTACAAGGTAGTAATGAGGGTTAGAAAAGTGATGTATCTGATAGATACTCTTGATCGCAAGAAGAATTTGTTATGCCATATAAATATGTTGAAGCAATATCAACATTGGGAGGAAGAGAACAAAGTTCAAATCAACATGAATCCCAATGATGCACGCAATCCTGGAAGTTAAAACTAATCTATTTTAAAAATAACAATACTTAAGGTGAATAAAGCTTAAAAATCAACACTGCTCAAAACACAAAGGCCCTGAAACTAGTAAATCACTGATCCTAACACAGTCAATAAAGATAACAAAAATCCCAATAAGATCTAGAGTCCCTGCAATGAACATATCCCGAAAATATACACAGTCCATGTGATAAACACTTCTCCCAGTAACATACGTAGTCCCAGTGATTAATGCTCATCCCAGCAATATATACATATATAATCCCTGAGGTTAACATTAATTCCAGTAAGATGCAGTCACTGTGATTATCACTGATCCCTGTAATATACACAGTCCCAGTCATTAATACAAATCCCAGCGATACGCATGCCTTTGTGACTCACACTCATCTCAGTTATATGAACTAGGTAATCTCAGAAATATAAATAATCCCAGGGATTAGCACTATTATTGGCAGTAGACATTATGCCAGGGATTAACACAATTTTCCATAATATGGTACAGTTTCCATGATTGAGACTAAAACTTTGCACTCCCTGCGATTAACACTAATCCCAGTAAATAGTCCTTGCAATTAACAGTAAAATCAATGATATACGTAGTTCCTGTGCTTCACATTATTTTCAGAAATGTACACACTCCCAGTGATTTACAACCATTCCTGTAATAGCAATCCCTGTGACCAATGATATACACAGCAACTGTGATTAATACAAGCCCCAATCCCATTGATTAACGCTATAACATACAAAATCACTATGATCTGTACAAATCGCCAGTTAAATACACAGGTCCTGTGATTTGCCAAGATGCAGAGAAATTTCTTCATCCAGAATGATGTGCCTCTGGAATTCACTGCAACAGAAACCAGTTGAGGCCAAAACGTTGCATGCTTGCAAGAAGAAGTCAGACATTATTCTTCGCGGTATGAGAATGTGAACATTTTTTACTTTGAATGGTTAAATCAATAAGCTTTACTGGGACAATCTTGCACTCAGAGTTAAATTTCTCAACAAAATATACTGGATTATGGTCAGCATATACTACTGTCTCTTTGCAACCAAATCAGACACAGATGTCAAAACATTGAAGAGCAGATAATAATCCCAAAATCAACTTTTTGTACTTCTTCCAATGTTGGTTTAATTTCTTAGAAGTGTACCTCACTGGCTTCTCTATCCCTAATTCATCATCTTGCAATATGACTACATTGGGCAGTAGCATTAATTGCCATTTTGAAAAGCTTCATAAATTCGGACAACAAAAATTCATTCATTTATTAGCTTGGCCTTCATTTGCTCAAAGGCTGCTTAGCACTCTGCCGACCATACCACCATTGTCAATTTATTAACACATCTGTTAAAGATACAGATATTGTACTAGGTTCAGGGCCTTTGTGTTTTGAGCAGTGTTGATTTTTAAGCTTTATTCACCTTAAGTATTGTTATTTTTAAAATAGATTAGTTTTAACTTCCAGGATTGCGTGCATCATTGGGATTCATGTCGATTTGAACTTTGTTCTCTATTACTGAGATTATTGCTCAATATCTGCCACATCTTGACTGTTTTCCTAAAATTCTTTTTCCATAGAGTGACTCCTCAGACTCATCCTAATGCTGGTCTTCTGAAAAACTATTGTCGAAACCCTGATGGTGACAGTCACGGGCCCTGGTGTTACACCAGTGATCCCAAAGTGCAGTGGGATTATTGTGCCATTCGTACTTGCAGTAAGAGACTAACTGTCATTATTAACTGGCTGAATGGGGATCAGGGATTTAAATGTGTTTGTAATACAGGTCGGACAGTTATGATCACAGAATGAAATGCAAACTATTTCAGAGCTAGCATCCTGGAGAACAGGCTAATGTACAGGCTGTATACAGTATACAACTTTTCTTTCATCAGGGACAGGGAATGTCACATTTGTGTAGTAACATCTCATGTTACAGAGCTAGTGCCATTATATTACATTATCACAGATAATAGAGAAATCATTCTTGATTACTGAGATATTGCCATGCATTACTCACAATGCAGGGATAGAAATGCACATTGCAGAGATATTGCCATGCATTACACACAATGCAGGGATAGAAATGCACATTGCAGACACAGACATAGCATTGCATGTTACAGAGATAATGTATATTACAAAGATTGAGTAACACCTTACGGACACTGAGTTAACATTGCATTTCAGGTATAGTGTCACACATTACAGGCACAGGGACAGTATCACTCTGAAAGTTTCCACTAAAATTGGAGAATTTGGTGGCTCTGATTAAATTAATGTTAAAATTATTCTTGAAAAGTTAGATTAATAAATTAATAATTAATGGTCTAAGTCCTGAGTAAATGATCTCATTCTTGACCCATGCCCAACTACATTCCTCCCAAACTACTTACGCACTCTGAGCCCTGTGCTGATACGACCCTGTTTCCCCTCAAGTCCCAACACAATCCCTGCCCTCATTCTGAACGCATTCCTCTCTTTTCCCACCCCGGTCCTGAGCCCTTCACCTATTCCCCGACTCTGTACCTGATCACCCCTCTTTAATTTGCTGGGAGCCGATCCACCCTTCCCTGATTCTAGAACCTTCCTCCCGGCCCCACCCTAGAGGCTGACTTTGTCTGCCCTCACTCTAGACCCATTCCCTCCCTCCAAAACCCTTTGCCTGACCTGAACTGCCTCTGCTCCCCCCATTACCGGAGCTACCTGGTCTACTCAACACTACCTCACTTACTGGGATCCTTTCCACCCTATGCCTGGCACCCTCTCCTTAGCACCCTAACCCCTACTTTCTTGGCATTTTACCCACTTTACACACTCTACACACTCTATACACCTGGCACCTCACACCCTGATATCCTCCCCCCTCCCCCCCCAACTCCACACTACCCAACGGGCAACCTATATACCTCGCACCTTACTCCCTACCCACCTGGCACCCTCACCTCACACTTATCTGGTGTATTTACCATTTGACTGTGTGAGATTCTGGAATGTAAATTTCAGAATGTGGCAGCTGATTGTTGTGAAACGGGGGTGCGTGTGGAGTTTGCCTTCTAACAGTTCTGCACCATGAGAGAACTGTTGGAATGGAAGCACTCTGTCTTTCTGAAGAAAACCCTCATTTGGAAATATGGAGCTCTCTCTTTTCATTAAAAAAAAGAGCAGGAGGCACAAGATTGCATTGCCACTCTGAAAATTGGCACATTGTTCCACAGCACAGGACAAGAAATAGTGCCTACAGAGCAGGCACTGAGATGGGGTTCTGTATAACAGGCACAGAACATCTGAGATTACATTTGCTGCATTACTGTCGCAGAAATTGTATTATTTTACAAACTGGGAGATTTTCTGTAGTCTAGGACATTCACTGGGTGGGAACACTCTGGTTGTTTTGCTATTGGTGCCTTTTGTTGTGTTGTGAAAATAGGAAGGGACAGAGGCCTGATATTACAGCTCTCTGTTGCACTTTCCTCTTTCCTATGCCTGGTGATCAGTGATTGGCAGGTTGTTAGTATGGAAGGCGACTAACTCCCTACTCCTCTCAAATCATAGACACAAGGTCAAGGTTCCTCAGAGATCGCATTTGCAGAGAAATTTCCAGTCAAATTTATTCTAATTGTGCAACAATCATCTGTTTCAATTACAGAAGGACAGGCCAAATCAACAAACAAGGAGGATCCAGGTAACTGAGGATAGCAGCAGCTGAACTTACAATCAGAAGCAAAGAGAAAACAGAATATGTCTCCATGGTTATGTTGAGTAGCTTTGATTTCCCAGCAATCATCCATCCGGTCAAATTTATCAAGATTATTTTAAAGAAATGGGATGATGAGAAAATCTGGGATCGTTCTCTTTAGAGCAGAGAAGGTTGTGGAGAGATTTACTTGAGGTATCAAAATTATAGGTGTTCTTTGGTGGAGTAGACTGGGAGAAATTCTTTCCACTGGCAGAAGGGTCAGAAAGAGGGCTGTGCTTCCAAATTAAACATGTTGGTACTGGAACCCATAAGATCTTAATTCCTTTTTGGAAAAGGGTGGCATGGTGACAATAGGGCAGCCTGGTGGTTCAGTGGTTAGCACTGCTGCCTCACCCAGGACCCGGTTTGATTCCACCCTCAGGCGCCTGTCTGTGTGGAGTTTGCACATTCTCCCATGTCTGTGCGGGTTTCCTCTGGGTGCTCCAGTTACCTCCCACAGTCCAAAGACATGCAGTTTAGGTGGATTTAGGTGTTAAATTGCCCATAGTGTCCAGGGATGTGTAGTCTAGGTGGATTAGACATGGGAAATGAAGGGTTACAGGGATAAGGTAAGGGGTTAGGTTTGAGTGGTCTGCTCTTCAGAGGATCAGAATGGACTTAATGGGCCTAATGGCCTGCTTCTACACTGTGAGGATTGCATAATTCTATGATTCTAATGATGTCCCTTTCAGACAATCAACGTGTAAGTAAGCAAGTACTTGAATGTCAAGTTATGGCAGAGAGTCACAATCATTCTACGCTGTCACCCTAGGCATGGGATGTGTCTGGAGATTAAACTACATTGTGTGTACTAGTTTAGCTGTAAGTAAACTCGCAAGAGATCTTCATGTAAATGGAATACATTTACTTAATTAATATTATGGATAAATAGCACAAGAACATAACACAGAACATTTCTTAGCTGGGGTGTTGCCAGGATTGGAGAGATTCAGCTATGAAGAGATGAGATGGGTTGGGGTTGTTTTCCTTGGAGCAGAGGATGAAGGGATGTGATTGAGGTGTACAAAGCTCTTAGAGGCATTGACAGGGTAGATAGAGAGAAATCTTTTCCCTTAATGGAGGACCAATAATTGGGGGTATAATTTTAAAGTAAGGATCATGAGTTTTGGATAGGATTGGAAGAAAAGGTTTTTCACCCAGAAGGTGGTGAACAATCATCGAACAATTCGTCTAAAAGAGTAATAGAGGCAGGAACTCTCCAGACATTTAAGAAGTGTTTAGACGTGGCACTTGTGATGCCAAGGCAAACAAGGCTATGGGTCTAGCTTTGGAAACTGGGATTAGAACAGACAGATATTTGATGACAGACACAAACACAATGGGTTGAAAGTCCTCTTTCAATGCTATAAAATTCCATGACTCTATGACAATCCAAACGAGGGCCCCCACTCCCCTCATTTTCCAGTGATGACTATATCAGTGCTGCTGCCTGTTCTTGCCCTGACTGGAATAAAACCATCAATTTTGTTTACATTTTCCTCCCTCTTGTACCTTTTTGGTGGTCCATCAATGGTTCTTCCCTTCTCTTTCCATTCTTGACTTCAATATCTCATTTCTGGAGTTAATCTGTGAGCTAATAAACCCATTGACTTCCACAGCAACTTTAACTGTACTTGTTAATGTCCACTTACAGTAAGGATTCCATTCCATTCTCCCAGTGCCTCTGTCTCAACTGTCCTATTAATTAAACTTCTATTTCTGTAACCATTTCTTGTGTCCCCAAGCAAATATTCTGTGCCAATGTACACCAGACTTTGATGGGTTCTGTTCCATTTTCTACACCTCTACTCACTTTTCTACCCGTTTCTCCCAAACCATGCAAGGAACTTGGTAACAGGAAGAGGCCGTTTTGCCCCTTACTCCTTCTCTGATCTATGAACTAACTCCACATACCCACCTTGTATCCCTTTATCCCTTAATGCCAGTTATCCTTTAAGAACCAGTTTTTAAAAATCTATCAATCTCAGATTTTAAAATTAACAATTGATCTTGCATTAAGTCCTATTTGTGGAAGGGTGGTCCAAACTTCTGCCACCCTTTATGTGTTTGTTTCCTAATTGGGAATTTAGGGGAGGCGATGGCCTAGTGGTATTATTGCTGGACTGTTAATCCAGAGATCCAGATAACATTCTGAGGACCTGGGTTCAAATCCCACCATAGCAGATGGTGGAATTTGAACTCAATAAATTATCTGGAATTAACAGTCTAATGGTGACTATGAACCCATTGTCCATTATCAGGAAAAAATCCCAACTGGTTCAGTAATGTCCTTTAGGGAAGGAAACTGCCATCCTTACCTGATCTGGCCTACAAGTGACTCTAGACCCACAGCAATATAGTTGACTCTTAATTGTCCTCTGGGCATTTAGGGATGGACAATAAATGCTGCCTGGTCAGTGACACCCTCATCCTGTGAATGTGTAAAGGATTTTTTCTTCCAAATAGTCTGCCCCTCAATTTAGCCTATGTCCCCTACAACTAGACTCCCTAACCAGCAGAATATTTTTTATCTGTCTATCTCATAGTTTCATAATTGAACTTTTTGATTGAATCACTCATAAATGTTCTAAATTTCTGGAAAGACAGCCCCAATTTCAGTATTCTCTTATTAACTCATAGAATCCTCATATTGTTCTGGTAAAACCTACACTAAACTTCCAAGATCAATATCACTTTATCAAAGTGCAGTGCTTAGGATTACGCACAATGTCTCTCGGTGGTGTTATCAAAGTGTATAGCTGACCCAAGACCAAAATTCTATTAGACTTCTTGATTATTTTTGTTATCTTCATGACATTATAAAGATCTGTGCACCTGGACTCCAAAATTCCTTGGAGTTGAACTTTTTCTACATTTTCTTGATTTAGTAAGTATCCTGTTTGAGCATTTTTAGATCCAAAGTGGATGATTTCACACTTCCCTGTATCAAAACCTTTTGTCACTATTTTACTCATTCTCTCCATCAATTAATATCTCCTTGTTGTTTTGATACTTCTAGCTACACTGCACTACACACCTCTTTTTGATCTTTGGAAAACTTGCAAATGTGTTTTTCTATCCCATCATTGGCGTCATTAATAAAAAGAGTGAATAGCTGAGGACGCAACACAGATCCATGTGGGACATCCACTAGTCACGCGAGGGAACCTAACCATTGCCCTCTTGTTCCATTCCTCACAGTCAACCAGGTCAATAACTTGCCTTCAACTCCATGCACTTCACCAATAACTTGCCTTCAACTCCATGTGCTTCACCATTAGCTCTCAATGCCCAGAGAGGGACTTTATCACATGTCCTCAGGATGTCCACATTGTTCTATTGACATTCCCCCGACCACTATTTAATTACCTCCAACCTTCCATCTAACTCATGTGGATGGGTAGCTGTGCAGAAATTGGGAAATACTGAACAAGAAAAATATAGTATGTTTTGAAGCAGGTGTCTCTTTAAAAAGTATTCACATGAGGCCACGTGGAAGTCTTAAAGGGTCTGTCTATTCTAACAAATAGGTCATACATAGTCAAGGAACATAAAAAGGAACACTGTTTAAAATTTTTAATCATGTTTGTCAGTTATGACTTATCCACTTTCAAATCCAAGTTATGATATTCGGTCCCTTGCGAGGGGGGACATAGAGTCAGGATATGTGGAGTCAGTATGGATAGAGCTGAGAAATTCTAAGGGTAGAAAGACCCTAATGGGAGTTATCTACAGGCCCCCAAACAGTAGTCACAAGGTAGGGTGCAGGTTGAATCAAGAGTTGAAAATGGCCTGTCACAAAGGTATCACTACAGTTGTTATGGGAGATTTCAACATGCGGGTAGACTGGGAGAATCAGGATGGTACTGGACCCCAAGAAAGGGAGTTTGTAGAGTGCCTCCGAGATGGATTCTTAGAACAGCTTGTACTGGAGCCTACCAGGGAGGAGGCAATCCTGGATCTGGTGTTGTGCAATGAACCGGATTTGATCAGGGACCTCAAAGTAAAGGAGACATTAGGAGGTAGTGACTTATCATAATATGATAAGTTTTAATCTGCACTTTGAGAGGGAGAAGGGAGAATCGGAAGTGTCAGTATTGCAGTTGAATAAAGGGAATTATGGAGCTATGAGGGAGGAGCTGGCCAAAGTTCAGTGGTACAATACCCTCGCAGGGATGGCAATGGAACAACGATGGCAGGTATTTCTGGATATAATGCAGAAGGTGCAGGATCAGTTCATACCAAAGAGGAAGAAAGATCCTAAGGGGAGGCGGGGGCAGCCGTGGCTGACGGGGGAAGTTAAGGACTGTATAAAAATAAAACAGAAGTATAACATAGCAAAGATGAGTGGGAAGCCGGAAGACTGGGAAGCTTTTAAATAGCAACAGCGGATAACTAAAAAGGCAATACACAGAGAAAAAATGAGCTATGAAGGAAAACTGGCCAAAAATATAAAGGAGGATAGTAAAAGGTTTTTTAGGTATGTGAAAAGAAAAAAAAACGGTTACGACTAAAATTGGGCCCTTGAAGTCAGAAACGGGTGAATTTATTATGGGGAGCAAAGAAATGGCAGATGAGTTGAATAGGTACTTTGGATCTGTCTTCACTAGGGAAGATACAAGCAATCTCCCAGATGCAGTAGTGGCTGAAGGACCGAGGGTAATGGACGAACTGAAGGGTATTTATATTAGGCAGGAAATGGTGTTAGATAGACTATTAGGTCTGAAGGCTGATAAGCCCCCGGGACCTGATGGTCTGCATCCCAGGGTACTTAAGGAGGTGGATCTAGAAATTGTGGACGCGTTGGTAATTATTTTCCAAGGTTCTATGGATTCAGGATCACTTCCTGCGGATTGGAGGGTGGCAAATGTTGTCCCACTTTTCAAGAAAGGAGGGAGAGAGAAAACAGGAAATTACAGACCGGTTAGCCTGACGTTAGTGGTGGGAAAGATGCTGGAGTCAATTATAAAAGATGAAATTACGACTCATTTGGATAGCAGTAACAGAATAGGTCAGAGTCAGCATGGATTTATGATGGGGAAATCGTGCTTGACTAATCTTCTGGAATATTTTGAGGATGTATCTATGAAGATAGATAAGGGAGAGCCAGTGGATGTAGTTTACCTGGACTTTCAGAAAGCCTTTGATGAAGTCCCGCATAGGAGATTGGTGAACAAAATTAGGGCACATGGTATTGGGGGCAAAATACTGAGTTGGATTGAAAATTGGCTGGCTGACAGGAAGCAAAGAGTAGTGATAAACGGATCCCTTTCGGAATGGCAGGCAGTGACCAGTGGGGTACCACAAGGTTCGGTACTGGGACCGCAGCTGTTTACAATATATATTAATAATATAGATGAAGGTATTAGAAGTAATATTAGCAAATTTGCTGATGACACAAAGTTGGGTGGCAGTGTGAAATGTGAGGAGGATGTTATGAGAATACAGGGTGACTTGGACAGGCTAGATGAGTGGACAGATGCATGGCAGATGCAGTTTAATGTGGATAAATGTGTGGTTATACACTTTGGTGGCAAGAACAGGAAGGTAGATTACTATCTCAATGGAGTCAAGTTAGGTAAAGGGGAAGCACGACGAGATCTAGCTGTTCTTGTACATCAGTCAATGAAAGCAAGCATGCAGGTACAGCAGGTAGTGAAGAAAGCTAATAGCATGCTGGCCTTCATCACAAGAGGAATTGAGTATAGGGGCAATGAGGTCCTTCTGTAGCTGTACAGGGCCCTGGTGAGACCGCACCTGGAGTATTGTGTGCAGTTTTGGTTTCCCAATTTGAGGAACGACATTCTTGCTATTGAGGGAGTGCAGCGTAGGTTCACAAGGTCAATTCCCAGAATGGCGGGACTATCAAATGTTGAAAGATTGGAGCGACTGGGCTTGTATACTCTTGAGTTTAGAAGGATGAGAGGGGATCTGATTGAGATGTATAAGATTATTCAGGGATGGGACACTGTGGAGGCAGGAAGCATGTTTCCGCTGATGGGTGAGTCCAGGACCAGAGGACACAGTTTAAAAATAAGGGGTAGGCCATTTGGAACAGAGTTGAGGAAAAACGTCTTCACCCAGAGAGTGGTGGATATATGGAATGCTGTGCCCCAGAAGGCAGTGGAGGCCAACTCTCTGGATGCTTTCAAGAAAGAGATAGACAGAGCTCTTAAAGATAGTGGAATCAAGGGTTATGGGGATAAGGCAGGAACAGGATACTGATTGTGGATGATCAGCCATGATCATAACGAATGGTAGTGCTGGCTCGAAGGGCCAAATGGCCTACTCCAGCACCTATTGTCTATTATCTATTCTCTCTCTGACCATGTGAAATTTTTTGAGGTTTTTAGTGTTAATTACAGAAAATTCCCATTCGTAGATGTTAGATTAACCGGTCTAAAGTTACCTGTTTCCCTCACTCCCTTTTCTTAAATAGTGAAGTAATGTGCAGAATAAAGGAACGATCCCTGAATGGAGAGAATTTTATGACACTAATTAATTATCACCCATAATATCTTCAGCCCATTTCCTTTAAAATACTGGAATGCAAATCATGTTGACTTGGAAATTTTTCTAGTGCTAGTATTTCCTTCAGTACTGTTAAATTGCATTCAGTAATTATGGTGAATTCCCAATTGAAGAATAGTTCTTTCAGTATGTGTTGATCTCTTTCACTGCTGTTAATACTGACACAAGCAATAATTCAGCATGTATGCCATTTCCTTATTGTCATTGACTCTGTCACTGTTACTAGTTTATGGGGCCCACAATAATGTTTATCACCACTTTTCTTCTGCTATGATTGGAAAATATTTGTGTGTTGTGTTGATATACCTCACCGCTTTCTTCTCATACTCCTTTTTAAATTTTAGTATCTGTTTTGTGGCCCTTTGTTGTTATTTGTATCACTCCCTTTGCCAAGATTCATGCTACTTTTTACACTTGCATGTTTTATGTTTTAATCTTATGCTGTCCCTCAGCTCTTTAGTCATCCCTGGCCGATCTTGTTGACAAGTAGAGTACTTGTCTCCCTATGGTTATGCAAGATGACTGTACTTTTAATACCAAGGTGTAGTCCTACTCCACAATGACTCTAAATTTAGTGTAAGTGTGTAATTTTGCATCATACTGACTGCACTTTTTATATCACGGTGTGATCCTGCACCATGATAACTGTACCTTTAACATCAGTTTATATTCCTACCTCACAGTGACGATACCTTTATTAGCAGGGTGTCATCACCGAGCACAATGACTGTGCCTCAAATATCAGGATGTTTCTCCACTTCACAATGACCGTAAGTTTGATACAATAATGTGGTTCAACTCCATAATAATTATACTTTAATACCAGGGTATAATATTACCCCATGATGACTGCTCCTTTAATTTCATGGTGTAGTTCATTACTAGGATAACCATAACTCTCATATTAGGGTATAGTCTGACTTTACAGTAACTACCTTTAATACCAGTAATAGTTCTCCTCTATGGAGTTTCGAGAGGTGAATTGACCCTGGGGATTTTCCTATTTCTTGTTCCCTGGCTTGTGTGCCAAGACTGGGTTGAGTAAGCAGCCCCTGGGGTCAGTTCACTCCCTGTGCTTTGGATGAGTGTGTGTTGTATTTAATGCTGGCTTCTGTACCCCTTTTAGCCTTAGTCGAATTTGAGTCCTGTGGTAGGCGGGAAGACCGGACAGTTGAAAACAAAAAGAGTCGAATATTAAAAGGCGTACCTGGTAACTCCCCCTGGACTGTGAGCCTTCGCAACAGGTAATCTGACCAGGTGGTGGTCTGTTTCCAAAATGCCTGTACCTTTGCTATCAGTATATATGCCTAACCCATGTATCTTCAGTACCTGATTATAGGTTTCCAAGGTTATAGATTGTACTCCGTGAGCTCCTTCAAACAATGGCATCACTCTGCATGGATAGAGAGAATTTCTAGGTCTGAATGTTTTGCCTATTTGTGACTCTCAGCTGTGGTCATGAAAACCAATGTTCATTTCTCAGGTGGCAGAGCCTGTCTCTTCACTTTACAACAGTTCACTATTTCACCAAATATTTGATTCACAGAGGCAAGAATTAGAATGAGTTCCTGTGTGTGATGTTGCCTCACCTCAGCAGCTATGGCCCATGAAACTCCAGTGGAGTCTGAAGCTGAAGATAGGTGTAATGGTGGGCAACATCTCCAGCCAGACTCTATGACAGAAGTGGACTGTGAGGGATAAAAAAAACATATGTTGCATCAACAAAGTGGTGTGATTTTAATTGTTTTTGAATACTTACACTTATTACATATAAAATTATTGAAAATGGTGATTTCAGCAATTTTGGTTTCCTGGAATCTTCTGGTCCTGGAGATTTTGGGCCTGGAGTTGGGAAGGGTATGTAATTAGGTAAGATAATAAAGGACCAGAATCTTGCTGCCTTCACCATTTCGCCTGAATTATGTCCTAGGCACGATGGCCCTGAACTGCCAACGGAGGCCCTTACGTGGCCATTAAATTACCATATAAGGCCTACTCACGCTGGTGCTCCAAATGCTTCAACTCTAGAAATGACCAAAAAAAAACTGGTTAACCAGCACAAACTTGCTGGCAGTTAGTGGAGGTCCCTCAGTCTCACGAGTGCACAACTGAGCAACTGCTCTCAGGGCAGTAGGGTGGGATGCTAAGAACGCTTCCCTGTTTCCAAACAGCCTCCCCAAGACTCCATGCCACCAAATCCCACATCTCCCTGTGATCACTCCCCTATCCTAAAGTAATGCACCAAAATATTAATATAAAACAAAAAACCTTGGATGCTGGAGATCAGAAACAAAAGCAGAAATTTCTGGAGAAACTCAGCAGGTCTGGCAGCATCTGTGGGGTGAAAGCAACGTTAACATTTCGGGTCCAGTGACTCTTCATCAGAGCTGGTGGCAGCTAGGAAAAAGTAGTATTTATGCTGAAGATGGGGTTGGACAGTGTGGGTTGGGGTGGAGCGAATGTGAGCTGATAGCTGGAGCCGGAGCCCAGAGAGAGAGAGAGACATAAAAGAGGATTGGCTGACTGGCAGAAGGCAGAGACTAGGGATAAAAGAGTCTTTTTCAGGGTGGCAGCCAGTGACTAGTGGAGTTTTGCTAAGGTCCAGGTTTGGGCCACAACTATTCACTTATACATTAACGAAGGAACTGAGGGCAATATTGCCAAGTTTGCAGATGATATAAAGGTAGGTGGGGGGACAGGTAGCGTTGAGGAATTGGGAAGGCTGCAGAAGGATTTGAACAGGTTAGCCGCATGGATAAAGAAGTGGCAGATGGAATACAGGGAGTGAAAGTGTGAGGTTAAGTATTTTGGTGGGAAGAACAGAGAGCACTTTAATTCATTCATGGGATGAGGGCGTCACTGGCTAGGCAGCAATTATTGCCCGTTCCTAGGTGTAGAATATTTTCTAAATGTGTAAACGTTTTGGAAATCTGAAGTAGAAAGTCACTTGGGAGTCTTAGTTCAGGATTCTCTTAAGGTAAATATAGCGGGTGAAAGGCAAATGTAATGTTAGCACTCATTTTGAGACAGCTAGAATAAAAGACCAGAGATGTACTGCTGAGGTTTTATAATGCAGTGGTCAGATTGCATTTGGAATATGGCGAGCAGTTTTGGGCCCCGTATCTAGGGAACGATGTGCTGAAGTTGGAGGGTATCCACAGGAGGTTTACAAGAATGATCCAGGAGATGAAGAGCTTGTCAAATGAGGAATGATTGAAGACTCCAGGTCTTGGACGTCATGGTGTTTAGAAGGATAAGGGGGAAATTCTGATTGAAATTTCTGCAATACTGAGAGGCCTGGATACAGTAATATGGAGAAGATGTTTCCAGTTGTATGAGAGACAAGGACTGAGCGCACAGCCTCCAAGTGAAAGGGTGACTCTTTAGAACTGGGATGAGGAGGAATTTCTTCAGCCAGGGTGTCGTTTGTCTGGGGAACTCATTGCTGCAGAAGGCTGTGGAGGCCAAATCATTGAGCACCTTTAAGACAGCAATAGATAGGTTCTGATTAATAAGGGATCAAGGATTACAGAGAGAAGGCAGGAGAATGGGATTGAGAAACACATCAGCCATGATCAAATGGCGCAGCAGACTTGATGGGCCAAATGGTCTCAATCTGCTTTTGTATGTTATGGCCTCATAGAAAGGCAGAGGTAAACAGGGAGATTATGGATAGCAGGCCAGGACAGGAGAAAAAAATGGTTGAATAAGTGTCAATAAGACCTAAGAGTAGGAGAAAATGGGTTAGTTGTACTGAATGCAACCCATATGATGCGATAATGGACCTAGGAGAATGTGGGAATGGGTGACCGTGCTGAAAGCAACCTATTTCACAACAGGATTGGGTTTGGGATGGAATCATGCTCTAAAGTTAATGAGCTTGATGTTGAGTCCCAGATGCTGTGGGGTCCCCAAGCGGAAGATGAGACATTCTTTGAGCTTGCTGGTGGCCAGTATAATACCAGAGTTGGAGATGGTTCTGGTGAAGATGAGGCCAGGGGGGAGATTGGAAGTGAAATTGCTCAGTCTTTCCAGTTCAGAACGAGAGAGGGAAGCAGAACCAATGATGTCATTGATGTACCAGAGAAAGAATTGTGCATGGGAACCTGTATAAGTTTGGTGATACGCCAAGCCATGGCTAATTCCATGGCACTGCTGAATATGGGAGCTTCAGCTTCTGATTGGCTGCCTGCTATTGCTTGGGCTCCAATTATAGTAGAAATCTCACTGACAACCAAACATATGCCAAATGCAGGAATATATTGTGGTTTTCAGAACCTAACAGGATGTGTGTTTCCCTCCAATCATCTCTCCACCTTTTAACTTTCATTCAAAGGCAAGAAAATCTGGTCCTTGTTTTTATACGATCTGTCTTCCACCTTTCTCTTCTGTTTCTCAGTGTTTCTGTCTCCATTTCTGAAATAGGTTTATTAATATCCAATATAAACCCTCTTAACTTCCAAAAATATCTGAGAGACTCACTCACACTCAGCTTCCTTTAAGGATATTATTCCTTGCTCCTGTAAAACCTATTCCCCTTCCCCCACAATACCTTGACAGAACCTCTACCTCCATCCATTCAGATTCCTGCACTTCTGCTCTTAGCCATTCCTCTGGTTCCCAGATTTAAGATAGGGTTCTCCCTTGTCCTCACCTTCCGACTAAACTTGATTTGTTACATCATCTTCTGTCACTTCCATCACCTCCGTCATGATGTAGCTATCAAATCTATCTAATGTGCCCTCCTTTCTGGTATTCTGAAGGGATTTCTACCTCCAAGACACCCTGGTCCACTCCTCCATCAACCCCCCCACCCCCCGCTGCTTTGTGTGCTCCTCATGCAAGCACAGAAATTCCAGGATTTCGCCTTTACCTTCCTCTTTTTCTCAACCCCCGGGCTCAAACATACCTTCCATGTAAAACAGAGACTTCCTTGTATTTGTTTCAATTCAGAATCCTTGTTTGTTGTTGCTGATGCAGTCTGTCCCACATTTGGAAGCCCAAGCATCAATCGATCACTTTGCTGGACATCTCAAACTTGCCGCTCCCCTAGCTAAACTCTTCCAGTACGGCCACAACACTGGGCATCATCCTGACAATTTAGAAAATTGCCCAGGCATGTCCTGTTCATAAAAAGCAGGACAAATCCAACATGACCAATTACGGCTCCATCATTTTACTCTCGATCATTAGTAAAGTGATGGAAGGTGTCATCAACAGTGTTATCAAACAGCACCAGCTCAGCAATAACCTGCTCAGTGACACCCAGTTTGGGTTCTGCCAGGACCACACAGCTCATGACCTCATTATAATTTTGGTTCAAATATGGACAAAAGAGCTGAATTCCAGAGGTGAGGTGAGAGTCACAGCCCTTGACATTAAGGCTACATTTGACCGAGTGGGGCATCAAAGGCCCTAGCAAAGCTGGAATCAATGTGTATCTCAAGGCAAACTCTCTGGCGATTGGAGTCATACCTATCACATATGAAGATGGTCATAGTTGTTGTAGGTCAGTCATCTCAACTCCAGGACATCTCTGCAGGAGTTCCTTGGGGTAGTGTCCTACACCCAAATATCTTCAGCTGCTTCATCAATGACCTTCCCTCCATGATAAGGTCAGAAATGGAGATGTTTGCCAATGATTGCAAAATGTTCGGCATCATTTGCAATTCCTCAGACATTGAAGCAGTCCATGTTCAAATGCAACATGATCTGGACAATATCCAGGCTTGGATTGACATGTGCACCACACAAATAACAGGCTATGGTCATCACCAATAAGAGACAATCTAACCACTGCCTCTTGATGTTTAATGGCATTACCATCACTGAATCTCACAATATCAACATCCTGGGGGCTATCATTGACGAGAAGCTCAACAGGACTCTCCATATAAACACAGTGGCTACAAGAGCAGGTCAGAGGCTAGGAATACTGCGGCATGTAATTCATCTTCTAACTCCCCAAAGCCTGTCCACCGTCTACAAGGCAGAAGTCAGGAATGTGCTGGAAAACTCCTCACTTTCCTAGGTGGGTGCAGCTCCAACAACACTCAAGACGCTTGACACTATCCAGGACAAAGCAGCCTGCTTGATTGGAACTACATCCACAAACATCCACTCTCTCCACCACTAATGCTTAGTAGCAGCAGTGTTGTACTATCTACAAGATGCACTGCAGCAATTCGCCAAAGATCTTCAGACAGTGCCTTCCAAGCCCATGACCACTTCCATCTAGAAGAACAAGAGCAACAGTTATATGGGAACACTACCACCTTCAATTTCCCCTCCAAGCCACTCACCATCCTGACTTGGATATATATCACTGTTCCTCACTGTTGCTGGGGCAAAATCCTGAAATTCCCTCCCAAATGGCATTGTGGGTCAACCAATAGCCAGTGGACTGCAGCAAGAAGGCAGCTCACCACTACCTTCATAAGGGTAGTTAGGGATGGGCAATAAATGCTGACTAGCCAGTGATGCCCACAGCCCACAAATGAATAAATAATTTTAAAAAAAATTATGTGTGGCCCAGCATTCCCATGCAATCGCCTGTCATTGCAAATTCTCTATCTGACTCCTACACTGACCTCTCTGCCCTCAGCATCCTATACTCTTCTAATGAAGCTTAGTGAGGAACACTAGTTCATTAAGCAGGCTGTTTACAGACTCCTGGACTCAACACTGAGTTCAGCAATTTCAGATCAATACCACCGGGTCCATTTTATTGTATTTTTATTTCTTTAAGGATTTTTTTTAGCTCTCAGGCTTGGATAATTCTCATTATTTCCAATCACGCCTCCTTTAGACCCATCCTTCGTTTCTTGTCTCATTACCATCACATTCTGCTGTGCGCCATCATCAAGTCATAGAGCATTACACCACAGAAACAGACTCATTGGTCCAACTAGTCCATGCTGACCATGTTCTCAAACTAATCCAGCCCCACCTGCCTGCATTTGGCCCACATCCCTCCAAACCTTTCCAATTGATGTACTTATCTAAATATCTTTTAAACATTGTATCTGGACTTGCATCAGTACTTCCTCTAGCAGTTCATTCCATACACAAGCTAGTCTCTGTGTAATAAAGTTGTTCCCTTGTGACCTTTTTAAAATTTTCTCCTCTCACCCAAAAAATATACCCCCTGGTTTTGACCTCCCTAACCCTAGAGAAAAGACCGTTGCTATTCACTGTATCTATGCCCCTCATGATTTTGTAAACTTCTGTAAGGCCACCTTGCAACCTCCAATGCTCCAGCGAAAAAAAAGTCACAGCCTATCCAGCGTCTCCTTATAACTCAAACCCTCAGTTCCCAGCGACATCCTTGTAATTCTCTTCTGAACTGCCTCCTGTTTTCCACTCTATTGCAGGGCGTTTCTTGTGATTTCCACCCAATGTTTCATCTGCCCCTGTGCTTGAGTTAAACCAGTTTGGTACTTAATGCTTTCCGTTCCTTCTTGTCACCCTAAAATATCGCTTTTCTCACGTTCTCCACAACTAATGTCTTCTTTGCTTCCCAACATTTTCTGTTTTTCATCTCAGATTTTCAGTCCTGCATTGTTTCACTGCTGTCTTCCATGAGGGAAAAGACTGTTTGATTGACAGTTAAGGATCACCAGGTCAATATGGTTGAATCCAATCGGTGTCGGAAGGTGGTACCTGGCGAGCTGGGCCCAACTGGCTAGAAAATAGCAGGAACTGCAGGCTGTTGATCGGTGCAGTTAAAAGTGGGACATCCTGTGATAAGGCACCAGGAAACAGAGTTGTCAGTCCAATTGAGGAGGTGGGTGGTGGGGGTGGGGAGTGCATATTTCTTCCTTGTTCTCTTTCTCTGTTGTGCCAATTCTGTTGATTTTCCTTGAATACATATTTAAGTTGTATTTCACTTTCTTTCCAGGGAAGGGAAGCATTTTTGTGGCGGGACCCTTGTGCGCAGGAATTGGATCATCAGTACCAAGCAGTGTTTTTCCTCCTGGTACGATCAGACTGTTTATTGCATTGAGCTCTAATTGTCCAGGAATGTCCTGCCACCGCAATTTTGATGTGGGTTTGGCGATAGGCCTCATAAGGTGCCATGGGGCTGTAAACATGAGCAGTCAAACCTTCATGGGTGAATGCACCATGCAAAGTGGCACTGAGCCAAACACATAAGATCCTGCTTTACCCCACTGATCTCAGTTGGCGACAGGCATATTTGAGATGACCAAGGTACCAACGTTGGGATGGGGTTGGGGGAAAAATCAACATCATTGGGCAGTCAAGACGTCCCAAACTGGCATGGGCCAGGCACTCAACTCCTTCCCCAGCCTGACGGATGTCTAATTCACCGGGGTGACCATTGCAGCAAGATACCCTCTAGTGGGTACTTGTAGAGAGGCTTTGTTGGTTAGGAATGACATCAACTCCTGCCGTTTAGTCAGGAACTAGTGAGGTGGCTGGAAACTTCAATAGGAATGAGCTAACATCATAGAGAATATTATCCTATTCCCCTCCTTCACTGACCCTGCAATAATTTGTGTGTGTATACCAGAATTACAAAGGGCAAGCAGGACTGACTTTGCTCAGAAGGCCCCTCCGCCCCACGCCACCCCATGGTACCAGCCCAGACCCAGACTGTCTGGTAAAATGTAATTTTAAGGACCATACTTTTCTGTGAGGGGTTCAGCCCTTTATATTAGTGAAGGAAATCCCCCAAAGTTCTCCTTAACTCTGTCTCTGTTTCATTTTACCCCATTAAAAATTTACCCCCCAAAAGGCAGTCAATGTTCTCCCCTTCAAATAGTGTGTGGTAAACTTCCGGCTCCAGGGCTCTTCATCCAACCAGGAATCTTGCAATTTTCAGAGGTTTCATTTCATCTACTTAATTATAAAGGAAGATCCCTGAAGTATTTTGGTCCCAGTGTAAAAATAATACACGGAACAAAAAGGGAAAATCAGGTAAAAGATTGATCTTTTTTCATATTCAAGTGTTATGTTCCCTCTCATTCATAAAATATTTGAATTTTACACTGCAGAAACACAGAAAATAGGTGCAATAGTAGGCCATTCTGGCCTTGGAACCTGTTCCACCAATCAATATAATCATGACTGATTATTCACCGCAACCCTTTACCCTAAAAACTATCTTGAAAACCTTCTTGAAAATATTCCATGTTTTGGTCTCAACTGCTTTCTGTGGCAGAGAATTCCACAGGCTCCACTCTCTGGGTGAAGACATTGCTCCCTATCTCAGTCCTAAGTGGCCCACTCATATCCTTAAACTGTCATCCCTGGTTCTGGACTCCCCAGTCACTGGGAACATCCTTCCTGTGTTCACCCTGTCTAATCCTGTTTGAATTTTATAGGTTATGTTGTGCTTTAAGTTATTTTTAAATTCATTCAACGGATATGTGGGTGTTGCTGGCTGGGCCGCTCCTTCCAGCCTTCCTGCTGAGAAGATGGTGTTGAGCTGCCTTGTTGTATTTTCTGGTGTAGATAGACCCACAATACCATTTGGGTGAGAGCTCCAGGGTTTTGACTTCATGACACTGAAGGAACGGCGATATATTTCCAAGTCAGGGTGGTGAGTGGTTTGGAGGGGAACTTGCAGGGGGGTGTGTTCCCCTGTATCTGCTGCCCTTGTTCTTTTAGGTAGAAGAGGTCAAGGGTTTGGAAGGTGTTGTATAAGGATCTTTTGTGAATTTCTGCAGTGCATCTTGTAGATAGCACACGTTGCTGCTACTAGGTATCGGCAGTGGAGAGAGTGGATGTGGTGCCAATTAAATCAGCTGCATTGTCACATTTGACTCATTATGTCCTCTCCTGTTCCTTCCCTGCAATGCAAAAATATCCTCCTTGTCAAGTAATTTGTGGAATCATAGAATTGTGGAATGGTAACAGCACAGAATGACACCATTTGGCCTGTTGTTTCTATGCTGGTCTTCTGGAGAGCAATTCAGGTAGTCTAACTGTTCTTGCCCTTTCCCTGATTTTTTTTTCTTCAGGTATTTACCTATTGCTTTTTGACAATTACTTGAATCTGCTTCAGCCACTCTTTCAGGCAGATTCCAGATCATAAGAACTCACTATATTTAAAACAGAGCTCTTAATTTTTCACTAGAAATTTGGCCAATGATCTTAATTT
Source organism: Stegostoma tigrinum (assembly GCF_030684315.1). NCBI lineage: Eukaryota > Metazoa > Chordata > Chondrichthyes > Orectolobiformes > Stegostomatidae > Stegostoma > Stegostoma tigrinum. The sequence goes on along the minus strand of NC_081364.1, from coordinate 65,402,493 downwards.
ATGTTCTGATTATTCACCCTTTTGTCAGTCGGAACTATTGCTCAGTCTACCTCCTTGTTATCTGTGCTCACTCTGTCATTCCCATCATTGTGTTTATTAGAACTTTAGTCAACATCTTAAGTGGAATTTCTGCTTTGTTTATTCACTTGCACAGTGCCAACAATCATCTATTGGTTACAAGACTAGGTCAAATATCCAATTCATAATCTGAAGCTTATTTTTTGAACCCAGAGCAGATTAATGAGTGAAAATCTCTGCTCATTAATCACCTCCTGAGTGAAATGGCTTTAGGGAATTTCAGCCCATTTCCAGCCCGGCGCGGAATGAATGTGTCCTCTCGGTGTAGGGAAGGAGGCATGCTGTTGGGTCAGGTCTGGGCACCTGATGGGATAATGTAGCGGGATCTTTACTCTGTTCCAACCTCTGACAAAGTGTTATTGCTGCCAGCATTATGCTAAAGCTCCCCTAGAAGTCACTATATTCAGTTGCTCCCTCCATGTGAAGCACACAGAGCTTAAACATCTGCAGAATATTTGCAGTTTGATTCTCCCAAGGACGCAATCATTTCTCCGGCCTCAGAGATTCTGGCCAACAAGAAATCTGGAATTAATAGTGAACCAAAGTACCCAGACCCACAGCATCAGATTATGGAGACACTTTCAGATGAGAGGGTGAGAATGAGAATATTATCCTCTGATGGAGCTATACTGGACCAGCCTGAAATAGCAAGTCCTCACATCAGTCGTGAAAAATGAACCAGCATCTCAGTTTTGTGTTTTTGCCTTTTAGTTATGCTGAGTTCAGGGGATATGAAGCCTGGATGGGAACCATGTTCAAAGATCCCAGGGCTGATGATCCAGACAAGCAAGCAATCCCCATCCGAAGGGCTGTGTGTGGACCAAAACGCTCCAACCTGATCATGTTGGAGTTAGAGAGGTACCTGTACCAATAAAATCATCTGTTCTGTTTGATAGTCACCTTCTTAACTTTAATGTTTTAAAATTATACCCATTCTTGGGTTGTGGGTGTCACTGACAAGACTGACTGACATTGATTGACCGTGCATAGTTTGCCCTGAGAATATGGTGGTAGTGGGCCATCTGGTGAAGCTTGCAGTGATTAAATGGTTTGTTGGGCTACATCAATGGACAGTAAAGAGACAGCTACAAATGTGAGACTGGAATCAAACTGAGGCCAGAGGAAAACAGACTTTCTTCCCAAAAGGACATTAGTGAACTCGCTAGGGTTTTAACAACAATCAGACACCTTGGTTGTCATTTTTGCTGATATCAGCTCTTTATTCCAGACTTTTAAAACCAAATTGAAGTTCTCAAACTGCCGTGGGATTTGAACTTACTTTTTTCTGAATGTTTGGGGTACTGTATTACTTTTTCGGTAACTGCCATAAATCTGTTGTAATATTGGGTTCTTACTTTGAGGCTATCAGTATGAAACATAGATATAGGTGTAAAGGTTTGGTGGGTAAAGCACAGCAGAGCAGAAGTACTAGCAATCACAGAAAATGCTGGTGAAACTTAGCTGGCCTTTTTTAAAATATTAATCATGGGATATCACTGACTAGATTAGCATGTATTGCCCATCCCTAATTGCCCACATGGAATCTAAGAGTCAACCACATTGCCACTGGGTCTGAAGTCATATGTAGGCTGAACCAAGTAAACATGGTAGATTTCCTTCACTTAAAGGACTTTAGTAACCAGGTGGGTTTTTATGACAATTAGCAGTGGCCACATGGTTTTCATTAGACTAACTTTTTTATTCCAGACTTCTATTGAATTCAAATTTCACCATCTGCTGTGGTAGGATTTCCACCTTTGTTCCCAGAACATTAAGCTGGCATTTGAGATGACTAGCTCAGTAACATTGCCACTCTGCCATTGCATCCCTAGGCCTGGTAGCATTTATGGAGAGAGAAACAGAGTTAGCAGTTTGAGTCTGACTCTTCTACTGAACTGAAGAGTGGAATTAATGTTTCAGGCAGCACACACTATAGGCCTGACTTCTAATGTCATCATCTGATGTCCAGTGAATAATGGTCATGGTGAATCAAAACTTCCTAAGATCAGGGATCCTCTGAAAATCAGGAACATTGACTGAGCAGCTTTGATATGGGAGCCGAAATGCAGAGAACTGGGATGGTTAAACCTGCAATGAAACAAAAAGAACCTAATAAGTCAATTAGTCAAGTTTGGTTTAGATCAATTAGGTTTTGCACTGAGTAAATCAACCCATTCTCTGTGCAGAGGATGTCCCAGAAACATTAAGAGACATCAATGGTATTGATAGACGATAGGCTGAAAATGTCTGTCAACTCAAGGGATAAAAGGTATCTGGCTCTGTCTCACTAAGCTGGGGACAGAGTGTAGCAGGGCTAGGGTGACAATGGTAGAGGATTGATTGGATTTGATAAACTGAGAATCAGGTTATTAGGAGTTAATTTGAGAACTTGGAGAGATATAAGCTGCTTTGGGGTATTCCTATACCAGGATGACTGGAGTCCTGGAGCACTCGTGAGGGTATCTGGGAGTTTCCAAGTGGCCTGCCTTTGGGGGCACTACTGACATGTATACTGAGAGTCTTAGGCGAGGATCTAGGAATTAGAAAGTGAAAATCTGGCATCTAGAAGGACAATGAAGTAGATCTTGGAATCTGTTGGAAGCAAAAAGAGTGCATTTATTATTATTTTTAATCAACCTGTTTAGGCATGTTGTGACATACCTTTGGAGCAGGTGGAGACAGTAAAGACTGCAGCTGCTGGAAGCTAGAGTCAACAAATGTGGAGATGGAAATTGCAGCATGTTGGACAGCATCTGAGGAGCAGGGAAGTCATGTTAGTCCTGGCGAAGGGTTTCGGCCTTGAATGCTCTCTGACCTGCTATACCTTTCCAGCTCCACATTTGTTGAATCTGAAGCATGTGGGACTGGTATCCAGGCCCTCTGGCTCAGGGATAGGGACAATACCACTGTGCCAAAAGAGCCCCAAATGTATATTAATATACTGTTTTTTTTGCATCTTTACAATGTGCTAAGCCACTTTATAGGCAATCAAGGAATTTTCTGAAGAGTTGAAATTGTTGTAGGCAGTGTGGCAGTCAGTTTGCACACAGCAGGTTCCCAAAATCAGCAGTGTGATGATGACTTGCATCTTTGATATTGATAGAGGGATAAATATTGGCCAGGGCATCAGGGAAACTGTCTCTGCTCTTCCTTGACTAGTCACATGGGATCTTTTACTTCCTTCTGATTGGAGAGCCAGAACCTTGATTTAACATCCCTTCTATTTGCATTTGTGCAGAACTGCCTTAGTACTGACTGGACATCAGCCTAGATGATGTGTTCAATCTTCTGAGTCAACATCAGATGCCCCATACTGACCTCTGATTTTTTTTCTTACTTGTACAGACCTGCCACTTTGAACAGTCGTGTTGCTGTGATCTGTCTACCCCCTCAGGGTTATATCGTTCCTGAAGGGACTAATTGTGAGATAGCAGGTTGGGGAGAGACTCAAGGTAAGGACATTCACCAGGAATTTGGTAACAGCTCAAATAACATTCACATGGACCTCACCTCACGCAGAGTTATCATTGTGGCTTGAACCAGTCATTCAGTAAGATGAAAACAAGTTGCCTTGGTCATAGTCCTGCTTTGGGAAGTGACAGTTTCATTGCTGGTGATGATGCTCACAAACTGAAATTCCAACTAACACTTTCACACTTTTGGTGTACAAATAGCAGGGAACAAAGGTGAATGAAGTTAGATTAATTACAGTTGGCAAAATGCTACACCCAAAGTCCTGATACTAATATTTGGATTTGGGAAATTTGGTTGTCAGAGTTAAAAGGTTACACCATATTAGGCATCTGTGCTCTGAGCAAAGCTGGTGTTCCCCATAGTGCAGTATTTCCAGGTGTGAATCTCTAGTTTTGGAATGGCTTGTACTTGCAACTTATTTGGACAAAACAAGAAATAAGAGAAAATCACCTGATGCAGTGTGTGCAACAAAGGTGAATACTGGAGTTGACTGGTTTGTCCAGGAACTTATGAGAAGAGACATTGTCTTGTGTGTCAGGCCAGGAAGAGTAAACGATTGAGATCTTTACTGGCCTCTTGCTGGGTATTACCATCGCATTATTCTGTCGGAGCCTATTGGACCCAGGTCCTGTGTTGGTTCTTTGTCCATTTCTTTGTCCATCCTAATTTCTTCCTCTTGATGTGTAGGTACAGGCCGTGATGATGTTTTGAATATCTTGGCGATGCCGGTGATAAGTAACAAAGTATGCAATCGGTACTACAGAGGCCGCCTAGCTGAGACAGAGATCTGTGCTGGGACAGTTGTACGGGGATCTGGAGCTTGTGAGGTAAGAAACAAGAACACAAGCAAATGGCTTTTACCAGTAACAGCGGATGGAGAATTCTAGCCAGCAGAGCAGCTGGAACAGAAATCGACGCACAGGCCAAAGTCCTGATATCGATTTGGGACTTTTGGTCAGCAGAGTTAAAAGGTTTCACCAGATTAGGCACCTTTGTCTTTTTACACAAGGCTCCACAATGCCTGAAATGGTGATGTAGGGGGAGCATCATTCTGCGTTCCAATTACCCTTCACCTGAACAAGGACTGCAGTTGGAGCTTTGAATAGAGACACTGTAATCCCACACTAAACTAACTGAGTCTGGAAGCTAATGCTTCCTCACGCTGCTTGCCCCAGGTTGTCTATCCCAGGACACCTCTCTGAAATAAATGATGCACCAGCAGGACGTTTAGAAAAACATATATAATCAGGCAGAGACCACACAATTTCATGAAAGGGAAGCCATGATTCACTGATCTATTAAAGTCATTTGAAGGTGCAACATGTAGAGCTGATAAGCAGGAACCAGTAGATGTAGACCTGAATTTTGCAACAAAGGAGAGATTCTCCAGCTCAGATAAAATGGTGCCCGAGCCCTGATTCTGGGAGTCTCACCCCAAATCTCAAACCTATCATTTTAACCAGCAGATGTTTTCTAATCAACCTGGTTTCAGACATTATGATACCTCTGGAGCAGATGGGACTTGAACTCCTGGTTCAGAGGTAGGGTTGGTGTTATTTCAAGTTGGACAACAACAGCAGCTGTTATTTACACTTGTGTTCCCAGGAAACTTAAAAGCAGTTTCTTGTATCTTTCAGCGGGATTATGGTGGGCCCCTTGCTTGCTTTACCCACAGCTGCTGGGTGCTCGAGGGAATCATCATTCCAGATCGTGGATGTGGCCGACCGAATCACCCTGGCATCTTTGTCCGAGTTGCAATGTATGTAGACTGGATTAAGAAAGTCATGGAACTCTAGGTGCCAGGCTTTCAGTGGGAGATTCAGCATCTGCGATATGAATATTTCCAAACACCCAGCCCTGGTATTGTTATAACATCATTTTTCCATGGCTTTCAGAGTAATCATCTTTAAACAATTAGCAGTGTAAAACTAACAGCGGTTTACGCATTACATATGAGAGGATTTGTTATTTAATGAAACCCATGGGTCAATGAAATCATTTTTGGGAGGTTTACTAATCAATGGTGTGATTGATCAATCATTTTTGGGAGGCTTCACTGCAGTCATGAATCATTTAAGTTATGTATGGGATACAAATTAATTAAATTGCAGATTTTCACTCATCACGTTTTTGTGAGTTTGGTATTAATTTAAAACCTGATATCTGGAACATCTCTTCTGACACAGTATTTAACTGTTCTACCTTGAAGAGCTCTTTTGGCACTTCTTCCATCATTAAAAATTGCTGACATTTAACTCCATTTAACCTGCCTGTCTCATCATGTATATACTCATGATACAAACAATGCTTTGTATACATAAATGTCATTGTCATTGTGTTGTACTTTTTTTCATGTGGCATTTTCTAAAGTGTTTCAGATCATCTCGATAAATCTAATTTTCAAACCAGTCTCATTGACATTGGGCAATGACATAATGAATTAGGTAGAGTTTTTATTTGTATAGATGTGAAAACAAATGAACACTTACCTCTAAAATAAATTTTGAATGATGTTTCATTTCTTGGTTACTTGAATTTTTAAAATTCTTTCTTAGGATGTATATGTCACTGGTAAGTCCAGCTTTTGTTAACTACCCCAGACTTTTCTGAGTGGTTTGTTAGGCCATTTCAAGCGTTAAACACATTGATCGATGTGTGCAGTTACATGTAAACCAAACCAGGCAAGAATGACAGATTTCCCTCCCTTGAAAACATTAGTGAAAAAGATAAGTTTTTACAACAATGAATGATGGTTACATGATGACTATCCTTGAGACTAGCTTTTAATTCCAGGTATAATAATTGAGTTTAACCTCCTCCAGCTGCCATAGTGGGATTTTAACTTGTATTCCCAGCTTGGGTCTCTATCCAGTGTCAGTAGTCAGTGATAATGCCACTATGCTCCCCTGAAAAGTCCTTGACTAACACACTTTGTGCAATAATACTAATGATGACAGTGAGTGCACTTTGGATTCCTCCTTGCACTGTAAAAACATAATCCAACGATGGTGCTGCTAAATTGTGCTAGATCAAATGTTATAGTCAGAGAGTTGGGAAATAGTGGGAAGTTTAGTCCAGCAGAATGGTGGTAGCTGTACTGGGATATACCCCAGAGATAATGGGAACTGCAGATGCTGGAGAATTCCAAGACAATAAAATGTGAGGCTGGATGAACACAGCAGGCCAAGCAGCATCTCAGGAGCACAAAAGCTGACGTTTCGGGCCTAGACCCTTCATCAGAGAGGGGGATGGGGAGAGGGAACTGGAATAAATAGGGAGAGAGGGGGAGGCGGACCGAAGATGGAGAGTAAAGAAGATAGGTGGAGAGAGTGTAGGTGGGGAGGTAGGGAGGGGATAGGTCAGTCCAGGGAAGACGGACAGGTCAAGGAGGTGGGATGAGGTTAGTAGGTAGCTGGGGGTGCGGCTTGGGGTGGGAGGAAGGGATGGGTGAGAGGAAGAACCGGTTAGGGAGGCAGAGACAGGTTGGACTGGTTTTGGGATGCAGTGGGTGGGGGGGAAGAGCTGGGCTGGTTGTGTGGTGCAGTGGGGGTAGGGGACGAACTGGGCTGGTTTAGGGATGCAGTAGGGGAAGGGGAGATTTTGAAACTGGTGAAGTCCACATTGATACCGCCTGGGAACCGTGCAGCCTAATGGTATCAATGTGGACTTCACCAGTTTCAAAATCTCCCCTTCTCCTACTGCATCCCTAAACCAGCCCAGTTCGTCCCCTCCCCCCACTGCACCACACAACCAGCCCAGCTCTTCCCCCCCACCCACTGCATCCCAAAACCAGTCCAACCTGTCTCTGCCTCCCTAACCAGTTCTTCCTCTCACCCATCCCTTCCTCCCACCCCAAGCCGCACCCCCAGCTACCTACTAACCTCATCCTACCTCCTTGACCTGTCCGTCTTCCCTGGACTGACCTATCCCCTCCCTACCTCCCCACCTACACTCTCTCCACCTATCTTCTTTACTCTCCATCTTCGGTCCGCCTCCCCCTCTCTCCCTATTTATTCCAGTTCCCTCTCCCCATCCCCCTCTCTGATGAAGGGTCTAGGCCCGAAACGTCAGCTTTTGTGCTCCTGAGATGCTGCTTGGCCTGCTGTGTTCATCCAGCCTCACATTTTATTATCTTGGGATGTACCCCAGTTCTGTAAACCCAGCAGTGAGGAGAGAGGAATAGGATAAGAGAGGAGGAATGGAGGAAGAGAGGATTAGGGAAACATTATCAAAATTATTCTAAAATCATCATGTACAAATCCCTGCATGGCCTCGTGCTGTTTGTCCCAGGATGTACATCCTAGGACATCCCTCTGAAATAAATGAAGTACTCGCAGCACATTTAGAAAAATATTGTATAATCAGGCAGAGACAATACAGTTTCATGAAAGGGAAGGTGTGATTCACTGATCTATTAAAGTCATTTGAAGGTGGAACATGTAGAGCTGATAAACAGGAATCAGTAGATGTAGACCTGCATTTTGCAATAAAGGAGAGATTCTCCAGCTTAGATAAAATGGTGCCTGAGCCCAGATTCTTGTGGTCTCACCCCAGATCTTGAAACTACCATTTTAAGCAGCAGAAGGTGTTGAAGGTGCTCTGTGTAGTTTGCACATCCTTGACTTCACAGAGGCTTTTGCACAATATGACATTGCTGTTACCTTCAAAGAGAAACTAATTTTTTAAGGGGATGTCCAAAATAGAACTTGAGCTTTATACTTTTTAAGAGAAGATCTAAAATTATTGGAGTTCTTTGGAAAGTGAAAGGTATCCTATGGGATAGGTCCAGGAATACCTTTGGAAAAGCACATATATACTTTGGGAGAGGTCAAGTATACTTTGGGTTAGGACAACTGCCCTTTGGGATCATGTAGACATGAATGTGTGCCAGAAGTAAAGAAACCTGTTGGAACTGTAAAACATTTCAAACCCCTTGGAACTGTCAATAACTTTGCAACTGTAAAGTTTATTAATTTTTTGACCATTTTAAAATGTTTCCCAGTTTAAAAAAATTGGAGGTTTCTGTTTCATTTGATGACATAATCTTATCTGTAGTATTTGTGCTGCATGATTAATTTCACAACCTTTCATTATCACAGTGGGTGCTTGTTGGTTCACAGTTGATTGACAGCTCCAAATGGTTGTAAAGTCTTGGTTGTGGGGCAATGAACAGAAATGTTGATTGTATAAGGGATTTAGCATTGAGGAATTTGAGTGTATTGAATGAGGTTTAAACAATGTGAGGTTTGTTTTCAAACATAGTTAAGTTATAAGTGGATATTTAGAAATTTTATTTTATTTCATCCTGATGCCTGCCAATGGTGACTACTTGGTGAGTTGATATATAGAGTTTAAGACCAAAATGGTGGTGGCTGTGTGGCATGACTGGCACTGGGTTGGCATAGAAGCAATAAATAGCCAGGGGACTGAGAGGCAAACATCCAGGTGGATAGTATGAGGGGCCACTGGCAGTGAGTGGGGACTTCAGTGGGCATAAACTGGGCATATGTGCATATTAGGACTAGTGGGCTTTTTATTGATATTATTCTTCTGTTTAAAAGTGATAGTGAACCAAGTTAGCCATGTTAGGTGTTCTGAGGAAGGGTCACCAGACCTGAAACATTGACTTTTTCTTCACAGATGCGCCAGATCTGCTGAGCTTTTCCAGTGACTTCTGTTTTTCTGATCCCGATTTACAGCATCTGCAGTTCTTTCAGTTTTTATCAGGCATTTTACTCTGCCCGCCTCCGTACCAGTCAGCCCCTGAGACTGCCTACAGTTTGTTTCCTGGGATAGTGAGGTGATTCCCCAGAATGAAAATCTCTCCATCTGGCAACTTTCTCCTGACCTGTGTTTGTGTTGCCAAGGATATTTTTAACTCTACATTCCAGGCTTGGGAGCAGAAATTCTGGCCATAGTGTATTTGGATTTCCAAAAGGCATTCAATGAGATACTTCATTAAAGGTCACTGCACAATATAAGGTCTTCTAGTATTGGGGATGATACATTGGGTAGAGGATTTGCTAATTAACAGGAATCAGAGAATGACGGTAAATGGATTGTTTGATTGATAGATTGGGAAACTGATACAGATGGAATACCTTAATGGGTCAGTGCAGGTGCCTCAATTACATACAATCTATATAGATTACTTTGATGAAGGGACCAGCTGTATTGTCAAATTTGCTGATGATACAAAGATCAGTATGATAAGAAGTTGTGAAGAGCATACAAAGAAGGCTGAATTTTGTTCAGGTGGCACTGGCTTCCCTCAATGATGAATTGGAAAGTAAGGGGTGACATAATTCCATTACTTGGAGGAGGCTGAACCAGATTCCGTGGCAGCCCGGAGGTTCATGAGTTGACAAAAGGTACCTGTCTCTCTAAAGTATGAGACCCCACCTTCAAGAGTTTCCAGAGCTAAAGCTAGCTCATCAATCCCACCAGTGCCACTGGGAGGAGTGGCCGTATCTGGGTCTGCACCTATCCTCAGGGATTCAGTTTAGGAGGGAGGGTGGAGGGTGTTGCTTTCATTGGGACGGTAATCAGTCCTTGCAACCAGGGTGGTCCTCCATACACCACGAGGTGACCCCTATTTGTGTCTACAGCTAAGTTGCCGGGACTTACTAGGCCTGTATGTCTCTCCATACATTGAAGGGCTTACTCACTGCTGGTAAAATGTCAGTGTTGGCTGTTCATTTAATTGGCCACTCAAGGCCCTCAATTTGGGGTCAGATAGTCATCCTCCATCATCCTGCCACTGACGGAACTCTACTGGATCAGTACAGCATTGGCAACTTGCCCCCTCCATTGCTTTGTATGGCCCATATGACTCTTGCCCATTACTGAGGGCCTCATTAAATTCTACTGACAGTCTGTAAAGGGATATCGAGAAGATAAGTCAGTGGGCAAAATATTTTGCAGATTACGAATTAAATGAGGAAATGTGAGGTTGTCCTCTTTAGCAGGAAGGTTAGTAAAAGAATATCATTTAGATGGAGACAGATTGTGGACTGTTGTGGTCCAGAGGGATCTGGTAGTCCTTGTGCATGAATCACAAAATCTCGGCAGGCAGGAAGAGAAGGTAATTAAGAAGGTAAATGGAATGTTGAACTTCATTGCAAAGGTAATGAAATATAAAAGTAGGAGACAAAAACAGAAGTTACTGGAAAAACTCACCAGATCTGGCAGAATCTGTGGAGAGAAATCAGGGTTAACATTTCGGGTCCGGTGATCCTTCATCAGAACTGCAGTTCTTGCAGTTTTTGTAAAATTAGACTTGCTGCAACTGCACATGGCATTGGTGACGCCATATCTAGATACTATGTATAGCACAGTGTCCTTACATAAGGTGGGATATACTCATCTTGGAAAGAGTTCAGTATTTGACCTGGTTGAATTCTAGGATGAAGGAAATATTTTAGGAGAAAATGTTGAGCAAGTTGGGCCAATACTCATTGGAGTTTAGAAGACCTTATTGAAACATACACAATTCTGAGGGGTTTTGATGTGGGTAGATGCTGAGATGAAGTTACCCTAGGCAGAAGAATTAGGTGTAGCAAGCACAATTTCAAAGTAAGGGGTCTCCCAATGAAAACAGAAATGAGGAGGAATTTCTTCCCTCAGAAGGTTATGTTGGAATTCTGTCTCCCAGAGAGGAGTAGAGGCTGGGTCAGTGAATATATTCAAGACTGAGTTGGACAGAGTTGTGACCTCCAAGAGAGTTGGGTTATTGTGCAGTGTTGGGGGACAGGCCGTAGAGTGGAATTTGGACAACGTTCAGATTGATTATGACCTTACTGACTAGTGGAGCAGGCATGAGGGCTGAATGGCCTACTCCCGCTCTTTTCAATTTGACTTGCAGCGCAGTCTTCCTCCACTGTGGACTGAAGAACCTAACACTGTATGAGAGCCTGATGTCTACCTAAATCTCAAAACCCACTGACAAAGGTCGCAGTAACCCTCAGTTGTTAGTTTTCTCCCTTAACCTCCAAATCTCTTCTCCTCAGTTTGTTTTTATACTCTGAAGCTTCTCGGACTATTTTCCATGCTACAGATATTATATAGATGTCAGCAGTGTGAACTGCATGATCAGAAGAGGCTATTGATTTGCTTTGATTAAGGGGCGTACACAGTAGGTCAGCATCTGAGCACATTGCCTTAACCACAGCATAACATTAGCTTGGATATCAGTAGGCTGATGCAGTGGCGATACTTTATGTTCGCAATGTTAGCATGAAGTTGAAAAACCCCACCCCCATCAAAAATCACCCCATTTCAACCCTATCTCTTGTCCTTAACATTCTCTGTTGTTTTCTGCAATTTCATTAAATCTTTGATTTCATTTGTCTTTTTCAACTATTTATTTGCAAATTGCTTGCTATGTTTGACTCCATTACAACAGTGACAGCAGTTCAACAAGAAGGCAAGTGAACTTAAAATTAAAAAGAAATTTATGAAATAAACTAAACAATTTGAAGACAATAAAGCTCTTGGTCCAGGTTGGTTGCACCCACAGAATTTATAAGACTCCAGATAAGAGAGAACATTTTTGCTCATATTTGAAAACTGCATGGGGCTGAGATAGGCTCCTGCTGCAACTGAGATGTTTTGAATGAGGGAATGGGTGAAGATTAACTGGAAGAAATTTAGGATGCATTTATTATAGTGTTGAGAGATTTTCGGATGTATCATAGAATCCCTTCAGTGTGGAAGCAGGCCAATCAGCCCATCGAATCCCACTGATCCTCAAAAGAGCATCCCACCCAATTATCCTATCCCTTCTGAGCATTAATTATGCTGGGATAGTAATCCCTTCACCATTGATGTTCCACAAAATTGCAACAATGCAGCGCGAAAATTTTGCTTTGTTGCTCAATGCTTGTTAATCATTGATTTGATAATAATTACCATATGTTCTGCTGGACCATTAGAGCATGGGTAGTTGGGCAAAATTGTGATATGGGTCACTTCCCACTTACTACCCGTCTTGAAATGGCTTGCCAATGTACTAAAATACTTTGTAGGACACTATCTGATCTGAACATTGAATGATCTGAAAATAGTGCTCTTCTTATCAGCAATAGTCATGTCATTATTAGTAAGTTATCGAACAGTGGGAAATTCAGAGAAATAATTTGTCACAAGAATGTAATCTTTCCCTTGTGATGTAGATAGGTTGGTTGCTACTTTCATCCACAGACTGGATGGAGCATTTTGTAGATGCAGAGGCCCTTTCTGCTCAGGTTGAAATGTTTGACATACCTCACTTGCATTTCCGAGTAGTCAAATATATGAATTTATCCCCGGCCAGTGCACAGACTCACGCGTTAACCATCTTACACATTCAATACCCGTATTTCCCTGGCGTAACATGAACATGACATCTTGGCGTAATGTTTTGGTATTTGATTTGTTTGCCCTCAAATGACTTGTCATGACTTGCCAGGTTTGTCCTTGTATGGTCATAATGAACAAATCTTCTCAAATACTACTTTAATACTGAATCATGATTTTCCAACTTTGTAGTTGCTCATCTTTGTCAGTTGCCAGTTTCAACTATTACTTTTGGCTCTGGCCAAATTGTAACAGATCAACATCAAGAACATAGAGTCATAGAGATCCACAGCTTAGAGAAAATCCCTTCGGCTCATAAAACCTGCACCAATCATTCAAATCCCATTTTCTGGTACTGGGCACATACATTGTATGCATTGACGTCAAAAGTGCACATCTAAATGCTTCTTAAATGTTGTGAGGGTTCCTGCCTCTACTATCCTTACAGGCAGTGAGTTCCCACTACCCTTTGGGTGAAAAAATTCCTCATTTCTCCTCTAATCCTTCTGCCCCTTACCTTAAGTCTATGTTCCCTGGTCATTGATTCTTCCATCAAGAGGAAAAGTCTCTTCCTGTCTACTTATCTCTGTCCCTCATAATTTTATACATCTCAATCATAATCCCCCTCAATCTCCTCTGCTGTAAGGAAAACGACCCCAGTCTGTCCAAACTTTCTTCATACCTGAAACTCTCCAGCCCACACCATATCCTGGTAAATTCACTGAATCCCACTGGACGTCCCTGTTCTTCTTCGTGTTCAACATGTAGATGTAAAAGAAGAATATCTTGGTTTTTGTGTGGGTTGGGTAATCTACTCAGGGTGTCAGTTGTAATCATCCTGGGACCTGGTTTATATGTCACTTCAAAGTCATATCCTTTTAGATCATTGACTGTTTCAGTTGCATCAGATGTAATCTGTTCACCACAATGGATATGTTTCGAATCTCAGAAATTGTGTTGCCGACAGGCAGATAGTCCTGCTATTGTTGGACCATTGTTACCAAGTACAATTTTTAGGAAGCCAAGATGAACTTGTACACTGGTACTGTAGTGTGATGCCCCCAGTGCAGGGAATTGGAGATCCATTATAATCTGTGTCATAGTCTCTCGTAGATGCACCATAGACCACCACTTGTTGAGGTGCATTTTTGTCAGGATTCATTGTGGTAATATGCTGGCTGTTGTTCCGGTGTTGATCTTAGCTTTCCTTGTGTGTTGCCTGCTTTTCAGGGTATATGATGTCAATAGTTATGAAAGTTTTTTGATTGCCTAGCATGGTTGATGTGATGTGTGAGGTTTACAATATGGAAAACTTGGTCTTCATCTGAAATTTCCCTTTTACTTGGTTGGCTCTGAAAGATTAACGTGTTTGCATTTATGCAATTTCTTAATACTTGTCTTGTTCCTAATGTTGAGGCGCTATAACATCTAGTTGGTCTGCTTTATTTGTGCAGTTGGGTCGAGCCTGGTCTTTGACACCAGGTTTCCTGCTTAAGCATGCCCAATATCTCTTGATGGTAGACGCTGTATAGATATCAAGAAAAGCTGCACAGCTTTTGGGTAGATATGACAAATTGCATTTGTTCCAGATTTTATTGTTTTGGTGTACTCTGCTAACTGTAGCAATAGTGTTAGCTGTGCTTAAAGCTTGTAATTGTTGTTGGTCACCACAATGAATTCATACTTGCATCCATCCTAAGGTCAATGTTATGTCCCATTACCTTGCTAAAAGATCCTTCCCAAAGACTTTAGTAGAGGTGATGACCAACTCAATAGGTTTCTTTGACAATTCATTTTTGGAAAAATCATATTCATGCACATTGCTCTATATCTTCTGAAAAGCTTATCACTAAATTCTTGGGGGTCCTGACTATATGCCATGAGTTAAAGTCTGTTGATCTTGAAGTTAATTCTTACCTTGAACAGGTCTTTGAGAATCTTTCAAATCTTTTCTGGATCTTTCTGATCATTCATGAATAAACTGGATATATTAATTCTGCAAAGTCCCTCCTTGCCAGTTGGCAACCAAAACCTTTAGAGATCTTTTCTTGGGATAGCTTGATCTGCAAATAAGAACTGCATATGTTGTTTGAACAGTTGTAATTCAGTGAGGGGCTCACTGGATACTCAACGAGGTTTCTGCTTTCCATGATTCTATCTTAAAAACATTGGACTATGCCTCCTTCAGCTAGATGCCGCTAACTTTGTGTCTGTCTAAATTTAAAATTGTTCCTCCTTTAATGACAAAGACTATGCAGTTGATGTTATGAGACAAACTGATATGAATGAGCCAGAAACAGAGCATTTTTACCTTCCAGCTTTCAGTCTTGCATTGCATTGGTTTTGTCTCCCAGCTCAGAAGTATACTTTAACATTTTAAGTTTTAAATAATGCAATCTTAGAAATTTTTTTCATGTTTAAAGAACTTACATTCTAATCAAAAAGCTAATGGCTGTTTTCTTGGTGGTTAAAGTCCTATCTAGAGATCTGTTTTCATCGAATATGAAGCTGGTAAAGGTAAAGAACTCCTGCTTACAGCTAAGGATTTGCAGTGGCATTTGGGTACAGAGCAAGAAACGCATTTCATTAGAATCAAACAACTAATGAAGGCAGTGCCTTTGCTGAGATTCTAGGATGTCAACAGAAATTCAGGTCACAGAATAATGTCAGACAAATGGACTTGATGCAACCCTTATGCAGCAAGGTCAATCAGTTGTATTTGCAACGAGGGCATTAACACAAACTGTGTTGTGAATGCTGTACACAGATTGAGGAAGAGTGCCCGGCTATTGTATTTGCTTGCAAGAATTTGAATCCCATTTAGGAGAGATAAAATGACAGAAAGGTCTGACCATAAATCACTTCAAAGCATTTTTCTCAAACTGCTTCCCTAAGCTCCAAAGCAACCGCAAAGAACATCATTCTGTTTTTCAGAGGTGTAATTTGGAAGCGATGTACAAAACAGATGTACATTGCCAACATGCTGTCGAGTGCAGCACTCCCAATGAAGACATCAGAAGATTCTAAGACAGATTGTGAAATATTCAAGATTCAACGAGAAACAACAGCTTAGCTTTCTCTGTAAGTCCACAACCTGGCACTACCATTGAATCTGAAAGGCAAATCAATCAAATCAATCAAACTATGCAACAAGATAGAACTCTCCAAGTGTTACAGGATGTAGTGATGAAATGGTGACATAAAACCACCAGGACATATCTGTTGCCTAAAGAGAGTATTGACCATCCAGAAATGAATTGATAGCCCAAGATGGTATGTTGTATGAATGAAATAGAGTCATTATCCTGAAGACAGATGTTGAAGTGAATCCATGTAAACCACCAATAAATGAGTCTAGTCTAAGGAAGGCAAGAGACGTAGCTGTACTGGCTAAATATGAGCATTGAGATTAAGTCCCCATATCAGACAAATACCAAAATAATCAAGCTGAAAATAGCTGTAAGACACCAAGACAAGCCGTGGTGAAGGAGTAGAGGTTTGGAGTAGACCCCTTCACTCTTGCATGAACTGATTATCTATCGCCATCAATTGTCATTCTGACTACTGGGGGTTAACCAACAAACATCAATGGCTGTCAGTGAAGATCATAGAAAGCTTTAAAGCACATTTCAAACACTACAGCTTTCCAGACATTGTAACAAGCAGCAATGACTCTCAATTTGTGAATGCAGAATGTACTACTGTCAGGCTTGAGGATGACACAGAAACAGGTGGGAAGGCAATTGGTGAGGATAACAGAGAGTCAGCAGAGGGATATAGGCAGGCAAATCAAGCGAGCAAAACTTGCCAGATGGAATATAAGGTAGGAAAATGTGAGGTCATGCACTTTGCAGGAGGTGTTGATTATTATTTAAACAGGGAAAGACTGCAGAGAGCTCAGAAAAAAAGGGCTTTGGGAATCCTCATCTGTAATCTCAAAAAGCTAACACCCAAGTTCAACAAGTATTTGGGAAGATAGATGGCATGTTGGCCTTTATTTCAAAGGGAGTGAAGTATAAAAATAGGAAGGTTTTGCCAAAACTGTACAAGGTACTAGTTAGACAACAGCAGGAATACTGTGAACAGTTTTCGGTCCGTTATATAAGGAAAAATATACTGGCATAGCAGTCCAGAGAAGATTCACTGGATTGATGCTAGGTATGGAGGAATTGTCTTTGAGAAGAGGATGAGTGGACTAGGCATTTACTCTTTGAAGTTTAGGAGAAGACCTTATTGGAACACAAATGATTCTTAGGAGACTTGACAGGGTAGATGTGGGGAGGCTGTTTCTCCATGTGTAAGAGTCTAGGATCCGTGGACATAATCTCAGAATAAGGGGTTACATATTCAAGACAGAGAATCAAAGGAATTTCTTCTCTCAGAGGATTGAGAATCCGTGGAATTCTTCACTACAGGAGGCTCGGTCATTAAGTTTATTCAAGGCTGTGATAGACAGTAAGGGAATCAGGGGTTAAGGCGAAACAGGCAGGAAAATTGAGTTGATCATTATCAGATCAGATAGGATTTCATCGAATGGTGGAGTGGACTCAATGGGTTGAATGGCCAACATCTGCTCTTACATGTTATGGTCATACAATGTGATCTCAGCCATTTATTGATATCACATGGAGTGAATTGAAGTGGCTAAAAAGTGGGGATCTCAGGAGGAGGCTGAAAAGGATCATCCACGTGCAATTTCTAACAGAAGCTAATTGCAAACCACCTCAAGCTAAATTCCAGATCAACTGCGTCATTATTAGACATTGGTCATATTGCCCCTTAGTCTTATTCAGTACTGAATTGACCCTCACCATTCACCCTGAACGTGACAGGACTGCAGAGTTTGGATCTGAATCGCTAGCTGAAGGATTGCTGAGCTCTATCTACACCATATTGCTTGGGCTACTCAGCATTCGTGCATTCCTGTGTTATAGCTTCATCAGGTTGGTATCTCATTGTTAGAGAGTTTTATGCTACTTTGGGGATGATCTCTTACATTCTTTAATGAACATGGCTTAATGCTCTGGGTTGATGCTGATGGTAGAATGTGGAATGTGGCTAGCTAAAAGGTTACATCTTGTGGTTGAATGTGATCCTGATGCTGTTAAGAGCCAGCAAATCCTCATAAATGGCCAATTTAGAGTTCCTAAATTGTTCTAAACCTATCCCATTTAGCACATCGGTTAGTGCCACACAACAGGATGGAGAATATCTCCAATGTAAAGGGAAGCTATGTTCCCTTAAGGACTGTGAGGTGGTTACTTGTTCCGATATTTACATGGACAGATGCATCACTGTGAGTTACTGCTCAGTTGGTTCTTGTTCCTCTGAGTAAGTCCCATTACAGGATGTGAGCACGACAATCAAGATTGACCCTCAAGTGCACTACGGCAAGGAATCCTTGGGATAAAATGTTAAGCTGGCTACCCTCTCAGGTGGATGGAAATGGTCATCCATTGTATTAATTTAAAGATGAGCAGATTTTTTTTTGCCTGGTGTCCTGCTTGATACTTACTCCAACCAACATTGCTAAAACATACAATCTGGTCATTATCATATTGTGACTGTGCTTCAAAAGTACTTCATGGGCTGTGGAATATTGCACAGATGAAAGGCACCATATAAATGTAAGCATTTCTGTCTTAAATGATAGACTGGTGAGATCAAGGTCAAGTGGGTTAAAGAGATAACAAGGTGTAGAGCTGGATGAACACAGTAGGCCAAGCAGCATCAGAGGAGCAGGAAGGCTGACATTTCGTACCTAGACCCAGGCCCGAAACATCAGCTTTCCTGCTCCTCTGATGCTGCTTGGCCTGCTGTGTTTATCCAGCTCTACACCTTGTTATCTCAGATTCTCCAGCATCTGCAGCTCCTACTATCTTTCAAGTGGGTTACATTTGAGTTTTGATTCTCCCGCTGGGTTGTTAGCCCATTCTGACAGCACTGTCTTTAAGGACATGGCCAGCTGGTGATGCTAGTTACAGACTTTGAAGCGTTGGTGTTGGAATGTAAGGCTGAAGTTCAGGTTGGGGATAGAGTTGTAATCAGGAAGCAGTTACTTGATTTCAGACATGCTACGCGATTCAACTGGTGCCAGCTCAACTGTCTGTCAAACATGCACTTGATCAGTCTATGCCTGCACTGGTACTTTTAACAGTGTGCCCTCAGTAGTGAGATCTTCCGGAGATTTCTCTTCCTCTGTGGCAAAGGGTTCATGTTCTTTGAGAAAGCTTCTGGTCTATTAATTGGTCAACCTGCATCAGACAGACGTTTTGGTGAGATTTTAACCATGGTATGTACTGATAGGGAGCGATAAGCTGTCACAGGCCTTGAAAGTGTTTTGTGATCAGTGGCTGAGGAGATGTCACCATCAATAAAACAATAAAAAAAACCAAAGAACTACTGATGCTGGAAATTTGAAACAAAACTGGAAATTGCTGGAAAAATTCAATAGGAAAGGCAGCATCTGCAGACAAAAAGCAGAGTTAACATTTCAGGTCCAGTGACGCTTCTGTAGAACTGATTGTAGCTAGGAAAAGGCTAGTAGACATGCTGAAGATGGAGTATGAAGTGGGGGGTGGGGGGGGGGGGGGGGGAGAGGAGTAAATGATTTTATGGGTAGATGGAGTCCAGAGAAAGAGAGAAAACAGCAATTGGATAGTCAAAGGAAGTGGAGTAAAGGTCAGCCTGGGAGAGGCACATGCTTCTTTCTGTAAAGAATCCATCCCATTCTCCCTGTTTCTCCCTCTCCATCTGTTCTGATGATGCCAGCTTCTACAAAGGCTCTCCAAAATGCCCACTTTCTTCCTTAATCTAGGATTCCATACCACCAGAGTTGACAGAGCCCTCAGCTATGTCCAACCCATCTCCTGCACATTGGCCCACACCCCTTCTCATCCCTTTTGCATAACATCGATAAGGTCATCCTTGTCTTCACCTACCCTGCCAACAACCTCATCTGAAGGATCTTTAGCTGATAATTTCACCAATTCCAGCAGGATGCCACTATCAGACACATATTCCCCTCCCTTCCCTTGTCAGCCTTCAGCAGGGATCATTCCCTCCAGGACACATTAGTCCACTCCTCCTTCACTCCCAACAATTTCACACACCCACAGCACCTTCCCATGCAAGCACAGAAGGTGTAATGCCTGCCTGTTTACTTCCTCCCTCCTCAGGATCGAAGAACCTAGACACAGCTTCCAGGTGAAGCGATGATTTACAGGCACTTCACTCAATCTAGTCTACTGCATTCACTACTCACAATGTGGTGTCCTGTACATTTGGGAGATGAAATGCAGACTGGGTGATTGCTTTACAGGACACAAAAATGACCCTGAGCTTCTAGTTGCCTGCCACTACACCAGACCACCATATTGCCTAGCCAACATCTCTGCCTTGGGCTTGCTTCAATGCTTCAGCAAAGCTTGGCATAAGCTGGAAAAATAGCACTTCATTTTCAGCCTGGGAACACTACAGCCTTCAGAAGTCAATATCAGTTCCATAATGTTAGGGCTTGAGCACCCTTTCCACGGCCATACCCCAACCCCAACACACCAGACCTTCTCATCACGCGGGCTGTTCCAATCAACAACCCATTGTCAGCTACCAATGGTCCACATTAGCTGTTACTCATTCACCCAGAGATAATAGGAACTGCAGATGCTGAAGAATCCGAGATAACGAGGTGTAGAACTGGATGAACACAGCAGGCCAAGCAGCATCTTAGGAGCACTTTTCTGATGAAGGGTCTAGGCCCAAAACGTCAGCATTCGTGGTCCTAAGATGCTGCTTGACCTGCTGCGCTCATCCAGCTCCACACTATGTTATCTCGGATTCTCCGGCATCTGCAGTACCCATTATCTCTGTGATTGGAGCAAGCCCGCCCCAGGCCCCGTCTCATTTCTCTGTGATTGGAGCCGGTCCGCCGCAGGCCCCGCCTATTGTTCCTGTGATTGGAGCCTGCCCGCCGCAGGCCCCGCCTCGTGACCCATGATTACAGTAGATGCGCTGCAAGCACCGCCCCCACGCCTGTGACCGAGGCAGGTGACACCCTGGGCTCCGCCCCCAACTCTTGCCGCGCCCCGCAACCCTACGACTGGAACCGGTCTGGTCCAGACACCACACGTGGCTCAGGCCCCGCCCCCAACCCGATCCGCACTTATCCCAGGAAATACCCTTGGTCGCGCGCCCGTCCCATGGCCTCGGATTGGAGAACAGACCCACTCTTTGCCCCACCCCCTCCCAACAGGCCGCCCCTCTATTGGTGAGCCGTGCCGCTCTCTTCACGCCCCCCAGCCATGGTCCCGCCGTTCTCCTCTGCGACCCTCCCCTTCACCCCCCTCACCCCAAGCATGTCTCCTGTGATTGGAGAGGTACGCCCCGTTCCCCGCCCCATCCCCTGTGATTGGATCATGCCATGCCCTTACCCCGCCCCGTTTCCGACTCCACCCTTGTGATAGGAGTGAACCGCCCCTTGCCGCGCCCCCGTCCTCGCCCCTTCCCCTGTGATTGGAGCGGTGTCGCCACATACCCCGCCCCCTCTGCCCCAGGACTAGCTCCTGCCCCTGTGATTGGAGCCGGGTGGCCCCTGTACCCGCTCTCCCCCGGAGCCCCACCCGCTCCTCTGCAGACATGTCCGAGCTAAACTTGTTGGCCCTGAGCGCCGTGTTGCTGGCCGCCTTCTTGCTGATCAGCCTGCTAGGGCTGGCCTTATACTCGGGCCTCCTGTCTGAGGTGACAGTGCGCTCTGGCCCGCCGCCCGTTGGAGCCTTCACCGTGGCTTACAAGTACAAGCAGGGTCCGTACCGGGAAGCAGGCCGGCTCTTCACTGAGATTACCAGCATCGCGCCCAAGCTGAGCTCCATCGGCATCTACTATGACAACCCGCAGCAGGTAAGGCCATTGGGAAGGTTTTACCGGGTCCTGCCTGCTACCCGCTCCCCATCTCAGGGCCAGGGCCCAGGACTAGGCCTCGACCTGCCGCCACTGCTGGTCACCTGACGTTAAACCCTGGTGAGACCCCAGACTCCCATTGGTGCAGTGTGGCTGCGAGGTGAACACAACCTGTGTAGCTGTGGGGTGCCATCACTTACACCAGCACGGAGCAAGGAAACAATAAATGGAAATGAGTTTGTTGCAGCTTCGTTTTGTAGTACAGGAAGATGTGCCAGGCCAGTATGAGTCACTTACATGTTTCAGATCATGATGTTGGAATGCAGTTAGGGCATTAAGCCAATTGAGCATATGTCTCCTGTTTTCTCTGTGGATTGTGATGCCCTTCAAAATTTGATGGGCAGGGAGAAAGCAGAGTTCATATTTTGGGTCCAGCGTCCCTTCGGTAGAACATCTTTTAGCCACAGGTCTAGCTGCTAGACATGTGGAGTTTCTCCAGCAGTTTGTTTTTGTTCCTGATTCCCAGCATCTGCAGTTCTTTGGGATTGTGTTTTGCTATTGTTCCCTAGTCTGATTTCCAGGCTGTCAGCTATACAGGCTGACTCTAACTACTGTCTGGACAGTTAGCGGTCAGCAATGAACTTAGGCCTAGCCAGTCACACCACAGCCCATGAATGAATTTAAAAAAAACTCACTCAAACCTTTGTCTCTTGTGCTCCAAGAAGAATACCCTTGCCTATCCAATCTTTACTAATAGCTGCATTCTCTGGTCTTGGCATTGTTGTTGTATTGCTTTTCAGTGCTCTGTATAGTGCAGGTACATCCATCCTGTAATGAGGTGGTCAGAACTGCCGCATCAGTAGAATTGTGGCCTAACAATGATTTATTCAGTTTTAACGTAACCTCTTTGCTCTTAAAACCAGTACTGTGCCTAATCAAAGAAAGGATTCCGTATGGTTTCTTAATCACCTTTATTGACCTGCCCTGCTGCTGTCAAGGATTGCTGGATATGCACCCAGAGCTCCATCACAAGTACTCCCACAGTATTGTTATGCAGGGAGTGAGGCAGGGAATTTTGACTCAGTGACAGTGAAGGAATGACCATACGCTTCCAAGTCAGGATGGTGAGTGGTTTGGCGGGGAACTTGCAGGGGGTGGTATTCCTATGTAACTGCTGTCCTTATCCTTCTAGATGGAAGTGGTCATGGGTTTTGAAGGTGCTGCCTGAGGATCTTTGGTGAATTTCTGCAGTGCATCTTGTAGATGGTGCACACTGCTGCTATTGAGTGTCGGTGGTGGAGGGAATGGATGCTTGTAGAATAGTGCCAATTAACTGGGCTGCTTTGTCTTGGATGGTGTCAAGCGTCTGAGTGTTGTTGGGGCTGCACTCGTCCAGGAAAATAGGGAGTATTCCATCGTAATTCTGATTTATGGCTTATGGATGATGGACAGACTTTGGGGAGTTGGAGGATTGAGTTACTTCCATGCAGGATTTTCTATTTTCTGACCTTTTGTAGCCATAATATTGATACAGTTGGTCTAATATAGTTTCTGGTCAACGATAACCCCCCTCCAGGATCTTGTTAATGGGAGATTCAGTGATGGTAATGCCACTGAATGTCAAGAGGCTTTTCCAGGTTGAATTTTATGTGCCACTTTCTGCCCACCTTACCAGTTAATTCCTAATTTCTTGCAGTTTGCAGCTACTCTCTGTGGTATCAATCATGCCACCAATTTTTGAATTCTCTACAAACTTCTGTTGCCGAGTCAGTAACTTACTACCCAGGACTCATGCCTGTAGCTGCAAACTTCATGCTGTTCATATCATTGAATCCTGTCTCGTGATTACTGGTCTTTCTCCGGGATAGTTCAGCCACTGATGGTACTACGAACTTGGTTGTGGCTGTTCTTCGCAGAGAACTGTAGCCGTCATCTGATGTTTAAAACTAAATTTTGGTTTGTAAACAACTTGCCCCTAGGGGACTCCTGTACTAGCTGCTTGGTCCGATTCGGAAATCACCCATTCCTTCTTTGTCTGCAACATCCATAAACTGTGGGAGGGTGGGCCACCGCCAGAAACATGCAGCTCCCAAACCATACTCAGCACAGTGATGTTAGCTGTTACTCAAGCTCTGAACTGGGGGCTGGTTCACAATTCTTTCGGCATGTGAGGGCCATTTTCAAATTCCCATATGTTCTCGGGCCTGCAAACAACTGAGTACTGAGTTACTCTGCTATGCCTCTGATGAGACACCTAGCTGAACATACCAGAAATAAAATTTTGATTTATGTCTAACCAACCAGCCACCTTAATCCTTTAACTTTGAGTTTTCCAGTTGAAGATAGATTTTTCTAAATAAAAACCTCCTCAGTTTTTGTAGTGCCAATGTTGTATTTCTTCAGAATTGATTGAAACTTGCAGTGTTTACTACTTATTCATTTATGGGATATGGGTGTTCCTGACCATGTAGCATTTATTGTCCATCTCTAATTGCCCAGAGGGCAGTTCAGAATCAACCATGTTGCTGTGGGTCTAGAGTCACATTTAGGCCAGATCAGGTAAGGATGGCTGTTTCCATCCCTAAAGGACATTGGTGAACCAGATGGATTTTTCTGACAATCGGCAATGAACTCATGGTTATCGTTAGACTCTTAATTCTAGAATTTTTTTTTAAATTCAAATTCCTCCATCTGCCATGGTAGAATTCGAACCTGGATCCCTCTAGCGTTACCCAGGTCTCTGGATTAACAGTCCAGTGATAAAACTGCTTCACCATTGCCTCCCCTGTAATGCTAGTCATCTTTTTCCCATGATCCTCCGCACTGCCTTGGACAAACAAGGATACCCTCTTAAATGGAGGCTACAAATCTGAAATAGAAAGAGAAAGTACCAGAAATATTCAACAGGTCTGTGATATCTGCAGAGAGTGAAACAGGTTCAGGTATTGACTCTTGATCAGAATGCAATTCTGCACCTCTAACAGAAAACAGAATGCAGAATAGGCAGTCACCATTCAGTAATAGGGCACATAAATCCATAAAGTCTATGTGCTGCATCATATATTATTGCACTTCAGAATTACCGACAATTGCTGAATGAACTGTGTCTGCCAACATCCCAGTGATATCAATCTAAGTGTGACAATGTAGATGGAAAGCCATCTTGAATATTTCATTTTCATTTCCTTGCTTTCCTTCCAGGACTAACCATTATTTAATCAGTGTTTACCAATTTAATGGCTGTAGGTATGGTTGTTTGTTAGTTTTCTTTCTTTAATTTGTGTGTGTGTGTGTGTGTGTGTGTAGCATTATTGAGAGGGGCAAATATTTATGCTTTCATTTTTCAATCTGTGTTCATCAGCTTTGCATCTTTTGTTGAATAAGTCTATTAAATAATTTATTTTTGTTGTTGTGATGGATCTGTTATTTTTAAACCAAAGTTAGGGAAAGTATGTAATTGGCTGTGCAGTGTTGTGCACTCTCCAACCTCAGTTGCCACAGCATTTTGAGTAGACCCTTCCAGGCCTGCCTGCAGGTTTCAGAAGGGTGGGTAGGGGAAGTTAACTGGCTGGGGCAACATTTCAGTTTCCCAGCGAAGGCTCTCAGACTTTAACCCTATCAGCTGGGTCACCTTTCCCGACCTTCATTGTCAGGGAATCCTGTTCGGCATGTCATGAAACACTGAGCAAACACAGACACGTACCCTGGCAGAGGGCAGCAAATTATTCATTCTCTTGTGGAAAAACAACTTCTTACCCCTCATACAGTCAGTCAGATTCTCAGTGGATGATTGTAAAGTTTAAAAGTTTAAGAAAACAACTCTGTAATGTCTGTCCACAAATGCTTCATTCTCTGTGCCTTATGATACAGGACTGGGAGGACCTCATACAACTGCTGCTGCTGAGCCTTTAGCATTTGTCTGTTGATCCCTTGGGTTCAACATTCCTGACTAGCTGAGCCCCTCTGTCCCTGACACACACCAGGTGACATCCCGTTAAGTTGTGTTAGAGACACAACTGATGCCCTTGTATTGTGCTGCTTCTGCAAAGCACGTGTCCTGTGACATTTTGCCTTCAGCAGTAGTGGAGTTTCCTGAACAGTCCTCATTGTGTCTGGGTGGGGGAGGCTGGTGTTTTTAATGTCATAGCCCTGAAGAAGTGAAGGGTTAGACTTCAACTACTGTTGACATGCATGCGACTGGGGTGATTGTATTTATTAATGTACTGAAGAGACTGCAAGCTGATTGTCTTGTAAAAGATGGGAGTTTGAGTTTAAGGGCAGTTGCCTGACTCCAGTATGGACAGAGAGATCAAGATGATGCTAATTTCCAGAGCTAGTTCCTCTATCAGGTAAAGCTGTATGAATGATGGGGAACCCACCTCTCTTTCCCAAATATTCTACAAGTATTCCCAAGAGTGGATGGAGGAAGGGAGAAGATGGTGAGCAAAAATATGCAAACAGACAGAAGGATACCTGTAGTATACAGACTGCAGTGGTTCAAGTAGGCAGCTCATCACTATCTTCTCAAGGACAACTACAGGATGGGCAATAAGTGCTGGCCAAGTGATGCCCTTGTCCCTCGAATGAGTTTTAAAAAATATGTTCTGATGAGGAATGCTGTGAATAGATGCATTAGATAATGCTGAGAGAGGGTGAATACTCCCTCGGAATGTTTGTGCACCTTTTTAAGTTTACTGAACTTTCCAGAGCTGGTCAAATCAATCTTCCTTTTGTAACACTGGATCTTGCAGTGCACTCCTTGAGGTTAGCTGCTGTAGCTTGGGCTGCTTGTGTGACAGCAGGTTTCTTTCTCTTCCAGCTGGGATGCAGGCCCGCTATCTTGACAATTTATAGCCAGTAGGACTTCCAGTGAAGATTCAGGAAATCTAGGGCCAGACTTCATTTTCTTTCCTCTGTCTCTGTTATTGTTAACACCATCATTTCCTGACACCTAAACCTCCCTTCCTGCTTTTACCACACGACTGAGCCTTTCATATCGTCTTCTGATTCACACTAGTTCATGCACAATAAAGACAAGAAACTCAGAAGCAAAGTAGTCCTGGTTAAAATCAGCCACTCTTACCTGTCCTGTAACATTACATGTTCATCTCCAGTTATTAATAACCACTTTCCTCCCCTCTCCTGCTCTTTATATCTGGGTTACTGACAGTAACATTGGTAAAAATTACAGTTGGCGTTGGGTGTCTAAGACCAGAAGAAATAGAAATATGAGTCAGCCACTTGCCCCCTTGTGCCTGCTCCACCACTCAGTAGGATCATGGCTGATCTGACATTCCTCCCATCCACTTCCCTTCCCTTTTCCTATAACTCTTGATTCTCCTACTGATCAAGAATCTATCTCTGCCTTAAATATACACAAGGACTTGACACCAGCACTCCCTATGCACACACGTACAGGCACACACACAGTTCTCTGTGACAAGAATTTCTAGATACTCAACGCTCTGAGAGAACAAATTCCTCCTCATCTCAGTCTTAAATTGGCACCCCTTCAGGACAAGAGGACATAGTCTCAGAGTAGACTGTCTCGTTCTGTCAGCATTTACCCTGTCAAGCCCCTTCAGAATCCTGCATATTTCATTGAGGTCACCTCTTATTTTCCTAAATAAGTAGGAGGTTGAGGGGTGACTTAACAGGCTTATAAAATCGTGAGGTTATAGGTAAGCTGAATGATAACTGTTCTTTCCCCAGGGTGGGGGATTTCAAGTCTAAGAGGTATATTTTTAAGGTGAGAGGAGAAAGATTTAAAGAAGACATGAGGGACAGTTTTTTTGCAGAGTGGTTCGTGTGTCGTTTGAACTTCCATGGGAAGTGGTGGATGCAGGTGCAGTTACAGCATTTAAAATAAATTCGGACGGGTATATGAATATGAAAGATTTAGAGGAATGTGGGCCACACACAAAAAGGCAGATGGGTTTAAATTAGTTTGGGATTATGGTTAGCATGGATCGGTTGGACCGAAGGGTCTGTTTCTGTGCTGTAAGACAGTATAGGTGTGACTCTGAGTCGCGTCACAGCCTTTTAACATTTGCTGATAAGACAATCCCACTGTGCTGGGATCATCTAGTGAAACTTCTCTGAATTGTCTCCAATGAAATAATATTTTTTTCTTTAAATAAAGGGACCAAAACTGCCCACAATATTCTAGGTGTGGTCTCACCATTACCTTGAACAGTTGCAGTAAGACTTCCTTACTCTTGTACTCCAACCTCCTTAAAATAAGGGCCAATATCCCATTAGCCTTCCTGATACCTGCTGCACCTGTGTTTTAGCTTTCTGTGTTTTGTGCAAAAGTCCCCCCAGGTCCCTTTGTGTTGCAGCTTTATGCAGTTTTTCTCCATTTAAATAATATTCTGTTCTTTTGTTCTCCCTTCCAAAATGAACAACTTCAAATTTTCCCACTTGTACTCCATTTGACAACTTTTGGACCCTTCTCCCAAGAGGAAGTAATGTGCTAAGGGATGGGAATCAACGTAAGGAGTCCGAGAAGGAAGGAGCAAGGACAAAAACAAAATGTAGAAAAGGGAATCAGAAAAGTGCTAGGCAGAGAAATCAAGGACAAAATTCAAACAGGGCTATTGAGAAAAATAAGAGTGGGTCAAATAATGTTAAAAAGTAAAGCTTAAAGGCTTTGTGCCTTAATGTGCGGAGCTCTTGCAATACAGTGGATGCACTAAATGTGCAGATAGATGGATGTAAACGGGTACAATATAAATGGAATTATTGAGACGTAGCTGCAGGGTGACCAGGGTTGGGAACTGAATGTCCCAGAATATTCAGTATTTCGGATGGACGGGCAAAAAGGAAAAGATGGTGGAGCAGCTTTGCTGGTTAAAAGAGGAGATTAACACAACAATGAGAAAGGATATTAGCTCTGTATGGGTAGAGTTGAGAAATACCAAGGGGCAAAAAACATTAGTGGGTGTCCTATATAGACCCCAAACTGCAGTGGTGATGTTGGGAATGGTATTAAACAGGAAATTAGAGATGCACGTGATAAGGAAAATTGGTGATCATGGATGATTTAAATCTGCGCACAGTTTGAGCAAATCAAATTAGCCACAGTTCCTGGAATGGATTTCTTGTCCGATATGTAGTGGCACCAGCTACAGAGCAGGCCATCTTACATTGGGTAGTGTGTAATGAGAAGGGAACCAATGCCAATCTAGCTGTGCATGACCCCTTGAGGATGAGGAACCATAACAAGATAGAATTTTTTTTATCAAGGTGGAGAGTGAGATAGTTGATTCACAAACTAGAGTGCGGAATCGTAATAAAGGAAGTTATGTGGATCTGAGGTGTGAATTGGCCTTGATAGATTGGGGAGAGTTACTTAAAGGGATGACAGTGGATAGGCAATGGTGAACATTCAAGGATCGCATGGGGGAACTGCAGCAACTGTTTATTCTCTCAGGTACAAAAAGCAAAATTGGTAAGAGGGCCAATCCATGGCTTACAAAGGAAATTAGAGATTGGCCAAGAAAAATAATATGTCTGTGGATTGACAGCAGTTTAGAATTCAGCAAGAAGGACCAAGGGATTGATTTAAGAAGGGGAAAGTACAGTACAAAAGTAAACTTGCAGAGAACATAAAGGCTGATACGCGGAGTGTCTGTGCACGTGAAGAAATAGAGTGGTGAGAGCACTTGTGGGTCCCCTACAGACAAAAATGGATGATTGTATAATAGGGGACAAAGAAATGGTTGAGCAACAGGATACATTCTTTGGTTCTGTCTTTAACAGAAGAGGACACAAATCAGATACCAGGAATGTTGGAGAATGCAAGATTTAGTGAGAAGGAAGAATTGAGGGAGATCAATATTAGTAGAGAAATCCCCAAGGTCTGATAATCTACATCGCAGAGTATTCCAGGAAGTGGCTCTAAAAATAGTGGATGCGCTGGTGGTCATCTTCCAGGTGTCTATAGACTCTTCAACAGTCCCTGCAGATTGGATGGTGGCTAACGTCACTCCAGTATTCAAAATGGGAGTTAGAGAGAATGCAGGGAATTACAGACCAGTGAGCCTAACATTGGTAGTGGGAAAAATTCTCGAATCCATTGTCAAGGATTTTATGGCAGAGCATTTAGAAAGCAGTGGCAGGATCAGACAGAGTCAGCATGGATTTATGAAGGGGAAATCACGCTTGACAAATCTGTTAGAATTCTATGAAGATATAACTAGTAGAATTGACAAGGGGGAGCCAGTCGATTTTAGTATATTTAGACTTTCAGAAAGCGTTTGACAAAGTCCTGCATAAGAGATTATTGTGCAAGATTAAAGCACATGGGCTTGGGAAAATGTATTGAGATGGATATGAAACTGGTTGTCAGAGAGGAAACAAAGAGTAGGAATTAATGAGTCCTTTTTAAATTGGCAGGCAGTAAGTAACTAGTGGGGTACCACAGGGATCAGTGCTGGGACCCCAGGTACTCGCAATATATATTAATGATTTGGATGCGGGAACAAAATGTAACATCTCCAAGTTTGCAGATGATACCAAGTTGGGTTGGGAGAGTGATCTGTGATGGGATGCAGAGATCCTTCAGTGTGATGTGAACAGGTTGGATGAGCGGGCAAATCAATGGTAGATGCAGCATAATTTGGATAAATGTGAGGTTATTCACTTTGGAAGCAAAAACAAGAAGGCAGATTACTACCTGAAAGGCTGTGAATTGGGAGAGGTGAGTGTGCAGCAGGATCTGGGTGTCCTTGTGCATCAGTTGCTGAAGGTAAGCATGCAGGTGCAGAAGGTGGTAAAGAAGGCAAATGGTATGTTGGCCTTCATTGCAAGAGTTTTGAGTACAGGAGCAGGGGTGTGTTGTTGCAGTTATACAGGACCTTGGTGAGGCCACACCTAGAATATTGTGTGCAGTGTTGGTCCCCTTTTCTGAGGAAGGATGCACTTGCTGTCAAGGGAGTGCAGTGAAGGTTTACCAAGGTCGATTTTCGGGATGGCGGGACTGATGTATGAGGAGAGATTGATTAGGTTAGGATTGTTTTTGCTGGAGTTCAGATGTATGAGGGAGTATCTCATGGAGACTTAAGAAATTCTAACAGGACTGGACAGGGTAGATGCAGGTAGGATGTTCCTGATGATGGGCGTGTCCAGAACCAGGGGTCACAGTCTGAGGATTCGGGGGAGACCATTTAAGACGGAGATGAGGAGACATTTTTTCTAACCAAAGAGTGTTGAGCCTGTGGAATTCATTACCGAAGGAAGCAGTTGAAGCCAAAACATTGAATGCATTCAAGAGGTGACTAGATACAGCACTTGCGGTGAATGAGGTCAAAGGTTATGGGGAGAAGGCAGGATTAGATTTTGGATGATCAGCAATGATCGTGAAGAATAGCAGAGCAGGCTAGAAGGGCTGAGTGCTCTACTGCTGCACCTAAATTCTGTGTTTCTGTGAATATTGCAGTAAGCCCCTATTTGTATTGTCTGGTTATCTTTTTGGGTTGTTTGTTTAGCTGGGCTATTAATCAAACTGTTCTAATATTAAAAAGTAGTTAATTTTTACTCTAGTGACGGAAGCCTTTCCGTTCGCAATGACATAATGAGGTTGTGCTTTTTTGAATTGTTCCTATAAATTTCCACATGAGGATAGAGGGGAATTTTTTGTTCCTCAAATAAATTAACATTTCTACCTGTGAAAAGCAGCAGAATGCCCTGTGAAGGCCTGAAAAGATAGACTGAGCAGGAGAAGCTATTAAAATTGAATCCAAAAGATTTATGAAAAGGCTAAGATTGTCAACAGAGTTTGCAGAGCCGTGTTTAGAATCTGGTGCTGGACATTAATTCAGTGAAGGATGTCTACTTTGAATCTGAAGACAGCATCTTGACAAGTTTGACACATCTGTTTGAGGGAAAATGACCTTGTGCTATACTGCAATACAATTTTAAATTGAAGCTGACAAGAAGCAACATTTCTTGGAGGGGGAGTGCTTTCAAGAGCTATTAAAACTACATCTGTCACCAAGTGAATGAGTGTTTGACTTTCTGTAGGGAAGGCTTTAAATCCCAGGGCTACCTGAGCCTATTCTTGCTTTGACGATTATTACTTCATATCTTGTCTTAAAGAGCTATGAGAAGGGAAGTTTTATTGTTGTTTTGATTGACAGTTATGATTTTCTTCTGGATGGACTGTTGATCCCCACTTTGTCCAGTTCACATGCAATATTTCTGACAGGTTTGTGTTGGTTTCTTTAATATTGTAAATTCTTCCTGACAGCTCTTTCCCTAATATGGAATTTCTTTCTGGGATTTGTTTTGACCATTTTGTTTTGAGGCTAAAAAACAGGAAAAGACATAGGTATTCCGTGAGAATAGGATAATAAAATGTGGGGCTGGATGAACACAGCAGGCCAAGCAGCATCTCAGGAGCACAGTATTCCGTGAGATCTTTGAACTGAAAGCTGAGGGAAAGCCCAGGTTGATCTCAGAATTTAGGAGAGTGGTAGCTAGGAGCTACTTAACTTGCCAAGTAAGTCAACCCCTGCTATAATCCAATATTACTTGTTAGTTATCTCGTATTATTGGCTGATTGAACGTAGTACAAAGGGTGAAAGGGAAACCTTGTACTTATTTAATGTTTGTCATAACCACTGGATGTCTCAAAGTGCTTTATGGCCAGTGAAGTATTTTTTAAGCACAATAATAGTAATCTAAGAAATTACCATTTGTGGGTCTGAATGCTTGCTAGCTGCGGGAGGAAGCAATTTATTGATTCATATCTGACTTTGTCTGCAAATCTTTTTATGATCTCCCTTTGTAAAACTTTTAAGTTACGCTTGTGATGTTATATGCTAAAGGTATAGATGTATGCATTATACCTGAGTAACTTCTTGGATGCAAGGCACATGGAAGTTGCTTTTAGGGGTGACTGATGCTGAATCTGAAACTACCAAGGAGAAGACTCTAAACTTCCAACTTCTCTTCACACTCCGAGGTATAATTATTGAAATGCAGTATTTCTAACTGTTTTCACTAAATAATAAAAGCTTTCTGAAACACACTTTCTGTAAGACATCCTGGGAAAATGTTTGTTGTATTTAAATTTGTGCTGTACCCCATATGAATTCTCACCGCAAAAAACATTATTGGTGCTAACACAAGTGACCAGTGGTCAGCACAGTCCATGTGTACCATAATCTGCATATGCCTCTCACCAATGATTTTGTGACATGACAATAACCCTCCCATCTACCTTGATGAGGAGGATGAATGATTAGTTATTTGTAAATAAAAATCAAAAGAATTGTAGATGCTGTAGATCAGGAACAAAAACAGAAGTTGCTGGAAAAGCTCAGCAGGTCTGGCAGCATCTATGAAGGGAAAAAAAAAATCAATCAATTAATGCTTCGGGTCTAGTGACCCTTCCTCAGAACTGTTCTGAAACGTCACTGGTCATGAAATGTTAACACTGATTTTTTTGTTTTCTTCACTGATTTTTTTTTTCTTCACTGTCAGACCTGCTGGGCTTTTCCAGCAGCTGCTATTTTTAATCATTTTATTTGTGTTGATTTGCAGGAAAGAGGACTTGTAAAGAGTCTTGGGGCACTGACACTGCACCACTACCTCAGGCCTGGAACTCCTGGGGTTCAAGTCCCACCTGGTTGAGAGCTGTGCCTGAACAGGTTGATTTTAAAAGTACCCATAGTTTGACTATTGTCATTTTCAAGCTACCTCTTTACATCTAGGAGGCCTCTCTTTACCCCGATGGGAAACATGTTTGGACATTTTTTAATCCCTTCAAAAGGCACAGAAAGTCTGAATATAAATACCACTTGGACTTTCTGTGCCTTTTGAAGGCATTAAAATGTCCAAAGATGTTTCCCATCGGGGTAAAGAGGTGGCTTAAAAATGACAATGGTTAAACTAGTAGAGGCAAGGAGGATGAGTGTGAGGATAGAATAGTAAATTCTGTAACCAGGTTGGTGCAGGGAAGCAAGTCTAACTTAGGATCCTAGAGCAAAAGACTGTATAGGGTTGGAGGACTTGGCAGATGTAGGGTGTGGACGAGCTGGGAAGGAATTTTTAACTAGATGCTTTTGGCATAAAAGGAAATGCAATGGTGTTAGGAACAAGATCAAAGATGTAAGTATATCTGGGAAACAGTTTTAAAAATGTTAGAAGCTGTATAGAGACCGGTATAGAGAAATTGACTTTCTGTTAGCATATGGGTCTCTTTTGCCAATGGGAAAAGAAAGCATGAGACACCATGCCATCAGTGAGTATGTGAGCTAGAACAATAGGACTGTGACCTATTGTAAAATCCCGTAAAACCTGGCGACGGTGTTTCGGAAAATTGCTGGCGCCTGAAATATATGAACTGGTACGTGATTCACCCAGTGTAAAGCCTGAATCTGTGGCCAGAGGGCAGCATTTATTACACCAATCCTGTTTGCTTCTATGGCTGCAGCTGCTATTTTACATGCTGTTTCTAATGTCCTAGTTCAGTTTCAGTTTATTTAACAGGGATCAGTTGTTTTGTGCAGTTTGAGAATAAGCATTCTTTCTGACTGTTCCACAACTATCAAATTCAGGCCATTGTCTAAAATTTAGACTAGCGTGAGGAACGCTAATCCCTTTAGCCACTTGGTCATGATGTTTATAAACCACTGCTTAAATGTGATTCTGCACAATGTCAAGCTTTTACTAACCACCTCGGCTTTAATTGCTGCAGTAGTTGTCCAAAGGGTAGTATTTTTGGAACCAAAGTACTTCATTTGCTTTTGTGAATACAAAATGGACCTTAAGCAGTTTCTAAGCTGTATATTCTATGTAATTCTAAGAGCACTTCCTTTCCTTGTGACAGAAATGCTTCATTACCTCCATGGAATTAGAGAGAGTAGAGAAAACTTTGTTTCGCTTGAAAGTGGTTAATTGAATTGGTGGGTTTCAAGGTTAACTAGCTTTTGCATCTTGGGGAGGGAAGAATTAGTTCAGTAACAACTTCCTGAGGACCGCAGTTGTATTTTTTTTAATCTAGTCCATTCTTAATGCATATTTGTCAATGAAATTAAAGTATTAGTTGCTCTCTCTCTGCAGGGATGCTGCCTGGCCTGCTATGATTTCCAGCATGTTTTGTTTCCAGTTCTTATATATTTGGGGTCCAGTGTTGCAGCATTATATTACTTACGGATTGAGTGCTTGGGACTTTTTTTAATTAAAAGCTTTTAATTCTGGTACAGGATTCTAGAATGTATACTTTCAAATACAAATGAACACATTGTGTGTTAAGGTGAGTTTTTCTATGTCTTGCCTACATAGCTGTTTTTCATTTCAGGCATTAGACTCTTCTGCCGTCAGCTTATGTGGGTATAACAGACATCCTTGAGGAAAAGCAGTTGAAGTTTACAACTGGTATTCTGATCAATATTTTGTACCTCAACCAGAGCAACAACCTTCATTTATATAGTGTCTTTGCTATAGTTGAAAAGGTGACCAAATGCCTAACAGAAACCAGCACCAGCAATCAAATTTTGACACCAGGCAGTGTGTAGAAATCCTAGGACAGGTGACCAAAGGAAGACATCAACAAAATCGCTCAGTTTGTCATTTATCTCATTTGTATGATCTTGCTCTACACAAATTGGCTATGAGAAACAACACCTCATGCATTATTATTTGCCTATTAGGCACATTGTGGCATCTGAGGATGGAGAAGGTGCAATATAAATTCAGATTTTTTTTAATGTTGTTTCCATTTCTTATGAGAGTCTCCAGATTCAGGTTGAATAAAGTTTGTGAATGATACAAGCTGATTTGCTTCAATTGGGAATGAAGTATACCCTGGAAGAAAGAACACTATTTAGTATAATCTATGTCTCCTGTGTCCATCATTGATAAATTATTTATGTAATAAGTGGTATATGATCTGGAACTTATCACTTCCTCACTGTCTTTATAATTTTGGATTCGTTGCAGATGATACTCCTTTTCTCGTGCTCAGTGCAAAGGTTCATTAACCTAGAACAAGCCCTTGTTCTCTGTGCACAATAATCTGAGTAGGGATGTTGCTAGAGGAATGAGCAGAAGAATTTGTACGCAGAGTTTTTAAAATGCACAATTTTAGCTAAAAATTGCGGCAACATTGTCAGCTGTCTCAAAATCTAGATTCAGCTAACCGTTTGAAATGAGCACCATATCAGCAAGTCACAACCTCTTTTTAATTTAGGCATAATGCTGAAATTCTGGTGAAGGATTGATGTATCATTGGTGCCTCACCTATCAGCATTATAGTAGACAGTATCACATCAACTACCCTCCTTGCTTCTCCAAGCTCTCCCCCTTTCATCCCTCAACCCTCATCCACCTATCCTCTGTGATATGGTAAATCTGTCAGTCTTCCATTCTTTCTATGGTGTACCTTCAGACTGGGGATCAGACATGTCCCCTACAAATTATTCGTGTGTTTCTTTATAGTCTAGGCTGTGGATGCTTTTCCTGTCAAAATGAATAATCAATACAAAGCTCAGAAAATGGAGTCCGCATGCAGTTTGCACATGGAGAAAGCAGATAATTGACTAGATCCTGAATGACCTGCGAGCATTATCTAGAATAACGGTACATATCACTGACAGAAGTCTTTTATGCAATCCAGTGACATTTCTATTAATACCACTTGGTGGCAGTGTTAGCACATTTGAAGTAAATGAAACATTTGATAGTTTTCAGGATAAAATATCTGACAAAGAAGTGATTTGAGCATTTCATCTGTTAGCAAAAATACTTCTACTTCTTGAATGTGGTTCTCTCTCTTTTCACTGGATCTTGAAACTGCTTACAATTATCCCAGCAAAACCACAAACAGCTGCATGAGTCTTCACTCAAGATCTACCTTTGATCTGTTGTGTTTATAACAAGTATCATATGTACGAGCACACTGTTCTGCATGTGAGATTGTGCTATTTATTGCAACTGATCCATTGCTTTGTTAAATAACAGCGATGCATAAATCTTTTCATTTGAACAATTTGACTTTGATCTGACTGTGCTGAGATTTTTGAAGGAAGATGTGTTGCGTGAAAACTCGAACCTAAAATAGCTGTAAATATGATCCCCTTGTGTTTTAAAATGGATCATACAAATATGCCCATCGTGCAAATTACCTATAATGGTCAAAACAGGCCACACAAATTGGCAAAGGTCAGAAGAAAGTTATAATTAACCTGGAATATAAAGATAAATCAATGAATTGTGAAACTCAACAAAATAAATCGAGCTGAATGTTTGACATTTTCACCTGTTAACATCAGTTCAACTCCATGCTTCATTCCAAAAGGCTGAACAGTGTGTGAACGGGAGATTGTAATTTGGAGAGTGGAAAGCTGGTTATCTTGCAGCAAACAGCTTTGGCCTATTGGATGCAGTTGGACATGCATTGAGAAGTGGAATGGGCTGCTACTGGCCACCTTTTCTGTTCTTATTGAAATGATATGTTCCCATGCTGATTTGTAATGCAGAGGATGCCAACGGTTTAATTCCTGCACTGGATGAGGTCATTTAAAAAAAAAATTCCTTTGCAACCTCTCCCCTTGCCTGAGGTATGATGACCCTCAGGTTAGACCACCACCCATTGTTTCTTTGTAATGAAATAATAGCCCTATGTCTAGTAAAATTATGAAAACTTCACCATTCATTTCAAATTTTGAATCTCCTTCCTGTCTCCTCGCCAGCCAAACCCCCTCCAACTTGTATTTTTTTTAAATCAATGCAGATCAGCTTCAGCATCTCTCTCTAGCTTCCAATAATTCTGTTGAAAAAGTGAAGCGAAGCAGGAAAGCTGAGTTAGTTGAGGCAAGAACAAGCAAGGTTCATTTCCATGAAGACTCCTAACACTGATCATAGATTGTGGATTATTATACTTGTCTGGATACATGAGAAATTCCCAGTGAACTGCAATGGGCCAGTGTTGCTTTGTTAAATACAGTATTTAGCTGTGATATACAATTAATTGTGCACATTGGATGGTTCCCTAAACTGTTGCTAGTCTTTTTTTCTGTTGAGATTTTAAATGCTGTTTTGAAAAATTTGTTGCCTTTCACCTGATAGTTGTAAACAATGAGATTGTAAAGGACCAATATCTCTATTTGAAGACCATACAGAATTTGCTACATGCATTTTTCTCAGTCCCTGAATGTTGTTTTTACAGAAATGGGGCATGAGGTAAACCTTAACATTAAGTTTGAAAGGTTTTTTTAAAACCTGAGGTAAAAATGGAGGATGGTCAGGAGCAGTGACTTCAGAGATATAGGAGGGGAGGCAATGTGCATTTATCAGAGTGATACCTGGATAAATTGTGACATGCCAGTCTTTTTCTAGATGTTGAAGGAGCCAATAGAAATCTGATACTTCTGATGAAAAAATAGGAAATTATTGTGTGTTGAATACTGACTCAATTCTCTTTATGGTATCTGATCCTTCTTGCAGTCAGGAGGGAGATTGAATGTGATTACTTTATTGAAGAAAGTTGAGAGGGAAGCAGACAAGTTAGACTAGTATTCATAATCAGGGAAGGAACGACTGAAGATCTTGAAAACATCCAGCTGATCAGAGTGAGCCAGCATGAATTTAAGGGTAGGATGTCACATGCATCAAAGTTGAATTTGAAGAGGTGACTAAAGGATCATGCAGGGAAATGTCTATGGATATTAATATGGGTTTCCAGAAGGCTTTTGATAAAGTTCCTCTTGGGAAACTGTTAACAAAGGTTGAAACTCATGGAATTGAAAATAAACGATTGACCTGGTTTGGAAAGTATCTGAGTGAAGGGAGACGAAGTGGAGATAACGGGAAGGTTCTTTCATTGGCAGAATGTGATTTGTACTGTCGCCTCCTCAATCCACCGTATCTGTGAATGAAGACAGGTGGGTTAGAAATCCATGTCATCAACAAATTTTGGGGACAAAGATAGGCAGCATTGTAAGCATTATCTAGAAGGAAGTATAACATTACAAAAACATAGTAAGAGTTTAAATGAATGGATAAACTGGCAAATAAAATTCAATATTAGCAAATATAATGTTATCCACTTAGATTTAAAGCATGGCACAGGTGAAAATCTGGAAACAAGAGGCCAAAAAGACTTTCAGGTTCCTGTATATGGTTTATGAAAATAGTAGGAATAGTTACAGAAAACAGAATACCAGAACACTGGCTTTTATAGCTAAAGGACGAGAATACAAGGGGTTATTTTCTCACAATACAAATTCCTGATTTGACTAGACCTAGAGTAAAGTGAGCAGTTCCATACACCATTTCTTTAGAGAGCAATATTGATTTTGAAGGGAGTGCAAAGTAGATCAGAATGCTACCTAGACTATGAGAGTTAGTTTTGTAATTTTCATTTGCAATTTATCAACAAAATATTGTCAATCTTTAATAGATATCAAAGAGAACCTGATATGATCGATAGTGAGAAACTGTTCTGGTGATTAAGTATTAGGTGATGCAGTTTTAAAAATTAAAAAAAAGTGCATTTATATAATGCCTTTCAAGACCACAGGACATGCTAAAGCAATACGGCCTTTTAAATACTTCTGCAGTGTAGTTATGATTGTACTCTAGGAACATGGCAGCAAATTTGCACAAAGCAAACTCCTGCAGCGTTGTGATAATGACCAGCGAGCCTGATTTTGGTCCTTGCTTGAGGTATAAATATTAATGAAGACAATTGGGAGGGATGCATGTTCTTTTGAACCAGTACCATGGGGTCTTGTATAGATCTGCTTTGAAGTGCAGATGGAACCTCAGTTTAACATCTCATCCAAAAAAGTGTATCTCCAGCAGTGCAGTGCTGTCTCGATGCTGGGGTGTCAGCCTTGATCTTTGTGCTTAACTCCTGGAGTGGGACTTAGAAACCCAGACCTTTTGGACTTGGAGTGGATTAAGAATTGAAGCTAAATCTTTCAGGAGTGAGATTAAGGAACATCTCTACACACAAAGTATCAGGAGATTGGAACTGTTTCCCACAAATGGTGATTTGATGTCATATCAAATCACTTGTTAATTTCAAATCCAAAATTTATAGATATTGACATTGCAAAATGTGAAAGGGTAGCGAAAACAGGGTTTGTGACATTGCGTCTGATATCAGCAATAGTATGGTGGAAAGGGTTTCAAGGGATCAAACGGCCTCCTGAGCCTGTCTCATGGCTGACAGCTTTTAAATATTTCACTTTATGACAGGACTGTGAGGTGCTTAGCTCTGGAGGAGAAGCTGCAATTACAGGATCCTGGTAACGAGCAAGTTCTTTCAAATGATGTCTGCAACCGCTTTTTGTGCACATCTACAAATAAAGAAATTCTTTTGAACAAGATAACTTTTTTCCTGTGCTTTTCATCTGTCAACTTCAGTTGTGGTTCTGAGCGTTTGAGTATCTTTCTCCTTTCTTCTTTTTTCCAAAGTTTTCCAACCTCATTTACCAACTTACTGAAAGAATTAGTTTGCACTGTGTGAATTTTATCTAACCTTACCATCTATATTCCAATTAACAGTGAATTTAATCTTCAGCTGCGTAACCTCTAGTCATCATTGGTTATAGAGATTGATCTATGCAATTTGCAGAGATAAAGTGAATAGATTTGTCCATTTTATTGATGCCAGATCATGGATCTAAAAAATTAACTCCATATCAGTTTCCAGATTATTCAGAGCACCTGGAGCCCCTCTTTCCCACATCCTTCCCCCAAAGACACCACTCCTGACCCTCTGAGTTGTCATATAGCATATCCTACATTTGTTATTGCTTTTAGTTCTTACCACAAATTCTGTGCATTAGTCAATAATTCCATCCCTCTACTCATCAGTTGTCTCGGGCTGAACATGACTTCCCAAGCTTACTGCCATAGTTGACCCAAGGTGAACTTTGGACCACATGCTCCTGCTGTTGTTAAGATCACTTATTTTTACCTTAGTAACATCATCTGACACTGCACTGGCTTGGCTCATCTGCTGAAAGTCACATCTGTGGCTTTATTATCTTTAGACTTGACTGTTCCAATGCATTCCTGGCAAGTGTCCCATCCTGTGTAAACTAGAGGTTGTTTTAGATTTCTGTCCACGTACGAGCTCTCTAAGTCCCAAGCACACAGCACCCTTGTGCATGCTGACCTGTATTGGTTCCCAGCTAAGAAATATCCCAATTTATAAAATGCTTATCCTTTTCGTTTCAAATCCCTCCATGTCCTGGTTTTCCCACATCCCTGTAATTCCTGTTGGGAACATTTATATGCTTATGGGTTATAAGAAATGGAAAGTGAAAGATTAAAGACAGTTCCTGGGTTCTGAAGGATCTACCGTCTTGGAACTCGAGAGTCAGAAAAACTGGGCGTTGTTTCCTGCTTACACAAGGTCAAAAGTCTTTGTGACAAAAGCTTTTTAAAAAGAAGAGCGAGAGTGTTTAATGGCTATAATTGTAGACAGTCCAAGTTTTGAAAATGGTCTAATGCTAAAGGTTACCTAGCAATAGCCTCTGGACCTTTGGGTTCTCTTTTGCCAAAGTCCTGGGAATCGGTCAGTTGTGGAGAGGCTTACAAGGAAACAGTGTCTTCTCTGTAACCAAAAGAACTATGGATGCTGTAAATCAGGAACAAAAATCAGTTCTGAGGAAGAGTCACCGAACTCAAAACGTTAACTCTGGTTTTTCCTTTACAGATGCTGCCAGACCTGCTGAGACTTTGCAGTAATTTTTTGTTTTTCAACGTATTTTTTCTATCTGTGTCTTTTTGAGTAAAAGATAACCCTTAGAACCTGTTGAAGGGAGACCTCATTTTAGTATTTTGAGTATTCAAGAAAACTCCAGGAATTGGCATCCCTGGTCTCCCACAGATTCTGAACATTTAACTAA
Organism: Stegostoma tigrinum; assembly: GCF_030684315.1. NCBI lineage: Eukaryota > Metazoa > Chordata > Chondrichthyes > Orectolobiformes > Stegostomatidae > Stegostoma > Stegostoma tigrinum. Next base: position 65,360,836 of record NC_081364.1, on the reverse strand, counting down.
TAACCTACTCCAAGGATTTGACTCTGACTGATTGTCCACCCAGACTGTGGGTCTTCTGTCTGTTCTGACAGCGGGGGGAGGAGATGGACTAGTGATATCATCACTAGACTGTTAAACCCAAAAACTCAACCAATGTCCTTGGGACTCTGGTTTGAATCCTGCCATGACAGGTGTTGGAAGCTAAAATAGTTCAAAATATGAAAGAAAATCTGAAAATAAAAATTTACTGATGACCATGAAATCATTGATTTGTCAGGGAAAGGAAGAAGCGTTTGGCTCATTCATTTCCTAATGAAAAGAAAGCCTGCTATCTTCACTTGTTCTAGCCTCTGTGACTTCAGACCCACAGCAATGTGCTTGGATCTCAACTGCCCTCTGACCCAGCAAGCAACTGAGTTCATGGCCAGCCAGTGATGCCCATGTCCCATGACTAAATAAAACAAAAAAAAATTGGGTCTTAGTGACATGAAATCAAAGAACCCATGAGAAGTCGACCCATTCTACCTTCTGCATTCAAAACTTTGACCCACAGGAGTTTGTTGTTCCTTTTATTTTGCCTGTATTTTTCCTGCCTACAATTCTGTGAAGAGCCATTTGTCATGTTGTTGTCATCTTGTCTGTGCATGCACGTGTGTTTTGGGAAAAGGGGGAAATTTCCAGTTCTGCATGGTAGTTTAGGTGATAGCTAGGTTAGCCAGTTTAAAATAAATGTTTTTCTTTTAAAGTATTTTTGTAGTTACTGGAGAACCCTGTTGTCCCAGAAAGCAGTATCAAAGAAAAACAAATGAACTGTTAGTTGAGTTTTTGGGTTTAACAGTCTAGTGATGATATCACTAGTCCATCTCCTCCCCCTGCTGTCAGCTATGGAGTGACAGAAGACCCACAGTCTGGGTGGACAATCAGTCAGAGTCAAATCCTTGGATTAGGTTATTAGGTAAATGTTCAGAGTCTGTGGGAGACCAGGGATGCCAATTCCTGGAGTTTTCTGGGTTTGGGTGAAAAGGTGAGGCATTTATACTTTGGATACGACTCAGAGTAGTGAAGTTTGATTTCCTGCAAGTTCCTTCTTGTCAGCATTGTAGACTTGTCCCTGACCTCTTTAAGATATATGTGCTGGTCTAATTCTGGCCTTTTTTCCATTTGCATTTTTAAATTGATGTACCATTGATGACCATGCCTTCAACTGGCTTGAGCATAATTTCCCAGTATTACCTTGCTAATCCATGCAAGGTCCTCCCTTTCTCCCCAACCACCACCAACACCAACACCTGTCCTCTTTTTTTTTTTTTCCCCCTTTCCTCTTCCCCACTCCAGCTTTTGTCTTCCTCCTCTCCCTTTCATGAAGAAACTCCTCAACATTAACTTCTTTTGATCATCTACCATAATTTTTTTTGTGGCTTGGTGTCATATTTTGTTTGTTTTTATTCTGTTTATATTCTATTTTGTCTTAAGGGGGGGATGAAGGTTGGTGGTGTTATTGCTGGACTGTTAACCCAGAGTCCCAGGTAATGTTCTGGTGACACAGATTCACACCCCACCACGGCAAAATGGTGGAATTTGAATTCAACAGAAACCAGAAATTGAGAATTTAATGGTGACCATGAAATCCATTGTCAACTGTCAGAAAAACCCATCTTGCTCATTACTGTCTTTGACCAAAGGGAAATTGCCCTTATCCAGTTTGATCAATTATGTGACTTCAGACCCACAGCTTTTTCCTCGGATGGTGATGGCTAGCATGAGGGGACATAGCTTTAAATTGAGGGGTGATAGATAAAGGACAGATGTCAGAGGTAGGTTCTTTACTCAGAGTAGTAAGGGCATGGAATGCCCTGCCTGCAACAGTAGTCGACTTGCCAGGTTTAAGGGCACTTAAATGGTTATTGGATAATCATATGGATGATAATGGAATAGTGTAGGTTAGATGGGCTTCACATTGGTTTCACAGGTTGGCGCAACATCGAGGGCCGAAGGGCCTGTACTGAGCTCTTATGTTCTATGTTCTAATGTTTACTGCCCTCAATTTGTATCAGGTCAGTAGACTGCAGTAAACCGGGAAGGTATCTCAGATTCACCTTCTCAAGAGTCAAATGGGGATGGGCCATAAATGCTGGGCTATCCAGCAAAGCCAAAATCCTGTGAAGGAACAAAGAAAAACTTCAATTCCTGTCTAAACTTCAGTCAATTAAGAAAAAACCCAAGATGGGAGGAAATCTATTTTTCCAGTCCTGTTTCATTGATCTTGTTCAGTTATGCTCATACACTTTCAATTAACAAATGAAATAGTTATTAATTCATATTAATTGGAACAGGGATAAGCTTCTTTCAAACAGTGTGATACTTTTTTTTTTCCTCAAAGTCCTTTGGAAGGAAGTGCTGCTGATGACCTGGAATACCGTTGGAGAGAGTACAATCTATTAGGTTTATCTTGCACACCTACTGGTGATTGTTTTGAATGATACTGTGGAGTCAGGGCTGTGGAGCTTGTCTCGTTGCAAGAAAAATGAGCAATCTTTCGGGACTGAGTGTTTTGTGTTTACTCAATCGTCAAGTCAATTCTGAATAAATCTGACCAGGAATGACTAATGTGTTCCTAACCAAAAAATAGCCTTCGTTAATTGCTGCCCCAGGATAATGTGGAAACTTGATCCTGAACTGTACTTAATATTCACTCTCCACAGGGTTGAAATATATTAGATTCACAGCTTGCAGCATCTTTAATTCTTGTAGCAGATCTGATCTTAATGCATTTGACCTGTAGTGCTATGTCCTCTATTCACATCGTGGGAAATAGATGTATTTTAAATTGCATGATGTGAACAAGATGTTAAAATTGGGAGTTCTTTAAAAACTGAAGGTAACTCACTTGCATGCTAAAGAATCAGAATCAATAATGAAATGTTTAAAAAAATTATTGCTGACAGTACCTACATGAATAATGACTGTTAAATCAGGGTGATGCTTTTGTGTTGTGACCCAAGATTGCATCTATATTCTCAACTGGCTGGATTAAAGCTGCATAATAGACTGGTACTCATTCAGTAATCCACTACACAGTATTAGGCATAATATTTCACATGAATGAATACTGCATTATACAAAAATGGGGTTTGAATGGATTTTTTTTGGAAGTATAGCTATTTTGTTCGATTAAAAAGAATCAATAAACTGCAACTCCAGTCTGCTTTCCACAGTATGCTGGTAGTCAGTGCGAAAAATAGATTTACGTTTTTTTTTCCGTTTCTTTCTCCTGTGCGCTCTCAACTGTAGAGATGGTGGCAAGGTGATAACCTTACTGGACATGTCATCCAGAGACCAAGGTTAATGCTGTAGAGTTTTAACACATCATGGTAGCTGGTGGAATTTAAATTAAAATAATGAATAAAAATTAAAAGCTAGTCTCAGGAAAAATCCTAGGAAACAATCAGATTACACATGGTTCACCAGTGTCCTTTAAAGAAGGAAATCTTCTGATCTTTCCTGATCTGATCTACATGTGACTGCAAATCTACAGCACGTGGTCTCTCGAGCCATTCGTTTGCGCCATCTTTTTATAGATGGCAAAAGTCAAAAAGGTAACAAACTGGACAACCCAGCATTGACCTAGGCATCAGAAATGAAAATACACAGCCCGTATATTCAATGCTGCAAAGTCTTCATTACTGGCATTTGGAGACTTGTGCCAAAATTGGAAGAGCTGTCCCATAAACTGGATAAGCTTGACTTAGTCATCCTCTGGGAATAATAGCTTACTGCCACTGTTCTGGACTCTTCCAGCACTATCTCAGCCAATGAGGCAGGTGTTACTCAGAGTTTATGGTATCTGAGTCATGGTGCCTCGTGACATCATCTTCAGTTCCCTGAATGAATGCAAGTCTGGCCCACAATACTGCAAATGCTACTGCACGCAGGGCAAAGAAGCAGTTCCCAAATCCATCCCAGTGGGAATAGGGATTGAACCCTGAGCTGTTAGCATCAGACTGATCCATACCAGGCAATTGAGCAAACTGGCCCCCGAGAGTGTCACAATTGCTAAACTTCTCCATGCTTGTTGTTGTCTGGAGCAATGCTAGAAATGGAACAGGCTCCAATTTACACCATCACATGGCTGACTGGGAATCTCTACCATTCTTGCTAGCTGCTGCTGGTGTGTGTTGGAAGGATTTGCAGTTTGAACACATCCTCCTTAGCCATTAGGTCTGGGAGTGGAACTTGAAAGTGGATTTGCTGGCTCAGGACACTGCTGACTCCTGCAGAAGTTGGAGCGTGGGCAAAAAAAAAATCTGCTGTTCACCACCCACTGCCTGTCCCCGGTTAATGATTCTGTAATCCTCCATGTTGAACATAGCTTGAAAGAAGCATTAAGATTAGCAAAGGCAGAAAATGTACTCTGAAAGGGGATTTCAGCTCTATCACCTGGAATTACTCAATGGCACCACGGCTAACTGAGCCTTGAGGGATATATCTGTAACGCTGAGCCCAGTGGTAGGTGGTGAGGGGTAGAAGAACGATCTACCTGTTATTAGTGCATCTGCCCGTGCATTATTGGTAGGAGTGGTCACTACATGTGATTTAGGAGATGAATTCCTGACTTCACATTGCGTACACTGAGCTCTGTGGTATCACCACTGTTTGAAATGGAACAGATTTTAGACCAGGTCCATCAATTCAAAAAATGGGCAACAATGAACTGCTGTGGACAGTCAGCGGTAGTATTCACTACAATATATGCTCATGTTGTACTGTTTACCCCACTCCATCATTACTGTCAAATCAGGGATCAACCCTGGTTCAGCAGGATGACATGACAGGAGTAGCAGCAGGCATACCTAAAAAGGTGAGGTGCTGACCTGGTGAAGCTTCAGCATAGGATGACATTTATACTGAACCTTGGAGACTGTGCCACGTAATTCCACAACCAACGGATCACATCAAAACTCTGCAATCTGATCCCATTCAGTTGTGAGTGGGGTGGACAGTTAAACAATTCGTTGTAGAGAGATTCCATAATACCTCCATCCTAGTGAAGGGGGAACTCAGCAAGTCAGTATAAAGACCAGGCTGAAGCATTTGCAACCATTGAAATGCTAAATATATGAGCCAGCTAGGTCTCCTCCAGAGATCCCTATTTATCAGAGATGTCAGTTGAATGACAATTCGATTTAACCCCACACAAAATCAAGCAACAGCTGAAGGTAGTAGATATTGCTGAAGGCAGTATAACATCCTGGCTGAAGACTTATGCTCCAGAATTTGCCACATGTTTGACTAAGCTATTTCAGTACAGCTATAACACTAGCATTTAATTGTTAATATGGAAAATTGCCTGGGCATGTCCTGTTTTTTTTAAAACAAAAAGAGCAAATTCAGTACCTTTACTGCTCAACAGTCTACTTTAAATCATCAGAATAACAAGAGTATGTGTTGCAATTGGTGCTGTCAAGTGGCATTTCATAACAATTGCTTGCTGACTGATGCCAACAGTACCCTAGGGGGTTACCAGTAACTTGTAAATTATTCAGACCAGCCCAATAAAAACTGTGGCTAAGAAGCAGGTCAGAGACTGGGAATTCTGTGATGAGTAAGTCTGCTCCTGATTCCCCAAAGCCTGGCAATCATTTATAAAGCACAACTGAGGTGTGTGATGGAGCACTCCCCACTTTCCTGGATATGTGCAGCTCCAGCATTCAAGAAACTTGACATTACTGAGGACAATAAAGCCCACTTGATTAACAGCACATCCCACCATTTGAAACATCCACTCCCATCACCACCAATGTTCAGTAACAACAGTGTGTGCCATCTGCAATATGTACTGCAGGATCTCACCATGGCTTCTTTAGCAATATCTTCTAAACCCGTGATCACTGGCACCCAAAGAACAAGAACTTGGGAACATTACCATGTGCATGTTCCCCATTAAACACTCTAGTTTCTTGTCTCTCGCTTTCTCTTTGTGTGGGGAGTCACGGTAAGGATTATGGAGCTTCGAGAACGTGGCTCGCTACCATCTTCTCAAAGACGGTTAGGGATTGGCAACAGATGCTGCCTGATGGAAAAAATAAAACAAAACCCACTGTCTCCTATTCCTCTTCCACTTTCTTTATTTGCCCCTTTCTTCTTTCTCTCTGCTTATGGATGAAGCACAGTGCATGATCCTGTGCAAAAGCTAAACACTGCTAATGCTGGAAATGAAAGGAATAGACAATATTGCAAATACTCAGTGGGTCAGGCCATTGAGAAGGTCTGTGATAGGGTCCTGGTGGATGGGATTAATTTGTGCCACCAAGGGGAATGGTAATGGTTTAACAAACGCAAAAAATACTGTTTCCAGGTATGGTGTAAACGCTAGAGTAATGAACAGCTGCAGTCTGAAAGCAAAATGCAGTGGTGAGGGGTATCAAGGTAAAGACTGAAATGGCATTAAGATGGGGGCAGAGATTACAATCTGAAATAATTGAATCTTGGAGTTTGGAAGGTGACATAGTGAGAGATAAGGCGATGTTCCTCAAGCTTACTATGAACCTCGTAGGAATACTTAAGCAGCTGAGGTCAGAAAGATGAAGGGTCTAGGCCCGAAACGTCAGCTTTTGTGCTCCTGGGATGCTGCTTGGCCTGCTGTGTTCATCCAGCCTCACATTTTATTATCTTGAGGTCAGAAAGATTGATGTTTCTGGCCTAGATGAAGGGTCTAGGCCCGAAATGTCAGCTTTCTGCTCCTCTGCTGCTTGGCCTGCTGTGTTCATCCAGCTCTACACTTTGTTAATTCGGATTCTCCAGCATCTGCAGTTCCTATTATCTCTGAGGTCAGAAAGATTAGTTTGAGCGGAGAATTAAAATGCTAACCCCCTGGAAGCTTGGCGGTCAAGCTGTGGACTGAATGAGGGCGTTCTGCAAAGCAGTCACCCACTCTACGTTTTGGCATCTCCAGTGTGGAGCTAATGTGAATCACAAAATAACAAACCAAATTGAAAGAATTATGTGTAAATTGTTCTCCCATCTTCCTTTGTGAAGCTGTGAGATTTGGGTTTTGATATGGGGAATGAAATTCAACTGAAACAAGGGTGCATCAGCTGGCATTTTCACATTTCGAATGATGTTTGTATGGCTGGCTGATTGGCCTGAGGCCTTTTTATCACCTATTCAACATAATGTGCCATTTCTTCCACAACCACCTCCAAGTGTAGGAGCTGCAAAATGTGTGCAAATCATTAATCAAGGCTTCCTGAGACACTCAGTTACCCTCACGGTTGATCGTTGCATGGAGCTTAATAAATTTGATGACTGCACTTTAAAGCGTCAGAAGTATGGGCATGAAATTTGTAGGCAATCTTTATAAAGTCTTGTTTTTCTTCCGTGGAAAGATTTTCAACAGCCAAATAAAGTCGATCTGACAGCTCTACTTTCCTTGCAGGAAGTTCTGGTTCTCTAAAACTACCCCGAAAATGTGTGCTTGAATGTTTTCTGCCACAGAAACACAGCACTTTAATTTGCAGATGTAATGAAAATGTTGAAAGGAAGCAAGATTGCTGCACTTGTCCTTTTCAGACAGTACTTTGCAATTTTCTGGAATGACTGGATGGAAGGTGCTATAGTGATTGTTTAAAAATTTGAAAAGCTAAACCGCAAAGTAAGTGTTTTTGAATTTGTTTTTTTAGCAAAGCAGTGATTCAAGAACAGTGGAACAACCCAGAAAGACTGCTGCTCTTTCACATATGTCAAGGACTGTTGATGTGTCCTGGAGTTGTATTTCTCTTGACATGTGGGTTTTTCATCTTTTCTTTCTGGAAAAAAATAAATGTAACACCCAAAGTAGAATTTGCACATTTCAGACAGGCAGCTGGTACAAAAGCTGAACTGCATGGCAGTGTCTGTTAATCTGTCAGCTTCAGTCTCCTTTTACACCATTCACTACATCACCCCCCCACCATGTGCAAGAATGCACATGAACTGTTTTCTACTCTGAAGACATATGTGTGACACCATCCAAAGAGAACACAGCGGAGGAGGTGAGATAGAAGTACCTCAATTTGAAAGTTGGGTTTTTTTCCTACATTTTCGCTTCCATGGCAGATTTTACGCCAATGCCACACTTTTTTTTGTGGGCCAATAAATTTTGTTCTCACTTCAGTCCCACCTTAGACCACATTAACTACAACATATTGGTTCTTAAATGTATTCAAACAGGAGGCAAACACTTAATACAAAATGTAAAGTTGTTTCCAGTAGAAAAATTAAAACAGCCAATATAAATTGCCATCTTTAGGCAAATCATTTTTGGATGCAGTGTTGATCTGAAGTTTCATCTCACTGTTCTGGTGTTTCAGTTGGTCCTGAAAGATGTCCTATTGCTATTTATCAAAGAGCAGGTCCTCCAAATGCCCCTCCAACGCCCACCCAAAAATTGCTAATAAAGGAGAGACTAGTGTAGGAGATCACAACAGCTCTTCTGTTATTAATAATATCTGCTAATCACTGAAGTATTTTTTTGGAAGCTTGAAATTGCCATATCTCCTAGGACCTTCAAAGACACAAGGAAATCCATGCTTGCTGCATGCTTTGACAATCTTTGTGAAAAGCCCACCTCTCCCTTTATGAGGAAGGAATTGCATTTGTGGAGCTTCTTTCATTGTCTCAGGATGTTCCAAATTGGCTTTTCAGAAAAATACTTTGAAGTGTAAATGTTGTCATGGTAAAGGAAACATGACATCCAATTTGTATCCAGCAGACTTCTATAGTTGATCACATAACCTGGCAATTTTTAAAATGTTGGTTTAGGACTAATTGTTGACTATTAGAAAGAAGAATGTCTTTACTCTGCTTTGAATAATGCCACAGGAGCATTTATGGCCATGTGAGGACAGGTGGGGAAGCTGAATTCGCAGAACATACTGCAGCACCAATGAGTGTACAGCCTTTCCTTGTTATTGCACCAAAGTGTTAGCCTGGATGATGTGTTCAAATCTCAAGTGGGATTTGAATTTGCAACCTTCTGAATCTGAGAAACAGAGCTGACTACTTTTTATAATGTATAATTAAGGACAAATGTGGGGTATAGTGCAACTGTTGGTGTTTATTGCTTTTGCCACTCCATCCTCCTCTTAGCTATAGTGAGCTATTCAGTCAGATAGATCCTTTCCTTCTTGATGTTAAAACCTTGATTACATTTACTATTTGTTTTGATCCTTATTTCAGACATGCATATTTTTACTTTATTGGTAAACTCATGAATAGCTCCATTAAACACCTTCATTCCAAACAAACTTCTGAAAATTGTGAAGCTAGATTAGATTAGATTCCCTACAGTGTGGAAACAGGCCCTTCGGCCCAACAAGTCCACACCACCCCTTGAAACATCCCACACATCCCTGAACACTACAGGCAATTTAGCATGGCCAATCCACCTAACCTGCACATCTTTGGACTGTCGGAGGAAACTGGAGGAAACCCACACAGACACAGGGAGAATGTGCAAACTCCACACAGACAGTCACCCGAGACGGGAATCGAACCTTGGTCACTGGCGCTGTGAGTCTGCAGTGCTAACCACTGAGCCACTGTGCCGCCCTAAAAAGTGACTCGCCCAGGCTGAGCACTAACGTGACCAGGCGATAGGCTGCCCTGAGACTTTAACTCAGATCCCAGTGGTCAGAAACCCATGTGCTCACCATTACGCCACGGCAACCAGAGCAAACAAAGCTACATAATATATTCCTGGAGGAATACACATTTGACTTGATCCTGTGATAACCATTTGGTGAATATGGTCTATCTAAAGAATGCAAGCAGTTTTGAAACTTTCAGAATACTGAATGGCTTGGACAAAATGGATGTTGGGAAGATGCTTCCATTGGTAGGACAGTCTAGGACCCAAGGGCACAGCCTTCGAGTAAAGAGAAGACCTTTTAGAATGGACATAAGGAGAAACTTTTTCACCCAGAGAGTGGTGAATCTATGGAATTCACTGCCACAGAAGGCTGTGGAGACCAGTTCATTGAGTGTATTTAAGACTCGGATAGGTTCTTGATTTATCAAGGAGATCAAGGGTTACAGGGAGAAAGCAGGAGAATGGGGTTGAGGAACTTATTGGCCATGATTGAATGGCGGAGCAGACTTGGTGGGCCGAATGGCCTAATTTCTGCTCCTATGTCTTAAGGTCTCGTGGTCTTAATTCAATAGTTGGCAAAATTCCATCTACCAAACCCGTCTGTGCAAATCTTACCAAATAACCTTTTTGCTTTCTGGAACTGAGTTATGCAGCAAGAAGTGGACTGTTGTCATTAACTAGCTTCAGCTCCTTTAAAAAATTCAGGGAGGTTGGTGAGGCAGGACCTCTCTGCTAGTAATTAAGTCACATTGTTAATGATGCTGTCAAGTGTCTTTTCTAGAACTGTTGCTAAATCAACTAACCAGAAATGTTGTAAGGTCTGAATTCTTGTAAGTATTGGAGCCGTAAGAATCTCTCTGGTCAATTTAAAAATAAAATCCAGCCTCAAAAAAACTAATAAAATGAGCCAATGGCTTGCTTATTACACCCACCAGTTCTATCACTACTGCTGGACTTGCGGCATGTACCAAGATAAGACATAGGAGCAGAAATTATGCCATTCGGCCCTTGAGCCTGCTCCACCATTCGATCATGGCTGATAAATTTCTCAACTCCATTCTCCTGCTTTCTCCCTGTAACCCTTGATCCCCCTTGGTAAATCAAGAACCAATCTATCTCAGTCGTAAATGTGCTTAATGAGCTGGCCCGCACAGACTTCTGAGGTAGTGAATTCCATAACTTCACCACTCTCTGGATGAAGTAGTTTCTCCTTATTTCTGCTCTAAAAGGTCTTCCCTTTACTCTAAGGCTCTGCCCTCGGGTCCTAGACTCCGTTAGCTTCAATTGCATTGATTTTCATCTAGAAATCTAATTTTGTGCTTTCATCTTTAAGCTTATGTCTAGTAAGTTTTAAATTATCACTGCTGCTAACTCTAGATTTTGAGTGTTTTAGGTTATAACCAGCTTCTATCCCACTCATTTTTGACTGGAGTGTTTTGTCTCTGTGTGGCACAAGTTTCTAAATTTATAACGTTTCTAGCTGTCAGCTCTTTTGAACCAAAAAAAACTACCAAGTATGTTTCTACATGCAGTGCTTTATACTTGTCCGCAATAAATTTCATCTTCCATTTTCTTTAGCCATATATTATATATTTCACTTAACTTATTCTGTTATTGGTGATCTTATCTTTCTACTTTGAATGTAATTAGAATGCATTGAGTTTCTGATTCCAAGTCATTGCAAATTAGAGTGTGCTTTAAAAATTCAATTTGGACCCAAATTATCTATTTAGTTGCACCTGAAGTTGCTTCAGTTCCTTCCCTGTTACAACGATCTGTCTCTTTTTTTAAAAAATATGTTTTTAGTAAAGGATTCATTTGTAATAGAATATCAGTCAGCAATTCTTTCATTCCCCATTGTCTTTCCTTATTACTTTAGAACCCCTTCAATTTATATCTAATCATGCATCTAAATGGAAATACATTTTATAGATAAAAGCAAAGATTTGTTAAAGACAAGTTAATATTCTGGGAATCGACCCTTAATCAGTTTTTGGGATGTTGATGGGTCACTTCTGTTTTCAGTTATATAGGGATGTGCTCTGCATTTTCAATATTTTTTTCCATCTTTTCAGCTTGCTTCTTTTTTGACTTGTCAAAAATCAAATCTTCTAGAAAGATGAAGTTAAAATAGGAAGATTGGTTATAACTTCCTCCAGACTTTTTGCAATAATGTAGCAAGCTTCCCAGTCAAGTCACTTTGACACGGGAGGGACCACAAACAGATTGGAAAACTGCTTTGTGAAAGACCACAAGAATGATCCTAAACTTCTAATTGCTTGCCATTTTAATTTACCACCTTGTTTTCATATTGTATTTTGGTCCTGTGCCTACTAGAGTGAAGCTCAATTATTAAGCAATTTATAGCTTTCTGGATTCAACATGAAGTTGAATGACTTCAGAACCAGGGTGGCACAGTAGTTAGTGCTACTGATTCACATTGTCGGGGTCCTGGATTCGAATCTAGCCTTGGGTGACTGTCTGTCTGTGTTGAGTTTGCATATTCTCTTCATGTCTGTGTGGGTTTTCTCCAAGTGCTCCAGTTTCTTCCCACAGTCCAAAGATTAGCAAGCTAGGTGGATTAGCTGTGGTAAATGCATGGTTACAGGGTTAAGATGGGGTGTTGGGTCTAGGTGGGATGCTGTTTTGAAGGGTCAGTGCAGAGTTGAAAAGCCAAATGGCCTATTTCTTAACTGTAGCGAATTTATGATTCATGTACTCTGTCTCCATTTTTGCCATGGACTGGTCCAAATCATTATTCTTGTGAGTAAGAAAAAGGAACTGTTCATTATTTTGCTGTTCTCACTTATCTGCTTTTCCTAACTGCTATTAGCTTTGAAGAAGTTTACAAAACATTAACTTGCTTTCTCTCCACAGATGCAACTGGACCTGCTGAGTTTCTCCAGCAATTTTTATTTTAGGACAGATACTTTGTTTCTTTCCTGTGATCATTACAGCTCTTTTTGCCTTTGACATCTTTGTTATTTAATCTCTCCTGCCTTTCACCCTACCCCAGACTGTCTCTTCGTTCTGCATTCCCCACCCAACTCCCTGTTGATAACACAAAACCCATCACATTTCTGCCCCTGTCCAGTTGGAAAGAAGTCGTGTTCAACTTGAAACATTTACTCTTGTTTCTGTTTTCTAAAGATGCTGCCTGACTTGCAGTGTATTTCCAGCATTTTCTGCTTTTATTTCACATTATGCTGCCTTCGTTTACTTGTGTTTCCATGTTGTTCTGTGTAGTTCTCCTTGTATACATTGGTGCAGTTTATTTACCCCTTAATTGACGATGCATCTGATTTCTGATTTTCTTCAGGCTGTTCGCTCAATGTGCACTTTCAATTACATTACAAATCCATGGGAAGACAAAATTGATTCTGGAATCCATGGACTTTGTCCTACACAGTTACAGTAAAAAGTCTAAAATGGAAACGTGGAATCAAAACTGATTCACGATGGCACATTTGTTGATCATACTGAGATCAGTTTACAAGCCAGAAAGAAATCTTGCTTTCTACCTTTATTATCCCAGGGAGTCTCCCTCAGTAATATTTCTTCCTTTCCAAAGTATTCTTCTGTATGATGTAATGTTTACCTATCTACAAGCACCTTTGATGAACTCCTCTGGTCTGAGCTTTCCTTATGTAATAGTCTGTTTTTCTACTTGTGCTATTCAATCTAATCTGCTCCACTTGAGCCATATGGCTCTCCTTCTGTTATCTTTTGAATGGGTCAGATCTCCTCCTGAGTAATGTATTATTCAGCTGCTATTGCTTCCTGTTGTAATTATGTGGCACATTTCAGGCCACAGACAAAATCGCATTTATGGCCATCTCCTAACGTTGAAGCATTTTGTAGAAGTGTTGCGTTGAGTTCATTTATTCTTGGTTTCCTACAAAGAATGTGCCCATATTTGATGGTCCACCTTCGGGTATTTTGTTACTGCTGTGATGCATCTCAGAAGTGGGTGGCTTGGGGTCATTTCTGAGGTTGAAATACGGAAATCTGTAACAAGAACCCAGCCCCACCTATTTTATAAACATTACACAATGGATCCTTCTGTTGGAAGTGAGCTAACTTTAAATATTATTATGAGGATTTCCTTCTACCTCCTCATCTTTCCCTTGATGGTGGGAGTTATCCGACCTAACTTTACTTTGGCTTAAAGATTTATGGATCATATCATTAACATCAGCAATAGTTGTTGTTGCTTTGACTTTTTTAAACACTTTATTCTTGCGTTTGCGATTGTACACATTAGAGTTTAGAAGGTTGAGGGGAGATCTAATAGAAACTTACAAGATAATGTATGGCTTGGAAAGGGTGGACGCTGGGAACTTGTTTCCACTAGGCATTTGAGTATTGAGGCAGTGTTTATAAACTTGCACAGCAGGAGAGGCCAGTTAAGTCTTTCTAAATATGGCCTAAATTTAGACTATAAGACCATAAGACATAGGAATGGAAGTAAGGCCATTTGGCCCATCAAGTCCACTCCGCCATTTAAATCATGGCTGATGGGCATTTCAACACCACTTCCCTGCACTCTTTCTTCCACCACCACCACCACCCCCAGCCCTTGATTCCTTTTGAGATCAAGAATTTGTCGATCTCTGCCTTGAAGGCATCCAACGTCCTGGCCTCCACTGCACTCTGCGGCAATGAATTCCACAAGCCCACCACTCTCTGGCTGAAGAAATGTCGTCTCACTTCAGTTTTAAATTTACCCCCTCTAATTTTAAGGCTGTGCCCACAGGTCCTAGTCTCCCCGCCTAATGGAAACAAGTTCCCAGCGTCCACCCTTTCCAAGCCATACATTATCTTGTAAGTTTCTATTAGATCTCCCCTCGACCTTCTAAACTCTAATGAGTACAATCCCAGGATCCTTAGCCGTTCATCGTACATTAAACCTACCATTCCAGGGATGATCCATGTGAATCTCCGCTGGACACACTCCAGGGCTAGTATGTCCTTCCTGAGGTGTGGGGCCCAAAATTGGACACAGTATTCTAAATGGGGCCTAACTAGAGCCTTATAAAGCCTCAGAAGCACATCGCTGCTTTTATATTCCAACCATCTTGAGATAAACGACAACATTACATTTGCTTTCTTAATTACGGACTCTACCTGCAAGTTAACCTTTAGAGAATCCTGGACCAACACTCCCAGATCCCTTTGCACTTCTGATTTGCGAATTTTCTCACCGTTTAGAAAATAGTCCATGCATGTATTCTTTTTTCCAAAGTGCAAAACCTCACATTTACTCACATTGAATTTCATCAGCCATTTCCTGGACACTGTAAATCTTTCTGCAGCTTCCCCACCTCCTCAGCACTACCTGCCTGTCCACCTATCTTCGTATCGTCGGAAAACTTCGCCAGAATGCCCCCAGTCCCTTCATCCAGAGCATTAATATATAAGGTGAACAGCTGTGGCCCCAACACTGAACCCTGCAGGACACCACTTGTCACCGGTTGCCATTCCAAAAAAGAGCTTTTTATCCCAACTCTCTGCCTTCTGTCAGACAGCCAATCCTCAATCCAAGCCAGTAGCTCACCTCGAACACCATGGGCCCTCACCTTGTTCAGCAAATTTAAAGCTCAGCCTGAACAGTCAATAGCTACCTGTTTAATTATTTTGAATTCCTAGAATATTCCATTTGACTTTTTTACAAGCGCCAGCACTGTTGGAGGTACATTTCTGGGACTGTTTTCTGGGCATTGAGAACATCTGCCTTTATCTAATTGTAATTAGCAGAAATTCCAGGTAGCTAGGAATAAACCCCTTGGACTTTTCTGACATGTATTAGGAGTGTCCAATACTCTTGTGCCACTATAATTAGCTGTCAGTATTTCAATGGCTGGAAAGAAAATCTCTGCATCCTCCTCGTCACATCTAGGAACAAATTTTAAGTATCTCTCAAAATCCAATGTTATCTGTGGGCTAAAGGAATTCAAATGGCCACGGGATAAAGTCATATTCTTCTAGGTTGCATCAGTTCTGTATCTTCCCGTGCTTTTAACTCCATCTCTGAGCTTTTTGTTTTGGGAATGCACTTCTTCCTTGTTTGGTTTCCTCTGTCTTTTTCCTGGGCTTTCCTTTCTCCATTGCTTGAAATTCTAACTTTAGCCTTCGTTGTACGAAGCAAATTTTTGCAATGGTGAACTGGTCTGTTTTAGGTTGCTCTTTTTTTTCCTGTCTGTTCTGAATCTGAAATGATTCCTGAGTGCTCGGTCAGCATCTTCAGTGCTTCTGGATCAGCAATCTTTTATTGTATAATTTAAGCTCTAACTACTTAGCTATGGGCTTTTCACGGTTCTATGTTTAGCAGTTCTGATTTTTGCAAAGTTAAGCCCTCTTTTTGCACAAATGCTTGTATATGGAAAGTGACCATCTTGCCTTCTATTGTTACTCCTCACAGAGCTTGCCACTGCAGTTTCTTATGTTATTTCAACATCTTGGCTTTAATTTTCACTTCTACTTTCAATTTCTTTAAAGTCAAATTTGGCTTCTTTTGCAATGAAATGAATGCTGGATACAGCCTTCGATTTGTCATGGATTAATGAGAGGTGATCCTTTATTTATTTGTCCGTAATCAATATGTCTGTATTTTGAAGTGTGTATTTTCTTAAAGTGCCATCAGCCCCTCTCAACCAATCCACATTATCATGCACACGAGACAACAAAAAAGATGAAAATAAAACAGTAATCTTTAAAATGGGATTTAACTCGGTCTATATTTCAGATCAGACCTCCTGTTTTAGCTGAGTTGATGCTCTGGCTGGATCAGCATGATAACAGGAGTATGCTATTCCGCATATCAAATCTAGTTCACCATTCACTTGGGTTGTGATTGATTGTCTATCCTAATGGTACTTACCCATGCAATCTCCATACCTTTTTGATGCCATTGGTTTCCAGAAACTCTTGATATCTCTCTTGAATCTGCTTAATGTTTTAGTTTCCACAGCCCTGTAAGATAGAGAATTCTAAAAATGCTTGATCTTCTGAGTGAAGCAATTCTTCACTATCTCAGTCCTAATTAACCTATCCCTTACGCTGAGACCGGTTTTCTGGTTCTAGGCTCACCAACCAGATGAAACATCCCGTCTGTATTCTGTCATACCACGTGAGAATGTTGTAAGCTTCAAAACTCTAAGAGAATACAGTCATTTTCCTAAATCTGTCTTTAAGACAATCCCACCACTTCAGGGATTAGTCTGGTGAGTCCCCTCTCTGTTCCTCTCTATCCTTAGATAAGAAGACCAGAACTATACACAGTATTTTAGTTGTGGTCTCACTAAGGGTCTCTGCAATTGTTGCAAGATACCTTCTGTACTCGATGCTGTTTGCAATGAAGGCCAGCATACCATTTGCCTTCCTTTATTAATTGTTGCGTCTGCATTCCAGCTTTTAATGATTCATGAGCAAGGACACTCGGGTCTCTTTGGACACCAACAGTTCTCGAGACCTTTAACGTTTAAGAAATGTTCTGCCTTTCTACCAAAGTGGGCAATTTTACCCTTCTTCGCGTAGTATTTGATCTGCCATGACATGTCCCATTCACTGAGCCAGTCCATGTTTGCTTGAAGCCTCTCCGGATCTTTGCCATGACTCATATCTCTAAGTGGTTTTGTGGATCAGCACATCTGGAAATATTACAGTAGGTCCGTACACTTAAATTATTTGATGTAGATTGTGAACAGCAGTGGCCCGAACACGTTCCTTGTGAATACCCCACTCGTAGCAATGACTTGTTTATTTCTATCTGTTGACCAGTTATCAATACGTATTAGTGTATTACCTTCAATTCCACATGCTGTAATTTTGTTTATCAGCTTCTTAGACCATAAAACCAAATGATGTAGGAGCAGAAGTAGGCTGTTTGGTTCATATGGTCTGCTCAGCCATTCCATAAGATCATGGCTGTTCTGAATATCTTCAGTTCTACTGTCCTGCTTTATTCACTCAATGAGAAATCTGTCTATCTCAGCCTTCAATATACTTGGTGACTCAGCCTCACAACACCGCCAGTGTAAGAAATTCTCCAGATTTTCTGCTCCCTAAGTTGGGGGGAAAAAAATGTTCTTTACTCTGAGACTAGGCCCCTGTTTCTAGACTCTCCCACAAGGGAAAACAATCTTATTACATCTATCCTGTCAAAATCCCTAAGAATCTGAGTGTTTCTGTCAAGTCTCCTCTCATTCCTCTAAATGTCAATGAGTACAAGCCTGACCTATTCAACCTCTCCTCGTCATAAAATCCTTCCATACCTGGAATTGACCTAGTGATCCTTCTCTGCACTGCCTCCAGTACCAGTATGAGTTTCCTTAGATAAGAAAATGACAACTCTTCACTGCAGAACACCTCTGCTCAGTTCGCAACAAACAACTGCACCTCCCAGTCGCAAACCATTTCCACTCCCCCTCCCATTCTTTAGATGACATGTCCGTCATGGGCCTCCTGCAGTGCCACAATGATGCCACCCGAAGGTTGAAGGAACAGCAACTCCTATTTCGCCTGGGAACCCTGCAGCCTAATGGTATCATTGTGGACTTCACCAGTTTCAAAATCTCCCCTTCCCCAACTGCATCCCTCAACCAGCCCAGTTCGTCCCCTCCCCCCACTGCACCACACAATCAGCCCAGCTCTCCCCCCCCCCCCCCCCACCCACTGCATCCCAAAACCAGTCCAACCTGTCTCTGCCTCCCTAACCTGTTCTTCCTCTCACCCATCCCTTCCTCCCACCCCAAGCTGCACCCCCATCTACCTACTAACCTCATCCCACCTCCTTGACCTGTCTGTCTTCCCTGGACTGACCTATCCCCTCCCTACCTCCCCACCTATACTCTCTCCACCTATCTTCTTTACTCTCCATCTTCGGTCCGCCTCCCCCTCTCTCCCTATTTATTCCAGCTCCCTCTCCCCATCCCCCTCTCTGATGAAGGGTCTAGGCCCGAAACGTCAGCTTTTGTGCTCCTGAGATGCTGCTTGGCCTGTTGTGTTAATTCAGCCTCACATTTTGTTATCTTGCAACTCTTCACTGTAATTCAGCTGGGTTTACTTAAAGTCTTGTATGATTTTAGAAGGCCATCCCTTATTTTATTCTCTGTTCTCTTTGAAACAAAGGCCAATATTCCATTTGCTTCATCTATTATCTACTAAACTTAGGTGGATACATTTTGTAGTTCATGCATGAGGTTCCCCAGATTCATTCCTTCCTGCAATTGCTGATAGTCTTTCTCCATTTGAATAATACCTAGGTCCTCTAATCTTTCTGCTAAAGTGCGTAACCTTATATCATCCAGCATTAAACTCTACCTGTGCACTCACGTATTCTATGTTCCTTTGTAGTTTTTGTGGCATTCTCAAATGTGGGCTGTTGTACATTTGCGTCCATATCCAATTTATTAGTATATATTGTAAACAATTGTGACCCAGTACTGATTCTGTTTACGCCTCACTAGTTTTAGGTTTCCATCCTGAAAATGCCCCCTTTATCCTAATTCTTTATCTTTTATTAGTTAGTCAGTTCTCTATCCATGCTAACATACTGTGGACAACCTTATATTCTGTATCTTATTGAATGGCTTTTTGGAACTCCAAATATATTACATTTTGTGGTTGCCGATTAGCTACTCTGATTGATACTTGCTCGAAGAATTCTCATATATTTGCCAGGCATTGTTTCCCTTCATGAAACCACGACTTGTCTGTTTTATTATTATTTCTAAATCTATTTTATCATAGACGTCAACGTTGTACTAACGACAAATATTGAGCTAAGTAATCTAGTTACTTGTTTTTGTCTATGTACAACATAACACTCTTATTTCAAAAGAATGTAGAACCTTATTAAAAGCCTTCTAAAAATCTAAATATAGCATGTTCACTCATGGCACCTTAACTATTGTGCTAGTTACAATCTCCAAAAATTCTCCCGAAAAATTTGTTAAACTTGACCTCCCTTCCATAAATCCATGATACCTTTTTTCCAAGTCTGACGTTATTTTCATACTGTACTGTTATTTCATCCTTTATTATAAATTCTAGCATTTTCCCTATGACTAGTATTAGGCTACCAGCTCTGTCGTGAAGGAATGCCTGAGACTTAATGAAATGAGGGAACAGGTAGTGGATATTTTAATTAGATGTAAATGAATGTGAATTGGTTGTATAAATGTGAGCCAGTTATCAATGGGTTGAAGTTTTTATTGAGTGTGGTTAACTGAAGGAAAGCTCTCATTAATGTGAACTTGGATCAAAAACATTTTTATATCTTGTGTGTATTTAACATGTAGTCCCCCAATTTTCTTGCTTTCTCATTTCCAAAAATTTGGAGTATATTTGTCACCTTTCATTGCGCAGGGACCATTCCAGAGTCTATAGAGTTTTGAAAAATAATTATCAATATATCAAGTATGTCTACTGGTGCTCCTTTTATCACTCTGGGTGTTCATCATTCAGTCCAGCAGACTGAACTACCTGGAATCTTATCAGTTTCCCCAGTACCACTTTTTGTTTTATTTTACAAATATTATCATCTTGCAGTTACTCATTTGCACTGTTCCCTAGGTATTTCTGTGTGGAACGTGGAATTTTTAAAATTGCCAGCCTTTATGTTAAATTTTAGTGTCCAAGTATCTGATGAAATTAGTCATAAAGTGGCTGATATTTCAATCAATCTATCTTTACTCCAGACCCCTGAGAACTAATTAAAAATGGCCTTGTTGATCAATTGACAGGTTGCCTCTGTAAAAGTGGTAAAACATGTTTGCTCCTTTTTCAGGGGTAGATATGTGCTCCAGGAATTAACTTGCTGCCTCGTTCCTGCTTATCCAATTCACCATAGTTTTGGTTTGGAGAGGAGGAATTGCAGGTTTAAGAACAATGTAAAACGAGAACTTTCATTATCCATTTGAGGCACTAAGCTAACATCATTGACCATAATTTAATATCATCTTACTTTCATGTATTTGTGGGCCAAGAGCGTGCTCTTATTGGTGACAAGCTGATATGGTTTTGTTCAGATCTTCTCATGGAGAATGGTGCACAATGAATAATTTATGTTGTTTATCTAAAATTGTATGACTAAAATGGAAACAGAATATGCTGAAAATTTTGAAACAAACCTGGCAATATCTGTGGAGAGGAAGGCAAAACAAAGTTACTATTTCAGACCTGTCACCACTTTTTATCATATGTTAGTTCTGTTTCTGCCTCCATAGAAACTGCCAAACCTGTCGTGTGTTCCCAGCCTTTTCTTAGTTTTAATTCCAGATTTCCAACATTACTGTATTTGTTTTTGGATTAGCATTTTTCTTGTTCTATGATTTTAGTATGGAGAGGGGAACTCGTAGATTTCAGGATTGTACAAAATTAAATATCTATTGTGTTGCAATGGTACAGCAGAGTTACCTTAACACTTAACATCAGTGGAATTTTGTATGTAATGAAACTGGCTGGCCTTGTGTGGAATTTTATACATGTTAATGTGAACTCCCGTTATGATTGTAGGAAGCAGAAGAGAAGCTACGATACATAGCAGGCAGCATCCTGAGTGAGGGCGATGAGAAGCCATCTGAAGAATTGGTCAAACTCTTTGAGAAATTTGGCTTCAAGATAATCTCCTTTCCAGAGGTCACACATGTTGTCATGACAACTTTTCCTTTCACGACCTTCCTCTCACTGCTCATAGCAATGTATCGGGTGTATCCAGTCCTGAATAATTACATCAAGGTAGGAACCACTCATTAATTCACTTAGTAAATGTTAAGCAGTTCTTCATTTTTTTTGGCATGATCTGTAATTGATGCTCTGTAATTGACCATGGCAATAACCAAATAACCATTACAATTGGTTCACAGTGATAGTGCAACCCAGAGCCTTGAAAATAGCCAATATGGAGGCAAATCATGCTCCTGCTACCTTAAGCCTTCTGATAGCAGACATTCTGGGGTACAACAGAAATTACATGTTTGAACTGTGAAATGTTCAGCACAGCATCTTTTGGTAGTTATACACTCTATATTGTCTTTGATTGTAATGCTGCTGATTTATGTTAATTTGATTAACAGCTTACCAACTGATTGTAGATTCACAAAGTACTGAAAGTCTGTTTCTTTGTTTATGTCTAATTGGTACCTAAAAACTTCTTAGAATTATAGTACTAATTAATTTTGGAGTCTCTTATGTGATTTCTGTTCAAAAATGTCTCAACTGGGATAAAATGGTAATTTGAATTTTTGGTAATTATAAGGAACACATAATGGATTGAAGTCTCTTCTGTGTGTGCAGGTTAGCATGTGAGTTGTGTTCATTGACTGCACATTTCTTTACTTTAGATCTTTAGTTCTTTCTATATGTGCCAGAGGACTCGTACCGCCATTTGGCTTAGTCATACATGTTGTCATGCACACATTGTAACTTTGTACGTTAAGCTGATGTTAGAATACAAGTTCTTTCAAAGATGCATACTGATTTAAAAGTTGTTCTGTCTTTACACTCTGACTCTGACCGCTACCAGGGTAAGGAAGCCGCATTTAGCAGTGTCTGTCATGTGAGTCAGTTCATCAGCATGGATCTCTTAGAATTCAGATCAAAGTGGAACCAATACAAATGTGTTTCATCATATGTTCCATCACCGATTTAAATAAATGGGGACACATTGTGCGTGTGAGAGTAGGAATATGTGGTTATAATCAATCACTCTCCTGAATGGTGGCAGTGCAGGTAGCAGGAGTGACAGTCAGGGCCCTTCTGTAGAAAGGTCATGGGTGAATTGGAATTTTATCTGATGGAGTCTGGACCAATTCATTGCATTTGTTCCCTAATTTGCTTAAAAACTGATTTTGACCCAAACATCGTACTATTCCAGTTCAAGCTGCTAATTCACAAAAAGTCAGTGGCTGATGAACTTGCAAGATATTTAATAAAGTGCTTCATAAAACACTGCTAGCTAAATCCCAAGGATTGAAGATAAATAATTGATCTGGTTAGAAAATTGACCGGAGACCAATCCACATAGTGGACAGGATGTGATTGGTGTCTCTCAAGAATCTGTGTGCAGGCCTCAACCATTTAATGTATTAATGACTTGGATGATGGGGTAGAAAGCCACATATTTAAATTTGGTTAATGACACATGGGCTGCTCTGTAAATGTAGCACTACAAAGAAATGATAACAGATTAACAAAAGGGTGAACTATGGTAAACATGAAGTCATCCACTTTTGACCTGAAATGAATAGAACATAAAGAATAGCATTGCTTTTGAATATTAATTCATGCCAGGAACAACACTTTTTTATATTACAAATGGTCATACTACAAAAAACCCGTTTACTTCAGCATTTTAATACATATTGCAAAAATAAACCAAGCTGAAACTGATGTTTATCTTCCATTTCATATTGAACAAAATCCACAGTAGCACAAGTTTTGCTAATAAAGCTATAGTTGTTCCAATGATGTGCCATGTATATGGGGAGCATCGTTGTGTGATGTAAGTGGTGGGTGGTCATGCCCTGCTCTTTTATTTTAGAGTATTCCTGGTGGGGAATTGGGAAGGCAGGGTTCCTGAGAACGGAGAAATGAAAAGAAGCAAGGTGTCATAGAATTAAAGAGAACAGAATTGTTTTTTAAATTGGTGGGGAGAAACAATAGGGAAGTCGGAGTCATGGGCTTAGGATCGGAGTTGCAGCAAAACAGGTACTGAGGAAGTCACTGAGTAATTTACATTTACATTCCCTTTACGTTGGTATTTCCCGTGAATTGTCCTGATGAGTGCAAGCAGGAAAACTTCAACATTTTTTGGGGACAAGAAATGAAATTGATGATCAAGATGATGACCGAGAATGGAGTTGCACTACAACGTTTGCTGGGAAGCTGCAATCCTGATACTTATCTTGAATTGGTCTTCCTTAGACTTTAATAAGCTTTCCTCCTCTTACTGTACAAGTGATAGAAAGTCTGTTTATCATCTGCATCATTTCAGTGCAGGTCAATTTTGGGAAAATGTCCTTTGTTTGAATTTATGAAAGATCTGGTTCTTTGTGAAATTAGTTAAGTTCAGTTTACCTCAGCTAACTGTCACCATTAGACTCAATTAATGTCATGAGACTTTAACTACTGCATCATGTATTATAGCTGAGGCTGTCCTTGGTCATAAAATCTCTCAGCCACTGGTAGGAATCCTTTGTTCCTTCATCTATACTGATCTTTATTATTGGTCTGGTCAACGAAGATCTCTTGGGTGGTCTTCAAAACCTCCAGATAAATATGACCACTTATTTACCTTACGATGATGATGATTATGAAGAATATCTTGGAGAAATAATGTACTGTTTTGAGACTGAAAAAAAATGTAGTGTAAGATACCGTGGGTGAAGGGGTGGTAGGACTTTCCTTTTCATGCATTAGAAATGGCATAAAGTTTGTTTCTAAATGCTGTATTGAACATGTTAAATCCAGTGACAATAAATTAGTAATTGGATGAAGTCATTGAAACATTTAGTGGAGGATAAAGCTCTGTGTTGATTGTGACAGATGGTCGGGAAAGCCAGTCTCTGATCTTTGAAATGGGTACTGCAGGTTTGACTAATTAACAGTTTTATCTGGAGAGCCTGCAGTTAGATTGCCTGTTGTACTGTACATAACGCCTGTAGTCTGCCCAACTGGCTTTTGTTACTCTGACGCACCAACAGAAATGTGTTTAATTATCAGGATTTGCAGTAGCTATGTGATCAAATTAGAAAAATCATGTTCTAATGCTGCCTGCTTTAACAAGAAAGCTTGCGGAGTTTCGTTCAGCTTCTGAATACTAAACTTGCAGTTGGTGATCTTTGGCTTTTAGGATGATTTTGTGGAATTATCAGTATGAAATGTGGCTGTGTTGCCATGAAAGAGAATGTTTGCAAATCTTTACTCGTTTGCAGACACCTGATGCACTGAAATAATTTGTCAAAATCTGACGTCATGTTATTAGCATATATGTGTGAGAAATTTTACGCATGGCTCTTCTCCCATCCTGTGGGATGCTATTTTGTTTGACATGGTATTCCTGATCAACAATCGTATGGCTTTGTTGATTATAGCTTAACTCCACTTCTGTTCAAGCGGTTGCAAAATGGACAATTATCAGATCATTGACTCCATATGCAAAGATGTCGTATTTAAAAATCTTGCTTGGATTTATTTGCCTGACTTAAATCATTTTGGAATTTTGGAGGTGATGGAGCAGAGAACAAGTCCAATCATTGTTTTATGGAAGAGTTACCTAATAAAATGTGTTTTTATGTAGGCCATCTAATCTCTACAACATTGATTCATAATTACATTACATCCTCATTCATTCAGTCCTGGACATGGACACAGACACACACAATCTTCTTCAGGGAACTTGATGCTTGGTATAGTTTTATATTTGAAAATTAGCATTGGCATTAATTTTGTTCTGTTGGCCATGCATGCTAGTACCATTTTGAATCTTGTCATGTGCCGTTGTTTGCACGAGAGCAATTTTCAAACCTTGCTTGTCTGCCTGCTTCAGAATGTATTTGAATCCGTTGTTGCTTCACCCGTATTGCTGAAGTGACTTAATGAGAGTCAGACTTCTGTCACACCTCTACACTATTGTTCCAGTAATTGGCCATTCACTGTTGGTCTAAAATCTTAGCTGAAAGGGTTTGATTTGGTCCACTTTAATGTGTATACAAGCTTTGCATTTCTGGTAATTTAGATTATATTCCCTACAGTGTGGAAACAGGCCCTTCGGCCCAACAAGTCCACACTCCCCCTTGAAGCATCCCACCCTGACCCATCCTCCTATAACCCATACACCCCGAACACGATGGGCAATTTAGCATGGCCGACCCACCTAGTCTGCACATCTTTGCACTGTGGGAGGAAACCGGAGCACCCGGGGGAAACCCACGCAGACACGGGGAGAATGTGCAAACCCCACACAGACAGTCGCCCAAGGCTGATGTCGAACCCGGGTCCCTGGCTCTGCGAGGCTGCAGTGCTAACCACTGAGCCACCATGTCGGTGTTTTTTTTTTGAGAACCCATTCCCATATACACTTCTCAAGATCAGACCAGCAGCTGGTCCCCTTTCTGATGGCACATTTGGTCTGAGGGATCTCTTTTGAAGACACATTCTGCCTTCTGGCATTTTCATCAACTGCATTCTCATTGCCGCACAATCATTTGAAGAATCATCAGACATCATGACTTTCAGTTAGAAAGCAGAATTGTTCTTTATTCGTATTGCTGGAGGACACATTTGTGTTTGTCAGTCATATGCCATACATGTCAGTGACTGTACAGCACTCGGAGGGCCTATCCATGTTGGTTGGCGTGCAGTTAAGAATGGATGTATTGACTTCTAATTCCGGAAGTCATTGTACATGTACGATGACAGGAAAAAATTCGAAGGAATCTCGTGCATGGTCTGATCTGTAAGTGTGTCTTAAACTCTCACACATCTTCTTCCGAACAGGACCATAAACAATTGCTTAAAAAGCTCCACAAAAGTCTGACTTTTTCATCATGTACTCATCAGGGTTAGGACACAGGAAACCAAACTTAGAAAGGCAACAGTAACTTGCGCGCCATGAGAAGGAGGTGCTGATTGCTGGACCCATGGTGTCGTGGAGGTAATACAGGAGGGAAACTGGTAACTGTGTCAGTCTCCATGACAACCAAGTAGCCAAGGTCATGATTTTGGGAGTATAGTCTAAATCTGTACACAGGTACGTTTCAGCTGTGAGCTATATGTTAGCTCTGTCTCATCTATGGAGATGCAACACAGGTAATAATCTCAAATCAAATCTCTACAATACATTAATAATATCCATATTTAAATAAATTGCAAAATGTATTAACACCAAAATAATGACTATGCGAATCAGTGTATTTGAATTTTGATCACTTGACAAAATACTAAATGATCATGCACTGAAAAAAAAATTCCCAAAAAATCAGTTTTTTTTTGTTGTTTTCTGCTTTTAAGTCAATCAAAGACATATCTGATTCCTGGTCGACACCATCCCTATTATAAGGACTAGTCAGAGGCAGCACCGCCTCTTTTTGGAACCTGTGAACTGGGATCAGCAGACTGGGCTCTTCAGACCTTTGTAGCTGATTTGGTGGAGGATGTTGCTGGCTTGGCCTATTTACTCACTGCTTCCAGCGTCTCAGTCAGACCTTTGACCATTGCAGCTGTGAATTGCTGGAAAAGACCAGAAAGGACAAGCAGCCTCTCGGACTAGTCGGTAACCTCCAGCTGAACAGACAGGTGTGATGGGAGCATCCTCCCTGGCATTTCTCCTTACCAGCAGTCTTCTCTGCAGCAGTTTGACCTTGGCTTGTCAATTGCATCAGAATTTCTGTTAATGTAGAGATCAGGTATCAGACCAATGGAGTGTGCATCCTTGTGGTTGGTTCATTTTAACCAATGAGTCTGGTATGGTCTCCTTATGTAGCAGTTTGTGTCTGACTTTGCCAGAGCATCAGCTACCAAACTGTCACCAACAAGGAAGAGGCCACTGGTGGACATGGAACAAAATAGGAAGACAAGGTGGATGGGTCTTGCAACTGTTCTGCTTCAGGGCTCTTCCTTTATACCTCATCAGTAGCAAGTATCTACATCACCTCATGGATACATTTCCAGAAAATGACTTGAAAGTGCTAAATTTATGCATTCTAATTTATTTTGATCCTGCTTCCTGCAGTGCTGCTTGTCTCATTAGGGACTACAAAAACCGTGAAAAGTGAGACCAGGCTTCAGGTTCATCAGCATCAAACATGGAGACACTTAAGAGTGCTCCACTATTTCTATTTTTAAATAATGTAAATGCATGCAGAGGGGAAAAACCTGAATATTCAGATTCATTCGAGAATCACTAACAAATCCTAACTGCCATTAATCTTTTTAAATACAGTCTTGCCTTGCAGTGACTTCTTGTTTCGTCTTTGCTGATTTGCCGAACACTACATTGCAAAATATAAATCACTCGGGCATAGTAAGAACTGCAGATGTTGAAGTCAGAGACAACACAGTGGAGCTGGAGGATTTTGACATTTTGGGTCGGGACCATTCCTGCTCTTCTGATGCTGCCTGATCTCCTGTGTTCCTCCAGCTCCATACTATATTGTCTATAACAAAATTATAAGTTGTCCAAAGCCTCCTCTTCTGTGTCATTTGTCAGCAAACTCCATATCCATTGCCTATATTCATTGGCTTTCAGTATCTTTTATGATGATTGTGCTAACTACAGAGCAGCTTCCCTGCTGTCTGCCACAGGCAAGATTGTTTCAAAGATCCTCCTCAATCACCTATTTATAGTGGTATCCATGTAGTGGTATTGCAGATATCATCTTTGCTGTGTGGCAAATATAAGAAGCACCTCAAGCCCTGGAGAAATATTAGTGTCACCTTCACAAAGTCTTTCAAATCTGAAGGCAAGAAAGGCAGTGCAGCAGCAATATCATCTTCAAAGCCAACATGCTCAGCATCCAGGTGCTTAATTATTTAAAACCAGCTCCACTGGACATGACAAGCTGTTTGTGTGTGCTACAGTAGACTACTGAAGTAACTACTTTCCTCACAACCTGGCAGATGACCTCCAGGAGTTTAACAGATGCACTTTAGGAATGTCCTCAAAGTATCTGCAAAGAGATCAAACACTCCTTTCCCTGAGGAAGAGTCATACTGGACTCAAAACATTAATTCTGCTTTCTCTCTCCACAGATGCTGCCAGACCTGCTGAGTTTCTCCAGCACACTCTGATTTTAATGCTGCTGCTTCTTTGGACTCCCTGGTTTGTCTTGAATCGAAATGGAAAACAACTTGAGAAGTCATTCACTACTGAGAGGCGTTGTCAGAAGCATATAAAGGCAAGTTCAGGGCATTGTAAAGAGGGTCCAAACACTTCAGTGGTCTCTTGCCCTGTATGTGACAGACTCTGCAGGTCACACATCAGACTGATCTTTGAAGCCATCGACCTGGAGTGGAAGCTCAATCCTGAAGGACTAAGTTCTTCATCCTCCTCTTCCCTTACCCTGTAACTAGCTCCATCCGTAAGTTCACACATTTACCGTAAAAGTAGGACCTCAAAGGTAGTAATCTCAGGATTGCTACCAGTGCCACGTGCTAGTCAGAGCAGAAATAAAAGAATAGCCAGGATGAATGCGTGGCTTGAGAGAGGGGTTCAGATTTTTGTGAAGTTGGAACTGGTTCTGGGGAAGGTCAATTACAAATTGGACGGTCTACACCTGGGCCAGACTGGAACCAATGTCCTTTTGCTAATGCTGTGGGGGAGGGTTTAAACTAATGTGGCAGGGGGATGGGAACCAAATATTGGACAGAAAGGAGGTAGTAACTAAAGCCTGTAGGGAGCTAGATAATGGAGTCAGCGTGACTAAAGGGAATAGTAGTCAGGGAGCAGATGACGAACACAAAGGGACAGGTGGTCTGAGGTGCATTTATTTTAATGCAAGACATGTAGCAGATAAGGCAGATGAGCTTAGGGCTTGGATCAGTACCTGGGAGTATGATGTTATTGCTATTCCTGAGACTTGGTTGAGGGAAGGGCAAATACTTGTCCCAGGATATCAATGCTTCACGCAGGAGTAAGACGGAAGTAAAAGGGGTGGAGGAATTGTAGTAAAGACGATATCACAGCTGTACTGAAGGGCGGCACAATGGAGGGCTCAAGCAGTGAGGCAATATGGGTAGAACTCAAAAATAGGGTGCAGTAACAATGTTGTGGCTGTACTACAGGCCTCCCAACAGCGAGCGTGAGATAGAGGTACAAATATGTAAACAGATTATGGAAAGGCGAAAGAGCAACAGGGTGGTGGTGATGGGAGATTTTAACTTTCCCAACATTAACTGGGATTCACTCAGTGTTAGGGGTCAAGATGGAGCAGAATTCGTAAGGAACGTCCAGGAGGGTTTTCTAGAGCAGTATGTATGTAGTCCGACTCGGGAAGGGGCTATACTGGACCTGGCGGTCGAAATTACAGTAGGGGACTACTTTGGAAATAGTGACCACAATTCCGTAAGTTTTACAATACTCGTGGACAAAGATGAGTGGTCCTAAAGGAAGAGTTCTAAACTGGGGGAAGGCCAACTATACCAAAAGTTGGCAGGGTCTGGGGAATGCAGATTGGGAGAAACTGTTTGACGGTAAATCCACATTTGATATGTGGGAGGCTTTTAAAGAGAGGTTGATTAGCGTGCAGGAGAGACATGTCCCTGTGAAAATGAGGGAATCATGAATGACAGGTGAAATTGTGAGATTAGCTAAAGAGAAAAAAGGAAGTGTACATAAGATCTAGGTGACTGAAGACAGATGAAGCTTTGGAAGAATATAGGAATGTAGGGCAAATCTGAAACAAGGAATTAAGAGGGCTAAGAGGAGACATGAGATATTGTTAGCAAACATGGTTAAGGAAAATCCGAAAGCCTTTTATTCATATATAAAGAGCAAGAGGGTAACTAGAGAAAGGATTAACCCGCTTAAGGACAAAGAAGGAAAGTTATGCGTTGAGTCAGAGAAAATGGGTGACATTCTTAACGAGTTTTTTGCATCAGTATTCACAAGGAGAGGGACATGACAGATGTTGAGGTTAGGGATAGATGTTTGATTACTCGAGGTCAAGTTGGCATCAGGAGAGAGGAAGTGTTGGGTATTCTAAAAGGCATTAAGGCGGACAAGTTCCCAGGTCTGGATGGGATCTATCCCAGGTTATTGAGGGAAGCGAGAGAAGAAATAGCCGGGGCCTTAACAGTTACCTTTGCAGCATCCTTAAACATGGGTGAAGTCCCGGACGACTGGACAATTGTTAATGTTGTCCCCTTGTTTAAGAAGGGTTGCAGGGATAATCCAGGTAATTATCGAACGGTGAGCCTGATGTCAGTGGTAGGGAAACTGCTGGAGAAGATACTGAGGGATACCATCTATTCCCATTTGGAAGAAAATGGGCTTATCAGTGATAGACAACATGGTTTTGTGCAGGGAAGATCCTGTCTTACCAACTTAATAGAATTCTTTGTCACGTCCTCAAAGTTGATTGATGGAAGGGCTACAGATGTCATATACATGGACTTCAGTAAGGCGTTTGATAAGGTTCCCCCATGGCAGACTGATAGAGAAAGTGAAGTCACGTGGGGTTCAGGGTGTACTAGCTAGATGGATAAAAAAACTGGCTGGGCAACAGGAGACAGAGAATAGTAGTGGAAGGGGGACCACTGTTGTTTGTGACATACTTAAATGATCTGGAGGAAGGTATAGATGGTCTGATTAGCAAGTTTGCAGATGACACTAAGATTGGTGGAGTAGCAGATAGTGAAGGGGACTGTCAGAGATTACAGCAGAACATAGATTGGAGAGTTGGGCAGATAAATGGCAAATGGAGTTCAATCCGGGCAACTGAGGTGATGCATTTTGGAAGATCTAATTCAAGAGCGAATTATACAGTAAATAGAAAAGTCTGGGGAAAACTGATGTACAGGAGAGATCTGGTGTTCAGGTCCATTGTTCCCTGAAGGTGGCAACGCAGATCAATAGGGTGGTCAAGAAGGCTTACAGCATGCTTCCCTTCATTGGGCGGGGTGTTGAGTACAAGAGTTGGCAGGTCATGTTACTGTTGTTTCAGACTTTGGTTCGGCCACGTTTGGAGTACTGCGTACAGTTCTGGTTGCCACATTACTAAAAGGATGTGGATGCTTTGGAGAGGGTGCAGAGGAGGTTCAGCAGGATGTTGCTTGGTATGGATGGCGCTAGCTATGAAGAAAGGTTGAGTAGATTAGGATTATTTTCATTAGAAAGATGGAGATTGAGGGGGGACCTGACTTGAGATCTACGAAATCATGAGGGGTATTAGACAAGGTGGATAGCAAGAAGCTTTTTCCCAAAGTGGGGAACTCAGTTACTAGGGGTCATGAGTTCAAAGTGAGAGGAGGAAGGTTTATGGGAGATATGTGTGGAAAGTTCTTTACGCAGAGGGTGGTGGGTGCCTGGAATGCGTTGCCAGTGGAGGTGGTAGATGCTGTCACGTTAGTGTCTTTTAAGATGTATCTGGACAGGTACGTGGATGGGCAGGGAGCAAAGGGATACAGACCCTTAGAAAATAGATGATAGGCTTAGACAGAGGATCTCAATTGGTGCAGGCTTGGAGGGCCGAAGGGCCTGTTCCTGTGCTGTAATTTTCTTTGTTCTAATGTACTGACGTGGCGATTTGCTAGGGTTGCTTGGGTGGATTCAAAACTTGTAAAGGGGGAGCGGGTTTGGGAACCAGGAAAGAAATCAGTCTGAAACTAGTACGGTTGGGTAAAGGAGTAGGTCAAACAGAAGGGTAGGCAGGGACAAAGTAGAGAACAAGGTAGGGCTGATAAATTAATTTGCATTTATTTCACTGCAAGCAGGCTAACAGATAAGGAAGATGAACTCCAGTTATGGTTAGGGACATTGGACTGGCATATCATAGCTATTACTGAAATGTGATTCAGGGATGGATAGGCCTGGCAACTTAACGTTCTGGGGTATAGATGCTATTGGAAGGGTTGAAAGAGGGGCAAGAGAGGATGGGGAGTGCTGTGTTTGATTCAGGATAATATGGCTGTACTCGGAGAGGATATTCCTGGAAATATGTCCAAGAAGTTATTTGAGTGGAACTGAGAAATAAGAAAGGAATGACTACCTTATTGGGATTGTTCTATAGACACCCCCAATAGTCAGCAGAAAATTGAGAAACAAATTTGTAAGTAGATCTCTTGTTACCCGTGAGAATAATAGGTGGTTGTGGAGGGGATTTTAACTTTTTTGCAAATGTAGACTGGGACTGCCATTGTGTTAAGGGCTTGGATGGAGAGGAATTTAAATGTGAACAAGAACATTTTCTGATGCAGACTATGGGTATACCTACTAGAGAAGGTGGAAAACATGACATACTCTTGGGAAATAAGGCAGGGCAGGTGGCTGAGGTGTCAGTGGGGGAGCACTTTGGGGCCAGTGATCATAATTCTATTATTTTTAAAATTAGTGATGGAAAAGGATACACTGGATCTAATAGTTTAAGTTTTAAATTGAAGGAAGGCCAATTTTGACAGTATTAGGCATGAGCTTGCAAAAGTTGATTGGGGGCAGATATGCGTAGGTAAAGGGATGCCTGGAAAATGGGAAGCTTTCAAAAATGAGATAACAAGAGTCCAGATTCAGTATGTTCCTGTTAGTGTGAAGGCAAAGGCTGGTAGGTGTAGGGAATGCTGGATGACTAGAGAAATTGAGGTTTTGGTCAAGAAGGAAGCCAGTAGGTATAGATAGCAGAAATCCAGTGAATCCCTAGAAGAGTGCAAAGGCGGTAATAATGTACTTAAGAGGGAAGTCAGGAAGGCAAAAAGAGGACATGAGATAGTTTTGCTAAATAGGGTTAAGAAGAATCCAAGGGATTCTACAAGTACGTTAAGGACAAAAAGGTAACTAGGGAGAGAATAGGGCCCCTTAAGGATCAGACAGATTGTCTATGTGTGCAACTGCAGGAGATGGAGGAGGTACTAAATAAGTATTTTGCGTCAGTGTTGAGTGTGGAGAAGGATATGGAAGATGGAGAATGTGGGGAAATAAATTAATGACCTTTTGAAAAATATCCATATTATAGAGGAAGTGGTGCTAGACATCTTAAAACGCATGAATGTGCATAAATCCCTCGGACCTGATCAGGTGTATCCTAGAACTCTGGGAAGCTAGGGACCCTTGCTGAGATATTTTAGATTAGATTCCCTACAGTGTGGAAACAGGCCCTTCGGCCCAACAGGTCCACACCGCCCCTTGAAGCATCCCACTCTGACCCATTCCCCTATAACCCACACACTCCTGAACGCTACGGGCAATTTAGCATGGCCAATTCACCTAGCCTGCACATCTTTGCACTGTGGGAGGAAACCAGAGCACTGGGAGGAACCCCACGCAGACACTGGGAGAATGTGCAAACTCTACACACGGTCACCCGAGGTTGGAATCGAACCCGGATCCCTAGTGCTATGAGGCAGCAGTGCTAACCACTGAGCCATCATGCCACCCCACGGTTTGTATCAGCGATAGCCACAGTTGAAGTGTTAGAAGACTGGAGGTTGGCTCTCATGGTGCCACTGTTTTTAAAAACTGGTGGTAAGGAAAAGCCAGGGAACTATAGACTGATGAACCTGACATTGGTGGTGGGCAAGTTGTCGGAGGGAATCCTGAGAGACAGGATTTACATGTATTTGGAAAGGCAAGGATTGATTAGCGATAGTCAACATGGCAGTGAGATAAGCACATTGGAACAACAATACCTCACAGCCATTGAACTTCTTAAAATCTGACTTATACCAAAATGCTTTGTGTGGGAAATCGTGTCTCGTGAACTTGATTGCTTCTGCAAAAAAAAACTCAATGATGAGGATTGCTGAGGCCCCAGCAGTGACTGTGATCTATATGCACTTGAGTAAGGCATTTGACAAGGTTCCTCATGGTAGACTAGAAGCTGGAAGCTGGAAGGACACAGCAAGCCAGCAGCATCTGAAGAAGGGCAATACTAGAAACATTGACAGCTCCTTTCCTCCAGGTGCTGCCTGGCTTGCTGTGTTCTTCCAGCCTCCTGTTTGTCTATTTGGATACAGAACTGGCTCAAAAGTATAAGACAGGGTGGTGGTGGAGCGTTGCTTTTCAGACTAAGCAGTGCTGGGTCCACTGCTTTTTGTTATTTATATAAATGATTTGGATGTGAACACAAGAGGTATGGTTAGTAAGTTTGTAGATGACACCAAAATTGGCAGCGTAGTGGATAGCCAAGAAGGTCACCTCAGACTACAATGGGATCTTGATTTAGATGGACCAATGGGCTGAGGAGTGGCAGATGGTGTTTAATTTAAATAAATGTGAGGTGCTGCATTTTGGAAAGGCAAATCAGGGTAGGGCTTATACACTCAGTGGTAAGGTCCTGGGGAGCGTTGCTGAACAAAGAGACCTTAGAGTATAGGTTCATAGTTCCTTGAAAGTGGAGTCGCTGGAAAACAGGGTAGTGAAGAAGGCATTTAAAATGCTTGCCTTATTGGTCAGTGCATTGAGAATAAGAGTTGGTAGGTCATGTTGCGGCTGTACAGGTTAGGCCACAGTCGGAATACTGCGTTCAATTCTGGTCTCCCTGCCAGGGGAAGGATGTTCTGAAACTTGAAAGGGTTCAGAAAAGATTTTCAAGGATGTTGGCAGCGTTGGAGGGCTTGAGCTATCGGGAGAGGCTCAATATGCTGCGGCTGTTTCTTCTGGAGCATCGGAGGCTGAGGTGTGACTTTATAGAAGTTTGTAAAATTGAGGAGCATAGATAGGGTAAATTGCGAAAGGTCTTTTCCCAGCGTGGGAGGAGAATCCAAAACTAGAGGGCACAAGTTTCAGGTGAGAGGGGGAAGATTTTAAAAGGGACCTGAGGAGCAACGTCTTCATGCAGAGCGTGGTGTGTGTATGGAATGAGCTGCCAGAGGAAGTGGTGGGGGCTGATACAATTACAGCATTTAAAATGCAACTGGATGGATATATGAATAGAAAGGGTTCAGAGGGATATGGGCCAAATGCTGGTAAATAGGACTGATTTATTTAGCTTATCTGGTCAGTGTAGATTATTTGGACCGAAGGGTCTCTTTCCATGCTTATATCTCTCACACTCCGACTCGTTGCTTATTTACATGTCAACAACTTGTTGCCTTGATGCCTTATTATTAAGAAAAACTTTTGAGTAAACTTTGCTTTAAAACACGATACACAAAAAGAATTGCTTTTCCCAAATCCTTTATGTGGAGAAAGAAATCTCAAATTCAGAAAACATGACAGTTAGTATTAATTTCCAATTAGCAAAGCAACAACACAGGACTGCACACTGGGCTTCCTGAGTTTGAATGTCAGGTTTAATTAGTGCTGGTGCTTTAACTGCCCCTTTCTGAGACTTTGCTTCAGTGAACACAGTCATGTTGTTCAGAAGAAATTGCAAGCATTATTCATTGTTTCATCATTGGCAAAAAGAAACAAACCAAGGAAACCAATTATTATTCTTATTATCTCTTGTGTTGTAAATGGACAAATTGTTTGGTAACAATATGGAATGCATTAAACTAAGTAGTGTGTGTGTGTGTGTGTGTATGTATGTGTATATATATATTTATTTTAAGTGATTTAGATCAAGTAGTGCAAATAATTAAAATGTGAATTGTGTAAGACTGACCTAAACTAACATTATATTACTAACAGCCTAATGTACATATTTACATTGCATTTGCCTATATTCACAAGGGTGCTTGTAAATGAAGTATTAAAGGAAGAGAGCATTCCCAGAAGTGTAAGTGTTTTTTTGTATCTGATCTGTTCTGAGATTAGCAAACAGTCCACAAATAAACCCATAAACTATTCTAATGGCCATTTCAAGTGACGTATTACAGTAAATTGTGACCAAGAATAACAGTTCATTCACTGAAATATGCTACTGGCAACTCTTGAATCTGCACGTTCTGTACAAAAGCTGATACTTTAAAGTCTCCTTTTTAAAGATGACTCAGTTCAAGTTGTTTGCTTTAAATTGACAATATAGTGGCAGTATACTTGTTTAGTGTTCTACCTCCTACTTTGTGGCCTACCTTCTCTCCAGATCTTCCCCATGCTTCTGCTGTTGCACTCAGTTCTGAGAATTTCCTGGCATTCCTTCACTTCTTGCCCCTGCCCACGCAATCCCTCTTTCTTTTCAGCCTCCCCAGTTCTTATTCCTGCACTCTATTGTTAGTTACCCTTTGAAATTTCTGGCTCCTGTTCTGAACTCGCACTGCACGGTGGCTCAGTGGTTAGCACTGCAGCCTCACAGCACCAGGGACCCGGGTTCGATTCCAGCCTCGGGTGACTGTGTGGAGTTTGCACATTCTCCCCGTGTCTGCGTGGGTTTCCTCCGGGTGCTCCGGTTTCTTCCCACAGTCCAAAGATGTGCAGGCCAGGTGGATTGGCCATGCTAAATTGCCCGTAGTGTTCAGGGATGTGTGGGTTGCAGAGGAATGGGCCTGGGTGGGATGCTCCAAGGGGTGGTGTGGACTTGTTGGGCTGAAGGGCCTGTTTCCACACTGTAGGGAATCTAATCTAATCTAATCTAAACTCCTGGACTCCACCTGAAAAAACACATGCTGGTCTGTGCAGGTAGTCTGCCTGCACTGACTAGTTTCTGCCACTAGATGGAGTGTGTTCTATTAAATATAATAGGCGAATGTAGTTTTGTCATATTTTTACATTTATTTTGTATTTCTGAATTTAATGTTATTTTATTTATGAATGTCAGATTTAGAATTGTAAACCATTTCATGTATGACTAAATATCCTCTGCTGAAAAGTGCAGAAATATCACACTGTACAGTGATTCTTTTACATCTAATGATTTATTTTGCAAGTTCATTTAACTAGAGCTGCATAATACTGGAGATGCACAGTATTTCAAACTGTACTTTGTTTTATCAGAGCAAGAAATGTCCAAAGGAATCCAGCTCTAGTTTTACATTGCTTTCTGTGGGAAACTGTGTTTGTCTTAATGTCACAATTTTTAGAAACATAACCACACGTACTGTATCCTTCTACTGTGTGTCTCTTTCATGATTTTCCACATGTATAGTTTGGAACCTGGCTTATCTTGAAAATTTTCCTAATTAAATTAATAATGAATAAAGATCAGTTTAACAAATGAAGTTAATTTCGCCCCATGGATTTTGATGTTCTAGATGTTTGCTGGCAGTTATTGAGGCACTGACGCATGTTCAGGAAAGGGTCATTGGAATGACTTACTGTCATAGACCTTAATTACTGAGGGGGGTGTGGAAGTTGGGGGAGTGTGTGTATTGGGTCTCTTTCTATTCTAGGGATTAAAAAAAAATCAAGGGGATTTGATCGAGTCTTTAAAAATCATGAACACTTCACACATTCTTCGATAACAAGAAGTTTCATTGCCTGATGGCAAGAGGTACAATGATATTTGATCAAGCATAATTATTAGCACTTCAAGAAGCTGTTGCATATACATCTGCTCCTCCAAACATGATATTAGAACTTGGTCTCCACCCACATACTATCTGTGATATCAGTAGAATCGGTGAAGCTAATGTAGCATTAATGCCTTACAACCCACTGTATTTATACACCATTCCCCCCCACCTCCCAGCCCAACCTCTTTGCTGCCTCCTCCCCTCAAATTTATCCCTTTTATACAATCACACACAAGTGTATATTCCATTTTGCCACTACACCATCTCCCTCAGATCTTTGCCTTTACAAGTGCTGGTGGTCTGGATGTTTCACACTTTTCACAGAATGTGCTTTCTTTCAGACCTAGAAGTGTTCCTTTTTGCAGTATCATTAAGGCTTAGACCAATCAGTTTTGTGTTCTTGACTGCACCTTGATTTTTATGCACACAAATGTGACTCCCATGGAATCATGCAGCTTCTCTCCCTCAGGTTGTGATTCAGACTGAACGTTTTCAGTTATCCCTTATAGCTGTTTCACTGGTGAAGCAGTTTTTTTTCCCGACAGTCAGTTGAGTTACCAAGTGATTTCTGTTTTCTTAGCACTATCCCTGTCACTGAATTAAGAGTTTCCGGAGAGAAGATTGACTATTCCATCAGAGCTGAGAAGCCCATGACTTCCTTTTGTGTTGACAATGTTAAACAGCTGTTTTATGTCAACAGAAGTGGTTTCATTTATTCATTCTTTTGGGTTTGCCATGAGTCTGGGAAGTCAATGAAGCCTTCCGCTGGTTGCCTGTTGATAATTTTTGTCAAAAATGGTCTCTTCCTGGACGAGTATTTTGACCGCTTCTTGTTTCTTGACCCATTGTTCTCTAAGATTTCTGCCATCTCTTCTGAGTTTGGGCGCAGGCTCGGAAATGAAGTTGGTTGATTGGGAACAGTGTACATATTTTCAATTTTCTCCTGTCTGATATGTTGTAGTGTAAATTGTTACATTCCCATGGTTTTGCCAGTTACTCTGTAGTATTACCTCTGCTTGTAATTTTCTACTATTAGAAAAGCCACAGTAACTGATCTGATAGGACAGCAACACTTCCAGTATCAAACACAAAATCAACAGGATGCACACTGATGTAAGTTCTGTCTCTTTTGGATTGTCTGGAGTAACTCGTTCCCAAAGAAATGTCAATGGGGATACATTTTAAATGTGTCGGGCTTTAAACGTGTGTTATGCCTTCATCAATACTGTTTTAAATTCAATGATTGTTCAGCTTGTTAGACTGTACCACAGTATTTACTTCCAGTTTTTTAATTCTGTATTTCTGTAATACTGTATTGAATTTTTCAATAGAGCTTGGAATTGTATTCTAGTAATTTACTGCTTTCAAACTCTTTAAATCTGGCCCTTTGTACTTCCGTGTTTCTATACTGTCTGCTGTATTTTCCTGCCATTTTAATGATTTAGTCACTGTTTGCTTTTTCTAATGTTTCGAGTCCTAGTCCTATTAATTTTCCTGGCTTTTCTTTTTCTGCTTGACTCTCTGACAAGATTTTTGCTTAGATTTGCTCATTTTTGGCTTAAATACATTTAGACACCTTCCTGATCTTGTGGCTCCAGACTAAAAGTATTTTCTGGCCTTTTCGTAGTTTGTTGCAGCAGAATCTCATAAAGCCTATTGTTAGCAATAGGTGAGAACACTCTCCCTTTTATTCTAAAGGTGAACCGATCGCCTTCCTCTTCCTGTCTTTGCATAATTTTCTTTTTATAAAGTTATTCCTTTTTCCTTTTGGGATCTCAAGCTTTAACTTCACATCTTGGAACCATCATCTCCTTCCAGACCCACCTTCACAGAATCACCTCTGTGTTTTCTAAGTGTGACTGGCATTTCAGTCTCACTTCTAATCCCATACTCTTGCCCCAGAGGGTCTAAGCAGTTTTTCCTTTGGAGAGCTGAACTTGTCTTTTTATTCGTCCATAGCTGCTACTTTCTCATTCAGTTGATATTCAATTTTTATTTGCTGACTGATGGACTGTCTTTGTTTTCTTACAGCTGTAATGCTATTTTGAATGATCTCTTCCTGATTTTCTGCCTTTGGCAGAATTCAGATCCATATTGCTACAACCATATATTTTCTCAGAAGACCATGCCCAGTACCTTTTTTTTAATGGTATTCATCACTTCTATCAGTATATCATGGGGAGGAGTAGTTTGAGATCTTTTGCCACTAATCTTGCTTTGTCTTGGGGTTATCTAATGATTAACGATAGAGTGTACATATGAAGAGTATCTACAGAAAAAGATGCTTTTCTTAGCTAACAAAATGGTTTGTTGTGCTATATCAATAAGCAATTACATTTAGTCAGACATAATTACCAGGAACGTGGGGAACTGGTACAAATACATCTTTTCCCTCCAAAAGTCAGTAGAACTCCTCCACTACACCCACAGACTAATGCGACACCAGTAGGATGGTTGGAGCCAATGTAACATGAATATTAACCCCTTTTTAGAAGTACCAACTTACACAAGGTACTACTGTTTAGAGTCCTATAAGCCCATGTCTCAGATTACGGATAAGAATTGACAATCTCTGCAGTGTTGCTCAAGGAATGAATACACTTAAGAGAAGGAAATTTTAAGGTCCAACCTGACCCTTTTACCAGCCTGAAATAAATGGGGAAGCATGTAATAATATTTTGGAATATTCTACCAAGAAATTAAGGTAGGGAAAGAAAAAAATTTAGTCAAATGGGTGTTTTTTTTTTTGTATTCCATCTTTCTCCTGCCGTCATACCACCTTGTACAGTTGCTGAAGAAGAAAAATGAAGTGAAGTCACTGTCTACAGCATGGCGAGTTCTGCTGTTCAGAATACGTGGGTGGGATTCCTCCTATTGGTGCTTTTATTATGGAGACCCTGACCATCTCCATATGGCAAGCAACCAGCTAGGCTGAGATAGCTTATTGTTGAAGCTTCCAGCCCAGATGGCAGTAAGTGAGCCCTGGCAGGGCAAATTGCTTTCCTTCTGTGCTCAGCAAAGAAAAAAGTGACTGTATTGACTAGTGAAGTGAAAGCATTTTTTTAAGGAATGTTGATTATTATTCCTGACTCTCCTAATTGGCAGAGGCAACAGAAGCAAAACAACATTGAAGGTCTCCCAAATCCCACCAAGACCATGTTCTCAGTAAGTGCCTCAGTGCCAACTTCTCAACCTTCGGCCATGAGGAGCTACAATGTTACACAGTGCCCAGTTATACCTAAAGTCCCAGTAACAAGAGCTCCTTGGTTTCTTTATCAGGAAACATCTTGATTGATTTTGATGAAAACATCCAAGGTATCTCAGCCTTAACTGATAATAAGCAACAAGCTTGCCCTGACTGGAACTTTACTGCCCCTTAAGAGAAAATTCAGCAGTCTTGCAAGAGGCCGAAAGAACATCAACACTTTGACATTTAAGAACAAAACGTGAACATGTGTCTCAACAGTGCTGAAGAAGATCTGTCTTGACAAACCAAAGGGCCCATTGCATTGAGTGGCAACCGTGAAACAAAGCTCACCAAAGTTAGGGAAGCAGTTGATGTTCACTAGTGAGAGCATTTTCCATTCTTCGATTCAGACTCGAGCCCATTCCTTAATGTTCCATCTGGCTCAGTCTTGGCACTCTCTCTTGATCTGCAACAAATTTGAAAAAGCCATTCAATAGCCAAAAAATAACAAGGCCTCCGAAGGAGATGGGATCCCTGCTGCAGTTTTAAAACATAGTGGAGGTAGTAGCGCTGCACAACCTCATTATCCTCATCTGCGAAGAGTTCTGCATGATTGGTACAATATTTAAGCGACAAGTCAGATAGAAAAGTGTTTAAAACCAGCTCTGCTGGCTAGAATATGTTGCTCAGATGGCTGACATCACATTCCAAAGAACATGTTCTACTCGGAGCTAGGTCGAATTGGAGACTGCATGGAGGACAACACAAAATATTGCTTTAGGGGCATCCTCATAGTATCCCTGAAGAGGCCACACCTACCCACTGTGTCATCTGAAACTATGGCTTGTGACCAACCCGAAGAGGGAGGTTTATTTGTGCCTTGAGAGACCTCCATCTGCAGCGTACAGAGGCAAACTTGAGGCATTGGCAAGAGTGGCCTTCATCTGGCAAAGTCATTTGTACATTAGATCCAGAGATGGCTGATAAGTCTATCAAGCTAGAGTGGAGTAAGTCATCTTTGATCCTGACAGATGGGATGTTACCATAAATGTGCAGCTGCAAATGCAACAAAGTTGGCAGTAGTTTTTTTTTTAAATTTCCATCATCAGTACGCAAGCCCCGAATATTTAAGAATTCCAAGTGAAAGCTAATTCATGAATGTGACCTGATGGATCCAGCAGCGTTGACCTATGAGGTAATGAATTTTTGAAATTGAAGCCCTTCAATATCTTTCCTCACCCCTACCATTTTTGAATACTCGGCAGTGGAGTAATGAAGGAGAGAAACCAATTAAATCTGTCATGGTGCTTACACAACACAGACCATCTGTGTCTGCATTCAGTTTTTGTCTTCCCAGTGGACTGAATGAGTTGGAACTCCAGTCTAGCCGTGTCAGGCCAGGTTTGTCAAGTTTAAGACTGTGCAGGGAGACTGAAAAGGGCTGTGCTTAGAGCCTTTGGTTTGAGGTTTCCTAACTTTCCAGTGAAAATTCATAAATTGGCAGAAAATGAAGTGGGGAAAATGTTGACGTCTGTATTAGTCCAGATGCCAAAAGGCAGATTTCTATCTTTTTAGAATCTGATTGACAGATGAGAAGGAAGTGCAGTGAGTAGGAGTGTATTTGAGCATCAGTCATGATTTTGATTTAAAAGATTAATCTCGGATTCTGTTGGAAGTAACTGGGTAAAAAGTTATAGGGCACATTTAAAAGCAATAGTGTTATGTTGAATTTGTTTGAGGAGTTTTTTTGTTTCAAAAATGTCAGAGGTCAGGGAAAAATAGCTGCATGACCTGTTGGTTAAACAGTTGGGAATATGCCCAACTTGAGTTGGAATCCAATCCAGTGTTGAAATACCTTTTTTTGAGGTTTTGAATGATTGGTGGTGTCTGCTTATTTCTGTTTTCCACCAAACCCCACCCAGAGAAAGGATGTCTTTGCAACTTTGAGGCCAAGACAAAATAAACCATCAGCTTTTCAAAAGGGGATTGGAATGAGGATGATTCTCATGGCAATTGTGGAAAGGTCCCAGCCAAAGATAATCTTCCAGAAGTGTTTTTTATTTTAATCCCAATTCTGTAACGTATGGAGCAAAAACATCCGATGTCATTTGGAAAGCAGAGAGCAGCTGGTACAATGCCGTGTTTCTTATGATGTGCAGGTGTTGTGTTTTTCTCACCCCATTCTGCATTTTTCAATCTGCATATGTCAAGTGGAAATGCTCAGTGTTCTTCATCCAGGAGCTGGGCAGAAGATGCCACATTGCTTGCAGGCATACAATTCATTCAGGAGAGCCGAATGTCCACATTAAGCTGTCATAAGGAAAAATATAAAATACAGTGCTGGATTTTTAAACACGTTTGCTAATTGATCCTGGAGGTCAGGGCTCCATCTTAAGGAATATCTCCCTGCAAATATCCTATTACTTATGTGTGTGCCTGTCGTTAGCTAGGCCAACCCTAATTTCCCCCGAAGAACATGGTAGTGAGCTGCCTCATGAATTGGGATGTGGGCATACCACAATGTTTTTTCGAAGCGAGTTCCAGGACTTTTACTCAATGACAATGAAGGAATGCTGATACAGTACCACATTAGGGTGGAGTGCAGTTTGAAGGGGAATTTGTAGGTGATGATCTTCCCATGCATGTCCTGTCCTTGGCCTAATAAACAGTAGAGTTAATGGTTTGGAAGGTGCAATCAAAGGACCTGCACTAGGTTTGGCTTCTTGACTGTTGCTGGAACTGCACTCACTGGGACATGTGGGGATGATTCCATTGCTCTCCAGACTTATGCCTTGAAATTTGTGGACAGGCTTCGGGAGTCGGGAGGTGAGTTACTCACTACAGGATTGCCAGCCTGTGACCTGCTGCTGTAGCCACAGTGTTTATAGGGTGAATGATAACCCCCAGGTTTTAATAGAAGGGGATTCAGAAATGGTACTACCATCATTGAACTTCTCACTTGTTGGAGGGAAGGTCATTAACAGTGGGTGGCACGTGTTACGTGCCACTTACCAATCCAAACCTGAATGTTGCCTAGGACTGCTTCAGTATCTGAGCAGCTGCGAATCAGATTAGATTCCTTAGTGTGTAAACAGGCCCTTTTGGCCCAGCAAGTCTCCACCGCCCCTTGAAGCATCCCACCCAGACCCATCCCCCTATAACCCACACACCCCGAACACTACGGGCAATTTAGCATGGCTGATCCACCTAGCCTGCACACCTTTGGACTGTGGGAGGAAACCGGAGCTCCTGGAGAAAACCCACACAGACACTGGGGACGATGTGCAAGCACGAGGGGTCATAGCTTTAAGCTGGTTGGTGGAAAGTATAGAGGGGATGTCAGAGGCAGGTTCTTAACGCAGAGAGTTGTGAGAGCATGGAATGCGTTGCCAGCAGCAGTTGTGGAAGCAAGGTCATTGGGGTCATTTAAGAGACTGCTGGACATGTATATGGTCACAGAAATTTGAGGGTGCATACATGAGGATCAATGGTCGGCACAACATTGTGGGCTGAAGGGCCTGTTCTGTGCTGTACTGTTCTATGTTCTATGTTCCACACACAGTTGCCCGAGGCTGGAATCGAACCCGGGTCCCTGGAGCTGTGAGGCTAACCCTTGAGCCACCGTACTGAAATTGATTCCTAGAT
Organism: Stegostoma tigrinum; assembly: GCF_030684315.1. Taxonomy (NCBI): domain Eukaryota; kingdom Metazoa; phylum Chordata; class Chondrichthyes; order Orectolobiformes; family Stegostomatidae; genus Stegostoma; species Stegostoma tigrinum. The sequence continues at coordinate 65,316,353 of NC_081364.1, read as the reverse complement.
TCCTGTATGAGAGTATTTCAAAGACATTTGTCTGAAGTTGCTCCTGACTCTGGAAGTATCTCCTGAACAGGTAGTGGTTTCTGAGATCACCATTGTTTTAAACTGTGTAGGGATCCAAACCTGAATAGAGTAGCATGTTGTTGTATAGCTAATTATTAATAAAGGCTCTGAGTTTAAGATGATTTGGTAATGGTGTGAGCTATCAGTGTTTTTTTTCATATTGTTTTATTTGTGCAGTTTAGATTCTAATGCAGCTTTCCTTTTGCTGCAAAAAATAAAACTGGAGCAGAAATAGGCCATTCAATCCATCGATCCTGCAATCACTGTTCAGCAAAAAATCTTTTACACTGCAGTACTAAAACTGTGTGTCCTTTAAATTCCCTTACTAACCAAAGTTTATCAATATCTGCCTTGAAAATACTTATTGACAAAGCAATCATAACTTTCTGTTGTCAGGAATTCCACATATTCATTCTTCTAGTTAATTTCTCCTCATTTCATTTCTAAGTGCTAAATCCTTGGCCTAAGACTCTGAACCTTGTTCCAGATTTGCCAGTATTTACTGTGCGTTGCGGACATCTGAAATAAAGCAGAAAATGCTGCAGAAGTTCGGGTCTGGCAGCATCTGTGGAGCAAGAAGTCATCATACTGGATACGATGTTTACTCTCTTTCGTTCTCCACGTATGCTACCAGACCTATTAGATTTGTCAAACGTTTTGTTTTCCTTCCAGCATCTTTTATAGTCAAGCCTCTTCGGGATTTTATATGCTTCAATTTGATCACAGTACAATTCTTCTAAATTCCAAGGTGTCATCTTTCTGAACTTTTATCATGTGCAAGCCTGCAGCTTTAAACTGCTCCTAATGAATTGGCAGTTGTGTTCATGGAGATTAGAAGAGTCACTGAAAAATAGAAATTTCATACCTGGGTTCAGTAAGATACTGTACTTTGAAATGGAGGTCAAGGTTCATGGTCCTATGTCTGACCTGTTTTTATATGTGGTAGGAAATGCTTGATTACAGTCTCTGTGCCTATCTGAGTGGGGATGTACATGTAATGTGCACTTGTACAAGTCATTTGCACAACTTCCATGCAATAATCTTCAGAGAGCATCTTTTAAAATGAGCTATTTAATGAGACTATTGGAAAATTATGATGTTCCTGAAAAGTTACTTTACAAAATAGCTTTTGTAATCACATGTTCCAATTATTATGATTTGACAGTGTTTCCTTACTGGAACTAATAAGCATTCAAATTTATGTATAACATTCTAAAACCGCTACACCCGATACTGTTGCAGTTTCTCCCTTCCTAGGGAATTGCCACAAACTTGCCTCAGTGAGGTAGTGAGCTCTGAGCTATACACTTGTATGCAAAGAGTAACTAAGTTGTCACAGCTTGAATTCTGGCTTTCAATGGCTAATTGCCCGGCAGTGTATTAATGGAGATGATAGGAACTGCCGATGCTGGAGAATCTGCGATAACACGGTGTGAAGCTGGATGAGCACAGCAGGCCAAGCAGCATCAGAAGAGCAGGAAAGCTTGATGTTTCGGGTGGGGACCCTTCTTCAAGCGTATTAATGGAGTTTTGTTTGTGTATTGACTGTAAAGGTTTATTCAGCAACACTCAGAAAGCATATGAAGTGATGGTGTATTGCCTGTTTTACCCTTGCAGACACACCAACTGGTGCTCACTATGAAATGTTCAGTTCATAAATTAGGCCTGCAAATTATTGTAGGTAGTGTAAGTGAATAATGAAAAGGCCCTAATTTATTGGAAGGAGACCATACCAATAAACAAGTACCCGGACGATTTCAGCTGATTCCTTGCTCTCTTCCCAGAGGAGCACTGAGGCTTTCGAAACTGTCACCTGTGAGTATTCCTGCCAGTCCCACCTCTGGCACTTTGAATGCCCAGAAAGTCTGTGTGAAGCTGGTGTGTAGTCTTATCAGTTTCCTAAAGGCTGGTTAGTCTAGAAGGTATGCAACAAGGCTTACTGTATATTACTTTACCAGCCTTTTATCTTCAACCCTTGAAAGTACCCGCCTAAGGAATTTGCTGATAGCAGCCATGTTTGCATGAATTGTTTAACGGTGTACGAAAAACAGCTGAGAAGAGGCAATGAGGATATTTTGTAGACTTTACATTTTTCAAAATCTTAAATCTAGACATTGACCAACTGGTGAAATGAACCATGCTTCCCAAATTCAGGTTATCTAAAACTGTAGTTGAGAATCTATTCGGTGAAAAACCCTGCATGCTCAACACCTACCGTGACTGTGTGCCTTCTTGTTTCTAGATTCCCCCCTCCATGGCTACATCCTACCCTATTTGGATAACATTTTGCAGCCATTGCTCCCTAGGTTACACAGCTTGCCTTCTGCCTCCACCATTGCTTCATCAGAGCCTGATCTTTTAATTGCTGTGTTTCTGATCTCTGGAATTCTGTGCCAAACCAATTTTAATTTGTGACTCTTCTCTGCCATTCTCAGAAGGCTCCTGAGGAACCTATTTATTTTGGCATGCAGTTGGTTCCACCCACCCTGCAATCCCTTTATTTCCTGTTCTGGGTGCGATTCTCCAACCTGCAAAGTACTGTGCAGCCATTCTTTTTCCGAAGAGTGTTTTTTGTAGAAAAGTAAGTGTCTGCCAATTTGCTGTGCATGCCAGTTTTTCTTAAAAAAAAAACTTGCTTGCTGCATTTCTGTAAAGTTCCTTATCCCAATTTTCTATGTTGGTAGTGCTATATAAGTTCAAGGGGCTGTTGTTGAAATGTGTGCAATGTGATTCAAGGAAATGAACAAATTTGTGTTTTGTTTTCCACTCTGGTTCTGAGCAGGCAAAGTATACATGTCAGAGATAATGGGAACTGCAGATGCTGGAGAATTCCAAGATAATAAAATGTGAGGCTGGATGAACACAGCAGGCCAAGCAGCATCTCAGGAGCACAAAAGCTGACGTTTCGGGCCTAGACCCTTCATCAGAGAGGGGGATGGGGAGAGGGAACTGGAATAAATAGGGAGAGAGGGGGAGGCGGACCGAAGATGGAGAGTAAAGAAGATAGGTGGAGAGGGTGTAGGTGGGGAGGTAGGGAGGGGATAGGTCAGTCCAGGGAAGACGGACAGGTCAAGGAGGTGGGATGAGGTTAGTAGGTAGCTGGGGGTGCGGCTTGGGGTGGGAGGAAGGGATGGGTGAGAGGAAGAACCGGTTAGGGAGGCAGAGACAGGTTGGACTGGTTTTGGGATGCAGTGGGTGGGGGGGAAGAGCAGGGCTGGTTGTGTGGTGCAGTGGGGGGAGGGGACGAACTGGGCTGGTTTAGGGATGCAGTAGGAGAAGGGGAGATTTTGAAACTGGTGAAGTCCACATTGATACCATTAGGCTGCAGGGTTCCCAGGCGGAATGTGAGTTGCTGTTCCTGCAACCTTCGGGTGGCATCATTGTGGCAGTGCGGGAGGCCCATGATGGACACCCCACCTCTTCCTCCGGTACATTGATGACTGTATCGGCGCCGCCTCTTGCTCCCCTGAGGAGATCGAACAGTTCATCCACTTCACCAACACCTTCCACCCCAACCTTCAGTTCACCTGGGCCATCTCCAGCACATCCCTCACCTTCCTGGACCTCTCAGTCTCCATCTTAGGCAACCAGCCTGTAACTGATGTCCATTTCAAGCCCACCGACTCCCACAGCTACCTAGAATACACCTCCTCCCACCCACCCTCCTGCAAAAATTCCATCCCCTATCCCCAATTCCTCCGCCTCCGCCGCATCCGCTCCCACGATAAGACATTCCACTCCCGCACATCCCAGATGTCCAAGTTCTTTAAGGACCGCAACTTTCCCCCCCACAGTGATCGAGAACGCCCTTGACCGCGTTTCCCGCGACACATCCCTCACACCCCGCCCCCGCCACAACTGCCCCAAGAGGATCCCCCTCGTTCTCACACACCACCCTACCAACCTCCGGACACAACGCATTACCCTCCGACACTTCCGCCATTTACAATCCGACCCCACCACCCAAGACATTTTTCCATCCCCTCCCCTGTCTGCTTTCCGGAGAGACCACTCTCTCCGTGACTCCCTTGTTCGCTCCACACTGCCCTCCAACCCCACCACACCTGGCACCTTCCCCTGCAACCGCAGGAAATGCTACACTTGTCCCCACACCACCTCCCTCACCCCCATCCCAGGCCCCAAGATGACATTCCACATTAAGCAGAGGTTCACCTGCACATCTGCCAATGTGGTATACTGCATCCACTGTACCCGGTGCGGCTTCCTCTACATTGGGGAAACCAAGCGGAGGCTTGGGGACCGCTTTGCAGAACACCTCCGCTCAGTTCGCAACAAACAACTGCACCTCCCAGTCGCAAATCATTTCCACTCCCCCTCCCATTCTCTTGATGACATGTCCATCATGGGCCTCCTGCACTGCCACAATGATGCCACCCGAAGGTTGCAGGAACAGCAACTCATATTCCTCCTGGGAACCCTGCAGTCATATGGTATCAATGTGGACTTCACCAGTTTCAAAATCTCCCCTTCCCCCACTGCATCCCTAAACCAGCCCAGTTCATCCCCTCCCCCCACTGCACCACACAACCAGCCCAGCTCTTCCCCCCCACCCACAGCATCCCAAAACCAGTCCAACCTGTCTCTGCCTCCCTAACCGGTTCTTCCTCTCACCCATCCCTTCCTCCCACCCCAAGCCGCACCCCCAGCTACCTACTAACCTCGTCCCACCTCCTTGACCTGTCTGTCTTCCCTGGACTGACCTATCCCCTCCCTACCTCCCCCACCTACACTCTCTCCACCTATCTTCCTTACTCTCCATCTTCGGTCCGCCTCCCCCTCTCTCCCTATCTATTCCAGTTCCCTCTCCCCATCCCCCTCTCTGATGAAGGGTCTAGGCCCGAAACGTCAGCTTTTGTGCTCCTGAGATGCTGCTTGGCCTGCTGTGTTCATCCAGCCTTACATTTTATTATCAAAGTATACATGTTATCCTGGTTTAATTTGAGGGGCAGTGTTAGGAGCATGAGAAATTGTTCCAGCTCAACTCTGTAAACAGTAGACAACAGAATGATTTGCATTTTAACACTGAATCACTGCTCACACCACCTCCAATGGTCAGTCAGTTAAATTCCCTACAATCAACAGTTTGATTATATCCCAGATCTCAGAGATGGAAGTACTGTCGTTGTTTTTCCATTCTTTTTGAGGCCTGTGTGTCCTGAGATGGTGCAGTAATATTTGACTGTCTAAAAACCAAATGTAAAATAGCTTGGATCTGCCAAGTCCAACTAGAAAACCAGTAGCACCAGTGTGAATGTCACATGACTATCACATCACATTAATACAACATTAGAAGCGGCTTATGTTCATTCACCCTTCCAGACATTCCTTATGGAATACTCTTTCAATGTAGAACACCACTCACTTTCCTAATCATTTCATTTTCTTTGTATGTTTTCTTTGAATTGATTTTCTTCCTGTCTCTTTTTTTAAATTAATTCTGTGCTTGTTTCGGCAAAGGCTGGAATTTGAGTATCGAAGTTCAGATTGCTCAACATTGTTGGGAGGCAGTGGAGGGGAGTGGCTCCGTTGGCTAGCAGCCTGAAAACCGGTAATACCAGACTGTATGAATGAAATTTACTGCGGCCTCTTCATATCTAATTCAGCAAACAACATTCCTAGTTAGACCTTTTTTCTGTATTGTATGTCAGGTTAAATAAAAGTTAGCGAACTTTCAGGAGATCTTTAATGAGCAGAGATAGATTGTTAGATGTAAACATTTTTAAAATACATTATCAGCTGCAATTTTCTTGCGAAAAGGAGGTAATGGGTAGAAAAGACAGCAACCTCTGATTTTGCAGTAATGTGTCAGAATTTTGTGTGTAGGAGGAAGGTAGCTCACTGAAGAATTTCTTTTTATCCTAGCAATGAGAATGGTACTAATGACAATCTTTTGACATAAGAAGGTATTGTCCTAAACTGAGTTGTTTTGACATGTGCTACGTGACAAACAAGACAGTACCGTTTGCAGGAATAGACATTTCTACTGACGATTTTCAGAAGGAATTCTTTGTGTGTGAAGCTTTTTGAAATGTTTCTACGTGGTAGTGAAAGTGTTATATTGCTGGTAGATCCCTCATAGTGTTACATATGGTTTGAGTTCTGATTTATACTCTGGATCTGTTATAGCTCATTATCACTGCAGTGCAGTGCAATTAATGAAGTACTTTATGATGAAGCCGTATTTATATCAAATTAATACTACATTGTACAGATCTACTTAATACTATCTTCGTGACCTATTGCAAACTATGTTTAAAGGTACAAATAACAATACTCTTCCCTCTCCCTTATTTACATGATTGTCCCACAGCCTAGTCCAGCAATAGTCTGACATTGTTAGTAAGGCATGTTTCTGTGAGTATGACTGTGTTGCAGGCAGCACCATTGCTGTTCCACCAGTAGGACAGACCCCACCAGAGGTTGGAAGGGAGTTCCCTTGGGAATCTTCAGTATTGACTTGTGGACCCCAGGATGGTTCATGACATGAGATTGAGACTGAACGAATGCAAGGAAACCTCCTGTTGATTAGTCTGTCTCTTTTTTTCTACACCACCCCTACCTTGTCAAGACACACAAACAAACACCCCTCTTCAGCTCATAAATCTGTATTCCTCAATGTTTGACACCAGCTTTTGAGGAAGCACTGAGGGTGGTAAGAACACAAAATATACTCTGAGTGGGATCTTCCACATTCATCACTAAGAGTGCTTTGGTAACATTTATTACTGATTTGAACTGAACAAACCTGAAGTCCTTAGCTGCTAGATTGGGCTTGTGGCCTCAGGACTGATGAGGGGTGTAAACCCAAAACATTGACTTTCTCGCTCCTCTGATGCTGCCTGATCTGTTGTGTTCCTCTTCCACACTGCATTGACTCTGACGCCAGCATCTGCAGTTCTTGTTGCTTCTCTAAGTAAGGGCAGCACATGCATGGGGACATCACCAACTGCCTTCAAGCCATTTATTATCCTGACTTAGAGCAATATCATTCTTCCATTCATTTTGTATGGTCATAGTTCTGGAACTCCCTAACTAATTAACTCCCTAACAGCTACCCCATGCAAAGTATCAGAGATAATGGGAACTGCAGATGCTGGAGAATTCCAAGATAATAAAATGTGAGGCTGGATGAACACAGCAGGCCAAGCAGCATCTCAGGATGTGCTCCTGAGATGCTGCTTGGCCTGCTGTGTTCATCCAGCCTCACATTTTATTACCCCATGCAAAGTGCAGTGATTCAAACTCACTAAGATCTTCTCAAGGGCAATTAGAGATGGACAATAGCTTACCTAGCTAATGAACGAATTAAAAGGAAGTCATGATTTTTTTTCTCACAATTAGTCATAGAGGTGTACAGCATGGAAACACACCCTTCAGTCCAACTTGACAATGACAACCAGCTATCCTATATAAATCTAATCCTACTTGCCAGTAGTTGTCCCATATCTCTCTAAACCCTTCCTGTTCACATACCCATCCAGATGCCTTTTAAATGTTGTAATAGTATCCAACTCCTCCACTTCCTCTGGCAGTACTTTCCATTCATACACCACCATCTGTAACCTGTATGCCTCTAATTCATTTTGATCTGTACATCTTTTGCTTGCTGTGATCTGCCTACACCGCTTGTAAACAAAGCTTTTCACTGTATTTAGGTACACGTGATAGTAAAATCAAAGTCAAAATCAAAATCACCTGCATGAAGAATTCACCCATTAGGTCCCTTTTATATCTTTCGCCTCTCACCTTAAACCAATGCCCCTCTAGTTTTAGACTTTGCCATCCCAGGGAAAAGAACTTGGTTGCTTACCCTATCTCTGTCCCTCATGATTTTATAAACCTCTGTAAGGTCACTCCTCAGCCCCGACGCTCCAGGGAAAATTGCCTCAGCCTATTCAGCCCTTCCCTATAGCTTAAACTCTCCCACCCTGGCAACAACCTCGTAAATCTTCTATGAATTGTTTCTGTTTTCACAACGTCCTTCCAATAGGAGGGGGACTGGAATTGCACGCAATACTCCAAAAGTGGCTGAACCAATGTCCTATACAGTTGCAACGTGACTTCCCAATTCCTGTACTCAATGCACTGACCATACTTTGTAGTAGCTTTAATGTGGTAACCATTGGAAAGTCAATAAGTAGCACTTAAATGGAGATTTGCTTTGTCATCCAGGCCTACCTGATTAATTTTAAACACAATATCCAAGATTAGCTTTGAAGTGCTTTTTCACTGACCTGTCTCATGTCTGTGATTATTTGGAATCATACAGAGCACACAAGAAGATAGTTGGGGAACCATAGAATTTCTACACTGTGGAAGCAGGCCATTCGTCCCATCAAGTCCATTCCCACCCACCAAAGAGCATCCCACCCAGGCCTATCCCCACCCTACCCCTGTAACCCTGCATTTCTCATGGCTAATCCACCTGACTTACACATCCCTGGACACTATGGGCAATTTAGCATGGCCAATCCACCTAACTTGCATATCCTTGGACTGTGGGAAGAAACTGTAGCACCGAGCAAAAACCCACACAGATACAGGGAGAATGTGCAAACTCTGCACAGACAGTTTCCCTAAGGTGGCATTGAGTCCAGGTACCTGGTGCTGTGAGTCATCAGTGCCAATCACTGAGCCACTGTGCTGCTGGCTATTGGAAGCCAGTCATCTCAGTATCTCTGTTTTGGGGCATTACTACAGGAGTTCTTCAGGGGATTGACCCAGGCCTGACCGTCTTCAGTTGATTCATCAATGATCTTCCTTCCTCATAAGGTCAGAGGTGGATGTACTTTGATGGCAAAATGTTCAGCTGTATTTGCAGGCCCACAGATACAGGAGAAGCCCATGTCCAAATGCAACAAGACCCAGACAGCATCCAGACGTGGTGTGAATGCTACTTTGAACTTAAGTGTTGGGCAAAAACCATCTCTAATAAAAGAAAATCCCATAATTACCCCCTTGATATGCAATGGCATTATTATTGCTGAATTCCCCACAATCAACATCTTGGGGGAGGGGGTTACCATTGGGGGGAAAAAACTGAACTTAGACCAGTCATACATACAATACGGTTGCAGGAGCAAGTCAGAGGCTTGGAATTCTTTTGATCAGCAATGAGAAAAGTCTCACCCCAAATAACTTTTGTCCAGAAACCTATGTATAGTCAAACTGTGTAAAAGATTAAGACATGGCACATTTCACATTTTATGCCAAATTCTTTCAATTTTTTTTTCTATTCTAATTCCAAAGAAGCAGGGTGACATGACAGTTCCAATAATGTATTAGTAGTAGCAGCTAATAATCAGCATTCAATGCACGGGCGAAAGATTGTATCAAAACTTAAGAAAAAGTTGGAATTGCACAAAGGTTTGTAACAGGTCAAGAGATTGAACAGATTTTTTTTAAATTGCAAGGAATGACTAAAAAGTTGAGGGAAGATTATTTGGGATAAACATGAGTACAAGAGAAAGCTAGCTAGATTTGCAAACAGCGAGTACTTCAACAGATATTTAAAAGCGTTAGTAGTGAAGTGAAAATTGGCTCTTAAAAAGTGAGCAAGGAATTAATACCAGAAAATAAGGAGATGGTGGATGAATCAAACAGGTGTTTTGAATATGATCAAATTCCTAGAAGTAGCTGTAAGTCAGGAACTGGAAGGGAGGCAGGAAGTTATGAAAATTACAATCACCAGGAAAGTGAAACACACACATTGTTTGACCTGTAAACTGACAAGTCCTTGGGTCCAAGATAATAAAGTGTGAAGCTGGATGGACCCAGCAGGCCAAGGAGCATCTCGGGAGCGCAAAAGCTGACGTTTCGGGCCTAGACCCTTCTTCAGAGAGGGGGATGGGGTAAGGGTTCTGGAATAAATAGGGAGAGAGGGGGAGGTGGACCGAAGATGGAGAGAAAAGATGATAGGTGGGGAGGTAGGGAGGGGATAGCTCAGTTCAGGGAAGATGGACAGGTCAAGGAGGTGGGATGAGGTTAGTAGGTAGGAAATGGAGGTGTGGTTTGGGGTGGGAGGAAGGGATGGGTGAGAGGAAGAACAGGTTAGGGAGGCAGAGACAGGCTGGGCTGGTTTTGGGATACAGTGGGTGGAGGGGAAGAGCAGGGCTGGTTGTGTGGTGCAGTGTGGGGAGGGGACGAACTGGGCTGGTTTTGAGATGCGGTGGGGGAAGGGGAGATTTTGAAGCTGGTGAAGTCCACATTGATACCATTGGGCTGCAGGGTTCCCAAGCGGAATATGAGTTGCTGTTCCTGCAATTTTTGGGTGGCATCATTGTGGCACTGCAGGACGCCCATGATGAACATGTCATCTAAAGAATGGGAGGGCGAGTTGAAATGGTTCGCGACTGGGAGGTGCAGTTGTTTGTTGTGAACGATGAAGGGTCTAGGCCCGAAACGTCAGCTTTTGTGCTCCTGAGATGCTGCTTGGCCTGCTGTGTTCATCCGGCTTCACACTTTATTATCCTGGATTCTCCAGCATCTGCAGTTCCCATTATCACTGATACAAGTCCTTGGGTCCAGGTGGATTTCATTCTTGGGTCTTAAAAGAATCTGCTAATGCGACAGATGACATGTTGATTTTAATTTTCCAGAAGTAAAATGAGTTCAAGTAAAATGAGGTGGAGGCAGAAAACAGGAAACTGCGATTGAGTATGTTCAACATCTGTAGGGGAAGATGTTCAAAGCTCTGGCTAAGGACAGTGTAACAGGGCATTTGGGAGCAAAAAACCACAGTATCAACATGGATTTGTGAAAGGAAACATGTGTTTAACCATATATTGGAGCTCTTTGGGGACATAACACGTGCCATGCATAAAGTGGAACTGCTGGATGTAATACAATTAGGTATATGGTCTCAATGAACATTTTTCTATTAAATACATGGATAATTCAAAACAAATTGAATAACTTGTATGGAAGAATTGTATCTTATTCTGAGATATAACCACAAGATAGTCAGAACTGGACTGAAATGTACCAGCTTGTAAGATCTACGGCAAAAGGCAGGGAAAATGTCAGAGAGGGAAGAGTAACCTCTTGAATTTTCTTCAATGATGAAGTAGGATGTCACAAGGTAAACTGGCAGTGGAAATTCTGTGGGGGGAGCTAAGAAAAAGATTTGGATATAAGACTGTACTAGGTGTTGAAATAGTTAATATAACATGAGAGATTGGAAACTCTTAGTAAACACAGAATGGTCAAGGAGAATTTTAACTTTCATGCTTTAGATTTGAGAGAAACAGACCAGCTCATGCCAGAAAGACAGAATTTCTTGATTATGTTCAGGATAGTTTTCTGCAACAATACATTCTTGATTTAATATGGAGTATGTCAAACAAATTTGACTATTAATGAATTTTGAACCAGGTTTAGTTAACAAAATTGGTGTGGGAACTTTGATCTAACAATTATCAAATCATGATTGAGTTCACTTTTTAAACGGCAGGAATAATTCTAGTATTAGATGGTGACTTCAATAGGTTTAAAAATAATAATTTTTTGAGTGAAATAATGGAAGATCAATGAAACGTGTTCAAAACAAAACAAAAATTAACAGTAGAACTAATTTATGCTACTAAGGGGCAAGGTGTGTTTGGCAAAAATAGCCTTGTAAATTAAGGCTAAAAGAGCATGCAAAAATACAAGAACTATCAAGGATCTAGTAGTTAGGAAAGATACAAAGAACAGTGGAATGTGATGAGACAGAAAGTAAGAGCTACAAAAAAATAGTATGCAAACCTTCACGGAAGGTAAAGGTCAACAGATCTTTATAATTAGATCAGGCCAAAGATTGATTATGAATGTGGTGTTTTTCCAGATGATTACCTGTGGTACTGTGGTATTTATCACCTCAGTCAGGGCATAGTACCAGATCAAGTTTGTTTTAGGTAGCTCACTGCCACCAATCCTCCTTGGATTCTAGACACAAGATAGACAATCTAGTGAGCGTGATAGAGGCTGCATGCCCATAGAGTTATCACTGTTCTTTTGAAATAAGATAGCATTAAGTTCAACTACATTTGATTGGGTGTAATTACAAAGAGCTTGGACAGCTATTGCAGATGAATCTGTTCCCACTGGTAGGTAGAACAGAAATGCTTGTCCGTGCCCATGGACTGTATGATATTAGAAGAATAGGAGGAACCAGTGAAATTTAACTTCTTCAGAACCATTACCTTGTACAGCAAAGAAAATGTAGGTGCTTTGCAACTGATCATAAAGTCGTACAACATGTCATGTTAATACTGTCAATGAACACAGAGAAATGATAGACACATTAATTAATTCCTTTGCCTGGTGAGGAAGAGTTCAGCCTGCTGGGCATCCCCAGGAAGCTCATTTCAATCAGGAACAGGAACTGTCCAAAATAGAATAAAATAACAATAATTAAGAAAATAATGGGACTGAAGAATGGAAACTCCGAGGTCATGTGGTTTCTACAAGGATTTGAAAGGAAAGGAGTAGTAGGATTGCAGGTACCCTAACTATAAGCTACTAAAGTTCTCTGCATTAAGGAGCTTTTGCTCGTGATTGGAATATTGCATTGTGTCTCCAGATATTTTAGAAAAGTGAAAGAGGGAAATCTAGGACCTATAGACCAGTTGACCCTAATGGTTTTGGACGTCATTTTGTAAAACCCCTCTTACAAGACCACAACTTGAAATTAACTTAGTTGGTAAACTGCAGAGTGACAGGGCACTTGAAAAGGGATATTGAACAGATACTCTAATTGATTGGATGTGACTCGTGGTTTCCAGCAAAGATCTGTGTTGGGACATCAAAGTATGCATTGTATTAATAAATGGCTTAGGTAACTGGCTAGAAAGGCATAAAGTGAAATTTTGCAGTTCCTCAGAGATAAGGAACATTATTTACAATGTAGATGATATTGAAAGTTAGTGAGATGGATTAAGTAGGTAGACAATACATTTATAAGTGGATTTCGGTTTAGCCAAATGCAAAGTCATCCACATTGGACCTAAAAGGGATGGACCTGGAGACTTTGTAAATAGTGAAAAGCTGGAAACAGTGGGTGCTGACTTCCTGTTCCTTGTCAGGGTTTACATACAGTGCGCATAATAAACTAAACCAAGAAATTACCAGCTAACCTTGTGAAGCAGAGAGGAAGAAAACACAAAGGAGTGGACAGTGATCAGATGGTCAGCAATATGTAGTTTTAAATTTTTATTCATTTTAAGTGTACCATGGAGATAGATTTAGGTTAATGATCAAGACAAACTAAATTCCCAATGCTTCCCATAGTTTGGAATTCCTCTCTTTCTCCAGTGCAAGATCTGGGTGCTGAAAACCTGTGTGTATAATTGGGATCCAAATTAAGTGCCCTCTGCCTCCACGGACTCTGACTTTGACTTTGTTCAATTCTGGCAGGTGGGTTTCTGGTGTAAGGACGAAAATGGAGCAGGTTTCGTGGCAAATTTTTAATCTGTGGTATTTTATTCTGAGGAACTAGGTTGCAATTTCTTGAGCGTTTTCATTGCAACCATTGTGGGCAACAGAAAAATCTCAAAGGATTCTTGCATGTTACCCACTGATTCAACATGTTGTCATGAAATACATAGACTGCCTGTATAATCTAAAATATTATATGCAATAAAATTGTAATGATAGATCCAAGAAATTTTAATAATGGAGTTCAGATTAAACATCCAACTAAGCCGATGAAGTTAGACTTGCAAAACCAAATAACACTAAGTTTTGAATTACAGAATTATTGTAGTGGGAAAGAGGTCATTTGGCCCATCTTATGTGTGCTGATTCTTCAAACAAGCATTTCATAATTTTCCTGCTTTTTCCAGATAATCCTGCACATTGTTCTGGCAGCACCTCTGGAGAGAGGTAGTTACAATTTCTGATGCTGCCAAACCTCATCCAGTATTGGGATGTTGTGTGCTTTAATGACTGGGCAAACCTGTCTTGCCATCTTCTGATGACTTCCGTACTTGTGCACCCACCTCCCTCTGCTCCAGTGACTTCGTTACAGTTATAAACTTTATATTACATTGCCTTCCTACCAAAATGAATAACCTCTTCAACCATACTGCAAACTTCCTTTTTATGCCTTTATGGAAAGAGGGTGTTGCTGGCAAAGTCAGCATTTATTGCCCATCCCCAATTACTTTTGACCTGCATCAGAGGGCAACTGAGAATCAACAGCCTTGCTGTGGGTTTGGAGTCACATGTCTGCCAGACCAAGTGAGGCTGGCAGACATCCATGGATTTTTATCAAACAACAATAGTTTTGTGACTACCATTTAGTAGTAGTATTTTTCTTAAAATTTCCAGCATTATTCGGTGAATTAAAATTTTAGCCTCAGCCATAGTGGGATTCAAACCTATATTTGAGCAAAGCATAGCCAGGGATGCTAGACATTATCACTGCACTGCCACTTCCCCCACTCGTTTTTTTTTCTTTTTGCTTTGGAAAGTCATTAAAATGGATCAGAAAAAACAAGAGCCCCAGTGCCTACCCCTGAGGAACCCACTACAAGCCGCCTCTGGTCAAAAGACTTACTGTGCCTTGTTTCCTGCCATTCAGCCAATTTTGTATCCATGCTGCTACTGTTCCTTTTATTCCACAGTTTCATTTTTGCATCAAGCTTGAGAGGTGTTACATTAACCTTTTTAACATTTGCCCTATAATTTGGATGAGTTATAACGCGAATGTCAGTGTTGGATGACATCCCAAAGCTAGCTTGCTTCAATTAAAGAAAGATAAATTAGCTTTCTCACTGTTCTGAGAAAGCAGAAAGATGGGAAACTGTTATATAGCTCAGGTGAGTGTGTGGGATTTGCAAAGGCTATTAAATGGTGTGGCTGATGACCCATTCCTAAGCTAGCAGCTTCTGTCTCTCTGGTTAGAGAAATCTATCAGTTACACATTGAGTAAATAGCAATTTACAGTGTTTGAGCAAAGACAGTGCAACACTCATAGCTGCTGATGTTGTAACAGTGTTTACCTCGGTATAAATATTTATCTTCAGTTGATAGTTTCACTTTCCAAAGGACTCATTTCACAGATGAACAAGAACTAAATTGTGAAGATTTATCAAATCCCATAATGTTTCAAATATAATGTGTGCAATTTCATATGGTGAGAAAGGCCCAAGCCTCAGCTGCATATATGATGAAAAAAATTCCAAACTCAGTTAAAGCTTATGCTAGAAAAATCTGTAGACAGTTCCTGTGACTCCCTAAGAGAATGAAGGGTGTTCCAGGAGACCATGTTTATTTATATATTATTAGGTGTAATTAAAGTAACCTCCAATATGCCCATATTTTCTTAGGGGCTTAAGAGTATACCAGATCAAAAATTCCATTCCTGACATACTAGGTTAGCCCCAAGTTTGTGAGGCACCTTTCCTTATTTTACATTTAATACCTATTAACATGCCCACCAAAATAATTATCTCTCTTCCACATCAATTTGGTTATGCAGTTCCACACAACTGCCACCCACTAAAAGAAGTAGTATTTGTAGAGTTCAGTTAGCAATGGCCTGCTATGTACAAAAGGAACATTTAATATCTTATTTTCTTGGAATTGGATTTTACACAATCCAGCTTCTTGGCTAGTTTTAAAACATGCCAGCTTTGATACAAGGATTTTTAAATTGAGTTAATTCAGCTGTTTACTGCACAGTTATTGTAGTAGTTTAGAATTTACAAACTTTGTGCTCATGATCAAACTATTCTCTTCCCACACAATGGCAGACTCGTACTGTTCAATGAGATGTGATGCTCGAGCCAGCATGACGTGTGACTTGGCAAGGGAGGGAAAAAAATGTTCTATTTTGGAGCCTTTAAGATGTCTAAATGTGTGTTTTGCTGCTGTATTTGTGAATCTCTAACCCAAGATAATAGTATCCTGTTGGGTGACCTCACCCCAGTATATGATGTATCAGCACCAAAAATAAGCAAATGAACATTCATGAGGATTATTTCACCAAGAGAAATAGATGAGTAAATGTGGTTTTTTTGTTTTTATAAACTCTTAATCTGGGATAGTAATTTCAAAAAGGCAGGACCTAAAGCAACATCGAAAATGTTTGATTCTGAATTAGTGAATTCTGTGTGGTAGATAAAATGTTGGAAAAATTAATTATTTATTTCTGAGAATATAATTAATGACAGTGGGGTATCGGATCTGAAATTACAGTTTGGTGCATTCACTGAATCCGTTGTTTTAAGTAGATGTAGGCCTAAATAAGATGGAAAGGAATTGGAGCCTTCAGTATCCAGAGCTGCAGGATTGCAAGATGTATGAAAGTTGCCAGAGCGACCTGGACTCTTGGTGGTGGGGGTGCAGTGCAGTGGAGCGACAGTGTTAGATCAGGTACCTGGTTGGCTGGTGTGGAACAGATTGGTGCCAATAGTACAAGATTTCTTCTCTGTTCCAGAGGGGTGGATTTGGGTCTTACCTCCTTGCCATTTCCATTATGGCGACCTCAGCGCTGTGGGTTGGTCCTTCCTTTAGCCAAATAATTCAAGGATATCAAGATTTCAAAAAGAAATAAATATTGCTGGGAGTATGCAGTATAAATGTGCAAATAGTAGGTAAAGAATGGCTGAATATGTGTTATGATGAGATTGCAGGTGTTATGTCTATATGAGGGTTTGCCTGTAGTAGGAGTGTCTCTCATGGTAGACAATGTTTGCCAGCTCTGAAGGTTTTGCTGGGTGCAACTTGTTGACTGCAGCCTACTGTTAGAGACTGGTTGCCATCTGCCTTGTCTTCTAAGGGGCATAGACACCACAACGTTAACTAATGTTGAATAAAGACATTGTGGTGTGTGCTCAGTACATCAGCTGTTGTGCTTTCTTCACTTGGCGTTTTTAAAAATTCTTTTATGGGATGTGAGCATCATTGACATAGCCAGCATTTGTTGATCATTCCTAGTTGTGCTAGACAAGGTAGTAGTGTGCCTGCCCCCTTGTACCATTTCAGTCTGTCTAGTAAGAGTTCGCATTGCACTGCTGTTAGAAAGGGAATGTCAGATTGTTGACCGGAAAGGAACAGTGAAATGGTTCCGCATCAGGATGGTGTGTGACATGTAGATGGTGGCATTTGGGGAGAAGGGGTGGTATCTATGAGAAGTTTAAAATCTGGCTGTCAAAATATTGAAGATCATCCTCTGCTTTTCTCCAATAACTGAGTAAGTACTGATATTGTAGTATGCTCAACATTTTTTATTTTATTGAAAAACCCAAATGAAGGAATTATTATCAAGAATGGCATCAAGGCTGAAAAGAATTCACTTCAGACCTAATCTGATTAGATAATGGAGAAGGAAATATTGTGACTGATAAGGAACTGAGATTTTTAGAAAGCCTGGTTGGAGGAAATTGACGTGATTTTACCTGCATCATATCGAGGGTGGGACCAGATGACATTTGGAGATGTCTCTCCAACTCTGGGTTAGACCTATTGCTGGAGGTTCACACATGCGCACCATGCCATTTCTCTAACCCATCTCTTTGCCACGGCAATTACAAAGTGAATTGATTCTTCAGTAGCCAATTAAATATTTTCCATTTCAGTTGATCAAAAAAATTTTGTGCATTTTCATGATAGTGAACAAAAGTGGTCAAGTAAAATTAGAAGGATTCAACCCTTCATCAGCCCTATGATTTTTCTCCTGGGTTGTTTCCATAATGACCTAGAAACTGGTCTTTAATTTCTGGGGAGCCCAAGGCAATCCTGGACAGTTGGCAACCCTCCAGAGTTATAGACCCTTTGTAACTTGGCTCCAATACAGAGAGATCTCAACCATTCTGTCAGGAATTCTGGAAATGTTTTCTCTGATAGGAAATTAAAATCCTTTGTTTGATCCCTAGGCTCAGTTTTCAGTGTGAAGGGTATGGTAGTTAGATAGTAGGCTGGCATCAGTTTGAGAGAGTGCTCTGTGCTTGAGGGAGATATGGTAACAGTTTAACTAAAAAGATAAAGGTGGTCAAAGACAAATACACCTCTTTGTGACTGTGGCAAAGTTGACAGGTGTTACTATTTGGAGTGAGCCGTGAGTACGTCTAACTGATTGCACTGACAAGAAAATAAAGTCTGAAGATAGATAAAATGCTTGTAGAGCTAGGTGGCAGGCTTCCTGCCTGGTTTATCAGTTACTAGATAGGAGTATGAATAATGTAGAATCAATTCAGTTTACCTGATGTGTTATTACCAATATGGTAATACAGGCTTTCCCACATTCTGCAGTGCTGCATAGAATTTCTGACATGGATGAAAGAATTTTTTTGCCACTTTTCAAAAAAGTCTTTTAACTCCAAAGCCCACCTGCTAAAGAGAAACTCCATCTGTAACTCTACTGCAAACAACTATTGAATTGAAGTGGGGTCAGTTGCTGTCTGTAAAAGTTGGATCACCTGGCTGTTACGGAAGTCAGTGACTGTCTTGTGTCCCCTCCGGTGGGAGTAGGACCTGGTGAGTGTAAAAATTATTTTTGCTGGCGTTCTGAATTAGATCTCAGCATTGCACATGCTACTTGCATCTCATTGGTGGACTAAGCATGTGCTATTCCCATCGTTTTTGATGCTGGGCTGGAGAGACTACTGATTTCCAAATACTCAAGTTGAATTTGATTTAAGATGCTTAATAGAATGGGTATAATTTTTTTGTAAACTATGTCAAAAATATGTAAAGGAGACTTGCAGGCTAACCTGTTATGGTGGATATCTTTATGTAAAATGATTGACTAAAGTGGCTAGTAGTGCTTTCTTTTAAGCCAGCTGTTGCCTGACTTCTGTTTTATGTTAAAGCAGCTTTCCCTGACACACCAGGGTTAGGAATTTGTCAACACCAAATTGCTAGATGTCATCTTGAGTAATCATAGTCTCTGCTAGAAAGCAATTTCCACCTTCTTATTGTAATAATTATTTTTCTGCGTTCAGTATCAGAGCTCTGTGCAAGGGCATTTTGGGAAGCTAAAGATTTTGCCCTTGCTCCCTTGACTGATCCTTGTTACCCTCTATTCAGGCAAAGCAGTTATATGGAAAGTAGGGTTGGCGACCTCAAGAACCAGAACGTAAAGCCAAAAAAGAAGGATAAGATGAAATAATACACATTAGTGCAGTCAAATAAACTGATCATCTTCTTTTAAAAAAAACAACCTTTTCAAGAGTCCTGTGGGCAGATAAGTAATGTTAAAACCAGATAATTACCCTGAGTTATTTGATAAACAAGGTATTCATTTATAAGTATCTTGTGCGGAGTAACCTCATATGTGGTGTGGGGCATTGAATAAATTCAGTATTTTGAACTTGAGGCAGAGGTGTCAATGAAGAACAACTGACCGGCAGATGACTAAATTGCTGTTTGGAGCACACCTTAGCTATCAGAACTTGTAATTACTGCACTACAACATTAACTGCCGCCTCTGCACAGAAACCAGTTGGGTAATTTTTATTAATCACTTCTATCAGCGAATCATCATAAATATTATTTAATTTTTTTTGATTTTTCTACATGTTTAGTTTAACTGATAAATAACATCACTATTTAGGGGCTTGAATTTTTACAGTTCTTTGACTGTAGAAATTTAATGCAGTGGCAATGCATAAAACATACGCAGTGAGATTTCAGTTGAGATATCTGCTGCCTCAATGTCAAGAGTCACACGTAACATAATCAATCAGCTGAAAGAAGTGTTGGGAGCTTGTGTGGAAGTTTGCTGAAGGGGGCAATGTTTGCCTATTGTCAGTGTGTCCAGAGTAAGGTGATAGTTTACATTCTTGTGCCACATTTAAGTGTTTGCATTATGATTAGTGTATTTGTGAAAGTTTTGTTTAAGGAGTACTTGCACAGAGGGTCCCATTCTTCAATCACGGGATTGCTGTTTTATTCTTTCTGAACCGAAATAAAGTCACATTTATCAGTGTATTAGAATTAGAGAATCCCGTTAGTGTGGGATCAGGCCACTTGGCCCATCAATTTCACACCGACTCTCCAGAGAGCATTCCACCCAGACTCACCCCGTCCCTGTAACCTTGCACTTCCCACGGACAGTCCACCTAACCTGCACATCTTTGAACTGTGGAAGGAAACTGGAGCACCCGGAGAAAGCCCACGCAGAAACGGGAAGAATGTGCAAACTCCTCACAGACAGCCACCCGAGGCTGGAATCGATCCTGGGTCCCTGGTGCTGTGAGGCAGCAGTGCGAACCACTGAGCTGCCCTGTTCTGTTAATCTGAGATTAAAATCTTACCAAATAACAATTTTAAAAGGTTTATAAATCTAACTTTTAGAACAGAATTTTAAAAATGATTGAACAAACAGTTTCTGGAATCTTATTTTCAAGATTTCATATTGAGTTGCTAGAGACGCTGGAGTGCAGTTTCGTAGTTCCATCAAAGTACTGCTCCGGTAGAAAGGATATGAAGGAGACATTTGGTGTGCTCGCCTTTATCGGTCAGTGCATTGAGGATTGGAGTTGGGAGATCACTTAGCAGCCATATAGGACATTGATTCGGCTGCTTTTGGAATACTGCCATCGATTTTGGTCTCCTTGCGAGAGGAAGGATGTCGGCGCAACAATGAGGGCCGAAGGGCCTGTTCTGTGCTGTCTTGTTGTATGTATGTATTGGTTATAATGTTTTTTTCCTGGTAAGCTTCTGAATGGATTGTTAGCTTGAATAAGCTTGTGTTAGCAGAATGACAATGAGCGAGACTGAACTTAATCCTATGTTGAATATTGATCATATTATTCATGTTATGAATATTAATATCATTCTGCAGTGGTTGTGCTTAGTAGCCAGCTGAGAGTACTGTATAGTGTTAGAGTTGACTCCACTCTAGGCACAGTTGACAGTGAAATGTCATTAGGAACATCCTTACCCTTGTCAAGGTTTTATCCACACTAAAAGGACAGTGCAATGACTATATTATCCCTGCCCCTACAAATAGTAATTATAACTGTGGTTTAAATATTGAGATTAAAAACACGTGAAAAGCTTTCACAATTGAAGATATTTTTAATTCTATGATTTAAGCCTTTTGTTTGTTATCCTCGGTACACCGCTCGAGAGCTGGTTGTCCTTGCACCTTTGTTGAGAAAGTGGCATTCTGTTTGACACATTTGCTAAACTCCTTCTATTGTGGTATTTGGCATATTAGAGTAAATAAGAGATTCGAAAGAGCTCTTTGCTCAGCACCTTCACTAAAAGCAGATTGAAGTCTTGCGTAGGAAATCAAAAGCCAAAACCCACAGCTGACTATGCCATCTTGTATCAACTGTTACAATGACCTTTGTTTTCTGACATTTGATATGATGCAACTTAGTTCTCCAGAAAACATGCCCTTCATTTAAACAAGCTGATTTTTCGCTTGCTATAATTCTGGAGATAACCCTTTTGCAATGCATTGTTGCATTTGGCTGATTGCAATTTGCCATAGGTAACAAAGAGCTAGGGTATTTAAATTGAAATTGTATTCTCTTATTAGTGTAGGGTCAGTGAGTTCAATTGAGCAGTGAGTTCCCTGGTGGAAAGAATAATATAACTGACTGCTCAGACAGATCTGAAGTTATATGGCACTCATGGGGGGATTTCATGGGAGCTGATTACTGGTAGCTAAATGACTCTGATCCGTTAAAGGACATTGATTTGATCATTTTTTATGGTTTAATAGATATAGTCTCAAAAACCATGAATTGCATAAAACAATTCTATTTGCATTTTGATGAAAAAGGATACTGTTTGTTGAAGGTTGTCATTTGCACTCAGAGCATTTGCAAGATCACGTGGGGAACAACATTTTTTTTGGTTGTCTGAGGAGAGACTGATTGTTTGGTAAATGGATTCTGGTTTGAAGAGGTGTTTTGATGGAGAATGTACCACTTTTTTATAACTGATCGTTCACTGCCAGACTTTGAGTAAATTTAAACCAGGTTGACTCTGGCCAGAGAGTCATAGAGCATTCAAACAGACTCTTTTGGTTCAACCAGTCTGTGCTGACCATGTTCCCAAACTGAACTAGTCCCACTTGCCTGCACTTAACCCATTTCCCTCCAAATCTTCCCTTTTTGTGTACTTATCCAAATGTCTTTGTTAAGCATTGTAACCGTGATTGCATCCACCACATGCTCTGGCAGTTCATTCCACACACTATCCACTCAATGTATAAAGAATTGTCCCTTATGTTCTTTTTAAAACTTTCTCCTCTCTTGTTAAAAATATGCTCCCACATTTTGAACTTCCCCACCCTCAGGAAAAGATCCTTTACTATTCACCTTATGCCCCTTGTGATCTTGTACACCTCAATAAGGTCACCCCTCAACCACCTCCTATCCAGTGCAAAAAAAATCCCAGCCTATCCTTAGAACTCAAACCCTCCATTCCTGGCAACATCTTGGTAAATCTTTTCTGAGCCCTCTCCAACACTAATATTAATCTTCCTGTAGCAGGGTGACCAGAACTCTACACAGTTCTTCACAAGAGTACTCACCAACATCCTGTACAACCTCAACATGATGTTCCAGATCCTGTACTCAACGGTTTGAGCAATGAATGCAAGTTTGCTAAACACCTTCTGTCTACATGTGATGCAAATTTCAAAGAATCGTGTACCTGAACCCCGAGGGGTGTCTGTTCCATTACAATATCCAGGGCCCTACCATTAATTTAAAAGTCTTGCCCTTGTATGTTTTACCAAAAGTGCATTGTATTCATCTGAATTAAATTCCATCTGCCACTCCTCACCCCATTGACCTCCGTTGATCGGGGTCTCTTTATAATCTTAGATAATTCTTCTTCACTGTCCATTATGTCATCTGCAAAGTTACTAACTTCAGAACAATTGTCACCTTTTTGCCAAGTTGAAACAGTCGCAATGTGGATATGAGTTAGTTCTGCCTGTAAACCATGCATTGTGTACTAATGGATGTGATTTCAAGCATTCACATGTGTGCCACACTGCGATGCCAAATAACAATGTAATTCTTGATACACCTAGGCAGCTAACTGTCAATAATTATCAAACTGGAACACTCTTCATTCTCCACAATAATGTCTCTATCGACCAGAGACCACTAGTCAGCCTCCTCCTGTCACATGGTGTCAGATGTTGTTCCCCTTTGCAAATATTCCTGTGCTATAAAGCTTTGACAAGACACATTTTGTTAAGTAATATTTGAATTGGGAAAGGACTTGAGTTTGACAAAGGGATGGCAAGCACAGAATTTAGAAATAAATTATTTTACATACTATCCTAAATTTTTGGAGCGAATTTCCTACGGAGATTAATTATGCTGTCAAATTGCAGTTGGAGTTTAATACATATTTTCAATTGCTGTAACAGCAAGTAGGAGTACTTTCTGGGGGACTTTGCGATTGACCTTTGGAACTTTACAATCTTTTTGTTTTTATTCCCTTTTTTCTATGTTTAATATACCCTAATTTAGTCATCCTGCACAGATACCATCACCACCCCGGAGTATGTCTTGTCTGACTGGCAGGAGAAACAAGCAGGGATGAAAATCCTCAACATTGACTGTAGGCCTCATAAGGTCTCTTGGAATAAGGTCAAACATGAGTAAAAAAAAAGCTGCTGATTTTACCTATCCTGCCCTCTCCTTCAGCTGAAAAAAATCAGTACTCCTCCTTGAGCACTAATTGTAAGTAGCACAGTGGGTGACAACAGCACAGAATGTACTTCTTGTCCATCACTAGGAACAGCTGATAGTACCACCACTGAATGACAGAACTGGCCAATTATTTAACCAGTAAACTTCTAGATTGGCCTGTGATGGGTGATGAGGAAGCCAAGAGGCACTGTCTGCCATCACTTGCAAAATTCTACCCAAACACAGTCTACAATCTCGTGCCCAGTAAATTCCCTGCTCTACCATTGCCATCAAGCTATGGTTCAGTAAAGAGTGCAGAAAGCGTACCAGACGCATCAATGAGGTGTCAGTGTAATGAAGATACAATATAATCACTTCTACATATCAAGTAGCTGAAGTAGTATATGATAGGTGAGGATAAGCAACCCATACCAACATTATGGATTAAAACTCTACAGTCCTGCCACTTCCAATCGTGAATGGTAATGACAACTGGACCAGCAATTAGAGGAAGAGGCTCCAGAAGTATTCATGCCCCTAAGTGATAGAGGAGCCCAGCATCTCCGTGCAAGACAAAGCTGAAATATTTGCAATTGTCTTCAGTCGTGAATGCTGCATGGGTGTTCCATTTTGGCTTCTTCCCGAGGTCCCAACTGTCACAAATGTCAGTCCTAGATCAATTTAGTTGGTTGCACGGGATATCAAGTGATAGCTGAAGGATCTAAGGGGACTCGACCACATTCTGGCAGTGGTATTGAAGGTTTGTGCTGCAGCACTAATCACATCCTTAACCAGGCTGTTCTAGTACAGCTACAGCACTGGCATCCACCAAACAATGTGGCTAAATTGCCCATACATGTCCTGTTTTGTGTGGACAGGACAAATCCAACCCAGCCATTAACTGCCCCACTAGTCTACTCTTGATCATCAGGAATCTGATGGAAGGTGCCATTGATAGGTTATTGCTGAGCAGGTGCTGCTTCATAGCACTATCAATGACACCTTCCAACAGATTCCTGATGATCAATCAATCCTGCAGCAAGTAACTCTTAATTCCCCAAAGCCTGTCCACCCTCTACAAGGCAGAAGTCAGAAGTGTGATGGAAAACTTCCCAATTGCCTGGATGAGTGCAGCACCAACAACAAACAAGAACTTGACACTATCCAAGATAAAGCTGACCGTTTAATTAATACTACACCAATTGTCTACATCATTGACGCTCAGTAGCGGCAGTGTGTACTATTTATAAGGTGCACTATGGACGTTCATTGAGGCTCTTTTTGACAGTATCTTCTGAAACCCATAACCACGTCCATCTGGAAGACCAAGAGGGCACCACCAACTGCAAGCTCTCCTCCAAGCCCATTCACTATGTTGGCTTGGAAATATATTGTCATCCTTTCAATGTCGTTGAGTCAAACCCATTCCCTGAATGCATTGAGCTCTATCTGTAGCAAACGGACGGCAGGAGTTCGAGGTGGCAGCTGACTACTGCCTTTTCAAGGGCAACTAGAGATGGGCAATAAATATTGGACCAGCCAGTGATGCCCACATCCCATGAGTGAATAAAGAAACTTTCAGTTGCTGGTTCACCAGGAGATCTTCCTCCTCTTTGGAAGATCACAAATTTATTAGCTATTCTTCAACTAATCAAATGTATTAAATAATAACATAAATTAAGAGCAGCAACAGTATGTATCTTCTAAAGTGGTATGTTTGGCTAGCTTGACACGTGATCATAACTCCTGCACTGGTTTACAATTTTTTTAAAAAATAGAATAGTTCTTTTAAGTTTCCAACCATTACAGAACTTGTCAGATGAATTTTTTTTCCTTGAAGGTTTCCTGCCGGTTTTTCCTTTTTAGTTTGGGCAAGTTGATAGAAAACATTTGAAAAGCATGGAACCAGGCCTGACCAGAGGTTAATAAATAACTGATGTTTCTAGAAATCTGCAAATCAGATACAGATTGAATAAAGCTACCAAAAGTCATTTGCATTTGCCTGGAGTCTTGTCTTGGACTTCAGTTGAAGGCAAACAACTACTTATTACCTTAAGATAGAATAATCACTTATGTGTTGTGACAGACGTTTTAAAAAAAAGATAATTCTCTTTAAGGCATAATGTTTCAAAAACTCCTATCAAAGGCTTTAAAATAAATTCAATGTTTTATGAGTTGAATGCCAAATAATCACTACAAATCATCAGTTCCCATACCACAGCTCACATTTTGTTTTGCAGTGCTGAAATGAGAGACATTTTATTTCACACTGATTTTTGCCAGTTTTACGATACTGTGATATTGGTGGTCTAGGGTTCCTAAGAATTGGAGCTGAGAAGATGTTAGGAAGTCTCATTGCTGGGCGTCTCAAAGGAAGCTATTTTATGATATCTGCGCATGAGCACCAGTCATTACTGACAAGCAAGCATTGCAGTGAATATTTTAAAGGGTAAACATTGGCTGGCATGTTACACTTGGAACAGTGTACACAAGAAATCCAATAAAGAAACAGAAAAGAAGTGTTGCAAGACAATAAAATGTGAGGCTGGATGAACACAGCAGGCCAAGCAGCATCTCGGGAGCACAAAAGCTACTTGGCCTGCTGTGTTCATCCAGCCGCACATTTTATTGTCTTGGAATTCTCCAGCATCTGCAGTTCCCATTATCTCAGAAAAGAAGTGTTGACAGGTCCTTGGGAGGTGGTCAGCCACACCACAGCAGTGAGAAAAGATGGTAATATAGAGGCTGCTGAACTGTTAGGTTCTGCAGCATAGTCTCATATTGAGTCCCATGAGATCTAATTACTGGAGCTTCACTTGTAGTCCTACAGTGCACTTTCTGCTCTGTCCACTGCCTAGTTTAAAAAGCCAATTATCATCAGCTTTGAAAGACAATTGGTGAGCTGTGACTGAAATAGAAACTTCAATGAACTCTCCATTCGCACTTTTGTCATGTCACGCTTTGCTTCTACAAATAAAGTGCAGTTGAGAAGGGAAAGCACAATTAAATGAACTTGTCATTCTGACCCTTGCGTTTCATGTGCCTGGCAGCATTTGGATAAATGACTAATAGCTCAATCATTATATACGCCAACCTTCAAAACTAGTAGAAGCCAATCAGCAGCTTCAAAACAAAACCAACTGGAATGACCCTGACACATGAAATCAAGTAATTACTTTGACTGTACAAAGATATGTACAAGGATACATTATCCAAGCAACAGTCCATCTGCTGAACGCTGGGAGCATATTGACGTGAGAGGCTGACAGGGAAGTCTGTTATAGAAAGCATAAAATAAGCATTGCATTTCATAGAATCGTAGAATCCCTACGGTGTGGAAACAGGCCCTTTGGCCCAACAAGTCTACACCGACTGTCTGTGCTTTCCACCCAGACCTATTCCACCTATAACCCACCTAACCTACACATCCCTCAACACTATGCGCAATTTTCTATGATCAGTCCACCTAGCCTGCACGTCTTTGGTCTGTGGGAGGAAACCAGAGCACCCAGAGGAAACCCACGCAGACACGGTGAGAATGTGTGCAAACCTCCATGCAGACAGTTGGCCAAGGATGGGATCGAACCTGGGACCCCGGCGCTGTGAGGCAGCAGTGCTTAACCACTGAGCCACTGTGCCAACCGATCATTAGAAACCAGAGACAAAAACAGGAGATCTATACCTAACCAAAGTTTATCATTGCAAAGTCAGTCAGGGAATTTGTCTCTTAAGAATGTTTATCATTTTTAGGTGATATATAATAGAACATAGAAACATAGAACAGTACAGCACAGAACAGGCCCTTCACCCCATGATGTTGTGCCGACCATTGATCCTCATGTATGCACCCTCAAATTTCTGTGACCATATGCATGTCCAGCAGTCTCTCAAATGTCCCCAATGACCTTGCTTCCACAACTGCTGGCAACGCATTCCATGCTCTCACAACTCTGTGTAAAGAACCCGCCTCTGACATCCCCTCTATACCTTCCTCCAACCAGCTTAAAACTATGACCCCTCGTGTTAGCCATTTCTGCCCTGGGAAATAGTCTCTGGCTGTCAACTCTATCTATGCCTCTCATTATCTTGTATACCTCAATTAGGTCCCCTCCCCTCCTCCTTTTCTCCAGTCAAGCCCTCCAGTCCAGGCAGCATCCTGGTAAACCTCCTCTGAACCCTCTCCAAAGCATCCACATCTTTCCTATAATAGGGCGACCAGAACCATAATGCTTTCTGATCCATTTTAAATGCCTTGTAACTGAATAGTTTTTTCAACTTAAACAGAAGGAACACCGATTTTCAACAATTCAGCTGACCAGCCCTTCTCCAATAGCCAACACTCTCTACCATTGCTACAGTTTAGCTTAGAGAGGTACTCTTTCCCTAGATGCATGGGTCAGAGATACTGGAACTGCATCTAAATCCCTTCAACACTCCCATCATTAGCCTATCTGGTTCATGCTGGCACTCTTGTTCCCATTCATCCCAGATTTTAGAATTTCTGATTTGTGTTCATGCTGACATCTGTCTTCTCCTTACACACTAGAGCACTACTCTGAGTTTCTTCTTTCCACCTCTTCTGGCATCATTACCAACTTCAAGGCGACATGGTGGCTCAGTGGCTAGCACTGCTGTCTCTCAGCACCAGGGATCAGGTTCAAACCCAGCCTTGGGCACCTCTCTGTGGGGAGTTTGCACATTCTTCCCACGTCTGCATGGGTTTCCTCCCACCGTCCAAAGAGTGCAGGTTAGGGGATTGACTATGCTAAATTATCCCTAGTGTTGAGGTGGGAAATGCAGAAATAGAGTAGGGGGTGGGTCTGTGTGGGATGCTGTTTGGAGGGCGGACTTGGGGGGCCGGATGGCCTGCTTCCACACTGGGAATCTGTGATGATTTACCTTCAGTGCCACCTGTTTTCCCCTTCCATCCATTGTCATTTTGTTGAGTTTCCTATCCAATCGAGTGTTAATCCCCCCTTTATAAGTCAACCATTCTCTCCTTTTCCCTTTATTACCAATTTAGTAATGCAATTAATTTCACCTTTTGCTGTCATCCTCTCCCTTTCCCTTTCACCAGCCCTCCCAGTCTATTCTCTCCACACTCCAGTCCTAGCAAGTCTCGGTGATCTCCTCTGTGATAGTGGTAAAACAGCTCTCCTACTCTTTTTCAACATCTTTGCACACTTTTTTACACAGTTGATTACACTCACTTCCTTCAGGGTCTCCCTATCATCCTGCTGGGGCTAACCACCTGCATGTGAATATATTTCTTTCTGCCCTAGCAAGGGAATCATCTGCAGAAACTTCTTTTCCCACTCCTACATTATCACTGCTGGAGACTCCTCAGAGATTTATCCTTTGCAATACCAGGAAGCCACTCTGGTGACATAATCCAAGAACACAATGTCAGCTTTCACAAGTCCACTGAAGTCACTTATTGCTACCTTACTGTCATTTCTCTCAGACTCTCTACCTAATTTCTCATGCTAGTTTTCCTGTGCTCAGTATTGTCCTGATTTGTCAAATTGTAAGAGTGACAGGTTTTCAATCTCCAATCTACTACCACATTAGCTTGGCACATATAAAGGCCCTAATGAAATGAGTTTAATCCATCTAAATTTAAAACCTGAAACAATAAAAAGCCCTAGTTTAACACCACCTGTAATTGCAGAGTGTCTTTCATGTTGTAAAAGTTCCCAAGGCACTTTCAAAAAGATCATCTTCAGATAGATATTTGAGGGAAACAGAAAGTGTTTAAAAGGCACAAGCGATGATACAAGCTCAGAGAGGACTGTTGAATTCACAGTACAAGGATGCAAGGTGAATATCTTATTCGCAAAAAACCGCGGTTTGACAAACAAAAACTAAATTGGCACGAGTTTAGAGTAGAAACTTCAAGCCAGGCTGCAGGGTTAGAGGAGATTATGGGAAGCAAGGGTGACTCATAAATATGGACAGATTTTAAAAATGAGGCAAGAACTCACATTATTTTGACTGAGGATGGGGAGCCACTAAGGGCTACAGTAAAACAATGGATAATGGTCACGTTTGTACAGAAGTAGGTATATCTAATTAATGCATCTCCGCAGCCTCTTCCAATTTGTCTGTCCTTCCTAAATACTGAATACCCCTGGATATTCAGTCTCCATCTGTGGTCAACCTGCAGCTGTAATCCTCCACCCTCCACAAGCTCGACACTCACACCTGTTTTCTTTTACGATTAATTCACCTAAAAAAGGCTTGGCTTTTCAGCATTTATTTGATCCATTGCCATTATTTTTTACTGTGACCCTGTTTTATCCTGGCCCTTAATTTCTCTGCAACTCACTTTTCTTATTACTCCTTCTGCCTTTTGTTCTTGTCCTTGATTTCTCCGTCCCCTGATTCCTTGCATAAATTCCCAGTCCCTTGCTATTTTAGTTTAAAGTCTCCCCAACTACTGTAACAAATGCAGGCCTCGCCCTGGTTCTGCCCAAGGGTAACCTGATGAGCTTATACTGGTCCTGCATGAATTGGTCCCAGTTTCAGGAATCTGAAACCTCCCCCATTGCAGCATCTTCTTTAGAATCCCTACAGTGTAGAAACAGGCCCTTTGGCCCAATAAGCCCACACTGACCCTCAGAGTATTCCACCCAGATCCATCGCCTTATAACACACCTAATTTACACATCCCTGAACGCTATGGGCAATTTAGCATGGCCATTCCACCTAGCCTGCACATCTTTGGACTGTGGGAGGACATTGGAGTCCCCAGAGGAAACCCATGCAGACACAGGGAGAATATACAAACTCTCAGACAGTCGCTCAAGATTGGAATTGAACCTGGGCTCTTGGTGCTGTGAGGCAGCAGTGCCAACCACTGAGCCACTGTCTCTTTAGCCACTTTTTAAAATTTAATATGTGGAACATGGACGTTGCTGCTAATTAGCATTGGTGGTAGACCGTGGTTGTTTTTAGATTTGGTGCCAGTCAGTTGGGCTGCTTTGTCCTGGATGATGATGATCATCTTAAATGTTGTTCGAGTTGCACCCATCCATGCACATGGGGAGTATTCCATCACACTCCTGGCTTGTGCCTTGTAGATGCTGGACAGGCTTTGGGGAGTCAGGAGGTGAGTTACTTGCTGCAGTATTCCTAACCTTTGACCTGCTATTGTAGCCACTGTATTTATATTGTGTATCCAAATGAGTTTCTGGTTGTTGATAGTGGGGGAATTCACTGATATACGCTGCAAAGCCATTCATTGCCAAATCTGACTGTGTACCACATCAAGCATGATATCGTTGTCATCCTCTATGCCAAACCCGCCAGACTGAAAAGATACCTCCTGTTCTCTAATGTAAACTATCTTTTTATACTCTCACCATGCTCCCCTTCTTTCTGACAAAAAAGTTATGAGCTCCTCACACTAACAGTAAAACTGTTTCCTTGTGCCCCTTTCACCACATCTCTGTGAGACTAAACTTCTGATCCATAAATCCCATTTCCTCCAAATTTGTTGACCAATCAACTTTACTTTGTTACTGCTGTTAGTGAATAATGTTAACGGCTTCCTGTCCCCTTCCTTTCAAATCTGCCCTGTTAAGCTTGCTTTATATGTTAAAGTTGGCTCCCAGTTTGAAATAAACAAAAGACTGCCAAAGTAAATCATCATTTGTTGTAAGGAGTGAAAGATTCTGTCAGTAGATACTAGTAGACAAAAATACAGCAGGGTGCCTTTGTAAAGATAGGGATATAGAGGTGTAAGTAAATAAATCTCTTGGAATTTTACAAGCAGAGATTGCAAAATGATATGCCAGTGGTTGCTAACTGGTTGCTAGGGTCTTTCCAGGCAGTCCATAGCAACAGAGTTGCTACCCTGGTGACATCATGCTGTAGGCTGGTAGTGTTAAGTCTGAAAATATGTGATGTCTGCCACAGGCTGTGTCTTGTTTCAGATATCTGCAGCCTGGGAGGGAGGTAAGGGGCCAGTTCCACACGCACAGACATACTCTCTCTCTGGCACCAAACTGTATGTTTTAACCAAAACACCTTAACATTTTATTTTCACATTTATCTGTTGTAATGCAACAAGTAATGACTAGAGCCTTGCATGTTAGTTTAAAGATAATGCGTGTGGGTTGGAGACATTTTCACCTATGAGCAGAAGGAGCTCTTAAACTTGTGTTTTGTGTAGTGACATTTGTTATTTTCATAAGTTCTGCAGTTTATAATTGAATAAGTGATTGTACAGTTTTAGTTGCAGCTCTCTTGATTCCATTCTGTACAGCAGACTAGTTCTTACCACAGGCTGCCGTTTGTGTAACTCCTTTAGTACAGGCCGCCTCTGTCTGCACCTGGAGTACTTCATAATGTCATTGTTATCACTGTTTTTAGTTTTACCCTCGCAATGCGTGAGAAATTGTTTGCTGCTAAATGTAAGAGTATCAATAACTGAAGGCAGGTGCTCTGCGTTGCTGCTTACCTTCTGAGGCCTGTACAGCCAGGCTTCATCAACAAAAATGATCTTTTTTTTGTTTTCATGCAGACTAGTCTACTCCTGTCTTTAATCAACCAGTGGATTATAGGGATAACAAACAGTTGGAAGTTAGTAAGTGCATATGTTTCCAATGTAACCTTTTTTTTGTTCTGTGTTTTGTGAATGATGTTGAAATAGCTGAATCACAAAGTCAGTTGACTGTTGAGCTATGTATCCAAAACAATAGAACATCCATCAAAGGACATAATGCTTAAGCTGCATAGTGCTGTGCAAGCTATACATTGAATATTAGTCATCATGAGACGTTAGGCAGTTTAGAGGGGTGTCACCAGCCTCGTCCTCGCTGATGGGGCTGTTAGGTTGCGGGAAAAGATTGAAATAATGGAGCCTTCTATCTGGAAAGAAAGCATCTGAGAAGTGCTGTTACAGAAACATTTAGGAATTCTAATAGTAAACCAGATGGTAGCCTGGTTAATTATCAAACTAATGGTGAAAGTACTGACGCCTGCTGTAATCTTTACATAATTGGCAAAACTACATTATGCCAAAAACGCAATGTGAGGTTAAATGCAGAAATCCACGATTACCTGCTGTTAGCATCTTGGAGAATAAGATGCATGAGCTACGGGCACAGGTAAGCAAATGGGAGTATTGGCTCATAGCTAAGATAAAGACTTGGTGGAAGGTAGGCAGGATGGGCAGGTGAGCATTCCTGGTACGTGGTATCCATGTGAGGTAGAGAGGGAGGTAGGAGAGGTGGAAGGCCGCAATATTTATCAAGGAATCAATTATACGGTGAGGAAAGCTTTAGCTTGTTATGGGATCCTTTATGTTCATCAGTAGCTCTTGCAGGGTGGTTGTTGGTTTTGTGGGCTACCCTGACACCTTGAGGTCTGAGAACTAGTACGGAATTTTTAAAAGAAATGGATACCCAAAAAGCACGATCTGCTGTTACTTCTGCAACAGACCTCAACAAGTATATACAACACTGCTAGACATACTAGTCACCCTCCTGTACATTACGGACATATCAGAGATGATCAGAAGACTACTCAGATGCCGAGGTATGAGGGTATCCACAAAGGGACTTGGGAGTCCTAACTCTGGATTCTCTTAATGTGCAAATTCAGTTGACAGTTAAGAAAGCAAATGCAACATAAGCATTCATTCCAAAAGGCCTAGAATTCAAAACCAGGGATGTATGGCTAAAACTGCATAAAGTTCTGGTCAAACCGTATTTGGAATATTCTGAGTAGTTCTGGGTGCTCTATCTAAGGAAGGTTATGCTGGTTTTGGAGGGGGTCCAGAGGAGGTTCAAAATGATCCTGGGAATGAAGAGGAGCAACTGGGGACTCTGAATCTGTACTCCCGTCACATTTAGAAGGATGAGGGGAATCCGATTTCAGCCTTGCACAACATTGAGAAGGTTGAATAGAGTGGATGTTGAGAAAATGTTTTCACTACTGGGAGAGACTAGGACCTGAGGGCACAGCCTCGGGTGAAGGAATGACTCTTTAGAACTGAGATGAGGAGGAATGTCTTCAGCAGAGGGTGGTGAATCAATGAAACTCATTTCTACAGAGGGCTGTGGAGGCCAAGTCACCGAGAATATTTAAGACCGACATTTAAGACTTTGATTAGTAACGGGATCAAGGGTTAAGGGGAGAAGAGAAGGCAGGAGACATTGGGCATTGAGAAACATGTCAGCCATGACCAAATGGTGGAGAAGACTTTTTGGACAGAATGGCCTGATTCTGCTCCTATATTTTATGGAGAAAGGTTACAATTTGGCCCAAGTGGACTGGGAGCAGCTTCTTGCAGTTAAACTGTCAAGGAGTAGTAAATATTCCCATACAGACTAAGGGTGCGAGCAAGACTGGAAAACCCTGGATGTTGAGAGATGTAAAGATTGGGACGAGGAAGGAAAAGGAAGCACATGACCAAGGGCTTAATGCAGCAGAATACCTGGAGGAATGTAAAATATGCAGGGGCAACTTGAAAAGGGAATTATAAAAGAAAAGGAATGCATGAGCAAACACTGGCAGGTAAAATACAGGAAAACTTCGGGGTTTTTAAAATATATTTCTAAAGAGCAGGAGAAAAGCTACTGAAAGAGTTGGATCCATTGGGGACCGTGAAGGTCATCTGTGTGTGGACCTGGAAGATGTGACCACGTTCCTCAGTGAACATTGTGTTGATCTTTACAGTGCAGAAGGACAGCCCATGCAGGCTGGAGAACTGTGAAATATTAAAAGGAATTGAGAGAGGAGTCGCTAGTGGATTTAGCAGCCTTAAAAATGGATAATTCTGTAGGCCCAAATGAGATCTATCCAGTCTGTTGAGGGAGGTAAGGGATGAGATATCAGCAGCCCAAGCAGTAATTCCTGAGCCCTCCCTGGCCCCATGAGAGTTGTCAGAGGCCTGGAGGACTGCTAACATTATCAAATATAATAACAAAGAGGGAGGAAGGGCAGACCAGGAAATTCAGGCCAATCAGTCTAAACTTTGCAGTAGGGACATTATTAGAAAGAACTCTGAGGGATGGAACATATCTGCATTTGAAACATTCATCATGGATTTGTTATGGTAGAGTTGTGTTTGATGAATTTGATTTGAATTGTTTGGGTAACCAGTACTGAAGATTAGAGGGACTTTTGTGTGCGTATGCACATAGCCCTGAAGGTAGATATACGGTAGCTAAAAAGATATTTAGGTTACTTGCCCTTATTAGCCAACGTATAGAATGCAAGAACGAGGGGGTTATGCTGTTTTGAAATGCTGATTAGATGACTGCTCGAGTCACCTAATTTTAGGAAGAATGTGGTTGCTCTCCACAAAGATGTCGGATCCTGCCTGGGCTGGAGGTTCTGAGCTATAAGGTGACCTGATGAAGGGGTACAAGACTGAGGGACATAGGGTAGATATTAGGAGCGATTAGTAGGGGAGAATTTGTTTACATGTGAGGATCTTGGGAGTTTGGAACTCACTGCTTGAGAGTTTCTGGCTCAGTGTTTAAACAGTATTTTAGTATTCAGTTGTGTTGCTATAGCTTCCAAGGCTGTGGGCCAAAAGCTGAGAAATTTGTATCAGTGTGACCAGATCTTTGGCTTGCATGTACGTAATGGGTCAAATGGTACCCCTCTGTGCCGTAAACATTTATGCCTAAGAGGGCATCTCGGGCTCAGGTCCATCACATTGTGTGGTGACAAGTTGCTGTATCTTAGTTGTAAACATGAAAGAATCTCATCAGAAAGTTAACTCTGATCCAGTTCAGTGTGAGTAACCTTGTAATTGCATGATGATCGTCAATTACTTCTAAATAACCTCAAGACTGAAATTTAAGTTTTGAAGTTTCATCTCATTTATGCTTTAGTTGTTGAAGGCTTTAAAATACAAAAATTGAGTTTTGTTTTAATCACTCGTCTCTTGCCCTTTTCTTCTCCCTTTTCGTTCATCCCCTTTTTAATCACTCTTCTAAATCTGACTTGATACTGATTCACTCACTCCAATTTACACATCCTTCTCAGTCCTTGCACGGTTTATTCCCCAATTTCTCCACCTGATGGCTTAAGAATGGCTGTATACCATTCAAAATTAGCTGCTTTTATTTTGCTGCACTGAGCTCACAAAGCAAATTGACAGTTTAAAATGTTTAAAACTTGAAAATGTAAGCTCATCTGTAACTAATAGACTCTACTGGATGCCATTCCGCAGCAAACTGTGGTCTATTATTTCAAATTGATTTACGATAAATGCAGGTTCAAACTAGTGCAAGGTAATTTTAGGACTGCTACCAGTGAGTTCTTCATGGTGATCAATATATAGAAGAACTCCCAGGCATAGTAATGGAGGCAAAAGTCACTATCATTGAACAAACAATGGGAAACCACAGTGGTGGAGGATTTGTTAGGATTTTTATGTTTGGTTGGATGTATTGAGAAGGATTTAGTGATCTTCCTCCTTTCGAAATGTCTTGCGTTGTTCTTTGTGTATTTGCCTCATCCTTGGGCTAAAATGTTGAATGTAGAATAGAAATAGAATTGAGCATGTTCAGAGTCCTAGCTTTTAAAACATAGTTCATGTTTTTGTTGCTGGAGTGATACCTGTTCATCTTTGCAGCCATCAGTCATAATTTGTATTTGCATAATGGCTTCCTTTACAGCTTTAGCTTATTAGGTGCCTGCAGAGTTTGACTGTCCCAGGTCGTCATTATATACTACTTATTGGTATGATGTCATTTTTAAAAAAGTTTAGGATAAATAATTGCTGTGCTACAGATCTAAATGTAGAACGTATTCACTTTTTTGTTGTTTTGTGAAATGGAGCACCCATTGTCAAATAGATATCCCACTGTTGTCTTAACATCAACTTGTTAGCTCTCAAACATTGCCCTGGATTGTATAGAAACTAATATCCTGCACACTGCTGTGCACAACTCATGAGGGAGGTCATCAGAAGATTATTTTGGATTTAAATTTCTTTTGACCACTGAAGAGTGTAGCATTTGTGCACTTGGATAGCTCTGAAGGTGGATGCGTTGAATAGCCGAACGTAGAGCAGTTGGAGGGAGGGAGCCACTGGATGAAATATACACAAATACTTCCAACCAGAGTTGGTAACCTTCCTGGGACAATGAACAAAACTGTGGGATCAGAGATACGTACTATGTGAATCCGGGGGGCTGAGAGGTGTTCTCTCAGCTGATGGTCAATAATCATTTGTAAGTGTTTTGTGTTCTTGAGCTACTATTCTGCTGACTCATTACATGGACCTCAGGGAGGCAGCAGCACTTCTGATCATTGTTTTTAAAAGTGTTTGCAGGGAAATGGATGAATTAGTTGGCTTGGAACTGTAGCCTGAAGTAGTTCATTCTGAGTTTTTATTGTGGTACAATGGAGTATTACAGTCCTCGAGTAACCTTCAAGTAGAGTAATTGGGAACATATCACAGGGGAAACTTCACAGCACTCTGGCTGAACTGTCGAACAAGAGTGGCACCAGGGTGTAATGTTACCGGCATATGAGTGGACGCCTGTCAGCAAAATGAAAGCATGTTGTTTGTCGTAATATTTTGATGGTTGAAGTATGATGAGTGTGAATACCATCCGCTTGCTATAGTTTGTGGGTGGGACAGGAGATTCCAAACCTGACTATATTCAGAGGCATTCTCAAAACTTTGAAGTAATGATGACATTAACTCAAAATTCTAAATCTACACATTGTGACGTTTATGGAGAAATAGAATTTTTGGATGCTGCCTTATAATTGACCTGAGGAATTTTGAGTGTTGGTATTCTGTTGTTTGTCAGTCAACCACTTGAACATTTTAAAGATGTTTATCTGATTACAGAAGTTTGACCACAGGATTTTGGATTTCCACATCCATTTATTTGTAGGCTTTCAGCCGTTGCTTTGGGTTACCGAGAGGCAACACATCATTAAGTTGCAGATGAGTAAAAGTTTTTTGTGTTTATGGGTTGCAGAAAATGGGTCTGGTGGTAGGTTGCTTCACTTGAGTCACTCTTTCTAAATTTGTTGCAAAGAACAGAATGTAAACAAATTGGAAACCTGAATTTAATTAAGCGTTACTGAGCTGAATGGAGGAGGCTTTTGCGGTAGAATATTGTTTTAAAAGAGAACATTTAGTTAGAGATTCTAATCTACAACTTGAGTTTTTAAATTTGTTACTTCCCTGTTATAATGGACTTTAACCCTGCTTCCAGTGAAATATTTTGTTATAATTGGGAGAGGATTTTGGCATTTTATGGTGATGCTTGATAAAGGAGTAAAGTTTGTTGGCCTTTCTCCTGTTTTGGTGGGTATATGCATTGTGTGGCAAGTTTAAAGTTCTTTTACATATTGCTCTTCTGCACCAAAGAGCCTTACCTTTTATCTTCCTTCCTGTCAACTGCACTGTGGCTCCATTGTCCATCTTTGCACATCTCTTGAGTGTGCCTCTGTCTTTACTTGGATCTTGGTCTGAGTTGCCCTCTGTTGCTTTTACTCCTGGTTACTGCGTCTCCGATGGGTTACTTCTTTCCTTTACCTTAACTAATAGCCTCTCTATGAACTAATGGGAACAATTGAAAATGATCTTTGTGAGAAGAAATAAAAGCATGTTTTACATTTTGGTTCCACCAAAAAATTATTCTTAACTAATGTTATTCAGACAATTGCCAAAATATGCAAATTAGTTTTAAAAAATTCATAATATGTCACCTTAAATTTTGTTTCTAGGCAGCAGGGCTGTCTTGCCCAATCCCAGCTGTAACTGGATTCTCTACGTGAGTGATGGCATCCATTTGATCTTCCCATGTGAACCAGTCCAGAAAGAAGACCTTGTGCTGCTTTAGTTGTCCTCTTTTGAAGCACATTCAGAGTAATGGAAGGGGACAGTGACATTGTACATTGTG
Organism: Stegostoma tigrinum; assembly: GCF_030684315.1. NCBI lineage: Eukaryota > Metazoa > Chordata > Chondrichthyes > Orectolobiformes > Stegostomatidae > Stegostoma > Stegostoma tigrinum. Next base: position 65,277,784 of record NC_081364.1, on the reverse strand, counting down.
GATCATCATTTGTGAAAATTGAAAGGCCTCTACTTGTGGAGAAAAGCAACACCACGTCAGAAGTGTGGAGATACTTTGGCTTCCAACCTGGGAGCGATGGTAGACCAGAAAACATTGAAACTCCAGTCTGCAAAATCTGTTTCCGTGTTATCCCAGCAAAGGCTTCAAACACAAGTAATCTTTATGCCCATCTGAAATCACAGCACCCTCATATTTATATAGAAGTGAAGGGAAAACCCAACCTGGCGCCACCAACCACGACACCTTCAGCTGGGGAGCCAGGGAGGGAACAGACGGCCACCATGCGGGAAATCTTTCAGCGAAAGGATAAATTTGATCCAAAGCCCAGGGAGCACAGGGAGCTGACCAAGGCTGTGACTTACTATGTCACCAAGGATAGGATGCCCCTGAGTACCATTTCTAAACCTGGCTTTCAGCACCTCTTGAGCAAGTTCAACCCGAGGTATGAGCTACCAAGCAAGAACTACTTTTCAAGAGTAGCTATTCCCTCACTTTATGCAGACGTTCGCAAAGTTGTTGAGAAAGAGTTAAAGAGCGGGGATTGTTTTGCTGCAACTGTTGAAACATGGACAAGTAGGAACAATGAAATGTACCTGACGTGTGGTGTTCAATATGTAGACAATGATTGGATCCTCAAAAACCATTGCCTGCAGACTCAATATTTACCAGATGAACACACTGGACAGAGTTTGAAGTGTGCCCTTGAAGATGTGCTGGAGGAATGGGGGCTAGACCCAACCAACCTTGTAGCCATCACTACTGACAATGGACCTGCTATTAAACATGCCTGTGAGTTGCTGGGCTGGAAGAGAATAACTTGCTTCAGCCAGAACCTGCAGTGTTCTCTCCAAAAGGGTCTTGAGGATTCCCGCATTGAACGAATCATACAGTTGTCCCGTCAAATATTCTCTCAATTTTCACGCAGTTGGAGGAGGAAGCGGGATTTTTCTATAGCTCAGAGTCAGAAAGGCCTTCCAAGGAATTCACTGAAAGCAGATGTCAGCAACCACTGGGGAACCACTTTGAATATGTTGGAGAGACTTCTTGAGCAGCAGGATGCTGTCAGAGCTGTGTTAGCTCATGATCATAAAATATGTCATCTTGTACCAACATGGCAGGACATTGATGTTCTCGAATCAATTATAAGTGTTTTGCGTCCTTTTCGTGAAATGACTGAAGCGCTGTCTTCTGAAAAATTCATTTCTATTTCAGCAATCAATCCTCTTATAAAGCACATTTGCAATGATCTTGTGAGAGAGGGACAAGAAGAGTTGACTCTTAGTTTTCTCATGAAAATGCGAATCAAGCGAGACCTTGAAATGCGATATGGAGACCCAGAATTGGTTCATTTTCTGGAGAAAGTTACATTCATTGATCCTCGTTTCGGTCCCACTTGTGTAGACAATCTGGAAAGTGTCCTGCAGCAAATTAAAGGAGAGGTGCTTGCTGGAAAAATATCTGAAGAGCCATCATTGTTTCAAATTGGCTTTGATGGCTCAACTGTTTCTCCGTTGAGCTCTTGCAGCTGGTATGATCGAGATAGCCCCGGGCCGAGTCAGCCAAAGAAGGCCAAATATGGTGGAGGACTTGCCAAGGTGTTTGGAAAGCAGAGTGGAGATGGAGGTGCAGACAAAATGGTGACGACTTCAGTGTCACTGCAGGAACAGCTTGACCGAGAACTGGATTTTTATTTCAAGGAGCCTAAACTGTCTCTGGAGAGCTGCCCTCTTCAGTGGTGGAAAGCTACTCAGAATTGTCTGCCTTTATTGGCAAAGTTAGCCAAAAAGTATCTCTGCATTTCTGCAATGAATGTAGCATCAGAGAGAGCATTTAGCAGTAGTAGTTATGCACTTACTGAGTATCGAAGCAACGTGAAGCCAAAGCATATGGACCAGCTAGTGTTCTTAGCTGAAAATCTCCCATGAGGATAAGATTTTTAAGAAGGGTTTTTTTTTAAATACAAAGATGAATTGTGGCAACAATAATGGAATGTTCTAAGGATTCTCAAAATTAAATATTCCGATCTGGAATATAGAATATTTGGTATATTTGATGTTTTCTCTAAGCTGGTGAGCATGGGGTTAGCCCAGTAATTGTTAAGAATTAACCTATTATTTCCACATCAACTTGAATGGTGAGCTGTTGTGTACATTTGCCACTTAGCCTTGCTGTCTTACCTTGCCCCCACCCCAGACCCAGAATTGATGTCTCATGCTTCTGTGCTACGCTTTATTCAGAATGCTGGCTAAGAACTGAGAAAATTCTTGCCCCACTGAGGAGTGAGCAGCAATTGCCTGACATACAGGCTCTCCAACCTTCTGGATTGGACTTACACATTGACCAGCTTGAGCAGACCTATTGGCTAATATCAGTTGCATGTTTGATTTTAAAGACAATATTGGCATATATTATGATCTGCTGTGTATTTCATTTTTGGTCTATATCGTATGATTTTTATGCATGCTGAACTAAGCTGGGAAGCACTGCCAATGAATCTTTTCAGCTTGCTGGGAAGTCCACACTGACACTCCATGTGCATTAAAACATCAAGCGTAAAGAATGCGCCACAAAGGGGATTAGATATTAATTTCATATCCCTTCTTACCACTTAGTCTGTTGCTTTGAATATTGTAAAAGCATGTTTGATAATGTAATTTCTGAGGTATGTGAATAGAGTTCCTGTAGGTGGAAGATGGGTACTGGAGTACTTTAGTTTATGTGGCTGTCCCTCAATATTATGCAGATCATTAAAGGCCTGGTGTATAATGTACACTTCTTATCCACTAATGTTACTGCCTATAATACTTTATATGGACATTTGAATGTTTATGATAGAATACTTCAAAGTAAACATTCATGTAAATTTGAATGTCAACTTACCTTAGTGAAGAAAACTAATTAACATTATGCCCCCATGGTTTGTTGATGAATCACTCAAATAAAAAGAAGTATCTCTTACAGGAACTGAAATTCCTCATGTCCAAACAGAATTTTAAATGTGAAAGTTAATTTTTCACTACATAATTATTTGAATAACACAATTTATTCTCTCGAATTGTTTCTCGTGTCTTTTTAATACATTAAATTTTTGTTTAAACATCTCAGCCTCTCTTAAAAGCTTAAGTTTGAACTTGATAGATGGGATCTAAAACAGTGCCTGTGTCAGATTAAGACAGTTTCTGCAGATCAGGTACAGGATGTACGTTTAGCCTCCCTGGATAATTAAATAATATTTAAACCAATTATGTGAAATATATGATCAGCAGCTGCTTTGTTTACATCTTAGGGTGAATGTTGACTCAGTAATTGATAGAACTGCCGATTATTTGTTTGAATAATGTCTTGGGATCTTTTGCATTCACCAGAAATCTCTGAATATTGCAGTGAGTCTCACTCAAAAGCCATCATTTACTCATTGTGACACTGAAGTATCAGTCTGGATTTTGCTGAAAGGGACTTAAACCCATGACCTACTTACTAGAAAGTGAAACTGACACACAAGTTCTGCAAAATTACTGATGGATGATAACTCCTACAGCCACGTCCTAGATGATGTAGACTACAAACAGAAGGGACACAGCACCAAATTCTGCAGCACCAAACTGGAAGCAGACTTCCATTCACAACAAGCAGCCTTCAGCCTTCACCCTCTGCTTCCTGCTACTAAGCTAATTTTGGTTCCAATTTGTCCACCTGCCATGGAGCCCATGCACTCTTACCTTCTTGACCTGTCTTTAATGCAGGATCTTGTTAAAAAGCCTTTGCAAAATCGATGTAACCCCCTAGCCATGATCTCCCCCACCAAAGCCATGCTGACTATCCCTGATGAATCCTTGCTTCTCTAAATGGAAATAATTCTATCCCTCAGATTTTCTTCCAGGAGTTTCCACACCACTGATCTTAGCCTATATATCCCTATTGCCTTTCTTGAATAATGGTACCACATGTATTTGTCCTCCAGTTTTCTGGCACTCCCACACCCTTGCACCCTTTGCCATGTCCAGAGAGAATTTGAAAATTAATGTCCAGGTCTCTGCAATCTCCTTCCTTACCTGCCGCAGCAGCTTGGGATGCATCTCATTGGGCTTTGAGAATTTATCCACTTTTAAGCACACTAATACCTCCTGTATCTCAATGGGAATTTATTCAAGTTTATCATGGTTCCTTTCCCTCATTTCTGTACCTCTGTCATTCTTACCTATCATTTACACCGAAGTAAAGAGCTCATTTAAAACCTTGCCTACATTTTCAGTTTGCCAGTTTAAGTCTCTGTTTTTGTCTTTCCCTGGTTATCCTCTTGCCCCTAAAATACTTGTAAAATGCCTTTTCAATTTTCCTTTTATTTCACTTCCCCATATTTTTTCATGCCCCCCCCCCCCCCCCCCCCCCGATTTTCTATGACAAGTGATTTCCTCCCCCTGCCCCCACCCTGGTCCACACTTCCTCTATACCGCTAGGGCTTCGAGTCTTCTCAGCCTTCATTATTTGCCATAAGTACCGCAAGTTTTGTTGTGTCTCCCACACCCCTCCCCTCCCCAGTCCACCTGAGTACTTTCCTTTATGTCCAGGGTTCCTATGGAATTCCCACTCTTTACCTTTGCAGGAATATGTTGGCCATACACTTTCAGTGTTTCCTTTTTGAAAGACTCCCACTACTCCAGTATAGATTTTCCAACAATTTGCAGGTCTGAGTCCATTTTGACCAGATCCTGTTTCATTGTATTAAAATTGGTCTTTCCCCAATTTCAGAACCTTTTAATTCTAGTCCATCATTGTCCTTTCCTTGACTACCTTATATCTTAGTGAGTTATTTATCTTCATTCAGTCACAGGATATTAGGTTGCTGGCTGTCTAGCATATATTGCCTGTACCTAAGTAGGCCTTCAGAAGGTGGTGGTTAGCTGTCACCTTGAATCACAGTGGTCCTTGTGCTGTATGTAGACCCACAAATGGCATTAGGAAGCAATTTCCAGGATTTTGATTGAGTGACGCTGAAGAAACAACAATAATTTTCCAAGTCTAGATGATGAACATTTTTGAGAGGAGCTTGCAGGCGGAGGTGTTCCCATGTGTCTACTGTCCTTGTCCTTCTAGATGCATGTGGTCATACATTTAATGTGCTCCCAATGAGTTTTGCTGTATTTAAGTGCATCTTGCAGGTGAGCTTTGGAGGTGAAGGGAGTGAATGTTTGTGGATGTGGTGTCAATCAAGTCCGCTGCCTTTGTCCTGGATAGTGTCAGGCTTCTTGAGTTCTGTGCGATACCAGGAAAGTGGGGTGTATGCTATCACACTCCCAACTTGTGCCTTATAGATGGTGGATAAGTTTTGTGGAGTCAGGAGGTGAATTACTTTCTGCAAAAATCCTAGCCCTTGACCTGTTGTTATACCCATGTACTTACTTACGGGTAGTCCAGCTCATTTTCTGTCAAGTGATAGCCTCAATAATATTCATAATGGGGAATTCACTGGTGGTAACATTGAATGTCAAGGGGCGATGATTAGACTGTACTTTTATTTGAGATGCTTTTGCATTGTGATTGCTGTGGTCACTATTGTCAAAGTGCTCTTCCACTGACAATTATACCACTTGCCTGGCTTTGTTCCCTAAAATTAGGTCCACCACTGGTCTCATCTCTTGTTTGACTTTAAGTGCTGGCCCAAAAAGCTCTTCCAGATACATTAAGAATTCCATCCCCTCTTAGCCTTTCGCACTTTGTCTATCTCAGTTAGTATCTGGCGAGTTGAAATCCCCTATTATTATTAACTTATTATTTTTACACTTTTCTGAAATTTGTTTATATTTCTGTCTTTATCTTTTCCTGGCTGTTTTGGGGTCTAGAGTACAGTCCAATAATGTGACTATCTGTCTGCTTTTTTGTTTTTAACTTCTACCCATACGATCTCAGTTGAGGGACCTTCTAAGATATAATCCATCCTTATTACAATAATTGATTCCTCTTTTACATCCTGCCCTCTCTCTCACCTATAGATTTTACAGCCTGGAATATTGAGCTGGCAGTCCTGTCCCTTCAAAATGTCTCTGCAGTAACGATGATGTCATGTTCCCCTCTGTTAATCAGCACCTTCAACTCATTTGCCTTACCTGCAAGAGTCCTTGCATTAAAATAAATGCCATCAATCACACTGAGCTCCTTTGTGTCATAACTATATATGTTCTGTCTGCCAGACTGACTTCCCTTTTCTTCCACAATTATCTGCCCCTTTGCAACAAGACCAACGTCCACGCTGTTCAGGAACAACACATCCGTCTTGTACAGGTCCCACCTTCCCCAGAGATCCAAGAATCTAAAATTCATCCTCCACCAAATCTTTAGCCTTACATTCATCCGTCCTATCCACCTATTACTATATTTACTGGCATGTGGCACTGGGAAGTAATCCAGAGATTATAACTCTTGAAGTCATGCTTTTCACTGCTGCCTAGTTCCATAAACTTTTTTGCAGGACTTCATCCCTCTTTCTGCCATTGTCATTGGTGCCAATGTGAACCACAGTCTCTGACTGTTTGCCCTCCCCCTTTAGACTGCCATCGGTTAAGTGTTGCCCTTGACCAAGGAGGAAGCACATCAACTGGAGTCACAGGCTGTGACTGCAGAAGCACAAATCTGTCCCCGTCACTATTGAGTCTGCTACCCAGTAGCTCTTTGTCTGTCTGCTCCCACCTTTTGCAGGTGGGCTCTGTCTACACTTCCCAGAAGAGCTGCCACTCTCGCCATTTTCCAGTGCAGAGAGAAAATGTTTTTATGTGGAATGCACTCTGGAGCTTTCCTGCCTGCCATCTTTCTTCTGTCTGACAGTTGTCCATGCCTTAACTGACTAAACATCCTTAGGCCACAGAATAACCCTGTCTAAAAATATGCTATCCACGTCACTCTGGATGCACTGCTGTACTTCCAGACATTGTTCAAGCTCAAGCTGATCAAGCCTGTGGCACTTGCTGCAGATGTGGTCACTCAGACTGTCAGGAGCTTCTAGGATTTCCCACATTTTGCAGGCTGTGCGACATTTGAGACTGTGCTCCTCTGTCAGATGTTTGGTTTTTAAAAAATACCCTTACCTAAAAGTAGAAAATAAATCAAGTTTGCAATTATAAAGAAGCTAGAATTCTTGCTTTCCCTAATGCAGCTCAAAATTAGACAACAACTTTCCTAGTATGTATTGAAACTGGCACCAAGCTCTTGAAGAAGTAGAGTCATATGTGTATACAGCACAGAAACAGATCCTTTGGCCCAACTCATCGAAGCCAACCAGGTTTCCTAAATTGAACTAGTCCCATTTGCCTGAATTTGCCCATATCCCCCTCAACCTTTCCTTCCACGTATCTGTCCAAATTTCTTTTCAATGTTGTAATTGTACCCACCTCAACCACTTCCTCTGGCAGCTCATTCCATACATGCACCACCCTCTGCGGAAAAAGTTGCCCCTCAGGTTCTTTTTAAATTTTTTCCCCTTTCACCTTAAATCCGTGTCCTGTAGCTTTGGACTGCCCTGCATTTCTGTCTCAGTGGATTACGTAGTGTGACTGAATCAGTTCAAAGTCAGCAAGTATGAGGTGGTGTTACACAATAAATTGGTCACACTGACTTGGAACTGCAATCAGAGGTATAACTGAGGGATTTAGGGAGGCTCACTAGATATACAAAGTAGTACCTTGGGTTAATAATGCTGGTAAAACCGGCAATCAAATTCAAGATAAGAACGAAAACGCTAGAAAAACACAGCAAATCAGCAGCATCTGTGGAGAGAAACAGTAGTGGACACTTCGGGCCAATGACCCCTCACTAGAACTGAAGGGAACAAAGGAGATGGTCTGCACCATGTTGCAGACTCAGGAGACCAAACAGCAAAAGACCTCATCATGAGACAGCTGGAAGATATCAAGACAGGTGAAAGAGAGTGTAAAAGAGATGGATTTTAATAATAACCTTAATGGCTGAGCGTAAGACTGAGAGATATGGAAGGGAATCCAGAGTTTAGTGTCACTAGAAATGACCACCAAAAGTAGTCTGATTAAAATATAGCTCTTATAAACAGCAAGGAGTTTTGTAAGTGATAATGGGAACTGCAGATGCTGGAGAATCTGAGATAACACAGTGTGGAGCTGAATGAACACAGCAGGCCAAGCAGCATCTCAGGAGCACAAAAGCTGACGTTTCGGGCCTAGACCCTTCATCAGAAAAGGGGGATGGGGAGAGGGAACTGGAATAAATAGAGAGACGGGGGGGAGGCGGACTGAAGATGAATAGGGAGGGGGGGGGGGGGCGGCGGACCGAAGATGTTTGGTCCACCTTCCCCTCTCTCCCTATTTATTCCAGTTCCCTCTCCCCAACCCCTCTCTGAAGGGTCTAGGCCCGAAACATCAGCTTTTGTGCTCCTGAGATGCTGCTTAGCCTGCTGTGTTCATCCAGCTCCACACTTTGTTATCAAGGAGTTTTATAAGACTGGAGAAGTTTATGGAGCAAGGGAGGAGCAGGATCCTGGGGAGATTGAGAACAGGGGTGTGAAATTACTGGACCACCGATGTAATTTGGTGAATTTAGGGTTCGTAGACAAGTGAAGTGTGGTGCAAGTCAGATCCAGGCAACAGAAATTTGGATGAGCTGAAGCTTACAGAGGATGCAAGCTGGCTTAGCAACTGGGTGTGCAGTTTATTTAAGGGTAAGTTACTAACTACACGCCTGAAATGTAACAATAAATGAGTTAAACCTTTGTCTTTACTCATGGCCCCAGAAAATGGAGAACAGTTTGGATGGTGAATGTGATGATCCTTTTTAAGAAGTGATTTATTGTTCATCCTTGCCTTCTCATTACCTTTTTAAACATTTGACCTGAGAGACGTGCTCTTTATGGATTGAGGTCCAAATTACTACCCATTTTTCTTGTATTTGAAAGCTGCCCTTGAGTCATCTCTATAATGTGAAGTCTCTTTCAAGATTGGTGAGTGTCGGGCTGATAATTGTTCAGAACCTCTGCTCTTTGAAGCATCATTTCTCCTAAAAGATGGTGATTAGTGATCGGTAGGAGGGAAGTGCTTTTGCTGTGGCTCGGCTTTCAGACAGGCTTATTTGATCTTCCGTGCTTAACTGTGAAGTTTCCTCATTAAAGGTACCAAGGACTTTGGTTGCTTCCAAGGCTGAATATCAATCTTTTTCAGTTTAAAATGACTAATGTGCCCAGAACTACCAAGGACAAGCAGCTGTTTTTCTCTCGCTGAGAACAGTTCTTGCTTTGTGTTTTCCAAATTGGGTTTACTCCACTAGGCTATTTTCCTCTTCTTGTTTTGTGAACATAGGTACCCTTGAAATTGGAGGGAACTTATAGAAGCTGTGCCTTGCACAATTTGTTTTTAGTTTATTCTTATGACATGGGCAACAGTGACAAGGCTGTGCTCTTGCCCATTCCGATTTATTGCACGAGTGAATGACTCGTGAGACCATTTCAGAGGTTATAAAGACATAGTTACATCATGTGGGTCTGAAGTCATTTGCAGGTCAGGGGTTGACAGGCTCCTTTCTCTCAAGGACATTAATGATCCAATCAGAAAGCTTTCATCATCTTTTTCTGGTGTCAGCCCAAAAATTACAAGATTTGTTGATTTGTTTTCACAAATTGCGGTGGTGGGATTTAAATTCTCACCTCTGGGCTGCTAATCTGATGTCATAATAAAAACAGCCTGTGACTTGTTAAAGTAGGACTAAAAATATCTACCAACTTGCATATAAAATATCACAGCTCCGGTTTTTTCATCATCCTGAGAAGAGTTGATAATCAGGAAGCCAGCTGTTGATCAGCAGTGTGTAATGAAGTGAGATCCCCGCAAACACACTTGTGAAACAGCCAACTGGCTTTGCACCATTACTGGAGGATGACGTCAATATGGCTGCCTGGCAGCAGAATGTATAGCAACATAGCTAAACAATAGCTCATGAAGCAGGTGAATTCTTGGTGTTGAAGTTGTGCTTTCAACACATTTTTCCTTCACAATTTCACCACAATTCACAGTCCAAAGATGTGCAGGTTAGATGGGTTGGCCATGCTGAATTGCCTGCAGGCTAGGTGGTTTAGCCACAGAAAATGTAGCGTGCTCGTGTGGAACGCTGTTTGGCAGGTCAGTGCGGATTCAATGGGCTGAATGGCCTGCCTCCACACTATAGGGATTGTGTGGATTTTTTTTAAACCCCCCCCCCCCACCTCGCCACTGAAAAAAATAATAGGCCGCCTACTTCCTGGGTTGTCACAGGCACACCTGGCATGTATGAGTCAATTCATTTGGAAAGAAAGCTTCATTACTGGTCATTTTGAGGTAATTGTCCCTTTAAAAAGAAATCACAGACATTGGCACAAACCATATCAATCTATGGTGTGATCGCAAGCCACATTTCACAAGTGTTATTTGTACATCCTGCCTTTGTTTTTGAATTTTACCATGTATTTGGGGCATTGAATGTTCAAATCTTAAGTCCCATAAGTGAGCACAAGACAATCCTGACTGGTTCTTCCACCAGCTGGTTTGGTATCACACTGAATTCCCTTTGCAAGGCTACTGTTCGGCTGAGACACTAAATTTCCAGTCTCTGGGGCTGAAACAACCAACAGTATAATACTGGACCACCCCCACTCCTGTTATTAATAAGCTGAGACCCATAAGAAAATGAAAGCAGATTTGTTTTTAATGTGTAATGATGGTACATAGACATTGCTTTTCCAATGTCTGAGTATTCTGCCTTCCGTCAATGTCGGTGGCCAGCTTTGCCTGCTCTCCAGGACTGGTGAGGACACAGTGGTGATGGTGCTCAAAGAAAGTGTGGAAAAGCAAAGCGAGGTGTAAATTGTGTTACAGGGAGGTGTAAATGAAGAAGCTCCAACTGTGGTGGCAGCCTAGGATGGGACCATCTGCACTACTGTATAGAGTCCAGACAGGGCTCAGAGACACAAGCACATATACATAGATATCTATCTGGGGACTCATTCATAAGAGCTCATTTCTGCTGTTAGCTTCTTCCAACTTCTCCAAATCAGCATTCTCACTTGTACCTTGTTGGCAGTAAGACCCATGCTTTCAAGGAGCACCTTGTTATTATCAACCCATCTCATCTGGGAGGAGAGTGTCTAAAACTGAAAGTTTCATTTAGATCCCCGTAAGACACTGGAGCAGAAATTAGGCTATTCGGCCCACCGAGTCTGCTCCGCCATTCAATCATGGCCAATAAGTTCCTCAACCTCATTCTCCTGCTTTCTCCCCATAACCTTTGATCCCCTTGATAATCAAGAACCAATCTATCTCAGTCGTAAATGTGCCCAATGACCTGGCCTCCACAGCCTTCTGTGGCAGTGAATTCCATAGATTCACCATTCTCTGGATGAAGTAGTTTCTCCTTATCTCCATGCTAAAAGGCCTTCCCTTTTACTCTAAGGCTGTATCCTCTGGTCCTAGACTCTCCTGCCAATGGAAACATCTTCCTAACATCCACTTTGTCTAGGCTATTCAGTATTCGCTGTAATACCGAAAGACCTCTCACAGCTGTTTTATCACAGCTTTTCCATTTCTTTCTCCTAATTTCCCTTGTGTCTATGGGTGATGTTACTAAAGGGCAACGTGTAGATTGCGTTTAATCATTCACATGATGTGAACACTCATTGCCAAGGGGAAGGGCAGCGTTTATTGCTCCTTTCGCTGCTCTTGGGAAGATAGCAATGAGCTCCTGCAGGTCTGGCAGAAGAAAACAGTTTACATTTTGAGTCTGGTGATCCTCTGCCGCAGAACAGTTAGTAGCTAGGAAAATGGTACTTCTGCTGAAGCCAAAGTTGAGGGTGAGTGTGTGAGGGGTTGGGGTGAAGCTGGGAGAGGGAGGGGAAGAGCTGAGTAGACGAGTCGAGACGGAGCACAAAGGGAGAGAGACATGACCGGGGTAGGTAAACAAGGAGATCGTGGATAGCAAGCCAGGACTAAAGAAAAGCTGAATAAATGAGAAGGGCTAAGAGTGAGAAAATGAGGTGATCTGTGCTGAATGCAATCCGTATAATGTGACAATGGGCACAGCAGTACGTGGGAATTGGTGACTGTGCTAAAAACAACCCTTGTCATGAAAGGGCTGGATGTAGCGTGTGTAGAAAACATAGAAGGACAGAAAAAGGCTTGAAGGTTATCGACCTTGATGTTGAGTCTCGGATGCTACAGGGTCCCCATGAAGAACAGCATCTCATTTTCTGTGAGCTTATGCTGAGGCTCACTGGAACACAACAGCAGGCCTGTGACACAAATGTTGGCTAGGGAACATGGTGACATGTTGAAGTGGCGGGCAACTACGGACTCGGTGTCATTTTTGCAGACAGAGTATAGTTGTTCTGTAAGCCGGTCACCCATCTGCAGTTTGTCTCCCCAGTGTAGAGAAGACCACACTGTGAACAGGTAAATCACTGCTTCACCTGGAAGATGTGCTGGGACCTTGAATAGTGAGGGGGAAGGAGGTAATTGGGACAGATATTACATCTGCAATTGCATAGCAAGGTGCTGTGGGGGTATGGGGGAGGTATTGGGAATGGAGGAGGAGCGGACCAGGGCGTCCTGGAGGGAATGGTCCCTGAAAATGCTACCAAGGAAGGAAAGGGGAATAGGAATTACCTCCTAGATAATAAAATGTGAGGCTGGATGAACACAGCAGGCCAAGCAGCATCTCAGGAGCACAAAAGCTGACGTTTCGGGCCTAGAGAAGGGTCTAGGCCCGAAACGTCAGCTTTTGTGCTCCTGAGATGCTGCTTGGCCTGCTGTGTTCATCCAGCCTCACATTTTATTATCTTGGAATCTCCAGCATCTGCAGTTCCCATTATCTCTAGGAATTACCTCCTTCCTCCTCACTATTTACCATGATGCCTATGCTACACCCATAAAATGAAGAGTAATTGTCAATCTAATGACAGAACCTTGTCTCCAGAAGGCCTATATAGTGGGACTATAAGGGACACATCTGCTTTCTATTCACTGTACCCATACCACTCAATCTTATGCACCTCTGTTAGGTCTCCCCTCAATTTTCTCCACTTCGGAGAAAACATCCCAAGCTTATCCAGCATTCTCTTCATACGTAAAGTGGACCAGGCAACATCCTAGAGAATCTCTTCTCCACCTCTTTTCTATAATGCAGAGATGAGAACTGCACACAGTACTCCCAACTGTGGCCTCATCAAAGTTCTATGCAGCTCCAACATGACCTCCTTGCTGTTATAATCTGTGACTCGACTGATACAGGCAAGTCTCATGTACGCTGCTTTAACTACCCGATTAACTAATCCTGCCACCTTCAGGGATTTGTGGACAATTGCCTATGATTCCTCCATTCCTCTGAGCTTCCTGGTGTTCTGCTGTTTGATTACTGCCTTGTTGTGTTACTTCTTCAAAAGTGCATTGGCCTTGCTCTTATCGGGGTTAAATTCCACCTGCCACTTGATTTCACCAATCTGTAAAAGTCCTCCAGTAACCTAAGATTTTCTTCCTCACTGTCAACCAGCAAGTCAATCTGTGCCCTCTGAAAACTTGTTGTCATACATCCGTACATACAGGCAGTATTCAGTTAGGTAATTGAAATACAACTTGCATCAGGTTGCTTTAATAACCTAGGATGCCCCCGACTTAAAAGGAGCATTGTTTATTTTTGAATGTCAAAGTGGAGCTACTACTTGTGGTGAACATAGGCTAGTCCCAGGCAGGGACAAACATTTCTGGGTCTGTTTTTATCTATTTTTAATCAGCCTGTCAGAGAAGCCGGTGAAACCTGAACTGAAGGCTCCTAGCTCAGAGGTAGAGACACCAAATTACCCCTCTGGGTCTGCTTTATTGTGTTTTATTTCTGGAAGCTTGATTATAAACAACAAGCCCCCTCCCTCCCCCATCACCACCAAATCACCGGGACACACTTTTTGGTTTTAACTATTAACAATTACCAAGAAATCACCCACGCAGCCAAGTGGGTATCTATAAGCAAACCCTGGGTCTGCTTTATGGTATTTTTAGTCAACTTGCTCAGATGTTGTTACACACGCTTGGTCTATTGGTCCAGAAATCAGAACGATGCCACTGTACCACAACAGCCACCTGGGTTTGCATTTTTAAAATAATTTTAACGGAAATGCTATCACACACATAATCAGTTTTCTTTTGCCCACCACAAAAGCACTGTGCTTTTTGTTTTGGTTTTTAACTACTAACCGTCGCCAGCAAACCCATGTAGCAATTTGGATCGTTACATTGCAAAGCCTGGTGGATCTGATTTATAAAGGACTTGAGTGATGAGTTCCAGCAAAACAGACAGTGCCGATTACCAAGGAAACTCATACACAACGAGTTCTGCGAGGAGATTAATTAGTGATCATAGGGGATATCACACAAGTGACTCAGGCTCTGCACTTTGAAGAAGATAAGGTACAGATTTTTGTGATACTAGGTGACTTGTAACAGCCAGGCAACACTGCTTCTGAATGATGTAGTCTGTTCTCAACTGGGAAAGCATTGGACAGTGAAATTTGAAAAAAAAGCCTCGAACTATGTGACACTTACACTGCATGTTGGTAAACTTCATTGAGTTGCAATGCCATAAAGTGAAGAGGGACACTTTGGGATCAATAGATAACTTTTGTGTTTGGATTTGTGGACATTGTTTAAGCAGGAAATTCAACTTGAGGTTACATTTCCCATGAAATATGCAAAAGTCAGGTGGCATCAATGAGCTGAGATACTTAAATTCATGAAGTTACCAGATATGACTGTAATGACACCTTTTCAAACACAAATATGTCTTCTAGTTAAGTGAAGCATCTGGTGGGTGAAGGCTTAGATTTTAATCAAATAAATTTCTCTTCTCAGACCTAAACACACAACTCTGCTCCGCTAATAGCTCATGACTGCAGAAGTGAAACCAATCAGTTGCACTGATGCAGTCAGACTATGTAAACAATTTGAAATCTTTCGCAAAACATCTTTAAACCAAGTACCTGAAGGGCGATAAGAAAGGCTGCCTTGGAGTTTCAAGGCTGCTTCTGTCAAGCCTTGAGTTTGGTGTTCTGTGAAGTGTACAATGACATTAGGTTTATACCCCTGCTGCGCTGAATGTTATCTTCCAGGAGTACGAGACATGGAGGCTTAAGTATATTAAAGTCATGGATTGTTCCCTTGTGCTAGCGTGTAGAAGTAATCTAGGCTGCACAGCTGGCCCTGATGCTTTCTTTGGGGAGATACTTAGTTTCTTTCATTAAATGTTTGCAAGCACTATTTCTTTCTATACGTCTCAGTACTTATGACTGGATTATATTTTGTGGTTTATTTCATTTCATAAACACTTTTACTATAAGGAAATCCTATTAAAATCCTACGTAGATGTTTTTCTAGGAAAGTGTGTTACCAGCTGTAGATTGACTTAAAGAAAGCACCATGTTGGATGACAGCTGAAATTTTTTTTTAGTGAGAATCCATTGTAGATTGCTTCCTCCTAGGAGCCTCAGCTGATAGTGGAATCAAAAAGTACTAAAGTTTGTTGGCAGAACTAATAAACTGAACTTTACACCAGAGCTTTATTGAACATTGCTGTTTAATAACTGCCGTGTCTAAAATAATCAGCTTTAGATAGTGTCCTCTTGTCACTCTCAACACCTGGACAATGGAATCCTGATGCAATTCACCTTCTCGACCAAGAAAGCTATGATGCCACTCAGCCCAAGGATTAGTCTTGTTGTCGCTCAACCTTTGGATCACAGAGCCCTGATGCCGTCTCCTCTCTGGACGGCATTAGCTCCACCCTTGAAGATGTGTTGTGGTATGGTTTTCCCTGTCAACTTTGAAAGCTTTATTGCTCCCTCTCTGAGTTAGGAATCCTGATCCCATTTGCCTCATTTGGATTATAGACTTCCCCATATGTCTGTAAATCTGAAGATTTGTAAAACCATGTAATGAGTTGATAGACCTTGTTTTCTCTCCTTTGTATTCTCTTTTCAGCACTGATGGGACCTGTATGATGCACCCTGATTTCTCTGTCCTTCTCAACAGAAATAGTCCATTTTATCTCTTGTTTGTTCCACTATTCTGTGAGATCATGGTTGATCTGTATCCTAACTCCATCCACCCACCCAGGTCCTTCTCTCAGCGTGCTCTTGCCTAGCGAAACAAAGCAATCTTGACTTTAAATTTAAATTAGCTGGAATAATGTTTATTGTTTCTGTTAGAGTTCCAAACCTATACCATCCTTTGCATTTTGATCTTTCGTTCCTGAATAGTCTGGCTCTAATTTTAACATTGTCTCCTTGTCTTTGACTACGCAGTGAATGTCAAATGTTTTATTTGCAATGTACCATTGTCAATTGCTTTCAAGATCCTAAAAACTGCAAATAAGTCACTGTATACTCATCTGTATTCCAGTGAATACAAACCTAGTCTTATGCAACTTGTGTCTGGCTCCAGGTTGTTGGTTAACATTCTGATGAATCTGTGCTGCTTTCCTTCCAAGGCTTAGGTATCTATTTAGCAGGAGCAAACTGTGCTCCCTTGATATTACAAAAGTAATGCTAAACTTGCCTTGAACCTTTTACTAATTCATACTTCAATTATTGTGTACAGTTATGGTCAGCATAATGTAACAGGCATCAAGGCACTCCAGCAAAATGGGTAAATAAAGGAAAGAAAAGGATTTGTGGCATAATGGTAATGTTCCTATCTTTAGGCAGGAAGATCTGGGATCAAGTCCCAGCTGCCTCAAAGATGTGTCATAATATATTCAAACAGGTTGTTTAAAAATACTTCAAGAAGCATTTGAGAGGGAACAAAGATTTACAGTGATCACACCAGAAATGTAAAATTGAGCAGGCTGGGCCTCTCTTCACTAACAAGGCATGTGCTGAAGGGTAACCTAGTGGACCACCGTAAAATTATAGAAGGGGTTGATAAAGTAAGCAAGAAAGAACAAAACTGGAGGCCATCAGGATAAGATATTCACCATCACCCAAAAATCAAGCAGAACAATCAGAAGAAATGTCAAGCTTGTTGCCACAGGAAGTAGTTAAAGCCAATGGCATAGATAGTTTTAAGAGGAAGCAAAATACCCAAGATGGAGAAGGGGAACAGAAGGGCTTCATTGGTGCTGTAACCAGTTAAGAGAGAAGATTTTGTGGTCTTCAATGGACAGCATATTTGTACACTTTTCTGCAGGAAATATTGAGGAAGCAGTTGCATATAAAGATCAAGGTAACTATATTCGATTGCTGTTAAAAAAAAAATTCCAGCTGGTTTCCTACAGCCCTTTTAGAGAGGAAAATCTATCATACTCACATGTCCAGCTAACAAATGATATCTGTCTCCAGATCCAAAGCAAAGTGGTTCACTCCTAAGTGGCCTCTGAAATGGCAATACAAGCCAGTCAGTTGTATTTGACTACTAGGAAAATGCTTGAAAGGAATTAAACGAAATGGATTAACACCATCCTTTTCACCTTCAGTAGTACAGCCAGCTTCATTCAGTTTATATATTTAATGTGTGTGTAAAGCTAATGCAGGCACGTATGCTTAATGACAGGCTAATTCCTCGCATGCTAACAGGTGCACAATAAAGTAGAAGATAATACTGCTTACACAGTGTTTAGATGGATGCTTCTACTAAAATATGAAGGCAACTGGGACAAGAATAGTTTTCTTAGTAATCCAAGATGGAGCACAGGAGAAAATTGTGCTTTGAGGTTTCTTCAGTGTTGGAGCTGATTTTCTCAATTTCTTGGAGCAGTAATTATTTATTTTTATAAACTGTTGCATTGTTTCAGAACTTTTGGAAAAAACAGATCAAAACAACGGTACAATGAAACAAGAGAGGGAGCTGGGACCACATTAGAGGTGAAAATAAAGAAGCTGTGAACCTGCCTGTCTCTGCTGGGTCGTTTCAAGTGTCTATGGACATCGGACTTCAATCTCAGAAGAATAAACAAACAGTGAAATTCACAGCTGACTTTGGAGAAACTTAGTATCAGGAGCTTCTCACAGCAGGGGAATGCTAAGTGCTTGCTAAGTCTACTTTTTCTGGAGCCTTGAGGGGTGACCTTTTATAGAGGTTTATAAAATTGTGACGGAAATGGATAGGGTGAATGGTCAACGTCTTTTCCCCAGGGTAGTGGAATCCAAAACTAGAGGGGCATAGGTTTAAGGTGAGACGAGAAAGATTTAAAAGGAACCCAAGGGGCGGTATTTTCACTCAGGGTGGTGTGTGTATGGAATGAACTGACAGAGGAAGTGTTTGGAGGCTGGTACAATTACAACATTTAAAAGGCATCCAGATAGATATGAGTGGGTTTACAGGGATATGGGTCAAATACTTGCAAATGGAACTCGATTAATTTAGGATATCCGTTCATGGATGAGTTAGACTGAAGGGTCTGTTTCTGTGCTGTACATCCCTCTGTCTTGAAGCCAAGGCCATTCTTAAAAATGAAGTTGATATCAAGGAGAAATAAATAAATAAATCTCTCCTTTAATCCTGAGCAGCAATAGGATTTTCACGCTGTGACTTCTTTCCTCATTTTATAGAAGTTACATTTGTTTGTCTTCCCTTCTCTTCTGTATGAATCCATGCTATAAATGCTACTTCATCAAAAACCAATAAAGGGAGTAGGCCAGACAAAGCCATTCCTCCTTCCCTTGTGTTCCCAAAATGTATGGAAACAACTGGCTTTCATACAGCATCTCTCCAGAAAATCATCCAAAGTAAAGGTGGCAATGGAAAGGGCACGGGTTAGAGGCTATGGAGGGATTTTATAGAACATAGAACATTACAGCACAGTACAGGCCCTTCAGCCCGCGATGTTGTGCCGACTTGTCATACCAATCTGAAGCCAGTCTGACCTACACTATTCCATGTACGTCCATATGCTTGTCCATTTTTTCCTTTTTTTAGTGGGACAACATTTGCCACCCTCCAATCTGCAGGAACTGATCCTGAATCTATAGAACCTTGGAAAATAATTACTAATGCGTCCACAATTTCGAGAGCCACCTCCTTTTCAGGGCAAGAATTTCAAATTTAACGTATAAAGGCATAACTGGTGTAGAACAGGTGTAGATCAGGACTGTAGCAGATGATGAAATCTGGATTCAGTAAAAATCTGGAAAAAACAAGCTAGTCTAATGGTGCCCATACAGCATATGTTCCCATGACGAAGTGGACTGCAGCAAGGCTCTGATTTTACACTGATCACAAGATCACTAAGGACTGCAACTAGAGGTTCAGCTGACTGCCTGCATGTAGTATGAATACTGTTGAAAAGGGGAGAAGCAACAGGGTTGGAACTTGGTAAATTGACTAATGTGCCAATGTTGAATTGAGCAAACCTGTTGTGTGTTGTGCCTTCAAGATTCACTTGAAGTTATACTCATTGGGTACGTAGCAGGAGTGTAGTAACACCTGCAAAGTAGTGTTGCTACATGACTGGCAATATCATTTAATAAGGGGTGGCGTTATTGAAGGAATTCAGATTTTTCCATTCAAACCCATGTCCCTGGAGTATTAGCTATGCCACTGTCTCCACCTAAATCTGAAATCCACTGCCTGAGTGTGGGGTGGAGGCAGATTCAATCATGGCTTTCAGTACAGGTAATTATATGAAGTGATAAAATGGTGGAGCAATGGGGAAAAAGCCCCTTCAGGGAATGGGATCAGGTGAGTTTTGCTTGCAATGAGACATAATGAGCTGAATGACCTTTTTTTAGGTGCTGGTAACCATGCGATGGTTCCATTTTCCACCACGAAGCAGATGCCAAAACTTCCAAAATGGTGAACAGAAGCATACACTTATATCTATAAATATAAGGCTGCCTTGCATATGTAATGAAGGAATCAGGAGTCTGTTTGAACCACACTGCTATATTGGTTAACCCTGAGGCAAGCAGCTGCATATAGTGTAATTTAGTATAATTTAGTCTGAAAGGTTCTTAAAGGGGCCACTGCAGTTTATCCTAAAGAAGCTCAGTTGCCAATACTTCGAGCCTAGGGAAGCGGAGATGGGAGAAGCAAGCATGTTCCTTGTGACCCCCAGATTAACCTAGTTGGAGCTCGCTGCCATTGTGAAATGCAAGTAGAGATTCACTTTGCTACAATGTAAAGTCAGGTGTGGTGATTCAGTTCTTGACTCAAAAGTGCAGGCATGAGAGTGAAATCAAGTTCTGTTGATGATGTAGACCGCAACAGGGCACTAATTTTTGACCATGCTGTGGCAGATCAGGCTGTGCAGGTAGAATACAGGGTATGGGGACAGTGTCTGTGGGATTCTAACCAATAGCTGGTTGTTTCCGAAGAATGAGAGGTACATTACCACTGATGCTATTAGCCCTTGATCCCTTCACACTATTTTAGATGAAGTAGCAGTTCTGTATTTGACTAGACAAAAACAAATTGCTGCTCCCCTGTAAATGCATGACATAAAATCACTTCCTCAATGGCAATGTTGTCTGAATGAATGCCAATAAATTCTGTTTGCCTGAACAGACTTGCTTGGAAGCAATCAATTTATTTGAGGTTAGAGGGTTGCAAATGATGCATTATTGCATTAGGAGCTGTAATACAAATCTTCGATTTGAAAACTGACAGATTCATATTACTGTTGAGAACCTCTTCATCTCAATTTAGAGAAGGCTCGGAAGGTTTAAACGGAAAGTTTCTAATCCCAGAGAGTTAACTATTTTCGGAAGAATGATGGATGACTGTTATCACTAAGCAGTAAATAAAGACAGATATCATGTCACGTTGGGGTCACAGTAGACACCTGTTATCTACATGAGATATGTCCCCGTGCCTGTATTTGATTACAGCAGGCTGATTATACTCCTCCTATACCCATGCTTGAGAATTTCATCTGATTTGAGGCATTCCTCAAAATTTAATTCTATCTCTATCAAGAAACAACATTCTACCTGGAACGCATTTACAGTGGTTTTCATTGTACCTCGTACAGTGATTAAAATTTGGTGTTGTACAATTGAAGAGTCATTGTGCTAAATCCAATGAGTATTTGGTGCTGTGTTTGAAAAGGCATCATATTCTGGACTGTACCACGTGGAGAGGTCACCTCTGCACATAGTGAGTTGCCTCCTACTCTGAAGAGCTGTGGAGTTAATATGTTCCTTGTGCACGATGTATGTTGGGTGAACTGACATACGTTGTCCCCACCTGACAGGATGGTATTCTGAACTTGACCAGTTTCCATGCAAAGCATTGAATGATCTGAAGGATTCCTCTCTCGTTTGCCTTGCATCCAGTTTTGAGGGCGAATTGTACCCTTCATCATGATCGCACTAACATGAGAAGGCAAGGAAATCTACATTAAGTGGCCATCTAGACCAATTGACATTTTGTTTCGGAAAAGTTCAATAAAACAGGAGTGAAGCTTTAACTAAAGTGTGGTCACTTCCAGCACACCCACCACCCACCCTGACCAGTGATACAGCCATGGTCCAGTAATACAGCTTTAACCACATTTATTAACTGTGGTTGCAGCATTCTTAGCCTATGTACCTATTCACAGATTATCCTTCTGTGGACAGTATGATAAAAGTTTATGATGGATTTTTGGTTTTACTTCTGTGAAGGTAACTTGCTTCTTAAGAGGTCAGGAAGTCATTTGGAACAGTGAACTAAAGATGTCATTTCCAAAATGTGTTTTAAGTTCCCTGAGCAAACACCTGGAAAGTCAATTACTGAATATTTACAAAGTGGGATGTGTGTGACTACAAAAGCAGGGGCCTTCAGATTTCAGAGTCATGCTTCAGTTCTGAAGAACTCTTTCGTATCAGCAGAAGATAGTCAGGTTATTTTTTAAGAAAACCCCTGGTTGTCAAACTGGGAAGATGTAATCAGGCCATCAGAACTGAAAAGAAGTCTTTAGGCTATCAAAACGAAAAAATACTGTTGAATAAAAAATCTTAAAGTTAGGATAGGAGTTTAGGATTGAGTGACTGAAGGATATTGCTGGGAACGAGCTGGATCCTTGTTTTTGCTGTGAAGAACGTTGTGAATTGTCTCTCATATATAGTTGTTTCTTTTCAATATGAATAACTATATATTGTTTTGTTGAAAGAACATTGTCAGCCTTCTGTAAAAATGTTCAGTGTCTAACAGTGTCTAACCAAATAGCAAAAATAAAACCAGTTGTCTATCAAGCCAGGTTTCATTCTGGCTTATGACTCGTTTAGTACTACCATTGGTTGGGATCGTAGCAGTAGTCACAAGGTGAAACCCCAGTCATTTTTTTCCTTTCACAACAGTGAAAATCAAGCTGGTTATCATCTCTGCATTCATGTAAAGAGGCCGTGAAAAATATTAATGTGAATAATTAGTTTGAGAGCCAACTCTCCTGTCTGGTCCTACACAAACCCGTATCTCATTAATCTATGGTATTCCATGTTGGAGCATTTAGGGTGGCCCTCCAGCAGGCAGTGTTAAGATTGTGGCTTTTGACAAAACATTAGCCACACTGAATTGGACTTTCTTTTCTCCTTTAACTGTATCCTCTGAAGGAGTAAGATTGACCACTTTGTATCGTTTAGCTCACATTGTGAACGGTTCTTCTTGTAATGGACTTGTACGTGGTCTTGTCGAGGAGTCTTTAATTGCCAGCTTGGCACAGCTGGTATCTCTGACCACTTGAGTCTGAAGGCTGTGGGTTCAAAAAGTGTACACTCTCAGACAAATGTAGTACTAAAAGAATGCTGCACTGTCCAAGGCTGTCTTTAAGTTAAGATATTAAATAGAGGCTGGGTCAGCCCTCCCAGGAAGCCAGAAGCAATTTTATATTCCTGTTGGAAGAGGAGTGATCTGCTGCCACCCTGGCCCTGGTGGTGATGGGAAGGGCACCATGGCAATATCGAGGTGGGCCCAGTGGTGAGAGATTTGACTCTGACCTTGGTTGGGTCCAGTGTCGACAGTGGCGAGGTGATAGAGGGAAGAACACAGGACAGGCGTCATTGATGATGAGCTGGCTCAGGACTGACGGACACTCTGTGGGCTGTATCTTTCCCTCTTTTTTTCCTTTATTCTTTAAACTATTCAAAATGGTGTTGGATCATGGTGACAGTAGAAAAGCTTTTCACTGTATTTTGCTGGTTTTCTCACTATACAGTACACGTTACAATAAAATCAATCATTTATTGATGGTCTTACAAGATTATAGAGCTACTCTGTAGTTAGAGAGAGATGACGGGTGGTGGTTTAACCTGAAGATCACCACACTTTGGGTGAGGGGAGAGGTTTGAGAAAGAGACTCCTTCAGGATAACCTTGGCCAGTGCAGGAGTTGAACCCAAGCTATTGGTGTCACTCTGGACTGCAAGCCAGCTGTACAGCCAATTGAACTAGGACTAGATATTTTGTAAGGATTTTTTTTTGAAAAATGTCAGTATGGTAAATTATTAAGGTAAAAACACTGGTTCTGGATGTGAGTTTGTTCGCTGAGCTGGAAGGTTAGTTTTCAGACTTTTCGTCACCATTCTAGGTAACATCATCAGTGAGCCTCCGATGAAGCGCTGGTGTTATGTCCCACTTTCTATTTATCTGTTTAGGTTTCCTTGGGTTGGTGATGTCATTTCCTGCATTGGTGATGTCATTTCCTGTTCCTTTTCTCAGAGGATGGTAGATTGATTTGGAGCCAATGTGTTTGTTGACGGAGTTCCGGTTGGAATGCCATGCTTCTAGGAATTCTCGTGCGAGTTTCTGTTTGGCTTGTCCTAGGATGGATGTGTTGTCCCAATCAAAGTGGTGTTCTTTTTCATCTGTATGTAAGGATACGAGTGATAGTGGGTCATGTCGTTTTGTGGCTAGTTGATGTTCATGTACCCTGGTGGCTAGCTTTCTGCCTGTTTGTCCAGTGTAGTGTTTGTCACAGTTCTTGCAAGGTATTTTGTAGATGACATTCATTTTGCTTGTTGTCTGTATAGGGTCTTTTAAGTTTATTAGTTGCTGTTTTAGTCTGTTGGTGGGTTTGTGGGCTACCCTGATGCCAAGTGGTGCGAGTAGTCTGGCAGTCATTTCGGAAATGTCTTTGATGTAGGGGAGAGTGGTTATGGTCTCTGGGCCCGTTTTGTCTGTTTCTTTTGGTTTGTTGCTGAGAAATCAGCAGACTGTGTTCATTGGGTACCCATTCTTTTTGAATACGCTGTATAAGTGATTTTCTTCTGCTCTTCGTAGTTCCTCTGTGCTGCAGTGCGTCGTGGCTCTTTGGAATAATGTTCTAATGCAGCTTCCAACCATCCCAACACCCACAAACGAAGCTGCATAGAACATTCACCTATACAACATATTCAAAAAGAATGGGTACCCAATGAACACAGTCTGCCAATTTCTCAGAGATAATGGGAACTGCAGATGCTGGAGAATTCCAAGATAATAAAATGTGAGGCTGGATGAACACAGCAGGCCAAACAGCATCTCAGGAGCACAAAAGCTGACGTTTTGGGCCTAGACCCTTCTTCAGAGAAGTCTCGGCCCGAAACGTCAGCTTTTGTGCTCCTGAGATGCTGCTTGGCCTGCTGTGTTCATCCAGCCTCACATTTTATTATCTGCCAATTTCTCAGCAATGTCTTTGGGGGTGCTTTTGCTAACACTGTTTGGGAGGGTTTAAACTAATGTGGCAGAGGGCTGTGAACCAAATATTGGACAGGTTATTGGACAGAAAGGAGGTAGTAACTAAAGCCTGTATGGAGAGCATGGAATGCGTTGCCAGCAGCAGTTGTGGAAGCAAGGTCATTGGGGTCATTTAAGAGACTGCTGGACATGTATATGGTCACAGAAATTTGAGGGTGCATACATGAGGATCAATGGTCGGCACAACATTGTGGGCTGAAGGGCCTGTTCTGTGCTGTACTGTTCTATGTTCTATGTTCTAAACCAAAAGAAACAGACAAAACGGGCCCAGAAGCCATAACGACTCTCCCCTACATCAAAGACATTTTGGAATTGACTGCCAGACTACTCGCACCACTTGGCATCAGGGTAGTCCACAAACCCACCAACAGACTAAAACAGCAACTAATGAACTTAAAAGACCCTATACAGACAACAAGCAAAATGAACGTCATCTACAAAATACCTTGCAAAAACTGTGACAAACACTACACTGACAAACAGGCAAAAAGCTAGCCACCAGGATACATGAACATCAACTAGCCACAAAACGACATGACCCACTATCACTAGTATCCTTACATACAGATGAGGAAGGACACCACTTTGATTGGGACAACACATCCATCCTAGGACAAGCCAAACAGAGACTCGCATGAGAATTCCTAGAAGCATGGCATTCCAACCGGAACTCCATCAACAAACACATTGATTTGGAGCCAATCTACCATCCTCTGAGAAAAGGAACAGGAAATGACATCACCAATGCAGGAAATGACACCACCAACCCAAGGAAACCTAAACAGATAAATAGAAAGTGGGACATAACACCAGCGCTTCATCGGAGGCTCACTGATGATGTTACCTAGAATGGGTGAGCAAACTCACATCTAGAACCTCAACCTGAGCTACAAATCTTCTCAAAACTCGCTAAAAACACTGGTGTTAAAACATGGCAAGTCTAGCATCAGTCAAGAGAGAAACGGAGTTTGTTTCAGTTGGATAACCCTTCATTGGGATGGGGTAAACCCTGTGTAGATGCGGCCTGATCAGCCGTGTATTTACAGCATTTTCTGTTTCTGTTAAATTTGCAGCATTTTGCCTTCCTAATTTTAAATTATATTTATGCTTGGGATATGCATGCTGCTGACAAGCGTAGGTGTCCTCCAGAAGGTAGTGGTGAGCCACTAGCTTGGGATACTGCCATCCATGTGGAATTTATGGGGTAGTTATAACCACAGTGCTGTCAGGAAGAGTTCTAAGATTTTGACCCAGTGACAGTGGAGGAGCAGCAATATAGTTCTAAATCATCATTTGATGTGTAGATTAGAGAGGGAACTTGTGATGTTGTTCCCAAGCATCTTTGTGTTTGTAGGCTTTAAGTTTGGATGGTATAATTGAAGGAGGCTTAGCAAGTTGCTGCAGAGCATCTTGTACATTGCACATTGTGATGCAATCCCGTGCCGGTGATGTGGGGTGTGAATATTGCAGGTAATGGATAGGGTGCCAATAAAGCAGGGTGCTTTGACCTGTATGGTGTTGAGCTTTTTTGAATGTTACTAGAGCTGCAATCATCCAGGCAGGTTATTAAGATTCCATTATGTTCTTATCCCTGTGCCACGTAGTTTGTGGATAAGCTTTGAGAAGTCCATAGGTGAGTTATTTGCCACAGAATCCCCAGCCTTCAGTTTGCTGTTGCAGCCATGGCTTTTATTTGGCTGGTGAATAGTTAACCTTTACACTCCCAAGATGTTGTTGATGTTGAGGGAGTCCGTGATGATAGAGGTTAGCTTTGATCAGGAATCAACAAAGCTACAGTCCTGACCTGACTAGCGTGTATGAAGACTGGCCTAGAACTGTTTGGAAGTTTGAGTGGAAAGTTTTCATTATCAGCACTTTCTGTTCTATGAAGGATAAAATTCAAAAGTACCAGTTACTCTGTACCTCAAGCACGCTGTCTGGTGTCTGCATTTTGTGGCGAAGTTGGGTAGAGTGCTTGTGGGTTGGGAGGCAGCAAGTTAGAATTTGGTGTTTGTAAAATGCTAGGGGATGAAAGCATTGCGTGGTCCCTTTAAAAGATCATATGCTTTTTCTATGCTCAGATTAAAAATGGATGCCTGTGAGCAGCAGCTCGAAAGTTTGCAAGTACACAGAGAGCAGCCAAATTGAAACATTTGTAACAAAAGGCTGTACAGTTAGCAGGCCAAATGGTAGTTTTTTTTAACCAAGTCAATAAGTTTTTGAATTTAGCCCATGCATTTGAACCAGACCCTTAGATTTGAAAAATCAACTATGTTTAAATTTGAGAGCTTTGACCACATAGGACCAATCCTAATATAAGAAATTGATATGTAATCATGGGTATAAAAGAAGGGCCGTTTAAGCAAAGATAGGGAGCTAACTGCCATCCGCCAGAGTTAACAGTCCTCAGCTCTCGAGAGAATTGCTGGCTCTTGCAGACTCCTCGAAGTCTCAGAAAAAACATCTAAAGAACAACGGTACCTACAGCACAACTAGTGAATGTTCTTGACAGAAGAATCGACAGAGAAGGGACGGAGCATTCCAGAAGACACGTAACCTGGGTGTAATTTCAAGAGACTAAATTCTATTTTTTTTATGAAGGTGGGACTCCTATTTATTGGAACAGAGTGCCATTAGAACTTGTTTTATTTGGGAATAGTTAGTAGTTAGGCGTGTATTCAGTTTGTTAGTAGTTTCGTAAATTTGTTCACTGTTAGGTATATAAATAAATTGCTACTTGTTGATTGTAAAGTGAGTGTCATGGATTAATTTTGTTTAACCACAAGAAGCTTCTGAAAGGCATGTTATACCACTTTTCAGATTCCTTTTAAAGATTATAGGGTGAAGTGCTCCCCTTTAGGTGTTTTGGTTTTAGTTCACTGAGTTCTGGGGGATGGGGGGAGATAGTTAACTTCAGCTTTATAACAATTTAAATCCCTGAAATTATTTTCTCATCACTGCCTCCGGTTTGGCGTTAGCTGAAAGGATATAAAAGTTACTCCCCCACAGTTGAAAGGTTATAATTCCTGGATTTTGCTCTTGATTATCTGCCATTTCATCTAATTAACACAGAATGTGCCAGTGTTTGTACCTTACTCAATACTCAATGCAAAGGAGCAATTTTTTTTATTGCAGAAGGTTTGCTGTTTGCAGACATACATATTGAGAAAGCAATACATTCAATTCTCTTTTACTTAGACTGACAGGATGGTGTTTGAGTTACTTAGTAGTCTTCTTTCATGCCCCTGACCTCTGGTTCTTGGCCCCTACTGTTTCTGAAATGTGCTGCAAAGTGGACGTATATTGGCTATCAATGTGTTGAACTGTCAAGAGCAGTGTATTGAGATTTAGCTTTGAATGGTTGGAAGGCACAATTCAATAATCAATCAAAGATACAGAACTTTACTGACCAGAATAGTAACACTGGCAGACCCTGGTCATTAGGAAGGAAAGATCTAATGATGCATATTGTGTTTTGAAATGAATAATACATGTTGGCTCTTTCTTTCAACTGTGTACACACCATGAGCATTAAAGATTTGTGGGGGTTAATTCACTAACTCCTGAGGTGGGCGTGAGGATTTTCGTTAACCTGGACTGCATTGCAAATTTAATGCATTGCTTGTAACATTTGTGTTGCCTGCTGTTTTAAATGATTGCTGTCCATGGCTTCACACACCAACAGGTTGTAAATAACTAGTGCTACTTAAAGGCAGTCTGCACTCATTACAGACAGGTTCATTGTGAGTACAAGTTTTAGACGTTTTTTGGAAAGTGAATCCAAATACTTTGAACAATGGCTGAACATGCAGAAGAGTGAGTATGCTATTTTCTGATAATACATTGGGAGGTAGAGTAAAGCTCAAGATTCGAAGAAGTGTATCCACAAGAGAAGGCAGATGCCTTCCAAACATGCAATTAAGGGCGGCTCGGTGGTTAGCACTGCTGCCTCACAGTGCCAGGGCCCCAGGTTTGATTCTAGATTCGAGCGGCTGTCTGTGCGGAGTTTGCACATTCTCCCTGTGTCTGCATGGGTTTCCTCTGGGTGCTCCGGTTTCCTCCCGGTGCTCCGGTTTCCTCCCACAGTCCAAAGATGTGTAGGCTAGGTGGATAGGCCACAGTGTTACAATGCCCTCTGTGTGTAGGTTATTGGATTAACCACAGGAAATGCAGCGTTACAGGGATACTGGGGTGGGGCAGTGTGGCAGGGGAGTGGTTACAGGGATATGGTGTGGTGAGTGCAGTGGTGGTTGAGCCTGGGTGGGTGCTGTTTGGACAGTTGGTGTGGACTTGTTGGGCCCAATAGCCTTTTTCAACTGTAGTGATTCTATAATGCGTTAATGAACAGTAGGACGAATAAGCACAGAACCATGGACCATCTCCAGAAGGGTCACAGGACTCTAAATAAATGTTAAGTCTGCTTTCTCTCCACAGATGTTGCCAGACCTGCTGTGTTTCTCCAGCAGTTTATGTATGAACAGTTGGAATAAGTCAGGGTAGAAGCTAATGCCTGAAGTGTTGCTCCAACAATATAGAAAGTGCAGAAATTCACACAAATGGTCAAGGTGAATAAATCTATCTTCAAATGCTACATCCTACCATTGTGCTGCTGTCCAATTCACAATGCATGCATCATGTATTTCTGGGGAAAAATTAATTATCAACCATTGTCCAACTCTTTAATCCTTATTACTTGACAGATTTACCTTAATCTGTATTGTAGACGTCACAGACAAAGTTTGCATATGCTGGTAGATACACAACTCTGAGGACCATGTCACCCAATTATACTGAACGCCATTCCTTTTGCACACCTCTCTCCTAATGCTATGTGACATGGAAAAGGAATTGCTAACATTGACATGGCTGGAGGGATCCATGATGTTAGTACCTGTATTTCTCAATCTCCTCAAAAATCTCTCGATGGCCCGCCAGAAGAAATGATACACAACCTAACCTGTAAGTAATTGGTAATCCCTTTTAATTAACACTGACAGGTTGGGGAGAATTGGTTCTGCATTCAGCACAGCATTGTGTCCGGCTTTGCCAGGTTAAGACAGGACGCTGATGCACTGTCAGCATCTGCCTGCCCTCTATGTCCCCTTCAGTGACTTAAATATTCACCTGCTAGCAAAACACTCTGCACCCCCTTCACCTCTGTTCTGGGTGATATTTATATGCATCTTGGGAGTTTAAACTCTCTGGGATTGAAATTTAAGTCAGTAAATTCATTTCACAATTTCCCTCACCCGGCTCAAACATCTGCTGGATTGCAATCAACCCCCAAGTTGTTTGGTCAGACATCCTTCGGTGTTGTCTGCTTTTAACATCATTTGTTAAACATTTAAAATCCATTTGCCATTCTCAATAGCTGTAAAAAGAGTGTATTGTCTTGACATCTGTTTGATACTTGATATTGCATCACCTCCCCAATCCAACCTTCACTGAAACTAATCAAATAAAATTTCATGTAGGGAAACAAATGCAGGCTCAATGATCTGTATTGCAGACAATTAAACCTGACTGGATATCCATGTTTCTGTCTGCAACTGCCCAACACTCCTCTCACAGCACTGTACTCCTTCAATTAATCTTCATTTCCGTCCAGTTAGAACTATAATAAGTGTCACACACAATGCACATGTTTATTATACGTAACAGTAATGGTTTCAGAAACAACACCACCCAAATGAATCATTGTAAGCAACGTGCAATTTGTCCAGTTCATTCAAAAAGGAAAGCCATCCATATTAACTTTGCAATCAAATGTGTTTTTAAAAACTCAACAGGAAAAGCCTCATTTAACATTTGGAGTGTTGAGCAGGCACACAGTTCACTATCTTTCAGGAATCACTTCACATTGTTTCTCTTCAATCTGAATCTTTCCATAAATGTTAATCATTATTCAAGGGCCCTTGTTAAGTGAACTCACTCTCTGACCTGATTATTTGTATCTTGGCGCATTGTCCCTCTCAGTGGGTACTGACGGTATATGAGGTTAGATGTTCTTGGATAAAATTTGGTTGAGCATTAACATACAGTTTATCATCAGTGAATTAGCAGCCTGGTTTGTGTCCTACCCGATTTAGGTCAGTGCCACTAAGAAATAAAATTGAAGATAAGACTGGCTGCCGACTTTGTTTTGCTGTCAGAAACAAGTGTCGGCTTTGTGAAGTTAGAGATATAATTGAAATGAAAACAATTGCACAGCACTGTGTGAAAGCCTGAATGTGGTAAGTGGAAGCAGGAGCTCACAGATCTGCTTTGCTATTGTACATTTGGCATAGCCTTGGTGGGACCTTTGCTCATTCTGTGTTCTAATTAAAAGCTTTGTGTCTAACGGAGCTACAGCTGTGCAGGTCGACAAGTGCCGAGAACTGCTGAAGGGGGATGCCTTTAGTAACACATTTTGTGACCAGCATCATGGGGAATCATACAGAGACACTCAAAACCATAGGTGCAGACCACAAGTGCAAAGTAATATGTAATACACTTTTGAGATGTTTTGTGTTGAGTGAAGAAGACCTTCACATTTCAGTAGGCTAGGTATTTTTAGAAAAAACTGGCTAGCAGGTGTTAAAATATTGTACTATTTCCATAAGCTGGAAGTAAAAGAGATGCAACTTTACTGATGTGCACAAATCCTTGAAGCATTCATGGGAATGTTCCTGTGCAGCATTAGTGAGCTAAAATGTAATGTATAAGCACAACCACAAAGGAGTTAGAGTGCTTATTATAGAACTGCCAATAAGCTCGCTCTTGTGTTTGACAGCCGAACAAATTAGAAAGTAGGTCTGAATGAATTCCTAACCTAATGAGTTAAAAATTATTAATAGTACAAAAATAATATTAAGGTATGGTGGCAAAACTTGAGGTCAGAACAAAAAGGAAGAAAATTTTCTGTGTTAAGGAATGATGGACCGGTGAATGGGGAATTTATTTCATGACTGATTTCAGCAAACTTAACATTTGGGATTGGCCAAATGATTTGGCCCCTGAGTTAGGAAATGTGTCTGTCCTGGCACAGTCTGCTAGGAAAGAATGAGATTTAAAGTCTTAAGTCACGTTTGTGATGGTACAAGAATAGGAGTTGAGATATCCTTTGAGTGATAGAAATCACTCAATAGAGTATGATAAACGGCCTGCAGTTCAAGACAGCCAAAAGCCGATGTCCAGGGATGTAATTTTAAAAACCAAACTTCAAAAAAGGTTAGAGATAATGGGAACTGCAGATGCTGGAGAATCCAAGATAATAAAATGTGAGGCTGGATGAACACAGCAGGCCCAGCAGCATCTCAGGAGTACAAAAGCTGACATTTCGGGCCTAGACCCTTCATCCCTCAGGAGCACAAAAGCTGACGGTTCGGGCCTAGACCCTTCATCTAGGCCCGAAACGTCAGCTTTTGTGCTCCTGAGATGCTGCTTGGCCTGCTGTGTTCATCCAGCCTCACATTTTATTATCTTCAAAAAAGGTTAAGATGGTTGTCAGGAAGAATGGAGCATAAATATAAAGTTGTTAGAAGTAACTTATGTGTAGTTGTTAAGAGGTGAGGAGAAGACATTGATTAGGCCTGAAATCGGGGTGTTTACTCTTTCTAAGTTCAGAATTTTTCATGCAAACTGATGTCACTTGAAAAATTAAAAGCAGGGGCTGATGGGGGAGCTGAGCCTGATTAAAGAACTAAGGACTAATGAAAGCTGGATAATATCTGTAAACAGGCAGAATGTTGGTAAATGAAACCTAGCATTCAAAATATGAGGAGTATTGCATGTTGGAAGATTAAGAATAGGTGGCATACTGATAGTTTGAGTGGTGCAGAAATAGTTAAGGGCGTAGGTAACGTGTTTAACACCACCTCCATAAAATGAACTCACTGATACTGTAATCAACAAAGCCATTCAGCTGGTGAAATATATAACTAAATTGCTAGTTATGCTGAAACTGTATAGACTTGAGTAGACCTGAGTCCTGTATTCAATATATCAAGGCACAAGGTAAACAGTCTAGCCAAGAGGCTGGAACAAAATGCTAGATTTACCCCTAGTCTGAGAGGATCAAATCTGGAGGAAAGACTTAAGTATCTAAAGTTTTTCAGCCTTCAGAGGTGGTGACTTAGAGGTGACTTAGAGG
Source organism: Stegostoma tigrinum (assembly GCF_030684315.1). Taxonomy (NCBI): domain Eukaryota; kingdom Metazoa; phylum Chordata; class Chondrichthyes; order Orectolobiformes; family Stegostomatidae; genus Stegostoma; species Stegostoma tigrinum. The sequence continues at coordinate 65,244,959 of NC_081364.1, read as the reverse complement.
CAACTTAAAGCCGATTCAGACGCCTAGATTGCAAATTCAGGAGAATTGTCACACAGTTTTACTTCATACAAAGACAAAACAACACTTTGAGGAGGGTGTTGGAAGAAATGAACATTGGATTCGTAAGGGATGGTGATGTGTCTTGTAATTTTGAGATGTGTATATGGGTAGGTAGTGTTTTCACGCTGTACTCAGTGTAGTCTCACCTGAGCCATGTATCTCCTGCAATATAGAGAGTGAACATAAACCAGCTTGTTACTGCTCTGTGTCAACTGAGCAAAAGATTCTGAACCAAGAGTCGAGTTTATATCACTCCATTTAGTAATACGAGGGATTGAGCTCCCAAATCCCAGTGTGTCATAATTCTAGGAGGGCTGTCTGCAGTTGAATTAATTTCTGATCTTGAATTCTAATCTTTCTGCACTTGGGAAATTGCAGATTTTCAGCCTACTTGCAGAAAGCTGAGCAATTTGTGCTTTTCTGCTTCAAAGATCTGGTAATAAAATGGATCTTGAGAGTAACTGTGGCAAATGTTGAGTGAACAGGACATGTGATTTTTCTGAGTCATACCCATGTTCCTGAACCAATTAAACCATCCATTTGCGATCTGAGCCCTTGTTTCAGTGGGACGTTCACGACTTTCCAAGTATATGCACTTCTTTTTTTATCACACCAGCAATCACTAGAGCATTCCTTAATAACCAGATAATGGCTGGGCTGGTGAGGGAACTCATCCCACAATACTCCAAGTTCCCTGAAACTTCCTAGCAATACTCTGGGGGAAACAAGCTATATAGCAGGTAAACTTGAGAGTCAGATCGATTACATAGAGAATTTATATGAATAATGAGAGTTGGATATATTTATGGAATAATGAGAAAGAGATGGGTTAATTGAACAGTGACTCAGGCTTGAGCCTGCTGGCACCCTATTAGTTTGCTAGTTCTATCTGGATATCTCGGATTGTATCCTTCTATCCACATCTATTGCATGCTTCAGGGTCCGAGTATTCAACATCACACCATTATGCCAGTTCAAGATATCACGTGCCTCTAAGACAGCATCATTCACAAACTCCAGTGGCTTTGAGCACAGAGCTGTTGCATGGTACTGCTTGGGAATTGGAAATAACAACAACTTCTGGCCTCTTATTGCCCTGCTTCAGATTTCCCCCCTCTCACCCTGAAGGCAATGCAGAATGATCACACAGGAGCAATTGTCCATCACTATTTTACAGAAATGGCCATTTGTCATGGATGTGCCTCAACATGCAGACAGTTCTCTCGTCATATCTGTCCATAATGGTTGACTTTGATATGGTCTCCTGCAGACTGGGGTCAGGGAGGGTATGTTTGACTTTCCTTTTGACTTATTTTGATTTTAGTGGCAGAGATGAGCAGGATTCATGCCAATGGTGATAAAAGTAAAGTTGCCATAGTCTTAGAGAACCAGAGGGCTGCTGTCTCTCATTGGAAAGAGAGAGAGAGAGAGAGAGAGAGACATGAATGGTGGTGAATTTAACGTAAGGGTCACCACACCTCATGTGAGGTTAAGAGGCGGGAGCTTCCTGGTGACCTTAGCTGGTGTGGGAATTGAATGGTCTCTTATAGATTTATGTAGTGAAACACAATCAGATTTTTCCAGAAGTTCCCATTGCATGCAGCCAATCCACCTATGCTTAGGTGATAACAAGGTGTAGAGCTGGATGATCACAGCAGGCCAAGCAGCATCAGAGGAAAGAAGATTTCTGAAGAAGGGTCTAGGCCCGAAACGTCAGCTTTCCTGCTCCTCTGATGCTGCTTGGCCTGCTGTGTTCATCCAGCTCCACGCCTTGTTATTTCAGATTCTCCAGCATCGGCAGTTCCTACTACCACCTATGTTTAGGACACTCTCTCTTTTTAACACTGAGTTACCTGAATTAATGAGGATAAGGATGAGCGTTAAAGAGTGAAATGCTTTGTATTCTTATTTTAACCTTGCATCGATGGTGGCACTTCCACCTCTGAAACAGTAGGTTTCTGTTAAAGACCCACACTTGAACTTGAGAACATAATCCAGGCTGACAATTCGTTGCATCACAGAGAGCTGTGGTCAGCGTTTGATCTTTGGAATAGCACAGTCTCTGTTTCAAGAAATCGAAGGAGTTCACCCAGTGGTGGCTTAACCTACAATTTATCCTTCAAGCAACAACACAAAAACTGATTGTGGTTTATTATTTTATTGCTGTTTGCTGAACCTGGCTGAGTTCAAACTGGCAGCCATGTTTCCCAGAATGAAACTCTGACTACACTCTGACCATGCTTAACCGTTTGAGGTGCTTTGGGATGACCTAGGTTGAGGTAGATGGTACCAAAATGCAAGTTCATTCTTTCTGCCTTTATGAAGTTGGGATTGGAGAAGCATGATATGAGTGATGTTTTATGTTACCTTTGATTGACCAGATTCAGCAGGTAATCAGTCTTTAGTAATGCTGAGGTATTGAGTAACATTGGCTTTGGATATCAAGCCTTACTTTTTTTGTAACCTAATGCCGCTGTAGCAGAATTAAAATTGAATGATCTGTTTATAGTGCCACATACATGCATAGCTGATTCTGTAGGCCAATATTCACTTTTCCCTTCATGTTTTTTTATATAGGAGTCTAATGTGGCAAACATCAAAGTAGCTTTAAATAGAATTCTGATTCAGTTAATAATTGATACATAAATGAGTTATATATACAAATCAATTATTACAACAGAAGCAAAATACCATGAATCAGGTTACTCTGCAATGATTTCATTATTGCATCTCCTGTGGCCTTGTAGTAATCTTTGCTTTAGTTTTGCATCATGATCTCAATAAAAGCTATCATTAGAAGTGTTTAAAAAGCTATCCTGCATCAAATTGTAGCTATCCCTCGAGTGCAGAATAAATGATAACTTTACCTTGCAAAGCTGCTCTGACTCTTATCAGTTGGGTTGTCTCTGGGACCTGATCATGTATACCCCAGGACATGTGGGAAGCTAGAGGTGAATTTGCGGGGCCCTTCTTAGAGATATTTCTATCATCCACAGCTACAGGTGATGTGCTGGAGCACTGAAGGGCGGCTAATGTTGTGCCTTCATTAAAAAAAACTGCAAGGAGAAGCTTGAAAATTACTGGCTGGAGAGTTTGATATTGGTGGTGGGTAAGTTGTTGGATGGGATTCTGAGAGAGAGGATTTATATGCATTTGGAAAGGCCAGGACTGATTAGGGATAGTTATCTTGGCTTTGTACTTGGAAAATAGTGTCTTGCAAACTTGACTGAGTTTTTTTTTGAAGATGTGACCAAGAAGATAGATGAGGACAAATCAGTAGATGTTGTTTATGTAGACTTTAGCAAGGCCTTTGACAAAGTTCCGCATCACATGGTATACAAAATTGACTTGACAGTAGGAGACTGAAGGTTCATAGCAGAGGCTGTCTCCTTGGCCCTACACCTTTCCTGGAAAGTCTGGATAACAAGGCCATACACATCAAGCTAATAAAATGTGAGGCTGGATGAACACAGCAGGCCAAGCAGCATCTCAGGAGCACAAAAGCTGACGTTTCGGGCCTAGACCCTTCATCAGAGAGGGGGATGGGGGGAGGGAACTGGAATAAATAGGGAGAGAGGGGGAGGCGGACCGAAGATGGAGAGTGAAATGCTACACTTGTCCCCACACCTCCTCCCTCACCCCCATCCCAGGCCCCAAGATGACATTCCACATTAAGCAGAGGTTCACCTGCACATCTGCCAATGTGGTATACTGCATCCACTGTACCCGGTGCGGCTTTCTCTACATTGGGGAAACCAAGCGGAGGCTTGGGGACCGCTTTGCAGAACACCTCCGCTCAGTTCGCAACAAACAACTGCACCTCCCGGTCGCAAACCATTTCCACTCCCCCTCCCATTCTCTTGATGACATGTCCATCATGGGCCTCCTGCACTGCCACAATGATGCCACCCGAAGGTTGCAGGAACAGCAACTCATATTCCGCCTGGGAACCCTGCAGCCATATGGTATCAATGTGGACTTCACCAGTTTCAAAATCTCCCCTTCCCCCACTGCATCCCTCAACCAGCCCAGTTCATCCCCTCCCCCCACTGCACCACACAACCAGCCCAGCTCTTCCCCCCCACCCACTGCATCCCAAAACCAGTCCAACCTGTCTCTGCCTCCCTAACCGGTTCTTCCTCTCACCCATCCCTTCCTCCCACCCCAAGCCGCACCCCCAGCTACCTACTAACCTCATCCCACCTCCTTGACCTGTCCGTCTTCCCTGGACTGACCTATCCCCTCCCTACCTCCCCACCTACACCCTCTCCACCTATCTTCTTTACTCTCCATCTTCGGTCCGCCTCCCCCTCTCTCCCTATTTATTCCAGTTCCCTCCCCCCATCCCCCTCTCTGATGAAGGGTCTAGGCCCGAAACGTCAGCTTTTGTGCTCCTGAGATGCTGCTTGGCCTGCTGTGTTCATCCAGCCTCACATTTTATTATCTTGGAATCTCCAGCATCTGCAGTTCCCATTATCTCTCATACACATCAAGCTCCTGTTTATAAATTTTAGTTCCACCTTCAATACCATAATTCTAACCAATCTCATCTCCAAACCCTGTTCTCTATCTGCAACTGGATCCTTCACTTCCTGACCTGCAGACAGCAATCAGTGAGCATAGGTGACAATGTCTCCTCCACATAATCCGCAACACTAGTGCCCTGCAATGCTGTGTACTCACCCCCTTACTATATTCCTTATACGTTGACAACTGTATGGCCAAATTCACCTCTAACTCTGTTTACAAATTTACTGATGTTGCCGCCATAGTGGGTCAGATCTCTAACAACGATGAAGTAGAGTACAAGAAAGAGAGCTTAGTGGCATGGTATTAAGACAACAATCTCACTGTCAATATCAGCAAAGTGAAGGAAGTGGTCATCAACTTTAGAAAGCAGAGTGGAGGACACCTCCCTGTCTGTAGCAATGGTGCTGTGGTGGAGGCGGTCGAGACCTTTAAGTTCCTGGGAGGAAATATCGCCACCAATCTGTCCTGGCTCATCCCCATCAATGCTCCAGTTGAGAAAGCACACCAATGCCTTTACTTCCTCAGAAGACTAAGGAAATTCAGCATGTCCGCAATGACTCTTAGCAATTTTTCGTATATGCACCAAAGAAAGCATCTTTCCAACTGTATTACAGCTCGGTGTGGCCACTGCTTTACCCGAGACCACAAGGAATTACAGATAGCTGTGAATGCAGCTCAGTCCATTCTGAAAACCAACCTTCTGTTGAGTGACTCTATCTACACTTCCTGTTGCCTTGGGAAAGCAGCCAACATAGTTCAGAGACACCACACACACACCGCTCTTCCCCCCCACCAATCCTGGTTATGTGCTCTGCTGTCCTCTTCCATCGGGCAGAAGATTTGAAAGTTTGAAAACACATACCAACGCATTCACAAATGACTTTTTTCCCTGCTATTTTCAAGTCATAGATTTGGAAACAGACCCTTCGGTCCAACTCATCCATGCTGATCAGATATCCTAAATATCAGAATTATGAATGGACCTCTCGTACATTAAAGTTGATCTTTCTCTACATGTCCTCTGTAGTCATAACACATTCTGCATTCTGTTCTATTGCCCTGACATACTTATGTAAGGTATGATTTGTCTGGATGCATACAAAACAGTAGTTTTAACTATATCTCAAAACATGTGACAATAATAAATCAAATCAAATTAAAGTGGTGGAGGGTTGTGTTTTTTTTTGGATTGAACACTTGTGACCAGTGGTGTTCCACAGGGATCAGTGCTGAGTCCACTGCTGTTTGTCATTGATATAAGTGATGTGGATATGAATTATAGGAAGCATGGTTAGTAAGTTTGTGGATGACAGTAACATTGATGATATAGTGGACAGTGAAGAAGGTTATCAGACAGTACAAAGGGATCTTCATCAATTGGACCAATGGGTCAAGGAGTGGTCGATGGAGTTTATTTTAGATAAATTTGAGGTATTGCATTTTGGTAAGACAAACAATGGCAGGACTTATACAGTTATGATAGGGCCCTGGAAGTGTTGCTGACCAGAGAGGCCTGGGAGTTCGGGTACATAATTCTTCGAAATTATGACAAGGCGGTTAAGGGTATTTGGCACGCTTACTTCCATTGCTCAGACCAGTGACTGTAGGAATTAGGATGCCATGTTGAGGTTGTATAAGATGTTGGTAAGGCCACTTTTGAAGGACTGTATACAGTCTGGTTGCCCTGTTGCAGGAAGGATATTATTAAAGTGGATAGGGTTCAGAAAAGATTTACCTGGATGTTACCGGGATTGGAATGTTTGTGCGAGAAAGAGAAGCTGAATAGTCTGGGGGCTTACTGGAGGGATATAGGCCAAATGCAGGCAAGTGGGACTAGTTTAGTTCATGAAAACCTGGTTGGTGTGGACAGTTGGATGGAAGAGTCTTGTTTTCATACTGTATGACTCTGACTCTGACCAGGGCACCTTGGGGCCAAGTAGACAGCTTGGTTACCACCACTGCCCAGCAGAGCAAATCTGAGACTACCTGCAGGTGCCACACTTTCTTGCTTTGGTCACCAAGCATTCTGTTTGTTTGTGCCTGGTACTAAAGTGGTTTCCTGAATGCACGTCTTCACCAGTCCTGAAACAAAGCTCTTTGGTTAGAAGTGAAGTCTGAAATTAGGATTATGAAACAATTGACAGTAGAAATGTCCCTAATTCTATAAGAGTCAATTTGCAGTGCCCGTGGAATTTAACATCCACGGAAATAGTTGAAATACTTCACTAAAATGAGCACAACTTTCAACTGTTGTGTCAAGTGACGTCAGATAAATAACTGGGCTGTCTTGCCAGTTTAATATCAACCACCAGACTCACTCTAAACTGTCTATTATTAGATGTAAATTGAAAGAATTATATTGTAATTCATTATCTATTTTAATGTAGTTCTTGTGACAAGATTGTCCCTGTCATTATAGGACTGTCCTTTTTATTTGCAGTCCTGTACATAATTATTTTTGAGCTTGAGACCTGTTCTACCTCAAATATTCCATATTCCTTCTGTCGTTCATGTGTCTTGTGGGTACGCATATAATTTCCTCTCTTAACCTCCTGGATGTTGCACTGTTTGACTGGGTGAAACGTAATTGTTTGTCATTTATGCTCCATTTAAGCTGCTTTCCCTTGATCTGAAATTTCAATGACAGATATTGGTCTCAATGGAGCTAACAATGATTATTTTTCATTTTACCCTTAAAGCCTCTTACACAGCCACTTTATGTACTGATGAAAAAGCATTTATCTCCTGACGTAGAATGTGGATTATGCTACTCCATGCAGCCTCATACAATTTCCATCTGAATAAAGAATTTTGAGTCTGCTATCCTTTGTTGGCTAGATGAAATTTCTTTTTATCACTGCCTTAGCTTTTGCATGAATAATGTGCATTGGAGCAGTTACCTTTTTAGAAGTTGACATGGGAGTGTGAAGAATGGTTAGGAGTGGATCTGGGTTGCAATTGAAATTACTGAAGTACCAATGAAGGAATATGGGCCAATTATGGGACATCCACTGGTGGCAAATGGGCACCTGAGGCAGGTGACCCATATAGAGTCACAGAGATACACAGCACAAGGACAGACCCTTCGGACCAACTCATCCATGCTGACCAGATACCCTAAATAAATCTAGTCTCATTTGCCAGCATATGGCCCGTGTCCCTCTATGTGCTTCCTATTTAAATGTCCATCCATATGTCTTTTAAATGTTGTAATTGTCCCAGTCTCCTCCACTTCCTCTAGCAGCTCATTCCGTACATGCGCCATCCCCTGTATGAAAATGTTGCCGCTTCGGTCCCTTTTAAATCTTTCCCCCCTCACCTTAAACCTGTGCCCTCTAGTTTTGGACTCCCCCACCCTGGGGAAAAGACTTTATCTATTTACCCTATCCACGACCTTCACGATTTTATAAACCTCTAAGGTCACCCCTCAGTATCCGACACTCCAGGGAAACCTGCCCCAGCCTATTTAGCCCCTTGCTACAGCTCAAACCTTCCAACCTGGCAGCATCCTTGTAAATCTTTTCTAAACCCTTTCAAGTTTCGCAACATCCTTCCCATAGCAGGGAGAACAGAATTACATGCAGTATTCCAATTGTGGCCTAACCCACTCCCTACACTACCCTGTCTTCCAGCGACTCCATTTTCAAGGAACTATGAACCTGTACTCCAAGGTCTCTTTTGTTCAGCAATGCTCCCCAGGACCTTACCACTGAGTGTATAAGCCCTGCCCTGATTTGCCTTTCCAAAATGCAGCACTTCACATTTGTCTACATTAAACTCCATCTGCCAATTGGCCCATCTGATCAAGATCACGCTGTACTTTGAAGTAACCTTCTTCGCTGTCTCCCGTTTTGGTATCATCTGCAAAGTTACTAACCATTATCTCCTGTGTTCACATCTGAATTATTTATGTAAATGATGAAAAGCAGTGGACCCAGCACCAATCCTTATGGCACACTACTGGTCACAGGCCTCCAGTCTGAAAAGCAACCCTCCACCACGTTCGTCTGTCTTCTACCTTCTGTAACCAAATAACAAATTCTACCTGTATTCTGTGATCTAACTTTGTTAACCAGTCTACCATGGGGAACCTTGTTGAACACCTTGCTGAAGCCCATATAGATCATGTCCAACACTCTGCTATCGTCAATCCACTTCATTACTTCTTCAAAAAACTTAATCAAGTTAGTGAGGCTCAATTTCCCACACACAAAGCTAAGTTGACTACCTCTAATCAGACCTTGCCTTTGCAAATGCATGTAAATCCTATCCCTCAGGATTCCCTCCAACAACTTGCCCACCACTGATGTCAGACTTACCAGTCTCTAGTTCCCTGGCTTTTCCTTACCACCTTTCTTAAATAGTGGCACCTCATTAGCCAACTTCCAGTGTTCTGGCACCTTGTGGTGTCGATGATACAAATATCTCAGCAAGGGACCCAATATTCACTTCCCTTGCTTCCCACAGAGTTCGAGGCTACACCTTTGTCAGGTTCCAGGGATTTATCCACCTTTTTTGTGTTTTAAGACGTCCAGAAGCTCGTCATCTGTAATATGGGCATTTTTCAAGATGCTTGTTTATTTCCCTACGTTCCATATCTCTCCACAGTGAGTACTGATGCAAAACAAATACCAAAAGAACTGTGGATGCTGTAAATCCAAAACAAATACAGAAGTTGCTGGAAAAGCTCAGCAGGTCGGACAGCAACTCAGTTATGAGGATGGGTCACTGGACCCGGGATGTTTACTCTGATTTCTCTTCATCTGATGCAAAAATACTAATTTAGTATCTCTTCCCCCAACCAAATCTCCTGTGGTTCCACACACAGGCAGCCTTGCTGATCTTTAGGGGGTCTCATTCACTCCCTAGTTACTCTTTTGTCATTAATGTATTTGTGTGTACATTTTACATCAGAACTGCATCACCTGCTAAAGGCACCAAATACCTATGCCGAGATGAGTGTCAAACACTTTGCAAATGTGGAGTTTAAGGCCAGGGTTAAGCCTCCTACCCAAAATTGGAATGTAGGTAGTACTGGACTGTATGAGGCTGAAACCACACCCTATAACAGCGCTGCTGACTAAAATCAGTTTGTAAATATAAACATACCTGAATTTCAAGCACTTGTGTAGGTCCTGTGTCTCAACAGTCCAGCAGACTGCTGCCAGCTCTTGCTCAGCTCTCTACTGATCGTTCCCCTCCTCCTCGATCCAGGATCTATCTGAGGGTGACTCCTGGCAATTCAAGAGCTTCGCATTGACATCTGCTTCCCCAGTCCAATTTCACGCAAAGCTACAGTTCTGGTGTAGAGCTTGATTCCTGCACCTGGTGAAGTCAGTCCCATCAGCCAAGCAGCTTAGGTCATGCCTGAGCAATTTTCGTCCTATGTTGTGAGTGATGTGATACTGCATTAGTATGGAATCTCAGTATATTCTTAATTTACTCTATTTTTGACCACACCGCTTTAATCATTATGGAATGTAATATCCATCTCAAAATTCTTCTGGAACATCTGAAAGGATTACTTGGGCATTGTTTTCGTGTGCAATTTTGAGTTACCAATAAATTGATAGTCCCTGGGATTCTGAACAGTTTTACTGATTTACTGAATGACTGAAACCCTGAGAGACTAAGAGGTAATCAGAGCAATATTTTTGGGTCGAATTGTTATTATGGGACAAGTTGTAGATGAAGAGGAACAGATGACCTCATTTTTGTTACATGTGCCCTTAACAAGACCCTTGGAGAGTGAAAGCTAATTTATATCCAGCAACAGTAGCACCTGATAAACACTCTCTCTCGCTGAACTCAATTAACCACCATTTGCCACTTAATTTCTGCGAGATTGGACTTGCATTTTAAGAAGTTGCATGGTTGAAAATTGCATTTTAATTAGTTTGGAGTGCCCTATTGTGTAAGTAATTTAGTCCCACTTTGAAGAATGTAATATGCTGTTATACTTTATTATGGTAAGGTCTGCAGGGTCTAACTCGTCAACATTTGTGATGAAGATTGGTGCCAAAAGCAACAGCTTTTAAAGTATCAAGAGCCCTAAAATATGGCCCTGTTTAACCATAAGGTGAACTCAACTCATGTTCAGCTCCGGAGGGCTAACATTGCTCTTAACCAGCGGTTATGCATTCAAAGGGCACCTTTTCTTATTGTCAAAAAATGTCCTTATGAAACCATTTCCTGCAATAAAATTGCTTCCATCATGTCTTTAGACATGGCTTCATAGAGCTGAAATGAGATTAATTTTAAACTAGGTCTGAGTTGCACTGAGTTTTTTTTTATAAAGGAATTTATGCTGTGAGGCCTGTCAAGCACTCCCGCTGTATCTGAACAAACTCCTGAAGAAGGGTCTAGGCCCGAAACGTCAGCTTTCCTGCTCCTCTGATGCTGCTTGGCCTGCTGTGTTCATCCAGCTCTACACCTTGTTATCTCCTAAAAACTTATTCCTGTCACACTCCTATGGTGTCTGTCAAGCTCGATTTTTCTACTCCACCTTACCATGTGCTGTTCCTGGAAAAACTTGTCACTCAATGGCCATCGATCAAAAGTCTAGCATCTCTTGTGTACCATTTTTTAAATTTAAAAAAAAAACGTACACCTGGTCAAGCCGTGTCAATCTCAAGCTGCCCTGCATGATGCCAAATGTTTGCCCCAGACATGACAGATAGGAGAGATTGGTGCCCTGCTATGTGAGTAGGTTCCAGAGGTCCTGCTGGATGGAATGGTGCACAGGTAGGATCCTTTTTTACCCCCAGGACCAGCAGCGAATGCCCAACACCAGACCCTGCCAGTCTGATAGAAGGTTGCTATCTGGGTCAGTGCAGACTCAGCCACCTGAGGAACATCCAGCGCTCTAGAAAGAAGGCCAATGCCCTTCTCCACAACGCAAGGTCTACCATCTTGTCTTTGATACCTCTCGCTCGTTCTGAACCCACCTCCCACCAAGCTGTACCATTTTCACCATTTCTTGCAACATCTTTTAGCTCTGAACCCCACCGACCACCCCACTAATCCTGCACATGCACTGCCTACACAGAAAGTAAGTATCAGCTGTGCCACCTACTTTCACTTCCCTTAATACCTGCCTGTCTCATTCCAGGAGGAAAATATTCCACAATGAGATAGAAATATGGGTAAGATGCTGCCCGTTATTCAGTTCCTCCCCGCTTAGCAGCAGAGGGCCCTGACTGTGACCAACCCAGGCAGTACCTGGACTGGTATTGGAGGCAGCTCTTGACCTATTGTGCCAGGCTTCCCTCCCACCAATTTCCCAATTATATGTGGACTGAGCAACTATGCCAAGCTTTCTGGCTTTGTGCCTGTACTAAATGGCATGGCAAGACAGCAGTACTTTAAGTGTGGTACCTCTGACTGAGAGGGCAAAGTGTAAAAAGGCAAAGCAAGTATCCAAGTAAGCTCAGACTGAGTGAGTGCTATGGCAGCAAGTGAAGAGCCCAGAGCCACAGCCTGGTGCAGTCCATGAGCTTGGTGCAAATTCCTGAGTGCTCAATGTCCTTGCTGCAGCATTACAATGATCATTGCCAGTGCAGCTCCACAGTACAATATTGAAGTGCAGCAGTGTCCTGTGAGTGGAATGGAGATGCGCCATGCAGCTTCTTCGAGGCTAGCATGTTGGATACCAATGCAAATAATAAAATTGAATGTAGGGTGCATTGAACCACTGCCCATGGAGTGCACCCGGAGCCGTTAGTGCTCAGTTTCCAACGTGGAGGACTATTGAAACAGGACCACGCTGAATCTGCCAGATGCTCATTCTGGTTTCCTCTTGTCTAGCTTGTTTGGTAAGATGGGAGTCTGAACATTCATGAAGTGAGTTGTGGCATTTAAGAATCAGTAATGAGCATCAGTTGACACTATGCCATTGCTTAGCAAGAAACTCGCTATGGTACTGATGAAAAGCGTAAAAGATGGAGTGAGATGACCCTCACTGCACTTGTTGAACAATTCTGCTTTGCCTTTCACCATTGCCCACATTGCTGAAGCCCCTATAAACTGACCACAATAATAGGAATCCATTAGGCCTTGTAAAGTCAACAACAGCAGCACCCCCTGACTAACAGTCACTGGACCTGAAATGTTAACTCTGCTTTCTGTCCACAAATGCTGCTGCACACCCGCTGGGTTTCTCCAGCGATTCCTGTTTGTGTTTCAGATTTGCAGAATATGCTGTTCTTTGTTTTATTTTAGCACTCCTAATTCTTTTCCTTCGACAAAATGAAATGGGCTTCCCAAGTTAAAACAAGGCTGCTTTGTGAAGTTAGAGGGCTGAGTTGTGAGGAATAATTACCTACCTTGGGACTTAACTGTTGCACATGAGGAAGATAGTGTTTGAGACTTTGGAGAATTTGGATTCATCAATATTGAATCACAGGATTTGACTATTTTAACTTCAAGATACCGAGACTGTACACTGGGGAGATGTGTTATTACTGTCATTCTGTCAAGGGGCTTCCAAAGTGTGAGGAAGACTGTGGCTGCTGTAGGAGGAACCGTGCAAGGGAGATAGTGGCTACAACAGGAGTTCAAGTACGAAAGTGACAGTGACTGCAGTAGGCATTTAGTGTGGGAGGCAGTGCGTAAGAATGGAAATTACAGTACAGGACAGTGTGGGTGCAGTAGCGTAAAATCATAGAGTCCCTACATTGTGGAAGTAGGCCATTCGGCCTGTTGAGTCCACACTGAGCCTCCACCAGCTACCCTAACCCTGTAACCCTGCATTTCCTATGCCTAATCCACCAACCCTGCACATCCCTGGACACTATGGAGCAATTTAGCATTGCAAACCCACATAGCCTGTACATCTTTTGACTGTGGGAGGAAACTGGAGCATCTGAAGCAAGTCCACACGGACTCAGGGAGAATGTGCAAAGTCCACACAGACAGTCGCCTGAGGCTAGAACAGGCTCCCTGGCACAATGAGGCAGCAGTGCTAACTGTGCCACCCTCACCCTTCCACTACAGGTTATTGTGGGAGTTGATGACCATAGTAGGAGTAACAGCACAGGACAGTGTGGAAGACAGTGGCTGCTGGAAATATTATAGCATGGGCCAGTATAAGAGAGGCCAGAGGCCGCAGTAGGAGATACAATGTGGGAGACAGTAGCTGCAGTAGGGGTTATAGTGTAAGCTGTTGTAAGAGAGAGCACAGCCTGACTTCAGATTTCACCCTTTTAATCCAGTACTTTCCTGGTGAATCTGTGCAGCACCCACTGACCGTTCTTCCAGAGTTGGCAGTGCCCACAACTGAATGCACTACTCCAATTAGTGTCTAATCAGATCTTTTGTAAGTGTAATACAAGTTCCACCTCTTTATATGTACTGTTTTTAAATAAAAGCTACCGTTCTATTAGCTTTTTCGTTGTTTTGCCCTTGTGTGTTAATAAGTAGGCATACAGCATAAAAGCAGGTCTTTCAGCCAATTATGCCTACCAACAAATACCAAGCTGCGCTAATCCCATTTACCTGAATTTAGTCCATAGCCTGTGATGCCCTGACATTTTAAGTACTCATCCAGATTTTGCTAAAATATTGCGAGAGTACTTGCCTGCATCACCCTCTCTAGTAGCAAGTTCCAAAAAATCTACCACCTTTTTAACCTTTGATCTCCTCTAAGCCACTTACTCCTCATCTTAAACTTAAACTTGATTTTTGTCCATAGATTCTGCCAGACCTGCTGAGTTCTTCCAGCAATTTCTGTTTTTATTTTTGTTTTTGCCTCTGATTTCCAGTTTCTGCAGTTCTTTCAGTTTATTTTTGTTAAGCTTATGTCCTATGGCCTTGGAAGCATCTGACATGGGAAAGAGATTCTCACTACTGTGTCTAAACTTCTAATAATTTTGTATACTTAAATCAGACTCCATCCTCCTCTTCTCCAAGGAAAATAGACCCAACCTATCCAGTCTCTCCTCATAACTGAGACTTTTCCACCCAGGCAACATCCTGGTGAATCTCCCCTGCACCCTCTCCAGTTCAGTCACATCCTTCCAATAGTGTGGCAACCAGAACTGCACACCGTATTCCATCTGTGGCCTAACCAATGTTTCATAAAGTTGTTAGAAGACTTTCTTCCATCCCAGCTAATGAAGGCAAACATCCAGTTCGCTTTCTTTGCCATCCTGCCTACCTGTACTGACAGCTTCAGGGATCGAAGTGCTCATACACCAGGTTCTTTTGTTCCTCAGTATTCCCTAAAGACCTAACATACATTGTGTACATCCTTGCTTATTAGACTGCCCAAGATTTATCACCTTGCATTTATCGGGACTAAATTCCATCTCCTATTGCTGTTCCCAGTTTAACAGGTCATGAAGTCATGTAGAGTGATCAATATCAGACTATAGCCTGAGTCCATCCTCTTCACTGTTAACAATGCTGTCAATTTTTGTGTGGTCTGCAGATATCCTAATTATACCGTATGCCTTCACATCATCTGAGTCGGTACGAAACAGCGACGGTCCCAGCACCAGACCTGTGGTAGACCACTGGTCACAAGTGTTCAGTTACAAGAACAACCTCATCCATATGTCCTTTGCTGCCACCCTATTTGTAAGCCAATTTTGGATTCATATTTCCAACTTGACTTGGATCCTATTGGCTCTTACCTTTTGGACAAGCCTTCCATGTGGGACCTTGTCAAAGACCTGACCGAAGTTCATGTCAACCACATTAACTGCACAATATATTTAGTCACTTTTTCGAAAAACTCAAATTCATCAGATAAGATCTCCTTCCAATAAGTCCATGCAGACTATTCCTGATCCATGTCTACTTTTCCAAGTATTGATTAATCCTGACCTTCATATTCTTTTCCCCCAATAATTTCCCAAGCATTGGTACCCGTAATGACCTGACCTATCCTTGCTGCCTTTCTTGAACAAATGAACCACGTTATCTATCCTCTCATCATCTGGCACTTCACCTGTGGCCAGCAAAGTATTAAATATATCTGCAGGGATATACCAGCAATCTTCTCCCTTACCTCCTGTAGTAGATAATTTGGCTATTTTACATGATAGAGCATGTACCTCAGGATAGTTGAAATGCTCAGGGCCTAGGCATAGCACTAGTTCATATTGTTATACAATGACCCAACATTGCCACTTGATTTGCACTATAGGTATGGAAATAAACTGCTATCACATTGGTCTTTCAGTAGGACATTTTCACCCACTGGTCCAAAAAATTATGATCCAACTGGCTTCCAGTTCATTAATCAATTGACTGGTTACAGAATAACGCAACCCTTTCATCAGGTTTGTATTTGCCATTCTCTCGTGATAAAGTATTATTTGCTATATAATGTTGCAGTCAGGCATTATATAGAATTTGAGAATTTACAGTTTGGAAATAGGCCAAGTGATCCAGCTGGCCTGTGCTGGTGTTTATGCTCTACGTGAACCTACATCAATTTAACCCTATTAGCCCATCCAAATTTTCCTTTTGAGTGTCCTTTTTACATTTGTGCTGTTCACCTAAACTACTCTCAATCCTGATGCTGCCTCAATTTTTTTTAGAAAGGATCCTTGTTTCTAAATTCTTCCTTAGCCACACCCCATCTTTTTGAATTTTCTCTAATGCCTCCATATGCTTTTTGTAATAGAGGCAGAAGTATGCATAGTACATTTATGCACGCTGAAGAATTTGAGATGTTGGGTGCCAAGTGTAAATATTATAAAGGTTTAATTGGTTGCTGTTGGCTCATAATTTATTAACTGCTGTTTGTATTCCAAGCTTGGGTGCCTCCTGTGTTCAGCTTTCACATTATTGTGTCCTTCACGCTCAAATGCTGGAAGAGCTAAATAGAAGACGAACAGAGTTCTGTCTGATTTGAGAAATGCTGAATTTGTTGCTTTGGTCATGCCAGAACTCCCAGTTCCCTAATAATTTTATCAAAGAATATGAAGTTTGAATGAATGGCATTGCTGTTGAGGCCACTGACATGTGTATCTCCTATGCCCATAATGACCAGACTCCTAACTGTTCACAGGGATAGAATGAAGACCAATGTTGCACACATCATCTCATGAACAACATTCATCATTGCATTGCATTGTACATTCAGTTGGGAAGAGATTTTGCCGTTTAACATTCACATTTTGCTCTTGGCTCAGCTTATCTCCATTCCTGTCCATTATCTAGTCCAATTTCAATCGATTGCAATTGTCCAGAAATGTTTCCTTTGAGTGATCAGCTACCAGCTACTGTCAAAATTCTTGCTAGTATCACTTTGCATTGGCATACTGTGCTAAACAAAGGCCAAAGCTGGTGACCGATCATTGCCAGGTTCACAATAACATCCGAAACCCTGCCAATAGTTTTCAATGCTTCCGTACCTCTCCATTTTCTATAGGCTGATTACTGATCAGGCTTCATTGATGCAGATGTGACTCTTACTGATGGCATCTTCTGTATGAATACATTAACAACTTGCATTGATATAGCACCGTCATGCACTTCAAAGGTATACAATAAAATGACACCAAATTAAGGGAAGTAGTTGGACAAGTGACTAAAACATGGGTCAAACAGGTAGTCATTGAATTTCTTAAAGGGCAAGAGACAGAGAGGCATAAAGGGTTATTAAGGGAATTTCAAAGCTTGAGTCTTGGCAGCTAATGGAATAGCTGTTAATAATGTGGTGTATTATGTCTGTCATGCATAAGAGGCCAAAATTGGAAGGAAGTAGCGTCAGAACGAAAATGAGCCAGCTTGGTGAGCAAGTCAATAACCTCACTAGGAAAGCCAGTTTATTTTTCTCTCAACAGTTATTGTTAGCTGTGGCTCTTAACCAGTAACGCATCTATGAGTACGAGCCAGCCCATACAGCACCTTCTATAAGCAAGTGAATGTATCCGGATGAGGAAAACTAAGAAGCAGCATTCTGATCAGCAAAAACGATCATCCCTGCAAACTTTATGAACAGGCACTGCTGAGCTGCCTTTCCAGTCTTCCTGCAGCTCATTACACCTATGTTTTTGATCCTATCTGTATCTGTGTCTGTCTCAAAGTGTAGAGAGGGAGTTTCTCAGGAGTTGAGTTTTAATCAATGGAGTTATATCTTGATGGTTTATAATTGGTTATTTGTTGCTAGGATCTCTTTATTCGTAGTAAACAATCATTCTTGTTAAGTTCAGAGACCTGGTTCATCCTTTCTGACAATCTGAGTCCAAAGGAAAATAAATTGGGGAATTTTGTGTACTTTTACCAGAAGTTTATCTTTTGTGACAACTAGAAAACCAGGACTTGTTTTCCAATGCAATACCATAGGTCGGTTTAATGCATGCAGTAAGAGTTAAATGTTTTTAAGTTAGAGTCAGTAGCATCCCTATGAGAGTTGAATTTCTCTGCTTTATGAATTGGGCAATTTATTGATTGCTGCCAAACCAAGATCTTTTTTCACAAAAATCCGTCACTAACATGCTTCTCATCATAAGGAGCTTTTCATAGAAGAAGAGGCTTGATCTAATTTCATGGACTTCAGTTCTCTGAAAAGGATAGGGAGTTTGAAATGGACAGTGTGGAATAGCAGAGAAATGGAATGGAGTAAGTATATGCAAACTGTTATTGAGAATCATTGCCTGCTTTCTCCTGACAGTCCCATATTGATGAACAGAGTTAGATCCTAACCATCAGTTGACGTGGCTCAGTGGGTTTCTCTCTTCCCTCTGAAGCTCATAACGTCATGGGATCAAGTACTACTGCAGAGACCTCAATACAAAATCTGTGCTGACTCTTCACAGACCCACGCACAGCACTGTTGGTGCTGTCTTCACTACCACACCCTTGTTAGTGCAGTCTTCACTTGCTTTTGTTGCAATGTTTAGTGCTGTCTTCACTCGCTACCATTACCCTGTTCATTATGCATTTTGGCGGTTAATCTGAGTCATGTTTGCCTTGTTTTTGCATTGAGGAAAGGTGTTTGGATGTAGTGTTAATGACTTGGCACGTATTTTGTTTTCTGCGTGTCATCAGAAATTGGAAGTTGCACCTCTGTGATCCTCTATTCTCAGCTTTCATCTTTGCACCTAATTCTCTGATGGAGCTGTCGCAATCTTTACATGTGAGCACCAAGATTAACCAGACTTTCTTGACAGTAACCCTGTTGTGTCAGGGCTCAGTCCAGCAGCTGCACATCAGACAGCATCTGTTTTTGTCTTTCCCAGATAAGATTGATGCAGGAATGGCTTGGGTAGCATAATGTATTAAACTTCAAGACTCATTCCATCAAACTGCCTCTTCAAACAAAAATGTTACAGTTTCTTGTAGGAATCAGAGACTGCAGTCATCAAACCTAAGTGAAAAGAGAGCTTGATTTCGATGATGTCATTTCAAATATGTATTGCGGTTTGGATGTCAGCATTTGTCAACAGATGTAACAACTGTAATCTTAATAGGCATTTTATTTAGCACCTGTGAACATGTCAAAGCTCCTTACAGACTATTCAATATGTTTTGAAATGTAATCACTATTGTACTATTTTAAAAAAAAGTACAGCACAAACCCATCAACCATGATGCTATCAGGGCAAGTTCATCCGAATCAGATGGTGCCTGGTTAGGGATAAATGTTGAACTCCGCTGTAGTTCTTCATCTCATGTCATGTCGGATCTGTGTGGTCACCTAGATGGTGTAAGTCACAGGAAGCAAAGCTGTGCTTAAAGCATGGAGCAGCGCGAGAGCGGATGAAACAGAGACGAAGTGAGTTGAAGGAAGTTGACAAAGGTGTTAGTGCGGGGCTGGCAGGTGACTTGGTGAGCTGCAGGTAGAGATGGGTGCGTGAGGATGCTAGACTTTGGTCTAGGTCCGAGAGGACTTACAGTGAGAGTTATACCAGCACACATTTGTAGCCCTGATCCTGGATTTGATACTTAAGTAGTTTAATGGAGTTTACACCCTTGTTTTTCAGTTGTGGCTTACTTACCCTTGCTTACTTACCATGTTACCCACAGTATCTGTAAATGAACCAGCTCAAACTGATCATGAGAACTTTCACTACACCAGCCATATGCTTCAGAAGTGAGTGCAGGCTGTAGGTTCGCTTTATCACTCAACTAGTTACATTAATGCCAGTAAATTCCTCGATTAGATTCTAGCCTACAACTAATTTCTGATTATGTTTTCCTTGTATACATTAGTTAAGGCGCTGCTTTCAAATTTTACTCTGCAGTTGACAAATGACCATATGTCACTTTTTGTGGAAGCAACTAAGTTCTTTAATTCAAGATTAAATTAATTTCACATCACACTGTCTCAAAAGGGAAACCTCTTATTCTTGAACTTTGCCCCCTAGTTCTAGTCTCGCTAGCAAGAGGAAATACCCTCTGTTCACCCTATTTCGTGCCCTCATTCTTCTAAACCCCAAAGAGTTTATGCCCAACAAGCCTAAACTCCCCTCAGGAGAATTCCATCCCGGAATGAGTCCAGTGATGCCAACAGCATGAAGTCCCATTTTTTTCCAACCTCACT
The DNA here is from genome assembly GCF_030684315.1 of Stegostoma tigrinum. Lineage (NCBI taxonomy): Eukaryota > Metazoa > Chordata > Chondrichthyes > Orectolobiformes > Stegostomatidae > Stegostoma > Stegostoma tigrinum. The sequence continues at coordinate 65,224,870 of NC_081364.1, read as the reverse complement.
TGAGGCATGGTGACCCTCAGTTTAAACCACCACCAGTTATCTCTAATGAGAGGGCAGTCCTATAGACCATTAGGACAATGGCATCTTTAATTTTTAACCTTTTATCTGTTCTGTTACCCAGTTTCCCAATTTAGTTTGCAAGCTCTGTCATCACATCCTTATAGTTACCTTTGTTCTGATTTAAAACACTAATATGATCCATACTTTTCCCCTTCAAATGAATGTAACCTTATATTGTCTTGTGATTGCTATCACCTACAGATTCATTACTGTGAAATTATTGATTAACCTGGTCTTTTTGATCATTACCAAGTCTAGCCTGATCCTTGGTTGGCTCCAGAATGTACTGCTGTATGAAATGGTCCTAGGTACATTTGCTACATTTATTTTCTATGCTGCCTTTGGCAATCTGATTTATGCAATCTACATGTAGATTTAGGTCATTCATGATTATTGTGGTGCTTTTGCTACACGATCCCTTTAATTCCTCCCATTTGCTCTGTCCTACACTGTAACTACTTACAAAAGTAATCTCTTAGCTTTCCTTTTCCTTGTCTCCACCCAAAATGATTTTACATCTTGCTCTTTCAAGTTAAGGTCATCTTTCTCTACAGTAGTAATGATATCCTTCATCAAAATAGCTCTCTCAACACCTTTTCCTAGTTCCTTTTGTTTTCAAAATGTTAATACTTGTCAATATTCAGGTCCCAGCAGTGATCATCTTAAAGCAATGTCTCTTGATTGCTATCAGATTATACTTATCTATTTCTGTTTAAAGTTGTTATTGGTCCAAAACTCTGATTATTCTTCAAGAACATATAACACTGTAGGTACTAATGTTAAAAATAGCAAAAAGAAGTTCAGAAACTAGCTAGCATAGCTAAGTAGAAAATAAGAGCAGAGTAGCAGGAAAAATTTGAATAACTTCTGTCTCTGAATGTTCAGGGGAAGAATAATTCAAGTATTCAAGATTTTGAGGAATAGAGTAACTGAACTCCCACTACTATCATTGAGGTTGGTGCAACCAGAGGTTATGAGCTCAAGTTAAAGAGGGAAGATTCCCAGTTTAGATTCATTACATTATGCGACTGTGACTGTGCTTGCTCGTGGAAGCAGTTTGATAAAAAGTTCACAAGAGTATTTAATAGGTATTTGAGGCATGGTTGATTGGGGGGCTTATTTGGGACCCACAAACTGCACTTCAATTATCCAGCCTAACTTTCCCATCCTAAATGTCCCAGCTGACCCATGCTCTACATTACTTTACATCCTTTTTTTAAATCTATGTACAGATTTCTTCTTTGATTTTAGTAAGTGTTTGTGAAATAAAATATTCTGCAGCAGCAGATTGCAGAAAGCAAATTGTAGCCCTCTCCATCAACATCCTATCGATTCTGTCCAATTACAATCTGCAGAATTCAAAGATCATAGTTACATAGCAGCAGGAGCTCTGCTCAAACACTGATGATCGGCATCAGGTGCCAAGCCCGACTCCCTGCCAGAATATTTGCTGAGGCATTAGCTCAAGACTCCTCACTTTACATTAATATGAGCAAGCACTATGAAAATGTTTGTTTTGCTTAAAAAAGTTTGGATCTCAGGATTCTAGATGAGTTTATGGAATGTTAACAGCTTTTGTATTTAGCATCGCTGTCTAAGGTCTTCCTGACCTTGCAGCAGTAGCAGCTCTGAGGTTTCAAAAGAAACCTATTGTTTATTTAGATAATTTTATTTCTTGGGAATATTTAATGAGCTGCATAAGCCCAGGGATTTATGATGAAAGTAGTGATGCTGACAGAAGTCTAAGAGGGATTGGAGTAACTTGTGACTTTTCTGTGCTTTTGCCTAATCTGATCTCCACCTCAGGCTTGCTTTTGCATGATCCTGACTGGGATATGTATTTATATTTGTTATCAGCTTTTAGAGGTGAAACAGCAACAGGATAAAGCAGCCTGCACCATTAAGCCTGACAGCAAAATTCATTCATGGACAACAATTCAGAGGAGTTAAAATGTGTTTATTTTCATTTTGTGCATATCATTTAAAATTTACACAACTCTTCTGTGGCATTGCTTGTGATAATCTGATGATTATTACCAGTAGAGGGAGTTTAATATATCTTGAGATATTGTGCTAAAGTAGGTGTTTTAAAGACCATAAAGTATTGTGAAGAAAATAAGGACTAAGATTTGTTGGACTTGATTTTCGTCAGAGGAATTTGCATTTTAAAGTGTGCCAAAATATTTTCGATTTAGCTTTGATGTTTGATGTGATTTGATTTATTGCAGTCATGTACCTAAGTACAGTGAAAAGCTTTGTTTGTGAGCAGTGCAGGCAGATCATAGCAAGCAAGGACAAACTGAGCATAGGGTGCTTAGACCGAGCAAGGCATACAAGTTACATTGCACAAGAGCTGCACGAAGCAAGATCAACATTATTTAAAGTTTTACACTGCCCAATTATCAGTCTAATAACTGTAGGGAAGAAGCTGGCCTTGAACCGGTTGGTGCATGTGTTCAAGCTTCTGTATCATCTGCCTGATGGAAAAGGTTGTAGGAGAGCATTACTGGGGTGGGAGGGATCTTTGTTGGCAGCTTTTCTGCGGCAATGAGAGGTGTAAACGGAGTCCATGGATGGGAGGCTGGCTTCCGTGATGATCTGGGCTGTGCACACAACTTTTTGTAGTTCCTTAAAGACGTAGGTAGATTAGTTGCTGTACCAGGCAGTATTGCACCTGGGTAGTATGCTTTCTATGGTGCATCTGTAGAAGTTGTTGAGGGACCTTTTATGGACATCCCAAATTTCCTCAGCTGTGTGAGGAACGAGAGGAGTGGTTGTGCCGCCTTGACATTCACACCTACATGGAAAGTCCAGGACAGGTTTTCAGTTATCGCCACTCCTAGGAACTTTTAAAAGATGAACATAAGAATAGTATTAGTACCTGGACTCCCTTTCATCCATTTAGTTAGAGCTTGGCTGATTTCTACCTTAATCATCTCTGGCTGCCTCCATTCTGTAATCTCAGATGCGTTGTCAGTTTTAAATTTTCTATTGATTCCTGGCTCAACAATTCTTTGGGGAGCGATCCCTTTGACTTAAATAAAACCTAATTAGATTATTCAATGTCTAATTTAAGCTTCTGTCCACTAGAGGAACTTATTTCTCCAACTATCCTTTAGGTACGATAACAGCATTTAAGAGTCATCTGGATGAGTATATGAGTAGGAACAGTTTTTAAAGGGATATGAGCCAAATACTGGCAAATGGGATGAGGTCATATTGGATGTCTGGTCAGTGAGGGCGAATTGGACTGAAGGGACTTTTGTTTACTATATGTTTCAATGACTCTTAAGTCCTTTAATCGAATTAAAACATTAAATAATCCCTTGATCCTTTATGCCAAAGGTAATGTAAGCCTAGTTTTAGCAACATGTCGTCATTATTTGAGGAGGTGATGGCCTCGTGATATTATTGCTGGACTGTTAATCCAGAGACCCAGATAATGTAATGGGGACCAGAGTTCAAATTCCACCATGGATGTGGTAGAATTTGATATCTGGAATTAACAATCTAACGATGACCAATAATCCATTGATTGTTGGGAAAAACCCATCCGGTTCACTGACGCCCTTTAGAGAAGGAAACTGTCATCCTTACCTGGTCTGGCCTGCGTGTGACTCCAGGCCCACAGCAATGTGGTTGACTGTTTAGTGATGGGCAATAAATGCTGGCCTAGCCAGTGACACCCTCGTCCCATGAATGATTTTTTAAAAGAAAGTCTTTTTAACACCTGCCACAACATTCTAATGAATCTTCACCTCACCCTCTCCAAGCCCAATACATTCTTCCTGAGGAGTGGTGAATAGAACTAAATGCAGTAGTCCATTTGGGTCTACCTGGAGTGTTACAGAACCATAGAGTCATACAGCATGGAAACAGACTGTTCAGTCCAACCAGTCCATGCCAAACATGACCTTTATATAATAGAAACTTAATTTTGCAACCCAAGTATTCCAGCCTTTTTGCTTTAATTTATCATTGGTAGATTCAAAGTGAATGGTCTCACACTTTCACACACTGAACTTCATCTGCCACAATTTTGACCATTCACATTACCCATCAGAATCTCTTTACCTCTTTCTGCTTTCAACTGGACTATTTACTTTGTCATCTAATTTAGTATCATAAAGAAACTTGGGTGTGCAGGTCATTATGCCTTCAGCTAAGTTAATAAATGTTGCTCAAGTTTGTGTGCCTACTATACCTCCTTGGGAGCAAGGGATCAGAACTAGTCACATCTTTCCAGTAGGAGTAGGCTGTTTGGCATTCCTGTGTCAATTCAGGATCCATGTGTTACATTTCTGTGAAAGAAGGTAGACAAAATATATCAGCCTCATTCTCTTTACCTTCATTGCTTTCATTTAATTCTTTAAAAATTGTGTCCAATAGCTGAATTTTTTTTTGATATAGATTCGTCTTCTTCCTATCTAATTCTATGGACCTGAGACCTAGTCACAGCACAGTCAGGAAGCAATACAAAGTGTTCCTGCTGCAGCTTAATTTCTTTTACGTCCACTGCTGCCCTTGGTTCAGCCACTATTTTTGAACCAATTTTGTAATTTCCAAAGATAAAATCAGTCTCTTGTACAGCGACTTGTTTCACTGTTCCAATTGCAACTTCTCCATTTACTAAGTCTGACCTTACTCCAACTCTGTGAGGTTGATTTGTAACTTCTTGTGTATGCCTGAATTAACATTGTCTTGTAATGGGATTATTGGAAGAGACAAATGGTATCATTAGCTAGTATCAGTGACTGACTTGCCTCAATGTCTTTGTCTGTTTGTTGGTGTACCTCTTTGATGCGTAGCACAAACAAATGCCTCTCCTTTTGAGATATAATCTTTAGGACCTCCAGTGGACTGATTCTTTTTGTTGTCTACCCTGTCATCTCTCTCCTTGGTTCATTGTAATATTTTCTCCCTGCAGTACACTACAATTTTAAATCATATTTCATTTCCTGAAACCATCTTTTCTGAAGATCCCATGATGCACCAGAAAACATCTTTTGAATCAAGAAATAGGAAACACAGGAAGTCACTAGCAAATTTCTTGTGAGAAATGTCATCTGCGGAATGGCAGGCTTGGAGCTACCACAGTGGAAGTGGTCCTAATGAATAAGTTCAGGGTGAGTGAGGGCTCCAGTCCCACCAACCTTGACCACTGGGGCCTAGGTATAAATTCCTTATATGCTGCATATTACTGAGGAGTATACCCTCTATATGCTAATCACCTATAACTCAGCAAAATGGGGAGACTATGCGGTTTCCATTCATTGAACATAATCAACACCAATTGTAGGGTACCAAGTGCATTTCTTCTTATGTAGCACAGTGGGCTGTGCACTTTGCAGATTGTCACTATTTCTATCTGATGTTCAGCCCTAACCCATGTAACATAATTCATGGATATAGGCTGTTCAATATAAGCCTCTACAACTACTTTTTGGACAATTTCAAGACAACAGAGTCAGCAGGAGTGCTGTAAAATTACAGCAGTCCACTGCCAACTTCAGCTCCACCCTGTCTCAGGTCATCTCATGTACCCTACTCCACCTTCATGTCTGAACTTCAATCACACTGCCACCTCCTCTCCAGAATCAGAAATCCCCCTCATGCTCTAAAATCCTCACTCCGCCAAGCCCCCAAAATGCCCTGACCCTCTTACAATTGACTGAAACAAGCAAAAGCTCACTTGACATCTGCAGCTCATTGATGGCATTCAAGGGAGGTCCAAAGCTGACAGGTGGTTTCAGCTTTTATTGCAGCTTCAAGCATGCAGCTTTTTGATGCAGGCTTGTGGTTTGAACTACTCCCTGGATTAAACTCACTGCCTTGACACCAATATTCATCTGGGTTCCACTGTAACATTAGTCAAGGCACTCTGCAGGCATTTACATCAGAGGCAGGAATTACTGAAAAGGTTTGAAAGGTATTTTGAAGAGGAAAAGTCGTGCTGAGAAAGGCAAACAATATTTAACTTTTACTTTGAAATCCAAAGCGTATGCTTTGCTGACCTTGTAGATTCTTCTGTGCAAAAAACAGTTCTCACTTCTTCAAAATAAATAACATTTCTTCAGGATGATTTTACTTCATGAATCATTTTTGTCATGAGAGTCACTCTGAAGAAATATATTTGAATTGTGTAACTCACGGATTTAATTGCTGCCTGCAGCAAGCACCCCTTGCCTTTTATTGTAATTTCTCCTTCTCCTTTCTCAGGATCTGTTGCCTGTGGCTGATGTGGAAACACATTACAAAGCAAGATGGACAATGGGCTGGGTTTCTTGCTGCTGCACACGAAAGACTGTCAGATTGTGCACTGCTACTTCATTGTACTTTAATTTAATGACTGGTTTCTCAGGATGAATGATTTGTCTCTTTCTCTCAATATGGATTCATGCATGTTCATTCAGATGAGAGATGCAAGTGCTGGAAATGGAAGATTTCTCCCCTTCACCCTTTGAGCCTCCAGTGCTCTCAGGTCAGATAGAACAGAACTAATCTCGCTCTCAAAATTCTGTCACAACATGCCTCTACAGATGTCATTCAGAATTGTACAGTGAAGTTTTAAGACCTCACCCTCCCAATAAAGCTAAACTGTACCCTTATTCAGCTCCCAGCTGGCCTGCTGATTATAATGGACTCTGTGGTGAAATTAACTTTTACAATGACAGATTTTACAATGCTGACATATCTAGTTCTAGCGCATTAGTGTCAGTGACTTTGTATATATGAAGAAAGGTCATTGCGAGAAATAGTATACGCACATGCATTTATATTGCACACTAATATAGAAAAAAATCCCAATGCAAAGCATTCATGTACGTTGTAAATCCGATGGAAGGAAGGCAGCTTGCACACAGCAATGGAGTGTGTCAAGATGTTTTTACATGTGCTGCCAGTTTTGGTAACATCCAGGACGCTGTTTTCCATATGTCACTCTTCATTGCTACAATGGTATCCAACAACAGGATTGAGGATCACATATTTATTTTTATGTGATTTTAATTTATTGGAATAAAGGATTATAGAATACAAGCTTGAGCAGAAGTTGTGAAGTTATGCTACTGCTGTTGAGCTTGTGGGCTAGCTGGTCAATCATCTATCCAGCAAATTCACATCATATATGATTTGGCAATTATGGTTTTTGATGACAGACTCTTGCAGCTTACATCTTCCATGACCTTTGCTCTTGGTTCATAGTAACCGCCACTAATTTAATAATTTGCTGTCTCCACATTTTCAGTGGGTGAAAGGTAATCACCAGACACTTATTCATATCTGTATGGTGGAGTTTACGACTGTGTCAGCTATCTGTCTCCTTTCAATTGCAGGAAAAGGTGAGAGCATCTCAGATATGTTCTTGTGAATCAAGTTAACATCATGACTCCAACTTGAGTAGACCATAAAAGTGGTCCTGGGCCAATTTAAACATGACGCAGGTTCTGCAAGCTTCAGGAGTCTTCTGCAGCTGCTCACTCGAACACAAAATGGAGTAATCAGAACAAGATAAAGCCCAAACACATTTGCACTTATGTTTCTCAAACATACATAATGAGTTTGACAAAGGTGTAAATTATACACAGCATGGCAAAGAAATGAGGTGTTCATCATTTCTTAAAGTGACCTGCTAACAGAAGGCTGGTTTTTCCTCGACTTCTGATTAATTAGCACAATGATTATTTCCTGATTGGAACAAAAACAAAGTTGCTGGAAAAGCTCAGCAGGTCTAGCAGCATCTGTGAAGTAAAAAATCAGCGTTAATGTTTCAGGTCCTGTGACCCTTCCTGAGAACTGTGTTCTTCTCCAGTTCTGTTTTTGTTCCTGATTTACAGCATCTGTAGTTCTTTCGGTTTTTATTTCCTGGCTGGAGCTTGCATGCTTCCTGTATACCTACCTAGTCCTGCTTAAATCATGCTAAGCTCCAATGTGATTTACAGGCACTGTAGAGCATCCCAATGGCTCAAAACATTATTGGTTCATTGTCAAATTACAGAATTTCATTTATTTTTAATTTCTTCTATGCTTCTCCACTGCACTTGAATTCACTTTCTGCAATTTCAGCACACATGCTGTACATTGTCTCTAATGTTTTTATTTTCAAAATTTGAAAACATGGTTCACGGTTCTTCGCACCTCTGTGTAACTTGGCACACATCACTAACGGGATATATGTGTTAAGCGTGAGACTACATGATAATTTGTTTCTCTCGGCCATTATTTAACTTTCTGTAGTTTATTTTCTCATCTGTAGCAACATAGTTTCCACATTGGTTAATTTTCATAGATGAGTGTATGCGTGTAGAATGCCATTTCTTATCACAGCCATTCAATGCAACTCATATCCCACTTCATATCTGTGACTGTTACATTTTTAATAGCTCATATTTCACATTTTTGCCAAACCATTTAATGATTTCCGATTTTGGCCCACTACTGAAAAAAAAATGAGAGAGGCTGTTCCAGATGAGTGGCCTAATCCAGTATGTGTCAGATAGCAAGGAACTTGCAAAACAGCTCGAATATTAACGGAAGATTGTTGATATTGTAAGGTTTATGACAGGGTGTGTGAATAGTGAAAGCATTAAATTGCTTCTGGTGCAGTATAACCCAAGCAACAGGAGAAATTACTGGAGAAACTCTGCAGATTTGGCCACATTTGTGGAGAAAAAGCAGAGTAAACATTTCAAGTCTAGTGACCCATTATCAAAACTGTTACTTTAATCAAGCATTCATTTTAGTTAGAAAAACCGAGAGGGTGCAAGCTTTTTGGCTATTTTGGATGAGACCTGACTAGGGTCAGAAATAAATATAATTTATCTCATAGAGAGGAGTATAGGACAGTTCAGGGAAAACTGAGTTACCTTGGTGTCAAACTTTAGCTTGTGAAACTTCTAGACTATTCACAGTTAATTAGAAATTTGCAGAGTATAAAAAGACTGAGAGTACGTTTTCAGTTTTGTTAGTATTTATGTGAGAAGATATCACGGTTCACATGACAGAACTAGGGAGAAGGAGAAGCAGTCAAGTCAAACTTAAAGATTTAATAAAATGGGATGATTTCTCTGGATTTGACTTGCTGTAAAGCAGGTGGTACTGTGGAATAGATGAGACTGCTTTGTAGTCTGTTTTGAGTTATTTCAAACTATATTCCATTTTTGGATAGCTTCATTTGTTTTATTTTTCTTGAATTCCTTTTGTACAATGTCAGTCTTACTGTTTAAGACCAAATCAGCAGTCCTAGTATGCTTACAGCTCAAAGAAATAGCACCAAGATAAATTAAACAAAGCAAAATATGATCTATCAAGCGTGATTTCATTCTTAGATCTGATTTGCCCAGTAGTAACCTCAGCTGAGTGGGAACATTTGTCTGGATTTGAGTTCATTAAATTTAAGAAGGATCTGGGTCTATTTTAAATGTATATGTGGAGGTCCTTAACATAACACAGGAATGTTGTGGTGAAGGTTATCACACAAATTTTAAAACAGGCTTTGAATGTTTTCTGGGAGTGGAAGATATAACATAGATAACTTGAAATTATTGACCAATGCTAAACTGAGAGAGTTAGCAGAAAAATTGGAAGTAGAAATAAAAGTAGGATTTTGCAAGGGCGTGATGCTGAAAATGATGATCCAACTTTTAGAACTGGAAGAAGGGGAACATAAAATTGAGGTGACACTACTGGAATCAGTTAAGACATAATTAGAAAGGAAAAGATTTGAATTAGAGGAGAAAGAGAAATGAAAAGACTTGAGTTGAAAGAAAAAGAGAAAACGTGTGAAAGAAAGAAAAAGAGAAAACGTGTGAAAGAAAGAAAAGAACAAAGGTAAATGATAGTGTCACAGGGATCACAGCTGGGTTTGAACTATTTGCAATCTTTTATCAATGACTTGGATGCAAGGCTGAAATGCATGGGTAGTAACTTTGCCAATGACACTACGATAACAAAATATGATAGAAAATGATAGGAAAGTAAATTGTCAAGAGGAAGTAAGAGGGCAGAATCTTATAGGTGTTTGAGCGATGTGGTCTGTGATGAGTGGCAGTTAGGTACCATTGTGGTGAGACCCATATTAACATTGTGACCATTTCACTTTTATACTTTTAACAAGTGATGTGGTGAGATTCTCACCAGGCAGTGACAAGACACCAGTGAATTGGAATTAATGCTTTAATGTCTTGTTAATGCCACAACTTGCCTCACAGAGGCAGATGCTGCCAGACCTGCTGAGCTTTTCTGGCAACTTCTGTTTTTGTTGCCTCACTAACATCCCATCTTGCCAAACTGACCAAACAAGATAGATTTCAGGAAAACCTGACATGGAAACAAGAACAGCTAGCTCAAATTCAGTTTGACCCTTACACTGACAGACCTACATCTTAGACACCAGGCCAAATAATTCCCTGCTGAGCAGTGAGCCGTTCCGACAATAGCACGTAGTAAAATGAGGTGAAAATCGGATGGGAGACACACAGCTGGGGCATTAATGAGTAATTAATGAGGCAGATTTGATGAGATGCACTGAAATAATTCACTTGACCTTGTGACAACCGACCCTGCAGAAACTTGACACAACTCAAACTTAGCCAAAACAATATAAGATTCAGCCCAGAGTATCTGTAAAAGGATATTGATTGGTTAAGTGAATGGGCAAATCTTGAGCAGATGGAGTATAAATAGATAGAACATTACAGCACAGTACAGGCCCTTCGGCCCTCGATGTTGTGCCGACCTCTCATACTGATCTGAAGCCCATCTAACCTACACTATTCCGTGTACGTCCATATGCTTGTCCAATGACCACTTAAATGTACCTAAAGTTGGCGAATCTACTACCGTTACAGGCAAAGTGTTCCATTCCCTTACTACTCTCTGAGTAAAGAAACTACCTCTGACATCTGTCCTATATCTTTCACCCCTCAATTTAAAGCTATGCCCCCTCATGCTCGGCGTCACCATCCTAGGAGAAAGGCTCTCCCTATCCACCCTATCTAACCCTCTGATTATTTTATAGGTTTCAATTAAGTCACCTCTCAACCTTCTTCTCTCTAATGAAAACTGCCTCAAGTCCCTCATCCTTTCCTCGTAAGACCTTCCCTCCATACCAGGCAACATCCTAGTAAATCTCCTCTGCACCCTTTCCAAAGCTTCCCTATCCTCCTTATAATGCGGTGACCAAAACTGTACACAATACTCTAAGTGCGGCCGCACCAGAATTTTGTACAGCTTCACCATAACCTCTTGGTTCCAGAACTCGATCCCTCTATTAATAAAAGCTAAAACACTATGCCTTCTTAACAGCCGTGGCAACTTTCAAGGATCTGTGTACATGGACACCGAGATCTCTGCTCATCCACACTACCAAGAATCTTACCATTAGCCCTGTACTTTGCCTTCTGGTTACTCCTACCAAAGTGCATCACCTCACACTGAGTAGAATGTAGGAAAATATGAACTTATCTTTTTTTTTGTGGGGGAAGAATAGAAAAGTAGCAGATTATTTAAATAGGAAAAGAGATGGCAAAATCCTGCATTGCAGGGGGATCTGGGTGTCCAAGAACATGAATTGCAAATGTTAGTATCCACATACAGCAAATAATTAAGAAGGCAGATATTGTGTTTATTTGAAGCAAAGTTGAATATAAATGTAGAATATTTTACTGCAGCTTTACAGATATTCATGAAACTATGTCTGGACTGTATAATTTTGCTCTCTTTATTTGAAGAAAGACATACCTACGTTTGCCCGAAACGTCAGCTTTTGTGCACCTAAGATGCTGCTTGGCCTGCTGTGTTCATCCAGTTCCACACTTTGATAACTACATTTGTAGTAGCTCAGAGAAGATTTATTTCACTCATTTTTGTTATGAATGTTTTATCTTGCAAAAAATGATACTCAAGTTGGCCTTTAAACCCATAATTTCCACAAGGTAGGGTGGGCACCATATTTCAGGGTAATACTGGGTGCTGGGTTTCAGGGTGAGGCTAGGTGCTAGGTGCGTTGTTTCAGAGTGGGGATGGGTTCTGAGTGTTGTGTTGCATTAAGGCAGGAGTGGGCTGCTCTCCCTGCTTATCAGATTTGGGTGTTGTGCCTGTGTGTGTGCGCGCACGCAAGTATGGGAGCGTGGAAATGTATGTGTAAATATGTTTGTGTGGGTGTGAAAGTGTGAGCAATCCAGTGTGGCTTATGCTTGTTTTGTTATTATGATAGTGTGCAAGTTTACCAATACTGGTTCTGAATGCTATATTCTACATGCTACATAATACCAACATTTGGAAGGAAGCCCAATGCAAGAATAATAGAAGTCGTGATTAAGAAAGCGAATGTAATGTTGTCGTTTATCTCAAGATGGTTGGGATATAAAAGCAGTGATGTGCTTCTGAGACTTTATAAAGCTCTAGTTAGGCCCCATTTAGAATACTGTGTGCAATTTTGGGCCCCATACCTTGGGAAGGACATACTGGCCCTGGAGCATGTTCAGCGGAGATTCACACGGATGATCCCTGGAATGGCACGATGAACAGCTAAGGATCCTGGGATTGTATTCATTAGAGTTTAAAAGGTTGAGGCAAGATCTAATAGAAACTTAGAAGATTTCCGTTAAGCAAGGAGACTAGGACCCGTGGGCACAGCCTTAGAATTGGAGGGGGTAGATTTAAAACGGAAATGAGGAGATATTTCTTCAGCCAGAGAGTGGTGGACTTGTGGAATTCATTACCACAGAGTGTAGTGAAGGCCGGGATGTTAGATGCCTTCAAGGCAGAGATCGATTAAATTCTTGATCTCACAAGGAATCAAGGGCTACGGGGGGGAGTGCAGGGAAGTGGAGTTGAAATGCCCATCAGCCATGATTTAAATGGCAGAGTGGACTCAATGGGCCAAATGGCTTTACTTCCACTCCTATGTCTTATGGTCTTATCATTCGTTCAATATATAAGACATTCATCTTCCTTGCGCCATTAGTTCACTACCGACAGAGCTAGTGACATTACAGTAAAACTTTGATGTTCCAAACTAAGGCGGGAAAGAAATCCTGATCTCTGTCCACATCCAAATAGAACAAGGGCTGTGGCTTTGCTGGAATATGTTGTGTGTACAGATATTGGATGAAGACTGAACAATACTGTAGTATCTCTTGTAGTAGAATACCCAGTAAAGTTTCTAAAACACTATGTAAGTAACTGGTGAATGACTGACATCGCTGGAACAGTACTCCTACAGCATTCAGGAAGCATTGGGTCAGGAGAAAATCGTTGGAACAACTTCAGAGTAAAGCAGTTGGTGAAAATGAGGAGCTGGAGGGGAATGTAGGCATGAATGCCCCCCAAGTGGAAATGTAGTGCCCATGTGCTCCAATACCCATCATGAATGAGCAATACCTTCTTATAATACCAGCTGAAACAAAAGAACTTTGGGTGGCTAAACATGGGGTTTGTACCATAGAACAAAATCACCTGAGTACTGAAGTGAGATTTTATTCATTGTCAGTTATAAGCCTTATGTTGAAATCCCATGAGCTGAGCACGAGTAGTAATGAGATAACCATTTGCTGTCAGAGTTATTTTCACTTTGCTGAACTCTCATCCATCTTACAGGCAGTGTCATCAGGTCAGAAGACACAAACATGTTTTGACATCTCTGAGAATTAGAAATATAATGTGGGTTTTAATGGAAGCAATAGAACACCAGCCCTAAGGGGCTAAATCTTGTTACTACCTTTAGCGTGAATACCAGATCCTTATCAACACCAGGCAGGTTTGCCAGATGCTGTGTTAGTTGGATGAGAATTGTGGTAAGTCATGCATTTACAAAAAAATACATTTGTGGGAACCTTATATCAGAGTTCACTGATTCAATTCTTAATTTGAATTAGCACAATTGGACGCACAAACAAAGGGCAAGAGGCTTGAATATCTTTAAGATAAAGGGTATACACACTTAACAAACAATGGTCTTTGCTGTTTCAGAGGACGTATTAATTTGTTTAAGATAATAGAGTCATATAACACAGAAGCAGACCCTTCGATCCAACCAGTCCCCGCCGACCATAATCTCAAATTTAGCTAGTCCTGTCTGCCTGTGCTTGGCCAATATCCCTCCAAACATTTCGTATTAATGTACTTATCTAACTTTTAAACGTTGTAACTGTACCCATATCCATCATTGCCTCTGGAAGTTCATTCCAGACATGAACTGGTCTGCAAAGAAATGTCCCTCATGTCCTTTTTAAATCTTTCTCCTCTCACCTTAAAAATATACCCCCTAGTTTTGAAATCCTGACCCTAGTGAAAAAGACACCTAAGGGAAAAGACACCTGCCTTTCACTTAATCCTATGCCTCCCAGGATTTTATAAACCTCTAAGATCACCCCTCAACCTTCTACACTGCAATGGAAAAAGTCCCAGCCTATCCAGCCTCTCCTTATAACTCAAACCTTCCATTCCCAGCAACATCCTGGTAAATCTTTTCTGAATCCTCTCCAGCTTAGCAATAGCTTAAATAGTTTAAATCTGCCATTATGAGCAGAGGGGAATTTCAGATAAAGAGAGAATTCAGACCTAATTTGCCCATATTTAAGTGCAAGGCAACAAATTTTACTGAGAACTTGTACGAATAAATTGTTTGACTGCCTCCAGGAGAAATTTCGTAGCAGGTTTGTTGTATTTATCTCAGCTTGAAAAACAACATTTGAAAATGATGCCCCTCAGATTAAAATAAATCAAATCGGATTCAATGTCTTGGAATTCTGTACAATGTGGAAGATGAGGTACATTGTGACAAGCGACAATACTTTCCGGTCACCAACCATTTTAATTCCCCTCCCACTCCCTGGGTGACGTGTGCATCCTGGGCCACCTCCAGGGCCACAATGATACCACTCCACAGCTGGAGGAGCAACACTTCATATTCCACCTCGGGACCCCACAGTCTGATGGCCTAAACATGGAATTCACCAGTTTTAAAATCTCCCTACCCCGGGCCTCATCCCATGCCCAACCCTTCCTCTCATCCCCGCCTCCTTGACCTGACACCACCAGTCCACCTTCTCTCCCACCTATCTGCTTCTCCTGCCTCACTGACCAATCCCAGCCACCGCATTGCCAAGCCTCACTAGACATGAGATTGGAATGGTAGTAGAGACACCACGTCGTGGGACTGATCCTGTGCTTTGTGCTTGAGTCTGGCAAATCTCCAACCCAGTATCTGAGTCTTGTATTTTGCCCTATCTCTTGTGCAAATATATCCATTTTATAAATGAGCACTTGTTTAGTAACCTCCCAGAGTGTACATGCAAATATGTTGTGCTAGAGCACTGCCAATGTAAAAAGTCTGCTCAAAACAGACAAAAGGGTTAACCTGGTATCTGTCGGCCAATCAGCCTAAATTTAGTAGCCGATAAGGTTCTATAATACAAGATAAAATTAATACCTGCTTTGAAAGATGGATTGCTCAAATAGAATTTATTTGTAAAAACCAAGTTGTATCTCACAAAGTTCTCAATCAAAATGGATGAAAATGTTTAGAAAGACATAATCTATTTATGGTTTACATGGAATTTCAAAGCGTGCTGCATCAAGATTCCAAATGAGAGAGACAGTCTTAAAAGGGAATGTGGATAGAATATTCGCTTGGAAAGAAATCAGATTACTAATTTTCTTTGGATTGGAATGAAGCAAATATGGGTGTCTTCCCAAGGCCAATGTTGACTGTGAAGAGATGCTAACTGGGTAACTTGGGCAGATGGATGTCTAATGGCATTAAAAGCAGAGGAATGTGAATTGAATGAATGAATGAATTGATTTGAATTAGCTTTATTGTCATATGTAAAATAAGAACAAATGCACAAAATGGTTTTTTAAAAAAAGCAGTTGAGAAACAGAGATTTAAGGACTCGGGCTCAAACCTTTATAAGTGGAAGGAAATTAATATGGCGGTTCAGAAAACAGTGGCTAAAATTAAGGAGAGAAAAATTAGAAAAAAAGATTTCTGAAGAAGGGTCTAGGCCCGAAACATCAGCTTTCCTGCTCCTCTGCTGCTTGGCCTGCTGTGTTCATCCAGCTCTGCACCTTGTTATCTCGATGAAATTAGGAGCCTCTTTGTAGATTGTGCAATGCCAGAAAACAGTTTGAGATAAATTTCCATTCCATAGAATACAAAAACCAAGGTAATGCTGAACCTTTTATTTGGTTACAAAAAGAATATGTCCCATTATGGGCACGTTATGTGAAAGTGGAGGCAAAACAAATTTAGTCTGCTCACCTGTAGAGATCTGATAGAAATGCTCAAAATTCTGAAGGGTTTTGCCAAGAAAGAAACATAGCAATTGCTATGTGAAAAAAAGGAAGTCGAGTGCCACTAAGTTCACCCTCGCCAATCCTGGCGGTCGCAAGGGACAAAAACAGTGGAGCAGTCGATTAATCAGAGCCATTGATACTATTAATTAAACCTGACAGAGAACAAATCTTGAATGGTGGAGAACTTTGGGAGTCAAAGGCTCCCAGTCATCTTTTCAGCCTGAGATAAAAAGTATCTTTCAAAGAGTCTTTGGTTCCCTGAAGAAGAGAGTATAGAAGAAGACAAAGAACAAATAAACTTAATTTCAATAGAAGACCTTTTATAGTTAGGATTGGAAGGTTATGAATTGACAACTGCAGAGGTCTTGGATTTGGAAGTTACTGTCAAAGGAGCACAAGTGGGTATCTGCAGTGCATCTCCTAAATAGTTTACACTGTTGTGTTCTGAACGATGAAGGTAATGGATGGGGTACCACTGAAGTGGGTAGCTTTTCGTCTTGGATGTTGTCAAGCCTCTTGAGTGTGTTGGAGCTTTACCCATCCCAGCAAATAGGGAATATTCCATCATACTCCTGACTTATGCCAGTTAGGATAAAATTTTACTCCCTTCTTTTCTTCCAGGCTAAAATTTAATTTAATTCATCTTTTCTCAAAGCAAAGCTGAATGCAGCTTGTGCTTCGGCTAGACATGTTGAGCGTTGAACCTGTGAAGAATTCTATTTCTCTTTCAGCTCCTTCCTGAATACACTTGCTTTCCTGCCTGTCTTTGTATCTTTGGCAAATTTGGCAACATGTTATTTTTCATTTCATCAAGCCACTACTAAGCATTGATTGCTGTCATACTCCACTGATTATAATTGACAAATATTCCTTACTGGTGGCACGGTGGCTCAGTGGTTAGCACTGCTGTCTCACAGCGCCAGGGACCCAGGTTCAATTCCAGCCCCAGGTAACTGTCTGTACGGAGTTTGCACATTCTCCCTGCGTCTGCGTGGGTTTTCTCCGGGTGCTCCGGTTTCCCCCACAGTCCAAAGATGTGCAGGCTAGGTGGATTGGCCATGCTAAATTGCCCGTAGTGTTCAGGGGTGTGAGAGTTATGGGGGATGGGTTTGGGTGGGATGCTGCAAGGGGTGGTGTGGACTTGTTGGGCCAAAGGGCCTGTTTCCACACTATAGGGAACCTAATCTAATCTAACAGTGCATTCCTTCTCAGCCAATCCTCAATATATCACCCTAACTACATGTCCTCCTAACTTGTCTAGATACTTTTTTTGTCTGTGACAGCTTATTGGATAACTTTTGGAAACCAAATATGCTACATCTACAGGTTCACCTTTATCCACCTGCTTATATCTTAAAATAAATCTAACAAGTTTGTTAAAAATTGGGCAACATGGTAGTTCAGTGGTTAGCACTGCTGCCTCACAGTGGCAAGGGCCCAAGTTCAGTTCCAGCCTTGGGGGTGACCATCTGTGTGGAGTTTTCACATTCTCCCCATGAATTTCCACCAGTGCTCCAGTTTCCTCCCACAGTTTGAAGATGTGCGGGCTAGGTGGATTGGCTGTGGAAAATTGCCCGTAGTGTCCAGGGATGCACAAGCTAGTGGATTAGCTGAGGTAATTGTGGGACTAATTGGACAGGGTGGGATGCCCTTCAGAAGATAAGTGCAGACTCAATGGGCTGACTGGCCTCTTTCAGCATTGTAGGGATTCTATAATTCTTTAACAGCATGTGTACCATTTAGCCTTTTCTGTGTGTGCAATACTTGACTGCATTTAGTTTCAGAGATAACAAGGTGTAGAGCTGGATGAACACAGCAGGCCAAGCAGCATCAGAGGAGGAGGAAGGCTGACGTTTCGGGCCTAGACCCTCCCCCGTTTCTGAAGAAGGGTCTGGGCCCAAAATGTCAGTCTTTCTGCTCCTCTGCTGCTTGGCTTGCTGTGTTCATCCAGCTCTACACCTTGTTATCTCAGATTCTCCAGCATCTGCAGTTCTTACTATCTCTGCATTTAGTTTCATTTGCTTTTATTCTGTGCCATTTTGTCTGGATGAGTGCAACTTCAACAATATTCAAGAATCATGACACCATCCAGGGGTACCACATCTGCAATCTTTTAATATTCACTTCCTTCATCACCAATACATACTGGCAGCAGTGTCCCATCTAAAAGATGTGCTGCAGTAACTAACCAAGGGTCAATTGACAGCACCTTCCAAACCTACAACCTAGTCACCTAGAAAGATAAAAGCAGAAAATGCATAGGAACACCACCTGTATATTTTTCTCCCCATCACACACCTTTTTCCTGCTCTTTTCTTTTACAGCCACTGGGTCATAATCCTGGTACGCCTTTCCTACACCCCAAGGACTGCAGCAATCCACAGCGGCAACTCATCACCACCTTCTCTGACGCAATTAGGGATGGGCAATGAATGCTGCCCCAGTCGGCAACATTGACAGCCCATGAATTATTTTAAAAAAAGCCATATTCTATCGAAATTTCATTCTGTACTTACTACATCAGTTCCATTAGTCCTTCTGGTCTGCTAGCATCATCAGATGTTATTAATTTGTGTGTAATCATGTTGTGTTGTACCTCTGTTAATGCCAACTCAAATGTCGAACCTCAATGCTTTCCCCCTTTTGATGTGATTAATTAAAACTGACAGCCATTTTAATGAAGACGGGATAGGTTGGTGTTTAATGGTGAACCTTGTAGAGGGTTTGGTTCTGATAGTGCATACTCAGCCATGAAGATGTTAAGAAATAGAGATAAATAAATAAGAATTAAATCAGCACACTCACGATCTGTGAATTTCTGAAGTGGTCACTGACTATTACCTGATGGCTACAAGAGAGAGTTTTGCAGGGTGGTGTGGAGTCGGAGGTCGGGGCAAAGATTTAGATCCAAGTGGGGAGGTGTAAGAGTCAAGCATCCAGAGTTTAAGAAAAAATAAATCTCTTGCTTCCGTTACTTTCGTCCCCTTTTCAGTCATTTCTAAATTTGTCAGTGTATTCTGTGTTCTTTATTTTTCTCGGAGAAAAGAAATCAATTGCATGTAGAGTGTACCCGCAGCTTGAGATCTGACAAGTCTGTATCTGCTGAACTTCAGGGCGAACATCTTGTCGAGTCAGGGAATTATATTCAGGGCTATTTTTGACATGTTGATTTTTCTTGGAGCTTCTGCTAGCTTGCAAGGTTGGCACATACAGACTGTAGGCCTGTAATTCACAAAACATTTCTGTGATTCTCCAAAAAGAAATTTACATGAAACTACTGCAAACAACTGAAATGCTGGAAATACCCAGCAGGCCAGGCAGCATCATTGAGCAAAGAAACAAAGTTTCTGTGCCAGATTGATGACCTTTATTCAGAATTGGAAAATAAGTTAGAGATGTAACAACAAGTTTTGAATGAATGCACTAAAACAGTATAACATCTGAGGATGCCAAAGTTGGAATGGGATGCGAATTAAAATGACAGGAGCCAAGCATACAGCTCTGGTGAAACAGCACTTGTACTGTCAATTTATTCTACTTTATTCTCTGCTCATAATGCTGGCCCTCTACATTGAGGAGACAAAATGCCATGTAAGCAGCCGCATTGTAGGACACAGCCATGTAGCCTGTAAGCATGACCCTGACCTTCTGGTCACCTGTCATTTTAATTGCAACCTCTACTCCCACTCTAATCTGTCTGTCCTCAACCACCTGCATTATACCCCAGGTAGACTTATGAAACAGCTTTTCATCTTTCAGTTGGGCACATTACAGCCTAATGAACTCAACTTTGAATGCGGTAGTTTCATGTTCAGATGTTCATATCTGAATACCCTGATTTTGGGGACAGTACATATCGGAAATGATTCTGCAATTACAATATATGGTTCCTAAACCTACCTTTGTGTTTCTTTACTTTGCCCTGTCACTTTACATCTTCCTGGTTTTTGGCATTTAATCTCTCCTAATCTCTTCTGCTCAATCACAGATGTTCCTTTTCCCATATTTAATGGAGGTCAGTGTCCTGAAACCTAACTTTGTTCCTGTCTTTATAGGTGCTGAGTATTTTCAGCATTTTCTGTTTTAATTTCAGATTTACAGCATTGTTTAGTACACAAAAGCGCAATCTTCAACATCCAAAGTGTAGACCCACATATTTAAAAAACAGATCCAAAGGTATTAAAATTCCCATAATTTGTTTCATTGCTTTGTACAATGTAACATGACAAAATAGTTGATATTTTGAACCTTTGCTCCAAAAAATTCAGAATAACAGTTCATTGCTGTATTTATTTTAAAGGCCTAGTTGCCCTTCTGCCTGGAAAATGAAAGTGATTAATTGTTCAAAATATATTTTTCTGCCTTTTTGTTGTAAGTGATACACTACAAAATTGGGAAGTGCACTTTATTCAATCAAATATTTATTACTAATGCACAGCTCCTCAAAATGCATTGCTGAGTTTTGCAATTATCTGATGCAGTAAAATGAGCCATTTGATTATATATGTAAATTCCATTTTTTTGAATCAGAATTGCAAAATGACTCAACAAGTGTTGGGCCAGTTTTTTGGGAGTGATTATAGGAATGAAGAATGTGTAGGCACGCCAAAGGACTAATGAACACACAGAATATAATGAAGGAGGGAACATTTGCATTTTTAAACATTTGAATTAGTTAATTCTTGTTTCCAGTTTGTTGTTCTTCCTTCGGCAGGTAGAATAGTTAATGTTATTTAAAGTTCAAAGCTGTTAAACAGAACCT
Organism: Stegostoma tigrinum; assembly: GCF_030684315.1. NCBI lineage: Eukaryota > Metazoa > Chordata > Chondrichthyes > Orectolobiformes > Stegostomatidae > Stegostoma > Stegostoma tigrinum. The sequence goes on along the minus strand of NC_081364.1, from coordinate 65,203,749 downwards.
GGCACCCATAGGTGCTTCAGAGGAAGTGAAATGCTGTCAATCACTTTTGTTGATCCAAGAATCCCTGAAGTGGGGGTTGTTGCTGGAGACACTTCCCAAAATTCAGGCTGCCCATCTTTGCTACATTTCTGCCTCCAAGCGGCTGTTCATCATTTGGTCAGGTGGGAAAATGTCTCGGCTTCCCACGGGACAGGTTTGACTTGAGAGCCAAGAGATGCGCTGCTTCTGCTAGCTAAGGACAAGAGGTGTTCCAGCTGGTTTAATGCCCACAGCCTCATTTCCCCACCCTGACTCATTCACCTGCTGCTCCCAAACCCCTGCCAAGCTTTGTCACTATTCCAGCCAAATCGTAATGCCACTCGGGTGGCCAAAACCATACAAGTCCTTCGTTCTCTATTTGCATGTGCTGAGGAATTTGTAATAAAGGACGCAATCTGTCACATAGCAAAACCTGAGAAAGTAAAAATCCTTTTTCTTGTTTTGTTGCCACGTGGCAAGATTACTACCAAAAGATCGTATCAACCAAGTGGTCCCACAATATCAAAGAGTCAATGAACTATTGGATCTAAATGCAGTTTTGAGATCTCAACAGTAGGTAGCATTCAGTTTCTGCTACCCTTATCAGGAAAGTCTCCCTTCTAATAAGAGACAAAACAAAGAAGGCTTACGAACAAACAATGAAAGCAAGCAATTACAGTTTTTGGAACTTGCTAAGGTGCCAGAAGTCAGTTGGTACTGATCCTGAAAGGATATGCTAGTACAGGTGTGAAAAGGATGATTCATAAATACAGCATTCTTTGAAGAAAATTAGAAACTCTTTTTGGGCTCATGGGAAAAGCTTGCCACTTGGCTAAAATAATCAGACATGTAGAATATCTGTTGTTCAACCGCATGTGGTCTTTGGGAACTTGCAGTATGTAAAATGATAGCAAAGTTTGCTGCAGGACACAAGTACCTGAAATACGGTTCTAGAGATTTCACTTTCCCATGTGAAACAGCCACATGTAAAGTACAGAGTAATTGAAAACACACTTCACCGTTGTTATAAATTACTGCGCTCAAAGGAATAGGAACCCCATTGGACTGATCCAATTTTCATGTTTTCTTCCTCCTTATCTTTGAAAACATGGGTGTAGGTGTTCACCCTGCAATTTGTTGGTATGGTCTGGTTGTATATTCTCATCCACTGACAGTCTTTCCCAGGTTCACCAACAGATATTTTGCAACAAACCAGATTAAGAAGAACTGACCAAATTGTTTCCTTTCAAAGTACTGTCCTCACTTCACACTGGACCGCTGAAACTACAGAGGCCTGTGTTTCTGCCACGTGACACCTTTTCCTCCTTTTTTCCTTTCCCTTGGTTATTTTCCCCTTCCTTGACATTGCTGCCTTTTACATAGATGTTGAAACATTACAACAGAGAAACAAGCAGTTGGTAGAACCAGTCTGAGCCTGTGTTTCCTATTCATGTGAGAGGGTAGTTCCAGTTACGTTTACCTAACCTTCACTATAAACCTGCATCTCTCTATCCAAGTTAACCTACAGTGTTGACAGAATCTTTCACTGGTCTGAACAATGTGGGCTGTGGTGAGACTGGTGGCTGAAACGTGTGAGAATTCTGAGAGATCAGGAGGAACTTGCAGCATTGAGATGCATTTCTCACCAAGCACCAGCCCACAATTAGAGGGGATCATTGCTTATCAAACACCTTGTTATTAACTACATTGCTCGACTCAATGTGCAGCGTCTGATCCTCCTGTGGACTGCAGGTTCAGTTGATGCATTCAAGAGAGCATTGGATGATCATTTAGAGAGAAGTAATATGTAAGGATATGACGACAAAGCAGAAGATTGGATCTCTGCTGGCTGTAGATAACTTACCTACTTTTGAATTCTGTACCCCTAGAAATAAATCCAAGTACTGTGTAATTTTAATTGCAATGCTGCTTTTAATGATTAGTTCATCTGCATCTCTAGATCCCTTTGTAACTAAATGTTAATGGTGTGATACGTATTTCTGAGTGATTCCAAATTGTTAGTATAAATTATGAGATGGAGTAGTCCTTGCACTGGCCCTTGTGGAACATTGCTTTCTACCTTCCTCTGATCTTTGCCGTACTATTTGCATTTTTTTGAACTAATTTGTTAAGCAATTTTTCCACATAACAGAAAATAAGGGATTTGATTTTCACAAGTATAAAAACTGATAATGCAATCATTTGACCAAAGGGGAGGGATTTTTATATAGGATTCATGGAGTCGCTTAAGTTATTAATGGGTAAAGCTTATGATTTACAGTATGATGACTGACTTAGCAGAGATGTGATTGCTACTCCAATGAACATGATTCACCAATCAAATACAGAGGAAAGTCCACGGTTTTGGGAAAACGTTGCTGAATGATTTCTATTTCCTAAAGCTAAGCATGAGTTGACATCCTTCTCAGAATACATTGCATCAAATTACAGGTTTGATAACTTCATGTTTGATTGTTCAACTCCAACTTGATGTCAGTTGTCATTGCAGGTAGATTCTATCAATGGGGTAGCTCATCACTTGGAAACACTGGTCTCCAGAGATAACAAGGTGTAGAGCTGGATGAGCACAGCAGGCCAAGCAGCATCAGAGGAGCAGGAATGCTGATGTTTTGGGCCTAGACCCTTCTTCAGAAATGGGGGAGGGGAAGGGGATTCTGAAATAAATAGGGAGAGAGGGGGAGGTGGATAGAAGATGGATAAAGGAGAAGATAGGTGGACAGGAGACACACAGGTCAAAGAGGCGGGGTTGGAGCCAGTAAAGGGGAGTGTAGGTGGGGAGTTAGAGATAGGATAGGTCAGTCCAGAGAGGACGGACAGGTCAAGGGGGCAGGATAAGGCTAGTAGGTCAGAGATAGGGTGTAGGGCTTGAGGTGGAAGGAGGGGGATAGGTGGGAGGAAGGATATGTTAGAGAGGCGGGGACAAGCTGGCTGGTTTTGGGATGTGGTCAGGGGAGGTGGAGATTTTGAAGCTTGTGAAGTCCACATTGATACCATTGGGCTGCAGGGTACCCACTGTTCTCCAGTAATGTTTTGCTATTAGTGTAGAAAGATTCTCTGCCAGATGAAATGGAGATTCCTTAGGTCCTGTGTTAGTGGCTGTTCTGGACCATGTTCTTCTGAATGCTGCTGCATGGTATGAGAAGGAGAGATCTGCGGAGAGAAGAGCTGTAAAAAATAAACTGGTTAAAACAAGATTCAGGCTTATAAGAAAAATGAATCAATCAATTCCAATAGAGTCAGTTTGTCAGAGAGCAAGTGTTTGAGTTGGGAGGAATGGTAGAATGGAGCTAAGCCATTCAGTTCAAATAATATGTGATTAGTTCACAACTGGTGATTACAAAGAGAGGTTAAGTAGATTGATCCAGTACTCATTGGAATATAGAAGAATAGAGGCCACCTTACTGAAACACGCAAGATTCTTAGAGTGATTGACAGGGTGGATGTAGAGAAGTTGTTTCCCCTGTGGGAGAGTCTAGGCTAAAAGTGCGCAATCTGAGTGGAAGGGGTCACACTTGTGAAACAGGGATGTGGAGGACTTCTCTCTCTGAGGGTATGAGCCTATGGAATTCTTTGCTGCAAAGGGCTGTTGGGGCTTGGTCATTAAATGTTTTGAAGGCTGAATCATAAACAGATTTTTCATCAGTAAGAGAACCAAGGGTTGTAGGGAAAAGGCGGGAAAATGGAGTTGAAGATTATCAGATCACCTGTTGAATGGTGGAGCAGAATCAATAGACTGGCCCAATTCAGTCTACGTTTTATCAAATTAGTCAACTGGTTTGGATCTCCAGTAGACAGTTTAGGGAAACAAAGTAAACTTTAATCAAGGTAGCAATGAGAGAAGAGTGAATTATTATGAATACTTAATTCCAGCACACATTATCACAGAACTGAAGGCATTTATTATTTTATGTAACAGTAGAAAAGCTTTTCAAACTCAACAGCTACTGCTAATGCAGTTATGTGACTACTACTGTCACTCCTTCAGTTACACTTTAATGTATTTGGCAGTCAAAACCTAAAGCAAGGACCGAGAGGGATTTTCTGGGAGAGATTGTCTTTATGAGAATCACAGAAACTTACACTGTGGAAGCATGCCATTCGGCCCATCAAGCCCACACCGACCATCCAAAGAGCATGCCACCCACACCCACCCCTACCCCTAGCCCCCATTAACCTATATCCCTGCATTTCCCATGGCTAATCCACCTGGCCTGCATATCCCTGGACACTACGGGCAATTTAGCATGGCCTATCCACCTAACCTGCACATCTTTGGACTGTAGGAGTAAACTGGAGCACCCAGAGGAAATCCACGCAGACACTGGGAGAACGTGCAAACTAGGGGAAAGAAAGGCAAATAATCATTAAAATTTAACAAACTGTATTCTTTCTTTCTGAGGATTAGAGTGAGATTGACCTGCCCTCTCCTCCCCTGCTGCTTACACTTAAGATGAGAAATGGAACCTGGGGTAGGCAGTACAGTCCTTCGAGCCTGATGCAGTATTCCATATGATCATGGCTGACCTTGATTGCAGCCCTAGTTCCACTACTAGTGGAAGTTATTACTAGTTTAAAAATAGTGAGTCTCCTGTTTTACATGATGAGGAATAGGATTTCTTCTCTGAGAATTTTGGGAATTTTTTTTCCCTAAGAGAGCAGTGGGGACTGGGTCACTGATTCAAGAATGAGTTAGTTAAATTTTTGAATAACAAGGGAATGGGTTATGGGACCAGGACCATCATCTGGGTCAGCCATGACCTCACTGAATAGCACAGCAAGCACAATTTACTGTATGGTCTACTCTGATTTCTATTTCTCATTATTTTAACTGAGCGTTTCAGGCAGGGCAAGGCAATCCTCTTCATTGCTTAGAAATAGCCACCCAGTAGGCCCCACTGCAACACGATATTTGTTTCACAATTAAAAGTTAAGAATTGGAGCAGAGGGCATTTCTCTATCCCACATGGTGAACTTGTCAATTGAAGAAGTAGAGAGCAATCTGTTAATATGGGAGCACTGCTTTGATCTGGATTGATTTATTCTGAAAGAGGAAAGTAACTAGAGATGGGCTTTCAAAATCGTAAAGCTGTCAGACTCATCAGACCTACGGGATGAGTGTGTGCTGCTTCTGTTCACACGAGTGATTGAAGTGCTTGGAAAACCTCTCTCAATATAAATGAGATTTGTGTGCTGACATCCATCTATAATAATTACATGTCTTGTATCTAGGCTGTGCCCTTGCATTATATCTCGCAGAAATCTCGGAGAAATTCTCTTCTAAAACCCTTAGATTGTTTTATTTCAGAAGAAAGTCAATTGACCCAATTGCATCTTTGCAGTTCTCTGAAAGACACATCCACTTCTCCTCCACAACCTCTTCACATTTATGTCAAGTATTTTTCTACTCGTTATGATATTGTTTCCATCACTTTTTTCTAAAAGCATTCGAGGTTTTTATCAACCCACAGAGCAAAAACTTCTAAAGTCTCTTTTTTTTCCCTTGGTTGATTAACATGTATCCTTTAGTTATTTATGATTAACAAGCTACTATAAAAATATATTCCCTCCACTCTACTTAAAAAAACCCTGTTTCTTACACAAAGCCATTGTCGTATCTCTCCTCTTTATTTAAAGCTCCATATCCTAGTATTGTGTTCCATATTCAGTATGGCTTTGACATTCTTCCTCAAATAGAGTGGCCAAACAAAGTTTTCATCCTTTGTACCTTCCTTCCTCATAAATCTCTTCAACTGTTTCCAGCTCCTCCTGATTACAAGTGTTGTCTGCTTCTGGTCTCCTATTTCTGCATTCACTGCAACCTGCGTACCCTCAGTGCCTCACAAGCCAGTACTTCAACAGAACACCTACCCCCCCACTTCAGGGTGTCTCTGATTTATGAACACAAACCCATACATGGCCCATACTGAGGCTGCCCTTCTGCTGGTGGGTTTAAATTTAAAACTGTCTGAAACTTTGAGGTGCTTAGCTCAGCCAACGATAGTGCCATCTATGCAGAGCATGAGTGCCTTGGAGACAGGTCTTGGTTGAGTCTCCTGTTTGTAAATTTGTCAGTGCAATGCCTTCTTCTTCGAATACACAATCACAGGCAAGTCTGTGTGTTATGGTGGTGTAATACTGCAACCAATATAGAATACCATTGACTTCAACTCATTGGAAACAGTGCTACGCAAGATCAGTTGTGACACTAAAACTTGAGAATATGAAAGTGATGCTGCTCCTACCATCTCACTGAATCAATAAACTTAATGCCCAACTCCTTTCATGAACTCAGGACATCCCAAAATGCTTTACAGCCAATGAGATACATATGAACTGTCAGCACTTTTGTGCTTTAGGAAATTTGACTGCCAATTTATATGCAAAAGGTTCCCTCACATGGAAATCAGATGGTGACCAGATTATCCATTTGGAGGTCTAATTGCCAAATGGCCCACTCCTGCTCCTTGATCTTATTATATTGCTTGAGGGAAAATATTGGCAGAATACCAGACAACTCGGCTGCTGTTCTTTGAATAGTGTTATAGATCCTTTACTTTGCATTTGCCAAGCAAAGTAGAACAGGTGAAAGACTACAGTTAGTGCAACATTTCCTCAATTTTGCCCTGGAGGACAGTGTGGATTATGAGTTTGACACTCTGAGGTTTAGAACCTGCAGCATTCTAATCTGGAGGTAGGAGCTGTACTCACTGAACCACAGAAAAGCCAAAGGTAGTAGACTTTTGACTTGTCTTTGCCTGTGTCAAAATTGGAAACCTTATTTTGGCAGAGGGATACTGAGAATTCCATGCTTGGGAATTCCCAGTTGCCTTACAGACTGCTGATCCACAAGAGCTGACCATAGAGAATGTCTAGGACTTTATGTTTAATCCTTGAACTGTATTCAGTTATACTTTTGATTTCTAATCAGTTTTCCTTTCTAAGGAATTGCAAACATTAGCTGCTATGGTTGTGAATGTTGCAGTTTTAATCTTGACAATTGAGTTGAATTCTCTTTGCATCTCAGAATTCCACAGTCGTTCACCATTTAAGTGATACACTTTTTTTTCATACTTGACAAAAGTGAACAGGTTTGCATTTCCCACTTTGCGCTTGATCTGCCAGATGTTTACCTATCTGATCTTTCTTTATCCACCTGCAACCTCTTTAAGTCTTCTTCACACCCTACTTTCTGACCTAAGTTGGTGTTGTCTCCAAATTTAGATATCAAGCCTTCAGTACCCTCATTTAAATAATGGTGTAACTTATAAAAAGTTGCGAGCTCAGCACTGACTCCTGCAGGACCTCACTAGTCACATTGTGCCATTCGGGAAAAGACCCATTTATGCAAACTTTGTTTTTGAATAGTCAGCCAGCATTATATTCATATTAATCTGTTATCCCATACACTTTATTGCACTTCAATTTCCAGGAGGTATGTCTACAGGAACACCTCTTTCTACAGCATATATTACTTTTCAAAGAACTCCAATAAATTGGTTAAACATGATTTCCTCTCCAGAAAAGTCAACATGGTTTTGTGAATTACCTTGAAATTTTCCAAATGCCCAGTTATAACCTCCTGAATGATCAATTGTGTCACCTTCCCCATGGTTTATTTAAGGCTGAGATAGAAATGTGATTAATCAGTAAGGGAATCAAAGGCTATAGGTAAAAAGCATGAAAATGGAGTTGAGGATTATCGGATCAGCCAAGATTTCATTGAATAGTGAAGCAGACCCCATGAGCTGAATGACCTACTTCTGCTCCTACATCTTATGGTCTACTGAACAAACATCAAGTTAACTGATCTATATCTTTGCTGAAGAAAATGAAAATGTTAGTTAAAGAATTAAAATCTGGGCATCCATAGGAATTTCACTTCGGAATTCAATTCCACTAACACTGCAGAGGATTTGCAATGATGTTTGTAGCAAGGATTTCTGAAGAGTAGCTTGCCATTAGATAACATCTTGAATGCATGAAAACATCCTGAGGCACCTTAGAAGAATTTAATCAAAAAATTGATGCAGAGTCCCCTGAAGAGATATCGGGATAGGATGACCAAAAGTTTTGTCAAACAGCTGGATTTGAAGAATGATATGAAAAGTGGAGAGGGCCTGGAATGTTGGAGAGGTTGAAAACTGGGATTTCACATTGTAGGCTTCACCCAACTGAAGGAGAGATTGTCAGTGCTGGAGTGAATGGCATGGGGGATGTATAGCACATAGAGGAATGAAGAATTCTGGGAGGGTTGTAGAGCTGGAGTGTTCCATATCCTCACCGGTATTTCCATGCTCCTCCTCGACCACTGTTATGATTCGACCTGATTGTTTGCAACATGCAAGTGAGTTTTCAACCCCATATTCTGACACTTCCGTTCAGGAAAGGACACAAACAAAAGGAAACAGCTTCTGTTGAATGCAAACATTTGCCATAAAGAAACTGATTCCAATCATGCCAGCTGAGGGTGGAACTTTAGCTTGAAGGTAGGGGTGGATCTTTACTCGGATTTGGTTGTCTGTAAGGTTGTTGCTGGGATCATAGGGTTGAATTCTTCTTTATGATGTTTGTAATGAGTGTAATAGTTCTTCTACTGTATGACATTTCTTTCTTCTCTTGCGTAATAAACGTTGATGTTCTGATCCCACAGTAAAACATAAGCAAAAATAAAAGTTACGGTCTACCAAATCAGGTCTCACTCTGAGATTTGGCCTGTTTGCTACTATCATCAGCTGGGATCAGAACAGCCTACATTCATGTGCTGATCATCTAAACTCTCGAGCTTCTCTGTTTGGAATTCTTGAATCTTTCTTTGTGGGCGACAAATATCTAACCAGTGTTACCTATTTCCAGTGAAAGAATAGTTTTTTAAATTAAAGATTTTGCATTCCTTTTAAAGAAATTTCAAATTTTACGCACTATACTGCCCCAAGTCAAAGAATCACCCTGTCTCAAATGATTTAACTCCATTTTTCCATCAAATTCGCCTTTATGTTACTGTGAAATATTTATGGCTTGGTGTGTTAGGAATTTCAATTTGTGAAGAAAAATGGTGGAGATAATTTTTCAGAAATGATTGCTTCACTTTCTTCTTTCTGTTAGCCATAGGTTCCCTGATTGATCATAGAGTTATAGAAACCCTGCAGTGTGGAAAGAGGCCATTTGGCCCATTGAATCCACGCCAACCCTCTGAGGAGCATCCCATCCAGACCTATTCTGACGTTGCCCTTGAGTAAGCAAAGTCAAAATCCCCTCAGTTGGAACTGACAGGTGGAAGGGATATGATTGTGTGAGTGAGGATGGTCTTGAGAACTCCTTGGTAGTTCTTAATTGACAGGCTTTTAGTTCTTTATCTGTTTCCTGTTCTGTTCTGGGAACAGCATTTACTCATCATTTCTAATTGCCCTGGAGAAGATTATGGTGCGCTGTCATTTTGAACCTCTGTAGTCCTGTAGGAGTACACATTGTGCTGTTAGGAAGGGTGTTCCAGGACTTTGACCCACTGAAGCCCACACCTCCAGCTTTATTACAAGTAAATGAACAACATGTAATGCATTTTAGGAATTGCATGCAGTAGGCAAGATCTTTAAAATTCTTGGAGATCACCTTCATTACCTTCAGCCGATGAAAGAAACAGTGGGGGGGAGAAAAAAATGAGGGTAGATTGAGAAGAACAGCTAGATCGTGCCATTGCGCTGCCAGGGTGGAATTAAAACCTTCTCTCCTTCTGGCATGTTCATGTTGAGATAGTGTAACATGTGAGATTTATGATCATAAAGGATAAAGCCTTTTGCAAAACTGTTAAATTATGTGCAAGAAGCATGTCTATCAATATAGGTTATGTAATTGAACCAAAATGAATGAGTGTCACCCCTAATGAATGAGAATTGACAACTCTGTTTTTATTATGCCTGCGGCCCATACAAATCATCCAATTTTAATCAGTTGCGAAAATAAGGCAGAGGTGACAGTGTATCATCTATTTATTCAGTGCCAGAGTGTCATTGCTGCTGGTTGTTTATGACTACGACAAGTGAGCATTCCTTACATTTTCCAGCACGTATTAATAACGTTCAGTATGCTCTGCCTGCCACATTCATTAGTTTTTCCGACAACCACGTGGATGAGTTTCACAAGGAATATTTGGAAACAGATTAAGTCATCAAAATATCTGGCTTTATTTAGGGATGCAGTACATCATGGCAGAAGAAAAACAATAACCCAAAAAAAAACTGCCGCATCAAAATGAGGTTTCATGCAGCCTGGTGGTGCAGTGGTAGTATCCTTACTTTGGAGCCAGAAGAACTGGGTTCAAATTCCATTCCATGTCTTGGTGCCTAAGGAAGATCAGTTGGCATGTAAACTTGGAGACAACTTCAAGATAGATCAGAAAGAACAGTGTGAAGATGATGTAAGGAGGCTGCAGATGTAAGCCGGTTATTAGCCTCTAAATCTTTTCAACATACAATAAGAGCAGGAGGTAATAGCATCCTGGTAATGTGACTGGCCTCGTAATCCGTAGACTCTGGCCAAAGTTCTCATGGATTTGAATCCCACCGTGGCAACAAGTAAAATTTGAATTTGTTAAAAATCTGCAATTAAAGATTGTTGGTTGTCATTTTAGAAACTCATCTGGTTTCCTATTGCCTTTTAGGGGATGAAATCTACTCTCCTTAGTTGGTCTGGTGTACATTTGACTCCAGACCCACAGCAATACGGATGACTTTGAGCAATTAGGGATGGCAATAAATGCTGTCCTAATCAGTGATGCCTACATTTCATGAAAGAATAAAGATTCCTGATCAACCATGTGATAGACAGTAAATTAGAGCCTGTACCATCCCTACCTATGAACTCAGGATTACAATGTGCATGTAACTGTGTATTCAGCAACCATTTCTTTTTTTGTTATTCACTCCATGGGACATGGGCATTGCTGGCTGGGCCAGAATTCATTGCCTCTCTCCAATTGGCATGGGCATCAGTGCTGAGGCCGCTATTATTACTTAAATGTATCATAACAACAGATGTGAAAAGTGAATGTACTATCTCCAAGTTTGTAGATAACACAAAAATAGGTGGGAAGGCAAGTGACGAGGATGATAGAGTCTGCAGACGGATATAGACAGAGTAAGCGAATGGGTAAAAGGCTGGCCAATAGAATAGAGGATTGTGCACTTTGGGAGGAAAAATAGAGGAGCTGAATATTATTTAAATGGAGAAACAGTGTGTAGAAAGTTGCAACACGGGATTTGGGATTCCTTGTGCTTTATTTTTTATTAATTCATGGGATTTGGGTGCACTGGCTGGACCATCATTTGTTGGCCATCCCCAATTGTCCTTGAGAAGATAGTGATTTGTTGCCGCCTTGAACCGCTGCAGTGCATATGCTATAAGTAGATCCACAAAGCTGTTAGTGAGGGAAATCAAGGATTTTGAGATTTTATTCCTTTGTTCATGGGATATGAGCATTGCTGGCAAGACTGGCATTTATTGGTCATGCCCAGTTGTCATGGAAAGGTGGTAGTGAGTTGCCGCCTTGGATGACTGCCGTCCTTGAAGTGCAAGGAGCCCCACAATGCTGTAGATCTATAGGCCACACTTGCTTCTATGCAGGGAACTTGAGATGAAGAAGTAGGTTATGCTGAATGCATAACACGGATGCAATTTTAACCTAACGCACCCATTGGGCAGCCGGCAGGATCAGATGCAACAACGGTTTACATCCCAACCAATTTTACATTTCTGTTGAAACCACTGGCAAGTGACATTGACTAGACATAAAGCTGGCTTCCCACCCAACCCTCTCAATTTCCTGCTCTGTACCATAAGGTTGAACTAACCAGTTTGAAGCATTCTAGTGGAATGGTATCTCCTCTTCAAAGGAATAAACTTAAAAGGCTCACCATGATAACGATGGAAGATGCTATCATGTTTTCCCAAGAATTAGAAAGACGTGGGATACCTGTTTGCTATGAGCCTACTTTTACCCCAACCACTGTTGAAGAAATAGTTTAGAAGGAAGTTCTGTATGTATTGAATTTTATTTGATGCCTTTACTACCACGTTAACTTCCTACACTTGCCTCCAGCATCGTAATTGATGTATGTAAGTAGAATGTGTTTTTGAATGCTCACCAGATCTTCCATCATTCAGCTGATGGCTTTCTGTCAGAATTATGAGCAGGAACAGGAAGGCCCCGTCACTGAGCTGTTGGTCACCCAGGGGCTGTGGCAGTTGCTGGAACATCATCCCCCTGGATCCCCAGATAAGAATCACCAATGAATAATGTAGGCTTTGTTTGAGGAGGAAGAGGGGATTTCTGAGTTTGGAGTGATAGGCAAGAGGGAGGAAGGAGCCAGAAATGAAGACAAGGTGGATTTCCACATGCCAGCACACCCAGCCGTAGGTCCACTCAGCACCATCACCACCACGACCACCACCCCCCAAGTCCAAACTGACACTCGGCCCGCACTAGCTTACCAGGCAGGTAGAACAACTTATTTTTGTCCTGTCTGGAGTCATTATCACCCAGTGGAGATCAGGCCCCCATGTACTTGTTAATTGCCAGTTGAGGCCTTTAAGTAGCCAGTGGGGTAGAACACTCAGCTTTGGCCTTCCTGCCCAAAACTTAATGTTTGTAGTGGCCTGGAATGTGTCAAGTATCTCCCCGACTCCAGCCTTCAGCCCCCAACTCAAGTACCTGCTTTTGCCACCATTTATCAGGAGGGGAAAATTTTATCGCTGTCTTATAGAGGTGAAAAACTTAGGAACTGACTGGCAGAAAAGTAGATATCAAGTCATGCACTGATAGTTATGTAAACAAATTTGACTTTATCCATAATTAGCTGAAATTATGAACACAGCAGTGATGATCTTTCTATTTTAAGTTTTTTTTTGTGCTGTCTGTAAATCATTTCTCACACTGGCACCAAAACCATAATCTTGCTATTTAAATCATAAAGTACTCAATATTCTAAAAACACTTTTTGTTGTGGTATGTCAAAATTTGCAACCTGTGTAATCTTGGTCCGAGTAATACATTGAGTGTATTTTGTACTAAATGCTTGGAGTAAGTAACTAAGCGAAATCTTAATCGCTTTCTACAGATCTCATTTTGTTTATATTTCATACTCAGTTGTAATTTACTATATAGGCAGGTGGTAGTGTCATGGTTATATCATTTGACCAGTAACCCTGAACCTCAGGCTAATGTTCTGGGAACGTGGATTCAAGTCATGGGAAACAATGAAATTTGAACTCAGTTTTCAAATAACTGGAATAAAAAGCTAGGCTAATAATGACTGTATAATCCCTGCCAAGTGTCACAAGACCCATCTAGTTCACCCACCTTCTTGAGGGAAGGAAATCTGCTGTCCTTAACTGGTCTGCCCAGAAGTGACTTCAGACTGTCAGCAATAGCGTGACTTGTATGTCAGCCAGACTGGGAAAGGATGGCAGATTTCCTTCCCTGAAGAATATTAGTTGGTCAGATGAATCACAAGGCACGAGTCCACCTAAATAGTGGACGTTAGATTATAAGCATTTATTATATGAAGTCCAGGAGAAGCAGGAAGACAATCCAAATTTGTGTGGAAGTCAAATTTCTCATCCCCTTTGGCTGGTTCAAATTGAAGCCTAGTAAAAAGGAGATTAATGTTGTCAAACACACATTACAGTTTCAGTTTATCTTGGGTAAAATAAGTTTGAAAGACAGTGATAGGTAAATGATGAATGATATTCCCCAAATTAGCATTGTATTGACAAGCTAGAAGAAGTTTGAATGACTCAACAAATATTTTGACATTTATTGTCACTACAAATGATAACATCAAAGGCACAGTGAATCAATAGCATAACTCGTCGCATCATAGTGTTCAGTAATAGATTGTCTAATCAACGATCTTCCAATATCATTATCTGACAGCCCTAGTAAAAGTGTTCAGTCTCCTCCTGAGACTGGAAACAGTACAGCATTCGAACACTGCATTAAGACAAAGCTTTAAAACCTAACAATACAATAAAGCCTGAAAGTAGACAATGACCTTTGAATCAGGTTCATTTAATCCAGCATTTAAGTGTGATAATACTTTGGGCTTCACCACAGTTTACCACCAATTTAAAGAATGTTAAATTCAAGTAATGTTGCCAAGATACTTCCAGTATCTGTTCCCAACAGATATAGATTCAGTTATCCACTAACAGAGTCAGTTAGCATTGAATCACTACTTTCTCTGACAGTCTGCTTCATGTATCCACTTGGAGTGAAATGTTTCTTTCCAAATCTGTAACTGTGCTTGTCCTGTCTAAGTGTTGTAATTGTGAGTCGGTTCAGGTTGAATTGTATGTTTACTTCAGCATTATCTGCGGTGTTTAAAGACATGCAGCATGTCAGTGGCACGGTGGCTCAGTGGTTAGCACTGCTTCCTAGCAGCGCCAGGGACCCGGGTTCGATTCCACCCTCGGGCAACCATCAGTGTGGATTTTGTACGTTCTCTCCATGTCTGTGTGGGTTTCCACTAGGTGCTCCAGTTTCCTCCCGCAGTATTTGCAGGTTGGGTGGATTGGTCATGCCAAATTGTAGTGCCCAGGGATATGCTGGCTAGATAAATTAACCATGGTAAAATGCGGAGTTATGGGGCTAAGGTCAGGGGCTGGGTTTGGGGTTGGGTCTCATGGGATATCCTTTAAAGGTCATTGCAGACTCGCTATGGCTATTTCTGCACTGTAGGGCTACTATGTCCTCTGTTTACCGTTTAAAATTAAGGGCAAACATTTGTATTTATACACAAATATGCAGGATTCCTCCAGTGTGGAAACAGGCCCTTCGGCCCAACCAGTCCGCTCCAACCTTCAGAGCATCCCACCCAGACTCAACCTCCTATAACCCTCCAAATCTACACATCCCTGAACACTACGGGCAATTTGGCATGACCAATCCACCTAGCCTGCGCACCTTTGGACTGTGGGAGGAAACCAGAGCACCCAGAGGAAACCCACGCAAACACAGGGAGAATGTGCAAACTCCACACAGACGTTTGCCCGAGTGTGGAATTGAACCCGTGTCCCTGGCACTGTGAGGCAACAGTGCTAACCACTGAGCCACTGTGCCACCCCTTTAAAGTGTGATATTGGAGTCCAGGGTACAGTATTTTAGGATGAAGGGAAAGGCTTGGAGCTCCCTAGTTGGCGAGGAACCATAGAATCCCTAAAGTATGGAAACACTTCATTTGACCCTACAAATCCGCACTGCCCCACCGAAGAGCATCCCCCAGACCCATTCCCCTACCCCCTGTATTTCCCATGTTTAACCCACCTAACCCAAACATCCCTGGGCACTATGAGCAATCGATCAGGAACAATTGAGGCCAGATTCGAACCCGGGTCCCTGGCATTGTGAGACAGCAGTGCTCACCACTGAGCCACCATTGTATCTTTTTAAATAACTAAGTTGGTTGGTTAGTTAAGAGTTGGCATTGACACTAGCGGCTATTACACTGTAAGAAAAGCAAGAGGAATTCTTTAAGTTGTAATGAGGAGGATCTTATCCACACAAACATTGGATTGCCTGGCATTGTGTCCATTTGGGACAGATGCTTTTTGTGGCATGTAGTAACTATACATGTACTGAGCAACTCTGCTAACTTTACCACAGCATGTAAAGAGTCTCACAGAAGCTATGGTAAGCCTGGTTTAACCTATCAAAAATCACGTGAAGCCAAAGTCCATGTTTTTATTGTATGTGCGTATAATTGCTTTAGCCATTGTGTTCCAGGTCCTCCCCCATTGAACTACTCTCACTATTCCTGACCTCCTGTCCAAAACTCCATTCTCCTGCTCCAATTTCTAGTGCTGTTTGAGTTAAACAAGGAAAACCACTGACCTACAACTGCACAAAAACGAAATAGTTCTCAGCGCCTTGAAATGATCAGGGACTGTATGCCATGAGATTCTCATGCACCACTAGCTTTATCTTGATATTAAGACATAATTGTAAAAACACTTTATGCTAATGAGTATTCAAGGTATGGTATAGTTGGTATGGAACGAGCATCAGTCAACACCCAGATCCACTTTGTTACCAAAGGGCTTTATTATTTTACAGCGGTGGAAGGAAAACCTCTGGCATTGCATGGACTTTCCCACTGAATGAGTGGAATGCACACCCTTTATACATTCGCTTTTAGCCTACCAAACGTATTATTAATTGATTAACCTGACTGGATGTGCATGTAATCATATGAATGTGAGATCAGTTTTAGGACAGCTTTAGGTCATCCCACTATCTCCTGATGTTTACCAGACTCCCTTGTCATTTATCCTTAGGGCTCTCACTACATATCTTACTCAACCACATTCCAGGTTTTAGCTCCTGTGCCAGTGATTCAGTACTCCCCTGCTAATAGCAAGGGGTTTCTCTGCCTTAGACTGAGTATCCAGGGGAATGCAGTTGAATCTCTCAATATGTGTATATTTCAAACTCTATTTTTTTTAAATATAACTTGGGACTGTGATTGCTTGGGGAGCCTTAATTGATGTGGGTCGGACCCTTCCCTTCTATCCCATGATCAATACCAGACTTTGGAGCATCATTTCTCAAGATTGTTCCTTATCAAACTGTCTCCATACAAGCAGCAGCTGCACCTGTTTCTATGTAACGGACCTCATTGTAAATATGTCACAGGACCCTACGTGTGTTATCTTTATCTAGTTATCTTGGATTTACTCCTTCTATGAAGGCATCTAATTAACTTAGACTGCACAAGCTGCTACTTCAGCTGAAAATCTTCCTCAGCCATTCTTCGGCTGCTTTAGTCATGGGCAGCCCTAACAATATTATAGTTATAAGAACATAGATTCTAGGAGCAGGGGTAGGCCTTTCGGCCCTTCGAGCCCGCTCCGCCATTCAATAAGATCATGGCTGATCTTCTTGTGGACTCAGATCCACTTTTCTCACCATATCCCTTAATTCCTTCATTGTTCAAAAAAAATTTGCCTTAGCTTTAAAAACGTTTACTGAAGTCACATCAACTACTTCACTGGGCAAGAAATTCCATAGATTAACAACCCTCTGAGTGAAGAAGTTCCTTCTCAATTCAGTCCTAAATCTGCTCCCTGTAATCTTGAGGCTATGCTCTCTTGTCCTAGCTCCACCTGCCAGTGGGAACATCCTCTCTACTTCTATCTTATCTAGTCCCTTCATAATTTTATGTTTCTATAGTTATGAACCTATAGTAAACCCTAACATGCCACCAAATTTATTTCTGCATCAGAACCATCGTCAAGAAATCAAAATTCTGCACCTCACATAATTCAGTCACCCACATGCCCACTCTTGTGCCAACCTCCCCCCCCCCCCCCCCCCCCCCCACCATAATGATGACAACTTGAAACTGGTGTGAAACAAATGGCATGATTATGCCATGTGCTTAAGGATGTCAGCTTGAGACCTGCTGAAAATTGTATCAATAACCTTGTCTATTGTAAATTTGTGAACAAATTTCGTTTTCCAATGTGACGTACCAGTCACGGCAGTAGGATACACAGCTTGTTCAAGTTGGAGAAGGTGACTACCTGGAGTGAGACAGCTCAATAAAATCAGCTCCACTGGAACAAACAGTACAAAAACTTAGGAGCATTATTAATTGGCTATTGATCAAATTGGCATACTCCTATTCGACTGATGATCAATTTCCAATAGGACCCTTAAATCGGAATGAGATCCTGATGTGCATTATCCATCCACATCTGGGGGCCTTGGACCCTTGGGACTTGCTGGTTTCCAACTTGACAGTTGCTGGATTTCCTAAAGAATTGGGCATGGGCACTCTCAACCTGCACCTACTGGCCAAAGGGGTGTGCAAGGTTCAATCTTCTCCCAGCTATCCTGTATAATCCATTAAAGTAAGAGCCTTCTGTCAGTTCCTGTGAGCCTTAAAAGTTCTGGAACTGATTTGGAGAAGAGGGAGCAGCTCTCTCAGTGCAGACTATTCCACCTTTAATTAACTCCATAACTAATCAATCATCTTATTACCCACAGATTGAAGTCAGTGTATTTCAATACTGTTGGTGGTGTGATGTATTTGACATGTTTTAGAGACATAAGGTCCTTCTTCTGTACTGAAGGGTCTTATTTAATTCTTTTTTATTTTACCCAGCAAATTAATTGCTGTTCAGGACCCACACTAGCATGGCCTCTCAATCCAACCCTCATAGTTCTCTCAATTGTAATGGCACCCAAATGTCAACTGAGTGTCCATAGAAATAAACAGCATGGAAACAGAACCTTACGCCCCTTCTAAATCTTTCTCCTCTCAGCCTAAACCTATGCCCTCTAGTTTTGGACTCCCTTACCGTGGTGAAAAGACCTTGACTATTTGCCCTATCCATGCCCCTCACGATTTTATAAACCTGCATACAGTCACACCTCAGCCTCTGACCCTCCGCGGAAAATAGCTCCGGTCCATTAAGCCTTTCCCTATCCCTCAACCCCTCCAACCCTAGCAACATCCTTGTAATCCTTTTCTGAACCCTTTTCAAGTTTCACAACATCTTTCCTTTAGCAGGGACCAGAACCGAACCCAAAACAGAAAAAGCTGGAAAAGCTGAGTAGGTGTGGCAGCAACTGTGAAGAGAAATCAGAGTTAATTTTTCAGGATGAGTGACCCCTTGCTGTAGACTAGGATTGAACGCAGAAGGGATCCAAAGTGCATTACTGCTTTTATGTTGGTGTCAGGCATTGTGTTCACGCAACCCAAAGCATGCCCAGGTTCATAGATGTTGGCATTGAGGAACAAATGGATTGAAATACAAAGGAGGTTCTTTCTGGAATATGGCCTTGCTGAGTAAGTTAGGATTCCAATGGAGCTACTCCAAACTTAATAATTCAGACTTTCAGAAATAGCAGCATGCATTCAATTAATATAGTTTACGGGCAACATTTGAATGTATCTGTATGAGACACACACAAGCACGCTTATGCTATGTATATATAATTTCAAACATTCTTTGTCTAATATAGTTTTAATTCAGCTAGCATAGTTCTTTATTATGTTTCTGGTTGCATAATATATTTGGAGCACAGCAGACCATTCTGGATTATACTTCTCTGCCTTGAATATATATTCTTGTTACTTTGCTCCCGTGCCCAATTATGATTCTTGAAATGCTAGTGTTAAAATACACTTGCTCTGCTTAAGAATTTCAACCATGAACCTATAATGAATTTTCCATAGTGTTCCCATCTGTGCTTCAGGCTTACAAAATACATTTCAACTGAATGCAGCATGGTTCCTTGGTGGACTGTTAATCAGCAGATGGTTACATTCAATATGCTTATTCTTGGTATGATAAGAGTCTCTATTCATCCATTCACTTGATGTATGTCTTAATTAGTGGATCTCCTGCAGAGACCTTTTACAGTCTGAAAGGGAGGTGGATCTATTCCCAGGGATAAACATTTGCCTGAATTCGGGCAAAATGGAAACATTCTTGTGCTTTTCAGAATAAAGGACTAACTGTAAGCTTATGTATCCCTTTCCCTTTTCACTTCCACTAAACACAATCTTTCTAATAGTTTCTTGATTCATATCAATGATACAGACTTGGGGGCTCAGGGCACAATTTCAAAATTGAAAATTTGGAAGTTTTGTGAACCGTGAGGATGATACTGACAAACTTCAAAAAGTTTAGATAGGATGGTAAAATGGGTAGATGTTTGTGCAGAAAAGTGAGGTGATACATTTCGGTGGGAAAAATGAGAAGAGACAATAAAAAAAATAGGGTACAACACTGAAGGAGGTGCAGGATCAGAGAACCTGGGGAAATATGTGGAAAAACTGTTGAAATTGAAAGATTTTTTATTTAAAAAGGGTGTACTGAATCCTGGATTTTATAGACAAAGACGAGAAGACTATCTTGATCTCCAAATTTGGAAAGCACACTTGGATGTGAGGGCATTAGAGAGAGTAAAGAAAAGATTTATGAGTGGTTCAAGAGAACATTAAGATCACAAGGACTAGGAGCAGGCAGAAACAATTCACCCCTTCAAAGTCTGCTTTGCCATTTGATGAGGTCATGGCTGAGGGACTTCAGTTACACCAGCTGATTGGAGAAGGTAAGGTTGTCCTCCTTAGAGCAGGTCGAGAGGAAATTGGATGGAGGTGTTCCAAATCGTGAAGGGGCTGGACAGCATAAATAGAGAGAAACTGTAGCCAACAGCAAAAGGATTGAAAACCGGAGGAATCCAATTTCACGTCATGGACAAAAGAAGCAACGATGACGTAAGGAAAAACATTTTAACATTGTGAGAAGCTAGAAGTACACTGTCAGTGAGTGTGAGATTCAGACACTGGCAGACGAAGTGGTAGGTGCAGTTATAGTTACAATGTTTAAAAACATTTGAAAAAGTACGTAAAAAGAAACTGCTTAGAGGGATATGGGTCAAACACAGTAAAGTGGGACTAGAGATAACAGTGTAGAGCTGGATGAACACAGCAAGCTAAGCAGCATCTTAGGAGCGGAAAAGCTGACATTTCGGGCCTAGACCCTTCATCAGAAAAAAAGGTGGGACTAGTTTAGTTTGGGAAATCTTGGTTCGGCATAGACGAGTTGAACCAAAGGGTCTGTTTCTGTGCTGTATGATTCTATGACTTTATAAAAGGATCTGTTGAGGAAATGATTAGGGACAGGCCGGAGATGTCAGATTAACCATGTTGCTCTTGCAGAGAGCGACATGCATACAACAAGTCAAATGACTTGTCCTGAAGAGCCTTTGATTCTATAAACTAGGTCTGTACTGCTTTCCATTAGATTAGAAAAGATTCTGGGCCTTTTAGCACCTCCCAAAAGAGTGAATCGACCACTTCCTCTGGCTGTGTCTGAGTGGAACACTGAATTTGATGCCTTCTCCTCCCCTTGGGGCTAACACTAAGATCTGTGACCCCTTGGCCAATCCAGGGTTCAAACCTAAGCCTCTGAGACTGCCTGACTCATCGGCACCTGTATACTATATACTACCTATATACAGAAATTGTTAGGAGGGAGTTAGATGGTCTCTGTGTGGTTGATAGTCTTCTTAAGAAGTATTAGTTTTAATTTTCTGCTTCAGCTTCAGCACAGAAATACCTCACCCGTTTCCAACACAGATTTGAAATAAATGTCCCTTCTTGGCTTGACGCTTGTCTAGATTTTGATCTAATTTTAAATTTAGAAAATGTCTTTGGGCACGAATCATGAAGTTTAATCTTTACATTTCAACAAATATGGTTAGCTCTGTTACCAGGCTTTCTCTCTCTGTGTATCCTTTGATTGGTTTGAAATTTTTTGTTGAAATAGGTGTGCTGATGGATAGAAATTAGCTTTTGGGATGTGGGTGTTGGCTGCAGCCATAAACACACAACTTCATGCTATTGACCGAGTAGCTCAGTGTTAGGAGTTGTGGGGGCGGGGGGAGGGGGAAGTGGATTTAGTCAGTTAAGTATTACAGTCAGACTCTGCTTTCATGCAGAAAGTCGTTCTATTTTTATCTCCTGTCAGGTGGGTCTTGAAGCCTTCTGTAAAGCCAACAAGTGAAAGGGAATGAGAAAGAATGACTTCATGAGTGAAGTAACTTGGACGTACAGGACTGTTCCAAAAAGCCATCCAGAAAGCTTTTCCCTTTCCAGTCCTTTCAATCTGCCCATTAACCCACCATTCTACCCTGACCTCCAGTTATACACCCAAGCACCTTGGATTCCCTCCTCCCGTTTCACGTCGTGTAATGTGCTCCCTCTCCTACTGTGATTTGGACTCCCTCAACCTACCTATGTACCAACACTGCTGCGATTTGCTTAACAGACCTCTAGCCATTCATTCAGACTGCCTTAGGGTGGGTAAAAAATAAAACATTTTGGGTGCTGAAAAAAAAACATGCTGGAGAAGCCCAGCTGGTCTGGCAGCATCTCTGTGTTGCTCTCGCTCTCTTCTCCCCCCCACCCCCTCTCCCTCTCTCTCCACAGTTGCTGCCTGGCCTGCTGTGTTCCTCCAGCTCTGCACTGTGTTATCTCTGACTCCGGCATTGGCAGCTCTTACTATCTCCGAATGGGATGTTCATGCCTTGACTGAGTTAAAAATACCTGGAAAAGCCTGTAACACAATGTTGTTAAAGAAAGTGCATATCTCAAAATTTCAGCATGTCATGCATAAATAGGAGGAATAGAAATTAAAGGGGAGGAGGGAGCCCACATGAGTGAAATATGTACAAAAAATGGTTAAAGTAAGAGAAAATGAGAATTAAGTTAATAAAAAATTGATAAGAATCTGAAAAGAGAGGGGAGTGTCAGTGAGTGGAAGAGAAACAGATACAGGCAAAGGTACATAATGAGGACTTCGCTTCAGTTAACACAAGAGGGAAGGATGTCGGGTGGAAATAAGGCCTGAATTAGTCTGATAAAAGATGTGTTATAAAACAGAATAAGTTAGTTAAGCTGAAGGAGGAAAAGTGTCTGTCCTTAAGGGACCATCTCCAAGTTTCCAGAGGGAAAGAAAACAGACTCTACAAGTTATGCTCTAGTATTCATAAAAAGCTCGGAACGGTTCTCCAGGGAGGTACTGTGGCTCGAAACCTGAAAATATGTTCATCCTGGAAGCCCTACCCAATTAAACAGAGAGACTTGTTTTTTGTTTCCTTGAATTCTCATTTTCTGGCCCAGCAGCTAATGGGATTGGAGGCTGTTGGGCAGCAAGGCCAGTGGCTTAGGCCAAAGCTAGAATTCAGCATTGGTAAAGGAAGTGAGTCACTGGATGGAGGATCTTGGGGAATGTCCAGATAATGGATAGATTGTCAGAGATTCACTCAGAGACCTGCCACGGGGAAGTGGCGTCAGCAGATAGATCACTGGGGGTGGTGGGGTCAGTGGACATATAACTGCACAGGAAGAGAAGGCAGGGACGGTGGTGTCAATGGACAGACTGGTGGGCAGTGGACTCAACTTGGAGTGGGAATGTGTTGGTGCATAGATTCCATTTATGACACTTCTCCAGTTATTGGTATTGCCAAGTGAAAAATACAATTTTTACCAGGTCAACAGATCTGGCAGGAACTGTGGAAATGCTCCTCTCTCGTGCTCTCTCTCTCGCTCTCTCCTGCGCTCGCTCTCTCTCTCTACATGGCTGCTGCCAGACCTGATATGTATCTGGTTTCTGCTATCTGATTTCTAGCTTCTGCAGCTTTCTGCTTTTAAGTACCTTAAATAGATTCAGTAGGAAACTGATGCAATTGAAGATTCCCCTCGTTACACACACTGCCCAAATTTACATTTTGGCCCAGAGTTTCCAATGGCCAGCCGGTTGCTTTTCCAATGTAGTTGTAAGTTGCACATAAGGACCCTGCATTGTACCACACTCCAAAGGAATTGCCAGAAGAAGTTTAATTTTCCCCGGACAGTTCCACAATGCCTGAAACCCTCAAAGTTCAATTTAATTTGAAGATTTGGGAGCTCCGTGTTGAAATTAAGCGAAGTAGTTAGTCGGGAAATGTTCGGCTATGAAATTTGTAAGTTACCTCTTAAGTAACCATTTAACTGTCCCCATACTTAACTCTCACATCCCCAGTGGACATGATCTCTCCAACCTACCCCAAAATACTGTATCCCCAACTTTGCCACCTTGTACTCTGGCACGTTAACCAGCTGGCATGACTGTCCTGGCACACTAACCCCTACCCATCTGGCACCCTTTCACACAGCACCTGACATACCTGGCACCTATTCCCTCCTACCTGTCTGGCACCCAAACTCCCAGGGCCCTAGCATCAGACTGATCATATGACAGTAGCTGTTAAAGCAGCTTTCTGTGATTCTAGACCTGTCATGTTTCAGAAAATGGCAGCGGACTGCACTACAAAAGAACTGTCAGAATGCAAGTATGGCTCCATATTTATAACAGAGCCTTAAGCAGGATATCCTCACAGAAATGTGAGGCGCTCTTGTTCTGTGAAGAGCAATCTGCGTGAGGTTGTCACTCATCAGAAAATCTATCCCACTGTTAAAATTCCACTGTTGGGTCTTTGCAAACTGACCAGTTAAAGCTGGGCTTGCTCCCTCTGGCAAATAATTCTGTAAATCAGGCTTTTGACCAGATCAGAAGTGGAAGTTCTCAGCTGCCATAGTAACACCATGTACTCTCAGTGCCTCCTCGACAGGGTGTTAATGAAAAATGTCAGGTTTTCACGGGAAATCTTTCTGTATTCTGTAAATCTAATGGTGGCTGGGTCAGGACAAAGACATCTGCTAATTAACTACTAATTAGATACCATACTGTATGCTGCAGGGAAAGGTCTTTTTGCTTCTGGGAATACATGCGATAGGAGAGGAAACCATTAGAGAGAAATTTGATAGGCGTACTCAAAATGATGAGCGATCTAGGCAGAGCAGACAGAGAAGATCTTTCCATTGCCAGAATGGTTGAGAACCACGGCACCAGCTAAATTGCTGTTACCCAGACCCATTTTGGGATGAGTAGCTTCCTCTGTGGTCTAACTACCCTGTTTCCATATTATTCTGCAGGCAATCTCAAAAATGTCAACAGCTTAAAGTTCCAGATGTTGTTTTTGTGTGGTTTTCCACATGATGTCGGGTTTCCAAAACCAAGCCAAAAGCAGTTGAGAACGCAGTCAGCCAATTGGCAAGGGAGAAGGCAGGATCAGTGTTTGGTGTGTCATTCTTTAACAGAGTTGACATAAACCGCTTCAATGATGCTGACCGATCTGCTGTGTCCTTCCAACCTTTCTGTTTCTTATTCAGTTGAATGGGCTGTGTGCTGCCTCCAAGCTCTGCCAGATAGAGGGGCAGGACATGGGTAGGATTGCAGGGGTGTTTTGGAGGTGATTACCACCCTGGGTTTCAAACATTGCGGTTCATGACAATTTGATTTTCCATTATTCGAGTCAGTGCATAGAGGATTCTAGTCTCTGACAAGTTCAAGATTGGATCATTCTGTTCATTTAGAAAATAGTCATGTTACGCTCTTTGTTTTCACCATGACATTAATAAATGAATCTGTCTCCTTTAGTCAGCAGATAGTTAGTTAATATTTTAGATATGGAGAGAAACAAGAAGCCTCTGCATGAAGGAGAAGGGGATGAAAGAGTGTTGAAACAGGGAGGGGTCTTGTTTGGAGTATAAGGAGTTGAGTCAACTGCGGTACTGCTCTTTACCCAAAAGGAAACGAAACTTAAGCTAATCTAAAACATAAAGTTCTGGAGAAATTCAGCAGGTCTGGCATCATCAGTCGAACAAGAAATAGAGTTCATGTTTTGACAGCAGTGACCCTTTGTCAGAACTGATTTTTTCCCACTGTCCAACTCAAGATTATTACTGCTCTCACTGTTTTGTCTGAGATGTTCCATTTTTAGTTCCCTGTTGTTTTGCCTAATTCAGGCATTTTTTTTCTCTTAAGTTGTACATCACTCTGCAAATTCAGGTGTCGACCATCTGTTCCACCTGAACAGCTACATAAAACTCAAATTAGACAAGACCTTTCTTTGAGTTCTCACAGTACAATGTTTTAACAAGAAGTGAATACAGTGTTGTGAATATCTGGTTCATGGTTCATATGCTTGAGCAAATAATTTTTAGTTGAGGAATTATAGTTTAACTGTAGAAAATGGCATATTTGTAACTGAAGCACATTGAAGTCTAGGGTACTCAAAAGATTGGGATCTGGTGCCTTCAGAGGTTACCCATGTTTGTTTAATAGAATCAAATAGAAGAGTTTGTTTTGGGGAGATAGAACTAAATTATCTTAAAACCATTCTGAAAAGTTGTAAAACCCATTTATGACTTCAGATATAGGAAGAAGGATTAATGACAGATACTGATCTGAAAAAGCCACAACAAGAATATTGGAGAAGGCTACTTTGTAACAGGGATAGTAGAGCCTTAACAAAAAGATTCTCTGGTTTCATTTTATCAAATTGTTTGCAGGGAGAAGTTAAGTTGCAGTTTGAATGTTGTGGTGATAAGTCTGTAGGCAGCCAGGGTTTGGAAGATATTGAGGAGCTGAGAAGGCAGTAGAAGATCACTGGCCTTCTGTTGGAGAGAGGAACAGCCAAGAAGGTGTCCCCATACATCTAAAGTGCTGCTGTTATCTCAGAGGAGCTGGGAAACTCATTGAGTTGGACTATTTGGACTCATTTGCTAACCTGAGAGTGGAGGTGAAGGAAACCCACAAGGAGTGTTTGCTTGGTTTAGCTGGGAAGAACTGGAGTTCAGAGAATCTGGGCAGTGCCAGTCTAGTGAAGCTAGCCTTTTGCTGGAGTTGTGCATGAGAGTAAGGCTGGAGCGTAGTTTTGTGAGTTTAGTGGAATGTAAATTCAGGCAAAAGGCTAAAACTACTAGGATATGAACATTCATCAACAGACAGTCTGCAATGAAGTGGCTTTTGAGGGAATTTCAAGACTAGATCTTCAAAGCAAAGAATTAAAGTCCCTTGAAAAAGAGACAAAATTTTAGTGAGATTACATGATCCACTGTGTCACTTTCATCTGGCTGGTTTGCAGAGAAGTCCAAGGGAACTATCTTGCCACATCTGCAACATAATGTGCTTGATAGGATGTTTTACCAGAGTTTGTTTGTGGCCACATTTTCCTCACATTTATTCTGGTTTTTGGATAAGTTATGCATATATACTATAGGTTGCTTAGAACAGTTAAGTTGATTTTATTTGTTCAAGACCACCAAACTTGTGGTTTCATACTCTTAGCAAGTACCCGAGATTTCAAACATTGTCGACTTTCAACAGAATAAGTTACCAGTGCCTAACCAGATCAGGACGCCAGTTTGGGTTTATAATTACAGTATAATGAGATGGAGGATAAAACTGGACAGTGTTTAATTAAACAGTTGACTTCTTGCATTACACGCATGAATGTGGTTTTGCCACACTAAAGATAGTTTTGTATAATTGATAAACTGACTTCAGTATACCACCTGATCCTGGATCTCTTTGGGAAACACAACTTTTCATGTTTGTGCGGAGCACTTTATGTCTAATGGCAATGTAGGTCATCAAGCATGGCCATCAGAATGTATATTAAAAGCATTCACTGATTGAAAATTGCTATAGCTAGCTACAATCAAGGGCCTCTCGGCTGCACCGTGAGCCTTACTGGCTGCATACAGCTGTAAAAGGTAATAGTTTTAGAGGGGTTTATATCTTTGTTACATTAAATTCTGTTCTAGCTTTCAGAGAGAACATATATATTTGGATCAGCTCCCTAAGGTCTTCGTCAAAATGCCCGACTAAATGTCGTTGTGCTTACTGCCATCATGCATTAAACCTTTTGTTATCTCAGAACTGAGTCTGTCCTGTTGATGTTCTACCATGCTACCATTCACCACTAATCAATAGATGGACGTAGCTGAAAAGAGGATTGGTAGCAACAAGCTATCCCAAGCAACCCTCACCCAGCACCAGATGTCGTAGAGATGGCAAATACCATGAGATACTAGTAGAGCCACCTAGGAAAGTACAACTCAACTGTCCTTCCACATAATTTCAGACAATTCTTAGTTATGTTTCACCAGTTGTCTGGAGCTGGAATATAAGATTCTCCTGTTTAGGCTGGGGAAAATTGCATACTAAATGTACCCAGATATGTAGGAACTTTTATTTCTCATTAAAGTCTTTCTGACTGAGCTTGAACCTGTTCGTAGGCAAGGATGATTCCAGGAAATAACTTTCCAGTGACCAGGATATTTCGTGCTTCAGATTTATAAATTTCAATTAATTATTAATAATAAGTCCCAATGGTTTCCAATGTAATTAACCTTTTTTTATATTGCTTAGAAGTTCAATATCATCTGGCAGTGATGAGGAAATTGCAGTGTAACCATCTGGAGAAAACTGCAGAACTCATTCAATTAAACGGCAAGAGGCAAGCTGAGGAGCTTTGAATAATAAATGAGGATGAAGAACAATAATATTTTACACCCACAAGGAAATAGAAGTTCTGTTCTTCAGCGAAGCAAGTCATGAGCTGATAGGAAATGCTGATTTCTTACCAAGATGGAAATAAGATTAGGTAAACAGCACACCAATCTGGTAGAGATAGCAGGAACTGCAGATGCTGGAGAATCTGAGATAACAAGGTGTAGAGCTGGATGAACACAGCAGGCCAAGCAGCATCAGAGGAGCAGGAAAGCTGATGTTTCGGGCCTAGACCCTCCTTCAACCCTGCTGTGTTCATCCAGCTCAACACCTTGTTACACCAATCTGGTAATTGTTTTAAGACGAGACATCCACCCCCAATCCCGGGGAGAGTGAGCCCAGTGTGGGGGAGGGGGGGGGGGGAGGGTGGGTGGATGGGTGGGATTGAGCCCATCTGGTGATTGTGAGGCCAGCATAGCTAAGAATTTTAAGAAGGATTGTAATGTTTAACTTGAAACTTTATTTCTTTACTTTTCTACATTGTACCTAAGATTTTGCACCCTGGTACCTTTGTACCTGAGATGGCATCGGGACAATGATTTGGTAGTGGTACTCCTGTGTCCCTGTACTTGAATACACGTGACAATAAAATTTAATTCTGATTCTACTATCAAAAGTAGAATGATTCTGTAAACTGTACCAATTAACCACTTTGCACCAACAATTGTTATTTGAAGTTGTTAATCATAAGAAGTTTTTGAAGCCATTAAAAGATATCCTTCCAGTAATTTTGTCTGTGTGTACAAAGTAATATTTGGTCCAACCACTCATCGCCAACTTGGACACCAGAAACAAAAAAAAAGCAAACCCAGAGATAATGGGAACTGCAGATGCTGGAGAATTCCAAGATAATAAAATGTGAGGCTGGATGAACACAGCAGGCCAAGCAGCATCTCAGGAGCACAAAAGCTGACGTTTCGGGCCTAGACCCTTCATCAGAGAGGCTCTGATGAAGGGTCTAGGCCCAAAACGTCAGCTTTTGTGCTCCTGAGATGCTGCTTGGCCTGCTGTGTTCATCCAGCCTCACATTTTATTAAAAAGCAAACCCAGCCCTGTTAGCCATGCAAAGTTCTCCTTTCATAGGCCTGGCCTTGTGCCAAAAGTAGAAAGGCTGTCCAACAGACCAGTCATGCAGCAACATGATGTAATCTCACATAACAAATCATACCTTACAGTCAATGTCCTATATATTCACCATCACCATCCCTGGATATGTTCTGTCCCACTGGCATGATAGGAACAGCAAAGATGACAGAAATCAGTCAGGAGAAAGTTACGCTGGGAGTCCTCAACATTGACTCGGGACCTCATGTGGTCTCATGGCACCAGATCCAACATCTACCCTGCTCGGCTAATGAGCAGTATTCTTCCACGTTGAGCACCACAAGGAGGAAGCATTGAAGGTGGCAAGGGTACAGAATGTACGGAATTGATTAATTAAATGTCCATTACCAGGACTGGCCTGGCGATGCTACTACAGACTGAGCTGGCAGACTATTGATAGGAGTGCCCACTGCACATACAATGTGAAGATAAAGTCCTGTCTTCACATTGAGAATTCCTTCATTGTGTTGTGTGGTTCTAACACAAAAGGGCCGAACTCCAGATGTTAGGTGAGAGTGACTGCCCCAATAACAAACCTGCATTTGACTTGATATTTAAGGAGCCCTCGCAAATCTGGAATTGGGGGGAGATCTGACTGCTGGTTGGAGCCGTTCCTGGCATGGTGAAGACAGTTGTGGGAGCTCCAAGGTGATGTCTGCAGAAGTTCCTCAGGGTTGTGTCCTACACCCCACTGTCCTCAGTTGCTTCATCAATGATCTTCCCACCACCATAAGGTCAAAGGTGGAGATGGATGTTTGCTGATGATTACAAAAAGTTCATCACCATCCATGATTCTATGATTCATGACACTCCAGTTAATGAAGCAGCCCATGACTAAAAGCAGCAAGATATGGATGGGATTCAGGCTTGGATTTATAAATGGCTGAGGTAGCATTCACACCATACAAGTGCTAAGCTGTGACCATCTCCAATAAGAGAAAATCTAACAATCACCTCTAGACAGACAATGGATGTCAATCCTTGAATTCCGCACCCCGCCCCCCCCCCCACCCCCATCAATATCCTGGTGGACATATTGACCAGAAAATGAACTGTACCAGCCGTACTGTGTACTGTGGATTCAAAAGGAGCTAAAAGGTTAGCAATTCTGTAGTGAATAACTTACTATCTACAAAGCACAAGTCAGGAGTGTAATAGAATAGTCTTCATTTGGATGGGTGCAGCTCCAACAACCCTCAAGAAGCTCAACATCATCAGGACAGAGCCCTGCTTGATCGGCACCATATCTACACCTTCTAAATTCAGTCCGTCCATTCCCAAAGCACAGTGGCAGCAATGTAGACCATGGACAGGTGCAGTGCAGTAATTCACCAAGTTTCCTTTAACAGCACCTTTCAAGCCCAGCAATCTCTACCTCCTAGAGGGGCAAAGGCAGCAAATACCCAGGAAAAGCCTGTGAGCTGCTGTCCAGGTTTTTCACCATCCTGACATGGAACTGTATCACATTTCCTTTAGTATTGCTGAATCAAAATTCTGGAACCAACTTCCTAACTCCACTTACATCCTGTGATCCTTACATCCTGAGCACTGCTGCAATTCAAGAAAGCAGCTCATCATTGCTACATCCAGGCAGTTAGGGATGGGCAATAAATTACATACCAGCCAGCAACACCCACATCCCTTGAATGAAGAATAAAAAATAAAATGGGCAAAGAACTGAACAAAATGATACATACCATCATTCTTTAATGAGTAACTCAACATAGACAAACCTGTAACCATGTTAAATAAGGGGAATTGGGTAGCTTGCTTCACAACAGCCATGTTGGTAGGTCAATGGTCATAACTAGCTCTATCTAACAGTGGAGTCAAGCAATGATCTTAAGTATGTGTCTTGAATAATTCAGTTTGTAAGACAGTGGACATAACTGTTCCTTGATGTTCCAGTTGGGGAACACTTCAATGGTCAAGGACACTCGGCCTCCATTCTTCAGATAAGCGCTTCCAAGGTAGACTTAGGGATACCCAACAACATACAATCACCGACCAGGGACTGATAGCCAAGTGCGGTACCCGTGAAGACGGCCTCAATCGTGGTCTTGGGTTCATATCACGCTACAAGTGACCCCCACCACACTTCTGTTTCTGTACAATCTTCCTTACTGTCCTGTTTTGACAGCATCACCTCGATAACTTGTTATGATCTACCTTAATTAGTTTGTATAGTTTTGGATTACTTGTTACTTTGGTTAGACCCTTGGCATGCGATTTCTATGCCAGTCATTTGGTTTGTCTTCAACGCCACATTATTTTTAACTTGTTGTAATTACCTCTCTGCTTCGCTTAATCAGATTATGTACAGGCCATCCCCTTCTGTGGTTATTTAACTGTTGACCCTTGACTCACTATCTAACATTCTTGGTCATCTGCTGAGACTTGTTATCTGACACTCCACTCGCACCAGTTGTGTGATCTTTTGATCTCTATGCCCTCAATTTCTCTGCCAAGAAACTCTGTGTTTGTGTGCTTCTCTGCACCTGACAAAGGAGCTGCACTCCGAAAGCTTGTGATTTCAAATAAACTTGATGGACGATAACCTGGTGACAAAAAAAAGAAAGAGGAATAAATCTGGGACTGTTGGAAACTTTTAGACACATTAATTTGGGACAAACTGAATTGGCCAATGGAAAAATTTGGGTTAGTAAATGAAAGACGGGAGGAAATAGCCTAGTGGTTTTATTGTTCAACTATTAATCCAAAGCGATGGTTAAAGTTTTGGATGCCCATGTTCAAATTGCATCATGGAAGATGGTGAAATTTGAATTCCATAAACATCTAGAATTAAGAGTCTCGTGATTAAAATGACCATGAATCCGCGTTGTCAATTGACCAGAAAAATACATCTGGTTCACTAATACCCTTTAGGGAAAGAATCTGCTACCCCAACCTGGTCTGGCCTACATGTGTCTCCAGGCACACAGTAACATAGTTGATTCTTAATAGCTCTTTGGGCAACTATGAATGGGCAGTAAACACTGGTTTGGTCAGTGACAGCCAAATCCCATGAATGAATAAAGATAATAAGTTTTACAAACCTGATTGAAATTTTTGATGTGACAGAGAAGTTTGTAGAGGACTTTGCAATTGAGGTGTTGTACATGGATTTTCAGAAGTTATTTTGCACTGCATAGTAGATTTTTTAAAATTAAAATTGAAGACCTTAAGACCTAGCTGTGTGGATATGAAGTTTGCTAAGATAAAGAAAAGAGCAGGAAAATGGTGAACAATTTTTTAGTCGGGTTGACGGGAAGTATAAAGAAATGTCCCCCTGCCGTGCCAAGACTGCTCCTCTCTTTGATGTATACAATGGGCTTGGTTTCGGTATGTGGAGCATAATTTCACAGTTCGGAGATTTCATGATATTCAGAAATGATGTAAATATTTCCAGGGTGGTGTAATGTGCCAACACACGGTAGATGAAATTTAACACACAAATGTGAAATGAATCATTAAGGCATGAAGAATAGGAGGGACAGTAGAATCTAAATGATACATTTTAGAAGTGGGGCATATGTCTTCAAACCTTTGAAGGTGGTAGGAAAAGTCAAAAAGACTGAAAATGCATTTCAAACCTATTGCTTTACAAATAGAGGCAAAAAGTGCAAGAGCAAGAAAGTTACACTTTGTGTAACACTCGTCAGGCTACCACAATTTGAGAAGGCTATTAATGCCTTAGAAATGATGGACAGAATGGAACCAGTGATGAAAAGTGTCAGTAACATGGAGAGATGGGAAGTTAGGTTGTCCACCTCAGCTGTATAAGATTTTATTTAGGCCATATTTGGAGTATGCATGCAGGAAGGAAGTGGAGGCTCTAGAGAGAAAGCAAAAAGGTGTACAAGGAGGTTGCCTGGATTGAAGTGTTTTAACGACCAGGAGAGGTTGGACAATCATAGATTGTTTTTGCTAGAACGTCAAACTCTGAGGGGGGGGGGGGGGGTGCGCGACCTGATAGACGTAAATAAAATTATTGGAGGCATGGATAGGGTGGATAGTCAGAGTTTCCTTTTTCCCCAGAGTGGAAATGTCAAATACAAGGGTCATAGGTTTAAGTTGAAGAAAAATGTACAGGAGTTGTGCAAGGCAAGGTTTTTACACAGGAGGTGGTAGGTGCCTGGAACATGCTGCCATGGGAAAAGCAGATATGATAGCAACATTTAAGAGGCATTTAGACAGACATGTGAACAGGCAGGGAATAGAGGGATACAGATCTGATGGGATTAGTTTAGGATAGCATCATGATCGGCGCTGATTATAGTGGACTGAAGGGCCTGGTCGTGTGCTGCGCTGCTGTATGTTGTAGAGCAGAGAACACAGGTAGTTGTTCTCCTATAACATGATAGTTGTGTTCTTGTTCAACCTTGCGCTATCGAAAATTGCATTACGGGGAAATCACTGTAGGATATCGCTATTCTGTACAGCAGAAAGTTTGTGTTGTCAAACAGCGGCCATTATTCATCAGTCGGGTTACAGCCAATTCGTGTCAACGAAACACGCGTTATGGCAGAACTAACTGTGTCAGGAAAGACTTGAAAGAGGTATTCAAAGTTATGAATGGGTTTGATAAGGAACGGACTCTACATGTGAATAATCAGTAAACAAATATGGGTGCCCACTTACGGTAATTAACAAAAACGAAAGAACACAGGCAACACGTTAAATTTTGCGAGTCGTTACAGTCTGCAGGAATTATGGAAGCAGATTCAGTAAAAATTTTCAAAGGGGGATTAGATAAATACTTGAAGGTAAAAACTGCAGTGTTTTAAAGAAGCAGGTAAGTGTAACTAATTGCAAAACTGTTTGATAGAACTGGCACAAGACTGTTGAACTTTGTGCTTCTAACAAGATCCACATAGATCATCTTGTAGGACTTTTGTGGTTTGTCTTGTTTTCTTCTGGTTCCGCCCAGATAACTGGTCGTCTCTTAAAGCCTTTCAACAGAAGCTCTCTGCTTGAATGTATGGTCTCTTCTAGACTTGCCAGAATCAATTTCCCCTTGCCAATAGCCAGCTTCAGCTATCTGTATAAACGCAACGCTCTTCCCAAGGTTGCTGTTTCTGTTTAAACCTTTTTTAATCAAGAATTAGCCTGTAATTAGTTTCCAGTGCTGGCCTCACAAACAAAGAAAGCTTGTTTGATCTGTTGTTTTTCTTTTACCATAAGATGTCCTAGAATCCACAAGCCATTTCCAGCTCACGGTTTCCTGTTCACAATTCCAAACCAAAATTGATAAAAGAATAAAAATTTTACAAGTAGAATATCAGCAAGGGTTTTAACAAACTTAACAGGCCATTCAGCTGGAATGAGATTTGTTTTCAGAGATTCAGTTTGTATAATATAGATACAATAATTGATAACTTGATATTCTTTCATACTTTGGGCTGGAGATATTGTGGTTATCAAATGCTTTTCCTGCATCTGACATATGTGGAGAGGTCGAATTGGTTCAGATGCACAGAAGAATGAGGGAGGATCTCAGAGAAACCTATACAATTCTAACAGGACTGGACAGGGTAAATGCTGAAAGGACGTTCCCGATAAGCAAGGAATCCAGAACCAGGAGCCACAGTCCATTTCGGTCTGAGGTTAGGAGAAATGTCTTCACCCAGAGAGTGGTCAGCTTTGACAGTGAAAGAATTTTTAATGTAAATATGGTGGGATAGGGACTATAAGAGTATTCACGTCCCCTCTGCAACTCATATTGGGGCATTTTCCCCGTAAGGTCAATAGAAAGATGTAAGGATTGGGACCGTAACTTGAAGAAATGTTGAATTTCATACCTAGCTGCCAAAATGTGTACTATTCGTATACAACTACAGAAATCATTCGGTGCCAATACATTGTATGAGTTCAAGACGTTTGGCTAAAGGGATCAAAGAGTATGGGCAGAGAAAGCAGGCTAGGGTAACTGAATTGGAGGAACAGCCATGATCGTATTAAATGGTGGAGCCACGGGCTGAATGGCATAATCCTGCACCTATTTTCTGTGTTTCTATCACTCGTTGCAATTGCTGCAAATTGTTTGACTCTATTCCCCGTGTTTCAAAGTATTATTTATTTGCAGACAGCATTGAAATATTCCTGAAATAATGAAGAAAATTTCATGATGCAAGTTCTTTTCTTTGGACAACAAAAATTTAGAGAAGAACATTTGCAACATAATTACTTGAAATATAAATATTCCAAACATGTAGCAAGGCAGCAAACTGATTAGCATGGACATTATCTTCAGTTATACTGCAATAATAGACAGTACATTATTAAAACTGTGGCTGTAAACTCATCTAATTGTGTACAGTATAAACAATAGGCATTCTGAAATTTAACAGATTAAATACTTCTGATGCTGAAGTATTTCAGACTTCAGCCCATACTTTCAACCTGCAAAGAGCTAAATGGTATGCTTGACTTGACCCTCAGGAATCTTGCTTTCTGTACCCTTTTCACTAAAGTACTGTATCATGAGGGGTTGTTATAGGTACAATATATTCCATTGGAGGGCTAACAGTGAGGTTCCAGGATGAGTATTTTGCCATAGTGGGGAAATAATGTATTAAAGGATCTGCTTTACAGTGAGCAAGTATTGCATTAACATAATCTCTAGTTAGGTTGGATATTAAAAAAGTGTGATCAATAAACGTCAGGTAGTAACAAATATGTCATGTAATGTACATTACAGTATTAGAAACATACCAGAGACTAAGATTAGATCATTATAGGGATAGAATGACAGTGACTGAATAAATTGCAGAATCATTGCTTGAAATGTGACAACAAGCTATCATTAAAATCTAAGTATATTGCTGTATATCAATAGTAAGTTTGTGTAATATTACTATGAGCTACATGATCATTGATGGTTTACATATACAAAGGCCCTTGGTATACGTTGATGTTGTGTACCAGAAAATATATTGAAATTATATATGGGGTGAAATCCTGTAAGAATTTTCAATGTAAACGTGGTTGGGTAGGAACTGCAAAAGTATTAAAGCCCCCATACAACTCACATTGGGGCGTTTTCCCCATAAGAACAATGGAAGAATGTAAGGATACGGTCTGTAACTTAAAGAAATGTTGTGTTTCATACTAGCCACCAAAATATGTACTATTTGTGTACTACTATTTAAAACACAACATACACACATCCCTTGCTATGAACAAAGTGAGAGAACACAATGTGACTCTGAAGCGTCAGGCAGGATGCTGGTAGTAGATACTTTGATGGTGTCACAGTTACAAATTACAAATTATGTGAAGCTGAACAGAGTCAAAAATGTTGCAATGACTTTAACACAGGGAAATTTTACACAAATTTTTCTCAAAATGTCAGTGACACGAGTGTGAAACAATTTATTTTGCAACAATATCTAATCTGGATCCCTGTATTTAACATTAAAAAGTGGGCTGAAGATGTTTAACAAAGGCATGGGAAAGGAGAGGTTTGGAAACGTGGTCAGCTTGATCAGAAAGGTCAGTTTTAAGGCAGGGATGCAGAGGGAGAGACAGTAGGCTTTAAGAAGTTTAAGTCCATGTTCTATGTTCTAAGTGAGGCCTAGATGCCTAAAGACACAGTCAGGAATGATGCATCATCAGAGGTCCAGGTGACTAGAATGAGAGGCACCTTTTGACAAGAGTGTACCTGTATTATATTATGACTTCAGTTGAGAGAACTAAGAAAGATGAAGATAAGCTTCACCTGGTTGTGCAGAGACTTTGAAGGCTATTTTGGCTTTGAGCAGTCGTGCGAGATAGCTGAGTGTGTATTGATGAGTAGGTCTCGTGGTGCAATGGGTATTCTTCCAGATGGATTGTCAGCCCGTAAATCATTCTAATCTTCCTGATGGCAGGCAATAGGGGCAGAACAGTTTTCCGATCAGAAGTAAGTCCGAGAGAAGTCAACCTCTCCAGTGCTTGGTCTACAAGGGTGGGCCAGTCCTGTGAAATTCTGCAGTTGCCAATGCCCTGTTGAGGGCAGGTACCTGAAGAGAGATTGGGGTGGGGGGTGTGTGGGAAAACTGGCAACTCTTTTTTTGCATCTTTCTGCATCTCTGATTTTGAATCCACATTGGTTATGGTTTACCAAGTTATTGTGGAAATTGCTCTCAAATTTTGTCAATAATCAATTTCATTATTTCACCTGGATTGAAGTGAGACTTGATCAGAATTGCTCCAGATTGCAAGTGGCCTCAATTGATTTAGACTGAATTGGATTTCACTCTTGATTTATTATGCAAGGGAAAAAGACTCAAAAAGTCTGATGTGCAGATGAAACAAGGAGCGTTTTGTCTTCTCCTTTGATTAGACATAATCACTAATGGAAACTCATATGCACATTGATTTAGCAAACATTTGTCTACAGCAATTACCATTGGATTATGTTTACCTGATGAATTTTAACGAGGAAGTAGAAGTGAAATTGAATGACGTGAGAACATTTCACATGCCTCTTGGTGGGCTACGTAGTTAAAAAAGATTGAGATTATTCCAAGTGCTGTACTGGGTCAGAATCATCAGTGAACTTCCCAACAAATGGTGGCAGCCTTGACTGTGCTGTTCTTGAGGAAGTGCCCAGAATAGTAGCAGTTATCATTGGGGCAGGTTCAGTAGAATTTTGATCCTAAAATGTGAGAGCCTTGGGTCTAACTGTCCATCGAAATGTTAAAACAAACTACAGAAAGACAGGTATGTACATGATGACAAGAAAGAAGAGAGGACATTTTTTAAAATATATAATTTATGATATTTGAACATTCCACCGAAGACCAGCATCTAATATTCGTCCTTAATAGCTGTTGAGAAGATGATAATGAGCTATCTTCTTGAACCATGACCGTCCTTGCAGTGTAAGGACAACCACAGCACTACCAGGAAAGGAGTTCCAGGATTTTTACCCAGGAACACTGTGTATATTGTATTGTGATTTATTTTCAAGTGTGTCTTCAAGAGAATCTAGAGGAAGCCGTGTCTCCATACTCCCACTGCCCTTGCTCTCACTCCTTGTGGAATCCAAAGGATCATAGTCACTTCCAGTTTTACAGAAAGTTGGAAGGAAGAGGAATCATAAATGCTCAAAATCCAGTTAAGCCCATGGTCTCAATAGGGCAGGGTTGTCAGGGCCCATCGTGGGGGGGGCAGAGGGATGCCCATGGGACAAGGCATTGAGGGCGAGAGTTGATGGAGAAGGCAAAACCGTGGTAAGGAGACACCTTTTTATTTCTTTATTTCATTATTCATTCACGGGATGAGGGTGTCGCTGGCTGGGCAGCATTTATTGCCCACCTCTAATTGGGATGTTAGGAGTCAACCGCATTGCTGTGGGTCTGGAGTCAGATGTAGGCCAGACAAGGTAAGGGTGGCAGTTTCCTTCTCAACAGTCCAGCGATAATACCACTGGCTGATCGCCTCCCCTCCCCTTTGGCACAGGGAGTGCTGGAAGCAGGCACACTCCCCTTTCACTGACTAACAGCCCTCAGAGTTAAACCAGCCTGTCTGTGTAGGCCTCTGTTG
This sequence comes from Stegostoma tigrinum, assembly GCF_030684315.1. Taxonomy (NCBI): domain Eukaryota; kingdom Metazoa; phylum Chordata; class Chondrichthyes; order Orectolobiformes; family Stegostomatidae; genus Stegostoma; species Stegostoma tigrinum. The sequence goes on along the minus strand of NC_081364.1, from coordinate 65,165,106 downwards.
CCTAGAGTGGCAATGGGAAGAGATCCTCCGTTACACATCACTTACCCCCTTGGCCATAGTTGGACCCAAGGAAGAAGCCCAAACTAAACTCCACTGTATGCAGAAAGGTGCTTGGCATTTGGGTTGCATGATAGCACGTTGCCTGAATTCATGGATCGGCCTTTTTGTTTTACCCACTCACAGAAGGCTCTGTATTGTGCTACAGCCCTTTTGAATATTCTTCAGTGTCTTGTCGGGCAGTGGAGCGAAAGTTTAGAATGAGTGTTCGTGCAGGATTGGGATTTCCAGAGTCATTCCCATTGTAGTGGTGTCCTTCAGAGTTCAGCCCTGCAAGCTTCATTAGTAACAAAACCAGAAACTGAAATAGGCAGCAGACTTAGTTTCTGTTGAGAGAGAAACTGTGTCAATGGCTAAGATTCAGTTCTCCTTGCACCAAATCAAGCAAGCACCCGTCCCTGTCTGCCTGAACGGCTTGCCAGAACAATCCCCCAATCAGTCAGGAAAGCTGCCACTTGCATTGACTCCGTTCCAAAGAAGGCTCATATTGAGCTGTATTTCCCTCACCATAGATGCTGCCGGACCCGCTGAGTTTCTCCAGCCCTTTCTGTTTTCATTTCAAATTTCCAGCATCCACAGCATTTTAATTCCGCCTAACTGCCCCTGCCAGGAAAGCAGGAAATCATGCCTGTCGCGTGTTGAGGCCCCATAAGTGGCTGTTCACTGTTCATTTAAGGGCTTTATTGCTGGTGAGTTGAGAAGGCTGTCAGTGGATCTATTCATTGTGTACTTGATTGCTGAGATGGTGAGAAGGGGCAGTGACCTTTGTATGGTCAAATTGCTGAATTATTTGCTCTTTTCGCTATCTTCCTTGCCACCTCAGGGAGGGGTAAGTGTGCCACTGTTCAAAGTCAATAACATTTCATAAGAAGTCTTTAAGTCAGAAAGTTCATCACCATCAACATCATTTGTTTCATTATGCAGTTGTATGCACGGTAATGCCAAGTGTTCTAATTGAACACTCACTGATATTTAATTTCTTTAAGGTAACTAGTGTGCAGCTGCTTATACAGGTGTCTCACCTAAAACTGGTTTAGTACGATTCTGTTTTTCTCAGTGCATCTTCTTTTCTTTTTTAGGAACGGAAGCTATGTGCCCACCCATGCCTGGAGATCTACCGTGGAGATGTGATCTATTTCATGTGTCCTCTGGCACGTCAGGGGGACTTCTATGTGCCTGAACTAAAGGAGGCTGACAAGAAGCAGATAGAGGAAGAGGCAGACGATGCACACACAGATACGGGCAAGTCAGAGCACCCTGGTGCACATACAAACGTCGCTGTTAAATAATGGATGCATTCTGACGCATATTCAGATGTCACATGATCGGCAATATTCTAAAGCACACACGAGTATCTCGGGTAAATAACAGACATTGCATTTGGCATCTGTTGTTTGGGAAATGGCATTGACAGCACGCTCTCACTTTGTGAGCACATTGCTCGGGAAACTGCTTTGCTGAGGGTGTTGGAGCAGTGAACAGAGGCATGATGCCTGCGGAATAAATAAACTCATGACAGAGTGAAACTGGTGAGGGTAACCTTCTACTGTTTAGCCAAAGTGTTTGCAAGTTCTTTCTTGGCCCTTCTCTGTCTAAAGAAATCCAAAGCCAGCATCGATCACTTCAAAGCCTCCTTACATTCCAAAGTGACTTCTCTTTTCCTCAAGAGCCTTTTTTAAATTTTTTCCACAGATGGTTGGTTTGCATATGGATCATGAGACCCAACATTATCAGGAATGACTGTGCGAGAGATATCTCTTTGGCAGAGATACAGTCCTGTTTTGTGTGTTTCAGCCAACAGACTGCTAGGGATGTTTTTTTTCATAAGATCTCTATAATCTACACCATCCTTTAGAAGCAGCAGCAATCTGACCAAATCTGGTTGTTCATTCCTGCACAAGAGAAATGCATTTAGCTTTCCTGAATAGAAAGCCTTGATAACTTCCCTTTGACTACGCAACTATTGTTGGCAATCCATGAAAAATCTCAGTGTCTTTGGTTTCAGCATAGAAGGAACTCGGTTCAGAAGAGCTTTTCAGGATGATCACATTCACAGCCACTAACAATGTAATTGTTGCCCGACTTTCAGATCGCAGTTGTGACAAGCGGGTGGTGGATATGATGGTTCAGGCCTGCTCCTGCGTACAACCACAGGCACAGAATCATCCTGGTCAGAGCCTCATAACTTGACAGCTGTCATGATGTCTTCTTTCTAAGCCTGCCACAGGACTAACCAAAGGTGGGGTCCACTGGGTGACAAAGGCAATGTTCTGAATTGCAGATGGATCCAGTAACACAGCCCACACGTGCTGTAGGTCAGAGATCATGCCACACCCAGTTATAGTCCAACAGGCTTATGTGAAAACACAATCCTCGTGCCTCCTTCAGGTGTTAGGCAGAGAGGTAGCATCAGACACAGAATTTATAAGGAAAAGATCAAAGGGTCACATCACTGATGAGGATGTCCTAAACAAACCTAAGAAGCTGTTAAATCTTTAATCAGTTAGAAGGTTTTAATTGATTGTGTATTCTTTGAAAGCTGTGTTCTCACAAGAGATCTGATCGTGCAGACCGTTGGCTTGCCTCAGGAGAGCTCCTGCAGCATTCAGTTGCTTGTCTCCCAAGCTGGCCAATACAGTGAACAGCATTTGCTACCAGTTTGCAAGTGTTTACACTCCACATGAGCCTACACTCAGCATGGGTCATTTCACCCAATGCATATATCCTTCTATTCCTTCCTCTCTCGTGTACTTATCTAGCTTCCTCTCTGTTGCATCACTGCTGGTCATCTAAGCTATTCTTGTGGTAGTAAGTTCCAAATTCTCACCACTCTCCAAGGCCACCTGAGAGGGCAGAGGATTTAATGTTTTATCTCAAAGATGACGCCAGCAGCAATGCAGCATTCCCTCAGCACTACACTGCAGTGTCAACCTGAATCATGAGTTATCTCTCTGGCGTGGAGCATGAGCCAATCTTCTGACTGACAGATGAGAGAGTACTGCCACTGAGGCAAGGCTGAAACAAAATAGGAAATGACCGACAGCAGTGAAAGTAGTATGACAGTGTTAATAGTGGATTGTACGTTTTTGTTTTGGGCTGGATTTATTAAACAGCTCCTAAGCAGACAGCTTGATTAACTGTATAATTAATTGTTGGCACTGAATGAGGGGGAGAGAATCCTCCCTTTCTCATCTTATTCAAGCAATATATGAAAATGAAAGCAGCAATATTCGAACATTTTGATTCTCCTCTTTTCCAGTCCTTACTGGGCTAAAATACCAAATTGAATCCAGAAGGTATTTTGGTATAAATTTGTTCACTAGTGCTAATTTCAGCCTCTCCTCTACTCTAAAATATTTTGATCTGGGAGAAAGGCTTGAAGACATTTACTGTCCTCACTGTGGGATACATTTTCCAGACAGAATTTGTCAGTTGCTGAACTTTATTATCATGGTGTATTGGCAGAAATCCTGAACTTTTCCAACCTTTCTGTAGAACATCAAGCTGCCCATCTTGTATCCCTCCAATATTATTGGCCTTTAGTGAACTGATCATTGGGCAGGTTGTTTAACTCATGTAATAGTATGTACCATACTGCTTGTATACCCATATTAAATTTTACTAATCCCCAGGCCATGATTTACTGAGGAGAAACTTCCTTGAGGATTTTCCTACTCTGTCAAAGGCCCATCTTCAGTGCCAACAATGCCAGCCAGAGGAGGGGAAGTGGGATAAGAACATAAGAATTAGGAGCAGGAGTACGCCATCTGGCCCCTCGACCCTGCCCTGTCATTTAATAAGATCATGGCTGATCTTTGAGACTCAGCTCCACCTACCCGCCCACTCACCACAACACTTAATTCCTTTACTGTTCAAAAATTTATCTAGCCTTGCCTTAAAAACATTCAGTGAGGTAGCTTCAACCACTTCACTGGTATGGAAATTCCTCAGATTCATAACCCTTTGGGTGAAGAAGTTCCCACCAACGTCAGTCCTACATCTGTTTCCCTTTATTTTGAGGCGATGCCCACTAGGTCCTAGTTTCACCTCCTAGTGGAAACAACCTCCCTGCCTCCACTTTATCTGTTCCCTTCATAACTTTTTATGTTTCTATAAGATCTCCCCTCATTCTTCTAAGCCCAGTCTACTCAGTCTCTCCTCATAATCCAACCCTCTCAACTCTGGAATCAACCAAGTGAATCTCCTCTACACCCCCTCCAGTGCTAGTATATCCCTTCTCAAGTAAGGAGACCAAAACTGCTCACAATACTCCAGGTGTGGCTTCACCCGAATCCTATAAGCTGCAGCATAGCCTCCCTGTTTTTAACCTCCATCCCTCAAGAAATGGCAGACAAAATTACCTGCAATCCCACCTTCAGCGATTCATGCAAAAGGACACCCAAGTCCCTTTGCACAGCAGCATGCTGCAATTTTTTACCATCTAAAACATAGTCCACTTTGCTGTTATTCCTACCAAAATGGATGACCTGACACTTAACGGGCGAGAAAGTAAAGGGAGGGGTGGGACAGTGGGCATGAGTGGAGGGGAGAGATCTGTAGGGGAGGTTGAAGTGAGTGGCTCCATGAGCCTGTGTATGGGGTGATGGGACACTGCGTGTAGTGCAATGTCTGAAGCTGGGCAATGAAAATTAAATTCTACAACAAATCACTGTGAGTATTAGAACAATTTCGCACTAGGATTAATCCAGAATGTAAACCTCCAGAACTGAAGTTAATCCAGTTGTGAGCAAGTCTAGTGCTGTCTGAGTTGTTGGAAGATGACAGCACCCAAATTTTTATGAACAGCTTATTTTTCAATAATTCAGAGATTTATCTGCACTTTACAGAATTAGTGCCTTATTGAAACCCTTTCTACTGAGGTCTCTAAAGTAAATCTGAGCTGCAGTGAGTAATATAAATTTATTGTCTCCCAGTATTTGGTGCTTCATGTTAGTTATTACCTGATACTTATTTTGATTAATGTTTTGAAGTCTGAATTAGCAGTAACGTAACACTTTTCTGAAAGTGGACTGGAAGAGTTTTCTGCTCTTCATTTGGTGCATTTTCTGTATCAACTTCATGTTGCAATGCAGTATCGTGGTCCCTGGTTGCCTTGACATTTCTGGCCTGGACAATTTATTGTGAAGAGCATGCATCAGTGCTCTGCCGTGCATGCTTCTAGAAGTCACAAAATAGCAAATGGGAGTGGGACTCCTTGCCAATTCTGTCCTCACTTGCCAGGGCTCAAAATACTTATTACTGAGAGTAACTGAGGATGGGTTAGTAAATTTGCAGACGACACTAAGGTCGGTGGAGTTGTGGATAGTGACGAAGGATGCTGTAGGTTGCAGAGAGACATAGATAAGCTGCAGGGCTGGGCTGAGAGGTGGCAAATGGAGTTTAATGCAGACAAGTGTGAGGTGATGCACTTTGGTAGGAGTAACCGGAAGGCAAAGTACAGGGCTAATGGTAAGATTCTTAGCAGTGTAGATGAGCAGAGAGATCTCGGTGTCCATGTACGCAGATCCTTGAAAGTTGCCACCCAGGTTGACAGGGCGGTTAAGAAGGCGTACAGTGTTTTAGCTTTTATTAATAGAGAGATCGCTATCCGGAACCAAGAGGTTATGGTGAAGCTGTACAAAACTCAGGTGCGGCCTCACTTGGAGTATTGTGTACAGTTCTGGTCACCGCATTATAAGAAGGATGTGGAAGCTTTGGAAAGGGTGTAGAGGAGATTTACTAGGATGTTGCCTGGTATGGAGGGAAGGTGTTACGAGGAAAGGCTGAGGGACTTGAGGCAGTTTTCATGAGAGAGAAGAAGGTTGAGAGGTGACTTAATTGAAACATATAAAATAATCAGAGGGTTAGATAGGGTGGATAGGGAGATCCTTTTTCCTAGGATGGTGATGGCGAACACAAGGGGACATAGCTTTAAATTGAGGGGTGAAAGATATAGGACAGATGTCAGAGGTAGTTTCTTTACTCAGAGAGTAGAACATAGAACATAGAACATTACAGCACAGTACAGGCCCTACGGCCCTCGATGTTGTGCCGACCTGTCATACCGATCTCAAGCCCATCTAACCTACACGATTCCATGTACGTCCATATGCTTATCCAATGACGACTTAAATGTACCTAAAGTTGGCGAATCTACTACCGTTGCAGGCAAAGCGTTCCATTCCCTTACTGCTCTGAGTAAAGAAACTACCTCTGACATCTGTCCTATATCTTTCACCCCTCAATTTAAAGCTATGCCCCCTCATGCTCACCATCACCATCCTAGGAAAAACGCTCTCCCTATCCACCCTATCTAACCCTCTGATTATTTTACATGTTTCAATTAAGTCACCTCTCAACCTTCTTCTCTCTAATGAAAACAGCCTCAAGTCCCTCAGCCTTTCCTCACAAGACCTTCCCTCAATACCAGGCAACATCCTAGTAAATCTTTTCTGCACCCTTTCCAAAGCTTCCACATCCTTCTTATAATGCGGTGACCAGAACTGTACACAATACTCCAAGTGCGGCCGCACCAGAGTTTTGTACAGCTTCACCATAACCGCTTGGTTCCGGAACTCGATCTCTCTATTAATAAAAGCTAAAACACTATGCCTTCTTAACAGCCCTGTCAACCTGGGTGGCAACTTTCAAGGATCTGTGTACATGGGCAACAAGATCTCTCTGCTCATCTACACTACCATTAGCCCAGTACTTTGCCTTCCAGTTACTCCTACCAAAGTGCATCACCTCACACTTGTCTACATTAAACTCCATTTGCCACCTCTCAGCCCAGCTCTGCAGCTTATCTATGTCTCTCTGCAACCTACAGCATCCTTCGTCACTATCCACAACTCCAACGACCTTAGTATCGTCTGCAAATTTACTAACCCATCCTTCTACGCCCTTATCCAGGTCATTTATAAAAATGACAAACAGCGGTGGACCCAACACCAACCCTTGCGGTACACCACTAGTAACTGGTCTCCACGATGAACAATTCCCATCAACTACCACCCTCTGTCTTCTTTCAGCAAGCCAATTTCCGATCCAAACTGCTATATCTCCCACAATTCCATTCCTCCGCATTTGAAATCCATATACACCACATCAACCGGTTTACTCTCATCTACCAGTTTGGTCACCTTCTCAAAGAACTCCATAAAGGTTTGAGAGGCACGACCTGCCCTTCACAAAACCCTGCTGACTATCCCTAATCAAATTATTCTTTTCTAGATGACTATAAATCCTATCTCTTATAACCTTTTCCAACACTTTACCAACTGAAGTAAGGCTCACTGGTCTATAATTACCAGGATTGTCTCTACTCCCCTTCTTGAACAGGGGAACCACATTTGCTATCCTCCAGTCGCCTGGCACTATTCCTGTAGACAATGACGAGTTAAAGATCAATGCCAAAGGCTCGGCAATCTCCTCCCTGGCTTCCCAGAGGATCCTAAGATAAATCACAACCAGCCCAGGGGACTTATCTATCGTCACCCTCTGTAGGATTTCTAATACCTCTTCCTTGTGAACCTCAATCCCACCTAGTCTAGTAGCCTGTATCTCAGTATTGTCCTCAACAACATTGTCGTTTTCTAGAGTGAATACTGTTGAAAAATATTCATTTAGCACTTCCCCTATCTCATCTGACTCCACACACAACTTACCACTACTCTCCTTGATTGGGCCTTTGTCAGTCAGATAGCAGATCAGCCTTAAGGCTTCTGGACGGTAGATTGTTAAAGTTCCTAAAAGGTTTTAGTTTTTAGTTTTAAGTAGCAAGATTCAATGATGGATACACCTCGAAATGAGTTGCTTGATAGGCTAGCATCCCTCTTGAACATAACACGCGCACACACACACACACACACACACACACACACACACCCGCCAAGCCCTAGGCAAATATAGGTGGAAGAGTAAGGACTGGGAGTAAACTTGAACGATTGGATTCTAAAAAGACAAGAGGTTTAGTTCAAACACGTTCTCTCAGCATAAGTCAACAAATCCATTGTGTTCTGTGATACCAAGTTTATGCACAATGGGGTAATCATTTATTGGTACAAGAGTATTTACTCATTAGCCAACACTACTGCGGGGGAGGGGGATTCCGATTAGCTTATGGTAGAAAGGATGTGAAAGCACAGACTCACAAGGTTGATAACAAGGATAGGAAACAATGTTCATGAGATGCTATTTGAGATAGTGAGACCAATTCTACTGATGGAGGAAGTTCAAAGATTTCATTTAAGAAAGTAAATAAGAAAAAGCGATTTCCTCTGACTGGGGAGTTAACATCAAAGAGTCACTCATTTTAAACTGTCACTGGGGATAGAAGAGAGGAGTGGAGTGAAGAGAAACTTTTACGCAAGGAGGTTGGGGTGTTGAATAGTGTATCAAAATGGAGTAGTCCAAATGGATAGCCCTTCTATTTTTAAATCAGGACAGCATAAATATTTGAAGTGAATGCTGACAGCAATAGAAGAACAGCAGAGGGAAAGTACTGAATTGTCAGAGACAAGTTCAAGTATGAACACAACAGGCCAAACAGCCATCTTTCCATGCTGTAAACTTTGTAGTTCTGTGAGTGAGAATAATAACATATACATCTATTTTTCCAAATATCCCAGAAAGCTCAACACACATCCGAATCAAACCTGGAATATTCCAGGTCTCCTCAGCACAACTTCATACCTTAACACCATACATGGAAATTGAAAGTTCAAAAAATTCATTGAAAAATGTAAAAAGACTAATCAATAGAATTAATACGATTGTGTAATTAGTGAAAATCAAATAGCATACAGATAAGAAATCAAAGTAGTAAGGGAATGGAACGCTTTGCCTGCAACGGTAGTAGATTCACCAACTTTAGGTACATTTAAGTTGTCATTGGACAAGCATATGGACGTACATGGAATAGTGTACGTTAGATGGGCTTGAGATCGGTATGACAGGTCGGCACAACATCGAGGGCCGAAGGGCCTGTACTGTGCTGTAATGTTCTATGTTCTAACTTATTGATTTTTGGGATTTACCTTTTCAGGTGGCTTCCTTTTTAGCCTGACTAGCTCTTTCATGAGGTGATACAGTAACTTTGTAACAGTACTGTCTGTTTTCGTATTTATATATGGGGGATTTGGATTCAGACAGAAGTAAAATGAAAATAATTAATTCCCAATAATCATCACTGCTCCATTAAACTTAAAGCCATAGCACAGAATTGAACATTTATTTCCGCGGCACCGTGGTATTTAAATTGGCACAAGACAGCAATCTTGGCTGAAATGTTCAAACATTTGTTCTTTTTTGCATGAAGATTTCCATTCATTAAATCCATGTCTGTCATGTATTCCTTTTGCCATTTGAATTGCATAATACTATTAGACCACACTAAAAAAAAACCTCCATTCACAGACTTGGATAACCGATCCAAACCAAATTCCCAACCATTCCGAGTACAATAGGTATCTGGAAAGTAGAATTACAATCCCTTCATGTTCTGGTTGTCCTTCAGTTGGAGCTGCTAATTACTGAGAACGGCACTATTCCTATCAATGAGACATATTAGTCTTTTTTGTCCAGGCTGTTCTCATCAATGGCAGGCTTCCGGTCTCTGTAGTGAGCATGTTAAATGGGTAACTTGAAAAGAGTTTGTTCTGGCTGTTTGCAAAGGCTCAAGCTGGACTTAATTGATTTCAAAAGTAAGGAAAAAAAAACCCTAAATTTATATAACTATCTGCTGCATTCAGAATATCAAACAGATATCTGCAAAAAACTAACACCCAGCAAGTTTGTGTTTGAAATGAGTGACCAGCCTCTTAGACAACCAAATGGAGGAACAACCGACGAGCAAGGAAATGACTTGTATTTATACAACACCTTTTACAACCTCAGGGTGTCTCAAAGCATTTTTAATGTATTTACCAGATGTGGCCATTTGAGTTCACGGTGTAATTGACAAGTTAAACACCTTATTAAAGAATTTATCTGTCTTTGTAATAGGTTACAAATAGAATTTTGTTTTTATAGTAAAGTAAGCTATTGAGATTAAAATGACTTTAAATGGGCCTTCATGCTTTCCTGCTCCTCTGATGCTGCCTGCCCTGTTGTGTTCCTCCAGCTCCACACTGTTTTGTCTCTGACTCCAGTATCTGCAGTTCTTGCATTCTCCATGAATTGATGTTTTATCCAAGCCTGTGCAGTGATGGCTCTGTTAGATTTAAGATTAGCTCCCAAGTCTTATCTGTTCAGCCAGCTTTTATTGACGGTTTGGGATTTGGTCTTTCCCATGGGCCATATGCCACCTGAGGCTGTGAACCATGTCTACTGACAGTAAGCATCCAACACCACAGAAATTGCAGGTAGGTTTTAAGCTACCTGCCACACAATGAAGAAGGTTCTAGACCAGAAACGTCAGCTTTCCTGCACCTCTGATGCTGCTTGGCCTGCTGTGTTCATCTAGCTCTACACCTTGTTGTGCTACACAACGAAGCTGGAAAGAACAGGAGTGCTACAATAATTGCAGAAGATGATGGTAGGGTGAGTAATCCTGGAATGCGGCCCCATCCTGCCGTTTTTCCACACTACTTGAATCAGCAAAGACCTGGCCCACTGTAACAGGCTGTCTAACAAATTCCAATTCCATTTTAACTGCACCAGATTGCGTTGTTTTACGAGGATAGTGTAGAAAAGCTGGGCTTGTTTCCACGGATAATTTAATGAAGTGTATAAGATCCTTAATTGTCTTGACAAGTGGACACAGAAAGGATGTTTCCTCTTGTGCATCAATCCAACAGTAGAGGGCACTCTTTTACAATTAGGGTTTACCATTTTAGGGCAGAGTTAACGGTGTGCAACTATTGGATCCCCTCGTATCAAATAGTGGTGTAGGCAAAGTCATTGACTAATTTTCAGATTAGGTAGATAGATTCTTGTTGGGTGGGGGAATCAAATTTATTGTGGTAGATAGGAATGCAGAATTCAAAACACAGCTCAAACAGATCAGCCAGGATCCTACTGAGTGACAGAGCAGATTCAAGGAGCCACACGTTCTCCTTTGTTTTCATTTGATTATATTTTTACAGCATCCTACTGAAATTTAATATCCAGTGAAGTCATTTTGCTCTGGACCGGTCTTTGCCATTTCTGTAGCTAACCTAAACTTTGATCAATGTTTCACCAAATAAAAACCAAAAGAATTGCATTTGCTGGAAAACAGAAATTGCTGCAAAGGCTCAGCAGGTCTGGCAGCATCAGTGGAGAGAAATCGGAGTTAATGTTTCGGGCTCAGTGACCTACCCTTTCTACAGTTCTGAGTAAGGGTCATTGAACCTGAAGAGTTAACTCTGATTTTTCTCCACTGATGCTGCCAGACCTGCTGAGCCTTTCCAGCAATTTCTGTTTTTGTATCTGTGTTCCACTATTAGCAACATACCCCCAACTAACACCTGATCCACCTCATTCCCAGAATCTGACCAGCTAAACAAAATATGCTTTAAAAAAAACTTGTACCTAGAGGGGAAAGGATCTAGCAAACATGTCATAGCAGAATATGTTGTTTGCTTTATAAATGAGCTGTAGGTGAAGAGAGCTGCCTCATGAATAACCATGTGAACCCTCATTGTGTATTGCCCAGGGCAGTGACTGTCTAGCTGCATTTTCATTGTATCTTTTGCAATGCTGAGACATGGCTTGAATCAGAAAAATGTATCTGTAGTTTCTAACAACAGATTGCGTTGTAATCTATCCATAAATTATGTTGCCTTGCCTCCGGTGAGCTCTAGTGTTTTGTCCTTCGCAAGATCGAAACAGATAAGGAAGACCATTAATAACTTGACCATCCAAAAAGCTTTGACTTCTTAGGAAGCTGTTTGTTGTTGATGCAGTTTCTCAAACAGGAATCCCAAAGTAACCCATTACGAAAAGTTAGAATTACCACAGATATTTCTGCAGATTCAGTTTCTGTAAGGTATGCTTCTTTTGTTTAGGCAGTGAATGGTGATGACATCACGTTGCCTCCCAGTTAATGCTGGAGGATGTGAAGGTGCATTTGGTTGGTAGGCACGCTCATCTGTCAGGCATCAGTGTTGTAGTACACACCTTCCGTTCTTGGTCTCTCATGCTGTGGTCAGGCTGCCACATGGGAATGGCTTTGTGACAAATCACAGCCAGATTATAATACAGTAAACCTTACTATTAGCAGGCAGCAGCATACCCAAGTGACTTCCCACACGCAGGATGACGATGATGATGCCTGACGGTTGGTCTGCGCTCACTTATCTAAGACTGCAATCCGGAATGACATTACGACAAAAGCAGCTTGACAGCAAAGGCTAAATGATTATCAGCGCAGATCTGATGACTTTATTAATTTGGAAGGAGAGTGATAGGACTTTGATTGTGGGGATATGTATCTCACCATGTCCCTCATTCTGTCACACTTCGTGACACTTAATAACCTTGATTATATCTGAATGCAAACTAAAAGAAGACGTGCGTTAATTTGCTTCTGCGCTCTCCACTGTTCTTAAATAATGTGGGAAATAGAAGCTCATTTTTCTGCTGATGTAGAAGCTCATTTTTCTGCTGATGTATCAGACATGTCCTTTGCTCCTCAGTTGCAACCTCACAATGTAAGCTGAAATATCAAATAGCTATGCACCGTGCAACTATTCACCATTGATCATGTTCCTTAATCAACGTCCTCACATTTGACTTTCCAGCAGATAATGTTGAGAACTGGAATTCCTGATTTCCTCTAACTAAATCCAATTCCATGAGACTCAGTGGACTTTCGAGTCACTTTTGAGGATTCTCAGGCCTACTCCTTGCCATTGTACACCACTGTGACACCACCTCTGGCAACTCTGTCCTACTGTTGGAATAGGACATTACCCAGGCATGGCAATGGAAGAATCTAGGACACTGACTGCAAGGTATGAGCCAATGAGTATGATTTGTGCATGGCTGCTGCTTGACTAGTCTGTGAGCTAGATCTCTCCATTTTGGCATGAGTTCCCAGGAATTAGCGAGGAGAATATAGCAGGCTGTTGCCAGTGCTTCATCTGATTTTAGTCTTGTTATGCTTTTTATAGTGAGTTGTGAAAATATTTCAGACGGTGGGTAAGAGTCACCCACATAGTTGTCTGCCTAGGGAGTCACTGGAGGAAAGACTGGACAAGAATGGCAGATTTCCTTACATTCCAGTTTATCAGTGAACTGATCTGGTACACCAATCTGCTCATTTCATTGTTGCTGTTACTAACACGAGCTTTTCGTTCCAAGACAACAAAATGTGAGGCTGGATGAACACAGCAGGCCAAGCAGCATCTCAGGAGAATAAAATGTGAGGCTGGATGAGGCTCACCCTCAACAACTTCTCTTTTGACTCCGAGAAGTTGTTGAGGGTGAGCCTCATCCAGCCTCACATTTTATTCTCCTGAGATGCTGCTTGGCCTGCTGTGTTCATCCAGCCTCACATTTTGTTGTCTTGGATTCTCCAGCATCTGCAGTTCCCATTATCTCTTTTCGTTCCAAACCCATTTTCCCCAATTGCCTTGAAAGGATTTGAACTTAGTCTCCTCATCAATAGGTGAAGCCTCAAGATTATTAGTCTAGTAACATACTGTGATGCTACTGTACCCTAAGCAAATAACCATCAGTGAGCACCTTAATGGTAAGTAAGTGCTGGTGTTGGGATTTTGGCAACACTGTCAGGTGGACAGGCAAAAATACTTGACCAGGTTGGGCCTGTCCTGCTTTGTAAGGACATTTTATTCCCATTGGACACTTTTTGACTGTTGGATAGCTGCCTGTTTCATAACTGTACAGCAATATCTTGCTACAGACATGGTGCCTTGAACACAGTGGCACAGATTTTCTTGCAGCATGCGTGTGCTGACCCATTTGTTGATATCGGTGGAGTGAATTGAAATGAATGAAGACTAGCTTTAAAAATGTGGGGAGCATGGACAGAGGCAAAAAGCGATCTTCCATTTGACAAAGCCAGCTGAAGATAGTTACAGCCGCGTCAGTCTTTCCGTTTTCACTCACATTGGCTTTTACAGTCACTGAGGACTGGAATGTTCAATTGGGTGGAGAGTGCAAAGATTTCTAAGAGTTCAGGGAAGGAAATGGCCTAGTGGTATTATCGCTGTACTGTTAATCCAGAGACCCAGGTAACATTAAGGGGACCTGGGTTCGAATCCCGCCGTGGTAGATGGTGGAATTTGAATTCAATAAATATATCTGGAATTAAGAATCTAGTAATGACCATGAATGCATTGCCAATTGTTGGGGGGGACAAAAACCCATCGTGTTCACTAATGTCCATTAGGGAGGGAAACTGCAATCCTTACCTGGCCTGCATTGGACTTCAGACCCACAGCAATGTGGTTGACTCTCAACTGCCCTCTGGGCAATTAGGGATGGGCAGTAAATGCTGCCTGGCCAGTGATGCCCTCATCCATAAATGAATTTTTTAAAAAAAGAGTTTGCAAGGGGAAAAATATAAAATGGGCACATGTAACTCAATGTCAGTTACAACAGGCTGGAGGAACAGCGAGTGAATTTGTTAGCAACATAGAAGATAGGAGCAGGAGAAAGCCATGTGGCCCTTTGAGCCTGCTCCACCGTTCATTACAATCATGGCTGATCATCTGACTCAATAGCTTAATCCTGCTTTTCTCCCCATAATCTTTGATCCCGTGCACCAGAAGTGCTACTTCTAGCCACCTCTTGAAAACGTTCAGTGCTTTGGCATCAACTACTTCCTGTGGTAACAAATTCCACAGGCTCACCACACTACCAATGAAAAAATGTTTTCTCATCTCCCTCCTAAATGGTCTACCCTGATCCTCAGACTGTGACCCCTGGTTCTGGACACACCCATTATTGAGAACATCCTCCCTGCATCTACCCTATCCAGTCCTGTTAGAATTTTATAAGTCTCTATGAGAACCCCCCTCGTTTGTCTGAACCCCAGTGAAAGCAATCCCAACCCAGTCAATTTCTCCTCGTACGTCAGTCCTGCCATCCTTGGAATCAGCCTGGTAAACCTTCTCTGCATTCCCTCAAGAGCAAGAGCATCCTTCCTCAGAAAAGGAGACCAAAACTGCTAAGTGGAGCATGTGTGGTGCTTTGGAAACCTCACTTTGAAAGGATGTTGTAAGTATGGAAAAGGTGCGACATAGATTCAGTCAGATAGTACTAGAGCTAACAGAATGTGAAGTCTGGAGCTGTGTTCGTCTGCTACAGAGAATGGTTGGTTTTCAGAGAGCTACTGAAAATTGTGACAGTATTCTAAAGGGTTAACAAGCAAGTATCAACTCAGGAGAAGTACTAGAAGCATTAAAATTAAAAAAATCATGCAAAGGGCATTTGGAATATAGAATGTATTAGTGCACAGACCATAGTAACTCAGCCTCCCTTTTTATAAGAAATAGACTGTTTAAGGACAAAAGACTGACTATACTACCCACAATTAACACAGGCTGCCCGGCTCAGCACAAAGGCATCTATCAGCACAGGAATCACCTTACCTGACTCTTGTCATTGATTTTCCCTGCTGTCCTGGAAATCCTGGTTTCCCTACCTAAGAAAACCTATCCCTGCTATAGAGAGAATGCGGCAGAGGTTTACTCATCTGATACCGGGTTTAGCAGGACTGTCTGATGAGAGATTAGTTCAACTGGACATGTATTCATTACAGTTTCGAAGGAGAAGAGGGAATTTGATTGAAGTGCATAAAATTCTGGCAGACTAGATGCAGGAAGGATGTTTTCTCTGGGTGGGGAACAAGTGTCACAGCTTAGGGTACAAGATAGACCACTTAGGAGTGAGATGAGGAAACATTTTTTGTCACTCGAAAGGTAGTGAAGCTGTGGAATTCACCACCATAGAAAGGGCTGGGAGCTAAGTCACTGAATGTATTCAATATAGAGAGAGAATTTTTTTGACTTTATACACACCAAGGGACATGAGAGAAAGCCTGAACATGGCATTGAGCTAAAGGATCAGTTGTGATCATACTGAATGGCAAAGAAATGACCTTCTCCTACTTTTAGTTTCTATGAAATCGTGCAGGCAAGAATTGAATCTAAATCCCCATGCACAGAGCATGACTGCTATACTTAAGCTTTAAGATTTGATACTTAAGCTTTGGTGCACCAATGTCCCATTTTTGACTCCACCTCCATTGATGACTATTAATAGAGACCTGAGAGCGTCTAAGCTAAGCTTTTAGCTTTGAGGAAGGTGAGAGGCTGTTTAGGATGACTGATTCTCTAGGATTCTCCAGGAACTGAAGGTTAAATTTGCAAATACTGCTGTAAGCAAAACAGGAGCAAAATGATGAGATGTTTATGTTTTCTTTATTGTCTTTGAACTATTTGCTTAATAGTCACAAAGGATATGAGAGGTTGGATAAAGAAGCTGTTTGCCTGAAAATGACATGTAAATAAACCACTAGGGATATATCCTGCTAATGTTGACAGACTTGGAAAAGTATAGGCTTGGAAGGAGCTTTGAAAATGGGTGGATATTATAGTTACTGTTGAATATTTAAAATCAATAGGAAAATATAGGACCCGGGCCTATAAAATCTGGAAAAGAGTTGGATAAAGTTATACAATTATTTTCTTTTGAACCATTACGATGTGTAGTGACCCCTGTGGCAAATCACTACACAGATTTTTTTAATGGAATCACTGTACTGCAATCTTTTGGAAGAAGACTTGACAAGTTCCTGAGGAAGGAGGACATAGAAACCACTATCTGTCACAGGATTAACTGGCATTACTAGTGAATGCTAGTCATTCTAGACATAAATGACATTTGCGAGTGTTGCTGAGCCTGCGCCATTTGCAATCCTGTTTAGCTGAAAAACATACAGAATGGTGCCTGTTCTATACCCAATAACATATAAAAACCCTACGGCAATTAACATTGTCCCTACACTTTTGCAAGACCAACTTTTCATACTGGCTAAAAGCAGTACCAAGTTTCACTTCTGACAGGACCCAATGGCCACAATTTCTGCTTTACTACTGTCATTGCCGTACAAAAGTTTCTCAACAGCACCAGCAAACCTTCCTCTGCTGAGGATTTGGGAGTTGTGCAATAGATGTATAATTTATCTCAATGTTATTAATATTGCATTGTCTTTGGAGGTCAAGAAAGAAATTTGCACTGAGCTTTCTTCATCTGAGAATATAGATTAGTTTTCAACAGCATCTCAAACAGAAATTGCCTGATAAGTATACTTTATTTGCTGTCTGTGTGGTTCAGAGGGCTCATGCATTTCAACATTGAGAAACAAAGCTGTTGGCTGGAAACGTTGATACAAGAGTCAGTCCATCAGATAAACACAGTAATATCCAATGTGTGACTCTTGCTAGGCAATGATCAATGACTTGAAGGCTGTGCACTCCTACACTGATCACGAACATCCATGCAATAGTCACCTTGCTGTGGCCCCAGTGAAAAAGGATTTCAACCATAAGGTATCTGGAGACATTTGTTTTTAATATGAGAGTTTCCTATATCATTTCACGGGTATACTTATTAAGGGAATCACTGACGTGAATCCGATGTAAAACTGTTACCACTCCCTAGAATATATGGAAATTGAAATGAGCTGTTTAAATGCACCAGCACTTTGGGAGACAGCCATAATGGTAGGACAAGAACAAAAAACAGAAGTTGCTGGGAAAGCTCGGCTGGTATGGCAGCATCTGTGAACAAGAAAATCAGAGTTTATGGACCCTTCTGAGGAAGGGTCACTGGACCCGAAATGTTAACACTGATTTTCCTTCACAGATGCTGCCAGACCTGCTGAGCTTTTCCAGCAACTTCAGTTTTTGTTCCTGATTTACAGCACCTGCGATTCTTTCAGAATTTAATTCGAAAGAACAAGGCCTGGCTTGTTCTGTGATGAACTTCACTGCAGTCTTGTGGTGATCTCAAGAATAGTAACAAGTTAAGAGGTAAAAGGAAGGGAGGAAGTTAAAACAATCATGATCAGTGGAGGAAAAGGAATAGATAAGCTAATGAAACTGAAGATTAGCAAATCTCTTGAACCTAATGGCCGGCATTCTGGGGCCTGAGAAGAAGTAGATCCAGAGCTGGTGAGTGCATTGGTTGTAATCTTTCAAAATTTGCTAGTCTTTGGACAGATCCCAGCAGATCAGAAAACCACAGACGTAACGTTTCCATTCAGGAAAGGAAGGAAATAGAAAATAGGAAACTGTTGGCTAGTTAAACAAACGTTTATCGTTGAGAAAATGCTGAAATTCAGTATTTCAGTGGCAGTAACTGGGCATTTACAAGGTCATAATGCAATCAGGTAGTCAACCTGTCTTCTGAAAGGGAAATTGTACTTGACAAATTTATTACAGCTCATTGAGGATATGACAAGCAAAATGGAGAAAGGGAAATCAGTAGATCTTACATGAGGATTTGAAAAGGCATTTTTAGGCAAGATTTAGGGAGCATAGAATGGGGAAGGAACTGCAGGGGATGGGCACATTAGAAATGTGGAGCTTATTCAAGGAAAAGCTCCTGTGTGTCCTAGATAAATATGTACCTGTCAGGCATGGAGGAAGCTGTAGAGTGCGGGAGCCGTGGTTTACGAAGGAGGTGGAATCTCTGGTCAAGAGGAAGAAGAAGGCTTATGTTAGGATGAGATGTGAAGGCTCAGTTAGGGCACTTGAGGGCTACGAGGTAGCCCGGAAAAACCTAAAGAGAGAGCTCAGAAGAGCCAGGAGGAGACATGAGAAGTTGTTGGCGGATTGGATCAGGGTAAACCCTAAGGCTTCCTATACGTATTTAAGGAATAAAAGAATGACGAAAGTAAGATTAGGCCCAATCAAGGATAGTAGTGGTAAGTTGTGTGTGGAGTCAGATGAGATAGGGGAAGCGCTAAATTAATATTTTTCAACAGTATTCACTCTAGAAAACGACAATGTTGTCAAGGAGAATACTGAGATACAGGCTACTAGACTAGGTGGGATTGAGGTTCACAAGGAAGAGGTATTAGAAATCCTTCAGAAGGTGAAGATAGATAAGTCCCCTGGGCCGGATGGGATTTATCCTCAGATCCTCTGGGAAGCCAGGGAGGAGATTGCCGAGCCTTTGGCATTGATCTTTAACTCGTCATTGTCTACAGGAATAGTGCCAGATGACTGGAGGATAGCAAACGTGGTTCCCCTGTTCAAGAAGGGGAGTAGAGACAACCCTGGTAATTATAGACCAGTGAGCCTTACCTCAGTTGTTGGTAAAGTGTTGGAAAAGGTTATAAGGGATAGGATTTATGATCATCTAGAAAAGAATAAATTGATTAGGGATTGTCAGCATGGTTTTGTGAAGGGAAGGTCGTGCATCACAAACCTTATTGAGTTCTTTGAGAAGGTGACCAAACAGGTAGATGAGAGTAAACTGGTTGATGTGGTGTATATGGATTTCAGCAAGGCATTCGATAAGGTTCCCCACAATAGGCTATTGTACAAAATGCGGAGGAAGGGAATTGTGGGAGATATGGCAGTTTGGATCGGAAATTGGCTTGCTGAAAGTAGACAGAGGGTGGTAGTTGATGGGAAATGTTCATCCTGGAGAGCAGTTACTAGTGGTGTACCGCAAGGGTCGGTGTTGGGTCCACTGCTGTTTATCATTTTTATAAATGACCTGGATGAGGGCGTAGAAGGATGGGTTAGTAAATTTGCAGACGACACTAAGGTCGGTGGAGTTGTGGATAGTGACGAAGGATGCTGTAGGTTGCAGAGAGACATAGATAAGCTGCAGAGCTGGGCTGAGAGGTGGCAAATGGAGTTTAATGCAGACAAGTGTGAGGTGATGCACTTTGGTAGGAGTAACCAGAAGGCAAAGTACAGGGCTAATGGTAAGATTCTTGGTAGTGTAGATGAGCAGAGAGATCTCAGTGTCCATGTACGCAGATCCTTGAAAGTTGCCACCCAGGTTGACAGGGCTGTTAAGAAGGCGTACAGTGTTTTAGCTTTTATTAATAGAGGGATCGCTATCCGGAACCAAGAGGTTATGGTGAAGCTGTACAAAACCCTGGTGTGGCCTCACTTGGAGTATTGTGTACAGTTCTAGTCACTGCATTATAAGAAGGATGTGGAAGCTTTGGAAAGGGTGCAGAGGAGACTTACTAGGATGTTGCCTGGTATGGAGGGAAGGTGTTACGAGGAAAGGCTGAGGGACTTGAGGCAGTTTTCATGAGAGAGAAGAAGGTTGAGAGGTGACTTAATTGAAACATATAAAATAATCAGAGGGTTAGATAGGGTGAATAGGGAGAGCCTTTTTCCTAGGATGGTGATGGCGAGCACGAGGGGGTATAGTTTTATATTGAGGGGTGAAAGATATAGGACAGATGTCAGAGGTAGTTTCTTTACTCAGAGTAGTAAGGGAATGGAACGCTTTGCCTGCAACAGTGGTAGATTCGCCAACTTTAGGTACATTTAAGTCATCATTGGACAAGCATATGGACGTACATGGAATAGTGCAGGTTAGATGGGCTTGAGATCGGTATGACAGGTCGGCACAACATCGAGGGCCGAAGGCCCTGTACTGTGCTGTAATGTTCTATGTTCTATAAGATGCTACATAAAAGGCTTTTCCACAAGTTAAGCACTCCTTATGTTTGAGGGTGATGCATTAGAATGGATAAAGGATTAGCTAACCAATTGAAAACAGAGTGTCAGGATAAATAGTTCATTTTTGTGTTGGAAAACAATAACTAATGGAGCTGCTCAGGGATCAGTGCAAAGACCTTTCTATTTATGATCTACGTCAGTCACTTGCATGAAGCAACTGAGTACCCTGGTCAGATTAGCTGATAATACAAACATGGGCAGGGATGTAGGTTGTGAAGGAGGTACAAAGAGTTTGCAAAGGGATATAGATAGCTGGATGATTTGGCGAAATTTGTCACAACATAATGTGGGAAAATGAGAGATGTATACTTTGACAGAAAGAATAAAAAAGCAGAATATTGTTTAAATGGAAAGAGACTGCAGAATACCACAATGCAGAAACACACACACAGTAAATGTGCAGACAGTTGCCGAAGTCTAAACTCGAACCCGGGTCCCTGGTGCTAAGAGGCAGCAGTGTTAACCACTGAGCCACCGTGCCACTCATCAGTGTAGTCTGAATGTTTCTGAATATGAATCACACAAAATTAGTGTGCAGGTACTACAAGTGATTAGGAAGGTAAATTGAATATTGACCTTTATTGCAAAGGAGATGGAGTATAAAAGTAGGAAGATCTTGCTTCAACTGTGTAGAACATGGGTGAGAACGCACCTGCCGTACTGTGTACAACTTTTGTCTCCTTAGGAGGGATGTACTTGCATTGGAGACTTCTCAGAGAAGGTTTATTAGGCTGATTCCTGGGATGAAATGGTAGACCTAATGGGTCGGTTGAGCAGGTTGGGTCTTTACTCATTGGAGTTTAGAAGCATGAAATGTGATTTAATGGATGTATTTCAGAATCTGAGGATGGGTAGCGAGAGGATGTTGCCCATGTGGGAATCCAGAATGAGAGGAACAGTTTAAAAAGAAAGCATGTCCCATTTGAGATAGAGATGAGGAGGATCTTCTTTCCTCAGAGTGCTGTTGGTATGTAGAATTCTCTTCCAGAAAGCAGTGGAGGCCGTTACTGAACATATTCATGGCTAAGTTACTCAGTCATGCCTAAGAGAATCAAAAACTTCTGAAGAGCACAGGGATTGCATGACCTTCTCCAGTCCTATTTCTTAATATTTTTATTGGGAAGTAGGATGGGTTCTGCAAGTTGCACACTGGGAAGATCACTAATCATGTAAAAAAGCATGATTCTACCTTACTGTGATACCACACATGCCGAAGATTCCAGCTTTGCACTTCGATACGAAAGCTAGAAAGATCATCCTTGTCATAGGCAATACTGTAATTTTCCAGATGTAATCGTCTGAATTTTCTGATGACCTGACAGTTGTTTCTGCACCTCAGTTGGGAGTTGTGTGCTGGGATGCTGCAGAATCCAAAAGTAGCAGACTCTGAGGAAATTCCCAGGGAAATTGAAGATTCCATTTGGCAATCCCCTTGAACCTTCTGAAACTATCCACCTAATTCAGAGAATTCACAGGGTTCTGCTGCAGTTAAGTAAAAGTTAGATAATTATTAAACCTAGATGTAAGCTTGCTCGCTGAGCTGGAAGGTTCGTTTTCAGATGTTTCGTCACCATTCTAGGTAACATCATCAGTGAGCCTCCGGTGAAGCGCTGGTGTTATGCCCCACTTTCTATTTCTCTGTTTAGGTTTTCTTGGGTTGGTGATGTCATTTCCTGCATTGGTGATGTCATTTCATGTTCTTTTTCTCAGAGGATGGTAGATTGATTTAGAGCCAATGTGTTTGTTGACAGAGTTCCTGTTGGAATGCCATGCTTCTAGGAATTCTGGTGCGAGTCTCTGTTTGGCTTGTCCTAGGATGGATGTGTTGTCCCAATCAAAGCGGTGTCCTTCCTCATCTGTATGTAAGGATACTAGTGATAGTGGGTCATGTCGTTTTGTGGCTAGTTGACGTTCATGTATCCTGGTGGCTAGCTTTCTGCCTGTTTGTCCAATGTAGTGTTTGTCACAGTTTTTGCAAGGTATTTTGTAAATGATGTTCGTTTTGCTTGTTGTCTGTATAGGGCCTTTTAAGTTCATTAGCTGCTGCTTTAGTGTGTTGGTGGGTTTGTGGGCTACCATGATGGTAAGAGGTCCGAGTAGTCTGGCAGTTATTTCGGAAATGTCTTTGATGTAAGGGAGAGTGGTTATGGTTTCTGGGCACGTTTTGTCTGTTCCATCCTAGGACAAGCCAAACAGAGACACGCACGAGAATTCCTAGAAGCATGGCATTCCAACCGGAACTCCATCAATAAACACATTGATTTGGAGCCCATCTACCACCCTCTGAGAAAAAGAACAGGAAATGACATCACCAACCCAAGGAAACCTAAACAGATAAATAGAAAGTGGGACATAACACCAGCACTTCACCGGAGGCTCACTGATGGTGTTACCTAGAATGGTGACGAAACATCTGAAAACTAACCTTCCAGCTCAGCGAGCAAACTCACATCCAGAACCTCAACCTGAGCTACACATCCTCTCAAAACTTGCTAATTATTAAACCTAGTCTAGCTCCTGGGTAAGTGACCTGCAACTTACGCTACACCCCACAACTCCCAAGATATGCTGCCCTGACCCCTCTCATTCCCTCACTCCCCCCACCAGACTTGACACTTTCTTCATCTCCCACAGGAAACTGACGACCCCCTTTCCCAACAACAACCCCTCTGCCTACTCACTGGATACATCACCCTTCGCATCCCTAGATCCTGTACCCCCGATAAGACCCAAACCTGTCCACCCAACCAGACCCACCTTAAACAGTGAATCACTTACCTCCCACCTTGCATCCTGATACCTTACTTACCTGGCGCCGTGGCACTTTGCCCACCTGGCACCCTGTCCCCCTGGCACATAACCTCACACTTTGTTTGCATACTTAGCCTTTCACAGGAGCGATGCTGGACTTTTAATGACAGAATACAGCAATTGACTGCTGTGTAAAAGAGGACCGTGCTTTGTCTTTCCTACTGTCCTGCTTAAGAACCTGGTTGGGTTAAAGTTACGCTCTGCATTTCTACAGGAACTGTGATTGTCATCCCCGATTAGGAATGTGGAGCTCTTCTTGAGTAGTTAAATGTCGGAGCACACCGGTAATCTGACTTTCACCGCCACTCATTTGGAAAATCTGACCCAGTATGTATTTTCCCCTAAATGTTGATCTGGAGAAGTTAGGGTGTGTAAGATACACAGTCACAAATGAAAGTCTGTCTTTATGCAGCTGGTAAGTCAGCTTTACAAAGAGTAAACTCGATACTGTTGTGATCAGTGATCTTTACCTCACAAAAGTTTTGATCCTCTCTTTTAGCCTCTCAAAGAAGTTCAGTCCAGATCTCAGTTCCTTGCCTGAAACTCTAAGCGCAGAAGGAAGGAAGCTGTCACAATGAAACAAGGAGGCTGCAAAAGGAAGTTGCTATCTGCAAGGGGGTTAATAGTGAATCCTGTCACCTTTCTTTCAAAATCAGCTCGCTAACAGCTCTTCACAGAAAGCCATCTGCAGATTGTGTAGCTTATATCCACCGAAGTCATTTGGCATCTTCAGAATTGGGATTGAATCCAAAACCTTTTATGGGAAGTGTATTTTTCATACTCTCAGTCCAGATATGTTGACTGGTCTATTATATAATAAAACAAGAAAAAGTCAGGCAGTGCTAGGCTCCTCTAAATGTGAGGCATTCTCACACATGCACTCTAGCTTTCTGCAACTGACACCCATACCTTGTAAATGTCATGTCCTGACCCACCCCCTCAAAATGTATTAACAACACTTTAAATCACACTGTTGCTGAAATCTAGGTATGTGTTACACATGGTCATGAGGCACTTTGGGCGTTTTGTTTATTAATGTCTGTATGACTATTTAATTTGGCAATCTATTGTATTCACAAAATGTTGGTAAGAAACTGAATGAAATGAAAGGATAAATGTATTTACTCGGAAAGCAGTACGATACTGGAAAGTGATTGCTAGAGGAAGTGGATGAGATCAGTAGTTTACATTAAAATCAAAAGAACTGCGGATGCTGTGAATCGGGAACAAAAACAGAAAATGCTGGAAAAGCTCAGCAGGTCCGGCAGCATCTGTGAGGAAGAAATTCGGACTTAGGGTTTCGGGTCCAGTGGCCCTTCCTCAGAACTGATTTGCAGAAGAGTCACCAAATCCAAAACATTAACTCTGATGTTTTCTTCACAGATGCTGCGAAACCTGCTGAGCTTTTCCAGCAATTTATGTTTTCAATAGTTGATGTGTTTTTGATCTGAAACTGGAGGAGTGGATGAGAGAAAAGAGAATATAGAAAGATATAATAAACCAATGGAGTGGGAAGAATTGTGTGTGGAATCTAAGCGCAACACAGTATTGGGCTGATTGGCCTGTTTCTGTGTCACATATTAAGAAAACGCAATGTAATTCTTTACTATTTTCCCATGGCTGTGGAAAATATGTCTTCTCGAATGCACCAATGCCATCCTGTTATACTGCTCCATGTGGTAGCCAGTTCCACATTCTTACCAATCTCTGCAAAGGCATTACTCTTAATTTATTCATTTAATCTCTTCATGTCCATATTGTATTTATTCCCAATATTTCAGTAGTGGAAATTATTTCTCGACATCCACTCTATCAACCCCTCCAAAGTTTTAACAAACTTTGAGGTCTTCTCTTCATTTTCTCTGCCTTGTATTTGTTTATGGGATGTGGATATTGCTGACTAGGCCAGGATGTTTCACCAGTCCCCCAGTTGCTCAGAATGAAGTTAAGAGTCAACTACATTGCTATGGGTCTGGAGTCACATGTAGGACAGCAAAGGGACATTAGTGAACATTAGTAGCACATTATGTGGGTGTTTATTTTTCTCAACCATCAGTGTTTTACATGGTTAGCTTTATATTCGGGATTCATAATGAATTTAAATTGGCCATAGTGGGATCCAAGCCCATGAGGCCACCCCATTATTTTACAGCCTCCAGGACTCAGTTTTGAGATCCACAATTTTGGTATATGACCTCTGTCCTCCAATTTTCTTATGTTCCCCACCCTCCACTTGCTGCATTTATCTTTTTTAAAAATACAGTTCAGAGGAAGAGACATATTGGACTCAAAATGTTAATCTTATTTCTCTCTCTGCAGATGCTGCCCGAATTTCTACAATGTTTTCTCTTTCTCTTTCAGATTTCAAGCAGTTGCAGTATTTTGCTTTTATGATCATAAAATATTGGCCTGCGGTTTTGGATTACTAGTCCAGTGATCTAACCATGCCTTCTTTTCAGAGTCCCAGCATGCAAATCCTGATTGTTTCAGCCTCTCAATTTGGAGTCTCATACTTGTAATAATTTTCTGCATTTTCTTCAGTGCTTCAATATCAGTGTGGAAACCAGAACTGTACATTGTAGTCAATCTGTCTCATCATAACTTGGTTAAGCCAAAATTAGATAGCATGACCATGAAAAGCAGCAGCTATATTCAAGACTCCTGAGTTGGTAAAGTAGGTTCTTTGCCAGTTTGAAAGAGAATAGTGCTCCTGTCTCACAACCTCACTTCACTTCACTTCCTGTTCTTTCAATCTTTTTGCCAGTTAAGTTAAAGCCTGAAGAAAATGTGCCAGTTGCATTCAATTAGTAGACCAGAGTACTCCTAATTCAGCTTCATTTAACATTGAAATAGCTGTCTATAAGAGAAGCTCTTGTGCAAATTCCACCTGCATTTGTGGGAGGTGTATCCTTTTGGAGGTTTGAAGTGTTGTTTACTCTGCTTTTAAACATTTCTTGGTCTGAGAGTGCTTACTTTCTTCTTTGTTAATGGGAGTATGAACATTGCTAACAAATTGCCCTTGCCAAATAGAGAAAGTAGTTACGAGCTGCCTTCCTCAGCCCAGCAAGTGCAATTAGAGAGGCAGCTCCTGAATTTTGTACCAAGGATATTTATGGATCAGTGATATAGTTCCAAATCGGGATCATCTCTGATTTAGAGGACAAGTTACATGTGGTAGGTGTTCTTATATGCCTGCTGACTTTGAGGTGGTAGAAGTTGTTGGTTTAGAAGTGCTGTTGAAGGATGCTTGGTGAGTTGTTGGAACGCATTTTGTTGGTGGTACACTCTGCTCCAGTGTGCATTGGTAGTAGTGGGAGTGAATGTTTACCAGATGGGCTGCTTTATCCTGGATGGTGTCAATGTTCTTGAGCATTGTTGGAACTGCACCCATCCATGCAAGTGGAGAGTGTTTTATCATACAGAAACTGGAATAGGCCATTCAGACCCTTGAGCCTGCTCTGTCATTCAATATGACCATGGTTAATCAGGCACTGAAGTGCCTTTCTTCCACACTATCCCCAGGTGTCTTTACATTTGGCAGCACGGTGGCTCAGTGGTTAGCACTACAGCCTCACGGTAACCCGAGTTCAATTCTAGCCTCAGACACCTGTCTGTGTGGAGTTCGCACATTCTCCCCGTGTCTCTATGGGTTTCTCCCGGCTGCTCGGTTTCCTTCCACAGGCCACGGATGTGCAGGTTAGGTGAATTGTGCAGGCCTGTTGCATTAGTCATGGGGAATGCAGGGTTACAGGGGTAGGGTAAGGAGGGTATGAGTTTGGGTGGACTGCTCTTCAGAGGGTAAGTGTAGACTCAACGGTCTGGATGGCCTGCTTTCATACTGTAGTGATTCTATAATTCCTGGTAGTTAGAAATTTGTAAAGATGCTTGATGATTGAGCATGTGTAGCCCTTGTGAAATAAAGAATTCCAAAGATTCATTAATTTCGCCAACACATTTTTCTTACTAATATTAATTCCTTTCAATTACTCATTCTCCCCAGCCCCTAAATCTCTAATCCAGGAGATTTCTTGTGTATTCTTCAGTGAAGACAGAAACAAAGTGATCATTTAGCTTCTCTGCCTTTTCTCTATGCCCCATCATAAGTTTTGATTCTATCTGTAATGGACTCACGTTTGTGTTAGCCAAACATTTCCGTCTGACATACCTAAAATAGCTTACACAATTTTTTTTTTTGCTTTTCTTCCTAGTCTGCATTCATATTCTAAACTCCCTCACTAGGGATTTACCTTTATCCAGAGCACAAGCCTTCAGTACTATTGCCCAAATATTGTCAGAGCCCATGGCAGAACTTAGTGCGGACACATCTTTTGTCCTGCACATGGTCAATGGAAGATGGTTGGATGCCTTCTTGTGGAAATGGTCATTGCTTGGCACTTGAAAAAGTGTTTCTTTTTATTTGATAGATGAATCCTGACTGTTCTGTATCTGAGGAGTTGTAATTGGTACTGAATACTATGCAATCATCAGATGTCATCCCCTCTTCTGACCTTACGGAGGGAAGATCATTGATGAAGTAGCTGCAGATGATTGGGCCTAGACACTACCCTAGGAAACACATGCAGAGATATCCAGGAGCTGAGATGACTGACCGCCAACAACCACAACCATATATCTTGTAGTATGACTCCAACCATCAGAAAGTTTTCCTTTGATCCTCATTGATTCCAGTTTTACTAGGGCTCCTTGATATCCTATTTAGTTAAATGCTGTCTTGTTGTGAAGGGTGGTCACTCACACCTCATTCAAAATCCTTAAACTCCCTCTCACCTGCAATTGTAAGTGTCCTTACATCTCATGGTCTGAAATCGTTCAATGGCATTATCATTGCTGAATCTGCCCATATCAACATCCTGGGGTTACCATTCACCGAAAACTGAACTAACCAGTCACAATAGCTACTATGCTTACAAGGTCAGATCAGAGGTTAGAAATTCTTTGGAGAGTAACTCCTTTCCTGACTCCTGAAAGTTTGCTAGGGATGGGAAATAAATGACGGCACAGCCCAGCAACATTTATATTCTGGAGATGAATTGTCCTTTATTCACATCTGACAATACTGGCGATCATGTTGCGGGCACAAGTGGTGTTAACAGTGAGAATATTCCACTTGTCTTAGTATTTGTTGCCCTGAAATACACACCCGCACCCAGTTTGAAACAATATTTACAGCCATCAGGCATCAGTAAAAGGATAAATCTTAGAATCCCATCAAAAGCATTCAATAACTTGGCATTAGCTACAACTAAAAGTAGCAGAGATCTGACACCTGTCAAGCAATGAACCATCTTGTGCATGTGGAGCTGGTGGATGAATGCATGAGCCACAACACACATTAAAAAATTACATCTTTACCCCAACAAAGCCTCTTGGCCACTCCCTCTGGGTGGCTATCAATGTGGACCCCACATTGGTACTTCCAAACCAGCTGCTTCCCCCAATTCCAAATGACATTAACAATCATTATTTAGAGAAAAAAGATATTTAAATACTCAACAGAAATAGATTGACTAATTAATATGCAAGTTTATGTGTAATGTTTTGTTAAGATTTGATATTTTAAAGAAGCTTTGATTGTGAGATTCACTCTAATTATATGGTACTCCAGTGCATTAATTAATGTCCCAACATATGTTCAGTGTACATTCAAACAGTATTTTAATGGCTATCTTCAATTGCTTCTTTGTTTGTCCATCTGCTAATGAATATTAACTTGTCATCTCAATAACTTAAGACTCAGATTTTACAAAAGAGCATGCTGAGCACTGTGCATGTGAACATTTTGCATATCTATCAAAAACAATGAATCATCACAATAATTCAAATGATTCTTGCATTTATGGACAAAATGGTAGAGTTACTCATGAGAGTTTGGTTCTTTCTGATGGACACTGAGCACAGGGTCTGGGTCTTTCTGATGGACACTGAGCACAGGGTCTGGGTGTTACTGATGGACACTGAACACAGGTTTTCTGAGGAACATGGTTGATTTAATGAGGGCAGTGTTTAGGCTTGGAATGGAGGTAGCACTGAAAAAAAATTATAACTGAGTAATTATTGACAGGCTAGAACTCTATTTTAGCCTGTTGTGCATTTGGACAGTATTTCCTGTTACTTTATCATTGAAATTCAGTTGATAAGTTAGATTTATGTAGATGGCCTTTTTAAACAAAAACTAGATTTCTTAAAATCTCCATGGGTGTGGAAACAGGCCATTTGGCCCAACAAGTCCACACCAACCCTCTGAAGAGGGTCCCATCTAGATCCATCCTCCTACCCTATCCTTATAACCCTGCATTTTTCATGGTTAATGTACCTAACCTGCACATCCCTGAACACTGGGCAATTTGGTGTGGCCAATCCACCTGTCCTGCACATCTTCAAACTGTAGGAGGAAACTGGAGCACCCGGAGGAAACCCATGCAGACGCAGGGAGAATGGGAAAACTCCACACACACAGTCGCCTGAGGGTGGAATCGAACCTGGGCCCCTGGCGCTGTGGGGTGGCAGGGCTAACCACTGTGCTTCTGAACAAGTGGGCCTGATCTCAGGAGCTTTGCTTTACAGTGTATCTGTGTTTATTGAGTCAGGTTTCATAATGTATTCAATGAGGAACTGGAGAATACAGCAAGCACATATTAAATTATTGCTTTGTGACATTGACTGTTCACATTAACTCTTACAACTTCCTCCTGCTTAAGGATTGATTGCGTTGCAATTGGGAACAAGTGTGACGTTGAACCTGCTTCATTGTGTGTCAGTGAACAGTATCATTTACCTTTCAGTCAAGCCTGACTGCTTATTAACCACTACAAACACATCCTCTTGACTCGTATTTTATCTCCTGTACTAAAAACACTGAACCCTATGACAATACAGTCCGAGGCTCTACACGCCATTCAAGTGGCTATTCTTAATATTGTCATCCATTGATTTCCCTTTATTATTGAAGATAGCCATTTCTCATATGCATAGTATGTAAAGTGGTACATCCTAACTCAGTCATGCAACCTGATTACGGCCACAATGACTGTTCATGGTGTGGGTAAGCACAAATTGTCTGATTTTGTTGGGACTGCTCAGCCTTTCTACCTGATGATGAGTGCTTCCAGACATTTATAGACTGTAAGCATTTGTTTGTGTTCTGTGGTAGCCATCAGTCATCCTTATGTTCAGTGTTGGCATGTACATAGTTTAGATGGGGCACCAAAACTTTATCACCTGACACTGCTAACTGAGCACAGACAATGGCTTGAGCTTTCTGCACCTGCTTGACCTGGACCACATCGATGAGGTGCAGCTGGCATTTTGGTTTGGTGATTCAGCAAAATTCTCACTTTTCTCAAATCCTCCAGCACATTGGTTAGGCAGTGGCAGGTGGCAGTCCCGAGTAGGTTTGGACAATGACAGATATTTCCACGTCACACAACTCAGAAGTGGTAGAACCGTGTCAAATGCGTACACACCGTCCCTCTCTGCCAGCATTGAAGAAACATATTCTCTCGCTGATTCAGAATGGTAAAAATAAAATTAGCAGCATGCTTGACGGTTACGATTAAATTACTGTAATTTATTTGTGTAATATAGGAGGAAGTTTTCTGTCCAGCTCGATGCTATACTGATTCTAACGTTAGGTAAATTTCATGTTGTTTAAGGTGAACAAATGAGTACTAGGAACAATTAGCAGAACAGCAAGGAAGGAGCAGGGTGCTCAGTGAAATTCAGTTGGGGAGGTGGTGATGGGAGGAAAAATGTTTTATCAAAGAGTTTCTTTCTGTGGCGTACAATTCTATAATTGTACATTTCGCTTTTACATTTTTGTATCGAGCAGAAACATTGAACACAGCCCCAATTTAAGCTTACTCTCAGGTGGATCCCCAAAACCATAGCCATATTGACTATCTTCAGCAAGCAAGACATTTCTATTTCTCCCATTCCCTTACTTGAACACACACCTTTGTGAGCAGCTTCGTACAATCTAGCAGGCCCTGTGTAAGGCTGTGAGGCTGATTAGGTGCTGGGTTGGGATTGCTCAACCAGTTTCCTGAAGAACTTTACAACCAGTTGTAAAACGGGGAGCTATCAACTGGATTAAATCAGAAATCAGCATTCTAATCCGTCACACCTCCCTTCGTTTTGCAATTATGTGCCAATCATGTAAAGAGTGTTACATCCTGGATTCTATACATTTAGCACAACATATGTTCACTAGAATCTTAATGTTTATCCCGCTGCAGAAACCAATATGCCATATGGTCACCCAGTAAACGTTAAGACTCGTGTTTTAACTGTTAACCTCCTGAATAATCTTAAACTCAACCTTTGCCCAAGTGTGGTGATTAGTATTGTACTCCTACTCCTGTGAAAATTAAAAATAAACAAAATACCATGAAGCATCACAGAGATTAATCCTTGCCCTGCCAAAGGAGGAGTTTCCTAAAGCAATGGCAGCATGATGACAGGTCTTGGAGGGTGAAATTATTCAGACTCAGCTGCTATTGCCTTGAGCAAAGAAGCTTCAAGAGTGATCTAAGAGTGTTTCAACTGCTTAAAGGATTTCTTTAAAGAAACTACTTCTGGTAGAAAAGTACAGAATAATCTAATTTAGTAATAGACTAATTTAGTAGCAAAATTGAGGAGTATTTTTTAAAGTAAATTCAAGTAGGCTAATGAAAATCATTAGTTCTCTTTCCCAAAGTACTGTTGATGCTCAGGACCAGCTGGAGATCCTGACCAGAGACCATTCTTATGTAAGACTGTCAAGTGGGATTGTGTTAAAGTACTGATTAGCAATGATCTGAGTATCAGAGTGGGCCCGATGACCACCCTCCTGAATAAGCAAACATTATACCATTACACTTTAGAGATCCAATATTCCCCTTGGATAAATATATTTTACACCGTGAACATCTCTAATCCTGCTTGATAAATAGCTATTACACCATGTATCTCCGATCCCCAGGGCTAAATAAGGTTTCCCCTCAGTTCCTGACCCTTCTGTTCCTTTTCTGTACCACCTCTTCCTATATTTAATCACAATGTTAGCATTTTTAATGCAGTTTTGCTTGAATCCTTCTCCTGTCTGCAAGGTTCTAATGGTTTCCTGTGTTTTGTAGACCATCACATCCTGCAGGAAAATTGCTTTTCTAATAAGGCCTCTGCTATAAATGTTTGGGATCGTACTGTTGGACTGCATAATATAGTGGAGTCAGTTGTGAATTTGCTTATGGAATGCTGTCACAAAGAACAATGAGATAAAGGACATGTCCATTATAGTGCTTGCTCATGGATGAATGTTGATCTGAAACCAAGGGGAATGACAGCCTGTTCATTAGTTGCTGAGGATACAATATATAGAACTGTTTTGTCCCCTGCTTCTGGCATCATGATCGTAAAGCATTGGACACTTGATCTGTTTCAGTTGAGAGGAATGCTGGCTTTTCCTATTATCCACCTTAATGACATCTCTGAAAAGCCTGGCGCTGAATATTTTGTAAGATTAAACACGCAATGACATTTTGATGAAAACACAACATTTTAAGAAGTGATCCAGGTCAAACAAGTTCTGTGAATGCTGCCGAAATTCACTAGCTAATCTCCTTTGCACGTAGCAGTCCAGTGTTGGAGGGAATGGTTGCTTGAGGTGTACGGTGCCTTTAAGATTTCTCCAGTGAGCCACTATGCTTTGATAAGAGTGAGCACATCATTGTAAAAGTATGCTGTGTGCAGGAGCCCCAAGTAGCTCTGTGTTCAATGGGCTTGCTCTGCTGTGAAGGTCCATTATGGACAGGGGCATTCAATTGCTCCTTAATGGAGCCTTTCAAAGCCATTGTTGGAAGAGGAAGTGAATGTGAACACTGGCAGATTTTATACAGATGCAACCGAAATCTAGGAGAAAACATCTTAATTGCACAGGAGGTGAGAAGAAAAATGCTGACAGCAGTCAAATTATGGAGTGACAGCTGAACTGTAAAATTGTAGGATGCACTGACCTCAGTGATGCAGTGGGGATGTTTCTCTTTGAAAAGAGTGAGGCTTCTGGACCAGAATGTTGGATTTGCTCATTGACGCATGAGAGCCAATCTTGGCTGGAGAGAGAGCGCTGTCACTCTCAGCTGCAAGGACTCTAGCCAGGCCAGTTCCTGGACTATACATCACTGCAGTGGCTTTCTGCTGGTTGCTAAGTGACGGTTCCTACAATGCAGCTGGTCCCGTGGTTCAAATCTTTTCCCCCCAGTTGCTTTAGATGTGAGACGTGTTCACCCTCTTCCCACCTTCTTCCTGCCCAATGCATCGTTGGACTGCAGCTCCCTGAGTGCAAATAAACCTGAGAACCTCAATCAGCTGACACGTTCCCTGTGTCAGTTCAAACTGTGAGAGTTAGAAAGCTATTCAACTATGGGAGCAGCATTACAGGTGAGACCTGCAATATCCTCACCCAGGCTTCTAGCAGTGAATAGTACTTGGGAGACAAGATTGTGCTAGATAATATATACCTATCTGTTTTAGGGATGCTGAGAATCTAACTGCTCTCTCAAACTGATTTAAAAATTACATGATTTAAAAGAGGAGCAAGGACTTTTCCCATGTCCCTCAATCACCTCCTGCTGTATATCTGCTTACATTATCTGCTTATGATAAGAGCATTGTGGGATCTTGCTATGTGCACATTAATTTCCATGTTTACTTACATTGCAGTAATGACTACTCTTCAAGAGTACTTCATTGGCTGTAAATCATTTTGGACGTGCTGAGTTTGGGAAACATGGCATATTAGTGCATGTCTTTTACACTTGTTGTGACAATGACATGTCAGTATAAAACTCTTCCACAGCATAATTTCAGTAGAGTCAATTGTTACTCTTGGAGGAGAAAAATGTCGGAATTGTACAGAGACCTGATCAGCATCTTGCAGATAAACAACAGCAACAGTGCTCCTGAGTCAGGTTCTTGTGTGTCTGGTGACAACCATTAATGTAGACTTTGCAAATAAATTGGCAAATGCTGGGAACCAATGCAGAAAATGCCAGAAGCCTGCAAAGATAAGTTGTCATTTCTGGGGAGAGAGTTCAGGAGGAGAAATATATCAGACTGGGCACTTCCTTAGTCCCTGCTTTGTGGAAGACTATTCTCTCACAGACTCCAACTGACTTGCTGCATGCTTCCTGCATTGTCTGCTTATATTCCCAATGTAAACTTGCTAAATTCACTTCCAGATGCTTTAACAGTAAAACCCACTGTAACACCGGACCAAAGCCACCAGTTGTAGTCAATCCAGCAACTTTACTCTGGAGTTTTTCCATTTGAGCAAGAGTTTCAGTTTTGGGTTTGGTTTGGCATGGGAGACTTGAGTGCCAATGTAAAAGTAGCTTTTTCTTTATTTCAAAAATATACTTTATTCATTAAAAAATCTCAGTGTATATATAGGCATTGTCACAAATGCAGATCAGTTCTGTTCAGTTACATGTCAAATAAACAAAACAAAAACATTGGACTTTGAATAATCAATGTAAATGTAGCTTCATTGGCAATTTGTGTCAGCGACACTACCACTGCAGTTTGACTCATAGAGTCACACAGCACAGAATGGGACCCTTCAGTCCAGCTCACCCATGCCGACTAGATATCCTAAATTAATCTAGTCCCATTTGCCAGCATTTAGCCCATGTCCCTCTTAACCCTTCCTGTTCATATATCCATCCAGTGCCTTTCAGATATTGTAATTATACCAGCCTCCACCACTTCCTTTGGCAGCTCATTCCATACACACACCAGCCTCTGCATGAGAAAGCTGCCCGTTAGGCCCGTCTTAATTCTTTCCTCTCTCACCTTAAACCTATGCTGTCTACTTTTGGACTCCCCAACCCTGGGGAAAGGACCTGCTTATTTACTCTGTCTATGACCCTCATGATTTTATACATCCCTATAAGATCACCCCTCAGCTTCTGACGCTCCAGGGAAAATAGCCCCAGCCTAAACTCTCCAATCCTGGCAGCATCCTTATAAATCTTTTCTTAATCCTTTCAAGTTCAACAACATCCTTCCTGTAACAGGGAGACCAGAATTGCAACAGTATTCCAAAAGTTGCCTAAACAATGTGCTGTACAGCCACAACATGACCTCCCAACTCCAATTCTCAATGCACTGACCAATAAATGCAAGCATACCTAATGCCTTCTTCACTATCCTATCAACCTGTTGCTCCACTTTCAAGGAACTATGAACCTGCCCTCCAAGGTCTCTTTGTTCAGCAACACTCCCCAGGACCTTATCATTAGGTGTATAAGCCCTGCCCTAATTTGCCTTTCCAAAATGCAACACTTCACATTTATCTAAATTAAACTCCATCTGCCCCTCCTCAGCTCATCTGATCAAGACCCCGTTGTATTCCAAGGTAACCTTCTTCATCCACTACACCTCCAATTTTGGTGTCATCTGCATACTTACTAACCATACCTCCTATGTTCACATCCAAATCATTTATATAAATGACGAAAAGCAATGGACCTAGCACTGCTGGTCACGGGCCTCCAGTCTGAAAAACAACCCTCCACGACCACCCTCTGTCTCCTACTTTTGAGCCAGTTCTGTATCCAAATGGCTAGTTCTTCCTGTATTCTGTGTGATCTAACCTGAGCTGAACTCAATTAAATTCACTGTGCCTTACCAAATTTGTGGGCCCCTCTTTAAACTGTGTGGCTGCCCTTGCTCAAGAATTAGTTGGGGAAGAATGAAGTTCCAATGACAACGGGTGTAATCCTTCCTCCCAAAAGCAGTGTTCGTTTACCCACATTAAAGAAGCGAAAAATATATAATATTGTGTTCTATTGATGTAAGAGCTTTCAAATTTGCACCAAATATTCTAACTCTGCTATTACTTAATCGTTATTACTACGTACTATGTACTAACGTACATGGAATAGTGTAGGTTAGATGGGCTTGAGATCGGTATGACAGGTCGGCACAACATCGAGGGCTGAAGGGCCTGTACTGTGCTGTAATGTTCTATCTATGTATGCACTCTTCCTTTATCCTGTGGTATTCATTGCAGCTTTGCTGCAAGACCAATTAAATGCTGTGAAACATTCTGCCATTTAATCGCTGTGCGCAATTAACGTAGTCTAACTAAAAACACAGACAGTAATTACGTCTGGCACACCAGAGGATTGACTGCTCTGATAATGGAATTTAAATGTCAGACAAGGACAAGGAGTAGGGTCAAGCATTATGCTTGATAAAACATTTGGGGAAAGAATGCAAACAGAAATGGAACTCAGGCTGTTTTAACTTGGGAAGATATCAAACCTAAAGCCAGATCATCAAGATGAAGACCGCAAATGCTGTAAATGCACAGCAGCACCTGCAGAGAGAGACGACAGGTCAATCTTACCAGTGTGCACTCTGTCAGATGGTTTCTCTGTACCTGATACTCTTGCATATCAAAGGGTCAGATGGATCGATTGTTATTTTCCGATTTAATTGCGAAAAACTGAAAGATGGTGTCTGGTGAACCAAAATCACTCAAAATGGGGCAATTTCAAAAAGTATTTTTTAATGTGAGAAAATATGAAAAATATGCAAAGCAAGGGGTAAAAAGGTTTAACTTGGGCTGGGAGGGAGATTAGAGTGAGAGTGAATAAGTGGCAATCTTGTCTCAGTGGTAGCTCTGAAGTCTCTGAGTCAATGTCATGGAGTCAAACCCCACTCTAGACTTGGCTGACGTTCCATTGCGGAGATGAGGGAGACTCTCACTGTTAGAAGCGCTGTCGTTTAACTGAGCAGTTAATGAAGGGCTCGTCTGTTCTTTTGGGAAAGTGTGAAAGATTCTATGATACTGTTCTAGGAATAGCAGGGGAATTCTGCCAGTACCCAGGCCAATGTTTGTCCCAACAATAATCTTAAATAGATTATCTGGTTATTAATGTCATTGCTGTTTGTAACTCTTTGATGTACATAAATTGTAAAGTGCTTTGGGATGCCCGAAGGTCGCCAGAGGGACCTTATAAATGTAAGTCCTTTTTTTCTGTAAAGCCACCATACTTCAAACGAGGTGGCAGATTTGATTTTGTTTCTCAAAGGATGAAATTTAATTTATTAATTATTAACTCTGTGACTGTTTAATTTCTTTCAGAACAGGCACAGAGTTAGACAAATACGATAGAGACAACAAGATCCTAGAGGTGACATTTTCAGTTGAATCAGTGAAGACTTACAGTAATTAACTTTATCGTATGAGATTGTGCAAATGTTCAAGGCTCCATAGTCACTGGCTTAACAAGTTTCATTTCTAACTTTCAATGCCCTCCCCATCTCATTGGCACTAATTAGTCCTCCAAATGGATTATATAGCCCTTACATTCTGAGTTGACTTATGGTGCCCAACATTACTAATGCAGCTGTATAACTCATGAGGTGTAAAAACGGTCTTTTGACATGGGGTGGGACATTATACCTTTTGCATTCTACTTAACACATGCTTTATTCTTGTTATGATAATGTAAATAAGCAGCTTCTCCTATGCAGTGTAAGTAAACTGCAGAGCAATGGTTTTTCTAGAACTTCTGTAAACTTTCTTTCATTTAGTATTTTCATTGCTCTTTCAGTACTGCATCTTCTCACAGCAACAAATGGCCTTATTGGTCTTAGACATGAAAACTTCGAGCAACCCACTGAAATTCAAACTTCTGAGTTTAACAAAATCTTCTCAAACAGAATTGTTCAAACTGGCGACCTTTCACGGTTCAGTGGTGCCATCCCTACCTCTGAGGCAGGAGGCCCGCTTTCAAGTCCCACCTGCTCCAGAGCTGTGTAGTGACATCCCTGACCAGCTTGATTAGAAAAAAAGTCTTATAACGTTTTTGTCACTATCATGATCTATCATCTCCATGTTCGCAATAATTTTCCAATCCCTCCACACCTCACCTGTCCATATTTCTGTAGGCCTCATTTGGTCCTATACATTTGTGAGGTATATATATTTTCCTGAATATGATTGTTTAATGTGGTATTATCACATCAATGAACATAAAGCACAGTGCTACTGTTGCTCAGAATTTAAAACTGAAACCCAGTCGAAAATGCTGGAAATAGACAGTAGGCCAAGTAGAGTCTGTGGGATGGAATGGAGTCAAATGGACAGAATCCAACCCCAGGCTCCCAGAATTGCAGACTGACTAAAGGTAGATATGACAAATGTGAAGGCAGGAGGATTTTATGCGATGGGCATTGCAGGGAGAAGGTACTACAGCATTGTGGCACGCCGTGGGCAATCTCTGTCAAGTATCTAGCCCCTCTGTCAGGCCTATCACTACCACAGACTGTTGATCAACAGAGCACAGTACCCCCACCCCTCAGTCAAGCTGAAAAGCTACCTCACAGGACAGGTAACATGGTGACATGCTTGCCTGTATCTGGCTTAATTAACACATCCGAGTTCAGCTCATTCATTGGTGACATTAGGGCCTCATTTAGAAGTGGCAGCTTGGATTGAGGACAGGGAGGGTAGATTGATGCTGGCGGTGTGGGTTCAGGCCGGGAATGAGAGTTGGAGGTGAGGAAGGGGTAGATTGGAGTCTGTGTTATATCACACTAGGTACATACATAAGTTGTAATGTCTCAAATTAGGGGGCGTGCATTTAAGGTGAGAGGAGGAAAATTCAATGGAAATGTGAGGATCTTTTTTACACAGTATGTGGTAGAAGTGTGGAACCTGCTGCCAGGGGTTGTGATAGAAGCAGATCGATGGGGGTGTTTAAGAACTTTTAGGTAAGCACATGACTATGCAAGGTACGAAGGGATATGGACCAAGGATAGGCAGAAAGGATTTGTTTAATTTGGTGTCATGTGTGGCACAACATTGTGGGTCAAAGGGCCTGTCCTTGTGCTGTGCAGTTCTATATTCTGTGTTCTGTGAGAGGAATTGGTGACAACTGAGTTAAATCACTCTGGGTGATGGGAATTGGTGTGGTATCACATTGCATATGTACATCACAGGAGTTAATGAAGTCTGATGAGGGTTATATCACTCTAGGTATATACCTGTGAGGAAGTGTGTGTGACTGTCTCCAATCTTCTCATCAGTGCCATACTGACCTCTTTTTAAAACCAGTGAAATCTGCACACGAATGGAAACTGCATTGTGCTGAACTGGGAGAGCTCATTGGGATGGTTAACTTTGTGGCTGCAGCTTACTTCGAGAGCTGCATGGGCACATCCTCGGCAGGTTTGAACCATGAATGAAGCTGTTAGTCCTTCATGCTCCCTACACACTGGAGCCCTCTGCATGAATGGTTGCAGCTTCTGACAGGTTAGCTTAGCCATTGGTCTTCGTGAATCCCAGTGCTGTCATTTGTTGAGTACAGCTGACTGTCAGAGACCTGTGCATTTTTCAGATTGGGTGTACAATTTCTGCTTAGGAGTAGGCCATTCAGCCCTTCTAGCCTGCTCTACCATTTAATACGATCATGGCTGATCTCCTCTCAGCCTCAACTCCACTTTCCTGCCCGCTCTCCATAACCCCTTAACCCATTACTAATTAAAAATCTGCCTGTCTCCTCCTCAATTTTATTCAGTGTCCCAGCATCCACGACACTCTGTGGAGGAGTGAATTCCACAGATTTGCAAACTATGAGAGAAGTAATTCCTCTTCATCGCTGCTTTAAATCTGCTCTTCCTTATCCTAAAACCATGACCTCTCATTCTGGATTGCCTCTCAAAGGGAAACATCAGCTCTTTTTCTACTTTGTCAGTCCCCTTTAGCGTCTTGTATACCTCAGTTAGATCTCTTCTCAAGCTTCTAACCTTTAGCGAGTACAGTCCTCAACCACTGAATCCTCCTTCAGAGGCCAAGCCTGTCATCTGTGGAATTAACTGAGTGAGCTATCTCTGAGCTACCTCCAGTGCAGTTACATCCTCCTTCAAGTAAAAGGACCAAAACTGGACGCAGTACTCAGGATGCAGTCTCACTAATGCCTTGTACAGATACAGCAATTCTTCCCTACTTTGTACTCCATTCCTTTTGTAATAAGTACCAACATTCAGTTCTCCTTCCTTGAAAACTGCAATACTTGCATGCTAGCTATCTACACCACCACTACCTCTCACCTACCAATAGTCTCATCTTACAAAACATCCCAAGATGTCTTCCACCATCAAGGGTAAAATGGAAATTGTTGGGCTTGAGCAGCCTGATGGATGCCAAGAGCTGACTGGCTTTGTGACATTTGTTTTAAACATACTGTAGATTGCCTATTCAACCCGGTTGAATGATGTCTGTCTTTCCTCTTTACTGCTTCAGGTGTGGATTCATTCAGTGAAAATAGCTCAATGACTTACGAGGCCTACACAGAGAGCAGAGAAACCTCACTGGCAAAGTCAGAGACCACCAACCTGAGCAACAAGGAAGCTGAAGATAGCGAGAAGAGCGACAAAAGTGAGTCAGTAGCGAGTGGATCGTCCTTTGAGGAACTCGATCTGGAAGCACATGATAACGGGGACCGACCCTGGGCCTCTCAGCAGAGCTCTGAGGTGGAAAAGAAGCTGGATGAAGTGACAGAAACCGATATCAGGAGAATGGAGGAGGAATAAACACGGAAGGGATGATAAAGTGACCCGACTAGGTCTGCAAACTGTTTTGCTTGATACGTTTTTACGGATTAGGTACAGAAGGCTTGCTGCAACTCCAGAGAAACATAGTAGTTAATCAAATAGCTTGAAATTTAAGAGTCTTGATTGAAGATTGAAGCTTCTATCAATGTATCTATAATACTGTAATACTTGAGCAACATTATTCATTTTTTAAATAAATTCAAATATTTGGCTTTAACAACTAAAATGAAGTTTTAAAAATTTATTTTTTACATCTCATTAATAATTCCATCTCATGTTTTTTCACAAGACATTCTGGATTTGAAATGTAGGTTTTCTCATTCTACCAACACTATGTTCTGGATTTCGAGGATTGGGGAAGACGCTGTTTCTCCTGTTTGAATGTCATGGGTTTAGACCATTGTCATCAGTATTACATGTAGCTTGTGTACTCTCTCTGAGTTAACCCTTTATAAGCAGTAAGCTAACACTTATAGCAACATAATAATGTAATAAAATAGAACAAAGACCCGCAGATACTGGAGATTGGAATCAAAAACTGAAATTGCTGGAAAAACTCAGCAGGTCTGACAGCATCTGAGGAGAGAGAAACAGAGCCAATGTTCTGTGCCCAATGACCCTTCTTCAGAACTGAGAGCAGCTAGGAAAACGTGGTATTTGTGCTGAAGATGGGATTGGGATGTGTGGGAGGGGACGTGGTGGAGACAGAGCACAGCGATATGAAAGGACTAGGCAGACATGGCGACTATTGATATAGACCAGGGCAGAAGAGAAGCTGAGTAAGTGACAATGAGAGCTGGAGAGAATGGATAGGCTGTGCTGAAAGCAATCCAGGGTTTTGGGGATGAGTAAAATACATGGAAGCACAGAATCCGAGTCGAAAGTTACTGAACTCGATGTTGGGTTGTAGAAGTTGCAGGGTTCTCGAATGGAAAATGAGATTTCTTCTTCCAGCTTGCTCTGGAACATGAGAGAAAGCCTGAAATAGAGATGTTAGCCAGGAAACACAGTGTTATGTTGAAATGGCAAGGAAATGGAAGCTCAGGGTTGTTTTTACAGTCAGAACATAGTTGTTGTCCAAAGTAGTCACCCACATTTATCTCTGTTGGGAGATCCCCAGATAAAATGAGATTAATGACCATCATCGACATGGTAGCTTGATGTTGGGATCAAGGTCCAGGGGAAGATCGGATGGATATGTGAGAGCTGGTGCTCAGCCTCTGCAATATAGAGGTCAGTCTACCAGACAACATGCTTGTGTGGGAGAAGCTGAATGGACACGAGGGTGTTTGGTTCAAATTGGTGAGGGTGTAGAGAAATTCGGGCGAGCGATGTGACACCAACAGTTCTCAATGAACCAGTCGAGTGCCGGTGAAAGACCAAAGGGAAAGGTCCAGGTGGAGAGAGTGTGTTGGAGGTGGTGAAGGGTTCTGTGGGAAGGGGAGAGGATATTTGTTCATGAAATGCGCACGGAGGCAAAGGGAATGGAAGTATTCAATGTCATGTAATTGCCTGAAATTCACTGAGGTGGGGGTCACAGAGAGATAAAATAAGATCTTTGGTGAGTGCAGAGCATTCAGCATCAGAGAGCAAAAGGTCAGAATGGAAGATAAATACCTGACAAAAAATGGGGTTAGGAGAAGGGATGGAGACAGGTTTCAGGGGAATGCGTGTACCTCTGAGTTGTTGCGATCTTTAATGCAAAGATCCTACAGACCAGATGGTACAAAAATATAAATATTGACTATGTCCATTGCCCTAGTCCATTCAGCTTTTCCCAAACAAGCACGTTACGTTGTGTTACGCAATAACGTACTCCCAAACACCCATCCAAAACTCAGAGATCCCCAGGTCAGGTGAAAACCCGGGCTAACTTGGGGA
The DNA here is from genome assembly GCF_030684315.1 of Stegostoma tigrinum. Classification (NCBI taxonomy): domain Eukaryota; kingdom Metazoa; phylum Chordata; class Chondrichthyes; order Orectolobiformes; family Stegostomatidae; genus Stegostoma; species Stegostoma tigrinum. The sequence goes on along the minus strand of NC_081364.1, from coordinate 65,122,060 downwards.
GAAAATCGAGGAAAATTCTCTCCAGTTCACGTCAACTCTTCCCCATTTCCTATCACTCTGGTCAATCTACAAGATGCACTGCAGAAATTCACTCAAGATCCTTAGACAACACCTTGCAAAACCAAGACCACTTACATCTAGAAAGATAAGGGCAGCAGATATGTGGGAATTCCACCCCCTTTGAGTTGCCCTCCAAGCTACTCACTATCCTGACTTGGAAATATATTTAGTGTCGCTGAGTTAAAATCCTGGAATTCCCTCCCTCATGGCATTGTGGGTCAGTTCACAGCAAGTGGACTGCAGCGGTTCAAGAAGGCAGCTCACCCCCACCTTCTCAAGGGGGGGGACAACTAGCGACAGGCAATAAATGCTGGGCCCAGCCAGTGACACCCACATTCCACAAATAAATAAAAGTTTTTAAAAAATTGAAACAAGCCCAGAAGCTCACTCAATTCCGAATCTTTTGTTGCAGATCTGCATTTAGTGTCTGGCGATCTCTACCCCAGCTCACTAAAGGCCGAGGAGAGTGGAGGGGGTTTTAAAGGATGAAGGGGTTGGAACAGCAGAACAGTAATGGATAGAGTTGCAGAGGATTAGACCTGGAGAGTTGTAGGCCCAGCCACTAAAGCAAGAGGTGGGACTGAGAGTGATCCGAGGGGCTAGAAGAGTTCTGACCATCAGAGGAAGGTGGTGAAGGGATTTATCCCGTGAGTGAGCATTTTAAGCTGCACACTTGGATAAACTGAAAAGCCAATGTTGGTCAGCATCATATAAATACAAATGAGTCCTTTTACCCTGACCACGGAGAATTTCACTGACTAATCCACATCTTGTTCCACACAAGTCTGCTTCTTACTGCTGTTCATGCAGTTCCTGATGTCCTCTGTCTATTTGTTGCCTTGATGTCCTCATCAATTTATATTAATAGTTTGTGTCATTTCCGCTTCTCTTTCCTGAATGTCTCATGTTATGACCTCCTGCCATTGCACATTTCCTTATGATACCATTACCTCAGAAAATTCAGCCATTATGCCTTTTAGCTGTTATTTGTCACATTCATTTCAGTGGCCTGTCTTGTGGTTTCTTGAATGCTCAAGACAGAACAGATTTTTGAGCACCAGCAGTCTTCCATCAATGTTGTTCTCCAACCAGCTTTGAGACAAAGCTGATCAGAGCTCCCCTTTACACGCTCTGCTGTCCCCAGGACCTCCCGAAGAGCTCCCAAAGACAATCACTTGCTGAAGTGTAGACCTTGTACGTCAGCCTATTTCCACAGAGCAAGGTGCCATAAACAACAATGGAAGAAATTGCCACTCAGTCCAAATTTGCAAATGTTTGAGAGAAAGTGTTCCCCAAGGCGCTGGGAAGAACTCATTCAACATCTTTCAGAAATCCCTTGGGGAGTTTATGCATCTCCCTGAAAGGGACAAGGGCTTATTCCACCCTTCCTCCTGCCCAAAAAAAACATTGACTGTGTAGCACGCATTCCATGTTGCCCTGGCACATCAGCTGAGATTGTGGGCAGGTTATTTTAATATTTTTTCACAGGATGAGGGTGTCACTGGCCAGGTCAGTATTTATTAACTACTCTCTGAGCGATTCAGGTAACGGTCAGCCACATTGCTATGGGTCTGGAGTCACATGTAGGCCAGACCAGGTAAGGCTGACAGTTTTCTTCCCTAAAGGATATTAAGTGAAATAGAAGGGTTTTTCCTGACTCAGCCATCATTAGACTTTAATTCCAATTTTTTTTTTAAGTTGAATTCAAATTCCATCCTCTGCTGTCATGGGATTTGAACCCTTCCAACAATGGTACGACCAGGCCTTCTCCCGAGGCTTTTGTTATGTGCCTTCAATCAATGTCACAAGATGAAGGAAAATAAGTGGATAAGAGTTTAGAGATAGTAAGAACTGCTGATGCTGGAGTCAGAGAAAACACAGCGAGGAGCTGGGGGAACACAGCAAGCCAGGCAGTATCAGAGGAGCAGGAAAGTCGGCATTTTGGATCAGGACCCTTCTTCAGGAAGAAAAATCTCCATTCTTTCTGAAGAAGGGTCCCGACCCAAAACATCAACTTTCCTGCTCCTCTGATGCTGTCTGGTTTGCTGTGTTCCCCCAGCTCCACACTGTGTTGTCGGAGAATTTAAACTTCATCTGAAATCTGCTGTGTCGCTGATGTTAGGATGTGACCAAACGCAGAATGGAACCTGCACCCCAGGAATCTCTAATGCAAGTTATCATTCTCTGATATAATATTTACCACCCAGAAGCCAGCAGATAAACAGGAACCACACACCACCTTATAGATTCCCTTCACCATCCTGACTTGGGAACATATCAGCGTTCCTTTAGAGTTGCTGGGTCACAATGCTAGAACTACCTTCCTAATTATGGACAGCCAGTAGATTTTGGCTGTGGCCACGTCCCACAGAAAAATAAACAAAGTGAATTTTCACTAACTTGAGCTCCTACCAGAATGATGTTCCCTGAGTCTCCGAGGCACTACAGCAAGATGACATACACAGAAAATGAAAGAACACATTCTGATTGACGGACTGCATTGAGAGGTGTTGCAATCCAAAACCTGAGGCAGGTGAGGTTTCTGAACGCATTTCAGAAAGATGTCCATGTTCTATCATAGAATCCCTATATTGTGGAAGCAGGCCATTCAGCCTATCCCAACCCTCCCAAGAGCATCCCACCCAAACCCAAACACTATTCCCTATCCCTGTAACCCTATATTTCCAATGGATAATCCACCTAGACTGCACCTGCTTGGATGCTATGGGTAATTTATCATGACAATCCACCTAAGCTGCACATCTTTGGACTGTGGGAGGAAATCCACACAGGCTCAGGGAGAATGTGCAAACTCCAGGCAGGGCAGTCACCTGCGGCAAGAATCGAATGCAGGCTCCTGGTATTCTGAGGCAGCAGTGATGAAGATTGCACTGTAATTTGGTGTTCTCGGTGACCGATGACAAACATTGAAAGAGCAGACATTGAGAATATTGCCTGTCAAAGGTCTGTATTCATGCCTTGCTCCTGTGTGCATTTCCTGCAGGTCTCGCACTTACTTCCTGGGATCATTTTCCTAACACCTTCCCCACGTCATTCCGTTATTATATAATTGTCTCTCCAGTGACTCGCTGCAGGTGATGACAAGCGACATTTGCTCATATGTAATTATAATAAAACACACAGAAAAGGGCCAGCTGATAAAAGGACAGCTCCATGGTACATTTTAATTTTAATTGTCAATTAAGATCTGCACTTTCTAGAACTGAAGCTGAACAATGCCTCATTAAAAGTCCCTGTGTTCCAGCAACACTATTTATAAACCCATATTTCAATCTATTTCATTGTAAAAGGTTTCGCAATAAACTGCAGCAAAATATGCCAGCAATGAAGTCAACTGCTGAGATATATTGTTCCATCTATAAAGGAATTTTCTACTTTACAACAGTCTGAACTCAACAGTGATTGTTAATGTTTAGGGAGATGAAATTGTTCTTATAGTGACTGAATGGAGAACAATGAGATGTCCCACCCAGATAAAGTGGGGAAAGCAGTAACATATTGAGATGAGATTTAACTCACTCAGAGCCCATCAAATTTCATTGGGTTCAAATCACATCCATTCTGTTCTATACAGAGCAACTCTTGGGAAAGAATCTCCCACCCAGCCTCTGCTGCCCCTCATTCCCAGTTTGGATTGTTACTTTGAAGATGGGAGCAGATCTTCAAGGTTCATTAACTATCTCCTGTTGAAAAGGTCGGGGAGGCGGGTTGCTTCTGCCACCTCTGGACTTATATAAAACCAATAACATGGGACTCCCAGCTGTGTCACACTTAGTGCAGGAACTGGACATTTTTAACTTGAAATAAAAACCTAACATCAGCGACTCGGTGAGTAACGCCTACCCTCAAAGTTGTGGCATATGATGAAGAGGGCGCAGAGTGAGACTGGGACTGGTTTCTCATCTGTTACCCCCGTATCATTAATCAAACTGGGCCAGAGAGGAAAGGAAAGGGGAGAGAGCAATTTGTCGCCTCAGTGAAGCTAAAGAAAGAAATCAGGATAAAATGAACCATCTATGCTGATAGGGCATACAGATAGCTCCCTCACTCCTGCCCTTCCTCCCTCACACCTGCCCTTCCTGCCTCACTCCTGCCCTTCCTCCATCACTCCTGCCCTACATCACTCCCACCCTTTCTCCCTCACTCCTGTCATTCCACCCCGTTCCTACACTTCATCCCTCACTCCTGCCCTTCCTCCTCCATTCCTACCTTCCTCCCTCACTCCTGCCCTTCATCCATTACCACGGCCATTCCTCACCCCACCACTGCCCTCACTCCCTCACTCGACCTTCCTCCACTACTCCTGCCCTGCCCTGCTCCCCTCAAACCTGCCTTCACTCCCTCATACCTGGCAGCCCCCGGCTACTCTTTCCCTCACTACCTGCAGCTACACAGTGACCGCATTGAGAGATTTTCTGCCAGTCCCACAGACACAATGCAGGGGGCACCAATTCATGTTTGATCTATAAAGTTCTCAGCTCCACCAGCCAATGTTACCCCCCCCCCCCCCCCCCCCCAACCACCTCTGGCTGCTGTTAATCTGGGACATGAGAAGCATCCTAGGGAAACCACACGGAACGGGACAAGGTGCCAGGAAAAGACAGAGAAACTACTTCCACTTATCGGGGATTCTAGAACTAGTGGGCATCGTCTGAGAATTAGGGCCAGACCGTTCAGGAGAGATGTTAGGAAACATTTCTACTCACAAAGGGTGGTAGAGGTTTGGAACTCTTCCACAAACGGCAGTGAATGCTGGATCATCGACAATTTTAAAATCTGGGATAAATGATTTTTTTTGTTAACCAGAGGTATAAAGGAAGATCAGCCAAAAGCAGGTGTATGGAGTTAGGCCACAGATCAGTCATTATCTCATTGAATGGCAGAACAGGCTTGAGGGGCTGAATGGCCTGTTTGTGTTCCTATATTCCTTACCTCTGTTTAAGCTAAACTAACTGAAATAAACATTCATCACATGCTTATTAATCAGCTCCTTCCTTGAATCTGAAGCCTTATTTTATGGTTAGGTTAATGTCAATGGTAATTTTTATTGCCTACTTGTCTCAGGCATGCTTTGTAATATTATGCTATGGTCAGTATATAGTAACAATGCCATTCATATAAGTAGAATCATTTAATTATCTGCTTTGTATAGGGTAACAATATAGATAATTTGGCCCATATATAGAATAAACAATACAGCCAGTAGTAGTTCTGGCACAGTTTCAGTTTAGAAGTTAAGCAATATGTTTGGTTCATTTTGTAAATATCGCAGGGTTCAGTAGCTGGCCAGTAGATCTGCTGGTTTATGATAGTTGTTGTCAAAGACCATTTGGCAAAGGATGAGGCTTGACCTGACAAGGAAGAGCTCCACCTATTGTACACTCTGAGTGAAGTCAGGCCTCAGAGACAGGGAAACAGAAGTTCACATATCAGCTCCCTTACATCCGAAAATCATAAGCCATTCGCATTTGATGAGAAATCCTCCAATTTAACAGGAGAGTTTCTCTGACTGTAAAATTTCCTGGCCTCAGTAACATATCTTAACAGTGTTAAAATATTGGTAATCCCACCCCACATCCTGCGAAATATAGCCCCCGGGGCAATATATCCTATCCTTGATATTACATCCTATTGTTTTTATATTCCATTACTAGTAATGTGCACTTCTTTCCTGCACCGTATCTTGTCTGTTGTAAAACATTCCATCCGGCATGAACTTCAGCAAGGCCTTCGACAAGGTTCCACATGGTAGACTGGCTGGTGAGGTTAGATCACATGGGTTCAGGGATAGCTAGCCAATTGGATGCAAAATTGGCTTGACGGTAGGAGACAGAGGGTCAGGGTGGACGTTTGTTGTTCAGGCCTGTGGCCAGCGGTATGCCTCAAGGATTGGTGCTGGGTCCACTATTGTTAGTTATTTATGGGAATGATTTGGATGAGAATATAGGAGGTATGGTTAGTGGGTTTACGGATGACACTAAAATAGGCGGCATAGCAGATGTGAGAAAGGTCATCTCAGAGTACAGCAGGATCTTGGGTCAGATGGGCCAGTGGGCTAACAGGTGGTGGATGAAGTTTAATTTAGATAAATGCAAGACATTGGTAGGACTCAGACAAGGGGCACGACTTTTATGCAGTTAATGGTAGGGTCCTGGGGAGCATTGTCAAGCAAAGAGACCTAGGGGTACAGGTGCACAGTTCCTTGAAAATGGCACCACAGGTAGACAGGGCGATGAAGAAACCATTTGGAACACTTGCCTTCGACAGTGAAAGCATCAGTACAGGAGTTGAGATATGTTATGCTTGTACAAAACATTGGTAAGGACACATTTTGAGTACTGGGTGCGCTTTTGGTCATCTTACTATAAGAAGGATGTCATTAAACTAGAAAGATTTCAGAAAAAATTTACAAGCATGTTACCGAGACTGGAGGGTTTGACTTATAGGGAGAGGCTGGAAAGGCTGGAACTTTTCTCACAGGAGCATAAGAGACTGATTGGTGACCTTATAGAGGTTTCTGCAATCATCAGATCAATAGCAAGGTCTTTTTCCAGGAGTAGAGGGATCTAAAACTATAGGGCATAGGTTTAAGGTGAGAGAGGCAAGGAGCTCAGGGGCAAGTTTTTCACATAGAGGGTGTGCGCGTATACAATGAGCTGTCAGGCAAACTGGTGGAGGCAGGTACAATTACAGCATTGAAAAGCGTTTGGACAGGTACATGAATAGGAAAGTGTTTAGAGGGATAAGGGCCAAACGCAGGCAAATGGGTCTTGTTCAGTTTAGAAGACCTGGTCGATGTGGATGAGTTGTATGAGAGTCCGTTTCCATGCTATATAAATGTTCACATCTTGCGAACATTTTCTGTCTTTGGTGATCCATCTGGCCTTTGGTAATGTAGCTTAAGCTCAGTAATATACTTCATTCTCATTAATAGATCCTGCCTTTGAACATATATCAGCTTTATATCCTGCTTTTGGTAATATGGCCTGCTCCAAATAATGTATTTGGCCCAAGATAATAAATCCTACTCTATGCTTCCGCTGAATGAAATACCTCATTCCCATTAATAAATCCCACATTGGTAAAATATCTCCTTGTTCTTAATACATCCCACTTAGAGGACATCTCTGCATGAGTTCCTCAGGGTCGTGCCCTAGGCGCAACCATCTTCAGCTACTTCATCACCTTTCCCCCTCATATGGTCAGAAGTGGGGATGTTCACCAAGTTTGGGATTTACAGGATGAGGTGAGGATAGATTTCTTCACTCAGCGTGTTGTTCTTAAAACCTATACATCTTCTAGCTTGAGTCACACCCAGCAGTCTTTCATCTTTCACCCCTGGTATGCTTGTGTGTGAGTGTGTGTGTGTGTGTGTGAGAGAGTGTATGTGTGAGAGAGAGTGTATGTCAATGTGTGTGCATGTGTATGTAAGTGTTTGTGTTTGTGAATGTGTGTGTGAGTACATGTTTGCGAGTGTGTGTGTTTGTGAGTTTGTGCATGTGTTTGTGTGTGTGCCTGTGTGTTTGTGAGTGTGTGTGTCTGTGAGTGTGTGTATTTGTGAGTGTGTGTGTTTGTGAGTATGAGTATTTGTGTGTGGGTGGGTGTGTGTGTGAGCAAGTGTGTGTTTGTGAGTATGAGTGTTTGAAAGAGTGTGTGCACGAGTGTGTGTGTGTGTCTGTGTGAGTGTGTGAGTGTGCATGAGTGTGAGTGAGTATGAGGGTGTGTGTGTGCCTGTGTGTGTTTGTGAGTATGAGTGTTTGTGAGAGTGTGTGTGTGCAAGTGTGTTTGTGAGTGCGAGCATTTGTGAAACTGTGTGTGTGAGTATGCGTTAGTGAGTGTGTGTAATTGTGAGTGTGTGTGTTTATGAGTGTGAATATTTGTGAATGTGTGTTTGTGAGTGTGTGTGTGCGTGAGTGTGAGTGTATGTATGTGTGAGAGCATGTGTGCATGAGTGTATGTGAGTTTGTGTATGAGTGTATGTGAGTTTGTGTGTGTGTGTGTGTATGTGAGTTTGTGTGTGTGTCTGTGTGTATGTTTGTGCCTGTGTGTATGTGTGTGTCTGTGTGTGTGTGAGAGAGTGTGTGCATTTGTATGTGTCTGCATGTCTATGTAAGTATGTGTGTCTATGTGTGAGAGAGACAGAGTGTGCGCCTGTGTGTGTGTGTGTGTGTGTGTGTATGTGAATGTGCGTGTGTGTGTGTTTATGCATCTGTGTGTGTGTATGTGTGAGACAAAGAGAGGGAGAGAGAGAAAACGAGCACGTGTGGATGAGTGTGTGTATACCTGTGTCAGTGTATGTGTGTGTGTGCATGTGTGCATGTGTCTATCTATGTGTGTGAGATGTGCATGTCTGTGTGGGTGTATATACGTGTCAGAGAATATTGTGTATATATTCTTATTGTATGTCCGTGTGTATGTATGTCTATGTGTGTTTGTATGTGTGTATGTGCGCATGTGTGTATGTTTTCTGTCTGTGTGTTTGACTGTGTATATATGTGTGCATATGTTTGTGTGTTGTGTGTGTGCATGTGTGAGCCTCTGTTTGTGTGTGTGTGACTGTGTACGTTTGTGTGTGTGTGTGTATTTGTGAGTATGAGTTTGTATGTATGTTTGTGTGTCTATGTGTGTGTGTGTGCCTGTGTAAGTATGTGTGTCTTTGTGTGTGAGTCAGTGAGTGTGCGCCTCTGTTTGTGTATGTATGTCTGTTTCAGTGAGTGTGTGTGTGTGTCTGTCTGTGTATTTGTGTGTGTGTGTGCGTGTGTGTGAGAGAGAGAGAGAGATATGTGTGTGTGTGAGAGAGCAAGAGATCGAGAGCATGTGGATGAGTGTGTATATATCTGTGTCGGTATATCTGTGTGTGTGTATGTGTGACTGTGTGTGTATGTGTGTGAATAGATGTATGTGTGTGTGTTTATATGTGTTTGTACATTCACGTGTGTCTGTGTGTATGCATGTATTTACGAGTCCATGTATATGTGAATCTGTGTTTGTGTGTGTGTGTGTCTGTGTGTATGTCTGTGTGTGTTTGTGAGTGTGTGTGTTTGTGTCTGTGAGTATGTGAATGTGCGTGCGTGTGTGTGTATGTAGGAAAGAGTGTGTTTATGTATCTGTGTGTGTGTATGTGTGCACACGTGCACGCATGCGCGTGTGTGTGAGAGACAGAGAGAGAGAGACAGACAGACAGACAGAGAGAGAAAGAGTGAGTGCGTGTGGATGAGTGTGTGTATACCTGTGTCAGTGTATGTGTGTGTGTGTGCATGTGTGCATGTGTCTACCTATGCGTGTGAGATGTGCATGTCTGTGTAGGTGTATATACGTGTCAGAGTATGTTGTGTACATATCCGTATTGTATGTCTGTGTGTATGTATGTCTATGTGTGTTTGTATGTGTGTATGTGCGCATGTGTGTATGTTTTCTGTCTGTGTGTTTGACTGTGTATATATGTGTGCATATGTTTGTGTGTTGTGTGTGTGCATGTGTGAGCCTCTGTTTGTGTGTGTGTGACTGTGTACGTTTGTGTGTGTGTGTGTATTTGTGAGTATGAGTTTGTATGTATGTTTGTGTGTCTATGTGTGTGTGTGTGCCTGTGTAAGTATGTGTGTCTTTGTGTGTGAGTCAGTGAGTGTGCGCCTCTGTTTGTGTATGTATGTCTGTTTCAGTGAGTGTGTGTGTGTGTCTGTCTGTGTATTTGTGTGTGTGTGTGCGTGTGTGTGAGAGAGAGAGAGAGATATGTGTGTGTGTGAGAGAGCAAGAGATCGAGAGCATGTGGATGAGTGTGTATATATCTGTGTCGGTATATCTGTGTGTGTGTATGTGTGACTGTGTGTGTATGTGTGTGAATAGATGTATGTGTGTGTGTTTATATGTGTTTGTACATTCACGTGTGTCTGTGTGTATGCATGTATTTACGAGTCCATGTATATGTGAATCTGTGTTTGTGTGTGTGTGTGTCTGTGTGTATGTCTGTGTGTGTTTGTGAGTGTGTGTGTTTGTGTCTGTGAGTATGTGAATGTGCGTGCGTGTGTGTGTATGTAGGAAAGAGTGTGTTTATGTATCTGTGTGTGTGTATATGTGCACACGTGCACGCATGCGCGTGTGTGTGAGAGACAGAGAGAGAGAGACAGACAGACAGACAGAGAGAGAAAGAGTGAGTGCGTGTGGATGAGTGTGTGTATACCTGTGTCAGTGTATGTGTGTGTGTGTGCATGTGTGCATGTGTCTACCTATGCGTGTGAGATGTGCATGTCTGTGTAGGTGTATATACGTGTCAGAGTATGTTGTGTACATATCCGTATTGTATGTCTGTGTGTATGTATGTCTATGTGTGTTTGTATGTGTGTATGTGCGCATGTGTGTATGTTTTCTGTCTGTGTGTTTGACTGTGTATATATGTGTGTGTATGTATGCATATGTTTGTGTGTTGGGTGTGTGTATGTGTGAGTCTGTGTTTGTGTGTGTGTATGTGTGTGTGTGTATGTATGACTATGTTTGTGAGTGTTTGTGTGTATTTGTGAGTACGAGTTTGTGAGTGTGTCTGTGTGTGTCTAAGTATGTGTGTCTTTGTGTGTGTGAGAGAGTGAGTGTGCGCCACTGTGTGTATATGTGTCTGTTTCTGTGAGTGTGTGTGTGTCTGTCTGTCTGTGTATTTGTGTGTGTGTGAGACAGAGAGCAAGAGCATGTGGATGAGTGTGTATATATCTGTGTGTGTATATGTGTGACTGTGTGTATGTATGGCTGAATATATGTATGTATGTGTGTGTATATATGTGTTTGTACGTTCATGTGTGTCTGTGTGTATGCATGTATTTGTATGAGTCAGTGTATATGTGATTCTGTGTTTGTGTGTGTGCATGTCTGTGTAAGTATGTGCATCTTTGTGTCCGTGTGTGTGTGAGAGAGGGAGTGTGCGCCTTTGTGTGTGTGTCTGTGTGTATGTATGAGTCTGTGTGTCTGTGTGTGTGTGCGTGTGTGTGTATGCGTGTGTGTGAGTCTGTGTGCGTGTCTGTGTGTATGTATGTGCCTGTGTGTATGTGTGTGTCTGTGTGTGTGTGACAGAGAGTGCGTGCCTTTGTATGTGTCTGCATGTCTATGTAAGTATGTGTGTCTGTGTGTGAGAGACAGAGTGTGCACCTGTGTGTGTGTGTGTGTGTGTGTGTGTAGGAAAGAGTGTGTTTGTGCATCTGTGTGTGTGTGTCTGTGTGAGACAGAGAGAGAGAGAGCAAGGTCGTGTGTGTGTTTGTGAGTGTGAGTATTTGTGTGTGTGTGTGTGTTTGTGAGTGTGAGTATTTGTGTGTTTGTGTATGTTTGTGAGTATGAGTGTTTGTGAGAGTATGTGCATGAGTGTGTGTGTGTGTGTGAGTGTATGAGTGTATGTGTGTTTGTGAGTATGAGTGTTTTTGAGAGTGCGCATGTGTGAGTGTGTTTGTGAGTATTTGTGATTGTGTGTTTTTATGAGTATGTGCTTGTGAGTGTGTTAATTGTGAGTGTGTGTATTTTATGAGTGTGTGTGTTTATGAGTATGTGTATTTGTGAGTGTGTGTATTTCTGACAGCACTTGTGCATGAGTGCGTTAGCGTAAGTGTGTGCGTGTGTGTGAATGTGCGTGTGTGTGCATACGTAGGAAAGAGTGTGTTTATGCATCTGTGTGTGCATGCGTGTGTATGTGTGTGTGTGTGTGTGTGTGTGAGTGTGTGTGGGGTTGTGTGTGTGTGAGTGTGCATGTGTGTGTGTGCACGTGTGTGTGTGTGAGATTGTGCGTGAGTGTGAGTGTGTATATGTGAGTTTGTGTGTGTATTTGTGAGTGTCTGTGTGTATGAGTGTGTGTGAGTAAAGGTTTGTGAGTGTGCACAAGTGTGCATGTGTGTGAGATTTTGTGTATGTCTGTGTGTGTGTATATGTGTGTCTGTGTAAGTATTTGTGTCTGTGTGAGAGAGTGTGCGCCTTTGTGTGTGTGTGTGTGTGTGTGTATTTTTGAGTACAATGTTGTGAGTGTGTTTGTATGTGTGAGTTTGTGTGTGTGTGTTTGTGAGTGTGAGTGTTTGTGTGTGTGAATGTTTATGTGTCTGTGTGTGTTTGTAGGTATGAGTGATTGTGAGAGTATGTGTGCATGAGTGTGTGTGCCTGAGTTTGTGTGTATCTAAGTGTGTGAGTGTGTGTGTGAGTGCCTGTGGGTGTCCATGCGTGTGTGAGAGTATGTGTGAGTGTGTCTGTTTGTGAGTGCACATGTGTATGAGTTTGTGTGTGTGCACGTGTGTGTGTTTGTGTGTGCGAGTGTTTGTGAGTGTATTTGTGTGTGAGTGTGTCTGTGTGTGTCTAAGTGCATATATGTGTGTGTCTGAGTGCATGTGTGTGTCTGTGGGTGTCCATGCATGTGCGTGAGTGTGTGTGTGAGTAGGTGCGTTTGAGTGCATGTGAGATTGTGTGTGTGTGTGTATGTATGCGTCTGTATAAATATGTCAGTGTGTGTGTGAGAGAGAGAGTGTGCGCCGTTGCGTGTGTATGTGTCTGTGTTTGTGCATGTGTGTGTGTGTCTTTGTGTGTGTGAACGTGAGTGTGTGAGTGAATGTGACTGTGTGCCAGTGTGCCTGAGTGTGTGTGTGAGTGTGCATGAGTTTGTGTGCGTGTGTACGTGAGTGTGTGTGTGTATGAGTGTGAGTGTGTGTGCATCACTGTGTGTGTGTGAATGTTTGTGTGTGTGCATTTGAGTGCATGTGAGATTGTGTATGTGTATGTGTGTGTATATGTGTCTGTGTAAATATGTGTCAGTGTGTGTGTGAGAGAGAGAGAGTGTGCGCCTTTGTGTGTGTGTGTGTGTCTGTGTCTGTGTTTATGCATGTGTGTGTGTGTTTGTGTGTGAGAGTGTTCGTGAATGTGTGAGTGTGACTGTGTGCCAGTGTGCCTGAGTGTGTGTGTGTGTGTGTGTGTGTGTGTGAGTGTGCATGCGTTTGTGTGAGTGTGTGAGTGTGTATGAGTATACGTGAGTGTGTGTGTGTGCATGTGATTGTGTGTGAGTGTGTGCGAGTGTCTCTGTGTGTGTGCATCACTGTGTGTGTGTGAATGTTTGTAAGTGTGTGTGCATGAGTGTGTGTGTTTGAGTGCATGTGAGATTGTGTATGTGTGTGTTTATGTGTCTGTGTAAATATGTGTGAGTGTGTGTGAGAGAGAGAAAGTGTGCGCCTTTGTGTGTATGTGTGTCTGTGTTTGTGCATGTGTGTGTGTGTGTGTGTGTGTGTGAGTATATGTGTGTATGTGTGTGTATTTTTGAGTACAATGTTGTGAGTGTGCTTGTATGTGTGAGTTTGTGTGTGTGTGTGTTTGTGACTGTGCGTTTGTGTTTGTGAATGTTTGTGTGTCTGTGTGTGTTTGTAGGTATGAGTGTTTGTGTGTGTGTTTGTAGGTATGAGTATTTGTGAGAGTATGTGTGCATGAGTGTGTGTGCTTGAGTGTGTCTGTGTGTATCTAAGTGTGTGAGTGTGTGTGTGTGTGTGTGTGTGTGTCTGTGGGTGTCCATGCGTGTGTGTGAGTGAGTGTATGTGTATGTGTGTGTCTGCTTGTGAGTGCACATGTGTATGAGTTTGTGTGTGAGCGAGTGTAAGTGTGTGTGCATGAGTGTGTGTGTTTGTGAGTATGTGTTTGTGAATGTGTGTATTTGTGAGTGTGTGTGTGTCTGTGTGTTTGTGAGAGAGTTTGTGCACGCATGTGTGTGTGTAATTGTGTGTGTGTGTGTGAGTGTGTATATGTGTGTGTGAGTGTGTGTGAGTGATTGTGTGTGTGTCTGTATGTGTGTGAGAGTGTGTATGGGAGTGTGTGAGTGAATATATGTGTGTGAGTGTGTGCATTTGAGTGCATGTGAGTTTGTGTGTGTGTGTGTATGTGTCAGTGTAAATATGTGTCAGTGTGTGTGAGAGAGAGAGAGTGTGCACCATTGTGTGTGTATGTGTCTGTGTTTGTGCATGTGTGTGTGTGAACGTGAGTGTGCGAGTGAATGTGACTGTGTGCCAGTGTGCCTGAGTGTGCATGAGTTTGTGTGAGTGTGTGTGTGCGTTAGTGTGTGTGTGTGAATGTTTGTGAGTGAGTGAATGTGTGTGAGTGTCTCTGTGTGTGTGTGTGTGTGTGTGTGTGTGCATCAGTGTGTCTGTGTGAATGATTGTGAGTGTGTGTGCATGAGTGTGTGCGTTTGAGTGCATATGAGATTTTGTGTGTGTGTATGTGTGTGTGTAAATATGAGCGTGTACGTGAATGTGTTAGTGTGGCTGTGTGCCATTATGCCTGAGTGTGTGAGTGTGTCTGTGAGTGTGCATGAGTTTGTGTGAGTGTGTGAGTGTGTGTGAGTATACGCGAGTGTGTGTGTGTGCATGTGATTGTGTGTGTGTGCGTGAGTGTCTCTGTGTGTGCATGAGTGTAAGTGTGTGTGTATGTGTGCTTGTGTGCGTATGTGTGTATGTGTGCATGTGTGCAAGCATATGTGTGTGTGTGAGTGTGTGTGGGTGTCCATGCATGTGTGTGAGTGTGTGTGTTTGTGAGTGCATGTGTATATGAATTTGTGTGTGAGTGTGTGTGCGTGAGAGTATGTGTGCGTGAGATGTGTGTGTGAGAGCGAGTGTGTGAGTGCGAGTGTTTGTGAGTGTAATTGTTTGTGAGTGTGTGTATTTGTGAGTGTGTGTGTTTGTGTCTGTGAATATTTGTGTGTGCGTCTGTGTTTGTGCATGTGTGTGTCTGTCTGTGTGTGTACATGAGTGTGTGTATGTGAGTGTGTGTATATGTGTGAGTAGGTGTGTGTGTGTGCATGTGTGAGTGAGTGTGCATTAGTTTGTGTGAGTGTGCATGTGTGTTAGTGTGTGTGAGTGTGCACGAGTGTGTGTGAACGTGCATGTGATTGTGTGTGTGAGTGTACGTGTGTGTGAATGTGTGCATGAGTGTGTGTCTGTGAGTGTGTGTCTGTGAGTGTGTGTCCGTGAGTGTGTGTGTGTGTGAGTATTTGTGTGAGTGTGTGGGAGTGTCTGTGTGTGTTTGTGCCTGTGTGTAATTGTGTGTGAATGTGTGTGAGTGTCTGTACGTGTGTGTGTGAGTGGGTGCGTGAGCGTGTGCGTTTGAGTGCATGTGAGATTGCGTGTGTGTATGTATGTGTCTGTGTAAATATGTGTCAGTGTGTGTGTGAGAGAGAGAGTGTGCGCCGTTGTTTGTGTATGTGTCTGTGTTTGTGCATATGTGTGTGTGTGTATGTGTGTGTGAACGTGAGTGTGCGAGTGAATGTGACTGTGTGCCAGTGTGCCTGTGTGTGTGAGTGTGCATGAGTTTGTGTGAGTGTTTGTGCATTAGTGTGTGTGAGTGTATGTGTGTGTGTACGTGAGTGTGTGAGTGAGTGTGAGTGTGTGTGTGCATGTGATTGTGCATGAGTGTGTGTGCATTAGTGTGTGTGAGTGTATGTGAGTGTGAGTGTGTGTGCATGTGATTGTGCATGAGTGTGTGTGCATTAGTGTGTGAGAGTGTATGTGTGTGTGTACGTGAGTGTGTGAGTGAGTGTGTGTTTGTGCATGTGATTGTGCATGAGTTTGTGCGTTTGAGTGCATGTGAGATTGTGTATGTGTGTGTGTAAATATGTGTCTGTGTAAATATGTGTCAGTGTGTGTATGGAGAGAGAGCGCCTTTGTGTGTGTGTGTGTCTGTGTTTGTGTATATGTGTGTGTGCGGCATGCGTGTATGTGTGTGTATGACTCTGTGTTTGTGTGTGTGAATTTGTGTGTGTGTGTGTTTGAGTGCGAGTGTTTGTGAGTGTATTTGTGAGTGTGTGTGTTTGTAGGTATGAGTGTTTGTGAGAGTATGTGTGCATGAGTGTGTGTGCTTGAGTGTGTCTGTGTGTGTCTAAGTGTGTGTATGTGTGTGTGAGTGTCTGTGGGTGTCCATGCATGTGTGTGAGTGTGTGTGCGAGTGTGTGCGTTTGAGTGCATGTGAGATTGTGTGTGTGTGTGTGTGTGTGTATATATGTATGTGTCTGTGTAAATATGTGTCAGTGTGTGTGTGAGAGAGAGAGTGTGCGCTGTTGTGTGTGTATGTCTGTGTTTGTGCATATGTGTGTGTATGTGTGTGAACGTGAGTGTGAGTGTGCATGTGATTGTATATGAGTGTGTGTGTGCATGAGTGTGTGTGAGTGTGTGTGTGTGTGAATGTTTGTGAGTGTGTGAATGTGCGTGAGTGTCTGTGCATGTGTGCATCAGTGTGTGTGTGTGCATGAGTGTGTGCGTTTGAGTGCATGTGAGATTGTGTGTGTGTATGTATGTGTCTGTGTAAATATGTGTCAGTGTGTGTGTGAGAGAGAGAGTGTGTGCCTCTGTGTGTGTGTGTGTGTGTGTGTGTGTGTGTGTGTGTGTGCGTGCGTGTATGGGTGTGTCTCTGTGTGTATGACTGTGTGTTTGTGAGTGTGTTTGTGTGTGTGAGTTTGTGTGTGTGTGTGTCTGTGTTTGTGCATGTGTGTGTGCGTGCGTGAATGTATGTGTCTCTGTGTGTATGACTGTGTGTTTGTGAGTGGGTTTGTGTGTGTGAGTTTGTGTGTGTGTTTGTGAGTGTGAGTGTTTGTGAATGTATTTGTTTGTGAGTGTGTGTGTGTTTGTACGTATGAGTGTTCGTGTGTGTGTTTGTAGTTATGAGTGTTTGTGAGAGTATGTGTGCATGAGTGTGTGTGCTTGAGTGTGTCTGTGTGAGTCTAAGTGTATGTATGAGTGTGTGTGAGAGTGTGTGTGTGTGTGTGCGCGCGCGCGTTTGAGTGCATGTGAGATTGTGTGTGTATGTATGTGTGTGTGTAAATATGTGTCAGTGTGTGTGTGAGAGAGAGAGTGTGCGCCGTTGTGTGTGTATGCATGGGTTTGTGTGAGTGTGTGTGTGAGTGCATGTGTGTGTACATGAGTGTGTGAGTGTGCATGTGATTGTGCATGAGTGTGCCTGTGAGTGTGTGTGTGAGTGTGTGCATCTGTGTGTGTGTGGATGTGCGTGAGTGTCTCTGTGTGTGAGTGTAAGTGAGTGTATGTGTGTGTGTGTGTGTGCATCAGTGTGTCTGTGTGAATGTTTGTGAGTGTGTGTGTGTGCATCAGTGTGTGCGTTTCAGTGTGAGATTGTGTGTGTGTATGTGTGTGTATATGTGTGTCTGTGTAAATATGTGTCAGTGTGTGTGTGTGAGAGAGAGAGTGTGCACCTTTGTGTGTGTGTGTGTGTGTGTGTCTGTGTTTGTGCATATGTGTGTGTGCGTGTATGTGTGTGTCTCTGTGTGTATGACTGTGTGTTTGTGAATGTGTGTGAGTGTGTGTGTTTGTGAGTGTGAGTGTTTGTGAGTGTGTGTGCGTGTGTGCCTGTATGTGTGTGTCTCTCTGTGTATGACTGTGTGTTTGTGTATGTGTGTTAGTGTGTGTGTTTGTAGGTATGAGTGTTTGTGTGTGTGTGTTTGGAGTTATGAGTGTTTGTGAGAGTATGTGTGCACGAGAGTGTGTGCTTGAGTGTGTCTGTGTGTGTCTAAGTGTGTGTATGTGTATGTGTGAGTGTCTTTGGGTGTCCATGCATGTGTGTGTGTGTGTGTGTGTGTGTGTGTGTGTGTGTGTGTGTGTATTTGTGAGTGCACATGTGTATGAGTTTAATTGTGAGTGTGAATGTAAGTGTGTGTGAGTGTGAATGTAAGTGTGTGTGCATGTGAGTGTGTGTGTGAGTGTGTGCATTTGTGAGTCTGTGTGAGTGTGCATGAGTTTGTGTGTGTGTGTGTTAGCGTGTGTGAGTGTATGTATGTGAGTGTACATGAGTGTGAGTGTGCGCGAGTGTGTGTGAGTATGCATGTGATTGTGTGTGTGTTTGTGTGTGTGTATGTGTGTGTGAGTGCGCGAGGGAGTGTGACTGCGTGCGATTGACTATGCGTGAGTGTCTGTGTGTGTGAATGTGCGTGGGTGTCTTTGTGAGTGTGCATGAGTGTATGTGTGTGAGTATGTGAATGTGTTTGTGGCTGTGAGAGTGTGTGTGTGCGCGCGCGTGTGCGCATGTGTGTGTGCATGTGTGTAATTGTGTGTGAGTGTGAGAGTGTGTGTGAGTGTGCATGAGTTTGTGTGAGTGTGCATGATTGTGTGTGTGTGTGTGTGTGTGTGTGTGAGTGTGTGAGTGTGCGTGAGTGTATGTGTGTGAGTGTGTGTGTGCCTGTGTGTGTGAGCGTTAGTGTGTGTGTGTGTTTGTGAGTGTGTGTGTGTGTGCATTTGTGAGTACAAGTTTGTAAGTGTGTTTCTGTGTGTGTCTGTGATTTTGTGAGTGTGTGTGCTTGTGAGTGCGAGTGTTTGTGAGTGTATTTGTTTGAGTGTGTGTACTTGTGAGTGTGTGTGTATGTGTTTGTGAGTATGAGTGTTTGTGAGAGTGTGTGTGTGTGTGAGTGATTGTTTGTGTGTGTATATGAGTGTGTGTGTGCATTTGAGTGCATGTGAGTGTGTGTGTTTGTATGTGTCTGTGTGTCTATGTACATATGTATCAGTGTGTGTGTGAGTGTGAGTGTGTGTGTGCGTTTGAGTGCATGTGAGTGTGTGTGTTTGTATGTGTCTGTGTGTCTGTGTAAATATGTATCAGTGTGTGTGTGTGAGTGTGAGTGTGTGCGTGTGTGTGTGTGTGCGTTTGAGTGCATGTGAGTGTGTGTGTTTGTATGTGTCTGTGTGTCTGTGTAAATATGTATCAATGTGTGTGTGTGAGGGAGAGTGAGCACCTTTGTGTGCGTGTGTCTGTGTTTGTGCATATGTATGTGTTTGTGTGTGAGTGTCTGTCTGTGTGTGTGTGAGCGAGAGAGTGTGTGAGTTTGTGTGTGTGAGATTGTGAGTGTGAGTGTGTGATTATGTGTGCATGCGTGTGTGTGAGTATTTGTGTGTGTGTGAGTGTATGTGTGTGTCTGTGTGTATGTGAGAGAGAGAGAGTGCGCCTTTGTGTCTCTGTGTGTGCCTCTCTCTGCCTGTGTGTCTGACTCTGTGTGGGTTTGAGATTGTGTGTGACTGTGTGCGAGTGTGCATCAGTGTGAATGACTGTGTGCGTGCGCATGATTGTGCATGACTGTGTGCGTGTGAGTGTGCATGAGTCTGTGTGTGTGCGTGAGTGTGTGAGTGTGCATGAGTGTGTGTATGTGTGTGTGAGTGTGCGAGGGAGTGTGACTGTGCGATTGACTTGCATGAGTGTGCTTGAGTGTGATTGTGTGTGTGTATGTGTGAATGTGCATGTGTATCTGTGTGTTTGTGAGAGTGTGTGTGCACGCGCATGTGTGTGTACATGTGTGTAATTGTGTGTGAGTGTGAGAGTGTGTGACTGTGCATTAGTGTGTGTGAGTGTGCATGAGTTTGTGTGAGTGTACATGATTGTGTGTGTGTGTGTGCGCGAGTGTATGTATGTGAGTGTTTGTGAATGTGTGTGTGTCTGTGTGTGTGAGCGATAGCATGTGTGAGTGTGTGCGTGTGTGTCTGTGTGTATGACTGTGTGTGTTTGTGAGTGTGTGTGTGTATTTTTGAGTACAAGTCTGTAAGTGTGTTTGTGTGTGTGTCTGTGATTTTGTGAGTGTGTGTGCTTGTGAGTGTGTGTGTTTGTGTGTGTGAATATTTGTGTGTGTGTGTTTGTGAGAATGTGTGTGTGGGTGTGCGTGAGTGTGAGTGATTGTGTGTGTGTATATGAGTGTGTGAGTGTGTATGAGTGTGTGCGTGAGTGTGTGCGTTTGAGTGCATGTGAGTGTGTGTGTCTGTGTAAATATGTATCAGTGTGTGTGAGAGAGAGTGAGCACCTTTGTGTGTGTGTGTATCTGTGTTTGTGCATATGTGTGTGTTTGTGTGTGTGTCTGTCTGTGTGTGTGTGTGAGAGAGAGAGTGTGTGAGTATGTGTGTGTGTGTGCATGTGATTGTGTGTGTGATTGTGAGTGTGAGTGTGTGATTGTGCGTGAGATTGTGTGCATGTGTGTTTGTGTGAGTGTGTGTTTGTAAGTGTGAGTATTTGTGTGTGTGAGTGTGCATGTGTGTGTGAGTGTATGAGTGTGTGTGAGTGTATGAGTGTGTGTGAATCTTTGTGTGTGTGTGAATGTGTGTGACTGTGTGTGAGTGTGCATGAGAGTGTGTGAATATGCTTGTGATTGTGTGTGATTGAGCGTATGATAGTGCATGAGTGTATGTGTGTGAGTGTCTGTGTGTGTGTGTGAGCGAGAGAGTGTGTGAGTAGGTGTGTGTGAGATTGTGAGTGTGAGTGTGTGATTATGTGTGCGTGCGTGTGTGTGAGTATTTGTGTGTGTGTGAGTGTGCATGTGTGTGTGTGCATGTGTGTGTGAGTTAATGAGTGTGTGTGATTCTCTGTGTGTGTGTGACTGTGTGTGTGTGTGAATGTGTGTGACTGTGAGTGTGCATGAGAGTTTGAGTGTGCATGCGATTGTGTGTGATTGAGCGTGTGATTGTGCATGTGTGTGTGTGAGCGTGCGTGAGTATGCATGAGTGTGCATGTCTGAGTGTGCTTGTGTGTGCAAGTGTGTGTCTCTGTATGTTTGTGACAATGAGTGTTTGTGAGTGTGTATGTGAGTTTGTGTGTGAGTGTATGTGTGTGTCTGTGTGTATGTGAGAGAGAGAGAGAGAGAGAGAGAGTGCGCCTTTGTGTCTGTGTGTGTGCCTCTCTCTGCCTGTGTGTCTGACTCTGTGTGTGTTTGAGATTGTGTGTGACTGTGTGCGAGTGTGCATGACTGTGTGCGTGCACATGAGTGTGCATGACTGTGTGCGTGTGAGTGTGCATGAGTCTGTGTGTGTGCGTGAGTGTGTGAGTGTGCATGAGTGTGTGTATGTGTGTGTGAGTGTGCGAGGGAGTGTGACTGTGCGATTGACTTGCATGAGTGTGCTTGAGTGTGATTGTGTGTGTGTATGTGTGAATGTGCATGTGTATCTGTGTGTTTGTGAGAGTGTGTGTGACAGTGTGTGTGCACACGCATGTGTGTGTACATGTGTGTAATTGTGTGAGTGTGAGAGTGTGTGTGACTGTGCATTAGTGTGTGTGAGTGTGCATGAGTTTGTGTGAGTGTGCATGATTGTGTGTGTGTGTGTGTGTGTGCGAGCGAGTGTATGTATGTGAGTGTTTCTGAATGTGTGTCTGTGTGTGTGAGCGATAGCATGTGTGAGTGTGTGCGTGTGTGTCTGTGTGTGTATGACTGTGTGTGTTTGTGAGTGTGTGTGTGTATTTGTGAGTACAAGTCTGTAAGTGTGTTTGTGTGTGTGTCTGTGATTTTGTGAGTGTGTGCGTTTGTGTGTGTGAATATTTGTGTGTGTGTGTTTGTGAGTATGAGTGTTTGTGAGAATGTGTGTGGGTGTGTGTGAGTGTGAGTGATTGTGTGTGTGTATATGAGTGTGTGAGTGTGTATGTGTGTGTGCGTGAGTGTGTGCGTTTGAGTGCATGTGAGTGTGTGTGTCTGTGTGAATATGTACCAGTGTGTGTGAGAGAGAGTGAGCACCTTTGTGTGTGTGTGTATCTGTGTTTGTGCATGTGTGTGTGTTTGTGTGTGTGTCTGTCTGTGTGTGTGTGTGAGAGAGAGAGTGTGTGAGTATGTGTGTGTGTGCATGTGATTGTGTGTGTGATTGTGAGTGTGAGTGTGTGATTGTGTGTGAGATTGTGTGCATGTGTGTTTGTGTGAGTGTGTGTTTGTAAGTGTGAGTATTTGTGTGTGTGAGTGTGCATGTGTGTGTGAGTGTATGAGTGTGTGTGAGTGTATGAGTGTGTGTGAATCTTTGTGTGTGTGTGATTGTGTGTGAGTGTCTGTGTGAGTGTGTGTGCATCAGTGTGTGTGTGAATGTGTGTGTGTGTGTATGAGGGTGTGAGTGTCAGTGTGTGTGTGAGTGTCTGTATGTGTGTGTGTGCATGAGTGAGTGCGTTTGAGTGCATGTGGATTGTGTGTGTGTCTGTATGTGTCTGTGTGTGTGTCTGTGTAAATATGTGTCAGTGTGTGTGTGAGAGAGAGTGTGCACCTTTGTGTGTGTGTGTCTGTGTTTGTTCATGTGTGTGTGTTTGTGTGTGTGTATGTGTGTGTGAGTGCGCGAGGGAGTGTGACTGCGTGCGATTGACTATGCGTGAGTGTCTGTGTGTGTGAATGTGCGTGGGTGTCTTTGTGAGTGTGCATGAGTGTATGTGTGTAAGTATGTGAATGTGTTTGTGGCTGTGAGAGCGTGTGTGTGCACACGCGCGTGCGCATGTGTGTGTGCATGTGTGTAATTGTGTGTGAGTGTGAGAGTGTGTGTGAGTGTGCATGAGTTTGTGTGAGTGTGCATGATTGTGTGTGTGTGTGTGAGTGTGTGAGTGTTTGTGAGTGTGTGTGAGCGTTAGTGTGTGTGTGTGTTTGTGAGTGTGTGTGCGCATTTGTGAGTACAAGTTTGTAAGTGTGTTTCTGCGTGTGTCTGTGATTTTGTGAGTGTGTGTGCTTGTGAGTGCGAGTGTTTGTGAGTGTATTTGTTTGAGTGTGTGTACTTGTGAGTGTGTGTGTATGTGTTTGTGAGTATGAGTGTTTATGAGAGTGTGTGTGTGTGTGAGTGATTGTTTGTGTGTGTATATGAGTGTGCGAGTGTGTGCGTGTGTGTGTGCGTTTGAGTGCATGTGAGTGTGTGTGTTTGTATGTGTCTGTGTGTCTGTGTAAATATGTATCAGTGTGTGTGAGGGAGAGTGAGCACCTTTGTGTGCGTGTGTCTGTGTTTGTGCATATGTATGTATTTGTGTGTGAGTGTCTGTGTGTGTGAGTGTGCATGTGTGTGTGAGTTAATGAGTGTGTGTGATTCTCTGTGTGTGTGTGACTGTGTGTGTGTGTGTGTGTGTGCGGATGAGAGTGTATGAGTGTATGTGAGTGTATGAGTGTGTGTGTGTGTGTGTGTGTGTGTGTGTGTGTGTGTGTGTGTGAATGTGTGTGACTGTGTCTGAGTGTGCATGAGAGTTTGAGTGTGCATGCGATTGTGTGTGATTGAGCGTGTGATTGTGCATGTGTGTGTGTGTGTGTGTTAGCGTGTGTGAGTTTGCATGAGTGTGCATGTCTGAGTGTGCTTGTGTGTGCAAGTGTGTGTCTCTGTATGTTTGTGACAATGAGTGTTTGTGAGTGTGTATGTGAGTTTGTGTGTGAGTGTATGTGTGTGTCTGTGTGTACGTGAGAGAGAGAGAGAGTGCGCCTTTGTGTCTGTGTGTGTGCCTCTCTCTGCCTGTGTGTCTGACTCTGTGTGTGTGTGAGATTGTGTGTGACTGTGTGCGAGTGTGCATCAGTGTGCATGACTGTGTGCGTGCGCATGATTGTGCATGACTGTGTGAGTGTGAGCGTGTGAGTGTGCATGAGTCTGTGTGTGTGCGTGAGTGTGTGAGTGTGCATGAGTGTGTGTATGTGTGTGTGAGTGTGTGAGGGAGTGTGACTGTGCGATTGACTTGCATGAGTGTGCTTGAGTGTGATTGTGTGTGTGTATGTGTGAATGTGCATGTGTATCTGTGTGTTTGTGAGAGTGTGTGTGCACGCGCATGTGTGTGTACATGTGTGTAATTGTGTGTGAGTGTGAGAGTGTGTGACTGTGCATTAGTGTGTGTGAGTGTGCATGAGTTTGTGTGAGTATACATGATTGTGTGTGTGTGTGTGTGTGTGTGTGTGTGCATGAGTGTATGTATGTGAGTGTTTGTGAATGTGTGTGTGTCTGTGTGTGTGAGCGATAGCATGTGTGAGTGTGTGCGTGTGTGTCTGTGTGTGTATGACTGTGTGTGTTTGTGAGTGTGTGTGTGTATTTGTGAGTACAAGTCTGTAAGTGTGTTTGTGTGTGTGTCTGTGATTTTGTGAGTGTGTGTGCTTGTGAGTGTGTGCGTTTGTGTGTGTGAATATTTGTGTGTGTGTGTTTGTGAGTATGAGTGTTTGTGAGAATGTGTGTGTGGGTGTGCGTGAGTGTGAGTGATTGTGTGTGTGTATATGAGTGTGTGAGTGTGTATGAGTGTGTGCGTCAGTGTGCGCGTTTGAGTGCATGTGAGTGTGTGTGTCTGTGTAAATATGTATCAGTGTGTGTGAGAGAGAGTGAGCACCTTTGTGTGTGTGTGTATCTGTGTTTGTGCATATGTGTGTGTTTGTGTGTGTGTCTGTCTGTGTGTGTGTGTGTGAGAGAGAGAGTGTGAGTATGTGTGTGTGTGTGCATGTGATTGTGTGTGTGATTGTGAGTGTGAGTGTGTGATTGTGCGTGAGATTGTGTGCATGTGTGTTTGTGTGAGTGTGTGTTTGTAAGTGTGAGTATTTGTGTGTGTGAGTGTGCATGAGTGTATGAGTGTGTGTGAGTGTATGAGTGTGTGTGAATCTTTGTGTGTGTGTGAATGTGTGTGACTGTGTGTGAGTGTGCATGAGAGTGTGTGAGTATGCTTGTGATTGTGTGTGATTGAGCGTATGATAGTGCATGAGTGTATGTGTGTGAGTGTGTGTGTGTGTTAGCGTGTGTAATTTGCATGAGTGTGCATGTCTGAGTGTGCTTGTGTGTGCAAGTGTGAGTCTCTGTATGTTTGTGACAATGACTGTTTGTGAGTGTGTGTGTTTGTGTGTATGTGTGTGTGTGTTTGTGTGCATGTGTGTATGTGTGTGTCTGTGTAAGTATGTGTGTATGTGAGAGACAGAGCAAGTGCGCCTTTGTATCTTTGTGTGTGCGTCTCTCTGTCTGTGTGTCTGACTCTGTGTGTGTGAGATTGCGTGTGACTGTGTGAGAGTGTGCATCAGTGTGAATGTGTGTGTGAGTGCGCGAGTGTGCATGAGTCTGTGTGTGTGCGTGAGTGTGTGAGTATGCATGAGAGTGTGTATGTATGTGTGTGAGTGTGCATTAGTGGGTGTGAGAATGCATGAGTGTGTGTGTGTGCACGCATTAACTGTGTGACTGTACATGAGTGTGTGTGTGTGCACGATTGTGGGTGTGATTGTGTGTGAGTCTGTGTGTGTGCGTACGTGTGTGTGTGTGTGTGTGTGCATGTGTGTGAGTATATGAGAGTTTGGGTGTGTGTATATATGTGTATGTGTGTGTGCGTATGTCTGTGCCTGTGTGTTTCTATAAGTATCTGTGTGTGTGTGTGTGTATGTAGGTGTGTGAGTGAGAGAGAGTGTGCCTTTGGTGTCTGTGTATGTTTGTGTGTGTTTGTATTTGTGTGTGTGTGCGTATGTCTGTGCCTGTGTGTTTCTATAAGTATCTGTGAGTGTGTGTGTGTGTGTGCATTTGTGTGTGTGTGTGTATGTAGGTGAGAGAGGGAGAGAGTGTGCCTTTGTGTCTGTGTGTGTGCCTTTCTCTGCCTGTGTGTCTGACTCTGTGTGTGTGTGAGATTGTGTATGACTGTGTGCGAGTGTGCATCAGTGTGCGTGCGCATGATTGTGCGTGACTGTGTGCGTGTGAGCGTGTGAGTGTGCATGAGTCTGTGTGTGAGTGTGCATGAGTGTGTGTATGTGTGTGTGAGTGTGCGAGGGAGTGTGACTGTGCGATTGACTTGCATGAGTGTGCTTGAGTGTGATTGTGTGTGTGTATGTGTGAATGTGCATGTGTATCTGTGTGTTTGTGAGAGTGTGTGTGCACGCGCATGTGTGTGTACATGTGTGTAATTGTGTGTGTGTGAGAGTGTGTGTGACTGTGCATTAGTGTGTGTGAGTGTGCATGAGTTTGTGTGAGTGTGCATGATTGTGTGTGTGTGTGTGTGCGAGTGTATGTATGTGAGTGTTTGTGAATGTGTGTGTGTCTGTGTGTGTGAGCGATAGCATGTGTGAGTGTGTGCATGTGTGTCTGTGTGTGTATGGCTGTGTGTGTTTGTGAGTGTGTGTGTGTATTTGTGAGTACAAGTCTGTATGTGTGTTTGTGTGTGTGTCTGTGATTTTGTGAGTGTGTGTGCTTGTGAGTGTGCGCGTTTGTGTGTGTGAATATTTGTGTGTGTGTGTTTGTGAGTATGAGTGTTTGTGAGAATGTGTGTGTGGGTGTGTGTGAGTGTGAGTGATTGTGTGTGTGTATATGAGTGTGTGAGTGTGTATGAGTGTGTGCATGAGTGTGTGCATGTGAGTGTGTGTGTCTGTGTAAATATGTATCAGTGTGTGTGAGAGAGAGTGAGCACCTTTGTGTGTGTGTGTATCTGTGTTTGTGCATATGTGTGTGTTTGTGTGTCTGTCTGTGTGTGTGTGTGTGTGTGTGTGTGTGTGTGTGTGAGAGAGAGAGTGTGTATGTGTGTGTGTGTGTGCATGTGATTGTGTGTGTGATTGTGAGTGTGAGTGTGTGATTGTGTGCATGTGTGTTTGTGTGTGTTTGTAAGTGTGAGTATTTGTGTGTGTGAGTGTGCATGTGTGTGAGAGTGTGCATGTGTGTGTGAGTGTATGAGTGTGTGTGAGTGTATGAGTGTGTGTGAATCTTTGTGTGTGTGTGAATGTGTGTGACTGTGTGTGTGCATGAGAGTGTGTGAGTGTGCTTGTGATTGTGTGTGATTGAGCGTATGATAGTGCATGAGTGTATGTGTGTGAATGTGTGTGTGTGTTAGCGTTTGTAAGTTGCATGAGTGTGCATGTCTGAGTGTGCTTGTGTGTGCAAGTGTGTGTCTCTGTATGTTTGTGACAATGAGTGTTTGTGAGTGTGTGTGTTTGTGTGTGTGTGTGAGTTTGTCTGTGAGTGTATGAGTTTGTGTGTGTCTGTGCGTATGTGTGTGTGTGTTTGTGCGCATGTGTGTATGTGTGTGTCTGTGTAAGTATGTGTGTATGTGAGAGAGAGAGAGAGTGCGCCTTTGTGTCTGTGTGTGTGCGTCTCTCTGTCTGTGTGTCTGACTGTGTGTGTGAGATTGCGTGTGACTGTGTGAGAGTGTGCATCAGTGTGCATGTGTGTGTGAGTGCGCGAGTGTGCATGAGTCTGTGTGTGCGTGAGTGTGTGAGTGTGCATGACCGTGTGTATGTATGTGTGTGAGTGTGCATCAGTGGGTGTGAGAATGCATGAGTGTGTGTGTGTGCACGCATTAGCTGTGTGACTGTACATGAGTGTGTGTGTGTGTTTGAGTGTGATTGTGTGTTGTGCATGATTGTGTGTGTGATTGTGTGTAAGTGTGTGTGTGTGTGTGTGTGCGTATGTGAGGGTGTGTGTGTGTGAGTATATGAGTTTGGGTGTGTGTCTATGTGTATATATGTGTATATGTGTGTGCGTATGTCTGTGCCTGTGTGTTTCTATAAGTATCTGTGTGTGTGTGTGTGTGTATGTAGGCGTGTGAGTGAGAGAGAGAGTGTGCCTTTGGTGTGTGTGTGTGTGTTTGTCTGTGTGTTTGTATTTGTGTGTGTGTGCGTATGTCTGTGCCTGTGTGTTTCTATAAGTATCTGTATGCGTGTGTGTGTGTGTGTGTGTGTGTGTGTGTGTATGTGTGTGTATGTAGGTGTGTGAATGAGAGAGAGAGTGTGCCTTTGTGTGTGTGTGTGTGTGTGTGTGTGTGCGTGTTTGTCTGTGTGTGTTTGTATTTGTGTGTGTGTGTGTGTTTATGAGTGTATGTGTTTGTGTGTGTGTAGGAAAGAGAGTGTTTATGTATCTGTGTGTGTGCTCACTTGTGTGTGGGAGTGCACGCGTGTGTGTGAATGTCTGTGTGGGTGTGCATGTGTGTGAGTCTGAGTGTGAGTGTGTGTGACTGTGTGAGAGTGAGTGTATGTGTGTGTTTGTGAGAGTGAGTATTTTTGTGTGTGTGTGCATGTGTATATGTGAGTGAATGAGTGTGTGTGAGTCTGTGTTTTTGTATGTGTCTGTGCGTGTGTGAGAGAGAGTGTGTGCTTTTGTGTGTGTTTCTGTGTATGTGTGGCTGCCTGTGTGTGTATTTTTGTGTGTATGTGTGTACGTGTGTGTGTGTGTGTGTGTGTGAGGGTGTGAGTGTGCATGTGTGTGAGTCTGAGTGGGAATGTGTGTAAGTGTGTGTCCATGAGTGTATGTGCGTGTGTGTGTCTGTGTATTTGAGTGTGTGTGTTTGCATGTGTGTGTTAGCACGTTTGAGTTTGCTTGAGTGTGTGTGTGTGCATGAGTGTGTGAGGGTGTGTGAGTGAGTGTGTGTGTGTCTGTGTGTTTGTGACTATGAGTGTTTGTCAGTTGTGTGCATGATTGTGTGTGCGAGTGTGTGTGTGTGCATGTGTGAGTGTATGTGAGTTTGTGTGTGTCTGTGCATGTGTGTGAGAGAGAGTGCGCTTTTGTGTGTTTTTCTGTGTATGTGTGCCTACCCGTGTGTATTTATGTGTGTGTGAGTGTGTGTGTGAGAGTGTGTGTGAGTATGAGTGTTTGCGAGTGTGTGTGTGTGTGTGTTTGTGAGAGTGTGTCTGTGTGTTTTTGAGTGTGTGTGAGCGTGAGTATTTGTGTGCATGAGTGTGCGTGTGTATGTATGAATGTATGAGTGTGCGTGTGAATGTGTGTGACTGTGTGTGTTTTAGCCTGTGTGAGAGTGCCTGTGTGAGTATATTTGAGTGTATGAGTGTGTGCGCGTGTGTCTCAGTGTTTGTGTGTCTCAGTGTTTGTGAGTGTCTGTGCATGGATGTCTGTGTGTGTATGAGTGACTGTACGTGAGTGTGTGTGTTTGTGTGTGAGTCTGTTTGTGTGTGAGTTAGCCTGTGTGAGTGTGCGTGTGCGTGTGTTTGTGTGTGTATGTGTCTCTGTGTGTTTGTGAGTATGAGTGTTTGTGAGAGTGTGTGTGTGAGTGTGTATGAGTGATTGTGTGTGTGTGTGAGTATGTTAGAGTGTGTGTGTGTGTGTGTGTGTGTGTGTGTGTGTGCATGTGTGAGTGTATGTGAGCTTGTGTGTGTCTTTGTGTTTGTATGTGTCTGTGCATGTGTGTGAGAGAGTGTGCTTTTGTGTGTGTGGCTGCCTGTGGTGTATTTTTGTGTGTATGTGTGTGTGTGAGGGTGTGAGTGTGCATGTGTGTGAGCCTGAGTGGGAATGTGTGTGTGTGTGCGTGTGTGTGAGTATGTGTGTGTGTGTGAGTATGTGTGTGTGTGGGTGGGCGAGTGCACGTGTGTGTGAGTGTGTATGTGTGTGAGTGTGTGTGTTTGTGAGTGTAAGTATTTGTGAGTGTGTGTGTGTGTGTATGTGTGAGTTTGTCTGTGTGAGTGTGTCTGTGTGCTGTGAATGTGTGTTTGTGTGTGTAGGAAAGAGTGTGTTTATGTAT
This sequence comes from Stegostoma tigrinum, assembly GCF_030684315.1. Classification (NCBI taxonomy): domain Eukaryota; kingdom Metazoa; phylum Chordata; class Chondrichthyes; order Orectolobiformes; family Stegostomatidae; genus Stegostoma; species Stegostoma tigrinum. Next base: position 65,092,849 of record NC_081364.1, on the reverse strand, counting down.
CTGTGTGTGTGAGAGAGAGAGTGAGTGTGTACGTGTGAGGGTGTGTGTGTGAGTATGTGAGTGTGCGTGTGTGAGTGTGTGTGAGTATGAGTGTTTATGAGTGTGTGTGCGTGTGAGTGTGTCTGTGTGTTTGTGAGAGTGTGTGTGTGTCTGTGTGTTTGTGAGAGTGTGTTTGTGAGTGTGAGTGTTTGTGAGACTGTGTGTGTGTGTGAGTTTATCTGTGTGAGTATGTCCGTGTGCTGGGAGTGTGTGTGTTTGTGTGAGAGAGAGAGAGAGTATGCTTTTGTGTGTGTTCCTGTGTGTGTGTGTGTCTGCCTGTGTGAGTGTATGTCAATGTGTGTGTGTGTATTTTTGTGTGTGTGCGTGTCTGTGTGTGTGTGAGTGAGTGTGTGGGTGAGTACACGTGTTCTTGTGTGTGTGTGAGGGTGTGAGTGTGAGTGAACATGTGTGTGAGTCTGAGTGTGTGTATGTGAGTGTGTGTGTGTGTGTGTGTTTGTGAGTATTAGTGTTTGTGTGAGTGTGTGTCTGTGTGTGTTTGCGAGTGTGAGTATTTGTGAGTGTGCGTATTTGTGAGTGTGTGTTTGTGAATATGTCTGTTTGTGAGTGTGAGTATTTGTGTGTGTGAGTGTGCATGTGTGTATGAATATATGAGTATGTATGAGTGTGTCTGACTATGTGTGTGATTGTGCGTGATTGTGTGTGTGTGTTTGTGTGTGCTTTAGCCTGTGTGAGTATGCCTGAGTGTGTGTGTGTGTCTGTGTGTTTGTGAGTATGGATGTTGGTGAGCGTGTGTGCATGAATGTGTGTGTGTGTGTGTCTGTGTGTGTGTGTGTGTGTGTGTGTGTGTGTGTGTCTCTGTGTGTGAGAGTCTGAGTGTGAGTATGTATCTGTGAGTTTGTGTGTGTGAGAGTGTGTGTGTATGTGTGTGAGTGTGTGATTGTGTGTGTTTGTGAGTATGAGTACTTGTGTGAGTGTGCCTGTGTGTTTGTGAGTTTGTGTTTGAGAGTGTGTGTGCTTGTGAGTGTGAGTATTTGTGAGTGTGTTTTTGAGTGTATTTGTGTGCGTGAGTGTGCATGTGTGTGTGAGAGCTTGTGTGTGTGATTGTGTGTACGCGTGTGTTAACGTGTTGTGAGTGTCTGTGTGTTTGTGAGTTTGAGTGTTTGTGAGAGTGTGTGTGCATGAATGTGGGTGTGAGTGTGTGCGTGTGTGTGTTTATGTGTGACTGTGTGTGCGTGTGTGTGATTGTGTGTGAGTGTGTGTGAATGTGTGAGTGTGCATGTACGCCAGTGTGTGTGTATGTGTGAATATATGTGAGTTTGTGTGTGTGCCTGTGTGTATGTGTGTGTGTGAGAGAGTGTGCTTTTGTGTGTGTTCCTGTGTGTGTGTGTCTGCCTGTGTGTGTATGTCAATGTGTGTGTGTATTTTTGTGTGTGTGCGTGTCTGTGTGTGTGTGAGTGAGTGTGTGTGTGAGTGCACGTGTTCTTGTGTGTGTGTGAGGGTGTGAGTGTGAGTGAACATGTGTGTGAGTCTGAGTGTGCATATATGTGTGTGTATGTGAGTGTGAGTGTGTGTGTGTTTGTGAGTATTAGTGTTTGTGTGAGTGTGTGTCTGTGTGTGTTTGTGAGTGTGAGTATTTGTGAGTGTGTGTATTTGTGAGTGTGTGTTTGTGAATGTGTCTGTGAGTGTGAGTATTTGTGTGTGCGAGTGTGCATGTGTGTATGAATATATGAGTATGTATGAGTGTGTGTGACTATGTGTGTGATTATGCGTGATTGTGTGTGAGTGTGTGTGTTTGTGTGTGCTTTAGCCTGCGTGAGTGTGCCTGAGTGTCTGTGTGTGTGTGAGTATGGGTGTTGGTGAACATGTGTGCATGAATGTGTGTGTGTGTCTGTGTGTCTCTGTGTGTGAGAGCCTGAGTGTGAGTATGTATCTGTGAGTTTGTGTGTGTGAGAGAGTGTGAGTGTGTGTATGTGTGTGAGTGTGTGTGTGTGTTTGTGCGTATGAGTACTTGTGTGAATGTGCCTGTGTGTTTGTGAGTGTGAGTATTTGTGTGCATATGTGTGTATGTGAATGTATGAGTGTGTGTGAATGTGTGAGAGTGTGCATCAGTGTGTGAGTGTGTATGTGTGTGTGTGTGTCTCTGTGTGTTTGTGAGTGTGAGTGTGTGTGCATGAATGTGTGCGTGTTTGTGTGTGTGCGTGTGTGAGTGTATGTGAGTTTGTGTGTGTGTATGTTTGTGTGTGTGTGTGTGTACATGTGTATGTGTATGTCTGTGTGTGTGCGTGAGAAAAAGTGTGCACCTTTGTGTGTGTGTGTGTGTGTGTGTGTGTGTGTGTGTGTGTGTGTGTATGTGTGTGTCTGCCTGTCTATCTGTTTGTCTGACTCTGTGTGTGTGTTAGCAGGTGTAAGTTTGCCTGAGTGTGCATGTGTGAGTGTGCTTGAGTGTACGAAGCCTGTGTCTCCACTTGGAGAATATTTAGCTCAATGCTGTCAGGTGGAGCACAATGCCATGGCAACACAAGACACACTGCCAATGGTGAATGGGGGTCTCTGTTGCAGCCTATGGGTGTGCTCCTTGTTGCCTAGATCTCGGACAGAATGAAGTAAACGTACAGGAGCTGAGATGTGTGTTTGGGAGTGGAGCCAGCGAGGTTAGAAGAAGAGTTTGTTTTCGACCCAAATTCGAAAGAAGTCGGCAACAATGAGGTGCTGTTGAAATGTGGTCAGCCAGTTTGCACACAGCCAGCTCCCTCGGACAGCACTCACCCAGCTCTAGCTGCAGGTTTTTGTTTCAGAGTGTTTCATAGTCAGAGAGCTGCACTGAGCACTCACTGGGAATTGCACTGGAGCACTCACTGGGAATTGCACTGGAAGACTCAGTGGGGATGACACTGGAGTGCTCAACAGGAAGGACACTGGAGCATTCGGTGGGACTGACGCTGGAGCTCTCAGTGGGAATGACATTTGAGTACTCAGTGGGAATGAAACTGCAGCTCTCAGTGGGAATTACACTAGAACACTGAGTAGGATTGACAATTAAATACTCAGTGGGAATGACACTGGACCACAGAGTGGGAATGACACTGAAGCACTGAGTGGGAATGACACTGAAGCACTGAGTGGGAATAACACTGGAACACTTCGTGGGAATGACTGTGGAGCAGTGCGTGGGAATGATACTGGAGCATTCAATGGGCACTGCACTGGAACAGTCCGTGGGAACTGCTTTGGAGTAGTCAGTGGGGATGACACTGGAACACTCAGTGGGACTGACGTTGGAGCATTCAATGGGAATGACACGAGAGTACACATTGGGAATTATACTGAACCACTCAGTGGGATTGACAATGGAGCACTAACTGGGAATGACACTGGAGCTCACAGTGAGAATGACACTGGAGTACTCAGTGGGAATGACACTCGTACAAGTCAGTAGGAATTATACTGGAACACTCCGTGTGAACTGCACTGGAAAACACAGTGTGAATGACACTGGAGCACTAAGCAGGAATAACATTGGAACACTCATTGGGAATTACACTGGACCACTCTGTGGGACTGACACTGGAACACTTCGTGGGAATGACACTGCAGCATTCAGCGGGACTTATACTGGCACATTCAGTAGGAATGACACTGGAACATTCAGTGGGAATGATACCGGGGCACTAAGTAGGAATGACAATAGAACACCCAGTGGGATTAACACCGGGGCACATAGTGGGAGTAACACTGGAACTAACAATGGGAATGACACTAGAGCACACAGTTGGAATGACACTGGAACACTGAGTAGGAATAATGTTGAAACACTCATTGGGAATTACACTGGAACACTTTGTGGGAATGACAATGGAACACTTTGTGGGAATGATAGTGGAACACTTTGTGGGAATGATAGCGGATCAGTGAGTGGGAATGACATTGGAGCATTCAATGGGATCTTCACTGGAACACTCATCAGGAATTACACTGGAACAGTCCGTGGAGCAGTCAGTCAGAATGACACTGGAACACTCATTGGGAATGACACTGGAAGTCTCAGTATGAATGAAACTGGAGCACTGAGTGGGAATGACACTGAAACATGAGTAGGAATAACATTGGAACACTCATTGGGAAATAGACTGGAACACTCTGTGGGACTGACACTGGAGCAGTGAATGGGATTGACAAGGAACACTTTGTGGGAATGGCACTGCAGCAGTGAGTGGGAATGATACCGGAGCATTCAGTGGGAACTGCACTGGAACACTTGTTGGGAATTACACTGGTACAGTCTGTGGGAACGGCGCTGGAGCAGTCAGTGGGAATGACACTGGAACACTCAGTGGGAATGATAGTGGAACACTCAGTGGGAATGACTCTGAAGCACTGAGTGGGAATGACATTGGAACAATCACTGGGAATTACACAACATCTGTGGGATTGACACCGGAACAGTCAGTGGGAATGAGACTGCAGCATTCAGTGGGAATTATACTGGCACAGTTGGATTGACAATGGAGCTCATAGTGGGAATGACACTCGAGCGCTCAATGGGAATGACACAGGATCACTAACTGGGAATGGGACTGGAACACTCATTGGGAATGACACAGAAGCACTGAGTGGGAATAACACTGGAACACTCATTGGAAATTACACTGGGACGCTCCGTGGGATTGACACTGAGCACTCAGTGGGATTGACAATGGAACACTTTGTGGGAATGGCACTGGAGCAATGAGTGGGAATGACACTGCAACACATAATGGCAATTACACTCAGCAGTCAGTGAGACTGATGCTGGAACTCTCAGTGGGAATGACATTGGAGTTACGAGTGGGAATGAAGCTTGAACAGTCAATGGGAATGACACTGCAGCACTCAGTGGGAATTATACTGGCACATTCAATGGGAATTATACTGGCACACTCAATGGGAATTATACTGGCACACTCAGTGGGAATTATACTGGCACACTCAATGGGGTTGACAATGGAATACTTCGTGTGAATGGCACTGGTGCAGTGAATGGGAATGACACTGCAGCATTCAATGGGAACTGCACTGGAACAGTACATGGGAACTGCACTGGAGCAGTCAGTGGGGATGACACTGGAACGCTCAGTGGGAATGATACTGGAACACTCAGTAGAGCTGCAGCTGGAGCACTCAATGGGAATGACACTGGAGTACTCAATGGGATTGACAATGGAACACTCAGTGGGAATAACATTGGAACACTCGTTGGAAATTCTACTGGAACACTCTGTGGGATTGACACTGGAACACTTCATGGGAATGATAATGGAGCAATGAATGGGAACTGCACTGGAAAACTCATTGGGAATGATAATGGAACAGTCCGTGGGAACTGCACTGGAGCAGTCAGTGGGAATTACACGCGAACACTCAGTGGGACTGACACTGGAGCTCTCAGAGGGAATGTCACTGGAGTACTCAGTGGGAATGAAACTGGAACAGCCAGTGGGAATGACACTGCAGCAGTCAGTGGGAATTATACTGGACCACTCAGTGGGACTGACAATGAAACAGTCAGTGGGAATGACACTGGAACACTCTGTGGGAGTAACACTGGAACACTCAGTGGAAATACACTGTAGCACTAAATGGGAATGAGACTGGAACACTCAGTGGGAATGACACTGGAACACTCAGTATGAATGACACTGGAGCAGTGAGTGGGAATGACACTGCAGCACTCAGTGGGATTGACAATGGATCACTTCGTGGGAATGATACTGGAGCATTCAGTGGGAACTGCACTGGAACACTCATTGGGAATTACACTGGAACAGTCCGTGGGAGCTGCACTGGAGCAGTCAATGTGAATGACACTGGAATGCTCAGTGGGAATGATACTGGAACACTCAGTGAGAATGACATTGGAACAATCACTGGGAATTACACTGGAACACTGTGGGATTGACACTGGAACAGTCAGTAGGAATGACACTGCAGCACTCAGCGGGAATTACACTGGAGCAGTCAGTGGGAATGACACTGGAACACTCAGTGGGAATTACGCTCAAACACTCAGTGGGACTGACACTGGAGCTCTAACTGGGTAATGACACTGCAATACTCTGGGAGTGACACTGGAACACTCAGTGGGAATGACACTGGAGCACTGAGTGGGAATAACATTGGAACACTCATTGGGAATTACACTGGAATGCTCTGTGGGATTGACACTGGAACACTTCATGGGAATGACACTGCAGCACTCAGCAGGACTTATACTAGCACACTCAGTGGGATTCACAATCGAACACTCAGTGGGAATGACACTGGAATACTCTGTATGAATGACACTGGAGCACTGAGTGGGAATGACACTGAAGCACTGAATGGGAATAACATTGGAACACTCATTGGGAAATAGACTGGAACACTCTGTGGGATTTACAATGGAAAACTTTGTGGGAATGACAGTGGAGCAGTGAGTGGGAATGACACTGGCACATTCAATGGGAACTACACTGGAACACTGATGGGAATTACACTGGAACAGTCCGTGGGAACTGCGCTGGAGCAGTCAGAAGGAATGACACGGGAACACTCAGTGAGAGTTACACTTGAACACTCAGTGGAACTGATGCTGGAGCTCTCATTGCGAATGACACTGGAGCTCTCATTGGGAATGACACTGGAGCAGTGAGTGGGATTGACACTGGATCACTCAGTGGGAACTGCGCTGGAACATTCATTGGGAATTACACTGCAAAACTCCGTGTGATCTGCTCTGGGACATTCAGTGTGAACAACGCCGGAACGCTCAGTGGGGATGACACTGGAACTCGCAATGGGAATGATACTGGAACACTCACTATGACTGACACTGGAACACAGTGGGAAAAACGCTGGAGCACTCATCGAGAATGACACTGGAGCACAAAGTTGGAATGACACCGGAACACTCACTGGGAATTATACTGGAACACTCAGTTGGATTGACACTGGAACAGTCTGTGGGAACTGAACTGGAGCAGTCAGTGGGAATGACACTGAAACATTCAGTGGGGATGACACTGGAACACACAATGGGAATGACACTGGAACACAGTGGGAATGACACGAGCACTCATTGGGGGTGACGCTGAAACACTCAGTGGGAAGTGCACTGGAACACTCAGAGAGAATTACACTGTAATAGTCCATGGGAACTTTAGTGGGATGCACAGTGTGAATCACGCTGGAATGCTGAGTGGGAATGACACTGGGACACCCATTGAGAATGATACTGTGACACTCACTGGGACAGACACTGGAGCTCACAGTGAGAATGACACTGGAGTACTCAGTGGGAATGACCCTGGTACAGTCAGTGGGAATTACACTGGAACAGTCTGTGGGAGTGACACTGGAACACTTTGTGGGAATGCCACTGCAGCACTCAGTGAGAATTGCACTCAAACACTCAGTGGAACTGACGCTGAAGCTCTCATTGGGAATGACACTGGAGAGCTCAGTTGGAATTATATTGGAACACTCATTGGGATTGACAATGGAACACTCAGTGGGAATGATACTGGAACTCTCAGCAGGAATGACACCAGAGCACTCAGTGGGAATGACACTGGAACACTCTGTGGGAGTGGCACTGGAACACTCAGTGAGAATAACACTGGAGCACTGTCCCTCTCCCTCCATCCCCTCTTCCTCCATTCCCTCTCCCTCCATCCCTTTTCCCACTATTCCTTCTCCCTCCAGTTCCTCTCCTTCTATTCCCTCTCTCTCCATCCCCTTTCCCTCCATCCCCTCTCCTTCGATCCCCTCTCTCTCCGTTTCCTCTCCCAACATCCCTCCTCCCTACAGTCTCTCTCCCTCTATCCCCTTTCCCTCCATCCCATCACCTTCCATTCCCTCTCCTACCATTCCCTCTCCCTCTATCCCCTCTCCCTGCATCCACTTTCCCTCCATTCCCTCACTCCCAACCCCTCACTCCCAATCCCTCAATTCCACTCCCTCACTCTCAATCCGTCACTCCCAAATCATCACCCTGGCTCCCTCACTTCAAAATCCTCACTCCCACTCCCTCATTCCCAGTCCCTCACTCCCACTCGCTCACTCCCAATCCCTCATTCCAAATCCCTCATTCCCACTCCCTCACTCCATACCCTTCTTCCCACTCCCTTACTCCTACTCCCTCGCTCCCACTCCCTCACTGCTACTTTCTCACTCCTAATCCCTCACTGCCACTCCTTCACTCCCAGTCCCTCACTCCCAATCCATCACTGCCACTACCTCACTCCCACTCTTTCACTCCCACTCCCTCAATCCCTGTCCCTCACTCCCACTCTCTCACTCCCAATCCCTCATTCCCACTCCATCACTCCCAAACCTTCACTACCACTCCCTCACTGCCACTCCCTCACTCTAACTTCCTCACTCCAATTCGCTCACTCTGAATTCCTCACTACCACTTCCTCACTCCCACTCTCTCAATCCCAATCCCTCACTCCCAATCCCTCAAACCCAATCTGTCACTCCCAATCCCTCAACTCCAATCCCTCTCTTCCACTTACAATTTCTTGCTCCCCCTCCATCACTGCCACTCCTTCACTGCCACTAGCTCAGTCCCAGTCCATCACTCCCAGGCCGTCTTTCCCAATCCCTCACTCCCAGCCAATCACTCCCTCCAACTCCTGCTTTCTCACTAACACCATTCAGTCACTCCCTGATACTGATTCCCACCCGACGGGGCATTCCATCCCATTACACAATCGAACTCACTCCCAGGAATTCACTCACCTCATCTCACTCCCACTCACTCACTCACTCCCAATCACTCACCTCATCTCACTCCCACTCACTCACCTCATCTCACTCCCACTCTCACTCACCTCATCTCACTCCCACTCACTCACCTCATCTCACTCCCAATCACTCACACCCTCCCAATCACTCACCTAATTTCACTCACAAACACTCACCTCATCTCACTCCCAATCACTCACCTCATCTCACTCCCAATCACTCACCTCATCTCACCCCCAATCACTCACCTAATTTCACTCCCAAACACACACCTCATCTCACTCCCATTCACTCACCTCATCTCACTCCCACTCACTCACTTACTCACTCCCAATCACTCACCTATTTTCACTCCCATTCACTCACTCACTCACTCACTCCCACTCACTCACTCACTCACTCCCACTCGCTCACCTTATCTCACTCCCACTCACTCACCTCATCTCACTCCCATTCACTCACTTCATCTCACTCCCACTCACTCACTCCCTCCCAATCACTCACCTAATTTCACTCCCACTCACCTCATCTCGCTCCCATTCACTCACCTCATCTCACTCCCACTCACTCACGTCATCTCACTCCCATTCACTCACTCACTCACTCCCAATCACTCACCTAACTTCACTCCCAAACACTCACCTCATCTCACTCCCAATCACTCACCTTGTCTCACTCCCACTCACTCACCTCATCTCACTCCCACTCACTCACTCACTCCCAATCACTCACCTCATCTCACTCCCAATCACTCACCTAATTACACTCCCAACAACTCACCTCATCTCACTCCCACTCACTCACCTCATCTCACTCCCATTCACTCACCTCATTTCACTCCCACTCACTCACTCCCAATCACTCACCTAATTTTACTCCCAAACACTCACCTCATCTCACTCCCATTCACTCACCTCATCTCACTCCCACTCACTCACTCACTCCCAATCACTCAGCCAATTTCACTCCCATTCACTCACTCACTCCCTCTCAATCACTCACCTAATTTCACTCCCACTCACCTCATCTCACTCCCAAACACTCACCTTGTCTCACTCCCACTCACTCACCTCATCACACTCCCAATCACTCACCTAATTTCACTCCCAACAACTCACCTCATTTCACTCCCACTCACTCACTCACGCCCAATCACTCACCCTAATTTCACTCCCAAACACTCACCTCATCTCACTCCCATTCACTCACTCACTCCCAATCACTCACCTAATTTCACTTCCAAACACTCACCTCATCTCACTCCCAATCACTCACCTTGTCTCACTCCCAAACACTCACCTCATCTCACTCCCACTCACTCACCTTATCTCACTCCCAATCACTCACTCACTCACTCCCAATCACTCACCTAATTTCATTCACTCACTCACTCACTCACTCCCACTCGCTCACCTCATCTCACTCTCACTCACTCACCTCATCTCGCTCCCAATCACTCACCTAATTTCACTCCCACTCACACTTCATCTCACTCCCATTCACTCACCTCATCTCACTCCCAATCACTCACTCCCTCCCAATCACTCACCTAATTTCACTCCCAAACACTCACCTAATTTCACTCCCAATCACTCACCTAATTTCACTCCCAACAACTCACCTCATCTCACTCCCACTCACTCACCTCATCTCACTCCCAAACACTCACCTCATCTCACACCCAATCACTCACCTTGTCTCACTCCCACTCACACCTCATCTCACTCCCATTCACTCACCTCATCTCACTCCCAATCACTCACTCCCTCCCAATCACTCACCTAATTTCACTCCCAAACACTCACCTCATCTCCCTCTCACTCACTCACCTCATCTCGCTCCCAATCACTCACCTAATTTCATTCCCAAACACTCACCTCATCTCACTCCCAATCACTCACCTTGTCCCACTCCCACTCACTCACCTCATCTCACTCCCATTCACTCACTTCATCTCACTCCCACTCACTCACTCCCTCCCAATCACTCACCTAATTTCACTCCCAAACACTCACCTCATCTCGCTCTCATTCACTCACTCACTCCCAATCACTCACCTAATTTCACTCCCAATCACTCACCTAATTTCACTCCCAACAACTCACCTCATCTCACTCCCACTCACTCACCTCATCTCACTCCCAAACACTCACCTCATCTCACACCCAATCACTCACCTTGTCTCACTCCCACTCACACCTCATCTCACTCCCATTCACTCACCTCATCTCACTCCCAATCACTCACTCCCTCCCAATCACTCACCTAATTTCACTCCCAAACACTCACCTCATCTCCCTCTCACTCACTCACCTCATCTCGCTCCCAATCACTCACCTAATTTCACTCCCAATCACTCACCTAATTTCACTCCCAACAACTCACCTCATCTCACTCCCACTCACTCACCTCATCTCACTCCCAAACACTCACCTCATCTCACACCCAATCACTCACCTTGTCTCACTCCCACTCACACCTCATCTCACTCCCATTCACTCACCTCATCTCACTCCCAATCACTCACTCCCTCCCAATCACTCACCTAATTTCACTCCCAAACACTCACCTCATCTCCCTCTCACTCACTCACCTCATCTCGCTCCCAATCACTCACCTAATTTCATTCCCAAACACTCACCTCATCTCACTCCCAATCACTCACCTTGTCCCACTCCCACTCACTCACCTCATCTCACTCCCATTCACTCACTTCATCTCACTCCCACTCACTCACTCCCTCCCAATCACTCACCTAATTTCACTCCCAAACACTCACCTCATCTCGCTCTCATTCACTCACTCACTCCCAATCACTCACCTAATTTCACTCCCAATCACTCACCTAATTTCACTCCCAACAACTCACCTCATCTCACTCCCACTCACTCACCTCATCTCACTCCCAAACACTCACCTCATCTCACACCCAATCACTCACCTTGTCTCACTCCCACTCACACCTCATCTCACTCCCATTCACTCACCTCATCTCACTCCCAATCACTCACTCCCTCCCAATCACTCACCTAATTTCACTCCCAAACACTCACCTCATCTCCCTCTCACTCACTCACCTCATCTCGCTCCCAATCACTCACCTAATTTCACTCCCAATCACTCACCTAATTTCACTCCCAACAACTCACCTCATCTCACTCCCACTCACTCACCTCATCTCACTCCCAAACACTCACCTCATCTCACACCCAATCACTCACCTTGTCTCACTCCCACTCACACCTCATCTCACTCCCATTCACTCACCTCATCTCACTCCCAATCACTCACTCCCTCCCAATCACTCACCTAATTTCACTCCCAAACACTCACCTCATCTCCCTCTCACTCACTCACCTCATCTCGCTCCCATTCACTCACCTCATCTCACTCCCACTCACTCACGTCATCTCACTCCCATTCACTCACTCACTCCCTCTCAATCACTCACCTAATTTCACTCCCAAACACTCACCTCATCTCACTCCCAATCACTCACCTTGTTTCACTCCCACTCACTCACCTCATCTCACTCCCACTCACTCACTCACTCCCAATCACTCACCTCATCTCACTCCCACTCACTCACCTCATCTCACTCCCACTCACTCACGTCATCTCACTCCCATTCACTCACTCACTCCCTCTCAATCACTCACCTAATTTCACTCCCACTCACCTCATCTCGCTCCCATTCACTCACCTCATCTCACTCCCACTCACTCCCTCCCTCCCAATCACTCAGCCAATTTCACTCCCATTCACTCACTCACTCCCTCTCAATCACTCACCTAATTTCACTCCCAAACACTCACCTCATCTCACTCCCAATCACTCACCTTGTTTCACTCCCACTCACTCACCTCATCTCACTCCCAATCACTCACCTTGTTTCACTCCCACTCACTCACCTCATCTCACTCCCAATCACTCACCTAATTTCACTCCCAACAACTCACCTCATCTCACTCCCACTCACTCACCTCATCTCACTCCCACTCACTCACGTCATCTCACTCCCATTCACTCACTCACTCCCTCTCAATCACTCACCTAATTTCACTCCCACTCACCTCATCTCGCTCCCATTCACTCACCTCATCTCACTCCCACTCACTCACTCCCTCCCAATCACTCAGCCAATTTCACTCCCATTCACTCACTCACTCCCTCTCAATCACTCACCTAATTTCACTCCCAAACACTCACCTCATCTCACTCCCAATCACTCACTCACTCCCAATCACTCACCTCATCTCACTCCCAATCACTCACCTAATTACACTCCCATTCACTCACCTCATTTCACTCCCACTCACTCACTCACTCCCAATCACTCACCCTAATTTCAGTCCTAAACACTCACCTCATCTCACTCCCATTCACTCACCTCATCTCACTCCCATTCACTCACTCACTCCCAATCACTCACCTAATTTCACTTCCAAACACTCACCTCATCTCACTCCCAATCACTCACCCCCAATCACTCACTCACTCACTCCCAATCACTCACTTAATTTCACTCCCAAACACTCACCTCATCTCGCTCCCATTCACTCACTCACTCACTCCCAATCACTCACCTAATTTCACTCCCAAACACTCACCTCATCTCACTTCCAATCACTCACCTTGTCTCACTCTCACTCACTCACCTCATCTCACTCCCATTCACTCACCTCATCTCACTCCCACTCACTCACTCCCTCTCAATCACTCACCTAATTTCACTCCCAAACACACCTCATCTCACTCCCACTCACTCACCCCCAATCACTCACTCACTCACTCCCAATCACTCACTTAATTTCACTCCCAAACACTCACCTCATCTCACTCCCAATCACTCAACTCATCTCACTCCCACTCACTCAATCACTCCCAATCACTGACCTAATTTCGCTCGCACTCACTCGCCTCATCTCACTCCCAATCACTCACTTAATTTCACTCCCAAACACTCACCTCATCTCACTCCCAATCACTCACTTTGTATCACTCCCACTCACTCACCTCATCTCACTCCCATTCACTCAACTCATCTCACTCCCACTCACTCAATCACTCCCAATCACTGACCTAATTTCACTCGCACTCATCTCACTCCCATTCACTCACTCCCACTCACTCACCTCATCTCACTCTCACTCACTCACCTCATCTCACTCCCATTCACTCACCTCATCTCACTCTCACTCACACCTCATCTCACGCCCATTCACTCACCTCATCTCACTCCCATTCATTCACCTCATCTCACTCCCACTTACTCACCTCACTCCCAATCACTCACCTCACCTTGTTCCCACTCACTCACCTCATCTCCCTCCCACTCACTCACTCCCACTCATTCACCTCATCTCACTCCCATTCACTCACCTCATCTCCCTCCCACTCACTCACCTCATCTCACTCCCACTTACTCACTTCATCTCACTCCTAATCACTCACTCACTCCCAATCACTTGATACCAACTCAATCAATCCCACTGTCTCACTCCCTCCCATCCATTACCACTCATTTACTCCAACCCCACATGTCTACTGACACACACATGCCCATCCACTTGGGATTCAGGGTTTGCTGGCCAATTGGACACAAAATTGGTTAGATGGTAGGAGGCAGAGTGGTGGTGAGGTTATTGTTCAGACCGAAGGCCTGTGACCAGCAGTGTGCTCCAAGGATCAGTGCTGGATCGTTTGTAATTTATATAAATGATTTGGATGAAAATTTAGGAGGCATGGTTATTAAGTTTTGCAGATGACACCAAACTTGTTGGTATAGTGGATAGTGAACAGGGTTTTCTAAGAGTACACAGAAATTTTGACCAGTTGGGTCAACGGGCTGAGGAGAGGCAGATGGAGCTTAATTTGGATAAATGAGAGGTATTGCATTTCGGTAATTTGAACAGGGGCAGGACTTATACAATTAATGGTCGGGCCCTTGGTAGTGTTGTCGAACAGAGAGATCTACGGGTTTAGTATTTCTTTGAATTTTACATCAAAGTGAGATGGGGTAGTTAAAAAAGGCATTTAGCACAATTGCTTTCATTGCTCAGATCATTGAATGTAGGAGTTGGAACGTCATGTTGAGGTTATGCACAATGTTGATAAGGCCACTTTGAGAGTACAATGTACCGTTCTGGTCGCCCTGTTACAGGAAGGATATTATTAAACTGGGGAGGGTTCAGAAAAGAATTACGAGGATGTTGCTTGGACTGGGGTGTTTTGGTTAAAAGGGGAGGCTGGATAGGCTGGGACATTTTTCACTGGCTCATAGGATATTGAGGGGTGACTTGATAGGGGTTTATAAAATAATGAGGGGAATAGGTGAGGTGATTAGCAAGGGTATTACCCCAGGATAGGAGAGTTTAAAATTATGGGGCATATTTTTAAGATGAGAGGAGAAAGATTTAAAAGGGACATTAGGGGCAACTTTTTCACACAGAAAGTGGTTCGTGTGTGAAATGAATTGCTGAGGGAAATGTTAAATGTAGGTACAGTTAGAACATTTAAAAGAAAAGTACATGAATAGGAAAGGTTTAGCGGGATATAGCCAAACACAGGTAGATGAGATTAAGTTTAGTTTGGGAAACTTGGTCAGTGTACATTAGGTGGATTGTATGACACTCCTAACTTTCTCCTACACACTCACCTACTCCAATTATCACCCGCCTCCTCACACCCACACTCTCCCAGGACATCACTACCACTCCCAAAATCCAAATAGAACAAGTCCACTGGCTCTCCTATGTCTAACTTGCTTGTTACCTCTTCAACAACTTCTAACAGATTTGTCAGGAATGCCCCCTCCTCTGATGAGGCCATAATGGCTCAGTCTTATTTTACCATGCACTTCCAAATGCTCTGCAATTTCATCCTTAATAATGGACTGTCGAACCTTACCAATGACCAGGGTCATGCTAACTGGTCTCTAGTTTCCTGTCTTCTGGCTCACTCCCTTCTTAAACAGGAATGTTACATTTGCCATTGTCCAGTTTTCCAGGACTTTCCCTGATTCCAGTAATTCCACCACCAATGCCTCTACAATCTCCTCAGCTATCTCCTTAAGAACTCTGGGTGTAGTCCATCTAGTCCAGGTGTTTTATCCACCTTCAGACTTTGCAAATTCCCCAGTACCTTCTCCTTAGGGATGGCCACTCAGCCCTGCCCCCTGACTCTATTGAAGGTCTGGTATAATGCTGGTGGCTTGCCATGTTAAGACTGCATTCAGTACCTCCACTATTTCTTCTCCCTCCCATTTTATTTCTCCAGCCTCATTTTCCAATGGTCTAATGTCCACTTTGTCTCTCTCTTACCTTTTAGATATCTAAAAAAGACTCTTGCGATCTTCTTTTGTACTTCTAGTTAGCTTACATTCATATTTCATCATCTCCCCATTTACTGCTTTTTTTTTGTTATCCTCTGCTGGTCTTTAAAGGCTTCCCAATTCTCTGGCTTCCCACTAGTCCATTAAATTGTATGCTTTTTCTTTTACTTTTGCACTGTCCCCGAATTCCCTTGCCAGCCTTGCCTTCTCCTTAGTATGTTTCTTTTTCCTTAGGATACATTTTTGCAGCATCTCCCGAATTACTCCCAGAAACCCCTGTCATCGCTGCTCCCCGTCTTTGCCGCTAGGTTCCCAACTCTAGCCAGCTCTTCCCTTATGTCTTTGTAGTTTCTTTACTCAACTGTAGCAATGTTACATCTGATTCCAGCTTCTCCCTCTCAGACTGCAAGGTGAATTCTATTATATTATGGTCACTGGCCCTCAGGGATTCCTTTATCTTAAGCTCCCTAATCGAGTCTGCCTCATTACACATCACCAAATCCAGTGTTGCCTGTTCCTTAGTGAGTTCTACCACAAGTTGTTCCAAAAAAAGCCATCTTGTAGACATTCCACAAATTCCATTTCTTGGGATCCGCTACCAATCTGATTTTCCCTGTTGACCTGCATATTGAAGTACCCATGATTATTGTAATAGCATCTTTCTTACATTTTCTAACTCCTGTTTATTTGCTTCTCCATATCCTGACTACTGCTAGGAAGCCTGTCTTATCATTGGTACCTATGTGGACCACGACAACCGAACCTCGCCCCTCCCACTCCAAGTTCCTCTGCAGCCCAGGTGAGATATCCTGAATTTAGGCACCAGGAAGGTAACACAGCGTTCGGACTCTCAACCCAAGCCAAAGAGAGCAGTGGCTATTCCCCTGACTGCTCCCCCTGATTACAACTACATTTCTCTTTTCTTCCCACTCTTGAATGGCTGCGATCATCAGTTTGCTCATCCTCCCTGCGGCCCCCACTCTCATCCACACAGGGAACGAGAATCTCTAAACTGCTAAACACGGTTAAGGGCTGAGGCTCCTTCGACACAACCTCCTGGGTGCCTCGACCTGCCTCACTTGTCGTCACACCCTCCTGTACCTGACCACTGACAGATTTCAAGGTAATTATGCTCAGCGCTGTGACTGCCTCCTGAAAGACAGTGTCCAGGTAAAACTCCCCCTGACCCATTGGGTACAACCAGTGAGGATAGGTAACTGCATCCCCTCCACAATAACACAACACTGGAGCACCCGTCCCCCCACCAAGGATATGTCCTCAGCCCCCTACTGTACCCCCTGTATATTTACGACTGTGTCGCCAAAATCCGAATGAACACCATCTACAAGTTCGCTGATGACATCACCGTAGTGGGATGGATGTCTAACAATGATGAGTCAAAATTCAGAAGGGAGATAGATGCCTTGGTGTAATGAAAACAATCTCTCAATGTCAGATAACAAAGTGTGAAGCTGGATGAACACAGCAGGCCAAGCAGCATCTCAGGAGCACAAAAGCTGACGTTTCAGGCCTAGACCCTTCATCAGAGAGGACGCTGCTTGGCCTGCTGTGTTCATCCAGCTTCACACTTTGTTATCTTAGATTCTCCAGCATCTGCAGTTCCCATTATCTCTCTCTCAATGTCAGTATCAGTTTCAGAAAGAAAGGAGGAGAACACACCCACATTCATATCAAAGGAACTGAGGTTCAGAAAATGAACAGTATCAAGTTCCTCAGAGTGACGATAACCAACAACCTGTCCTGGACTTCCCCTGTAAATGCGACAATCAAGAAGGCACTACACACCTCTTATTCCTCAGGCGGCTCAGGTAATTTGGCATGTCCATTACATCCCTCACCAACTTCCACAGATGCACTATTGAAAGCGTCATTGTCCAGGTACATAACAGCCTGGTACGGGAACTGCTCTGCCCAGCACCATAAGAAACCACAGAAGGAGGGTTGCACAGCCCAGACCATAGCAGAAGCCAACCCTCTGTCCACGGACTCTATTTACATGGCTCGCTGCTGCAGGAAGTTGGCCAGCATCATCAAAGACCCATCGCACCCCGGCAGTGATCTCCTACAATCTCTTCTGTCAGGCAGAACACGCAGAAGCCTGAACACACACACACACAGGAGCAGGTTCAGGAACAGCTTCTTTCTGGCCATTTTCAGACTGTTGAATGGGTTCTAGCCTCAAATAATTAACCTGCAATGTAACCTGTCTGCCTCTAAGTCTTTTTGATCTGTGCATCCTTTGCTTGCAGTGATCTGCCTGCACTGCTGGTAAACAAAGCTTTTCACTGTATTTCAGTACATTTGACAACAAAATCAATCAAAGTAAAAATTAAAATCAAACCCTGATGTCTGACAGTGTTTGAAGCTCAGACTCCAGCTCATCAGGTCTGGGTCGGAGTTCCTCAAGCAACCAACACCTGCTCCTAATGCAGTCACTGTGAACCACAATAGGATCCACCAGCTCCCACATCTTGCAGTTACAATACATTGCCTAGCTCACCATCTCTATTTTTATTACTTTGTTCTCAGTTCAATTTATAAAAATACCACACTGGTCTTTTAGCTTGTAGTTTAAGGTTAGATTAAGATTAGATTGTAAATAATTCCCCTATTTACCTTCAACCTGAAAGTAACATATAAAAGAGATAATCAAATTAGCAGCTATCACCAACTAATGAACTTATGGTTTAATTGTGATTTTGCAGTTTAGTGTTGGGCCCATATTACTGGAATTCAATTTATCCTGTTTAGAAAATCTGTACAAACTTGAGCCAAAATAAAACAAACGAAAAGCACTCAACCCCTCGGCACTGAACTCCCATTCTGCCTCTAAATGAGATACTCACTTGGGCTGTGTCTCACTTCTGGTGTGATCCCTTCTTCCTGATCGTGCAAAGCTCACTCCCACTCCCACTCACTCCCACACACTCACTCCCACTCACTCCCACTCACTCACTCCCACTCCCACTCACTCCCACACACTCACTCCCACTCCCACTCACTCCCACCCACTCACTCCCACTCCCACTCACTCACTCCCACTCCCACTCACTCCCACTCCAACTCACTCCCACCCACTCACTCCCACTCCCACCCACTCATTCCCACTCACACTCCCTCTCACTCACTCCCACCTACTCTCATTCGCTCCCACTCATTCCCACTTCCACTTGCTCCCACTCCCACCCATTCACACTCACTCCCTCCCACTCCCACTCAATCCCACTCCTACCCACTCCTACTCACTCCCACTCACTCCCTCCCACTCACTCTCAATCCCACTCACTCCCACTCCCCTCACTCCCACTCACTTCCACCCACTCATTCCCACTCCCACCCACCCGCTCACACCACACACCCACTCTCACCCATCCACTCTCACTGCACGCCTACTCCTAACCACTCGCTCACATCCACCCACTCACTCACATCCACCCATTCACTCACTCCCACCTATTCACTCCCACCCACCCACACATTCACACCCACTCAGTTTGGGCTCTGTGCCTAATTTTGGACAATTTCAGAAGGTTGTTAAAGTTTTAGTAAGTGTTGCTTGGGAGACTTACAAAGACAGTACTCAGTGTGGAGATTTACCCAGGGCATCGAGAGGGTGGATAAAGAGAAACAGGTTTCAGTGGTTCAGTAATTGGTAACGAATGGACTCAGATTTAAGGTAATTTGAACAAACAGAACAATGTTTATGATAATCTGAGATGTAACTTGTGAAACGTTGGTGGAAACAGCTTTAACTGGGGCTTTTGAAAAGGAAGAGGATAGTGTCCTAAATTTGAAAAGAGTATTGAAAGAGTGAGGGCAGGAAACTGATGCTATATTTCTGTCAAAAAGACCAGCTGAGATGCAATGAATGGAATGGTGTCATTCAGAGTGTCGGCCAGTGCTCAAGTCTTGACTAAAACCTGAGCTAAGTTTGAGAGGATCTTAAACCTGTGACACTCTGAGATCTAAGGTTCGCATCGACATTCGTCAATTGCTGGGTAATGTGCCCGAACCACTTCCAGAAGACCCACAATCATCGACTTTCAGCATTTATCAGCGTGTGGCTAGCCCTCATCACCCACTTCCACACGCACTGGCACACATCTTCCTCCCTGTTCTCCTCTCCCTGTGCCAGAGGGCATCGTGCAGACCAGCAGCTTCACAGCTTCCTGATAATGTACTCCCCTCCAAATGGGGAGAAACCCAATAGCTACCTTAGGCCTCATTAACCCTGACTATTCAACCCTTTGTTAACAAAATATTACATTTCTCCTTGACGCTGGTCCCATCCAACTGCTCTTCCCAGCTTCTCCATCATTCCCAGTCCAGGCGACATTCAGTTCACCAGTTGCTACATGAGCCATGTCAGTGCCTTACACCCAGGAGTCAGTCTGTGTTTATCAGACTGTGTGTGTGTGGGTGCCAGAGCTCTCAATCAGCAGGACAGGGATCCACCTCTAATCAGGGCCTGTCGAAATAGGCCCACTGAGAGTGGGAGCTAGTGACTGGGTGGGGAGGTAGGGAGTGGGGTAGAGAGAGTGGGGGGGGAGAGTGAGTGGGGGTGGAGTGAGTGGGGGGGTAGTGAGTTAAGGGGGAGTGAGTGGGGTTGAAGCGAGTGGAGGGAGTGAGTGGGGGTGAGTGAGTGGGGGGGTAGTGAGTTGAGGGGGAGTGAGTTGGGTTGAAGCGAGTGGAGGGAGTGAGTGGGGGTGTGAGTGGGGGGGTAGTGAGTTGAGGGGGAGTGAGTGGGGTTGAAGCGAGTGGAGGGAGTGAGTGGGGGTGAGTGAGTGGGGGTGTGTGAGTGGGGGTGTAGTGAGTAGGATCTAGTGATTGGGAGTCGGTGAGTGGGGGAGCGGTGAGTGGGGGAAGTGAGTGGGTGGGAGTGAGTGGGTGGGACTGAGTGGGGGTTCAGTGAGTCAGGGGATTGTGAGTGGGTGGGAGTGAGTGGGGGAGCAGTGATTGGGGGGCAGTGAGTGGGGGTGTAGTGAGTGGAGGAGAGTGAGTGGGGAGGTAGTGAATGGTGTGGGGGTGTGAATGGGGGGTAGTGAGTGGGGGTGAGTGAGTGGCGGGGTAGTGAGTGGTTCGGGTAGTAACTGGGGGGGTAGTGGGTGGGGGAAGTGAGTGGGAGTGTATTGAGTGGAGGTTGCAGTGAGTGGGGGGGTAGGGAGTGGGGTGAGAGTGAGTGGGTGGGGTAGTGAGTGAGGGTTGCAGTGATTGGGGTGTGAGTGAGTGGGGGGTAGTGAGTGGGGGTTGCAGTGAGTGTGGGGGAGTGAGTGTGGAGGAGTGAGTGGGGGGCAGTGAGTGGGGCGTCTGTGAGTGGCGGGGGCAGTGAGTTGGCGGGTAGTGAGTTGTGGGGTAGTGAGTGGGGGGCAGTGAGTGGGGGGTAGGGAGTGGGAGGGTAGTGAGTAGTGGGGGTAGTGAGTGCGCGGGCATTGAGTGGGAGGTTAGTGGGTGGGGGTTAGTGATTAGTGGGTTAGTGAGTGGTGGAGTAGTGAATGGGTAGTGAGTGGGGGGGTGTGAGTGTGGGTAGTGAGTGGGGGGGCAGTGAGTTGGGGGCAGTGTGTGGGATGTTAGTGAGTTGGGGGGTATTAGTGAGTTGGGGATAGTAGTGAGTGGGGGCTATAAGTGAGTGGGGGGAAGTGAGTGTGGAGAGTTAGTGGGGGGTGGTGAGTGGGGGGGAGTGAGTCGGGGGTTAGTGAGTGGGTGGGTAGTGATTTGGGGGGTAGTGAGTAGTGGGTGCGTAGTGAGTGGGGGGAAGCAAGTTGGGGGGAGTGAGTGGGGGTACTAGTGAGTGGGGGGGCATTGTGTGGGGAGTTAGTGAGTGAGGGTTTGTTAGTGAATGGGGTGGCTAGTGAGGGGTGGGTAGTGAGTGGGGAATAGTGAGCGGGGGAGTGAGTGGGGGGTTAGTGAGTAGTGGGGGTAGTGAGTGGGGGGAGTGAGTGGGTAGTGAGTGGGGATGTGCGTGGGAGTAGTGAGTGGGGGGCAATGAGGGGGTGATTGAGTGGGGGGTGATTGAGTGGGGGGTGACTTGAGTGGGTGGTTAGTGAGTTGGGGGGAGTGAGTGGAGGGTAGTGTGTCGGGGGGCAGTGAGTTGGGGAGTAGTGAGTGGGTGGGTAGTGGGTTGGGGGGTGGTGAGTGTGTAGTGAGTAGAGGGGGGTAGTGAGTGGGGGGGAGTGAGTGGGATGGCCGGTGAGTTGGGGGGGCAATGTGTAGGGAGTTAGTGAGTGGGGAGGGCTAGTGAGTGAGGGGGTAGTGAGTAGGGCATAGTGAGTGAGGGTAGTGAGTGGGTAGTGAGTAGTGGGGGGTAGTGAGTGAGGGGGAGTGAGTGGGATGGCCAGTGAGTTGGGGGGGGCAATGTGTAGGGAGTTAGTGAGTGGGGACGGGGTAGTGAGTAGGGCATAGTGAGTGAGGGTTTAGTGAGGGTAGTGAGTGGGTAGTGAGTAGTGGGGGGTAGTGAGGCATGGGGTAGTGAGTTGGGGGTTTAGTGAGTAGGGGCGGTGAATTGGGCGGTAGTTAGTGGGGGTAGTGAGCTGGTGGGTATTGAGTGGGAGTGTTAGTGACTGGGTGGGAGTGAGTAGGTAGTGAGTGGGGTAGTAGTGAGTTGGGGGGCTAGTGAGTGGGGGGAGTGAGCAGGTAGTGAGTGGGGGCGTAGTGAGTTGGAGGGTAGTGAGTGGGGGGTTTAGTGAGTGGAGGGCTAGTGAGTGGTGGTTAGTGAGTTGGGGGGTAGTGAGTGGCGGATAGTGAGTGGGGGTTGCAGTGAGTGGGGTGGTTAGTGAGTGGGAGGAAGTGAGTGGGGCTGTAGTGAATGTGGGGGAGTGAGTAGGGGGGAGTGAGTAGGGGGTAGTGAGTGGGTAGTGAGTGGGGGTTATGAGTGGGGGAAATGAAATGGGGGCTTAGTGAGTGAGAGGGTGTGAGTGGGAGGGGGAGTGAGTGGGGTGAGTGAGTGGGGGGAGTGAATGGGGGAATGAGTGGGGGGAATGAGTGTGGGGATGAGTGGGGTTGAGTGAGTGGAGGAGAGTGAGTGGGAGGAGTGAGTCGGGGGTGAGTGGGTTTGAGTGAGTGTGGCGAGGTGAGTGGGGGGGAGTGATTGGGGGGAGTGAGTGGGGTGGAGTGAGTGGGGGAGTGAGTGGGGTGGAGTGTGTGTGGGGAGTGAGTGGGGTGGAGTGGAGGAGTGAGTTGGGGGGAGTGAGTGTGGGGAGTGAACGGGGTGGAGTGAGTCGGGGGGAGTGAGTGGGGTAGTGAGTAGGGGTAGTGAGTGGGGGGAGTGAGTGGGGGGAGTGAGTGTGGGGAGTGAGTGTGGGGAGTGAGTGGGGGAAGTGAGTGGGAGGGAGTGGGTGTGGGGAGTGAGTGGGGGGAGTGAGTGGGGTGGAGTGAGTGGGGGAGTGAGTGTGGGGAGTGAGTGGTGTGGAGTGAGTGGGGGAGTGAGTGGGGGGGAGTGAGTGTGGGGAGTGAGTGGGGTGGAGTGAGTGGGGGGAGTGAGTGGGGTGGAGTTTGTGTGGGGAATGAATGGGGAGAGTGAGTGGGGGGAGTGAGTGTGGGGAGTGAGTGGGGGAGTGAGTGGGGGGAGTGAGTGGGGCGAGTGAGTGGGGTGGAGTTTGTGTGGGGAGTGAGTTGGGGGAGTGAGTGGGGTGGAGTGAGTTGGGGGAGTGAGTGTGGGGAGTGAGTGGGGTGGAGTGAGTGGGGGAGTGAGTGGATGGAGTGAGTGGGGGGTGAGTCGGGGGGAGTGAGTCTGGGGGAGTGAGTGAGGTGGAGTGAGTGGGGGAGTGAGTGGGGCGAGTGAGTGGGGTGGAGTTTGTGTGGGGAGTGAGTTGGGGGAGTGAGTGGGGGGAGTGAGTGAGGGGGAGTGAGTGTGGGAAGTGAGTGGGGTGGAGTGAGTGGGGGGAGTGAGTGTGGGGAGTGAGTGGGGTGGAGTGAGTGGGGGAGTGAGTGAGGGGGAGTGAATGAGGGGAGTGTGTGGGGGGAGTGAGTGGGGGGAGTGAGTGGGGTGGAGTGAGTGTGGGGAGTGAGTGAGGGGGAGTGAGTGGGGTGGAGTGAGTGGGGGAGTGAGTGGGGGGAGTGAGTTGGGGGAGTGAGTGGGGGGAGTGAGTGAGGGGGAGTGAGTGTGGGGAGTGAGTGGGGTGGAGTGAGTTGGGGGAGTGAGTGTGGGGAGTGAGTGGGGTGGAGTGAGTGGGGGAGTGAGTGGATGGAGTGAGTGGGGGGTGAGTCGGGGGGAGTGAGTCTGGGGGAGTGAGTGAGGTGGAGTGAGTGGGGGAGTGAGTGGGGGGAGTGAGTGGGGCGAGTGAGTGGGGTGGAGTTTGTGTGGGGAGTGAGTTGGGGGAGTGAGTGGGGGGAGTGAGTGAGGGGGAGTGAGTGTGGGGAGTGAGTGGGGTGGAGTGAGTGGGGGAGTGAGTGTGGGGAGTGAGTGGGGTGGAGTGAGTGGGGGAGTGGGTGGATGGAGTGAGTGGGGGGTGAGTCGGGGGGAGTAAGTCTGGGGGAGTGAGTGAGGTGGAGTGAGTGGGGGAGTGAGTGGGGCGAGTGAGTGGGGTGGAGTTTGTGTGGGGAGTGAGTTGGGGGAGTGAGTGGGGGGAGTGAGTGAGGGGGAGTGAGTGTGGGAAGTGAGTGGGGTGGAGTGAGTGGGGGGAGTGAGTGTGGGGAGTGAGTGGGGTGGAGTGAGTGGGGGAGTGAGTGAAGGGGAGTGAATGAGGGGAGTGTGTGGGGGGAGTGAGTGGGGGGAGTGAGTGGGGTGGAGTGAGTGTGGGGAGTGAGTGAGGGGGAGTGAGTGGGGTGGAGTGAGTGGGGGAGTGAGTGGGGGGAGTGAATGTGGGGAGTGAGTGGGGGGGAGTGAGTGGGGGGAGTGAGTGGGGTGGAGTTTGTGTGGGGAATGAATGGGGGGAGTGAGTGGGGGGAGTGAGTGAGGGGGAGTGAGTGGGGTGGAGTGAGTGGGGGTGTGAGTGGGGGGAGTGAATGTGGGGAGTGAGTGGGGGGAGTGAGTGGGGTGGAGTTTGTGTGGGGAATGAGTGGGGGGAGTGAGTGGGGGGAGTGAGTGTGGGGAGTGAGTGTGGGGAGTGAGTGGGGGAGTGAGTGGGGGGAGTGAGTGGGGGGAGTGAGTGGGGGGGAGTGAGTGGGGGGGAGTGAGTGGGGGTAGTGTGTGGGGGGAGTGAGTGAGGGGGAGTGAGTGGGGGGAGTGAGTGTGGGGAGTGAGTGGGGGGAGTGAGTGGGGGGGAGTGAGTGTGGGGCGTGAGTGGGGTGGAGTGAGTGGGGGGGGAGTGAGTGGGGTGGAGTTTGTGTGGGGAATGAGTGGGGGGAGTGAGTGCGGGGAGTGAGTGGGTTGGGATGAGTGGGGGAGTGAGTGGGGGGGAGTGAGTGTGGGGCGTGTGGGGTGGAGTGAGTGGGGGGGAGTGAGTGGGGTGGAGTTTGTGTGGGGAATGAGTGGGGGGAGTGAGTGAGGGGAGTGAGTGGGGGGAGTGAGTGGGGGGCAGTGAGTGGGGGGAGTGAGTGTGGGGAGTGAGTGGGTTGGGATGAGTGGGGGAGTGAGTGGGGGGGAGTGAGTGGGGCAGAGTGAGTGGGGGAGTGAGTGGGGGGTGTGAGTGGGGTGGAGTGTGTGGGGGGAGTGAGTGGGGGGAGTGAGTGTGGGGGAGTGAGTGTGGGGAGTGAGTGGGGGGGAGTGAGTTGGGGGAGTGAGTGTGGGGAGTGTGTGGGGGGGGGAGTGAGTGTGGGGAGTGAGTGTGGGGAGTGAGTGGGGTGAGCGCTGCATCCTGGCGGTCCCAGCTTTCAGACTGACCCATCAGTTGAACCGCAACTGGCCGCTTCTGATCAAGGGGTTGGGGAGTGGTCCCTGGTGTCCTTCCAGTATCAATCCCTGGTAAACCCCAACCCCCGACACACACACACACACACCCCTCATCCCCACTTACAGGTTGCGTTGGGGGTGGCGTGGGGGGGTGGGGGGGGGAACACAGTTGAAATCCCACCACAGAAGCTGCTGGGCTGTATCAGTCTGTAATTGGAAGCGGGCTCTCCGCGATGGTGACACTGAAATGCTGCTCAATCCCTCTGCTTCCTTCAAGTGTTTTTGACGAAGGGAATTGGACGTGTTTACCTGGGCAGGTGTACAAGTGACTCCAGACCGACAGCATGTAGTTAACCTCTCACTGGAAACTGGTCATCGTTCTGTATGGGAGCTTGCTGCGTACTACCTGTCTTATTGCAACAGTCACTCCACCCCCAACCCCTTGGCTACAAGTTGCTCTAACGTGCACTCCGACTGTAAGAGGGGTTACCCTCACCCAAATCTTTTTATTCTCAGCCGTCAGTCCCGTGTCTTGGTCCTTGGTGTATTATTCAATAAATATGTTCTTACTTTCTGCGATCCGTCGGTTTTTGAAATGCAACATTCGCGCGACAGTAGCAATTGGAAATAATGGCATAGACTGCCGGAAATCTTCCATTGAAAGAGAGAGAGAGGAAGGCTTGTGGACAGTCCTTGGCACATGGTCTAGAGTCGGGATTCTCAATCTCCAGCATACCAGTAAAACTGAGAGAGGGTGACACTGAGCTCTGCCTCCACAGCCGCCCGGACACGCAGAGACACCGGGGTGACTCTTCCGGTTAACTCCAATCTCAGTCAATTACGCGTCAGCGTCCCCACCGATCCGAGGAATTCCGAAGAGAGAGGCCGTTTGCCTCCAACTTCAAGAGTCCACCCAGGTACCGGAGGTTGTGGAGGACGCAAGAGGAGTACATTGGGTCCGTCCAGTGGATGCTAACCCTCCAGGGAGAGATGAGATAAGGCGGGGGGAGGGGTGGGATGCTGCCTCAGGTGAAGTCTCGCCAGGTTTCTGTGTGTGTGTGTGTGTGTGTGTGTGTGTCTGTATGTGTGTCTGTGTATGTGTGCATGTGTGTGTGTCTGCATATGTTTCTGTGTATGTGCATGTGTGTCTGGGCGTGTGACTGTGTACACGTGTGTGTCTGTATGTATGTGTCTGTGTGCGTGTCTGTGTGTGTCTGTATGTGTGTGTCTATGTGTGTGTCTGTGTTTGCATGTGTACATGTGTGTGTGCATGTGTGTGGCTGTGTGTATGTGCATGTGTTGTGTATGTGTGTTTGTGTGTGCATGTGTGTGGCTGTGTGCATGTGTATGTGTGTGTCTTTGTGTGTATATGTGTGTCTGTCTATGTGTCTGTGTGAGTGAGGGTGTGTGTGTATGAGTGAGTGTGTGTGCATGAATGTGTGCATGAATATGAGTGTGTGTCTGCGTGTGAGAGTGTAAGAGTTGTCTGTGTGTGTGTGTGTGAAAGTGTGCGTGTGTTGGACTGTGTACTGAGAGGGAGGCGGTGAAGGGGCACAGAGATCAGGGGCTCAAGGCTCTCGGAGCACAGGGGACGTGAGGGAGGCGGGTAGGAGCTGGGGTTTTGGGGGTGGGGGGTGTGCGGGCTTGGGGGGAGTGGGGGTGGATCCACAGGCTCAGTGCGAGCACTGAGGAGCTGAGCAGAGACTGAGAGAGAGCGGCCGGGACAGACTCCTGGGCTGGGAGCCGAGCCCGGGAACATGCTGAAGGGAAACATCGACACACAGCGGTAAGAACCGGGAGACCGGGAATCTCAGACAGCACCGGCGGTGGGCTAGGGGTAACGGGATGAGCCCCCAGCAGATTGATGTGCAAACACTCAGGGACACAGAGAGACACACACAGAGAGAGGCAGAGATACACAGATATACACGGAGTGACAAAGATACGCGTAAATAGACACAGAGACATACTGATATACTGAGGGACACGGAGAGACAGGGAGACATACCCCAGGCACATTCACACCCACCCATATTCATAGCGACACGGAAAGACAGGCACACACTGACACAGACAAGCACACACACAGAGGCACATAGAGTCACACAGTCACTAACACACACACACAGACACACAGACACATGCATAAACACCGACACATAAGTCACACACACACTCACAAACACAGTCTCACACATGCACAGAGACACAGACACACACACAGACACAGACACACACACACAGACACACACACACACAGACACAGATACACACACACACACACACAGACACAGACACACAGACACACACAGACACATACACACACAGACACAGATACACAGAGCCTCCCTGTTTCGGGTGCTGTCAGGATTGAGACGGGGCTGTTCTGCTGTGTTGCTGACAGCGCTATAGCCTGGAATGTCGATGTGATCCTGGAGTTCCGGGCTGGATACCCGCTCGCGGTTCTGGCATTGTTTAGACCGGGATCTTCCGGTGCTCAAGAGCAGTCCCTGGGTTGGTCAAAATGAAGCTGACCCAAGTTCCCTCTCTCTCTCCCTCTCCTTTCCTCTCTCTCCCCCGTCTTTCTGCCACTCCCATTCCCTTCCCTTCTCTCTCACCCCTCTATCTCATCCTCTCACTCCCATTCCCTTCCTCTCTCTCCCCCGTCTCTCCCACTCCCTTCCCCTCTCTCTCACCCCTCTCTCCCCCACTCTCCTGCCATCTCTCCCCTTCCCCTCTGTCAAATCTCTGTCTCCCCGTCCTTCTCTCCCCATTCATTCCACTCTCTCCCTGTCCTTCTCTTCCCCTCACTCCTTCTCCACATCCCTCTCTCTCCCACTCCCTTCCCCTGTCTCCCGGCCATTCCCCTCTCTCTCCTGCCGTCTCTCCCATTCCCCTCTGTCTCCCCCACCCTCTCTCTCCTTCCCTTCCACTTTCTCCCCCTCCCTCTCTCCCCACCTTCTCTCTCCTTCCCTCTCTACCCTCTCTCTCCCCCCTTCTTCTCATACCTCTACCTCCCTCTCCTTATGCCCCTCCCCTCCTCTCTCCCTCCCTCCCTCCCCTTCCCTCTGTCTCTCCCTCCCTCCCCTTCCCTCTCTCTCCCCCACCCTCTCCCTCCATTCCTCTCTCCCCCTCCCTCTCGCCCCCCTTCCTCTCTCTCCTCCCCCTCCTTTCCTGTCTCCCCCTCCTCTTGCCCCCCCTTTTCCCCTTCCCTCTTCCCCCTCCGTCTCAGCACCACTTCTCTCCCCCACCTGTCTCTCCTCCTCCCTCTCTCCCCCTCCCTCTCTCCACCTCTCTCTCCCCCCTCTCGTCCTCCCTCTCTCCGCCTCTCTCTCTGCCCCTCCCACTTTCTCCCCTTCCCTCTCTCCCACTCTTCCCTCTCCCTCACCCCGTCTCCCCCAACCCCTCTCTCCCCCTCTCTCCCCCCTCTCTCCCCCTCCCTCTCTCTTTCTCCCCCCTCCTTTCCTGTCTCCCCCTCTCCGCCTCCCCCTTTTCCCCTTACCGCTTTCCCCATCCCTCTCTTTCCCTCCCTCCCTCTCTCTCCCCCTCCCTCTCTCCACCTCTCTCTGACCCCACCTTCTCTCCCCACGCCATCCTTTCCCTCTCTCTCTCTCCTCCTCTCTCTCCTCCTCCCCCTCTCTCTCCCCCTCCCGCTTCCTTCCCCCCTCCTCCTCCTCCGTTTCGTCCCCATCTCTCCTTCTCCCCTCCCTCTCTTACACCCTCCACACCACCCCCACCCCCCACCCCAGCCGTCTCTCTCTCTCTCTCTCTCTCTCTCCCGCTGTCTCTCGGTGTTGACATTAAGCCTGTTGCCCAGCTGTTGATGTGGTTTCAGGAACACATGCCATTATTTGGGAGTCCACATTCTGTGGGAGAGTCTTCTCTGCCAGCTGCTGACAGCCTCCCTCAGCTGGGAGAGGACTGCGGCTCTGAGCCCAGATCCGAGCTGGAGCTCAGTCTCCAGGTGCCCTCTCCAGACTATCTCTGGAAAGGCCCACTGACTCTCAGTCACTGCATCCTCAGGAAAAGCCCCGTCAGAGGTGGGAATGGGCATCGGGGTAATTGTAGCCTATCCCTGGTACAGTCACACGGCGTGCGTGTTCAGTGTCCGGAACAGAAATACACCCCCAGGTTTCTCCAACAGGACAGAGTTTAACACACACACACACACACACACACACACACACACACACGCACACACGGACACACACACACACATACACAAAAACACTAGCACAGTCACACACTAGCACAGACACACACACAGTGACATAGACACAGTCCCATACTGACACAGCTACACACTGACACACAGTCTCACACTGACACATAGTCACACACAGTGATATGGACACAGTCCTGCACTGACACAGCTACACAGTGACACACAGTCACACAGACAGTGACACACTGACATAGTAACACACTGACACAGCTACACACTGACACACAGTCACACACTGACATAGTTCCGTACTGACACAGCCACACACTGACACATATTAGCACAGACAGTCACACACTGACACAGTCACTTACTGACAGTTACACACTGACACACAGTCATACAGATAGTCAGACACTGACACAGTCACACACTGACACAGCTACACACTGACACTCAGTCATACAGATAATCACACACTGACATAGTTCTGTACTGACACAGCGACACACTGACAAAGTTCAATACTAACGCAGCTACACACCAACAGGCAGTGACACAGTCACACACTGACACCGCTACACAATGACAAAGAGCCGCACAGACAGTCACACATTGAAACAGTCACTTGCTCTCACAGCTACACACTAACACACAGTTGCACAGATAGTCACACATTGATACACATTCACACATGGTGACATGGACATGGTTACACGTGGATACAGAGTTATACACCAACGCAGTCATATACTGATGTACAATCGCACAGACGGTCACATTCTGACATACAGTTTCACACTGATACAGTCACACACCACACTTTCCCACACTGACACAGAGTTACATACTGACAACCACACCTCAATACGATCACGCACATTAACACATTGACACACACACTAGTACACAGAGTCACTTACACTAACACACAGTCGCACACTAATATAAAGTTACATACCAACATGCGGTCGCACACTGACACACACTAAGACACAGTCACACAAGAACACAGTCTCAAGCACATGGTTAGATATCAATGTGCACACAGACAACCATGCCAACATCAGTCCTAGAGTGGCACACATAGTCATGCACATTGATGCACACAATCACACTTAGAAATGACAACACAGTCTCACACACAGACTTTGTCACACATACATACACATGTATGCAGTCACATTGTCACACCATCTCACAGACATAAAGTAGCATACACACATATACATACAGACATTTTCCTGCACAGCCAAACACCAGAATCCTCACAGGTTTCATGTGCATTCAGACTGGGCCAGGCTGCTGGAACTGGACACCTCACTCACCGATATTCATCAACCAAAAATCTAACCATCCACTTGAGAGAAGAACCATAGATCCAGTGGTTACAACAACTAATCAATTTCGGCACTCAGATCCCTTAATCCCCTTCATGTCCCATGTGGTTAGGACCTAGAATAACATGGCAGTGATTAGTATTTGTTACAAAAACAGCAACAGGAATTGCGGGAGAAACTCAGCAGGTCTGACAGCATCAGTGGGGAGAAAGTTTCAGGTCCATGGAGCCTTCTTAAGAACTGTTCTGAGTTCTTTCCACTGGTGTTGCCAGGCTTGCTCATATTTTCCTGTTTTTATTTGTTTTTGCTTCTGACTTCTAACACCTGTAGTTTTTCTGTTTTTTTTCTTAATTCGGTATTTGTTACTGCTTGCATTGCCTTCATGCATTAACTGTTCCAAGATCAAAGATTACCAGCTACAAGCTTAATGCACACACAGAGACATGTCTCTGCGTTCAAAGCAGCTAGTGAAAGCAGCTAGAAAACTGACCAAGGTGACCCTTCAGATAGTGGAGTGTCTGGATAGGAAACAGTCTGGATAGTGGAGTAATTGATAGGAGAGTGTCCAGGGTGATGAGTATCAAGGTAGAGAAGTGCCTGGATTGAGGAGGGTTTGGACAGGCGTGTGGCTGGATTTGGGATTATCTAGATAGGGAACTATTTGAATTGGAATTTATCCAGACAGAGAACTCTCCAGATCAGGGTGTGTCCCAATAGAATATGACAGTCTCCTGGGAGGGGATGGTTTGGATAAAGTCCTATTCTGATAGTGAATTGGCTCCTAAAACTATTGAATTGCGTTAGTAGTGCACTGTCAAAGATAGGGGGCTGTCCACATATGGAGTATGTCCCAGGTAGGGAATAGGAACTGTGTGCCGTCTGATCTATCTGTGTGTGGACTGTCAGAGTATGATACTGCCCAAGTATGCTATGCCTGGGTATGGAGAAGGTGGAGGTCGGGAACTGCCCAGACAGGGCTACGTTTAGATGGGAGACAGTCTGGCTAGGGAAGTGTTTGACCAGTACTGGGACACTTCAGGTGTGGACCTGCCCTGATCGAAGAATTTCCAGATGTGGTTTCAGCATTATCCAGGTGTGGATTTTCCAGAACGGGGACTGTCCGGATAGGGGTGTGTCTGGCTTGTCCAAAAAGGGCAATGTCGGGATATTGACTGTCAGGAAAGGGGAAGGTTATTGGACGATGGGCTGGGGAATATCTGCACAGTGGATGGTACATATAGGAGAGTATCTCACTATTGGACTGACTGGATAGGAGAGTATCCAGCAATCAGACTGTCTGGATAGGCAAGTATTTGAATAGCTATTATCCTGATAGCAAACTGGATAGGGAAGTATCCCAATGGCATATTTGAATAGTGAACCATCTGGATTAGGAGTGGTTGGATAGCAAACTGATCAAACAGGGTTGTGTACAGATAGTGGAATACCCAGATAGGGGATTCAACGGACAGGACCTATTCCAAATAGGGGTTTGTCCAGTTTTGAGACTGTCAGGACAGGGAACTGTCTGGATGGAGATCTGTTTAGACAGGGATCTGTTCTGTGTAGGGGACTATCAGGGTAGGGGATAGTCCTGGATACAGGACCATCTGAGCAGACATATCCAGATATGGAACTGTCCCAGATAGGGTGGTTGTCCCTGACATGGAAATGTCTTGGATAGCGAACTGTCCTAGATACAGGAATGTCTGGATATGGAATTGCCCCAGAAAAGGGTCTGTCTGGATGTGGAACTGTCCCAGAAAGGGGACTGTCTGGATAGAAACTGTCCCGGATATGGGATTGCCCAGATACAGAATTGCCCTGGGATAAAGTCTGTACAGATATGGAACTGTCCTAGTTAGAGGACAGTCTGGATATGGAATTGACTTGGATAGGGGACTGTCTTGGATAAGGGACTGTTCGGATAGGAATTGTCACAGATACAGAATTGTCCTGCACAGGGATTGTCCTGATATGGAACTAACTTGGATAGGGCACTGTCTTGGATAGGGGACTGTCCTGAATCCTTGTGTTGGACTGAGACTTCAGGAAAGATTGCGGAGCTCAGACTGGGAATGCTCAGACTGGGAACACTCATTGGAAGTGAACCTGCTGACACAGCCAGGAATTTCCCTTCACAATGTGGGTTTGGCTGTAAGCTGATAGGATATTTGTATCAGCAATAGTAGAAACAAAACAGCAATGCTGCAATTTCAATTTTAAAAATCCTTTATTCATTGAGAATCAACAGTTTGGACTAATGAACAAGTTAAAACAGTCAAGTCATAAGCAGTGGGAGATTCTAATTGCAGTTGGAGGGTCTATCTGGATGCTAACATCCCGAGCTGAGGAGAAGATCCACACTCCAATTCTCTGACAGATTGGCCGCGTTGGAACCAAGCAAAGTTCTTCCCAGGAGGCCAGCTGGAGAATCCCTTACCCAGTCAATCCGGAGCTCCATGACTAGGTATGAAAGGTGACAAAGGTAAAGGTATTCTCCAGACCGGATCGGAATATCACACCATAGACCAATCAGAAGAGGGAGAAGAGGCTGACGATGAAACCACCAATGGCTGCTCTCATGAGTATGAAAGGTGCAGCCACAGGACACCACAGGAGAGGAACAACTTCAATCTAGAAGAAATGGGAAGAAGAGTTGGGTTTTAAAAAAACTCTGCACCTCTTTGAAAGGAAGAGATGCAGATTCGAGGTCTAAGGAAGGGATAAAGTACTGAAGGAAGCAATGTCATCAACCTTGAGGCAATGGTGATGAAGAGAGTATTGAGTGATTAGAAACAAAGCCGTAAAAGAATACTATCAGAGATAATGGGAACTGCAGATGCTGGAGATTCCAAGATAATAAAATGTGAGGCTGGATGAACACAGCAGGCCAAGCAGCATCCCAGGAGCACAAAAGCTGACGTTTCGGGCCTAGACCCTTCATCAGAGAGGGGGATGGGGGGAGGGAACTGGAATAAATAGGGAGAGAGGGGGAGGCGGACCGAAGATGGAGAGTAAAGAAGATAGGTGGAGAGGGTGTAGGTGGGGAGGTAGGGAGGGGATAGGTCAGTCCAGGGAAGACGGACAGGTCAAGGAGGTGGGATGAGGTTAGTAGGTAGCTGGGGGTGCGGCTTGGGGTGGGAGGAAGGGATGGGTGAGAGGAAGAACCGGTTAGGGAGGCAGAGACAGGTTGGACTGGTTTTGGGATGCAGTGGGTGGGGGGGAAGAGCTGGGCTGGTTGTGTGGTGCAGTGGGGGGAGGGGATGAACTGGGCTGGTTGAGGGATGCAGTGGGGGAAGGGGAGATTTTGAAACTGGTGAAGTCCACATTGATACCATATGGCTGCAGGGTTCCCAGGCGGAATATGAGTTGCTGTTCCTGCAACCTTCGGGTGGCATCATTGTGGCAGTGCAGGAGGCCCATGATGGACATGTCATCAAGAGAATGGGAGGGGGAGTGGAAATGGTTTGCGACTGGGAGGTGCAGTTGTTTGTTGCGAACTGAGCGGAGGTGTTCTGCAAAGCGGTCCCCAAGCCTCCGCTTGGTTTCCCCAATGTAGAGAAAGCCGCACCGGGTACAGTGGATGCAGTATACCACATTGGCAGATGTGCAGGTGAACCTCAGAGGTTCACCTGCACATCTGCCAATGTGGTATACTGCATCCACTGTACCCGGTGCGGCTTTCTCTACATTGGGGAAACCAAGCGGAGGCTTGGGGACCGCTTTGCAGAACACCTCCGCTCAGTTCGCAACAAACAACTGCACCTCCCAGTCGCAAACCATTTCCACTCCCCCTCCCATTCTCTTGATGACATGTCCATCATGGGCCTCCTGTACTGCCACAATGATGCCACCCGAAGGTTGCAGGAACAGCAACTCATATTCCGCCTGGGAACCCTGCAGCCATATGGTATCAATGTGGACTTCACCAGTTTCAAAATCTCCCCTTCCCCCACTGCATCCCTCAACCAGCCCAGTTCATCCCCTCCCCCCACTGCACCACACAACCAGCCCAGCTCTTCCCCCCCACCCACTGCATCCCAAAACCAGTCCAACCTGTCTCTGCCTCCCTAACCGGTTCTTCCTCTCACCCATCCCTTCCTCCCACCCCAAGCCGCACCCCCAGCTACCTACTAACCTCATCCCACCTCCTTGACCTGTCCGTCTTCCCTGGACTGACCTATCCCCTCCCTACCTCCCCACCTACACCCTCTCCACCTATCTTCTTTACTCTCCATCTTCGGTCCGCCTCCCCCTCTCTCCCTATTTATTCCAGTTCCCTCCCCCCATCCCCCTCTCTGATGAAGGGTCTAGGCCCGAAACGTCAGCTTTTGTGCTCCTGGGATGCTGCTTGGCCTGCTGTGTTCATCCAGCCTCACATTTTATTACCGTAAAAGAATACGGCATTCTTAGGGAGTTAATAGACATAAGATCACCAATAAAACAGCATTGAGACTGAGGGTACACCAAGGGTGTGTTGTGCTCGGCCACTGTCCTGTCTGGCCTCTCCCAAAGGATAAGATCCTGCGTCCCATTTTGGATTATGGGTTCCATGTAGGAACACGTTTAGCAGGAGCACAGTTCCCTGGATAGCACCTTCCGAACCCACAACCAATTCCATCCAGAAGGACAAACAGATAGATTGGAACTCCACCACCTGCAAGCTACTCACTATCCTGACTTGGAAATATATCACCGTTCCTTCACTATCACTGTATCAAAATCCTGGAATTCTCTTCCTCAGGGCATCGTGTGTCTATCTACAGGACATGGACTGCAGTGGTTCAAGAAGGCAACTCACCACCACCCTCTCAAGGGCAACTAGGTACAGGCAAAAAATGCTACTGCAATAATTGCTATTGAACATTAACTATTTTCCCCTGCGCAGTCTTGGTTGTTTAAGAGTTGAAAGTAAAGGTGTAACTGACGGGACAAAGCATGGAAATGAAAGTACATAAAATAATGACTTAAACAGGAAAAGAGATTTTGATCTAACTGTTGTCAGAGAGCTGTGCTTTACAAATGTCCAAGGTCAGGAACTAAATATCTTGAGTGCCTGACTTTAAGAAAATTCAGGAAAAATGCATATGGAGAGGAGTGCAGCTATGATAATAAAGAATGAAAGGCTATCGAGAGAAAGGATCTTAGAGCATAGAATGAAGAAGGGGTTCCAATATGTGGAGCTAAGGTAAAGATAGTGCAGGGTAGAGAGATACTGGGAGCAGGCTTGTAATTTGTAGCTTGCTGACAGTAATCAGCACTGAATAGAGTGCAACTAAGAAATTTGGAGGAAAATGTAGTAAGGAAAACATAATAACTGAGAGACTATAATCTTTATATACAAAGGGCAAAAAAAAGTGGTTTTAAGGACAAGTCCTGAGGAATACACTCAGAACAGTTTAAGAACAATATGTTGAGCAGCCAACAAAGAAAAGATTATTTCAGATCTCCTATTGTGTAATGGGACAGGGTTCATTTGTAATGTTATAGTTAAAGATCCACAGGGGAATAGTGATCATAATGTGTGGAAATTTCACATTAAGTTTGACAGTGATAAGATCAATATTGAAAGCAATTTTTAAATTTCAACAAAGCCTATCCCAAAGGCATAAGGGTTGATTTGGCTGAAATAGATCACGACATTGAATTTTTTAAAAACGCATTGACAGAATAGGAAACATTTGAAGTAATTATTCACAACTCTTCGCAGTATGTGTTGCCCTGAGGAACAGAGACTTCACAGAAAAATGGTGCAGCATAACTAAAGACGTTAAGGTAATTTTCGATTAAAAGAGGAGCCTGATAATGTTGTCAGAAGCAATTGTAAGCCTGAGGAAAATAGTCTGTGAGCAATGGGCAAAAAGCAAAACCAAAAAAAATTGTAAAATCTTCTACATGAATTCAAAAAGGGGAGAGATTACAGAAGTATAAGTGGTTGGAAGCAGAGTCAGGAGAAATCATAATAGAGTGGTACAGTTGCGGGGGGGGGCGCGCGGTTGAGCGGAGATGCAGAAAGGAAATGGGCGACAAATTAAACTAGGATTTTGTCTCCATCTTCACAGTGGAAGGCACAATGGGCATCTGGAAATTGCAGGGAATGAAGGAACAAAAGAATTAGTGGGACTAAAGACCCCTGAGCCCAAAGGCCCCTATTCTAGAGTTTCAGAAGAGATGGATGGAGAAATAGTGGGAACTTTAGTGCCGATCTCCAAAATTATACACCCATTCCCTGGATTGGAAGTCGGTAAACATTATCCTGCTGTTGAAGAAAGGAGAGGGTCAGCCTTAGGGTGAATACTAGAATTTATTACTAAAGATAAGGCAACAGCACTCTTGAGGAATCTCAACTTGACCATCAGGACTTAACACAGTTCTCTGAAAGGGAAATTGCATTTTGGTGTTTAGAGTTTTTTTTATGCAAGTAAGTTAAATGCAGACGAACCAGCAGATGTGCCACTTTAAGAAGACATTTGATAACTTGACACACAAGAGATTGTTCCACAAGCTCAGGGTTTATGGAATGATATAATGACATGGATCATGTACTTGATTAACAGAAAATAGAGTGGAATAAAGTGGTCAACTTTGAAATGACTAAATGCTCTGCAGGACCTCTGCGATTGTAAAACAGCTCAGTGAGTTAGAGGGGCCCTGTTTATCCAGGTTTATTTAACATTGAGAGGCAAAGGAACCTATAAGAATAATACAAAGGGATATAGACAGATTAGTTGATTGGATAAGAGGGTGGCTGATGAAAAATAATATGGAGAGGTGTACAGTTACACACTTTAATATGAAGAATAAGAAAGCAGAATGTTCTTTTTCAAAAGGTGAGGGGTCAGTAAATTATTGCATTATGAGGATTAGGGAATCTGTATACACAAATTACAGAGAGATATAGGGTAAGTACAGAAAAACTGAACTGTAAATGATATGCTAATCTTGATTGCAAAGGGGCTAGACTACAAAAGTAGAAAAAGAAATCATTGCTGCTGGAGTGCAGTGTACAGATGTGATCTCCTTCAGATGTATTGATCTTGGAGGGGATAACAACCAGCCTTTTATTAAGTTGCTTCCTCGAATGAGAAAATGAGAGGAATGAGAGAATAAAATGTGAGGCTGGATGAACACAGCAGGCCCAGCAGCATCCCAGGAGCACAAAAGCTGACGTTTCGGGCCTAGACCCTTCTCTCTGATGAAGGGTCTAGGCCCGAAACGTCAGCTTTTGTGCTCCTGGGATGATGCTGGGCCTGCTGTGTTCATCCAGCCTCACATTTTGTTGTCTTGGATTCTCCAGCATCTGCAGTTCCCATTATCACAGGAATGAGAGAATATTTGGTTTCTTCTGTTCCTAAGTACCCGTGTACTCGACACGAAGCTTGAGACAGATGATCAGATACAAATCATCAGATATGGAGTAATGTTCACTTCACACTGCAGCCTGATACGAGCAGTATCTCTAAACCTGTTCCAGAGACGCATGTAGTTGGGTGGGAGGGTTGTGATATTAATAACCAGGAAGGTTGTCACAACTATTGTGTTGTATTATGAGGGCAGTGTTATTCATGCTGATGCTGAAAGGTGTGAAAGGGTGATTAAAAACCCAATGTGTATTCTCAGAGAAGAAAATATTCCACTTCCTTCAGACTGGCCAAAACTAACAACATTGAGGCTGACCTCTCATTCATTTTGAGGTCCATAGTTCCAAGCCATTCAGTTGTACATTAAAGTATCTCTTTCAAACAAATGTTCAGGCACACCTCTGGAACAAGTGGGGCTTGTACCCTGGACTCCTGGCTCAGTGGTAGGGATGCTACCACTGCATCTCAAGGGCTCCTACACACTCAGTCTTTCAAAAAGTTGGTCATTTGAAGGAGGTAGCTCATCGATTGTACAGGTCATTGGTGAGGCCTCTTTTGGAGTACTGTGTGCATTTCCAGTCACCTTGCTATAGGAAGGATTTTATTAAATTGGGGAGGGATCAGAAAAGATTTACCAGGATGTTACAGAGACTGAAGGAGAGGCTTGATAGGCTTGGTCTTTTTTCTCCTGAGGTGTAGGCAATTTGAGGTTATAGAGGTTTATAAAATGATGAGGGGCATACATAAGGTGAATGGCAAAGGTCTTTAACCCAGGCTAGGGGAGTTCAAAACTGGACGGCATAGATTTAAGGTGAAAGGAGAAACTCTTTCACACAGAGTGGTGTGTGTGTGTGTGTGTGTGTGTGTGTGTGTGTGTGTGTGTGTGTGCGCGCGTGTGTGTGCGTGTGCGCGTGCGTGTGTGTGCGCGCGCGCGTGTGTGTGTGTGTGTGTTTGTGTGTGGAATGACCTGCCAGAGGAAATGGTGGATGCAGGTACAGTTACAGCATTTAAAAGATATTCGAACTGGTACATGGATAGGAAAGCTTGAGAGGGCTATGGGGGCAAAACAGGCAAATTAGTTTAGCTTTGGAAACTTAGTCAGCCTG
Source organism: Stegostoma tigrinum (assembly GCF_030684315.1). NCBI lineage: Eukaryota > Metazoa > Chordata > Chondrichthyes > Orectolobiformes > Stegostomatidae > Stegostoma > Stegostoma tigrinum. The sequence goes on along the minus strand of NC_081364.1, from coordinate 65,052,988 downwards.
GACTAGTTGGACCAAAGGGCCTGCTTCCGTGCTGTTTGATTCTAAGGTGTAAACTCGTGGTGGGCAATTGAATTCAAAGAACAATGACAGAAGGACAGTTTCTGAGAGTGACCCCAGCCCACAGCCCCGACTCAAACTGCTTGGCTGCACATCTCGATTTGTTAATGAGTGGATGAGTGTGTGCTGGGTAGTGAGATTTGTAAATGATATATTCAAAAGGCAAACCCATTTTAACGCTAGTGTTATCGCTACAGTCGAATGTTTGCTCATTTCTGGGTTGATAATCAGAATGCACAAGTTTAAGATCATTGATAAAAAGAACCATTTATGGAAACAAAGGGTAAGCTTTCTTGGCAACAGATTGTTATGTCCTGGAGTACGCTGCCTGGAGATGGGTAGAGGCAGAGAAATGTCTGACCTACCCTTCCTGTAGCGATATGTCAATGTTGTCCTATAGGAGTCCTGTGAAATGCAATGGAGGTTGCCCTATCTTAAAGGACTTATATCAACATAAAGACAGAGGATGCGGAGGAAATGCACTGGCTTGGATGAGGAAGAGGAGTCAGAACTTTCATCTGTTTCTCTCTCCACAGATGCTGCCTGACCTGCTGAGTTTCTCCAGCACAGTTTGTGCTTGTTTCAGTTTTCCAGCATCTGCAGAGTTTTGCTTTTTGGTGTTGTTTGCAGAAGTTACCAGGTGCGATTAAAAAAAAGTGCAAGCGCTCAGTTTCTCTTGGCTCGGTGGTTTGAACAAGATGCAAATGTGGAGCTGTGTTTAACTTGGTTTGCCTTCATCCAGCAGCTTCATTCCAGCCCAGGTAACATTCTGGTAAATCTCCTCTGCACTTTCTGTAATGTAATCACATCCCTCCTATAATGTGGATTCCAGAACAATGCACAATGCTCTAGCTAGAGCCTAACCAATACTTTATACAGTTGCAGTATAACCTCCCTGCTCTTAAAATCTACGCATTGGCTAATAAAGGGAAGTACCCCGTGTGCCTTCTTAACGTCTAGCTATCTGTCCTCATACCTTAAGGGGCTGGTGTACCTGCGCACCAAGGTCCCTCTGATTGTCAGTACTTCCCAGTGTCCTACTGTTCATCATGTAACCTGGCAGGACTTCATCTGTCTTAATTGTTTTCCTGCTCTGCTTCCCACACTCTATGCTGAGCCTAATCGCACCAATCATGCTTGTTCAATACTGCCTCGCCTCCCTGGCCTTTGTGTGTCACCTCACCTGACCTCACGTTGACCATAACTCTTAGCCATACAGGCCCATCCCTGTGGTTCCTTGTCCCCTGAGCAAAACAGTCTCTCTCACGTAGCAGAGTCTTGTGTCTGGCACTGGCATTCCGGATGCTTTTTCACCCTCCCCTTCGAGTTTGGGAAGATCAGGTTTAACCTGGTGCGGAGTTTGCTCCCCATCAACAACTCTGCTGGAGCTGTCCCTGTAGTTGCATGAGGGATGGTCCTACAATCAAACAGGAACCAGGACAGTTTGGTATCGAGTGAAGCTGTAGGTTGTTTCCTGCCTTCAAAATTTGGACTGCCGTGGAGCTGTCATTATGAGGATTACCATCCAGCTTTAGGAAAGACTCCCATTTCCTGCTGGTGAACAATGGCCCCTTATTTATGACCTTATCCATGACCAATACTTCTAGAAGTCTATGTATTGCAAAACATGTGTGTAGTTTTTCTATCATTGTCCCTGTGTTTGATGACTGAACTCAATGCATGCCCAAGCAGCATCTTAGGAGTGCAAAAACTGTTGCTTGGCCTGCTGAGTTCATCCAGCTCTACACTTTGTTATCTCAGATTCTCCAACATCTGCACTTCTTATTATCTCTATGCACGCCCAGCCACTTTGAGTGGGCCTCCACAATGACTAAGAGCATGGACCCCATGAAAGGTGCTGTTTAGCCAACGTTGACTATGCAGGTCCGTTCATGAGCTCCATGTTCTTGTCACAAACGTGTGGGATCTGCTGATGGTAACTTCAGTCTTTGTTAGCACTCTGGGCAGTGCCCCACCAACACGGCTATGTCTGTATCTAATAGTGGTCACCAGCCATAACTTGCCATCAACATCTTCATCTCGGAAATCCCTGGATGATCCAGGTGGAGCACAACCAGTACCTAGTGGTGGCCTCTACTCTGGACAATCCCTCTTGCTCCCCATAATAATACGCTGTCCTCTACCGTGATCCGGACCCAAAACTGTTTTGATTCTGTTAGTGACAGCCCTTTAGTTTGCCCCATCAATACCAGCTCAGTTTTGTCAGCACCGGATCTTTCTGCATCCATAGGCTGATGCTGTCAGCTGTGACAGAAATGTGTGCAGAAAATTTGAAGCCATTGCGGACTCTTCCAGTGGTGGTGCCACCAGCAACGTATGTGCCAGCAGGAGGCGCTTTGACATATCCACATTTGCTACTTGGCCTCCTAGACAGTGTCCCAACTTGTCATTCTACCCACTTAGTATGAGAGGCCGCCACTGAATTCAGCAAGCTATGGATGGCACTGCCTTGACCTCTTTAAGCGGGCCTGGCAGGGGTTTGTGTACCCTTATTATGACAAATTTACATCCGGAAAGGTGTTGGTGGAACTCCCTGACTCCAAATATGACCACCAAATCTTCCTACTCTATCTGGTTGTATTTACGTTCTGTATTTGCCAAATTCCTGGAAGTATCCGCTATTGAGTCTTCCTCTCCATTGGGCCATGTATTAGCCGATACTACTCCAATGTCATAGCGGGGTGCATCACGTGTCAATACTAGGTCCCACCTGGGATCATAGTGTGCCAGCACCTTAGAGGATGATAGCTGTTTCTTCATTTCCCTGAAAGTTATGTCTTGTCTATGTGGCCATTTCCAAGGCTGACCCTTTTAGGAGTTGATGCAAATGGAGGCCAGTACAAACTTTCTGTGATAATTCACCACCTTAAGGAAAGGCTTAAATCTGGGACAGAGGTCGAAGCCAGTGCACTTTCGATCACCCTCACTTTATCTTTCAACATGTGTAACCCGGTCCTGTCAACTTTGGCCCAAGTCGGTCACTCAGGAAACCTGGAATGCACATTTTTCCCTTTTAAGGCATACACCCAGTTGGGAGAAATGTCTAAGGACTATGCCCAAGTTCTTTAAGTGCTCTTTGTTGGCCTTCCCTGTTATTAGCACATCATCTACTTAAATAGCGAACTGGGCTAGCCCTAATAAAATGTTTTTCATAATCTGCTGAAAAATGGTACGGGCTGATGGTACTCCAGATAGCAGTCTCACATACTGGTACAAGCCCTTATGGGTATTAATTGTAGCATATTTCTGGGAATCCTCATCAACTCCAATTGCAGGTACACATGGCTCATGTCCAGCTTTGTGAAGGACAGGCCCCCTGAATCTTTGCAGATAAATCCTTTATTGTGTATTTATCCAGCTGTGAGCAGCAGTTTACCGTTTGTTTAAAATCTCCACAAAGGCAAACCGACCCATCAGGCTTCACAATTGGTACGACCGGTGCTGCCCATCCCACAAACTGCACTGGGTTTGATAATTCCTTCACTTTTCAACCTCCTGGTTTCTGCCTCTACTTTTACCCATAATGCAAATGGCACTGGGCAGGCCTTGCAGAATCATGGGATTGCTTCCTGGTCAACATGCCAGGTGGTCTTGTCTCCTTAGACCTTCCTGAAAAAAATTCCAGGTATTTAAGTAGGACTTCACTCAGGCAGCCATTTTCTCATGGAAAAAAATGTTGAGCCAATCAAGGTGAACCTTTGCCAATATTTCCACCTGGTCAGGCTTGGGCCCGAACCTTTTACCACAATCTGAGGTAACTGAACCGGCAACTTCTCGTAAGAGACTAGAGCCGAAGACTAGAATCTTAGTCTGTAAAAGTTCCCCAGTACGGGTTCTCAGTCTAGACGAGGACTTGCGCAAACTTAAGGGTTGCAGGCCAGAGTGAATTTTGTTAAAGAGTGGTTCTGCCATCACTGAAATGGGTACACGGATGTTGACCTCCATTAGAGCTGGATGGCCACGTAACCAGACATTTATTCAAATTGGTTTTGGTTTGGATGTTGCTCAGCAGATTAACTGCTTTAAATTGACTGTAGGTGGGCTTTCCAAGGTGTGCCTGTGAGTTCTCTTACTCAGTTTAGGTCTAATGGACTCCTTTGTTGTCTTCTGTCGGTGTTCTAGCTGCAATTACAATGGCTTACCAGCTTGGATCATTTGGCCATGGCTTGGCTTTGTTTTGGAGTTTGGGGGTGGGCCGACGCAGGGTCCCTCTGTCCGAGATATGTCCCACGTGAGGCTATGCAATTGCTTTCACTCAACTGGTGTCCTCCAAACTCAGTCAGCCTGGTGAGGGATACCCAAAAACTGCACTTGCTGCATTTCCTAACGAAAATGACAGTTGTAGTGCCAGTTTGAAGTCCTGCTGGGCTTCAGCTAGTAAGCACTTCTGCATGATACATAATTTATCCCACATACCAAAGACACTCTCAGCATCTCATAGGGATAAACCAATAACCCATGCCTCTGTTAGTCATCTTAACCTCATCAAAAATCCTGATACAGACTCTCCTGGTTCTCAAATTGCCAAGTAAAACCAATAGCGTCTGAGAATTAGAGGAAAGTTGGGGTCATATTATTCCTTGACTAAAACTGTCAACTCTTGAAAGGTTTTAGTGTTTGGTGCTTCAGGGAAAATAAGGCTCCTAACAACCGAAAAAGCTGCAGGCCCGCAAGCTGCCAGGAGAATTACTTGCTGCTTTTCATCTGCCCCAATGGCATTTGCCTGGGGAAAAATAATACATTCCTTCCACATACTGGACCCAGTCATCAACAGCAGGATTGAATGAGTCAAGCTTCTCAAATGGTGGCATGTTGCCAGAAATGCTTACCGTAACTCAAAATCTGTTTTGGATGGATTTCGTCAGTTGCACTGAAATACCTCCACTGAGGCTAGTATCCCATCACCAAATCAACCTGCAAAGTCATTGACATTGATCCAGCTCCCACAGAGCTAGCTCACAGATAAAATAGGATGTCAGATCTTCCTGTTCTTATCTGTCAGCCAGGGCTCCCTGAATGGAACAGATTAACAGCCCTCACTCAGGACACCCTATATTCTATGAGGTCCAACTGGCTGATCTCATTACAATCACTACAATAGCAACAGTGTAGATCGAGTTTTACTCTGTATCTAACACCGTGCTGCCCCTGTCCTGGGAAATCTTTAATGAGGACAATGTAGCGGGAGCTTTACTCTGTACATAACACTGTGCTGTCCCTCTCATGAGAGTATTTGATGGGGACAATGTAGAGGGAGCTGTACACTGTATTTAAATTCATGCTACCCCTGTCCTGGGGGAGCCGATGGGGGACAATGTAGAGGAAGCTTTACTCTGTATCTAACATCCTGTTATCATTGCCCTAAAAGAGTTCGATGGGGACAGTGTAGAGAGGCTGCTGCTCTGTTTCTAACATTGTACTGTCCCTGTCCTGGGGGTACTTGATGGGGTCAGTGTAGAGGGAGCTGCACTCTGTATCTAACCCCATGCTATTGTTGTCCTGGGAGAGTTTCTTGAGGATGGTGGTTCCTGTATTGCGAACCATTCCGTTCCCCAGTTTGAACAATCCCTCTAGATACGCTGAAAGACACAAAGCAACAATGCACAGCCATGAACACAGGGAGAAAGAATGCCTGTTTTAAAATAAATTTCATACCTTCCTAAATGAAGATGCCGATGGTGTTAATGAGACCTTATGCAGTCAAGGCTGGAATATTCTGCAAGGCTAAAAGGCGTGTTACAAATGCAGTTGGCACCTTGTTGCTTTTTAATTATGTGGCTGAAGCAGATTGTTACAATTCTGGAGTGTTTGGCTGTGCCCCACAAGAGTTTTAGCGCTGGGCAGGGAGAGGGTGTGAACACACAAGGGTTTTAGCAGTGGGCACGGACGCAGTCTGTGAGCATCATGAGGCTGGGCGATATGCAGATTGGGCAGGTACTTCAGGGATTGCCTCCCAATGGCAGAGTGGAGGCTGTAACTGGTTTTCTATCCTGCAGCTCCCACTTCTGGACGTGCTTAATTTAAAAGCTGCTGTCAGTGACACTGTGCTCGCTGTCTCAGACACTTGCTACCAGCTGAGCAGGGGGTTTGGCGAATGTTACCTCGTGCTGGACGGTGCACAGACCTCGGCTTTCTCCCCAAACTCTGGTAAGTGTTCGCAATCTTATACGAACCAGCATAAGGCTCATGTTGTACAGGCGACGCAATTTGATCGTTGATGTCCAATCGCTATGACAACTGGAACCTTCATAAGGGTCCCTTCTTGGTGTTCACAGATTTCTGTCCTGTTCGGATTCAGCCCTGGCATTTTGCAGGATTAGTGCTGGTGTTTTTATGAGTCATGGGGCATGAGCTTTTTAAGACAGTAAGGTATTCTTGAAGTTGACTTTTTTGGCTCCCGCTCTTCAAAGCTGAGAAGCCCAGATGTGTCTGCTGGTCTGGGGACAGCTTCTCTGATTTGTCTCATTCTTAAAAGGCTGTACTGGGTCTTAGAGAACAGTCCTGTGCATGGTTTTCAATATTGAGAGCCTGCTTGGAGCTTTGTTTAAGGCCCCTCGCACTGGAGTCAGTTTCTCAGTGATGTTTCAGGGAGATACAGAGCCGCACAGTTCAGATAGAGGCCATTCAGCCCCGTGTACGTGCGCCAGCTCTCCCAAAGAGATTCTTTCCGCTTACCAGCTCTCTCCCCCAACAGTCCTGCAGAGTTTTTTTTGTTTGAAATATTTCACCAACTCACTTTGAAAAGTTTTATGTTTGTGCCCTTGGCTGCCATTATTCTGTCCACTGGCATATGCCAGGTCACAACACTGCACCCGTAAAATCTTTCACTCATCCTGCCAGTTGCCTTGAGTTTTAATCCCCTGACAGTCCTGCCTGTACAAGAGTCTACTGGACAAAAAAAACATAATTTGTAACCCATCCATTCATTTTCCCTTCAGCCTCTGGAGACAAGCCTGTCTCTGCTCCCTCTCTGCACTGAGCTCTCTCAGTCCTGGGGTCACTTTATTAAAAGTTGTTCACAACCTTCCTCTGGGCCCTGATGTGCAGCACCCTGAATAGTCCCACCTCCTACTGACGTCGGAATGGTTCACAGTGTGTGTATGTGAGTGTGTGCATGTGTGTGTGGTGCTTTTGTGTGTGTGTGTGGTGTGTGTCTGTGTGTGTGTGTGTGTGTGTGTGGTGCGTGCGTGTGTGTGTGTGTGTATGGTGCTTGTGTGTGGTGAGTGTGTGTGTGTGTGCGTGTGTGTGTGTGTGTGTGTGCATGTGTGTGTATGTATGTGTGTGCGCGTGTGTGTGTGTGTGTGTGTGTGTGCGTGTGTGTGGTGTGTGGTGCGTGTGTGTGTGTGTGTGTGTGCATGTGTGTGTGTGTGTGTGTGTGTGTGTGCATCTGTGTGTATGTGTGTGCGTGTGTGTGCGTGTGTGTGTGTGTGTGTGGTGTGTGTGCTGCGCATGTGTGTGTGTGTGTGTGTGTGTGTGTGTGGTGTGTGTGCTGCATGTGTGTGTGTGTGTGTGTGTAGTGTGTGTGCTGCATGTGTGTGTGTGTGTGTGTGTGGTGTGTGTGCTGCATGTGTGTGTGTGCGCTGCGTGTGTGTGCTGTATGGTGCGTGTGTGTGTGTGTGTGCGTGTCACGAGCCCTCATGTCTTTTTAACAGTTTTAGTAACCTGTCCTTTCACCTTCAAAGCTTTATGTGCACATATATATCTGTACCCCATCCCAGTTTCTGTGTTCCGGTGCCCCTTTTGACTTTGCGCCATTAGGTTTCTGTTCCCTTCAAAGCTCTCTTCCCTTTGTTGGAGCAGAGGGTACAATTTTCAGAATAACGGGTCACCCATTAAAGACAGAGGTGGGAAGGAATTTCTTCTCTCAGAAGAGAGTGAATGTGTGGAATTCTTCACCACAAAGGGCAGTTGAGGCTGGGCCATTAAGTATATTGAAGGCTGAAATAGACATTTCATCGGGTGAGGGCGATGGGGAAAAGGCAGGAGAGTGGAGCTGAGGATTATCAGATCAGCCACAATCTCATTGAACGGCAGAGCAGACTCAACAGGCTGAATGGCCTACTCCTATGGTCTTTTTGGAGCTGGCCCTCGGTTCTGTCTGCTGTCCCTGCTTCTGATTGGGAGGCTGTTGATGGTGATGCAGCCGTTGTGGGGCTGGTGGCTGTGCTGTCGGGAGAGTGTCCTGTTGTGCTCAGGCTCACTATCATGTCAGTGTCAGAGCTCACGCTGTCAACAATCCCTACACACTACCACCCCAAGCAGCATAAATACCACCACAATACTTGTCACTGGCTGATGATAGCACCGTGCTGTGTAGGTGCCTAGTCAACTAATGTTTAACTAGCTCCAGTCACCCAGAATAACAGTCTTTCTAAACAAAAAAATAGATAGAAAGAACTGTGCTCAATCCCACAGCACCTCAGTTCCTGCACTGCAAAGGTCACAGGCTCCTGTGTGGCTATCAGTGGGGTTATAATAAGGTTTGACCTATTTCAAAGAAATACAGAGGAGCCAAAAACAGAAATTGCTGGAGAAACCTAGTATCTGTGGAGAGAGAAGCACAGTTAACATTTTGGGCCCAAAGTACGGGGCAGGATTCGCTGGTCTTGGGATTCTGGGATTAGGTGGATGTACTCTTAGGGATGGCGCAAAATATCTCTGTCACATTGACCATCTCAATTCTGCTCAGATAGAGAGAGATTTGAATTTACATAGCACTTTTCATGACACCTTGACATCTCAAGTCCACTGCAGCCAATGAGGCCCTTTTCTTCTGAAGTGGTTAGTGTTGTTTTACAGAGAATGTTGCAGCCTATTGCACAAAGTAAAGTCCCACAGACAGCAATGTAATATTGTTTATTGATGGAGATTGGGAAGGAGGTGGTAAACGTAGGCAAATATTGCCTCGACAAAACAAAATATTGCTTCTTCAAAGCAGTGAACTTCACCCGAGCAGGCAAGCAAAAGATTGACATCTCATTGAAAAATCACCTCTATCGAGTGCAGTAATCCCTTAATGCCGTAACAAGGGTGAAACACATTGTAAACCAGGTCCCAGAATGAGCCATGGCATGTAGACTACTAAAGAATACACGATCTCCAAACACTGGTAAGTTGATTGCTGGAGGATAGACAGTCTGTTCAGAACATCATTCAGTCCACAACTGCACACTGCTCTGGGCATGATTAGGGGCAGGGTTTGGAAAACAAATGAGAGATGTCCCCACTCATTGATTGCAAACATCTATGAGACAGAGTCATCATTACTTTTAGACAGATGGGCTAAGTGTGCATCATGTAACCATGACTTCACATTGGCCACTAGTCCAAGTAGTAAAGAAAATGGAGCAGGTTATATTTCACTGAGAATGCTCCATTCCTCTTTCTTTCTGCCTTTCTGACTGTGACCTGACCCCTCTCCATGTTTAGAGGAGACCTGGACCCCACCAGCATTAATCTTGCGCCCTGATCTTTTACAGAGTCCCTCATCATTTAGCTTTGGAATTTCAAATATAATACATCCATTGTTTTCCCTTTATCCACCCTGCTTGTTACAAACTTTAAAAAAAAACACCCTAATTAATGTGTCAAACACAATGTCCTTTGGATGAGACCAGATGAATGAATGAATTAGCTTTATGAATGAATTAGCCTTTATTGTCTCAACTACTCAAATGAGTACAGTGAAAAGTTTATACATCACCACTTACAGCACCATCTTAGGTAAAAAGGTGCCTAGGTATGGCTTCTTTAGAAATCGAGAAATAAAATGTCCAGCATTGCAGAAATAAAAGGCCAGAACAGTGGTCTTCCAACCCATGCCGAGCTGGCACCTAGCCTCTAATCCACACAGACTGCACACTGTGCCTGACTGCTCTAACCGTAAAATCATGTACAGTACCTGTGAATTCAATAGCCTGAATGGCCTGCTTTCACACTGTAGGGGATTCTATGATTCTATAATCAGACTGTGATTTTATCTACATTACAAAAGGATTTCTGTATTTTCCATACTATGGATGTCTGGCTAAATGGCCAGTTATTCCCTGTTTTCCGTCTTCCCCCTTTCATCGAAGTGTGGGATTATGTCTTCTACATTCCAAACCATTGCGACTGTTCTAGGATTGAAGGATTTTTAGAATGTTACAACCCGCACATTAACTATCCTTGCAGCTCCAGTCAATTTATAAGTGATTTACCCCATTCATTTCTCTAGTACTGTTTCACTTCTTATATAAGTTAATTTTAATTATTCCCTTTCATTAAATTTTATTTTTTGTGCAATGCAGTTGTATCTCCCACTTTGAAGATATGTTTGTTTACAATCTGCTATTTCCTTGAAGCTCCTGTCTCAGCCTTTAACTTTATCTCTTTTCCTTTGCTACTCCTTATTACTGTCTTTCTCATCAAGTGAGTGAGAATGTTTGAGGGTTGCAGCATGATCAATGTAAAACACCTTCCAAAAACTACAACAAAGCTCATCTGCCTAATCCCAGGCCAGTTAATATAACATGTACAGGGAAAATAGGAAATAAATAACTTGCTTTTATTTAGCACCTCTCATGACCACTGCACATTGCAAAGGACACTACAGCTAATGATATACTTTCGGAATGCAGTAGTTGCTATTGTAATGTCGGAAACACAGCAGGCACTTCACATGCACAGCAAGATCCCAAAGCATAAATGTGATAATGGCTGGATAGTCTGTGGAGTCAATTCAGGGATCTTCTCCTAATGTTCCACTGTGTAGTGAGCAGAAGGCTGATTCAACCATGGGGAGAATGACCAATTCATTGTTTTGTCCAGACTGTTCTGTTGAACTGTGATGGGAGACAAAGCGATAACCCCAGGGCAGTTCTATTCCAAGATCTCACCTCATTTGGATGAAATGAAAATGAATAGAAACCACTAGCAACTCTTCAAGAATACATTGCATGGAAAATGGGACGGGAATGTCTGACAAGAGTGAACAATGAGGTGGATGAAGAAGTGCAACAAACATGGAGTAACCAGATTTTAGAAATCCACTGGCTTGGCTGCATGTGGGCTTATACCTGAAATAATCAGAGAAGAGTGAGGGGTATGGAATTAGTAGCAAATTGGATTTAAAATGATCTAAGTGCAGAAAGAGACAGGACATGTTAAGAACAATTCCTCACAAAAGGCTGTAGTGGATAGCAGTGCCATGTGATTCAGTTCTGGCACAGCTTTTGCACATTATATCAATTAACCATTTGGACCTTGATTAATGGAGTTCGGTCTTTGCATTTACAGATGGCGTTAAACAGAGAAGGCTCTGTCAATATACTGAAACTCTGTAAAAAGATGAAAATAAATGTTAATAAGAAGGCCGAATTGGTAAACCTGTGGCAAATGGAATTCAAAGTCAGTACAGGGGTGTTGTTATATTTGTAATTACTTTGACTGAGTGAAAGTAGGTGGGGTTAGGCATTGGAGCAGAGGAGCAAGAGCAAGCCATTCAGCTTATTACATTTTCTTTGACTTTCTCAATCATGACCTTTCACGATATGTTGAGCAAATAGGCCTAGTGGTACTGTCACTGGGCTGTTAACCCAGACACCTGGGTTTGAATCCCACCATGGCAGATGGCAGAATTTGAATTCAATAAAACTCTGGAATTAAGAATGCAATAATGACTGGGAATCTGTTGCCAATTGTTGGAAGAGCCCATCTGGTTCACTAATGTCCTTCAGGGAAGGAAACTGCCATCTTTACCTGATCCAGGTGTTTCCAGACCCACTGCAATGTGGTTGACTCTTAACTGGCCTCTGGGCAATTAGGGAATGGGCAATAAATGCTGCCTGGCCAGCAAAGCCCTCATCCCGTGACTGAATAAAGGAAAAATTCTTACATTATCCCCCTATCTCTTGATGTAACTAGAAATCTATCAATCTCTCTCTTTAACTTATTTAATGTCTGAGCTTTCACAATGGTCTGGGATAGACAATTTCAAAGATTTAGCACGCTCTGTGTGAAGAAATTTCTCTGCACCTTAGTCCTAAACAGCCTCCTTTTCATTGTGTCGCCTGGTTCTAGACGTCACAGATCAGAGGACCTGCATCTGTCCTGTTCACCCCTTTCTGAATCTTGGAAGTATCTGTGAGATGGTCTCCCACTCTTCTCAACTGCAAGCAGTAAGAATAAAATCCTGTCTCCTCATACGACAGACACTCCACTGCACACCCTCTGCGGCAAATACGTCCTTCTTGAACCAAGAGAGCCAAAACTACAACATTACTTCACATGAAGTCTCACCAGTGTCCTGTAAAATTGAAACAAGCTTTCTTTGCTGTCTGCTCAAATTCGCTTGTAATAAAGGCTCACCTGATGTTTGCCTCCAGTTTGCTTGCCACACCTGCAAGCTAGCCTTGGAGATTCTCAGGAATTAAACATTAATCTTATGAAGTGAGAGTAAAGTTATAAGGGCAGTAAAAATATGTGAGTTTTTCTTTGTACTTTTTATAATACACACAATGCAGAAAAGGTTGGCTGAGTAACGGTGTGGAATCATTCAATCAGGCACTAAAAAGTCCATTTTCCATCTAACTCCCGTGTGAAGGCAAGACACTGAGTGTGAGATAGTAGGGAGAGGAGGCTATAGGCTGGAGATGAAACCTTTCCAAGTACAGCCAAAGCCAGAAGTCACACTGCACCAGGTTATAGCCCTTCGGGAGCAGCACTCTGAAAGCTTGTGATTACGAATAAACCTGTTGGACTATAACCTGGTGTCGCGTGATTTCTGACCTTGTCCACACCAGTCGAACACCGGCACCCTCCTCATCAAGAGTACAGCCAAGCAGAGCTCAGAACATTTTGTAGTAGTGGAAGGATTTGGGGGTTTCACGTACATGTGGCGAGAGAGGTGAGATGGTGATGTGTGGTAACTGCAGTGGGTGAGTAATGAAAAGGTGCAGATGGGTTCAAATCCCACCTTGCCACCCAGTGAAATTTAGCTTCAATTCATTTGTCCTGGGGATGAAAAGCCATTCTGAGTTATTATCACTGATGTCCTTTCAGGGAAATGGACCTGCTGGTGTACACTGACATTGGCCATGCTAAATTTGCCCCATGGTGTCTTGGACTTTGGAGGTGAGGTGGATTAGCCATTGGAAATGCAGAGTTATGAGGACAGAATGGGGGTGCTGGGTCCGGGTGGGAAGCTTTTTGGAGGATTAGTGCTGATTCAATGGGCCGAATGGCCTCTTTACACACTGTAGGGATTCTATAACTTATTGGAAATGGTTCTGGAGTCAATCAGTTCCAAGATACTGAGCAAAAGCTGTCAGGCCACTTTTGGAATATTGCGTTCAATTCTGGTCTCCCTGCTGTTGGAAAGATTTAAAGTTTTTGAGTAGATTTGTAACTCGGGTTGTGGATGAGGTTGTAGACTTGATTGCAGAGCTGTTGTGTTTTATTGCAGATGTTTTGTCGCCCTGCTAGGTAACATCAGTGTCCCTTCGATGCAGTGTCAGTGTTCAATCCTGCTGGTTATTTATATTCCTTGGTTTGCTGGAGTAGTGGGCATTAAATCTGGTTCAGTTTTTCAGTGGTTTGTACATTAGGTCCAGTTCAATGTTCAATTTCAGTTGGAATGCCTAGCCTCCAGGAATTCCCTGGCATGTTTCTGTTTGGCTTGTGCAATTATGGGTGTATTGTCCCAATTGAATTTGTGTCCTTCTTTGTCCTTGTGTACTCAGACCAGTGAGAACTGGCCATGTCTCTTGGTGGCTAGTTAGTGTATGCTTATTGTCAGTTCTCTTCCAGTTTGGCCTAAGTAATGTTTCCCACAGTCTTCGCATTTTGTATATTACGTTGGTTTTATTGTTTGTGGGTATAGGATCCTTTACGTTCATCAGTAGCTGTCGCAGGGTGATCGTTGGGTTGTGGGCTACACTGATATCCGGGGGCCTGAGTAGTCTTGTGGTCATCTCTGATATGCCCCTGATGTATGGTAGGGGGACTAGTGAGTCTGGCCATGTTGTGTCTTCTTGTTGTGATCGGTCAGGGAGGTAATGGTGAACTGTGCCTTTTGGATATCCATTCCTTTTCAAAACTCAGTCTAAGTGCTTCTGTTCTGCTTTGTACAATTCCAGGTTGATGTTGTAAACCTTGAAAGGGTGCAGAAAAGATTTAAAAGGATGTTACCAAAGTTGGAGGGGATGAGCTATAGAGTGTGGATGGGGCTATTTTCCCTGGAGTGTCACAGGTTGAGGGTGATCTTATTGAGGTTTATAAAATCATTAGGGACATGGATGGGGTGAATAACCAAGGTCTTTTGCCCAGAGTGGGGAAGTCCAAAACCATAGGTTTAAGGTGAAGGGGAAAGATTTTTCACACAGAGGGCGATGCGTGTGTGGAATGAACTGCCATAGGAAGTGGTGGAGGCTGGTACAATTTATTTTTTCCTTTATTCATTCACGGGATGAGGACTTTGCTGGCTAGGCAGCATTTATTGCCCATCCCTAATTGCCCAACAGTCCAGTTAAGAGTCAACCACATTGCTGTGGGTCTGGAGTCACATGTAGGCCAGACCAGGTAAGGATGGCAGTTTCCTTCCCTAAAGGACGTCAGTGAACCAGATGGGTTTTTCCAGCAATCGACAATAGATTCACGGTCATTAGATTCTTAATTCCAGATATTTATGGGATTCGAACCCAGGTCTCCAGAACATTATCTGGGTCTCTGGATTAACACTCCAGTGATAATATCACTAGGCCATCGCCTCTCTTTAGAAAATTAAAAGGCATCTGGATGTGGGTACGTGGGCAGGAAGGGTTTAGAGGGATATGGGCCAAATACTGACAAATGAAGCTACATTAATTTAAGATGTCTGGTTGAGTTGGACTGAAGTGTCTGTCTGTCTCCGTGCTGTACATCTCTATGACTCCATGGCTCAATGGAACTTGCCAGTGATAACTGGATTTTACGAGAGAGTGCCCCCCCCCCAAGTGGATAAAGCCATATTGGAAAGTCAAATGGAGATCTGGGTCCCTTGGAGAAAGGTGTTGGGTGTAAGAGTGATGGTGACTCCATGGGAAATCCTGACCAACAACACAGTGGGGCTAGCGAGTGCGGGTTTGAGCTCCACACTGCCGGAAGGGTTCTGGGGATACTGCACAGATACACCAGCAACTTCCAAGCTGGAAGGGAAGCCGAATACAAAGGGGGTGACTGGGAAACTGGAGCTGGATGGAGATGTGTAAGATTAGGAGCAATTGAAGAGAGATAATCGAAGCAGACAGTTCTTGAGGTGCCCAGAAGTAGGTATATTTTTAAAGACAAGAGATTTATGATGGACGGAGGGAATGGGTTTATTGCCCAGAGGGGTCTAAATTTATGAAATACAGAACCCCTTCAACAGAGAAGGTGAGTACTAATGGATGGGAAATAAAAAGGGGATAGGCAAAGCCCAGCCTCAGGTAGAGTCAGAGAGTCGTACAGCACGGAAACAGACCCTTCGGCCCAACCAATCCATGCTGACCATGTTGCCAAACTAACCTAGTCCCACCTTGGTCTGCATCTGCCCCAAATCCCTCCAAGCATTTGGTATAAAATCCAAACACCTTTTAAATGTTGTAACACTGCCTGCATCCGTCACTTCCTATGGAAGTTCATTTCACACACAAACCACTCTTTGTGTAAAAAGGTTGCGTCTTGTGGCCTTCTTAAAGCGTTCCGCTCTTACCTTACAAGTACACCCCCTAGTCTTGAAATCCCCCAACCTAGGGGAAACGACATCTGCCCTTTGCCTTATCTACATTCCTCACAATTTTATAAACCTCTACAAGGTCACGCCTTAACCTCCTACGCTCCAGGGCAAAAAACATCCCAGCTTATCCAACATCTCATAACTCAAACCCTCCATTCTTGGCAACACTGTGACAAATTATTCTGAACCACCTCCAGCTGAACAATATCCTTCTTATAACAGGGTGACCAGAACTGCACACAGGGTAAACCTCTGCCCCTTGAAAGTTGTAATTTGTGTGAAACTCTTTATAATAAAGGTTGGAAAAGTTAGCAGTGAGAGGCCGGGCATGTTAACAGGATACAGCAGAGAAGACTGTTAGACCTGAGCACTGAGGGAGGAGGTAGGACTGATCAGAGCAGCGTCAAGGTGAACTGCATCAGAAACAAGTGAGGATGAATTAAAGATAATTTTCCTCAGTGTGCCATTGCGCCTGATTTATCATTGAGCAGGATTTCTTTGGGCATGGAGTTGCTTACTAGAGTCTGCTGACGAATATGTTGCAAAAGGTGAGATTGAGATATTCCAGAGAAAGGGTAGAGAAACATTTTACAAGGATGTTACTGGAGGGTTTGGATTAAAGGGGGATAGACTGGGGCTTTTCTGCTCCGGAGCGCAGGAGGCCAAGGGCTGACCTGACAGAGTTTTATAAAATCATGACGGGCATGGATAGAATAACCAAGGTCTTTTTCCAAGGGCGAGGGAGTCCAAAACTGGGGGGCAGGGCATAAGTTTAAGGTGGGGGGGAAGATTTATAAGGGAGGGGGGCAGTTTTTTTTTGCAGAGGTTGGTGCATGTATGGTATGAGCTGCCAGAGGAAGAGGTAGGCGCTGGTACAATTACAACATTTAAAAGACATCTGGAGGGGTACATGGATAGGAAAGGTTTGGAGGCATATGGGCCAAATGCTGGCAAATGGGGCTAGTTAGGTTTGGGAAACCTGTCTGTGTGGATGAGTTGGGCCAAAGCATCTGTTTCTGTGCTGTATGACTCAATAATATTTGAATCAATGTCCAAACGTCACTCTAATTGGATGTTCCTGTCTCCACAGCCAATGGACTAGGATGATGCCTTTTGTTCGCAGCTTGGGGGGTATCACTGACCCCAGTCTCCTGGAATCTGTGAGATCTCAGTAGGAGCAACTCCTCCCCGAGCCCCTCACCGACTAACACACTGGATATGTCCCAGCCACAGCTGCTCAATCTCCTACACCTCGTGCTTCAGGTGATCCTGTCCAGCTCCAGCAATTTTCTTGCTGGGAAGAAAGAGATTGCAATCGATGGGGATCTGGTGATTGGTGGCTTGTTCCCAGTCCACGAGAAAGGCAATGGATTGGAAGACTGTGGAAGGATCAATGAGCAGCGGGGCATTGAGAGGCTCGAGGCCATGCTCTTTGCCCTGGACGCAATAAACAAGGACCCCAGCATTTTGCCTGGGATCAAGCTGGGGGCCCACATCCTGGACACCTGCTCCAAAGACACCTATGCGCTGGAGCAGTCTCTGGAGTTTGTCAGATCATCACTGGCTAAAGTCGACGAGACCAAATACATCTGTCCAGATGGATCTTTCGCCATCCACGATGACAAGGCATTTGCCATCACTGGGGTCATCGGGGGCTCGTACAGCGACGTGTCCATTCAGGTAAGGGCCAGTCAGAACTGGCAACTTGACCCAAGTGAAGAAACATAGCGCGTTGTGTCACCACAGGAGACAGACTCTGGGTATACACATTGAGGCAACATTTAGAACTTGACATTGTGTTTTGGTGAATAGGCCGCATTGTACACTGTTATCATTAGAATCATAGAGATCTGCTCCTGGTGGAAATGACCCTTCGGCCTATTGAGTCTGCACTGGTCAAAGCACCTACCTGCTCTAATCCACTTTTCCAGCATTTGGATCATAGCCTTGGCATCACAAATGTGTATCTAAATACTTATTCAATGTTGTGAGGGTTTCTGTCCCTATGACCCTCTTAGGCAATGAGTTCCAGATTCTGACCACCCTCTGCGTTTTCTTTTTCCTCGCGTCTCCTCTAAATCTCCTGCCCCTTCCCTTAAAATCTATACCCCCTCTCCGCCCCTAACCGGGGTCACTGATCCCACCATCAAGGGAAAGAGTTTCTTCCTGTATACCCTGTCTGTGCCCTTCGTTTTATCCACCTCAATCATGGCCCCCGTCGATCTCCTCAGCTCTAAGGAAAACAACCCCGTTCTGTCCAATCTCTCTCCATAACTGCAAGTCTCCAGCCGAGGCAACATCCTGGCAAATCTCCTCTGCACCCTCTCCAGGGCTATCGGCCTTCTGTAACGTGGATTCCAGAACTGCACACATTAGTTGCTATGGCCTAACCAACACTTTACACCATCCAGCATCTCCTCCCTGCTCTTCAACTCTATGTCTTGGTTAATAAAAGCAAGTATCTCATTCACCTTCTTAAGTACTTTATCCATTTGCCCTGATATCTTAAGGGACTGATGTACATTCACACCAAGGTTCCCTCTGATCCCTGGTGCTTACCAGAGTCCCAGCGTTCATCATGCATACCGTCAGTGTGTACCTATATAATTGGATACTCATGCAATTGTGTACTTGTAACATTGTACACTTACTGTGAAGTCCTCGGGAAATCCTGGGCTCCTGCCTTTTTCCCACGTTAGCGTCATGAGTGTCCCCATCATGTTTTGGCACTGGCCAAAGGTTTATGTACATTGCTTCCTGGACCCATTTGGCGAAGGGTGTTGTGCAGCTCGGGCTCAGCAGAGGAGGCAGATTGTAGGATTTCCCTTGCCACAGACATGAAGGCAGTTAGCAAACTGCTCTGAAGAGTCTGACCCCAGGGAGCGATTGTCTTTTCCCATGATGCAACGGCTGCCATTGTTGCAGGACATGCTCCGGCTGCTTCCACCATTTCCCTCAAGGACAAAGAGACCGCTATTGAGAGCAGGGCTGAAAACCTGTCCTGTGCTCGTGTGTTTCTTTAGAATCATGGCAAGCAATCCTTGCCAAGCTAATTGAGGCTTCCAGTCCTGTCAGGAACAGATTTATGAGGTGTGTGTGGAAGAATATGGAGGAAAGGAGGTACAGAATTGACTGAAAGGATAGATCAGACACGATGGGTTGAATGGCCTGCCTAGCCATGTTCCTACATTTCCCGTCACCATATTTCTAACCTAAACACCAGAGATGGCTGCAAATATTTCAAGCTGCCAGTTACTGGATGCAGTCTGCTAGCTGCAGGTATGCACACAGTAGGAAGTTGATGTGATGCTTATTGGTTTCCAAGCCAGCACTTGCTAATTAATGCTCTCACTGAAGGGTTAATTAGAGGGAAGGCAGCACGAAGCAGTGGATGTGGTCCTTGACACTTGCTGTATCACGAAGGGGGTGGCGATGGAAGTCGGGGGTCGGAGGGGGGCGGTTGGGTCTGCAGGTTTTCTTGCAGACCTGTCAAGCTGCCTAACACTGCACGTGAGCTTGCATACGGAAACCCTCTTGCATTCTGGCGAGATAATGAGAAACAAAGAGCAAGCTTGAAATGTGCTTAAAATAACTTTTGTCGGCACAGTAGGGAGCAGCTCAGTAATTCAGTCCCACTGGGAGCAGAGCCAATTTTCTCCTTGCTGAAAGAAGCCCACCTGAGGGGCCACAGGCCAAGGGCTAAGGATCACAGAGAAGGGCTGAAGCTTAAAGGGCACGCGCAGTCCATTCTCTAAATAAGACTCCGAGGGCCCACAGTGCAGGATCCAAATGAAGGGCCTGAATAATCAGTGGAGGCCATTAACCCTACCAGCTCGTTCCATCACTGAATTACATCTACAGTCTAATCCCATCCACTTCTAGAATACTCGTTGCCTTTGGCCTCAGAAAATTGAGCTGCAGTTTTGAACTTTGCAACTTAACCAACAGCTTTTCAGGATAGAGAGAGGGCTTCAGAACTGTTCTCCTCTTTGGTGTGAAAAAGTATTCTCTAACGTCATCCCCGCAGGGACTCATCTCAAGCCTTGACCTAAACTCTCCCGTTAAAGGAAATAGTTTCTCCCCACTTTCCCCTTATCAATTAATATAATTGTTGTAGGCTTCTCAATGAGATCAGCTGTTAATGTCACATACTGAAGGGAATACATTCTTATGGTCTGCCAAAGGTGTTGGAAGGATTAACTAAGCTATACAGAACCTGTTTGAACATACTCCACTTCGGTATCAGGTCCCAGAGTCGGATTTGAATCCGGAATTTCTGGCTCAGAGGCAGGGATGTACAAGTCCTCCTCTAATCTGCGAAAATTTGCTGTGGCCAATGTCTGGTTAACCTACACTGCACCCCCAACCCTACCCCTCCTAAAGCTAATGTGCCCTTTCCAGAATTGAGCACAATATCCTGGAAGGGATCCAACGCCTGAAACATAGAATCCCTACAGTGTGGAAGCAGACCATTTGGCCCATCAAGTCCACACCAACCCTCTGAAGAGCATCACACCCCTCTATTTCCCATGGATAACCCACCTACCCTACACATCCCTGAACACTGCAGGCAATTTAGCATGGCCAATCCACCTAACCTGTACATCTTTGGACAGTGGGAGGAAACCGGAGCACCCAGAGGAAGCCCACGCAGACACGGGGAGAATGTGCAAACTCCACACAGTTGCCCAAGGTTGGAATTGAACACAGATCCCTGGCGCTGTGAGGCTGCAGTGCTAACCACTGAGCTACTGTTCTGCCATGTTTTACACAATTTCAACATATTCTCTCCTCTATCCTGCAGCCCCTTTAAGATAAGAAGTAAGGCTCTAGTCTAGAGATAGTAGGAACTGCCGATGCTGGAGAATCTGAGATAACAAGGTGTAGAGCTGGATGAACACAACAGGCCAAGCAGCATCAGAGGAGGAGGAAAGCCGACGTTTCGATTCTAGTCTCTTCTTCAGGAAAAAAACAGAAAACAAAAAAAGAAAAATAAAGTTCCAGTCTACCCTACACCAGTAAATTCAGTGACAACAGCTCACCTATTCACATTACTTTCTGTTACTCCATCCAGTTGGTTATTTTAGTGAAGAGTTGAGGCCCAGTACAGATCCCTGAGTCAGAAACTGCTAACTGTCGAACACCCCTATTACAACTGCTGTCAAGTTCCTACCCATTTCACCACTCATGCTGCAATTTTATATGCTCCTGTTTATTTTATGGAATGCCATCCTGGGAGTCCACATAAAGACTATCTGTGGGCACTCCCTTAGCTCCCTCAGTCTTCCACCTTTTCTCCTCAAAAATATCAACGAGGCTTGAGGGTCATAGCATCCCAAACAAGAGAACTGGTTAACCATTTACACGATGACGCAGATCCTGGGAGGGGGACGAGTGGGATAGCTGTTAATTTTGGACACTGGTATGCTTCCTGTCACTGGGTTTTGAGCCAGCAGTTAGAATGGAGATGCTCCTCCTCCTCTACATTGTCAGATTATCCCTCACTGTCTGAGTTATTATAATGGAGATACAGAGCTTTGTTGTGATGTGTGTTTTTGTGAAGCTTCATGCCTCCGTTTATTGTCTGTTGCTTAGTTGCTTGTGGGTACAGTAGTAGTACCTGTACCTCTGTGCTAGGAGACCCAGATTTAAATTTAAGAGACCTAGGTTAGGAACAATGCAGTGAGTGACTCACCTCCTGACTCCCCGAAGCCTGTCCACCATCTACAAGGCACAAGTCAGGAGTATGACAGAATATTCCTCACTTGCCCTGGATGAGTGCAACTCCAACAACACACATGAAGCTTGACACCCATCTAGGCCATAGCAGCTCCCGCTTGATTGGAACCACGTCAACAAACATCCACTCCCTCCACCACTCATGCTCAGCAGCAGCAGTGTGTACTATCTACAAGGTGCACTGCAGAAACTCACCAAAGATCCTCAGGCAGCACCTTCCAAACCCACAACCACTTCCATCTAGAAAGACAAAGGCAGCAGATACGTGGGAATGCCACCATCTTCATGTTCACTCACCATCTTGACTCAAAAATATATCCTGTTCCTTCACTGTTCCTGGGTCAAAATCCTGGAATTCCCTCCCTAAGGGCATTGTGGGTCTACTTCCAGCACATGGGCTGTAGTGGTTCAAGACGGCAGCTCACCCCCACCTTCTCAAGGGGCAATTAGGGCTGGCCAGAGACACTCATACCTCATGAGTGATCTAAAGAAGACCCACCTGCACCAGAGGTGTGCAATGCCATCTCTGAAAAGGCTGATTCGAAGGTATTTACAATCGAAAGTGTTTGGTGTTTAGCACGTAGAGCTGCATTTTGTTGTAATATTTGAGAAACTTGTTCTGTGGTGCATGAAATGATGTTCTCTGTTGGACCAGCCTTAGCTTCCCTGTTTGATTGTGGAATGTAAGTGATGGTTTGGGCTGTTGATGGTCCAAAACAATGGCGGTACTGATCTGCTTTCTTTCTCTACAATCTGTGCTACCCGATATGGCGGCAGTGTGCCACTCCTTGATGCAGTTTAAACTGAGCTATAAAGCTGAGAGCTCTCTTTTGCAAGGCAGCCTATCTTCCAATGGGTACTTTTGATAGATGTGTCTGGTTGGTGGGAGGAGGTATGATCTTCACATCCTCAAGATGCTTTCTCAACTCATTTTTTTTTGATTCCTGGACACTCAATGGCTTGGCTTGAAATTAAAATTTTTGGCAAATTTTTTTCCACCTCAATGGAAAATGAAGCCCGATTTAACGAGCTATCCTTTCACTAAAAGTCTCTTTTGCACTCCTTGTGGGGACCTACTTCACCCTTCTATATTTTCGTAGCACCTCGCACGACCTGAGGATGATACCAGTGCCCTTCCAGTCAATGTGGCTCTTCAGAAATACAGGCAAATGGTGCAACAGTTCATGACCAGGCTGCCAGAAAGGGGCAGCTTCTGCCAAGCTTGATGATGCAATTCACACCATGCTGTGTGTTTGTGATAATGGAAGCTGCAGATGCTGGAGAATCCAAGATAATAAAATGTGAGGCTGGATGAACACAGCAGGCCCAGCAGCATCTCAGGAGCACAAAAGCTGACATTTTGGGCCTAGACCCTTCAACAGAGGGTCTGATGAAGGGTCTAGGCCTGAAACGTCAGCTTTTGCGCTCCTGAGATGCTGCTGGGCCTGCTGTGTTCATCCAGCCTCACATTTTATTATCTATGCTGTGCGTTTGTCCTGCCTAGATGTGGAGGTGCCAGCGTCGGACGAGGGTGGGCAGGGTCAAAAGTCACACGATGCCAGGTTACAGTCCGACAAGCATTCGGAGCGCTGTTTAGGGCACTGGACACCGAGTCACGGTAGTGCCTGCAGCAGCAACCATGTCTGAGTCACAGGGATCAGTGTTCCATCCCCTCTCTAGGGCTTCATGCAAACAAAATCATGGCTCAGTTCAGGGTTTGAGGGAGTGCTGCACTGTTGTGGGCGGGCGGTGTGGGGCTGTCTTTTGTGGAAGAAGTGAAACAGTGGCCCATATCTGCCTCTGATGTAAAAGAGCCTGTGACGCCATATCAAAGATAAACACGGGAGTTAGCCCCAGTGCCTTGGGCATATTTTAATCTCTCAATCAACATTGCGGCAATGGGTTATTATCATGTCTCGGTTTGTGGGAGCTTCCTATGCATGAATTAGCTGCTGTTTTCCGTACAGCGATTACAATTGAAATGTGCCTCATTGGTTGCAAAGTTCTTCGGGGATTGGATTGTCAAAAGGTGGTCCATGCATGAGAACCTTCTGCTGAGACAGAATTGCTGAGGGGCATTAAAGTACGCATTATTCCCTCAGAACTCCTGTTGCAGTTCTGAATCATTTTTGTTTTCCTCGCTGATTGTAAATAAGGAGCGTTTAAAGGGGTCGAAAGCAACTTGACAGATTGGGTGCAGCAGGGACACCATCCCCAAGCTTGGCAGATGCTGCCCCCTTCTGGCAGCCTGGTCATTGCGGCATGAACTGTTCCCAAGTTTGCACCGTTTTGACCACACTTCTGAAAACTGTAAAGACACTGGGGACATCCTGGAGCCGTGCAAGGGCGCTACAAAAATGCAAAAGGAGGAATGGGGAGTGAATAAGGGGCTTGTCGTGGAAGGACATCTCGTTAAATCAGGTTTCAGCTTTGCATTGAGGTGGAAAAGTTTGCCAAGAATTTTAATTTTAAACTGAGCTGTGGAGTGTCTAGGAAACAAAAAAATAACAGTCAGAGCTAAGTTTTCATGAAATCCAGGGGTGTGAGCACAGCATGGGAACAAGTTGCCTATGAACAGTCTGTGAGCTGTAAGTAGAAATAAAATTTACCCCAACTCATCCCCTCCCTCAAAACCACCTTCCCTTTTTCTTCATTGTAGTGAGGGTAACCTCAGCTCTGTTGCTATCCCAGTTGGTGGAAGGGGGTCCCTGAGAGTACAGTAGTTGGGGGCAGGGGTTAGTGTTTGAGGCCTGGAGGTGGGGAATGCAGCTGGTCACTCTTTTCACTTTCATCCTGAACAACGTTATGCTCCCTCACATTCTCACGGCCCCAAATATCCCCTCAGAGCTGCCCTGGCTCTCCCTTACTGATCAAAGATCTATCTAACTCACCTTGACTAATCCCCATGACCAAACCACCCACAACTGTGGATCAGAATTCCAGTATCAACCTCTGAGTGAAAATCCTTCTCCTCATCTCCACCTTCAATGAGAGACTGTTTCCTAGATTCCATACGCCCCGAGCAAGAGAAATGTCTTCTCATCATCTACCCTGTCAAGTCTGCTCAGGATCTTTATCTTGAAAAGGTCATATTTCTGGACTGAACCAGCTCAACCTTTCAACAAAAGATATTCTGTTTATTCTGGGATCAGTCACATTCTCTGAATTGCTTCCAATGCAATGATACCCTTCCTTATGGTAAGGACAACAAACCTATTCACAGAACTCCAGGTCTAAACAGTTGCAGGCATACTGCCCAACTTCAATACTCTATTCCCCTAAAACAAGCAACAAAATCTTATTAGCCTTCCTTATCTGTTGATGCATTTACATACCATTGTTTTATGATTCATGTACCAGGACACCCAGATCCCTCTGTACTATGGAGTTCTATAGACTTGTACCATTCAGATAATATATTGCACTTCTCTTCTTCCTGTCAAAATAGAAATTTACATTTTTCTGACTATACTATATCCCATCTGTCAATTATTTTGCCCACCCTTTAATCTATCCATAACCCTTTGTAGACTCTTTAAGTCACCTTGAAAATTTAAGTTCTTACTATCTTTGTGTCATCAACAAATTTAGTGACTAGACAGTTGGTCGTTCATCTATGTCATTGATATTAACTGTGAATAATTGAGGCCCAAGTACTGGTCCCTGTGGCATTCTAATAGTAACAGCTCGCTAACCCTGAAATGACCTATTTATCCCCTTCCCTGTACCTGTTAACCAACTAATCTCTCACCCCTCCCCCCTACACCATAAGCTCTTATTTTGTGTAGGAACCCTTTATATAGCACCTTATTAAATGCCTTTTGGAAATTCAAATACACTATCACACCAGAGTCTGCTTTGCCCACTTTGCTGGCTACTTCTTCAAAGAATGAAAATGAATTAGTTCAACACAATGTTCATTTCACAAACCATGCCTCACTGAATCAATATTTTCAAATCTCTGGATGTCTCTTTCCTTCAAAATGGATTCAATCAGATCCCTATGACAATGTTAGGCCAGCTGGCTTATAGATTGCTCCTTTATTCCCCTCCTCTCTTGATTGTTATGTACAATGACGAATCCATTGTCAATTGTTGGAAAAACCCATCTAGTTCACTAATGCCCTTTAGGGAGGGAAACTGCTATCTTTACCTGGTCCAGACTACATCCATTTCCCCAGACCCACAGCTGACTCTTAATCACCCTTCAGGCAATTAGGGATGGGCAATAAATACTATCTAGCCAGTGATGCCCTCATCCTGTGAATGAATTTCAAAAAATATTTCCCAGCACCTTTTCCTGAACAAATGTGATTGTTCCAACTTTCTTCTTCCTTTGTTCTTTTGGTTTTTCTACCACTGTTAGTAACTTCTTTTATCTGTCCAATTCTACAGTGCAAACAGCTGCAAAATAATTTTTCAATCATTTTTCCTACCAGTGTAATGTTAGTCTCACCTTCTAAGGGACAAAACTCACCTTAGTTATTTTTTGCACTTTTAAACATTTGAAGAAGCTTTTACCATATTTTTTATATTTCTAAATAGCTTTCTCTCATACTCTATTTCCTCCCTTTTATATTAGGCCTTCATTTCTGGCTTCTAAGCCCAATTCAATCTTCAGAACTATCGCTGACCTTCACAATAACCTATGCCTTACCTTTCAATGGGATACTGTCCTTGGTCACAGTTGATTGATTCTCTCATAGAGCCTTCCTTTTTCAATGGAATATATCTTTACTGAGAATGATGAAGTATATAAAAGATGAGTTATTAAGTAGCTGCCCCTGCTTCTTTCTTGTCCTATTTTTTACACATAAGGGGCCCCTGATTTACAAACATCCACCTTACAAAGGTTCATACTTACAAATGCACTCCCATACACATGTATGATTTTAAAGACCCAATACTTGAGCATTTCCTGGACTGCAGAGCAGCTCCTTTACATTGTCGTACATTGCATTTTGACTTGCATAAAAATTGCCTGGGCAGTGCGGTGGCTTAGTGGTTAGCACTGCTGCCTCAGGGCTAGGAGCTTGGGTTTGATCCCAGCCTCAGGTGACTGTCTAGGTAAAGTTTGCATATTCTTCCTGTGTCTGCGTGGGCTTCCTCTGGGTGCTGTGGTTTCCTCCCACAGTTCAATGATGTGCAGTTAGGTGAATTGGCCATGGGAAATTACCTATCAGTGTGTAGGTTAGGTGCATTAGCCACAGCAAATGTAGAGTTACAGGGACAGGGGACGCGAGATGCTCTTTGGAGGGTCTGTGGACTGAATGGCCTGCTTCCACACTCTGTAGGGATTCTATGATTGGACTCCAGAACAAAGCCCATTCACACCCCAGGAACTGCCTATGTTTCCAGTTTGCTTTTGCTAGCACTGTCCTCAAATCCTTGCAGTTACTTTAAATTGAAGGTACCAGTCTTAGACCCACACTGCTCCTTTTCCAACTGAATGTGAAGCTCTGTCATGTTATTACCACTGCTGCCTAAAGGCTCCTTTAGTCTGATGTTGTTAATTAATGATGTCTCATCGCCAGTGACCAGAGTTTAAATAGCTTGTTTCCTGTTTGGCACGACAAAGTACTGATGTTAGAAAGTTTGATCTCCCTAACCCTGCATGAACTCATCTTTAAGGCTGTCAGAGATAGACAAGCAGTTCTGGTCACCACACTCCCAGAAGGGTGTGGATGCTTTGGAGAGGGTACAGAAAAGGTTTACCAGGATGTTGCCTGGTACAGGGAATTGTAGTGATGAAGAAGGGCTGGGCAGACTGGGTATGCTTGAGGGGGCGACTTAATAGAAGTTTATAAGATTGAGAATGGCATGGATGGAATGAAAAGTGGAGGGGTCAGTTAGTAGGGAACATAGATTCAAGCTGCAGTGGGAGAAGTTTAGAAGGGATGTGCAAGGCATGTTTTCCATACAAAGGGTGGCGAGTGCCTGGAAAGTGCTGCGAGAGGATGCGGTGGAAGCAAACACAGTAGCAGCATTCAAGAAGCACCTGGATGAATACATGAATAGGGAGGGAATAGAGAGATGCAGATCCTGTAAGCGAAGGCAGCTTTAGTAATGGAAGGGCAAAATGTGTCGGCGCAGGCTTGAAGTGCCAAAGGTCCTGTTCTGTGCTATTCTTTGTTTTAGGTGTGTAAGCAGATCATGGAAAGATATAAAAACAATGCGGTTGTCAATATTGACTGGGACTCACTTAGGGCCAGGAGAATTTGTAGGTGCATCCAGGGCAATTTCTTAAAACAATCTGTAGATGGTCTGACTGGGGAACAGGCTTTACTAGACCTTTCACTGGGGAATGATCCTGGCCAGGTGGTTAAAGTTTCAGTTGGGGGAGCATTCTGGGAACAGTGATCATAATTCTCTATGTTTTAAGATAGTTATGGACAAAGATAAGATAGATCTTTGGGTGAAAATGCTATATTGTGGGAAGTCTAATTACAATAGGACTAGGCAGAAACTGGTGAAGTTAGATTGGAGGTGGCTGTATGAGGGTAAATTCACACCTGACACGTTGATTAGATTTCAGGACTAGCATGTTCATGTGAGGATGAAAGGTAAGGATTACAAGATTTGGGAACCCTGGATGACAAGAGATAGTGAAAGCTAGAAAGAAGCACATGAAAAGTTTAAGAAGCTGAAATCAGACAAGGCCCTGAAGGAATATAAAGAAAACAGGAAAGAACTTTAACCTAGAGTTAAGGGAGGGCTTCAAGGGGCCATGGATGTCCTTTGCAAGTGGGATTAAAGAGAACCTCAAGGATTTTATATGTATGTTAGGAGCAAGAGGGTAACTAGGGAAAGAGTATGTCCACTCAAGGACAAAAGGGGGAATTTCTGCATGGAGCCAAAGGAATTGGATCAGGTCCTTAATGAATACTTTGCATTGGTATTCACCAATGAGAACTAAACAGATATAGTAAAATTAGGGAGGGGTATGTGTACATTCTGGGGGATGTTGATCATAAGAAGGATCTAGACCAGTCGGGCAGAGAAATGACAGATAGAGTTCAATCTGGACAAGTATGAGACGATGCATTTTGGGAGGTCAAATGCAAGAGGAAAGTGTAGAGTAAATGGCAGGACCCTTAAGGACCATTGATATACAGAAAGATCTGGGGGTTTAAGTTCATAGCTCCCAGAAAGTGACAACACGAGTGGATAAGGTGTCAAACAAGTGTACAGCGTACTCATCTACCTTGGTCAGGGCATTGAGGATAAAAGTTGGCAGCAGTATAAAACATTTGTTAAATTACACCTTGGAGTATTGTGTGCAGTTCTGATCATCACACTACAGGAAGGAAGTGGAGGCTTTGGAGAGGGTGGAGAGATTTACCAGATGTTGCCTGGATTGCTGTGTATTAGCTGTAAGGAGAGGCTGATAAACTTGGATCATTTTGGTAGAGTGTCATAAGCTGATAGAAGTATATAAAATTATGGGAAGTATGGATAGCATGAATACTCAAAGTTTTTTTTTGCCCAGGTTGACAATGTCAAATACCAGGGGGCATAGGTTTAAGGGGAAGTTTTTAAAGGAGATTTATGAGGAAACCTTTATATACAGTGGGTGGCAGCTCCCTGGAATGCACTGCCAGAGGAGGTGGTGCAAGCAGATTTGATAACAATGTTTAAGATGTGTTAAGATAGATGCACAAACAGGCAGGGAATAACAGAGTACAGACCACATACAGGCAAATGGCATTAGTTTAGAATAGTGTCATGATCGGCACAGGTTTAGTGGACCAAAGGGTCTGTTCCTGAGCTGCACTGTTCTACGTTCTTTGCCAACCTGATTCATTCACTCTATAGGAAGAATAAAATTATTGCAGTTTTTTTTACAAGGTTATGTTATTTTTTTTCTTAATACTCTGTCCTAAGGGTCTTATAAACTAGTGACACACAAGCGACCTCCTCTTTTGCTGTTACTTATCTTGATTAAACTCATTCTGGATGTTGATCTCCTAAAAGCAAGATCATTACTCACCATTGTGCTAACACTGTCCTTAACTAATGTGGCTCCCCCACTACCTTTTCCCACCTTTCTGCCTTCCAGATTGTCAGAGACCCTTAAATAATTAGGTTCCAACCTCGGTCACCTTGCAACGAACTCTCCGAAATGGCAATGAGGTCATGCATGTTTATTTTTATTTATAATTATGTTTGTTCATGGGATTGGAGCATTACTGGCTAAGTCAATGATTATTGCCCATCCTTAATTACCCTGGAGGTGGTATCAAGCAGCTGCAGTGCTTCGGGTATATGGGCACACACAGTGCCCGCACGGAGAGACTTTTAGGATTTTGACCTAGCGACAGTGAAGGAATGGTGATCTATTTCCAAGTCAGGATGGTGCATGGCTTGGAGGGGAACTAGCAGGGGCTGGTGTCCCCATGTATCTGCTGCCCTTGTCTTTCTAGGTGGAAGTGGTCATGGGTTTGGAAGAAGTTACTGCAGTTCAGGGTGGTGGTGGTACATGCTGTTGTACTGAGCATCGGTGGTGAAGGGAGTGAACATTTAAGGTGGTGGATGGGGCACTGACCAAAGGGGGTTGCTTTTTCCTGAATGGCGTCAAGCGTCGTGAGTGTTGTTGGAGGTGCCCCCATCCAAGCAAGTGGGGAGTATTCCATCACACTTGTAGATGGTGGGGAATTAGGAGATGAGTTACTTGCTGCTGTATTCCTAGCCACTGACCCGCTCTTGTAGCCACTGTGTTAATGTGGTGAGTCCAGTTGAGTTTCTGGTCAGTGATAACCCACAGGATGTTGATAGTGGGGGATTCAGTGATGGTAACGCCATTGAATGTCAAGGGACAGTGGTTAGATTGTCTCTTATTGGAGATGGTCATTGCCTAGCACTTCTGTGGCATAAATGTTACTTATCTCCCATCAATTCAAGCCTAAATCTTGTCCAGATCTTGCTGCGCTTGAACATAGCTTGTTTCAGTACCTGAGGAGTTGGGAATGGCACAGAACATTGTACAATCATCAGCAAATATTCCTACTTTGGCTTCACTCCTGATTCTCATTGGCTCCAGTTTTGCCAGGGCTCAATGATTTATACTGATTCAGTTGTGGGCGTCACCGTCTAGGCCAGCATTTATTGCTTATCCCTGATTGTCCAGGGGGCAGTTAAGAGTTAATCACATTACTGTGGGAATTGAGTAACTCTCACCTCATCACTGGAATTCCAGCTGTGGTTGCCTATGGTTGGATGAAGGTAATGAGGTCAGGAGCTGAGACCGTGGGAGAGCCCAAATCGAGTGTCTTTGTGCACTTCATTGCATTGTCCCACTTTGCTGATGATCAAAAGTGTCAGAGAATTGTTACAGCAGAGAAAGAGGCCATTCAGTCCATCTTGTATGTACTAGGTCTTCAAATGAGCAAGATGACTGAGGGCCAACCTCCTGGCTTTACCGCAGTACCCTTGCATATTGTTTCTATTTAAATAGTCATCCAGTGGCCTTTCAAGGTGGCATGGTGTCTCAGTGGTTAGCGTTGCTGCCTCACAGTGCCAGGGACTTAGGTTCGATTCCACCCTCAGACTTACAGATTCTCCCTGTGTCTGCGTGAGTTTCTCCTGGCTGTTTCAGTTTCCTCCCACGATTCAAAGACCCGTAGGCTCCGTGGATTGGCCATGGGAAATGCAGTGTTACAGGGATGGGGTGGGGTGCTGTTTCGAAAGTTGGCATAGATTCAGTGGGCTAATGGACTGCTTCCGCACTGTAGAGATTCAGAGGCTTTGATTAAGCCTGACTTAATGTAATGAGTTTTGCAAGAAAGGCAGATAGATTTAGGATGTGTAATCACAATGGCATTTTTTACTGAGGGATAGGACTGGCAGCTCAATAATCCAGGTTAGGGAATCTTCAGGTGTGAGAGGGATGGATGATTAAGAGGAATGTATCACAATATTGACCAAAGAGTCAATTATTGCAATAAGGAGGGGTTATATCTTAGAAAGTTCCTCAATTGGGGCTGTATGAGAAGAAACTAAAAACAAAACAGGGGACAATTTATTTGCTGGGGGGCATACTTAAGCCCCTAAATTCTCAGGAAGAGATAGAATGACAGACAAATCTCAGAAGTGTTTAAAAAAAGGCATCAATAGTAGGCAAATGCAGCTTCCCCCAGTATTAACTGGGATTGACAAAGTGTGCTCGGCTTTGAAGGAGCAGAATTCTGAAGATGTGACCCGGAGAGCTTTATAGTTCATCGTGTAGAAAGTCCTACAAATGGCAGGTTGCCGTTGGAGGTAACTTTAGGGAACAAAGCCAGGCAAGTTGTGAATGTGGTAGTGGGGGAATATTTTGATGGTAGTGAGCATGATTTGATAAGATTTAAGGTAATTATGGACAAGAACAGAGTATGACTGGAAGTCCTGAATTGAGGGAAGGCCAATTTTAATCAGGTAGGTCAGCATCTGGCCCGAGTAGTAACAGCTGTTTGCAGGAAAATGCATATCAGAGCAGGGAGTATGATCTGGAAAATGCACCATCTGAAAACGTCCCACCCCATGTGTCCACGATGGTGGATAGATTAATTTCTGTCTTCGCGTCATCACTTCACCCATCTTACTGTTAGGCATTATGTGAATTCAGCAAAACGCTTTTTCTCCCCCTTTCGTTTAGTGCTGTTACCTGAATGGAGTTTACTTATTGGTGCACTGATGGTGGGAATCTGGAATACACTGCCTAGGAAGGTAGTGGAGGCTGGAAACTTTACAACCTTCGTAAAATATTTGGATGAGTACTTCAAATATCATAACATTCAAGGATATGGGACAAATGCAGGAAATTGGGATTAGCGCACCATTAGAGGTAGTTATGTCAGTGCAGACTTGATGGGCCGAAGGGCCTTTTCTGTGCTGTATGAGTCTATAAATCCATGAATTGAGTATGTCCAATAGTTTCTGTTTTGCCTTTGCCTTCAAAATAACTTTGTTCATGAGAGTCTTGAGTGTTTGCAATGATCCATTGGGGGAAAATTAAAAACACTAGGGATTTTCTGAAATGCAGAAGCTTGTCTGATGGGTAACTTCAGGCACTGGAAGGACGGGTTTCAAAGGATGGTAAGTTGCTGATTGGACTGGTCAGCTTATACGCAGTTTCTGTTCCCAGAATGCAATGGCACCGGCCAAAAGAGGCAGTGACATTCTTTACTGTCTTAGTCACTTCCATGAAGCTGTAAGTACCCATCTATTGCTCTAGATTCATTGGCCATACTCTTCATCATTGGGTGAAGACTCTGTTGTAAGACGCTGAGAAACAACGGGAGCTTTTCCAATTGAGTTTGCTAATTTTTGCAAATTGAGAGATGTGGAGTGATGGTGGAAAAATGAAGCTGTGATGTTGGACAGTCAGGATTTAATTAAGTAAAAACAGGAAGTGCGAGAGAAACTCAGCAGTCCTAACAGCATCTGCGGAAAGAGACAAACAGATGTAATGTTGAGTCCAATATGACTCTTCTTCAGTTCGCAAAAGTCGAGATGTTAACTCTGTTTCTCTCTCCACAGATGCTGCCAGGCACATTGAGTTTCTCCAGCACGTCCTCTTTTGATCTCACGTGGCCGGCACCCACAGTGTTTTGCAGTAAATCAAGTTGGGGCTGAATGGCCAGCTGGCAGGCTGAGAGGTATCTTTGTGCATTAGGTGGTGCAAGGACCTGAACCATTTACTGCTGACCATGGCTGACAGTGGGAAGTGCACCTCAGTGTGAAGCCTGGCAGCAATGCCCGCACTATGTGAGCCGAGCTCAGCACGCTGGGGTTTCCCCAAATCCCAGACCGTGACGGGGCTGTGGAAAAGGCCAGAAGTCAGAGCTTTGGGTTATGATGGATGCGGGGTGTGGGTCGTGGGGAATCTTGGAGACTTGGGCCTTTATAACAGAAGTGACCAGAAGGGCAAGACTTTGGCTCTGAGAAGCAAGCTTTTGGAGTTTGGTTGGTACAGATAGCGTCATAGAATCATACAGCACGGAAACAGACCCTTCAGTCCGACCAGACCATGCCTACCATGTTTCCCAAACTCAACCAGCCCCATTTGCCTGCATTTGGCCTCTGTTCTTCTAAATCCTTCCTCTTCACATACCTGGCCAAGTGTATTTTAAATGTTTTAACTGTACCTGTGTCTACCACTTCCACCGGCAGTCACTCCACATACGAACCACCCTCTGTGTGAAAATGTTTTCTATTTGACCCCTTTCAGATCTGTCTCCTCTCACCTTAAGAATATGTCCCCATTGTTTTGGAGTCCCTGACCCAAGGGAAAAGACCTTTGCCATTCACCTCATCCATTTTCCTCACAGTTTTATAAATCTCCACGAGGTCACCCCTCAACTTCCCTACGCTTCAGTGAAAAGTGTGCCAGACTGTCCAGCCCCTCCTTATAACTTCAAGCCCTCCAGCCCTGGAAACATCCCTGTAAGTATTCCCCCCCCCAAACGCTCTCCAGTTTAATAACTTGGTTCCTATGTGTTCGGGGAGCTCAAGGGCAGCTGGCATCGCTGGTCCAAAGGGATTGGGTTGATGGTGAGGTGCACTGACGCTCTTCTTTCTGTTGTGCCAGGTCGCCAACCTGCTGCGCTTGTTTCAGATTCCACAGATCAGCTACGCCTCCACCAGTGCCAAACTGAGTGATAAGTCCCGCTACGATTATTTTGCACGGACTGTGCCGCCCGATTTCTACCAAGCGAAGGCCATGTCGGACATCCTGCGCTTTTTCAACTGGACGTACGTGTCCACGGTGGCATCGGAGGGCGACTATGGCGAGACGGGCATCGAGGTGTTTGAGCAGGAGGCCCGTGCCAGGAACATCTGCATCGCCACCTCGGAGAAGGTGGGCCGCTCCATGAGCCAGAAGAGCTACGACGGGGTCATCAAGGCCCTGGTGCAGAAGCCCAGCGCCCAGGTGGTGGTGCTGTTCACCAAGAGCGAGGATGCCCGTGAGCTGCTGGCCGCGGCCCACCGGCTCAATGCCTCCTTCACCTGGGTGGCCAGCGACGGCTGGGGTGCCCTGGAGAACGTGGTGCGGGGTAATGAGCTGGCGGCGCGGGGGGCCATCACCATCGAGCTGGCCGCCCGCTCCATCGCGGAGTTCGCCACCTACTTCGTCAACCTCAACCCGGCCAA
The DNA here is from genome assembly GCF_030684315.1 of Stegostoma tigrinum. Taxonomy (NCBI): domain Eukaryota; kingdom Metazoa; phylum Chordata; class Chondrichthyes; order Orectolobiformes; family Stegostomatidae; genus Stegostoma; species Stegostoma tigrinum. The sequence goes on along the minus strand of NC_081364.1, from coordinate 65,018,307 downwards.
CAACCGCAGGAATGCTTGGTTCCGGGAGTTCTGGCAGCAGAGGTTCAACTGCAGCTTCCGCGAGAGGGCCTGTGCCAGCAACACACTCAGGAAGGAGAGGTACCAGCCTGAGTCCAAGATCATGTTTGTACTCAATGCTGTCTATGCCATGGCCCATGCTCTCCACAACATGCAGCAGGCACTCTGTCCCAACACTACCAATCTCTGCGACAACATGAGGCCCCTCAATGGCAAGAAGTTTTACAAGGATTACATCGTGAAGGTTCACTTTGACGGTAAACACGGTCCTCCTTTGTGCTTCCCGGGGGTGGAAGGGGGTGGTGAGGGGTGGATGGTGAAGGGGTGCTTGCATTGTCATGCGTGCCTCGACCTCAGAGCAAGCCCAATGTTGCGTGGCAGAACGTTGCAACCCATTGTAAGGTCCCATGAGCAGCCCGGTGAGAAATGATAGGCCATTCGTTGTTCTCAGGGTGGATTTTGGTCTGGACAATCCCACCCCCTTCTTTGGAATAGTGCCCCAGACTCTGTCATGCCCCGCCTTTCTGAAAGGCCGCACATGCGTCAATGCAGCACTGGTGCAGTGCAGCTCAAAGGCTCTGACTGCGTGCCTTCAAGTCTCGCTTGTTTATGCCAATCCCTATCCTGTCCTCTTGATACTGTTTGGCCAGAGCTTGAATATGAGGCTAGACCTCAGTTCCAGAACATGGAAGTGGTTTTCAGTGACTCACTAGGAATCAGGAGACAGATAGAGAGGGTTAACATCTCAGTTATGACAGTACTGAATGAGCCGGACCTTTGTTATGAGCTGTCATTAAAATCTTATAAAGCAATACTTAGGAGAACCAAATCTCAAATGAAACAAATATAATCAACAATGACGCAACAGAAATATTTGGCCAGGCACTTCAATGATTCTAAACCATATGCAGTCCCTAACATTCTGCACCATCATGAGGCAAATGTGAGTTAACAAACAGTCAAACTGTGGTTGAGCTCAATGCAGACTGTAACTTAAATACAGACTCTACATTAAATGGTAAGTCAACAATCATGACAGTTCCCACTCAGATGTTAGTGGCACAATGGGTCATCAAATCTCAATAAAATTCTTCTTCTTTCCAAGGGATTCCAAGTCTTCAATTTTGAAGATCTAGCTTTGGAATGTCCTCCAGTCCTTGTCTGACACAGGATGCCTCAGTGACCCTTACAACTTGGTAATTCAACCGCTGCTCCAGAGATAGAGCTCCCCAGGATTCCTGAGAGGCTCACAAGCAGTAATTATCAGCCTGAAATTTGCTAAATTTGAATCTTAGGAGCATTGGAACAGGAGTAGACCATTCAGTCCATCAAGCCGACTCCTTATTCCAAGCAGATCATGGCTGACCATCTATCTTGATGTCACTTTCCCATGTTATTTCCCTATCTGTTGGTGTGACTCGTCTCTAGAAGTCTATTGATTTTTCATTTTGAATCTGCTCAATGATTAAGCTTCCATTGCCTTTGAAGACAGAGCATTCCAAAGACCTAAGACTATCTGAGTAAAGACTTTCCTCCTCATTCTAATACTAAAGGCCTGCCCCCTATTCCGAGATTACGTTCCTTTGTTTTTGACTCACCAGCTGGAGAAACATCCTATCTCCCTTTACCCTGTCACAGCTATGACATTTCGAAGCAATTGACGCATTCTTTGAAAATCTAAAGGACACAGACCTGGTCTCCTCAATCTGTCCTCATTGAGAAATCCAAGGAACAATTAGTCTGGTCAGCTTCCTCTGCACTCCCTCTATAGCAAGCATATCTTTCCTTAGATAAGAAGACCAGAACTATACACAGTATTTTAGTTGTGGTCTCACTAAGGGTCTCTGCAATTGTTGCAAGATACCTTCTGTACTCGATGCTGTTTGCAATGAAGGCCAGCATACCATTTGCCTTCCTTTATTAATTGTTGCATCTGCATTCCAGCTTTTAATGATTCATGAGCAAGGACACTCGGGTCTCTTTGGACACCAACAGTTCTCAAGACCTTAACGTTTAAGAAATGTTCTGCCTTTCTACCAAAGTGGGCAATTTTACCCTTCTTCGCGTAGTATTTGATCTGCCATGACATGTCCCATTCACTGAGCCAGTCCATGTTTGCTTGAAGCCTCTCCGGATCTTTGTCATGACTCATATCTCTAAGTGGTTTTGTGGCATCAGCACATCTGGAAATATTACAGTAGGTCCGTACACTTAAATTATTTGATGTAGATTGTGAACAGCAGTGGCCCGAACACATTCCTTGTGATACCCCACTCACAACAGTCAGCTATCCTGAGACTGACCTGTTTATTCTACTCTCTGCTTTCTATCTGTTAACCAGTTCTCAATACGTATATTACTTTGAATTCCACGTTCTCTAGTTTTAGTTACTGATCCCCTGTACACTATCTTGTCAAAAGCCCTCTGAAAATCTAAATATACTAGATCCACCAGTTCTCCTCCATTTATGTTACAAGCAACATCCTTAAAAAGTCAAACAGATTTGTCAAAAATAATTTTCGTCTCATAAATCCATGTTAAGTTTGTTCAGTTTTGTCATTATTTTCTAAGTTTTCTGGTTATCACATTCCGTAAATTAGATTATAACATTTCCTTATGACAGTTGTCAATCAGGCCTGTCATTGACTATTCATCTGCCCATCTACTCAAGTTGTTGGGTTACACTTGCGATCTTTATGTTTGCAGAAAGTCTTCAAAATCCTATTGAACTATGAAAGATAATTAGCAATACATCCACTCAGCCTATAGTCAACTCCTTCAACAATCGAGCATCATTTGGTTGAAGGAATTTATCAATCCAATTAATTTTTCAAGTACTATCTCTTTACTAATATCAATTCTTTTTTCAGTTCCTTAGTTACACAAGTATCTTAGTCTAGTATTTCTGAGATTTTCTGTGTCTTCTTTGTGAAAACAGATGCAAAAATAATATCTAATTTCTCTTCTTGTTCTTCAGAATAAGTCCTCCTGCCTCCACTTGTGATAGCTCCACATTTGTCCTAGCTAATCTTTTCCTAAAGAAGCTTTTACAGTCCAGCTTTATGTTTCTCACTAGTTTGCATTCAAATTCTCTTTCTCCTTTATTTATCAGGTTTTTGGTCATCCTCCTTTGGGTTCTAAATTGCACTGTTTCCTCAGGCTTACTATCTTTTTCTGGCATCATTACAAGCCTCTTACCTTCCCCAGCTTCATCAAGCAACTACAGCTTGTGGGCTTCCTACAACACACTTTTAGCACTGAACTATTATGGGCTCCCAGGACTTCGTTTTAGTACTGTGGTTGTTTCTTACATTATGAAGAGGAAATTTCCTAAGGCTTCTCATGATCCTTAAATGCCTGGTGTCCACTAATTGAAGCGCTCAATGTCTGGGATCGCCTCTATTGCTTCAGCACTTCCAGCTCCAAACTGCAACCAACCTCTCTCCCAGCAGGCACACAGATAAATTGAAACCAGAGAACCTTCTAAAGGAACCCTCTCCATCCCCACCCCAAAGATGACATGGCCTGTTCTGATCCATCCTCATTCTGACTTTTAGGTGAAGTATTGCTCATTTACCATTTCTTCTTTGACCCGATGAAGCCAAGAGATTTTTAAAGCTTTTCAGAGACCACAGATTTAACTCTTGAAATAAGTAATTCAACCGGACTGTCACAGTGTGAATACAGGGTGTCCATCCAGAAAGCCCACATTCTCTTTCTGATCCTACCTTTCTGGTTGTTGCCCCAATCTTTTAAGTGTGCTTGCATTTCTCACATATTCTACTGCTAAGCTTTAAATCCTAAAACTAAATATTATATCATTAAGTGCATAAGCTACGAATTTGATTTTGATAACATCATGATAGCAGTGACCCTTGTGCAACTCACTTGGTAAGTTCACTGCCCATTCTGGAATGGGCCATACAGATCACTCACAAGTGTCTGCTTTTGGTCCCAGCTCTGTATTGAGGAAGCTAAAATTAGCAGGACCACGGCAATGGCCTCAGAAGCGAGAAGGCAACTTTGGTAGCACTTTGGCTCATTAAGACAGATGATGAATATAACAGGAGCCTCATATTTATTCACATCAAAACTTCTGTTTAGAGATAGACATACACACATGCACACAGACAAATGCACATGCACACACACAGACAGACACACACACACACACGCGCACGTACACACAAACACACTCACAGGCACACAGACATACACACGCACACACATACACAAATACACATACACACAGATATACACGCACACACAAACACACACACAAACACACACACACACACACACACACACACACACATACATACACACACACAGATACACATACACACGTACCCCTGACACTTGTAACAATAACTCCACTGTCGGCCTGCAGAAAATAGGTGTCACCAGAACACAGATTAATACTCACCATCTCATTACAACAAATACCTAATCACTTTACAGTGAACATTCTGCTGCAAAGTGCTGCAATTTTTATCAAATAATCAAAGCATTCTGTCCATCCGGCCTTGCTGCTGAGGAGTGAGCCTGTGCGAGAGCATTGGAGAACAGCACATGGTCAGGTTTGGCAAGTATGGCTGCGAAAAGGAGGCCATAGAAGCAGTGCTCAGGTCATGCTGAACGAGAGAAGTATGTAAATTGTTGAGGTGATGAAGAGAATTCATTTGGTTGTTGTGTGGGAGAGGGGAGAGTTTCGTTTCCAGACCATTTATTGTGATGACCTTTGTGGGTGAGGACCCCAGCTGTGTATGTGCGGGTCTGGGTCTGGATGCTTCACTGAGTGAGTAGATATCAGAAACCCTCTTGATCTGTTCTCTCCCCAGCCCCTTTTCGCTCAGATGACACGGACAGCGAAATCCGGTTCGATCGACATGGGGACGGAATCGGCCGGTACAACATCTTCAACTTCCAGGCGAGGGCTGGGAGGTACGGCTATCAGAGAGTTGGCTACTGGGGGGAGAGCCTCACCCTCAACACCAGCTTGATCGCCTGGCCCAGGGCGTCCATTCCGACATCGCAATGCAGCGATCCCTGTGCCAAGAATGAAGCCAAGAGCATGCAGCGTGGAGATGTTTGCTGCTGGCTCTGTATCCCTTGCCATCCTTATGAGTTCCTGTACGATGAGTTCACCTGCATGGACTGTGGGCCAGGACGGTGGCCCACTGCAGATCTCAGCTCATGCTACGACCTTCCGGAAGAGTATATCAAGTGGGAGGATGCTTGGGCCATTGGGCCTATCACCATTTCTTGCCTGGGCTTCATCTGCACCCTCTGCGTGTTCGGGATCTTTGTGAAGAACAACAACACACCAGTGGTGAAGGCTTCGGGGAGGGAGCTCTGCTACATCCTCCTCGTTGGGGTCCTCATGTCGTACAGCATGACCTTGATCTTCATCGCCAAGCCCTCAACGGCGGTCTGCACCCTGCGCCGCCTCGGGCTGGGGTCCTCCTTCGCCGTCTGCTACTCGGCCCTTCTCACCAAGACCAACCGCATTGCGCGGATCTTCAACGGCGTGAAGGATGGCGCCCAGAGGCCGCGCTGCATCAGCCCGGCCTCCCAGGTGGGGATCTGCCTGGCACTGATCTCCTGCCAGCTGATCATCGTCACGGTGTGGCTGGTGGTGGAGACGCCTGGCACCAGGAAAGAGACCACGCCCGAGAAGAGGGACACGGTCACCCTCAAGTGCAACACCAAGGAGTCCAGCATGCTCACCTCCCTGACCTACACTGTGGTGCTCATCGTGCTCTGCACAGTGTACGCCTTCAAAACAAGGAAGTGCCCTGAGAATTTCAACGAAGCCAAGTTCATTGGCTTCACCATGTACACCACATGCATCATCTGGCTTGCCTTCCTGCCTATCTTCTACGTCACATCCAGTGACTACAGGGTAAGGAGCATCCTTTGTAAAGCAACATCCCCTCTTTCTGTAATTGTGGAATCCCCCTACAGTGTGGAAGCAGGCCTTTCGGCCACCAACCCTCCAAAGATCATCCCACCCTATCCCTGTAACCCTACATTTCCCACGGCTTGTACACATGCCTGGACACTACAATTTAGCGTGGCCAATCCACCAAACCTGCACGTCCTTGGACTGTCCTCCAGAGCACCCAGAGGAAACCCACGCAGACACAGGGAGAACGTCCAAACTCCACACAGACAGTCGCCCAAGACTGGAATCGAACCCGGGTCCCAGGCGCTGTGAGGCGGCAGTGCTAACCACTGAGCCACCGTACCACCCCCAGTAACGCACCCCCGCTCCCCCCCCCCCAACCAGTTTCAGATTCCTGCACAGGTGGAGACACCTCCACACCCGCTCTGTCTTGCTCACTCAGAATCTTTCAACAGGATCACCCCTCATTCTGCTACACTCCAGCCATAAAGCCCGAAAACCTACATAACTTTCCCTACTCAGCCAGTCAGTGTGAGGCTCTGATTTCGGACTCTATTCCCGATTCACTTCAGCCCCGGGCTCGGAAAAACGGGCAGCGTTTATACCACCAAGCCAGGCCAATTACTCCATCCCAGCAGGAGTCCTCACAAACTTCCCATCTGTCACCCCGTCAGAACATTCCAATGACCCTTTCTCCTCCGTAGACCCATTAAAGTTCCCTTGAACTGAATCTAAATGTAACCAGGCAACAGTCCTCGCACAGTATGTCTCCATTCACCTCCACTCCAGAGCCAGCACCTGGCCTCATTGCTAACTGGGAAAAAGCAGCTTTGGGATGTGGGTCAGTGCCTGTCTGGAATTGGTTTGAGACTGCCCAGGAAGGTCCGCCACTTGCATCACACATCTTCGGGAATCCAAAGGGGAGATGATGGCGTACTGTGCTGAGCCCAGAGCAGCGTTTTCAGATGGTGCTTCCCTGATACTGCAGCTCACTGAGTCTGCCTGCTGCTGACTTCTGACCTGAACTGTTTTGTTTGCTTCTGATTTAGTTTCCACTGGCTCATCCTCACATTCTGATTTAAATCTGCCTTCACAGATTTCTCTCCCCCCATTCCCACTAAAACTGTTCATACCTCAACACCCACTTCCGACAATGACCTTATTTAAACCCCTGCTCCAACTATCAGTCAGCTTCTCCCAAATATTTTTACTTCTTGGCATTAATTCATATTCCCTTGACCACTTTGCAATCCTATTGACAGCTACCATCTTATTGCCCCATGAGCCTTCCCTTCATGACTTGCCCTCTGCTCCTGCCTATACCTGTGACGCATTGTCACCTTACACTCAAGAAGTAAAAATATACAGTGGATGTCCATTTTTGTTTGTCATAGAGTCATGCAGCATAGAAACAGATCCTTCGGCCCAACCTGTCCATGCTGACCGTAATCCCAAACTGAACTGGTCCCACCAGCCTGCTTCTGGCCCCTATCCCTCCAGCCTTTCCTATTCATGTACTTACCCAAATGACTTTTAAATGTTGTAATTATACCCACATCCTCAGGAAGTTCATTCCACGTGCTAACCACCTTCTGTAAAAAAAAATTGACGCCACATCTTTTTTTTAAAGGTCTCCTCTCACCTTAAAGCTGTGGCCCCGGTCTTGAAATTCCCCAACCTCTGGAAAAGACAACTACTATGGACCCTATCTATACCCCTCATTATTTTATAAACTTGCCATAGGGTCACCTCTCAACCTCCTACATTCCAGCGAAAAGGCTCCCAGCCTATCCAACCTTTCTTTATAACTCAAACCTTCCCTACCCAACAACAAGCTGGTAAGCCTTCATCTCAATGATTTAGATGAGAATAACGAAATTTGTGGATGACACAAATTTAATGGTGTATTGAAAAAGATTATGTAAGATTACAAAGAGACCGTGATCAATTGGGTTAATGGGCAGATGGAGTTTAATTTGGATAAACGTGAGATGTTGCATTTTGGTAAAACAAACAAGGACAGGACTTACACAATTAAAAGGAGGGTGGTGTTGCAGAGCAGAGAGACTGAAGGGTTTCAGGTACATCATTCTTTGAAGTTTGCGTTACATAAAGATAGGGTGGTTAGGAAGGCATTCAGCACACTTGCTTTCATTTCTTTGATCATTGAGTTTAGGAGTTGGGACAGCATGTTGAAGTTGTACAAGACATTAGTGAGGCCTCTTCTGGAGTACTGTGTCTAGTTCCGGTCACCCTGTTACAGGAAGGATATTATTAAACTGGGCAGGGTTCAGAAGAGATTTACCAGGATGTCACTGGGAATGAAGGGTTTGAGTTATAAGGAGAAGCTGGATAGGCTGGGGCTTTTTCAGTTGAGTTCGGGAGGGTGAGGGGTGACCTTACAGAGGTTTTTAAAATCATGAGGAGTATTGATAAGATGAATGGCAGACTTTTTTTTACCCTAGGGTGAGCGGTTTCAAGATTAGGGGATGTATTCTTAAGGCGAGGGGAGAAAGATCCAAAAAAGACATGAGAAGCAATATTTTCACACAGAGCACAGCTCAGGTATGGAATGAACTTCCAGAGGAAGTGGTGGATGTGGGCACAGTTACATTTAAAAGACATTTGGATAAATACATGAACAAGAAAGGTTTAGAGGGATATGGGTCAAGTGCAGGCAGATGGGACCAATTTAGTTTGGGATTGAGGTCGACATGGACTGGTTGGACTGAAGGGCCTGTTTCCATGCTGTATGACTCTATGACTATGATTAGTTGGCTCATGTGGCAGAGATTGCCAACATCGCTGTTAATATCGTCGTCCCAATGAGTCAGCTTTCGCTCTGTTGAAAACACAGCCTGTTGACAAGCTGTTGGATTTTTATAACCATAGCTCATTATTCCTCTCTGCTCTTACTCATATCTGACTATAATAACATGGGCTGGAAGATGAGCTGTTCACTTTGGGCGTAAGCCTTTAAAGAAGGAAGTAGTTGTGTGTCACTGAGTCATTTACTGCATCTGACATTTCACTTTAAAAGGGAAGATCTGCCCCTTTATCTATTTTTACGGCTTTAATCTCAGGGCATGGCATTGCTAAAGGCTGGCATATATTGCCCGTTGCTGGCTGCCAGGGTCAAGGGTGTTTGATTTGGGATGGAGACATGGTCTTGGCTTGCTGAAGACAGTGGAGGGGGGTGGGGGGGTGGTGCTAAGAGACAGTGACACTGATGAACCACTGCAGCCACATCTAAGGTTCACATCTAATCTCCCCGAGTCTGCCCGATTAGTGTTCCCGGGCCATTGCTTCAAAACTGCAGACACTCTTAGCAGCAGGGCCACATTGTGTGCACAGCAGGATCCCACAAGAATTGCTTCAACAACAGTTAGCCCATCGGCAGTGAATCTCTATCCTTGGCAAAGGTGAGGATGAGCTGTCTTTGTGCCTTATTGACCCGCAATGCCATCAGGGAGAGAATGCCAGGATTTTGACCCAGCGACGCTGCAGGAACAGTGGTATATTTCCAAGTCAGGATGGTGAGCAGCATGGAGGGGAGCTTGCAGAGTGTGGTGTTCCATGTATCTGCTGCCCATGTCCCATATCCCAGAAGGCAACACCAGTAAAAGATACTGGTCTGGACTCATCTTGCCTACTTCAAAATGGAGCTCCAGTATGACCGAGACAGCAAATTTCCAAGGATTCCTGGTCTAATTCCGTCTGGGAGAGGTCACAGATTTCGAAGGGGGTGTCAATGATAAATAAAACCCGAGCTGATAGTGTTGTTTGAGTTTGGTGTTTCTTTTTGCACAAGTGCTAAATTTCTATCTCCATGCAGATGGGCCTGGCCTTGACCGTTGAACGTGTCATGGGCAGAAAGAGCTGGTGAAATGTATGTGGGTTCTTGGGTGTGCAGTAGTATCGGAAGGCGGACCTTCTGTTTTTGGATTTGACACTGTCTGTCTGTCTGCTGCCCTTCTCACAGGTCCAGACCACCACCATGTGTATCTCTGTCAGCCTGAGTGGTTCGGTTGTCTTGGGATGTCTGTTCGCCCCGAAAGTCCACATCATCCTCTTCCAGCCTCAGAAGAATGTCGTGACCCATCGCGTGACCACCAGCCGCTTCAGTGTGACTTGCTCGGGGACCACCCACTCTCACGGTAAGTATCACCCTGCACCAGGACTCACCTTCTGGGATCACACCCTACACCCTTTCACATAATTGGCCAGCTCTCTGGCATCCAAGCACATCCCTTGCCTCCTGCACAGTCAATTTTTCTAAGAAAGCAAACCTAAATCTTTCCTTCATGCTTCCTTCCTTCCCATCCCCATGTTACTGGCTTGTGTGGGAGAGGTTGGCCTCTCATCATCATACCCGAGTGACCTATTGAAGCATGAGGGCACTGGGAAGGATGGGGGCGTGGGGTTGCTGGGTCTTGCCCAGCGATAAGCCTAATCCCTACTTGCCTTCCCCATAAGACTGGGCAGTGGGCACTGAGGGCAACTGTGGATCGCCTTAGCAACCGTGCACACAAAGCAGGCACAGATACGGGGCCAACTGTCAAGCATCCCCCCCCCCCACCGTTGGATGTTGAGACAGGCATTGGAAGGGGGTTCTCCATATGATTGTTGACGGCTATGAAGGTCAGTCTTTGAGAGGCTGGGGCCTTGAGTCAAACTGCCAAATGAGTTATTACCTTTGGTCTTGGTACAGATTGCCAAGCTGCAGTGGAAGGTTCCCTCCCCTCCCACAGGGCGTATTGCTGAAACATAGGGACTTCGGAAATAGGAGCTGGATTAGGCCACTTGGCCCATCGGGCCTGCCCTGCCGTTTGAACAGATCTTTCCCTGCAGTGCCACTGCTCCTCCACTATCCTAACATCGCCATTAGTCTTATCGATTTCAGTCTTGAGTGATTGAACTTTGGGGTGGGGAGTTGCAAAGAACGACCAGCCCCCTGCTTAAGGAAGTCCCTCTTCAGTCTGGTCCTAACAAACTGGACGAGGGAGAAAGATCCTCCCCACCTCACCATGTCGGAATTTTGCACGTTTACAGCAAGATAATGGGACAACGGCGCTCAGCTAAACTTGTGCTTCCATTTTGCAGTTTCCGCTGCGCACCATGTACCCACTGTATGCAATGGGCGAGAGATAGTGGACTCCACAACTTCATCGTTATGAGGACATGATAGCGAGAGAGAGAGAGAGAGAGAGAGCTGCTTCTCTGAGACTAACAGCATCCCCTGTGCTGTCTAACCCACCCCTCCCTACAACACACACACCCCTCTACGTGACTGCTCCACACATGTATACAAAAGCCAAGATCTTTCCATGACAAAACCTATTATTATGTTCAATGTATAAAAGGAGGTTTTAAATAAGTGGACCTCTTGTGAATTAGTATGTGCCCTTGTAACTAATGTAAATAAAGTGTCTTTTTTTTAATGAATATTGTAACCTAGTCCTGGTACCTACTTCTAGACTAGTACCAGGTCAGTGGAGTCATTAGGAGGAAATATTACTAAATCGATCCCCACAATGTAAGACATTCTGGCAGCTAAGAGATTCCTAGTGACTCTTTGATGTTAAATATGTTGCCTGTAGTTTTACTGGTATAACGGTTCCAGGCCCCCTGCCCCTCCCTCACCCCGCCCACTCTCTTGCTCCCTCTTTCCCGAGCGTGCTGACTTGACATGGGCCAGATTCTCCCAGCCTGTCCCCGGATGCGTGATATCTTGCAGCTTTTCCACCCAGGATGAGTGTCTCCTTTTCACTTTCAGTGATGGGCAGCATTCGAATGGCTTTGTCTGTGTAGTTAGTGAGAAGACGTTGTCGTTGGCAAGGGGAAGGTCAGTGCCAAATCAAAAAATAAAGAACCCGGTGCTGTGATGAGGGGAAAACATTTCATCTGGCATTGTCGGGAATCTGTTCCTGAAATGGGATTGCGGAAGTGGATTCAGCAAACCTTCCCAAGGGAGGTAGTTAAAGGGGGAAAGAATTGAGAGTCGATAGGGAAAAGAGCAGTTAAGAGGGACCGGTTGGAGATGATGGACTGAATGGTCTCAGTTCTGGGAGGTTCTGTGATTTTGTAGGAAATGCTCTAATTCTGGGTGAAAATCGCCACCCAATGGTCTTGGCATCTCCTGTTGGGAGTCAGAAAATCAGTACCAGCCTCTCTCCTGCCAAGAAGCTAGTGTCTATGAGTGCCCGCTGACAGGGAGTGGTGCTGGGATCTACCCAGGGCTAGCAGCGCTACAGCGCTCACTCATAGAGTGGTGTGGACTTTACACCAGGGCTGACCTATCCTGGGGTTGGTAGAGCACCCAGCCAGCCCTGGCTGATTCTTGTTTGTCTCGCTGCTCCTCCTTCGGCCCAGCCAATCGGAGATAAACTGGTGTGCTATACCTAACCAACCATAGCTTCATGCCACAGACCAGGCAGAAAAGAAAGAGGCCATTCATCCCATTCAGTTAGGGACAGCTCATTCTCATAGAGCTGTCCAATTAATGTGTTGTCCTCTTTCTCCAATGTCTTGTAAGTCTTTCCTTTTCAAGTATTTGTTTAATTCCTTTTTGAAGTCCCCGTAATAATTTCTACTCAGGTTATCATCTAAAGCCCTTTTGAATGCTTTGATTCTCTGAACACAACGCCATATCTCAGAGCACAATAAAGAAGTAGGGGGCAGTAGGTCAGTGGGTACAATCCTGGAGCAAGGCCATTAGACATGAAGTCATATCTCTTATATTTTCTCTCTCCCATGCTTCCAGATCTGTTGAGGTTCTCCAGCACTTTCTGATTTTATCTGCTTCAGATCTCGAGCATCTTTGTTTTTATTTTTTCACAGGCAGCATGGTGGCACAGCAGTTAGCACTGCTGCCAGGGTGCCAGGTTCGATTCCACCCTCAGGTGACTGTCTGTGTGGAGTTTGCACTTTCTCCCCGTGTCTGCGTGGGTTTCCTCTGGGTGCTCCGGTTTCCTCCCACAGTCCAAAGATGTGCAGGTTAGGTGGATTGGCCATGCTAAATGGGGATTATAGGGATTTGCTTTTTTGAAAGGTTGGTACAAACTCATCATTCTGAATGTCCCTTTCTGCTGACTAGGGATACTGTGAAGATGGTTGGCACACAATTTGTTGAAGAATGTTTTTCTATCTTTGCATCTTTTGTCTTAAAGAGGAGCACATAGGTCCAGTGAGACCTGAGAATTGCTAGGATTGTGCTGACTGTTTTTAATTGCTCAGTTTGATCCCTAACACAACAGTAGCCAGTCATGTTGAAAATGTTAAAGGTACAGACACCATGGTCCTATTGGACCATAGCCCTGCTTACTCATTGGAGAGAGATGTCTGGTGCTGCTTTAATCTGAGGTGTGATGTCAGAATTGTTCAAGTCTGCTATCACATTGTTTGTTTACATTTAAGCGAGTGCTCGAGATGGTCCAGGTGACTCAGTGAACTCAGCATAAACTGCTTAATGTAAATTTGGGATAAATTTCAAATGATTAAGAAGAGGGAAGGCACAGTAAGGAGTTTAGGTTTATCACTGGCTATGGAGACCAGCGAGATTAAAGACATCAGGGAGATCAAGGATGCTTGAAAACTTTTTTATTTTGAATATCTGACATCCCAAACAGAAAGCTTCAGAGAAAACATTATTAGCTCTCCGTAATATGTATCAAATACAACGTTAGTGATCAGTAACATATATTGTTAATGACTCTGTCTTCTCTACCTGGTTGTGAGAATGAGGGAAGTTATTTCAGAAGTTTTAGTTTCAAAAGAGATCACGAAAATTGGGATTTCTATCAAAGTGTCATGTGGAGAACAGGAAGGTAGAGACAGCCTGATATTCAAAGACATCAAGGAGATAAGAGGTCATCAGAAAGGCCAGCGCGATTAAGGAAATCCGAAGGCAGGACATTGATGAGACTGTGGACAATACAGTGAGCAGACAGACTACTCATCCAGATGTGCTATCACCCAGGAAGAGATGGAAAGCACCCAGCATCTACACTAACCCCTCTCACTGGCTTCCGCCACTCACTCCCCATTGTCAAATTCCAGGACTAGATCATCATCAATTCTCCTCCAATCAAATACTGAGCTGACTGCCAGCCAGGTCAAAATTTAGCAATGGTTATTTTCATAGTAAAGGCTGGGGGGGTGGGGGTGGGGGGTGGCAGATGAGTAAGGAAGGAGGAACGTGGACGGACTACGCTCTGTAAAACATGGAATGGTACAGTGGGATCTGACAGAAACAAAGTGCCCTTCCTAGCAATGACAAGACACGAGGTAGTCATCGATAAAACAAAAACGACAAGGACTATGCTGCAAACCACCCTTCTACAGGACAACCCCACTGGAACAAGCTGCCAAAAGTGAGAATCATAGCTCCAACCCTTGACATCTCCAAGTCCCATCTTTAGATTTTGGTTTCTGTTTAAAAGTTTGTATTGTCAGGATGATGACCTCAGTGACCGATAACGCTTGGAAGTGTCAGTGGAACTTAGATTTGGTCTGTGACCTTGATTAAACAAGGTCCTCTGTTCCCTAACACCATCCCCTATCACACCCCACCAACAACCCTAACCCCCAACTTGTTTCCACTCCTGGACAACCATCTGTGCCTGGCCTAACCTCTCCGCCCAGCCATATTCAACCTTGAGCTGAGTCTCCAAGCCCACACACCTCCCCTGGCACTACATTTCAACCTTTGTAACATCGTGTCACGCCAGCCCTGCCTCAGCTTGTCTCCCGCTCAAACCCTCCAGAGCTTTCCATTCCCTTGAGCCTTTCAGTATACCCCAACAACTTTCCCAAGTTCCACACAAAGCCAGGCTAAGATCATCCAGACCTCTGTCACCATACGCTAACGTTCAACGGGTCCCATTCCTCTGTTAACCCTGCTGCTTGCTGACCTGTGGGGGGAGCAGTTGAGGAACATCTTGGGTTTTTAACATTGCTCGTCCTTGTTTTCAAATTCTCCACGGCCTCCTCTTTCACTGTCTCTGCAGGCCTTACCAGCCTCTAGGAAATCAGAGGCCTCCCAAATTCTGCCCTCTTAGACATTAATCACGCTGCAATTGTCAGCTGGACCTTCAGCAGACTGGGTTCTGCACTGTGAACTTCTCTTCTTTAACTCTTTCAACCCTTCTGCCTCATGCCCATCCCCCTCACTTTAAATCACTCCTTAAGTTTGTAACCAACGTTTTGGCCATCTGCCCCTCTCTGTGTGAGGTTTGCCATTGAATTTGGCTCAATTATGCTTCAGGGAGTTTTATTCAGTTGAAGTGCCTCAATAGACACAAGTTATTGTCGCATTGTTGAGATGAAAGAAATGGGGAGGCTTGTGTCAGCAAGGAGACTGACCCAGTGGGCTCAGTTGAAGTGCCTCAATAGACACAAGTTATTGTCGCATTGTTGAGATGAAAGAAATGGGGAGGCTTGTGTCAGCAAGGAGACTGACCCAGTGGGCATATTGGTGTTGTACGGACACTCAAGGACCAGGGCCACCCAGACACACCACGGAAAATTAACACCATGATCCCGCCAGCTACATTTGTTTGAAAAGCCACCACCAATACTTCACATTCTTCTTTTTTAAGCATGGTACCCAGCGTACACCTGGCAGCAGCTGTTCTGGCACGACTCAAGTGCCAACACGAACGATTGGTTAATCTGTCATTGGTGACTCCAATGAGAAGGAGTTTCTTCACTCACAGTGCTACAAGCCTTCTGAATTCTCTGCCCCAGAGAAGAGTAAATGCTCAGCCGATGAACACACTCAAGACCGAAACACATTCCGGGTTTGTGGGACTGAGAAGCTGAACGGATTAAGGGATAGGATGGGAACGTGAAGTTGAGGTAGGCATTCTGCTCAATAGGCCAAATGGCCACCCCTTCCGCAGTGTTCTTTACAGAAACCGCTGCTTGTTAAATGGTTCTATTCAACGAAAGCAGGTGGGCAGGTCAGCAGGACCCTGAGTAACATCTTGCCTGCAGGATCACTTTGCAATGAGCCGTGTCTCACTGTAGAGAACTCAACACCGTGACTCAGAAAGCTGTGCACATAGTCCCTGCTGCCAGCATCTGAGCACATCATTTAGGCTGACACTGCAGGGCAGAGTGCTCCACAGTACTTGGTTATCAGCTGTACCCAAGGCTGAGATAACTTTTTAATCAATAAGGGGATCAAAGGTTCTGAGAAGATGGCAGGAAAGTGGAGCTGAGGGTTATCAGAACAGTCTTTGAATGGCAGAGAGGGCTTGATGGACTGAATGGCCTATTTCTGCTCCAATGTCTAATGGAATGCACTACTGAAGGTGCTTTTAATTAATTGTCGCATTAAAGTGAACCCCTTCACCCTTCTCTTGGGACAGTTGACACTATTTGAAGGATAGGAAGGATTTTTACCCCGACTTTGGATCATGTTTCTTGTTGCTGAACCTTGGCGCTGGCCTTGCACAAAGGAGTTGCAGTGTTTTACTGCACTCAGCGAAGATTTCCATAAGCCATCAAAGGCTGTGAATGGCTCCGGGTGATCAAAGGTACTAAAGCAATGTAGGCTCTTAGCTGGTGTTTCCTCAGGCCTGCACTGGAGTTTGAAATGAGGAATTGGCAAGTCAGGTCATGGAGGGTGATTGAATTCAGGGTGTGGAACAGAAATGAGAAAGTGAGCAAGACAGAACTGGAATAAAACCAAAGACTGTCAAACATACCACAATGGTCAGGGGCATTAAGATCAGCGTGGATGAGATACAAAAGGCATCGGTGCGTCAGTGTGTCAGGTAACATAGTATAGACACCGGGATAGTCAGGGAAGCATAAGGCAGCACAGTCAGATTTCAGTGTTCGCAGTGTTCCCAAGACATCAGAGTCCCAGAATCAGCCCAGGAGTTTTCAAACACGTCATGTTGTAGAGTGTGTGCAACTTTCCCTGTAAAAGTTTTCAAACTGTACTGAATCAGTGCTGAATGTTTTATCGGAAATCTTCAAGGTGTTTAGTGTTTTTTTTTAATGAAGCTGAATTCACATTTTGTAAGTATTTCAAAGCGAAGGTGCTGAATAAAAACCAGGCAGAGAAACAAAAACAAAAAACCTCTTGGTGCTGATTTCTCCTGCTCTTTCTCCGCACCGAAATCACATGCAATTACACTCAGATCAAACTGTGGAGCAGTTCTCTAGCCAGTGGTCATTGGTCATGAATAGTCGCGGGCATATGTGGTTAATCTAGTAACCTCACTTGTGGCAATCAAATGATTGGGATTTTCATGATCGTGAGGTGCGTTAGGGTTGGGGCTGTTCTAAAAACCCTTTCATGGGACATGGGTGTCACTGGTTAGTTGGACATTTCGCGCCTATCCTGTTGTCAGCTTTTTAATTAGCATGGGTTATGGGCAGCACAGTTGAGTGGAGCTTGAGGCCGAGACGGGATCAGCCATGATCGTATTAAATGGCGATGCAGAGGGGCTGAATGGCCAACTCGCAGCTCCTATTACTTGTGTTTTTATCCCTAACTACCCAGAGGCCACCACATTGCTGTGGGTCTGGAGTCACATGTAGGCCAGACCAGGTAAGGTTGGAAGTTTCCTTCCCTAAAAGGCATTAGTGAGCCAGATTTTATGATAAACGACAACAGCTTCACGGTTCACATTAATTGAGAGCAAATGTTTTCCATTTGCCATGGCAAATGTTGAACCCATGTTTTGGGACAACAGCCTGGGATTCTAGGTTACTAATTCAGCGACATTACCATAACACCCCTGCCTTAATATTAGAATATTAGAATGGTGAACATAGAGAATAGGGCACTTGTGAACCATGTTGAAAATGGATTGAATGCTTGAAGGTGGAGACTGGAAGATGTACTCTGATCGATTGGATGGTACAATTGATGATACTTGTGGATTGGCACTGTGGATTGACCTCATCAATTCATCAGAAATATTCCTGGGGTGAAGGGTTACAGAGTTGCACATTCACCTTTACGGCTGACCTAAGGCAGACTAGGAATAGAATATTCCAGAACACCATGGATTAAGGAGTGGGAAAAATAGAGTTCAACCTGGGGAAAGTGAGCTGTGGTTCACTTTGGAACTGAGGAAGAAAACTGGATTATTTTCTAAATTCTGAGAGGAGCAGAATGAGGCATGAATATTCAGAGCTGCCCCACAAACAAACAATCAGACGAAGTGAATGCAATGCCGGATTTCATTTAAACTGGGCTGGAATTTGGAAAAGAAGTAAAAATGATCAGGTTGTATAAACTTGGATGAGGAATGATGGACTGGTTCCACCTTCTCTATTTAAATGCAATCTCAACACAAATGTAAACTCAATGCATCCCAAAACCAGCCCAGCTCGTCCCCGCCTGCCTAACCTGTTCTTCCTCTCACCTATCCCCTCCTCCCACCTCAAGCTGCACCTCCATTTCCCATCTAGTAACCTCATCCCACCTCCTTGATCTGTCCATCCTCCCCAGACTGACCTATCCCCTCCCTACCTCCCAACCCATACTCTCCTCTCCATCTATCTTCTCCTCTATCCATCTTCAGTCCGCCTCCCCCTCTCTCCCTATTTATTTCAGAACCCTCTCCCCCTCCCCCATTTCTGATGAAGGGTCTAGGCCTGAAACGTCAGCTTTTGTGCTCCTAAGATGCTGCTTGGCCTGCTGTGCTCATACAGCTCCACGCTTTGTTATCTCGGATTCTCCAGCATCTGCAGTTCCCATTATCTCTCATCAATGACACTTCCTCTTGTTTATTTCTCAGGAGATAGAAAAACAATAAAAGGCAAAACACGTCTGGGCAAGTATTAAGTCAAATGGATCTACAGACGGTTGTCCTTCCTGCATCTTGTGTTGCTTCTTTTCTGGTGAAATCAGACTAGATTTCTCCAACAAAACAGAAATCAGTACAATGCATTGTCAACAATTACTGAAACAAACTTTTCAAGTGTTGAAATGTTTCGTTATGAATTGAATGGAGAGGAAACGCACACGGGTTGCCTCACAATAAAGAAATGGTTGCCAAAAGCTTTAGGGCAGTTAGAATCAAACCAAGCCTTACCCGCTTTGGTGAATAATTGGACATGTTTTGATAAACTCTCGGGGCACAGTAAAAGCAGCATAAAGAAAGGTTACTGTTCCCGTCTCAAAAACATTCAAATCCACACCTTTGATGCTTTTTCTAGTGGTCGGGGAGAGGCCACTGGGAAATGTAACACATTCCAATAAGCGTTAAGTAAGAGATGTTTCCTTCATTGGGGAGAGGAGTCTCACAAATAAAATCACAAGGTGAAAAACAATTCTCAGAGAAATCTCCAGGTCAAAGAGTGCCCCTCAGAGCTTTGGAACAATGTGACGGAAGGGAACTGTAAATAACATTCAGCTGCAGTGCAGTTATAGAGTCACAAAGCTGTACAGCACGAAAACTCTTTGGTCCAACCTGTCCATGCTGACCAGATATCCTAAAGAAATCTAGTCCCATTTGGCAGCATTTGCCTCACATCCCTCTAAACTCTTCCTCTTCATATTCCCGTTCAGATGCATTGTAAATAGTGTAACTGTACCAGTCTCCACTACTTCCTCTGGCGGCATATTCCATACACACACCACCCTCTGTGTGAAAATGTTTCCCCTCAGGTCTCTTTTAAATCTTTCTCCTCTCATCTTAAACCTATGCCCTTTAGTTTTGGACTTGCCCACCCTGGGCAAAAGACCTTGCCTATTCACTCTATCCATGCCCCTTATCATTTTATCAACCTCTATAAGGTCACCCTTCAGCCTCTGATGGTCCAGGGAAAATAGCCCCAGTCTATCCAGCCTCTTCTGATAGCTCAAAACCTCCGACCCTGGCAACGTCCTTGTACATATTTTCTGAACCCTTTCAAGTTGCACAACATTTTTTCCTGTAGCAGGGAGACCAGAACTGAAAGCAATACTCCAAAAATGCCCTAACCAATGTCCTGTACAGTTGCAACATGACCTCACAGCTCCTATTCTCAATGTACTGACATAAAGGCAAGCATACTGAACACCTTTACTATCCTGTCTACCTGCAACTCTATTTTCAAGAAACAACGAATCTGCACCCCAATGTCTCTTTGTTCAGAGACCCCAGGACCTTGTCATTAAGTGTATAAGTCCTGCCCTGATTTGCCTTTCCAAAATGCATCCCCTCACATTTATCTAAATTAAACTCCATCTGCCACTCCTCAGCCCATTGGCCCATCTGATCAAGGTCCCGTTGTAGTCTGAGGTAACCTTCGTTTGTGTCCACTACACCACCTATTTTGGTGTCATCTGCAAACCTACTAACCGTACCTCCTTTGTTCACATCCAAATCATTTATATAAATGAAAAAAGCAGTGGACCCAGCACTGATCCTTCTGGCACATGCTGATCAAAGGCCTCCAGTCTGAAAAGCAACCCTCTGTCACCAGCCTCTGTCTCCTACTTTCAAGTCATTTTTGTATCCAAACAACTAGCTGTCCCTGTATTCCATGTGCTCTAACCTTGCTAAGCAGTCTACCATGTGGAACCTTATTGAACACCTTTGCTGAAGTCCAAATAGACAACATCCACCACTCTGCCTTCATCAATTTTCTTTGTCACTTCTACAAAAAAGCTCAATTAAGTTAGTGAGACATGATTTCCCACAGAACCATGTTGACTATACCTAATCAGCCCCTGTCTTTCCAAATACACGTAAATCCTGTCCTTCAGAATCCCCTCCAACAACTTTCCCTCCACTGGCATCAGGCTCACTGGTCTACAGTTCCCTGGCTTTTCCTTAGCACTTTTCTTAAATAATGGCATCACATTAGCCATCCTCCAGTCTTCTGGCACCTGGCTATTGCTGATACAAAATATCTCAGCAGGGGGCCCAGCAATCACTTTCCTAGCTTCCCACACAGTTCTGGGGTACACCTGATCAGGTCCCAGGGATTTATCCACGTTTATGCATTTTAAGACATCCAGCACCTCCTCCTTTCTGATATGGACATTTTTCAAGATATCACTAACTATTTCTCCAGACCTCACAGTGTGTTCTTCCGTTGCAGCTGACCATCCAGAATCATTCAGTCTTTCCCTGTGTTGCTGCTAGTTTCATTTGTGATCACTTTCACATTGCTCTTCTGTACATTCAAGAAAATCCCCATTTCCAGTCCCTCAGCCCAACCAGAGAAAGGGGCTGCTCCTCGACATCTTGGACTCCTTTAGGACATTTTGTTTTTACACTGAAGCTTCCTCCCTATACTCAGCTCCACTACCATGCATAGCTCCTTACTATGCTTAGCTCCTGTAACATGCGCAGCTCCCCTACCATGCATTGCTTCCCTAAAATACAGAGCTGTCCAACCATTGACTGCTCCCTACATGCACAAATGCCCTAACATGCACAGCCAACCTACAATGCAGTGTTACCCTACCAAGCACAACTCCCTACCACGCACAGCACCCCTACTGTGCACAGCAGAGCTCCCCTATCATGCACATCTGCCCTTCCACGCACAGCTTTTCTACCATGGACAGCTCCCAACAATGCACAACTGCCATACTGTGCACATCTCCCTCTCTATGCACAGCTTCCGTACTATGCACAGCTCTCCTAAAATACATAGCTGCCCTACATGCTGAGCTGCCCTACCGTGGACTGCTCACTACAACGCACAGCTGATCCAACATGCACAGCTATCCTACCATGTACAGCTCCCCTACAGTGCACAACTGCCTCCCCTTGCACAACACCTCTATCATGTACAGCTGCGCTAACATACATCGCTCCCTACCACGCACAGTTTCTTTGCTATGCACATATGTATTTGCATCAATCCTAAAATGACAGCATTGCTCTCTGCACTGATCAGTGATGGCAGTGTCACAGGTTTAAAGGGCGATTCAAGTTTCCACAATTCCTGAAGCCAGGGATGGGGTTTGACAGATGACAATAATTACATCCAACAACACTCTGCACAACTTGAGGTCAATCCCAAGACGATGCTGAACACCGCACCAGCTTAGAGAAAAATCACAGACATTATCTCTCAGACTTCATCTCCTCAATTTGAATAATTGAAATCATTTCCTACGTGACTTGCAAAATGATATGGCCAAGCTGTCAACTTCTATAAGAAGGTTGGATTGATATTCACAACTAGTGACAATCTGTACAGATAACAAGTATACCAAAGTTCAGCTTCTCCCGTAGGGCCAGGTTAGCTCTTCAACCCTGACATGTAGCCACAGCAAACTGGATACCCCCAGAGAATTCAGTGACACCTGGGAGCTTGAGTCAGTCTTTGACTGGGATATCCAGCAGGTTCTTCTGCTCTGTATTCAAGTGAGGCCTGCAGAGATGTTTGCAGCTTCTGAAGGCTCCTCCGGCAGCACCTTCCAAACCCACAATCTCTCCCTGTCCACAAGAGGGCAGCAGCTACATGGGGACCATGCTGTCAATAACTGAGTGGGAGTGAGATGAGTGGGGTGAATCGATGGGGGTGACTGTGTGGCACCCCGAGATTGGGATTGAACAGTACACACTTTGGTTCTATTTCCAATAATCTATCCACTCAGGGGCTGAGAGAGGGGTGCAACACGCAGGCTGGAAGGTAACTGCCACATACCCGCAAAATATCACTGTGAGCAGCTCAGAGCAGAGCAGAGCAAAAAACAATGTTTTAGCTTGCTCTGCTTTTGTCGATTTTTAATAGTCTTTATTCACAACTTTTTTTAAAACAAGTTATCATTGACTTCTACTCTTGCTCAGCAAATTATTTACATTTTGACACATCCTTTCTTTTTAAAATGAATGTGATATTGTGTAAAAACCTTCACTTTTTGAAATGTGCTTGTCTGCCCCCTTTGGGGGTCCTAATGGAGAAGTGGACCCCCATGTGAGGTGGTTGATATTCCAAGCAGAATAACAACAACAACATTCCACAATATGGAAAATTGCCCAGGTATGTCCTGGCCACAAAAAGCAGGGCAAATCCGACCTGGCTATCAGTCTGTTCTCGACCATCAGTGACATGATGGATGGGGACCACTGACAGTGCTATGAAGGGGCATTTGTTCAGTAATACCCTGCTCAGTGACAACCAGCTTGTGTTCTGAGCGGGCCGTTCAGCTCCTGAGCTCAAGCCTACATTTGACCGAGTGTGGTACCAAGGAGGCCTAGCAAAACTGGAATCTATGGGTATCAGGGGGCGAACTGTCCAGCAGGTGGAGTCATATCTGGCACATAGGAAGACGGTCGTGTTTGTTGGAGGTCAGTCATCTCAGTTCCAGCACATCTCTGCAGGAGCTCCTCAGGGTAGTCTTCAGCTGGTTCATCAATGACCTTCCGTCCATTGTAAAGTTAAAAGTGGGGATGTTTACTGTAAAGCACCTAAAACAAATGGTGGTCATGTAAAATGAAAGTCTACTTCAATCCTTCCACTTTTATTCATAGTTATGTTTCATTTTGATGGAATCAGTTCCACCATTTAAAACTGAATTGGTCAAGTATCTTGTTCTGAGAGGGGAAAAGTCTCCTGTGGAACACACTGTCATGTCCCACTTCATGGGTCAAGTTCTAGCTATGTAATTCAGTGACAATATATCGTTCTGACAACATGCAAGTCCACTGGATACGGGATTCCATTATGAATAGGTACAGAAAGCAGGCACACAGTGTATGGAAAGGCAATGGCCTAGTGTTATTACTACTGGATTACTTATAATCTAGAGACCCAGATAATGTTCGGTGGACCTGGGTTTGAATCCCACCATGGCAGATGATGGAATTTGAATTCAATAAAATATCTGGAATTAAGAATCTAATGATGACCATGAATCTATTGTTGATTATTGGGGAAAAACCCATCTGGTTTCACTAATGCCCTTTAGGGAAAGGAACTGCCATCCTTTCTTGGTCTGGCCTACATGTGACTCCAGTCCCACAAAGACGGGTTCCCTCTGGGTGCTCCGGTTTCCTCCCACGGTCCAAAGATGTGGATTGGCCATGCTAAATTGCCCGTAGAATTCAGCAAGGTGTAGATTAGGTGGGTGAAAGGGGAAGGGGTGTGGGTCGGATGCTCTGAGGGTTGGTGTGGACTTGTTGGGCCGAAGGGCCTGCTTCCACACTGTGGGGATCCTATGATTCTAAATGTGGTTGACTCTGAACTGCCCTCTGGGTAATTAGGGATGAGCAATAAATGTTGCCTGGTCAGTGACACCCTCATCCCGTGAATGAACAAAGAGAAAAAAAAGTCTAGTGCCACCTTCTTGACCTTGCCAGGAGCTTGTTTTCTCAGGTGATTCTAAAGATCAGCTTTCAGGAATAAAAACAGCCTCCATGCCAAAGACTTCACTTGCTCCGGCTGTACCTTAGCGGATGAAATTCACAGTATGCACATATTGTGGGCACACACTGCCAACACTGATATACTGGCTGGATTGATGCTTTTGATGAGTGACAGCATAGACAAAAAAACAAACACACTGAAATATATCCGCTCAGCTCTGCTTTGCCATCAAGCCGTGTGCCAACTCCGTTTCGGGGGGACTGAACAGTCAGCAATGATACCACGGCTATGGGAAGGATAAAAGGTGGGGGGGGGATCGGGGAGGGAGAGAGGGAGAAAGAAAGATTCTGAGAGAGTACGGAAGAGAGAGAGAAAGAAAGAGACAAAGAGAAAGATTCTGAGAGAGAGAACGAAAGAGAGAAAGAGAGAGAGAGAAAGAAAGAGAGAGCCCATAACAGAAGCTTTATCAAGCTGATAAGGTGCTGGTTAAAGAGTATTACGCAGATGTCATTCCAGGAACACTGAGTCAATCCTCAAACAGGGAAGGCCAATGGACTACTGAAACAATCAATCCAGAGATCCTGGTAATGCTTGGAAGACTCCATTCAAACTTTTTAAGAATTCATTCATTGGATGTGGATGTCACTGACTGGGCCAATATGTATTGTCCATCCCAAATTGTCCAGATAGTAGTTGGGAGTCAACCACATTGCTGTGGGCCTGGAGTCACATTTAGGCCAGACCAGGTAAGGCTGGCAGTTTCCTTCCCTACAGGGCATTAGTGAGCCAAACAGGGTTTTCCTGACAATTGAAAATGGTTTCACGGCCATCGTTACAGTCTTAAATCGAGATTTTTTTATTGAGTTCAAATTCCACCATCTTGAGATTTGAACCCAAGGCCCCAGAACATTAACATCAAAAACGGAAATTGATGCAAAAGCTCAGCTAGTCTGGCATCTGAGGAGAGAAATCAGAGTTATCGTTTCGGGTCAAGTGACACATCCTCAGTTACGAGAAGATATTAACTTTGATTTTTCTCCACAGATGCTGCCAGACCTGCTGAGCTTTACCAGCAATTTCTGTTTTTGTTTCTGATTTACAACATCCACTGTTCTTTCGGTTTTTCCCGGAGCATTACCTGGGGCTCTGGATTATCGGGCTAGTGATAATACCTCTGGGCCATTGCCTCCCCATGGCAGATGGTGGGATATGTAGCTAGTAAATATCTGGAATTAGAAGGCAGACAATGACGACCCTGAAGCTACTGCCAATTGTCAAGAGGAACCCCTCTGGTTCATTAATGCACTATTGAGAAGAAATCTGTCATCCTTACATGTTCTGGCCTAAATGCAACTCCAGACCCAGTCACATGGTTGTGTCTTATCTATGCTCCCCTATCCTCTACCCAGCCAGTGGCACTCACATTCTGTGTATGAATGAATAGAAAAGAAATCCCTGAAACAGTCCATACTGTCCTACATACCATGACATACTCCAAAAATGGGGTCGATGAAAATGTTTGCAGAGAGTTTGAAACTAAAAGACCCGAGTTCACACACACACAAACTCAAACCATGGTTCACTGAAGAGGTTGATGCTTTGCCTGAGGGCCATGTTGTTAACTGCACTTTCCTGTCGGAGGAGTAGAAATGACAGTCAGAGCTCCTCAGGGTGGTGTTCCTAAATTCAAGGCAGTCTCATTCCCTCCTTCATATGGACAGGATTGGGTTTCTTCACTGATACAACAGGTTTTAGTTCCACTTGCAACTCCCTAAATAACAAAGATGATTTTTCCCTGCATGCAGCAAGATTTGGACAACATTCATTGGAAAG
This sequence comes from Stegostoma tigrinum, assembly GCF_030684315.1. Classification (NCBI taxonomy): domain Eukaryota; kingdom Metazoa; phylum Chordata; class Chondrichthyes; order Orectolobiformes; family Stegostomatidae; genus Stegostoma; species Stegostoma tigrinum. The sequence goes on along the minus strand of NC_081364.1, from coordinate 64,992,266 downwards.
TATCAATGAATTTGCGAGCAATTCTAGTATCCCTGATTGAATAAATCTCACAACTTCTATACAAAAGGGGGGAAGCAATACATGGGAGGGATCAGAATGAACATTGGTATAGATCCTGAAGATTTGTGGTTTGGAGACAAAGTGCATTGGTGAAAATAATGAACCAATTATTTGAACTGTGTAAGCCAGCATATTTTTAAATAAAAGAATGTTTGTGGGATTGTGAGCAGTGGTGATCAGGCCAGAATTCACTAACTACCCCAAATGCCCTCAAGGAGGTGGTGCTGAGCGACTTTCTTGAACCTTGTGTTGAAATGTCCTTGAAATGTAGGGCCAGCACTTGCAGGTGGTGATGCATCTCTTTTTTCTTCAAAAGGGTTGGATTTGGAAGGTGCTGTCTGAGGATCTTTGGTGAATTTCCGTAGTGTGTCTTGTACATAGTATCCATTGCTGCTATTGAGCATCACTGGTGGCAGGATTGGATGATTGTCAATGTGGTACCAAACAAGTGAGCTGCTTTGGCCTGGCTGGTATCAAGCTTCTACAGTGTTATTGGAGCTGCACCTATCCAGACAAGTGAGGAGTGTCCCATCACACTGCTGACTTGGACCTTGGAGATGTTGGACAGGCTTTGAGGAGACAGGAGGTGAGTTGCTCATTGCAGGAATCCTAACCTCTAACCTCCTCTTGTAGCCTCTGTTTATGACAAGTCCAGTGAAGTTTCCTGTCAATAGTATTCCTTAGGATATGGAGGGGGGGTGGAGTCAGTAATAATACCATTGAATATTAACAGCGATGGTTAGATTTTCTTATTGGTGATGGTCATAGCCTGGCCTTTATGTGGTGTGAATGTTACTTGTCACTTCTCAGCCCAAGCCTGGACATTGTCCAGATCTTGCTACATTTGAACATGGACTGCTTCAGTATCTGAACGGTGCTGAACATTGTGCAATTATCAGCATTATGGCAGGCAGGTCATCGATCTAGGCCACTATCCTGAGGAACTCCCACACATTGATATCCTGGAGCTGAGATGACAGCCATCCACAACCAACTTCCTGTGTTAGTTTGATTGAAACCAGCAGGGAGTTTCTCCTGATTTCAACTGTTTTGGGGCTCCTTGATTTCTCACTGTCAAATAGGGTTTCGTTTTCCTAGCAGTCTGGAATTCAGCTCTTGTCTAATTTAGAACAGAGGCTGTAATGAGGTTAGGAGTTAAGAGACACTGTTGAAATTGGAGTGTCAGTAAATAGATTATTCCTGAGCAAGTGTTATTAAGAGTACTGTCAATAACAGACTCCAAAACTTTACTGCTGATCAAGAGTGGACTGACTGTAAACAGGTAGATTGGGTTTATCAGGCTTTTTATGCTCAGGAGATACCTGGGCAATTTTCCTGTGTCAGGTAGATGCCAGTATTCTAGAAAAGCTTGGCTAGGGGAGTGGTGAGTTCTGGAGCACAAGTCTTCAGCACTACTGTTGGAACATTGCTGGGTTGTATAGTTTTTGCAGTATCAGTGAGTCCCATCCTTCCTTGATATTACATCGATACCAGTCTTCAGCCAATTCAATGAGGCTGGAGATCACTAGAAGAGGATAAAATAGACATCCAATTGTTACATCTGGCTGAAGCTTGCCACGAATGCTTCAGCCTTCTCTCTGCACTGGTACACTTGGCTCCCCTATTATTAAGAATGAGGCTGTAGAGATGCCTTCTCATGTGAGTTGTTTAATTATCCATCACCATTCATGACTAGATGTGGCAGGACTGCAAAGCTAAGATCTGATTTGTTGGTTGTGGGACTACTGAGCCCTGACCACTGCTTGCTACTTTTGGTTTTGGCATGCAGGTAGCCCTGCATTACATTCTCACCAGGCTGACACCCAACCATAAGTAGTGCTCACAACATTCACAAATTGAAGCTCCAATCTGTATCAATCTTCCTCCTCCTCCCTCTGAGTGTGGATTCACATACTGTAGAGTTTACGTCATTTAAAAGGTACCTTTGTGTTGAGTAAAGCTTTTCTGAAGATTCCACTTATGCACGGTTTTAAAGAAAATTAAAAAAGACCAATATAAATCAAAATGAGAATTCAGATAAAAGTTATGTTGGCTAAGGTATAAACTGCTCTCGTCATCTACAACCTGCGTTACCAGTTGAGACCCAATTCCACAGGTGATTGGAGATTGCCTTGCCAGTTTCTTTGATAACAAAGTACAGAAATCAAGGGTGGGCCAGGCTTACAACAACACCAGCAGGAGCAAACAGAGCAGGCTCTCTTGGAAAAGGACCGACTGGAGAAGCATGGCAAACAGATTTCACCATCATTTTATTCACAAAAATAGGCTCTCAAAGTCATTGAGTTCACAGAGTGTTCACTGACATTCAGAAGAAACATCAGGCACACCAGAACTACATGTTGTCTCCAGACTGTTGTTTGGGTGGTGTCTTTTTCAGTGGGATAATACAGATTCCATTCTTGGCTTCTTTCAGTCTCCACCAGCGGCCTAACCTGCAACGAGAAGCTGAAATTTAATTCATTCAAACTTTGGCACATTCAACAGTATACAGTACTTCAGAGCAATTCAAATGTGAATGCAAAGTTCCCAGGAACTCCTCGTCCACTTTGGAGCTCTAATGTTAAACCAATTCCAATCACTGTGTCCTTAACTCTTGCAAAGGTGTGGTTCAACAGTCACAGTTATCTGTCAAAATCTTTACTAATTGGCTCTTAACCCCAAATTGCTAAATTTTGACAGGTACAGAAACTCCAGCTAAATCTATACACACTAATGTCAGCAGGCCACCAGATAGGAACATGGCACAAGTGATCAGCCAGGAAAACCGGTGACACCTCTAAACTCCCGCTTGCCAATCAGTCCAAAGCGGGCTCATTTAAACAAATCAGGAGAATGACTCAGTATCACATTACCTGCCATATTTCCCACATTACAGCAGTTGTTACTAATTTATCCCCTTCTGGAAAGTAATGCTGAAAAGCACTTTGGCATGGAGATGGTTAAGGCATTATTGAAATGCAAATTCTTTTTCCCTTGACTAAGTAATGAATTAAGGAGCTAAATACATCCATTACTTATCAAGGTGCTTTACAAACGCAAGTGGCCATAGAAAAACGTCGCAAGGTACACGTCTCAACACAGCCTGGTAATGAGATAACAAGGTTTAGAGCTGGATGAACACGGCAGGCCAAGCAGCAGAGAGGCAGGAAGGCTGCCGTTTCAGGTCGGGGCCCTTCTAAGACCCTGTCTAGGCCTGGTCAGCCTTCCTGCTCCTCGGCCTGCCGTGTTCATCCAGCTCTACACCTTGCTACCTCAGAATCTCCAGCATCTGCAGTTCCTACTATCTCTGAAACGGCCTGGTAATGATAGCTGCAAGTAATCACATTGAAACTAGGGAAAAATAACTGCTTTGCCAGAATAGAGTAAACACTGTGAAAAGATCAAACGTGAAGGATCACAGTCAACAGAGTACTGAAAAGTGTAGAGGCAGTATCCCCCAGGCAAAGCAGGCAATTACTTCAAGTCTGAGCAGTATGTGCTGCCATGTCCACACACATACTCTCAGGATATGTCTTTTTTGATATATATTATATATGGATGGAGAGAGACAGAGGGGGAACGGGGTGTGGGAGACAGAGACAGAGGGGGAAGCGGGGGGGGGAAGGGGGAAGGTGGGGGGAGACAGAGACATTGCACAGTGAAATGCTGCTGAGAACAAATGAGACCTGTATTACTGCACAAATTGACAGAACAACTTAAAAAGCTCTCTGCCCGATTGCCAAATCCTTTTCGTTTTGCACTTGTTTTTGTTTTGCGGGCATATAGTTGGAAGATGATCATAAGATATGGAGGAAAGGAGTTGAGATATACAGATCAGCCCCAGACTAGAATCAGTCCCTACAGTGTGGAAGCAGGCCATTCAGCCCATCAAGTCCACGCTGACTATCTGAAAAGCATTCCACCCAGACCCACCCCATCCCAACCCCGTAACCCTGTATCTCCACGGCGATTTCCACCTAGCCTGCACATCTTTAGACTGTGGGAGGAAACCAGAGCATCCGGAAGGAACCCGCACACACAGGGAAAATGCACAAGCTCCACACACATCTGAGGTTGGAATCAAGCCCGGATCCCTGGAGCTGTGAGGCAACAGTGCTAACCACTGAGCTGCCGTGCTGTCTCAGAATGATGGAGCTGGCTTGACCAGACCAATGGCCTGCTCCTGTTTCGACGAGAATGGCAGCTTACTTTCTATCATCTCAGGCCAAAGGTCACTTCATTGATATGTCCAAACCTGAGGAAGATGACAGGCCTGAATCACCCACCATACGCACTGGGTGAGGGGAAGGTGGTGGGATGATGTTGGGCTGAAGTGGATCCCTCGTCTTCCTTGGAATTGACGAAGGAGTGGTACACTTTAACACCACATTTAACTGTTTTAATAGTTTTCAGTGAGTGACCAGGAACTGAAGTCACTTTTCAGTACAGATCTAATCAGCAGCAACCTGGCCTCTCTATAACCTTCCCAAACAGTTCATTCCCTGGCACAGTGTTTGTTATCCGTTCCTCTGACACTTTGGATATACACAGTGATCATTAGGTTGTTTGGAAATGTTCAAAAGGTCACAAACAGAACTACAACTGAACAGGTAGGGATCACACCAGTAAGTAAGTAGTGAGTGCTTCTCAATTCAATGTTGGAGCTTTTAATGCTACAATTCCACGTCAGCCCAATACTGTGCTTGTAAATTCAAATGACCATTATCCACAATACAGCAAATGGGTTCAAAAAGTCTCAAATGTGTCAGTCTGGAATTCCCACAGGATCGGAGTAACCAGAGCACCAGAAAAGTCAGTGGGAGATGGATAGCACATTGGATTTTATTTTATGCTGTCTCTACTGACAGTTCTACTGACTTCCCACCAGAGAATGCCCCCAGGAAAGTCCAAGTGGCTGTGATGGGGATGGAGGTTGGTACCCATGTCCCTTACCTGTGCTCTTGCCCTATGCCAGCCACCAAGAAGTCACCTGAACTAGAAAACTTCAAACAGTTCACAAAGCCGACCTATGAACAAGGAAAACAGAAACAGGTTACGGTGATAGTAGGAACTGCCGATGCTGGAGAATCTGAGATAACAAGGTGTAGAGCTGGACGAACACAGCAGGCCAAGCAGCATCAGAGGAGCAGTGAAGCTGACATTTCAGGCCTAGCCCGTTCTTCAGAAATTTCTGAAGAAGGTCTCGACCCGAAAGGTCAGCTTTCCTGCTCTTCTGATGCTGCTTGGCCTGTTGTGTTCATCCAGCTCTACACTCTTATGTCAAATAGAAACAGGTTGTTAGTTTTTACAGAATGGTATAGCGAAGGATGAAACCACTCAAACCACTGATTTTGTGCTGACTCTCCAAAGCAGCAATGCATCAATGTCTCCCTTTCCTAATAATATTCCAGATTTCAAGTAGACATTCAGGCAGTGCATTCCAGATCCTGTCCACTCAGGTGGACAAACTTCACCTCAGGTCACCACTGTTACTGTCAATTACCTCGAATCTGGGCCCTCACATTATTGCTTCCTCCGCTAATGGGGACAGTTTCTCCAAGACTACTCATGGTTGTTCGTATGTCTATCATATCTCCTCTCAGCCATCCCTTCTGAAGAAATCATCAGCTCACACTCATGATTCCCTCACGGACATGACCCATGACCATGCCACCCCTGGTATTGAGTAAGGTAGGTGGTGTTAACTGGTGTGTGGCGCGTGCATGTGCACACGCGTGGTGGTGGTGGGGGGGGGGGGGGGTGGACAGCAAAGCTGCTGTAGTCTCCCTCTACTGTGAGTGTGGAGGAAGAGAGATAGGACAATCAACGAGGGTTCCCTCAGCACAGTCCATATTCGTTCTGAAAGCTTCAATCCAGCATGGGGTTGTGCAGTAGCCACAGAGACACTTCCTTAAGGGAATATTTTGTTTTCAGCAACTCCGGACACAGCTGTCAAAGACATTTCCAGATTGCAAACCATCATAGCACAGTACACAGGAGTACAAGCACAGGCTGCAGATTGCAAAGAAGTACATTCAAAATGGACCTGCAGAATAGAGAAAAGGAGAGAACAGGGATAAAGCAGGTCCTGAGAGTGGACCTACAAGGAAAAGTGGTGAGAGTGAGGGCCAGAATTTCAAAATTGTAAACAAATCTTGGCATGAAATCACAGGACAAGTGACTTGGTTGGTGAATAATGTCATTTTAATTTTGCTCTAAGTGATGCAGGTATTCAAAGTTAATAATCTGTTACCTACCTTTGAGACTACCAAGACTGATGGAATAAGTTTTACAATTGAAAAATCTGATAGAACAGTTATTTTTACCCAATTAAAATAAATAGCTGCTCAGATTGACAATGACAGAAGTGCTGTTCTATAACTGCAGCATGTAGGGATTTACAGACAGCACTACATTCCTATTGAACAAGATCTGGAAGAATGGTAATTCTGCTGCTTGAGGAGCGTTGGCACAAACCTGGAGTCATTCCAGGTCACAATCACACACTGCTGCAGAATTGGGAGATCATTAATGGTCAGGAACAGGATTGTGATTGTGATTCAGGCAGATATGGGGCGCAGGGTATAGTGATAGTGGGGTGGGGGTGGGTCAGCCTCCCCTTTATAAATACTTAAAAGCAAACGACTGCAGATGTTGGGCATCGGAAATTTAAAAAACAGGAAATGCTGGAAATATTTAGGTCTGACAGCTTTTGGAAAAGCAGAGATCATTAATGTTTCTAATCAAATATGACCTGTTAACTCTTCTGTTCCACTCGGAAACATTAAACAACTGTCCCATGCACAGATGCTGCCATGTGCCGATTATTTTCAGCAATTTTGGATTGTTTTTGAGGCATATGGCACTTGCTGCCTGTGTGCCTTTTTTTTTGGGGGGGGGGGGGGCGCGTGGGAGTCAAATTCAACTGAGTGGACCATAATGGAATGGAGCAGAAATCAAGGGCAGTGGTGGGAACTAATACTGTGCACTGCAGCAGAGACCATGATTAACAAAGCTCATATAGCTTGTCTGGTTTTATAACATTTCTTCAAGGCTAGCGAAGAACTTGGAGTGGAAAGTCCAGTGTACATAAAAACTACCTACATGAGTAGACCTAACTTGGAGGAGAAAGAATTTAAGGAATGGGCTCTAAATCAGTAAGCAAAACCTCAAAAAGGCAATGTCTGGACTTGCACCAAAGAATTGGGCAAATTGATATAGGGTCAAACAGATTAGATCATTTCTGAAGAAGGGTCCAGGCCCAAAACATCTGCCTTCCTGCTCCTCTGATGCTGCTTGGCCTGCTATGTTCATCCAGCTGTACATCTTGTTATCTTACATAAATAACCATATGATGCAAAGAATGGTTTGGGGAAAAAGGAATACTGAATGATGAGACACCAGGACTCAACAAAGAGGGAAGGGTTTCAATGAAATCAAACAGGGATCAGAATCCTAGTGAATTTTACAACCAGAGCTTTGGATTTTAAAGTTTTAAAAAAACGAGCGGTCAGGTAATAGAAAATTTAGAAATCTGAACAGAAGAAAGTTGAGGTAATGGAGCAAGGCAATGATTTAGGTAAAAAGTTGAACGTGGCAATGAGAGGTTGAAAGTTAAATCAGAGAGTTGAGTGAATCAGTGAGTGGAAGCCACACAAATTTACTTTAGTTCAATGTTTGAAACATTCATAGCAAGATATAGTCATGGAAGCACCGAAGGAAATGGATCAGAATTAATCACCAATAGTGACATGGTTGCAATGTGACCAAAGGAAATCAAGGAATACTGGAATAGGACTGAAGATAGAAGACTAACAGCAATCATATTCAACAGAAGAGCAAGCTCAAGGGGCTCAATTGTCTAATTCTGTTCCTATCTTCTATAACAACTTCCATCTGAGACTTCCACCCTGGCACTCTCTTGAAACGCAGCCCTGTGTAAATTTATAACTAGTTTTTGGATTCTCTAGTGTGGACTCTGTGGACTGCAGGTTTGAAATGCAGTTTGTAGTTCCGTTTACCAACTTCAGAAACAAATTCTCATCTCACCCCAATTGCAGATGTTGGGGGTGGGGTGTAGGTCAGGAGAACAGGGAGAAATCAGGGGACGAGCACATCTATTCCACAGAAGTGCTGTTGATTATTTTTCCAAAAGGCGTTATTTGAACACAATGTCTCATTCAGAATTGACTTTGTCACCAATGTGACCGTGTCCCAGCCAATACTCGTTCACAAATCTCACATTTCAAAGAATGTTAATTCAGTAATAATCAATCTTCAACAAATAAACTGGACTTTATACTAAACACTCTGAGCCTCTGACCTTCAAATGGAGGGAAGGTTATTGATGAAGCAGCTGAAGATGGTTGGGGCTAGGACACTGTCTCGCAGAGATGTCATAGATCGGAGTTAATTGACCTCCAACAACCACAGCCCTCAAACTTTGCATATTAGATAACTGCTGTGTTGTCTAAGTGGCTTTACACTGTCACATTTCCCAGTACTGACAAGGAAGAAGAAATTAATTCCAGGAGGTGAAAGCACATCTCTGACCAGAGTAGCACAGCTGACGTGTAACAAGCTGGGCCCAGACAACCCCAGCTGAAAGGCAGGAATGCGGTGGCAAACATGGATTGCTGCTGCTGCATTAATTAACTGAATTAATTAACTGGACTGGCATTGTTATTTTAAGGTCAATTGACAGCAGGGACTCTTCCAGCTGGAACTGCAGCTGTAAGTTTGAGCAGTGCTGACTGCTGTGTAAGCAGCAACTATTTCCAAGTCCATCTTGAAATAGTGCAGGAAAAGCCAGTCACTAGAATCTTTCTTAAAAGGGGAGCGAGAGTCCCTGAGCACTTACTGTACCGAGCTCCACACCTAAAATATAACCAATTAGTAACAAGCAGGATTTAAACAGTAAAATGCTTCAAACAGCAGTCCCAAATGATGCACTAAAGTAGCACTCCAGCTGATGGAGTTAAATCATTGAGACCAGGAAAGGGGAAGACTCTTGGTCAGGGATGGCTTAGCTGATCTTGGGCAGAGTGGTAGTAGAGGGATAGGATAATCAGGCCCCAAGCATCAGCTCCCTTCAAGTTGAGAAAAACAAGCAGAGACTAGAATACACCTCCTCCCACTCACCTTCCTGCAAAAATTCCATCCCCTAATCCCAATTCCTTCGCCTCCACCACATCTACTCCCAGGATGAGGCATTCCACTCCCACACATCTCAGATGTCCTCGTTCTTCAAGGGCCACAACTTCCCCCGCGCAGCGGTCGAGAACGCCCTTGACTGTGTCTCCCGCATTTCCTGCAACTCATCCCTCTCACCCTGTCCCCGCAATAACCACCAAAAGAGAATGCCCCTCATCCTCACATACCACCCTACCAACCTCCGGATACAACGCATCATCCTCCAACACTTCCACCATCTACAATCCGACCCCATCACCAAAGACATTTTTCTATCCCCACCCTTGTCTGCCTTCTGTAGGGACCACTCTCTCCGCGACTCCCTTGTCTGCTCCACACTCCCCTCCAACCCCACCACAACCGGCACTTTCCCCAGCAACCGCAGGAAGTGCTACAGCTTCCCCCCACCTCCCCCGCCAACACCTCCTCCCTCACCCACATCCCAGGCCCCAAAGAGACTTTCCACATCAAGCAGATGTTCACCTGCACATCTGCCAATGTGGTATACCTCATCCGCTGTACCCGTTGTGGCTTCCTCTACATTGGGGAAACCAAGCGGAGGCTTGGGGACTGCTTTGCAGGAAACCTACGCTCGGTTCGCAATAAACAACTGCACCTCCTAGTCACGAACCATTTCAAATCCCCCGCCCATTCCTCAGATGAGATGTCCATCCTGGGCCTCCTGCAGTGCCACAACGATGCCACCCGAAGGTTGCAGGAACAGCAACTCATATTCCTTTTAGGAACCCTGCAGCCCAATGGTATCAATGTGGATTTTGCAAGCTTCAAAATTTCCCCTCCCCCTCCATTGCATCCCAAAACCAGCCCAACTTGTCCCTGCCTCCCTAACCTGTTCCTCCTCTCACCTATCCCCTCCTCCCACCTCAAGCCACACCTCCATTTCATACCTACTAACCTCATCCCGCCCCCTTGACCGGTCCGTCCTCTCCGGACTGACCTATCCACTCCCTACCTCCTCATCTATACTTACCTCTACCGGCTGCATCCCCGCCCCTTTAACTTGTCTGTCTCCTCTCCACCCACCTTCTCCTCTATCCATCTTTGATGTGCCTTCCCCTCTCTCTGTATTTATTTCAGAATCCTCTCCCCATCCCCCTTTTCTGATGAAGGGTCTAGGCCCAAAATGTCAGCTTTTGTGCTCCTAAGAAGCTGCTAGGCCTGCTGTGTTCATCCAGCTCCGCACTTTTATCTCGGATTCTCCAGCATCTGCAGTTCCCATTATCTCAGATTCATTGTTCCAGACACTAGTACCCCTGCTCTTTCAGGCAGGAAGTATGTGCTGGAAGGAAGTTAAGGAAAGTACAGATGCTTCCCTTGATCCTCATCCAGAAACCTGGCGATCTCCTCACATAAAGGCTCAGGTATGCTCCCAGTTTATGGATCCCTGGACTTGAACTGTAAACTTCGTTCTACAAGTAGTTTGTCCTGAACCTGTAGTGCAATACATTCAGTTAGTCAGCACAGTTATTACCCATTTGACACAAGGTCCTATACCGTTCTCTCTTACCATGGGAATGTCAAACAGTGGCTCCAACGTCTTAAAACCTTCTCCACATTTCCAGAGCCTGATTTTGGAATTATGTGAACCTGAAATCATCGAATTAAGTGGCAACATTAACAGGTCAATTAGTTTCAAGTCAACAATCTACAGCTTGCTGTGCATGAGGTAACACCACATGCTTGGCTGCGCAGTAACTGTGGGGTTTGCAGTATCTGCTACAACGCACAATTCACTTAAAAACACCAAAATCATGGTAAAAGTGATGATACCACACAGTGAGTTCAGTTAGCACCCAAGCGAGTAAGACAGGGTAATGCTCAGACCTCAGGTAAGTGCCGAAGAATACACAGTCTGCACAGGAACCTGCCCAGTCTCTCTCAGCAGCTAAATGACTGCTTTGCATTCCAGACAGTCTGCCCTCTAACACACGCTCAGTGACTCTAGGTCACAAGAGATCGAAACTGGACTCAAGACGGGTCGAGTCTGAGATCAGGTTAACATTCCGTACTGGTGATACCAAGGAATCGGGTGGCAGCAACAACGTGCATTTCCACAGCACCTTAGCTTACGGAAATAACCCAAGGCACTTCACAGGAGCAGAGCTGCATCACTTAAGAAAACATGGTGATTAAAGGCATTGCAGGAGGCTTAAGGTTTTCTACAGATTGAACAAAGCAACCTGCTCAATGAAATGAGAGTTTGGTCAGTGCTAGACAACGAAAACTAAACAGGCACAAGGAACAATAAGCAGTGTGTCTCAGCTTGAAGCACCTGAGGCTATCAAATCACTGTTGAGCAATGTTGCCACAGAGGTAATCCAATACGGCTGCTGTATCGCTGGGTCTCCATGGATACCATGAGCTTTGCTGACCGTCACCAGAGGCTTCTTCTTCGTAACTGTCCAAAGGGCCAAGGAGCTAAAACACAGCAAGGTGCACATTTCATGGCTCTTAAAGCTAGCAATATGAATGTGTTTCAAATATCTGTTTTTACAAAACGTACAAGCTGGTTAAAAAGTCACACACGTCAAGTAATAAACATACCCATCATCACCTCCAGAAACCATGTACTCCTCATTCACCAGCTGTATGCAGTCAATGGAACTCCTGGGGATGAAAGAGAGCTGCAGTGAGATGCTGGCACAGAGTAGGGAGTGAGCAGACAGCAAAAGCACTTCCTCAGGGCTCTCCCATCAACACTGGCCTTTGGGAGTACAGCCATAAACTGGAGACCATCGGTCGGAGGCGAGGGGAAGAGCGGGTGAGGGCTATTGGGCTGGCTATCGATCCCTGCTCTTTTGTCCTATCAGTGAGGATGGCAGAATGACATAAAGTCCTACTGCTGGAGGACATCATTTCCTGCTGCTAGGTGCTGGACGTCACAACTACAGCAAAACTGCTCTCTTGGTGGCAATTGCGATTAACAATAGGTATAAATTATACAAATTGTTCTCAGCATTCTGCATACAATTCTGTAACCCCATCTCACCACAGTTTATAATGATATAACTAACAGGATTACTGTCAGAACATTTATATTGAAATAAAACTATGTTGTTTATTCTTGGTGCAATGACAAACACATTAAGAGCAGTTCCATTGTAACTGTCTGACTGTCTCTCCTCAAAAGTGACCCCATCTTATAACAGCACCCTGCACATCAGCTACACAGCAGTTCAGAACTCTCATAGACAAGCAGCAAAGTATCTCACTGCTAATGTACTTGAATACCCCCCTCACTGAAACAGCCCTGCTTCCGTACCTAAACCCTCATCTTACTGCTAGTGTCCCTTAATAAACTGAAATTATTGCATTAATGCTTGGCAGTAGCAGGTGGGGAAAATCAAGCAGTGTAATATTTTAAATAATCAGTGTTACATTGTAAAGTGAGGCAATCCTGCAACTTTATAATTCATTAAGCAGACCACATTGGGATACTGTACACAGTCTTGACAGCTACATTTCAAAAAGACATTGCAATAAGAGGAAACACAACGATTTAGAATGATTGGGCCATTTTGGTGCCATTCAGCTCATCTCATGGCTTAATCATCAATTTTTCAGGCTTGCCCCATACACACGTTCAGCTAACTTCTTCTAAAATGTATTCATATCATCCACCTCAAACCATATCCTGGGGTCAATCACCCCACTCGCTAGATTAAAGAAAAACTTCTTTTGAATGCCTAGTTTGCTTTCTTGGCAATTATCCTGCACAGATTGCCAATGGCTTTTAATCTCGGGAACAACTGTCTCCACGACTATTCTAGTAAAGCATTTCAGAATTTTAGGAAGATGAATGATATGGGCACGGCCTTGTTTATTCGAGAAGAGGGAGGTAGTGATCAGTATGTTAAAAAGTCTGAAGGCACTAGATCATATGAAAAACACAGCTTCATCTTGTTCAGGAGAGTAGAACTGGAGGATAGGTCCTCATTTAAATAAGGACAATTGAAAATACATTGGTATTTCACATTTCAATGCGGCAACAGCAAATCTAAAGCATACAGTCTGACAGAGGTCATGTTGCAAGATTGAGTATGAGAAGTGCACAGGAGATAGGCATCTTTCAACATAATATTATGGAATGCAGCACAAGTATAATTTGAAACTTTAAGCGACTGGAACAGCTGAAATTCCACCATGAATGTTTTCATCCCCTCCTTTCTGAGGAGGATCGGCTAACAACTCCCATTCTCATTGTTCCCTGAACCCAACAGGATTGGAGGAGATGAACCTTGTTCTTATTTTGTCATGCAACTCCCATATTCCCAGCCCCATCAACCAGAAGCACCTGCAGAAATCCAGAGATAATACAACAACACCTGCACAAGCAGCTAATTAAAAGCAGACAGCCCCAATTAGTGTCTCTGGCTGCCATTCTCCAGCCCTCTCCCTTTAAACAAAGTCCTTTCTCTTGCCAAGTTACTGTTTAAGCTCAGATTCCACGTGATCCTTTGATGCAGAATTCATTTTAGAATGACTCGGAACTGTGTCAGAACGTAATGCCTGGCTATTTCTCTCCATTACGTTAGATGGGCAATGTCTGCTCTTAGACACCAGAGGAAAGCTAGCATTAGAGATCACTGCTGACCCGCCTTAAAGCTTTCATCTTAACTGCAGTCACAGCCTGACCTTTTCCAAAGGGGCAGCACTACCCTCAGGATGAGATGCAGCGTGCATTTACAGAATAGATTGTAACCACTGAAGATGATTCGTGTGTTACCTGCACCACTTGACGGGTGTGAGAAAGTTTGCCTGGCTCTGTCCCAACTTCTACATGTACACCTCAACTGAATGCAGCATTTTAACTTGGATTAATTAGTGATGTGGAGGGTCAGACAGTGATGGGAAGGAGTAGGTCCTGGGGTGACACAGTGGCTCAGTAGTTAGCAATGCTACCTCACAGCATCAGGGACCCAGGTTCGAATGCACCTTTGGGAGGCCATGGAGTTTGCACATTCTGCCCACGTCTGCGTGGGTTTCCTCCGAGAGCTCCGGTTTCTTCCCACAGAAGAAAGATTTGCACGTTAGGTAGATTGGCCATGGAAAAATGCAGGGCTACAGGATAGGGTAGGGGTGTGGGGGGATGATCTTCAGCAGGGCAGTGGACATGATAGGCTGAATGGCCTGCTTCCACATTGTAGGGATTCTATGCAAAGATTAGAGGCTGAGTCAGCAGTTAATATTTTCCTGTGAAGCCTGGATTAAGAGAAGCTAAACTGAAAACTCATTCAGGACTGAAAATCGGTTTCACAGCACAAATGCCAGCACCGTCCATCACTTGGCTTCTCTTTAATCGTTCTCCTACACCGCCATTGGTCTGTTAGAACATTTTCTGCTGAGTTACAGAAAACATTAACTTGTTTATTATCAAAGACCTGTTACGGTGTTGTACCTGTGGGCGTTAACAGGCAAGAAAAATGGAGCTTAAATGAGGTATCTTCACAGTCACTGGTACATGCAACCACAGCCCAGAAGGTGATTCCCCTAGAGAGAATAGGGTGGATAACTGTTGCTCCTCATTGGCATTCAGTGATCCCTGTGAAATGCCCAAGTTTGTGATGCCCTCCAGAGATAAGCATCCAGCTGACACAGATGGAGACTGACACATGAATCATTTTGAAGAACCAGAGAGTGGTCCAGGAAAATCTACCATTGTAGTGGGAGGGTGGTGTGGGGGGTGGTGGCACTGTGTGGGAGGTGGAGGAGTAAAGCAAAGTGCTGATGGTGTGATTGGTAGCATGATTTGCCATGGTTACAGCATACAACAAGAGGGCTGATTAACACAGCCTGTTAGCCTGTAGTATCCTCAGCTTTCTGATACTCATTGATGATAATTCAGGCAGGCATCAGGGCTCAGTGATCACATCCAGCAGCTAGTCCAAATAACCTCCCCAGCATTTCCATTCAAATATTTAAATGGGTGTTATGTTGAGGTTGTACAGAACAGTGGTGAGGCCTCTTCTGGAGCACGGTGTCCAGTTCTGGTTGCCCTGCTATAGGTTGGACGTTATTAAGCTGGTGAGGGTTCAGAAGAGATGTACCAGGATGTTGCTGAGAATGGAGGGCTTGAGATATAAGTAGAGGCTGGAACATTCTTCACTAGAGTGTAGAAGGTTAAGAGGTGACCCTGACAGAGGTTTATAAAACCATGACGGGTATAGCAAGTGTCCCAGGGGTTTTGGTGGGGGGGGGCGCGCGGTTTCAAGATTAATGGGCACATTTAAGTTGAAAGGAAGATGATACAAAAAGACAGACATGAATGGCACCTTGTTGGAAAAAAAAGTGCTTCGTGCAGGGAACGAACTTCCAGAAACAACTTTTAAAAGGCACTTAATAAGTACATGAATAAGAAATGTTTGGAGGGATATGGGCCAAGCACAGGCAGATGGGACTAGCTTAGTTTGGAACTATGATCAGCATGGGCAGGTTGGACTGAAGGGTCTGTTTCTGTGCTGTCTGATTCAATAAATAAAACCAAAGATCAACAGAGATGGAGGCTATAATAAAGTGCACACCAAAAAGAGAACAGATAGGGACCATTCCACATTGGACGAAGCATCAGCATTTAGGCTATACAGTACCATCATATTTAGTGAGTAAGCAAACAGAAACAATAATAGAGTTTGTCAGCAGGTCACAATTCTGTAACCAGGCTTTCTGGCTCCTGGGCTTTCACACATAACTGGGCAACCAGAAAACTGCAGCACTGCTCCCCAGAGTTCAGGATAGACGAGACGAAGTGGCAGATTGATTTATCTGCCAGGGATCGAGAATGTAGTATTAATCTTTAAAATGACAGGTGCAAAGTAGAGAATTTTCACATTACACATGAGAGCTGAGGGAGCCAGCAGGTGTGAAGCCAATAAACATTCCATAGAAGGGGTCAATATGCAAGACAGCCATTTGGAAATGACAGAGCTGGGGAATGGCCCAGAAACCATTGTAATAACCATAAGACAGAACCAAGCTACAGTCAGAAAGTTCTCTCGGGAATAAAGCTTTTCACATTTAATCCTGCTTCAGATCAACGTGTCTGAATTCTGTCAACAGAAGTGACACGTTTTTATATCACAGCTCTCTCCTTTATAATTCAGGAGTTGGAGTGTTGTATTAGCGAGATGTTGGGACTGGGAAGTGTCGGAATCTGGCTACTGCTTACTCCCTTCTTCCAAGTACATTCAGGCTGAGCTTGGAGCAATCCCAGTTCAGATTCATTCGGCCACCCGTCCACTGAACACTGCCTCAGCAATCAGTCTTCATCGTGCTTGATGGAGAAGACTGATGGTCAGAAAATCCGTCCAGTTCGAAAAACTTCAGACAGAGCTCAATCTCCACAACAAATGCTGAGGAGAACATACAGCGGATAGAATTTTAGGCAAGGCCAGTGGCGTAAAGGATAACATGCCTGACTACAGAGCAGGAGATGGTAGTTCATCTCCTACCTGGCTCAAGCATAGTTTGCAATTTCTGCCGCACGGTTGCTCATGGGTTAGTACTGTTGCCTCACAGCACCAGGGACCCAGGTTCGATTCCACCCTCGGGTGACTGTGTGTGTGTGTGTGTGTGCAGTTTGCCCAATCTCCCCATGTCTGTGTGGGTTTCCACCAGGCGGTCTGGTTTCCTCTGACAGTCCAAAGATGTGCAGGTTAGGTGGATTGGCCGTGCTAAATTATCCCATTGTGTTCAGCGTATACATTAGGTGGGTTATAGGGCGATGGGTCTGGATGGGATGCTCTGAGGGTCGGTGTGGATTGTTGGGCCAAAGGGCCCGTTTCCATACTGCAGGGGTTTTGTGAATTGCTAAACCTGTAAAATAAGTATGTTCTCACACAACTTTTAGCTTGTGAACTGTATCAAAGATTACCAGGTTTCACAGAGGGTGGTGCATGTATGGAATGAGCTGCCAGAGGAAATGGTGGAGGCTACATTCTAGAGAGAAGCAGAAGTTTACAAGGGGAAATCCAGAGTATAGGCTGTAAGCAGCTGAAAGCATGGCTGCCAATGGTGCAGGAATTCAAAACTGGAACATGTAACAAACAGGCAACACTGTCTGGGTAAAGCCACACGTGCAAAGCCGACAACACCTTCATTAACGGTGTCTGCAATCTCACTACTCACTCATGACCATGAAATACAAGCTGCGCTTCCTCGACAATCTTCCAGACACGCACCGTCCGGTCTCGGCCCCCTGCGGTGACACAACGCTCTCGACTAAGGCTGTCCACACCTGTGATGGCATCCTGGTGACCAAACCTGTTTGAATTGAACCAAAAGAGAGAGAGAGAGATCAAAGGACAGAACCCAGCACCAACTTTCAGATTAGCTGTGGACACTGCTATTCATTTTCACACAAACTCCCAGCCAACCATCCCAGAGGGGATGGTTGATTAAAATACTGTGGAGATGCAGGAAGGAGGACTTCCTGAAAAGAACGAGAACCATTTGCAATGGTGGGACTTCCCAAAGCACTAAACTCAGTAAGCTCCTGCGGATGATAATTGACCAGGTAGTCATAGAGATATACTACACAGAAACGGACCCTTCAGTATAGGGATCTAGATCTTTGAAACCCCGTTCAGAGCTGACCGCTGCACGACACCTTAAACAGACATTCATTTGACATGTCAGGTGAATTGAGATTCCTTGACATTACTTGAAGAACAAGGAAAATTCATCACAAGTTCTAGCCAACATTTCACACACACGAAAAGAAACAGATTAATGGAGTTTAATTTAGACAAATGTGAGGTGCTGCATTCTGGAAAGACAAATCGGGGCAGGACACTTATGGGTAAAATCCTGGACATTGCTGCTGAACAAAGAAACCTTGGGGTGCAGGTTCATAAATCCTTGGAATTGGAATCGCAGGTGGATAGGATAATGAATGCAGCATTCGGTACACTTGCCTTCATTGGTCAGTGCATTGAGTATAGGAGTTGGGAGGTCATATTCCAACTGTACAGGACATTGGTTAGGCCACTTTTCGAATACTGCATTCAATTCTGGTCTCCCTGCTGTAGGAAGGAAGTTGCTAAAATTGAACAGGTTCATAAAAGATTTACAAGTTGCAGGGTTGGAGGGTTTGAGCTACAGGGAGAGGCTCAATAGGCTGGGGCTGTTTGCCCTGCAGTGTCAGTGGTTGAGGCGTGACCTTACAGAAGTTTACAAAGTCAAGAAGAGCATGGATAGGGCAAGTAGGCAAGTCCCCCTGGGGTTGGGGAGCCCAAAACCAGAGGGGCATAGGTTTAAGGGGAGAGGAAAGATTTAAAAGGGACCCAAGGGGCAACTTTTTCCACAGAGGGTGGTGTATGTATGGAATGAGTTGCCAGAGGAAGTGGTGGAGGTTGGTACAATTACAACATTTAAAAAGCATCTGGGCAGGTATATGACAGGGAAGGGTTTAAGAGGGACATGGGGCAAATGCTGGCAAAAAGGATCTAGATTTACTTAAAGGTATCTGGTTGGCATGGACAAGTTATACTGAAGGGTCCGTTTCTGTGCAGTATATCTCTATGACTATCTGGTCAATTATCATCCGCAGGAGCTTACTGAGTTTAGTGCTTTGGGAAGTCCCACCATTGCAAATGGTTCTCGTTCTTTTCAGGAAGTCCTCCTTCCTGCATCTCCACAGTATTTTAATCAAAACATGACAGATTGTTCTAATCAAACTTCTTTTTCAGGACTTCAGAAACACACCCCCACCCAACGGAGACCCACACACTTCCACTGAAGCTTGACTTATGGTGATGTTGGTGACACAGTGTAGGATAATCGGAGAGCGCTCAGGAAGATTCTGGAGCCTCGACCCACCCAGAAGCCACTCTACAAATCGCAAAGCCTATAACTGGTCCATAGGCCTGTCTGTCCACCTCAGAAGTGGCCACGAGAGAGAAAAACAACTCAAGCTTCGGAAACCTTGTAGTCCTGGTGGAGATCCTATGTGTTTGCACTAGAGTTATTTTTACTGAAAGCAAGGCAAAGTGGGAGAAGACAGCAAATAGAAGAATGAGCAGAACGGATGTGTCTCTCTGAAATCCCTGTTTTGGGTTAAAAGTGCAGTAGCATAAAAAACTGAAAAAGCAGGACACATCAAGGTTCATACTCAATTGGTAACAGGAAGGTGGTGCAGCAGAGACGTGTGAAGTGAAATACAACTTACTTATCAATATCAAACAATGCCTGTGATATTGGTGAGGTCAGAGCTCGAGAAATGTTTAAACTCAGTAATCGATCAGATAACCAAGAGGTAATGGAATGTCAGCAAGTTTAAAAACTTAACCCAATGGGCCAGAAACTGAAATTTGCTTAAACATGAATTGCAGAAGTCATCAACATGAAATGGGTATTGGAAGATAAAGGCTCTTTTAGAGTTGTCACTTCAGAAGAAGCACTGAAACCCAAGTGGCTCCCCCTGGTGAGAGGAATGGCTGCTGTTGAAATGATCTGATGGGGCTCTAATGTTGTGTCTAATTAAATTTGCATAGACTTCTAACAAGTACATTAACAGGGTGAACTGATGCGACATGTATAAATGCAAGCTGGCATCAAACAGGGTCAGCCTGGTACAAAGCACACATTTTCAACTCAGCTCCATACTCCGGCTGCAATACTCACAGAGTTTCAACGTAGGCGTTCTGGTCCACATTCCAGACCTTGACTGAGCGGTCATGTGAGGCACTGTATAACTGATGGGTGCCTTTCCGAAAGGACAGACCCTGAGGGAAAGACACAGCCGGTGATACAGGCCTCGCAAGAGCTGAAAACAACGAGCTACAGGTGGGAAGCAATTTTAACTAATGAACGCCTCCCCCACTCACAAAAGTCACAATTTTGACCCAGCCTGGAAGACATTTTGTATGAAAACATTAAAGTCACTTCCTTTTTCTTCCTTCAAGGCGCCAACTATAAAGTCTTACACACAGAAAACAATTTCCCACAACAGCTTACAAGTTCAGGTTTTGTCTATTTATAATCTTGCCTCTCATCGATCCTTCCCTCATCCTGTATAAACACTTTACACCAAAAACCCATTCCCCATGATCAACAGCACAACAGGCAACGTCACAGAATATCTTCCTCTGATGCCCCTGCAACTATTTTCACTGCGCCAGTCTCAGTCCTTTATCTGGACAGTGATCCACATGCTCGATAATCACAGGAGTGTGAAGGGTCACTGGCGGTGGCTCAAGTATGATCAGAAACTTGTATAACAAGTACCAGCAATCAAGTTGTATCCCAGTGCTGCTCCTGCAGTCATTATCATGCTGTGCCACAAGGGGGAAACTGAACACCACATTCAGACTCAACATGTGCATGAGCCGGTTTTCGATTACGAGGTTTAATATCAACTGCACCAGAAATGTGTAACAATTCTGACAGCCAGCTCCATTTTTAAACATATTTTCTGAGGCTGCTGTCTTGATCAGAGTGGCTAACTTTATCCTCTGAGAACGGGTGAGAAAATCAACACATTTCATTCTGCAGCCAGCACTCCTCCTGTTACTTGATTCAGAAGTGGCAGGATTAGCTGGGCATAAAAGGGGATACGAGGAGGTTCCTTTTCCCGATAATTACCCAGGGTTTAACCTGAAGCCCTGCCTTCACATTTCCTTGTATTTGGCTTCAGGGAGACATGGCATTTTTTCAAAATTTGCAGACAAGAGGAGACTCGGAAATGTAATTAACACTGAGGAGGATGGAGTTAAGATTGGAGAAGTCAGCGGACACACGGCTGGTGATGTAATTCATTTTAATGGGATGTGAGATGGGCAAAAGAGTGCTGAATAGGCCAATTCTAATTGGACTGTAGCAGCCTTTGATAAACAGAGTGTGGAGTGTAAAAGTGAGGAAGTTATGCTGAACCTTTAAAATCGAATGGTTGGAACACACTTACAGAATGTCAAGGCCTTGGAGACAATACAGACGGATTTACTACAACAGTACCAGGGACAAAGGTATTTAATTGTAAGGAAAGGCTGTGGAAGCTCTGAGACCTGATTCAGAGACATTTAAAATCATAAAGTTTGATACAAGCAAAGAAGAAACTGTTTCATAGGAGGAGTTATTAACCAAGAAGATACATATTTAAAATGCATGGTCAAAATAACCAACTTTGATGTGAGGATTTAAAAAATAAAATTAATTTAGGGGCTATGGATGCCACTGGACTGGCCAGAATTTATTGCTCATCCCTAACTGCCCAGTTGAGAGTCAGCACATTGCTCTGGGTCTGGAGTCACATATAGACCAGATCAGGTAAGGACACAGACTTCCTTCCCTAAAGGACATTAGTAAACGCAGCTATAGAAACATCTGAAATTGCCACATTCTCAGGGCCCATTGGAAGAAGCAGTGTGGTGGGGCTAATTGGGCTAGCATATTCAGAGAGCCAAATGGCATTGGCTGCACTCTGTCATTCTACAATCCTATTCAACACCTTGAAAAGGTCCAAACCCTACGATATGAAATAATTCACTCAATTCCACCCAGTCGAAGCTGTCCTTACTCACTGATACTGCATCTTTATGTCCCTTGAATGTGTAAAGATGTTGACACGGGGCAGCATCCCAGATTAAGATCAGTTTGTTTTGGTCTCCTGTAGCCTACAGGAAAGAGAAAGTCAGATCTGGCACTGCACAGCACACTATTATATACACATCACTCACCAGCTTTACAGCATCAGCCACATTTAGCATTAAATGCCTTAAGCTCTGACAAGTCACAGAACAGGGAATTGTGCATATCTGTAGCAAGTAAGCTACAGCACGAATGAGACAAGTTACACGTGCATGGCTGTGTAACTCTAAAAGAGTCACCAACCAGGTAGCTACCATCATATTGGAGTGTCCAGGAAATGATATTTCAGATCCATTCAAAAAGGAGTTTAACACAAGATAACCAATTTGATCAATCCTAGTCAGGATGAACTTGGCACTGAATGTGTTACTTAGAAGGGCAGCAGGTTGACTGATACGAGTAACAGTAAATGTCACACTGGCAAATGTGGATTTTTGGAGGGATATGGGCCAAGTGCAGGCATGGTGGAACTAGTTTAGTTCGGGAACATGGTCAGTATAGACCGGTTGGACCGATGGGTCTGTTTCCATACTGTATGACTCTGACTCTAAGAAAGCAGATGTCATCCCTAACTCAGAAGTAACTGGTTGTGAGTTGCAAATCCCATCCCAGAATGCTAATTATGCAACCCAGGAGAGCACTCGAGTGTGGCACAGGTGGAATTCTGCACTATTCTGTTTTTCCCACCTTTGGTTTAAAATGCAAGTCCTGTCTGCCCTCTCAAGTGGCGTATAAATCACTTGGCTCTATTTCAAAGAAGGGCAGAGGAATTCTCCGTTATGCCTGGGCAATAATTACCCCTCAACTAAACTCAAATTATAAAACAGATTGGCTTGCAATTTGCTGGTTCTAGTGCCTTGTCCTGAGTAAATCAGTAGCACATTTCCTACATGACAACAGTGATTACTCTTCCACAAATCGTTAATCGTCTGTGAATTGCTTTTGGATGCCCCGAAACCATGCAAAAAAACGTTAGAAATATAAATCCTCTCTCCCGTTCCTCTCGAGGCATCATGCGAAATGCCAATTGCAGTCATACTCTTAGAAAGAGGAAGAGTTTAAGAAAGCCTTATTGGGATAGTGCAGGAGAGTCCATTTTCCTTCATGGCACATGACCAGCACCAATAAAGGTAGAATTTATTGCCTGTACCGCATTACCCTTGGACTGTCCATTGCCATGTGTCTGAAGTCACGTGTAGACTAGACTGGGTAACGATGGCAGAATTCCTTCCCTGAAGTACATTAGTGAACCAGATAAGGTTAGTCAACAGTCGAGAAGTGTCACCTTTACAGAGAATAGCTCTATACTCCCTGTGAATAAAACTAAATGTAACCACCAGTGCTGTGATGGAAATTGAATCCAGCTGCCCAGAGTTCTTAGCTTGGCTCCCCCTCAATTACCAACTCACTGTCATTATCATAAGGCTACCACATCCCCACAAGAAATCACTCACCAGGTACTTGCCATCTGAGGATATTGCCATGGACAGGATGTGCTTTGTGTGCCCCACTTGTTGACCTTTAGCACCCTTGTGCCCTCTACGGATCGTGTGAACCTTTTTCCCACTAGCAATATCCCCTAGAAACAGGAGAGAGAGAGAGAGAGAAGCACTTCCCTTTAAACGCGGAAAACCCAGATACAGGCAAACAAAAACTGGAGAAAATGAGCACAAAAGGGAGGACCAACTCATAGGCACCAGCTCCATTCTGCAGCTAGGATCAGTTACTGAGAAAAAAAACGCCTATACTCAGAGTATGAACTTACACTTTATGATGGAGCAATCTTTGGATGCTGAGAACACATATTTATCATCGGGGGTGAGAACCAGACATGTGACTGGAAGATGATGACCCCGTAGCAGATGGATCTCAGATCCATCGGGTGGGAGATACTGAAAGACAACAATGAGTTATCAGCACTTGTAAAATACAACTTGAGCAGTAAACAGGGAGGTACACAAACACATCCTGCTACTGGGAAGAAATTACACACGACTGGTGACACCATGGAAACACAGGCAAAAGAGAAGGATTGCATATTATTAAAACATGGTCAATGTTGACGAGGCCACATGTACTAACCATTCTGTGTTGGGTGCCCTCTCAGTTCAAATTAGGAAGGCACTCCTGCAAAGGTGTCAGATATTTGCCCAGTGATAATGATGCACAGCCAAGGCAGGATGGAATGAACACTGCAGGGGCTTGCCATGCACCCCTTTGCCCAGACAGTAGGCAGTGCACACTTAGTGCATTAACAACAGAAGGCACTTTGGGGGGAGCTGCTGCACACTGAAGTCTGGTGGCAAGGGAATGAAATGTCGTTGGCACAAATGAGTCTCTTGTATGTGCAGAGGAGTGGCAAATATTCTCATACCTTTCTAACTTACATCTGGTAGGCAATGGGAGTGATTCTGAGAACTCAGTAGGTCAGTGGCAAATACAAATGCTACAAACACTGCTAACAGTCTGGCAGCAGTACATGCGTGCCTACAATCGCTCTACAGCTGAGTTCAGCTGACTTCTGCACCATTGGGAGTTCCCCAGGTTATTGTCCTAGGCACAACCGTCTGGACTGAACCAGCCACATAAATAGAGACTCCAAGAGTAGGTCACAGCCTAACCATCGGTAACTGCCTCGCAAATCCTGTTCAACGTTTGCCTGCCACAGCTCAGGGGTGTAATGGAATACTCTCCATTTCCTTGATTTTTCCAGCTTCAACAAACACTCTCATAACTCAACACCACCCAGGACAAAGCAGCCCACACAATTAGTGACTCATTCATCCCACCCTCAGCATAACTCCTTTCCATGCAGACGCACAGGGGCAGCAAATTCTTCGTACGCAAACAATGGACCGCAGTGAGGGGGAAGAGCAAGCAGTTCATTGCCTAGCAACAAGGGTTGTCCTAGTTACCAGACCAGAACCATGCACCAGTGAGTCAGCATTTATGCCACAAGAATCAAACAATGAAGAGAAACCAGTAGTTAGACATCTCTTTACTGAATGTGATTGAAAACGGGTATTTTTCTTTTGCTAGTTCTGCAGGTTACAATCTATACTTCAAACAGTGAGACTAAAACAGAGGCTGTGGCTTTGCTACGTGCAAGATTCTCTGAAAAAAATCAAATTGGGTTGTTGTTCAAAAGTTAACAGGAGACTGCTCTGTGATTCTGCCATCATCATGCAGCTAAGTAGCCTACTGGAGATGTGGAAAACTAAACAAAAACACAACTGTTGTTGTTCCATTGTAAAAATTAACACTTTGGCTGATTTCTAAAAAGGAATTGCCAGAAACAACTGGGTAAACAAATTAAAAAGTCATTCCAGTTGTAGAAAATGCAACCATCAATTATAATCTTCTTTAGACATCTGCTTCTGTGTAGCATTTCAATTATAAATAATCTAGAAAGCAGCAGTTTAGCCTGTAGAAAACAGTTTAATGCTGAAATATGCTTTCTAAACTGAAAACTGATGCAATGACAACCAACTGTTATGAATATGTATTTTCAAGTTCAAGCTGTTTTGGGAAAATAACTTTTAGTTTGGGAAAATAACTTTTAGTTTGGGAATTGAATTTGTTTAAGCCAAAACACCTGATCTGGCTCAAGAAACTGGTAAACATATAAAGTAATTACAAATAGAAGGTTAGCTTATGCTCATTTTATGAAGTCATGATATTCAGTGTCAGAAACTAAACAACAGGCAACCTTTTTAAGCATCTTGGTGGGCACACTGTCTGCAGCTGTTTTAATAATTATTCATTGGTCTCGCAAAACAAATGGTAAGATTTAAAATTGAAGAGAATTAGTGCAATTCTACCTGGGACAATTCAGAGATGCAATTTGCATTGGGGATGGATGACCTAGAGGTTTTATTTTTGGTTGCAGGTTTTATCTGGGTCATTTCACAATAAATAGCCCGCCAGCCTAGAAGTTGTTTTAAGACAAACACAGAACTTGCCAGGAGCTGGAAAGCAACTGGAAACAGCAGAGATAACAAGGTGTAGAGCTGGATGAACACAGCAGGCCAAGCAACATCAGAGGAGCAGAAAGGCTGACATTTCGGGCCTAGATCCTTCTTCAGAAAAATTTTCTGATTTCTAAAGAAGGGTCTAAGCCCGAAACGTCAGCCTTCCTGCTCCTCTGATGTTGCTTGCCCTGCTGTGTTCATCCAGCTCTACACCTTGTCATCTCAGATTCTCCAGCATCTGCAGTTCCTACTATCTCTGGAAACAGTAGCAGACTGTTCTCAGAAACCAAAGGTGTTTCTGCTTTGGAGTCATTAGGCAAGGATACAGCGAGGCTCATGACTGAGCTGGGGAGTACACATCAGAGATATTGAAGCAGGACACACTTATCCAAGTATAAGTGGAAGTAGCCCAAGAAAGCTCACATTGTTGATTGACTCTCTGTTGTGTTCCAGCTTCTAAGAGAATTCCTGGGAGCTGTGGCACATGATTTGGCCTCACATACTAATGAAGGAACACAACACCCTGTAAATGTTCATGGGAAATCTTGAGTGAAAATAAATGCAGAAAAGAAGACGTTTAAACATAAGTGGTTTGCAAAACAAAGACGTAACTTTAAATTGGTATTAATTGCTTTGTCTAATTCTTGTACAATCCTTACACGATTGTAAGCAACATCTTTCTCTAGAAAGCAATTTTACACAATTATGATTAACTGTTAGGCCAGGACTACATTATCCACTAGGGAAACGTCACGAAGTTGGGTCAAGCAACTGTGAGGTGGAAGGCAGGAAGCTAAAACATGTGGTTCCTTTAACAGATTTGTGCTTTGTTTGCAATGTATATCTGTGAGCAGCAGCTGAAGCAGCCAGTAAAGAGAGCCTCAAAACGTGAAACAAGTATATCAAAGCCTTACAGGAGGCAGGCAAAACAGCAGTCTTGTTGTGATGCTGTGGCAACAAGTTTGAATTTGGGCAATTAATTTAAAACCAAAATCAGCGATTCAAAACCAGTTGAATTTAAATCTGATGGTGTTGACAACCTGAAACCAATTAGATAAGAGTTTGATTATGTCATTATAGGTATACAAGACAAGGGAATTTCAAAAATCAGGGAGAGCCAACTGCCATCTGAAAGAGAGAGCCATCCGCCACCTGCCAGAGTTAGCACCATTCATCTCTCAGAGAAACACCGTCTAATGAGATAAGGGTACCACCACATTTTAGCTCAAAGTTCTCATTGAAGAAATTAGAGAAATAAAAAAAACCCTGACAGCAGAATTAATGGAAGAAAGGTGCCTGTGAGACCGGAGACGACAGAGGATTCCAGAAAAGATTAAGTTATAAATTATTGCTTCTTATTAATTGGGTTTGTAATAATGGAACCTGTCTTTATTTAAGCATTTTAGTAGAATTTAGACCAGTTAGGGAGTAGTTAATAGTCTATGGGGAACTATTGTTTCGTTAGTAATTTTGTTAACTTGTTCATTGTTGGGTTAAATAATGAAATTGTTACTTGTAAAGTGGAGAACAGAGATTTTATTTCTTTTAACCACCCTTTCAATAGATTACGAGGGGTAAGGCAAGCTCCTCTGGCAGTTTAGGGGGTAATTATTAAGAGGGGAGCCTCTACTCCTGCCATAACAGATCAGGGCTTGTGTTTTAGTTTAATTATCAGAGGGGTTTGGCCATTCCTTGTTGTAATGGGAAGAACAGAAGGTCCAGGTTTCAGTTTGGAAGTAACAGTTTATTTGTAGAAACAGGATGCTTGCACAAGAGAGTTTTTGGAAAAAAAAATCTGAACGGTAACGTGAATGGCCTTCATGTTTTCACTGTACCCGGCTTTATCCTCAGGTTAAGAGATGGGAGGAAAGCCTGAGTAGCATTAAACTTGTACTTACATCCTTCGCTAGGAGTCGTTTAAGCTTGCCCTTCTGCTCGAGCTGCAAGGAGACAAGAAATATTACAAACACAGCATAACAATGGAAACACTAGAGGACCATTTTTTACATGGTAAAAACTTCAACAGTTAGGCATCGGTTGATAACTTCAAGAGGGCTCTAATTTGCAGAGTCCCCCACTTGTGGCACCCTTCAAACTCCGATTGGATTAATGTCTGTTTCCAAACAGGAAAAGATCTAGAACAAAACAAATCGGCCCAAAGTGACACTGAACTGGGGGCCTTATCAAAAGGGGCCTTAAGGATAGTGGAAAAGATGGCCATTTCTATCATGTTTGTTTTGTTTGGAGTGGTCAGCAGTGACTAGACAATGTAGTATCATACTGTGCAAGTCCATTCGGAAAAACAATTCCAACTTGGTCCTTACTGGGGGGAGCCATACGACTGGTTCAAATCAAGGACCACTTTCCCAACCTCTACTGGAGGGCAATGCTGCAACATGAATCAGACTGGGTCTCCTGCCTGAACAGTCAGCTTTGGACTTCAAATGAACAGCTGCCGAAGGAGGTGGCAGGTGCTTTAGTCTTCGTACAAATAGTAAACCAAGTGATGCTGAAACAGAGCTTGTCCACCAGCTTTGGGCAGTTTGGGGGGTGCAGTTACTTTCTGATGTATTTCTGTCTCTTCACTTCGGGAGTGCAGCATTCTTACCACTTCCTCCTCTAGTCTGCCTCCAATCAGGTCCCTCTCAAGCTGCTCCTCGTCTGCTTTCTCCTCTTCTGTGAATAATGAGAAAAAAATGCGCATTGTGGGAACCAACCATAGGACTGTACAAAGACACACAGACAGTAACCCATCAGCTCCTGAGGGCAAGATTCTAGTTAAGGTATAATCGAGCTGCTGCGCAACACAGCATACAGAAAGTCTCTGAGCTACGTAGACGCATTCTGCAGCCCCTTTGCCTGCTTGTAGATAGCCCCAGGGCAAGATTTTGTTTATCAAAACCGAAAAAGAACTGAGGTTGCTCTAAATCAGAAACAAAAACAGAAATTGCTGGAAAAGGTCAGCAACAGGCTTCTGAGGAAGGGTCACGTGGCCTGAAACTTTAACTCTTATTGCTAGCCACAGTTGCTGCCAGATGTGCTGAGCTTTTCCAGCAATTGTTCGAGATTTTCTTTACCAGCTCAGTACAGAGTAATCATCCCAATCCTAGTCAGCTCAGTACAAACCAAACACTGGACCTAGCGTGGGAGAATCTGTACAAACCCAGGCCTGTTGAGATAGTCCCCAGGAAAGCACGGTGTGTTGAAAATTCCACACAGTTATTAAGAGCAGGAGGAAAATGTTTTGGAATTAGGTCCCTTCAGAATTGCCTGGCAATGGCTGTCCAGTTTCCCTCCCAAAGACCATAAGAATTAGGAGAAGTAGGCCATTCAACCCATTAAGTCTGCTCTGCCAGTCATGAGATCATGGCTGATCTGGCTGTCTTCATGACCCAGCCGCAACATCCCTCTGTGGCAAAGATTTCCATAGATTCACCTACCCTCAGAAGAAATTGCTCCTCACTCTGTCATAATTATGCAAACCCTTACTCTGATATTATGCCCTCTAATCCTAGTCTCTCCAACAACGGAAAACCTCTTAGCATCAATGCTGTCAAGCCTAAGAGACTCTATTTATTATCCTCCTTTTGCTCCTTGATTATTTAATAACTTTGGGGTGTTATCAATGTCTTCTACTGTGAAGGCTGGTGCAAAATATTAATTTAACTCTTGTGTCAGCTCTGTCCTTACTCCTTTGCAATTACTTTTATATAAGCTTAGCACAGGTGTCTTTGACCCAAGCTTCTCTCTCTCAAAAAGACCGCTAAATGATATCCGTGTTATAGTCACTATTTTCTGGGGATCTTTTACTCTGAAATCATTTACTAAACCTTCTTCATTACACACCATTAGATCGGAACTAATCAGATCCCTGGTTGGATCCACAACACATTATCCCAGGAAATTGTCCCAAATACACTTTACGAATTCTTCCTCTGCCAATCTGACCACCCAATCTAAATGATTCGGGGTTGCTTTTTTGTTACATGCTCTCATTACCTTCCGATTTATTCTGTGTCCTGCTGCAACGCTACTGTTAGAGATCCTTTAGACTATTCCTACTGGTGTCATTTTCCCAGTTTTATTTCTTACCTCCAATCACATGGATACTACATCTTCCAATCAAAGACCATCTCTTGCTAATGTATCCCATACTAACAATACAACCGTACCGCCGTTTCCTCCTGCCAGTCCTTTCAACAAGTCACGATCTCCCAAAAGAGTTTAGTTCTCATAACTCCTATTTAGTTCTCATCTTTTATCTCCTTGTAACCGTGTCCCTGCTACGGTTATGACATCATATCTGGTATTCTGTATTTGTGTTATTAATTCATTCACTTTCTTCTGAATGCTACATGCATTCAATGGAAGGGCTATTAATTTTGCTTTTCTACCATGTTTACCTCCCTTTGACCTTATTTGCTGTCACTGTACACACTGTCCCCTGTGTTGCACCCTGGGTGTCATTATCAAAATAGCTGTCCTTAATGCCACCATATCCTCATTTCCCAATGGTGGGGATAAACCTTGAGGCGGCCTGCAAGGTCTGTGACTATTCAGAGTAAGCCCACGTTTCCCATTCTCCATCTACCCTCTCCCCTCTGCAAAATACAGGGGAACTGGAGACTGGATCTCTGATATCAGTTGATTTTCACAGCCTATGCTAAAAACATCAGAAGACAATTTCATATTTGAGAACATTAACGTTTCCATACCTTCCTGTCGAAGTTGCTCCAGGTAGAGTTTAGCGAGTCGCAGTTTCTTTTCTTGTGCTGTCTCCTCAATTTCCAACACTTCAGCATCTTTCTTGTTGGGACTATCACTGTCAGAGAAGAGCCAAGGTTGCCATTGAGAGTTTGATTGGGCAATTAGAGCTCCATTAGTCAGCAATAACTGAGGTTTCAAATCTAACTATGCTTAAATGTCTTTTACAATCCACTGCAAAGTCATCTGCACTTCAGTTTGTTTGTCTAGGATTTAATTGGCTAATGGACAGAATCATTTCCCTATGTAAACGCAGTGCCATTGAGCACGTTAGCTCCTCATTAACACACGAGGGTAGCTTCCACTCAAGGGCATTGACAACCTCTTCTTCCCCAGTCCAGAATTTCCGTTCCCCATTAAATCATACACAAACACTGGGGCGAGTGACAGACTTATCAAAAAACTTACTACCCTGTAACTGGCCATTGCCCAACGTGCCCCATACAGACTGGGGCTGCTGCACTGGGGTGGGGGGGGTGCAGGTGGGGTGATGTACCAGACTCCTTCAGTTCAAAACTGGAATCTGAGCAGTGAAGCACCAACACGTGACAGCAGGAACCTGATGTCAGCACAGATGCAGAGGCGTGGGGTTCTGAAGTCATTTCTGACAGCAGGCCCTTCAGCTCTTCCGAGCCAATGCATACTCTGCAGAGAGAGCGATCCAGTCAGCCCCATTCTATCATAATGTCCCAGCAATCCTGTTTCCAATTTCCTTCAAATCGACACATGAACTTTTGTTTTTAAAATCATTGGTCTTGCTGTCATGGGCAACGCATTCAGTGTCATGACCACTGGCCTACTCCAGCTCTTACCCTAAACCTTCATTCTATGCTCCCTAGTCCCTGTATGAGATATTGGGCACAGGTATTCCACATCTGCCTTTTGAAACCAGTTGTGATTACGTACACCTCAATCACGTCTCTGCTCAAATGCCTTAACTGCAAGGACCCAGCTGGAATCCCTCCCTCCTGCAATCATTCTAGTAAATCTCTTCCGAACCTTCAAGGACCTTCATGTCCTGGGTTTGATGACCACAAGTGGAAATAAATCTGTTTCTGAAAAGGCAGGCGCCTGCATTGAGCCTTCGACTCTAATTTGTGAAGCTCCAGATCCCACGTGCTTCATTTTCTGCTTTCCCCAAACATTCTGGCACCTTCAAAGATGGAGATACCTTTAGGGTATTCTGTACTTCATCTGCTTTAGCATTACACTGCACTACTTCTCCTTATTCTGTCTGCTGAACTATTTCATAAAGCCTTTCCTGAAGCAAAGATTCTCAGTTGCCCTGGTTGAATGGCCAAGAATAGTTGGGGATGTCCTCAGCCTGGATTATCCTTTACAGAGGACAGCAGAACATAGGGCATAATAGCAAGTTTCCATCAATAACATGGCCCAGAGGTGACTGA
The DNA here is from genome assembly GCF_030684315.1 of Stegostoma tigrinum. Classification (NCBI taxonomy): domain Eukaryota; kingdom Metazoa; phylum Chordata; class Chondrichthyes; order Orectolobiformes; family Stegostomatidae; genus Stegostoma; species Stegostoma tigrinum. The sequence goes on along the minus strand of NC_081364.1, from coordinate 64,960,270 downwards.
AGCTCCCCGCTGTGTTTACAGTGGTGGTTCCACGGGGTTTACAAGCTGCTGAGATGGCTGGTTTTAACTTTTCACTGAGACACTTCCTACATGTAGGGCACATTCACAACTCCCTCAAGGACATGATGAACTGTTATCCCCACGTAGACAAACTCTAATTTCAGCTCACTTTACAGGGGGAACGGGAGAGTGAGAGGGAGCTGGGGGAAGGGCTGTCAAAAGACTTAGCAAATGGTAAGCAGCTCCACAATGACACGAAGGGCTGGCATAGCTGACATTTGTATGGAATTGAACTCTGCTTGTGCTGGCATCTATAAACTAGCTGGTGTCGATCTGTTTTCTCCAATGGGAAACCAAACCCTCACTGTTTCAGATCCTTTTTCTTTCGATCCTTTAGCATTCCTCAGTTTCATTCACATGGTCTCCACTGAATGCTTTCCTCATTATGTGGCCCCTCAGTATTAAAATACTTTTCTGCTAGTCCACTCGTCTGCAATTTTCCCTGTTCGTTCTGTAAACCTTATAACCTAGAGCTGATTTTTATATATAACTGATTTTCAAGTTCACAAACTTGACCATTCTCGGTAATGACCACTGTATCATAACCTCCTCACTGCGGTGAGTTTTTCTTTTAAAAGTTACATCCCATACGCTTGTGCACAGAACTGTTACTTGGGCTATACACTAATCTGTCCCTCAGCACGATGTTTTATTTGCATGTTTATTGATTCTCTCTTCTGGTCCAATATAGTTCTTTTAGCTTTGGCCTTATCTGTCGGGTCTGAAGGAGGATTCCTGACTGTTTATTTATTCTCTATCAATATTTCTGAACCTGTAGCTTAACTTTAGGTTAGCTTGCTCCATTGCAGTCTCTAAAAACGGGCTGGTTTCATGTTAAATTTGTGAGATATTGAGAGTATGCCATCACTTTAGACATGTCACATCACAAGTATTGTTATCACATTAGAAATCGAACATTACCTTTCAGTTTCAGAGTCACTGGAAATCTCTTCATTTAGTTTCACAGGGAGCTTCTTGCGGACTTTCTCGTCACCATCTTCAGCCTGGAAGGAGACAGCAAATTAAAATCCTATACTGTGCAGCAGCCCTCTGGGTAATTAGGGATGGTCAATAAATGCTAGCCTAACCAGTGACACCCTGATTCCATGAACTAATAAATAAAAAACTCGAAGACGAGAACACCCCATGTCGTGGCCAATCCTTATACTGAATTGCTGTCATTAAATGCAAATTCCCCAATCACTCCTACTCTGCTATTTTTGGGCATTCCTGCTGTAAGCGGTTTGACTGCCGCCCCTCATACATTACAAGAATGATTACACTTCAAAACACATGATTGTGGAACACTTCAGAAACATCCTATGCTTGGGACCATATAAATGCGAGTCCAATATCTTTTAATTCACTCATAGGATGTCAGTATCACTGGCCGTTGAGAAGGTAGTGGTGAGCTGCATTCTTGAGGCCACGTTCTGTAGGTAGACCACAGTACCCTTAGAAAGGGAGTTCCAGGATTTGGCCCACCAACAGTGAAGGAACAGCAATACATTTCCAAGTCAGAACAGTGAGTGGTTTTAGACAGGAATTTGCAGATCGTGGTGATCCCATGTATCTGATACTCTTGTCCTTCTAGATGGAAGTGGTCATGGGTTGGTGAATTTCTGTAATGCATCTGGTGGACAGTATACACCACTATTACTGAGCATCAGTGGAGGTGGGACTGGATGCTTGTGGATGTAGTGCCAATCAAGCAGGCTGCTTTGTCTGGAGATGGTTCTTGAGTAACGTTCAATTACAAAGTACTGTTGTTCTAGGTAGGAGTCGAGTCCAAAAGACATTCCAGATCAGATATCATAGCAAGAGATTAACATGGAAATAAGTCCCACAATAAATACTACTGAATCGTGAATGGCACTGCTCAACTTTTTAACTGGAGACTGAAGTTGCTGAGACCAATTAGGGAGAGTATTTTCCATTCCTATTGAACAGAGAACACAGTGCCAGCAAGTTGTTCAAGAATGAAAAGTCCCAGATAAGGGGCAATTACCCAAATACAGCAACTGCTGCGAAATTCAGAACAAGTCTCTCTGATAAACAGAATCCTTCTTTTCCAAAATTAGACAGCACTTTCCACAATCTCCCAAACTACAGTGCTCTACAGACAACATCTTCTCAGACAGTCCACCAGGACCAAGGATGATTTTCTTGCCAAGTTGTGTCCTGAGATCACTGGGTAATTCAGTGCTGGGTCTGGACAGTTTGCCAGAGGTGGCGTCTCAGGAGTGGGATGTATGGGTTGCCTCAGGCGCCTTCCAATATTTGTACTCAGTCTCCACCTGGCACCTGTGCAGTTACTCCCCCTGTGGTGTGGGCAGTCTTGGGCATCAGGCTTCCACGAATCAGTGGGGCCATTGCATTTTTATTTCAGGGAGTCTTTGAGAAAGTCCAGTGAACCATTTCCACCGCCCTCCTGTTGTTCAGTTACCGTGACAAAGCTCAGAGCACAGACTTCATTGCAAGAATCTTGTGTCAGGCATGTGGATGAGCTGGCTCTACACAGCGCCAACTGACTGACCATAAGCAGAGTCTTGATACTGGGGATACTAGCCTGTGGGACGACACTGAAAACAGACTGTCTGTCCTGCCAGGGCATTTGCAGGACATTGTGCAGCCATTGGTGGTGATATTTCCCTAAGGATTTGCTGTACATTGTCCGTGACACTGCCACATACAGGAGGCAGAGAACACTGCTGCCATGTAGACCATGATCATGTGCTTGGTTTAAGGTCTTTGTCAAACATCCTGTTCCCCAGACAGATGAAGGCTGTGTCAGACACTGTGTTGAAATTCATCAATGTCAGCCGTTGCTGAGAGGAGGCTTGCAATGAATGAGAACTGATCCACTTTGTCTCGTGTCTTGCTGTGTATCGTGACTGCCAAGGAACAGTGCTGTACACCGTGAGCAGGCTGGTAGGCCAAACATCTGGAAGAGAAAACTCCAAGGCCCATTCATGCTCATGTTTCAGTGGATGTACTGATGATGTTTTGGAGCTCCCGCAGAGTGAATACACACACATGGGTGTCACTTGGTAGCCCACAGCTCAGCAACAGTGTCGTCTTGGATCTGGTCCGAGGGCAACACCATTTTCTGCTTGTCCTGTAGTGAAGTTTCATTGTGATGGGAAGCCTCATCAATACGTTCAGGGTTGCAGTGGGGAAGAGCATTTGTGTAATGAGACAAGCTTGCTCAGTCCTCAGTAGTAAGTGCAACAGATCTCTGCAGGTGTGTTAGTGAGGATCACAGCTACTGAATGACCATGTCAACTCATGTCAGGCTGGGACTGTGTTGATATGGTAATGGCTGACATGCAGTAGGATGTGGTGAAAGGCTTCACATCAAGAAGATTCACAAAGTGCTCCTTCCAGGGAACATTAACTGCCTCTGTGTACTTGATATGCAGCATGTTGTTCATAGCTCACAGTGGGGCAGTTCCTTGGGTGTTTGGGCCATGAAAGGGTTTGACTGCATTGAGGAATTCACACATATCATGGTTGTAAGGCGAGTTTCAGGGGTTCCTAAATCTTTTTCCATCCACCATGTGTTTTTTTAAAGTTTACAGTCTTTTTGTAATTGGACCTCAGCATCCATTTGCTGCTTTCCTTCCCTGGTACTCCGAGTTGTGATTCAGTACTCCCTGATCTCTTGATCATTCGCATCAAACCAGCCTTCATGGCAGAGAGGTAGGCAAAGGACAAGTTCAGCTAAGCAGATGAGGGTGTCAGTGGAGGGGAGAGAGACCTTGTCTCTTCTCAAGAACTGTTTCTGATTAATTTAAGGGCAGACCACTGAACACCTCTAAGTTGTTAACAGAGTAGTTTTTTTTGTGTATTTAGTCCTGGAGTCCACTGACATTGAACTTCTCTCAGTGCTTCTGCTGATGCTAGCATTTCTTGGGCAAGGCTGATCCAGCAGTCAGTTCTTGCCATGTTACAGGCATTAAGGACCTCCTGTAGTCCTCACAAGGCAGTGAGGCAGTCAAGGAGGTGACAACACCCAGGGTGAGTGTGTTGCTATGAGCTCCTGCATTTCTCTGACAAAATAAACTGCTTGGTATGACCAGACCATGTGCTGGGCTTTTCAATAGGAGGAGCCACTCTATTATTGCTTGCCCTTCCTTGTTAGTCTCACCTCTCCAACTCTGGCATTGAAATCTTCAGGGAGAATTAGCTCGATTTTCCATGAGACACTAAATAGTGAATCATCAAGGCTGGAGTAGAATTCCTTTTTCACCACTTATTTCTAGGGTTACACATCGATACCTGTGGCACACTTCTTCTAGATTAATTTGTTTTTTTAAAACGACAAACCCAATCCCATGGTGCTAGTGTTCGTCTTCTGGCTTACCTCTTCTGGAAAGCGTAATATCACCCTGTAATTTACCTCCAGGGCTGCTCTCAAGGATCCTGATGTTCCAGGTCCTGAACTGCACTTTGAGGTGGTGGGAAGAGGCTGGTTTATGGGCAGTTTTTAATGTGGAGGTGGAAGGATGTAACATAACAGGGAACACACTGTCGTGGTGGAGCAAGATCTTCGTCCAATACAAAAACTGGACACATGATGCTGCCTCTAAGCTCCCCATCCCACATCACCTTTCCTGGAGAGACTGCAGATCTGCAACTCTGGCATCAAAGCTGAAGCAGAAGGGGTCCTCCACACTAGCACAGCCAACAAATACTTTTGAAACGGGTCACTGCTGGTTGAATACACCAGCACAGCAACCAGGAAGCACACAGCAACATCCCAAAAACTGCAAGGTTCTCATGAGTAGACACTGAGCTCCAGTTCAGTTGCAGGAAAAACACTGCAGGTCTATGGATAACGTGTAAGTTTTTGAAGACTTAGATCTGAGGCTGGAACCTCCCTGCAACCCAACCGAGAACCCAGCTTGAACACAGACTTAAAAATATTTGGGGGTTGAGTGGGGACTCTGACCCACACAGCAAGGGGGCACTGATTTGGGGGGGGGGGGGGCGGTGGTAGTGGCGGGAAGGAGCAGACTGACCCACACACATCAGGAGGAGCGGGGGGGGGGGGGGGTTGGTGGTGGTGGTGGGGAGAGGGGAACAGACTGACCCACACAGAGCAGAGGAAGAGGGTGGGTGATGGTGGTGGGGACAGACTGACCCACACACAGTGGGGGGGAACAGAGAAAGAGTGAGGGGACAGACTGACCCACACACAGTGGGGGGGAAGAGAGAAAGAGTGAGGGGACAGACTGACCCACACAGAGCAGGGGAAGAGGGTGGGTGATGGTGGTGGGGGCAGACTGACCCACACAGGGCAGGGGGAGGGGGAGGGGGGGTTGGTCGTGGTTGGGTGGGGGGAAAGAGGGGACAGACTGACCCAGGCCGGGGCTGGGTGTCCCTCTGCATCTCCTGTACCCGGAACGTCTTCCACCCCTTCCCGCCGCCTCACCTTCCTCTTACGGCCCCTGTCCTCTCCCGCAGCCGCCCTCTTCTTGCGGATGAAGAATGATCCTGTCGCCGCCATTCGGGCCCTCACCAATCCGCATGGCAACCCAGGCCGGGCCTCGGACGGCCCACAACCTCAACACCAATCAGAGATCCGATTACTGACCCCGCCCACCACCCGTCTACCAATCATCACTCAATGTATGTCCCGCCCACTATACCAACACCAATCAGAATACAGATCTCTTTCCCGCCCACTTCCCTCCGCCAATCAGAGCGACGTACCCTGTGTCCACCGCGTGTTTTCCCCGGCGGATGTTGGTGTTCGGCAAGTTTTGGTGCCACTGGAGAGTAACAGTGAGGATAATGGTTCCGGTTTCTGAATCAAATTTCTCTCTGCTACCACATCTGCTGAGTTTCTCCAAAATATAGTTTCACATGTAATAATAAACAAAAATCAGATTCACTAATGCCTTTTAAGGGAAAGAAATCTACCATGCTTAGAAAGGCTGGTCTCCCTGTGACTCCCAGATCCAGAAGTCAAAGTTTAATGGTTTACTGTCTCAATTAAAAGATGCCATGTTGACCGTGCCACAATCCCACAGTACAGAATGTCAGCCTAGTACTCAAATCCCCATCTGCAACTTGTACCTTCTGACCCCAAGGTTACTGACTTTCTCTAGTATCTGGTCCAATTATGTAGTGATAATGGGAACTGCAGATGCTGGAGAATTCCAAGATAATAAAATGTGAGGCTGGATGAACACAGCAGGCCAAGCAGCATCTCAGGAGCACAAAAGCTGACGTTTCGGGCCTAGACCCTTCATCAGAGAGGGGGATGGGTGAGGGAACTGGAATAAATAGGGAGAGAGGGGGAGGCGGACCGAAGATGGAGAGAAAAGAAGATAGGTGGAGAGGAGAGTCTCCCCTTCCCCCACCGCATCCCAAAACCAGCCCAGTTCGTCCCCTCCCCCCACTGCACCACTCAACCAGCCCAGCTCTTCCCCTCCACGCACTGTATCCCAAAACCAGTTCAACCTGTCTCTGCCTCCCTAACCTGTTCTTCCTCTCACCCATTCGTTCCTCCCACCCCAAGCCGCACCTCCATCTCCTACCTACTAACCTCATCCCACCTCCTTGACCTGTCCCCTCCCTACCTCCCCACCTATGCTCTCCTCTCCACCTATCTTCTTTTCTCTCCATCTTTGGTCCACCTCCCCCTCTCTCCCTATTTATTCCAGTTCCTTCACCCCATCCCCCTCTCTGATGAAGGGTCTAGGCCTGAAACGTCAGCTTTTGTGCTCCTGAGATGCTGCTGGGCCTGCTGTGTTCATCCAGCCTCACATTTTATTATCTTGGTCCAATTATGCCTTAACTTTAAAACTCTTGTTCAAATCCCTGCATGGCTTCACCACCAACTACCCCTCCCCCAAACCCTGATCTCTATATCCTCTCCTGACCAACCTCTGTGGTTTCTAAGCTCCTTCGTTTCTGATTCCATGCACATCCCTGGGCTCTATGCTCTGGATTTCTCTCCCTAACCTCTTCTCTCTACTCTTTTAAGATGCTCCTTCAAATCCATCTCTTGATGCAAGCTTTTGGTAATTTTTTTCTAATGCTCATAATGTGGCTTTGTGAAAAGTGTCACTGTTGACAGTGTAATTGGGTCTATTTGTTCTAGAGTCATAACAGCATGGAAGCAGGCCCTTTGGCCCAACACAACCATGCTGACCAGATTTCCTAAACTGAACTAGTCCCATTTGCCTGCATTTGGCCCAGATCCTTTGAAACCTTTCCTGTTCATGTGCCTGTCCAAATGTCTTTTAAATGTTGTAATTTTACCCACGTCTGTCACTTCCACTGGCAGTTCATTCTGTACATGCACGACCCTCTGTGTGAAAAAGTTGACCCTCAGGTCACTTTTGAACTTTCCCCCTCTCCCCTTAAACCTTGTTTTGCACTCCCCTACCCTTGGGAAAAGACGTTGACCATTCACCCTGTCTATGCCCCTCTATAAGGTCACTTTAGATGTTCGCCAAGATGTCCGTGGTTGTTCTCTTCTGTGACCTGACCAACATCAATCAGTTGTGAGCACATCATGAAAGATTATCCAGCCATTGACTCACTGATTATTGTTTTGTGGGGCCTTGCTGAGCGAAAATGGCTTTTTATATGTCAACATGCCCTTAAAAAGGGTGCTGCCAGACCTATTGAGCTTTTCCAGCAACTTCATTTTCGTTTCTGATTTACAGCGTCCGCAGTTCTTTCAGTTTTAATTTAGCCCTTAAAAAAAGGTAAAGTTGAGTGCGAAGCACTGTGATGTTCCCTAAGATTTCGAAAGGTGCTGCGGGGGTGCAGGTTCTCTCCATTCCTAGTCGATCACATGGGTCTGAATGTGACGCAGAAGCACACGTTTTATTCTGCTGTTCCTCTCATGAGTGCCCAAGTCTGTTGCCACGGTGACAGGAGCTCCAGCAGCAGGCTGTAAAAAAATACAGCAGCACAGGCACCACGTGTAGAGCAACAGGACAGAGTCATGAGATGTTCTGGGTGTAAAGTTCTCCCTCAAGGGCTCGGTGATTTTATCAGTTTGCAATTGGACAGGCTTATCTGGTTCCCTGATAACAAAGTGTGGAGCTGGATGAACACAGCAGGCCAAGCAGCATCTTAGGAGCACAAAAGCTGACGTTTCGGGCCTAGACCCTTCATCAGAAAAAGCTTTATCTGGCTCCCTGTCTTTATTTTAAGAGGTGGTCTTTTGTGGAGGATGAGTCATCAGCCTCTCATGTTTCATGTTTCACAATGAGTGGATGGGTTTTCAGTGCCTTGTTTAAACTGCTCGCTACATTGAGGTAAACACAGAGCTGCCAGAATGTGACAAGGGCTGCCCCGGGCAGTGACAACAGGGAACATTGAAACCAGGAGCAGGAGTAGGCCATCTGAGTCTGCAACACACTACTACGCAATCCCCCCCCCACTTAACACCCTGTTCCTGCTTTCTCCCTATTCGCCTTGATTCCTTTAATACCCAACAATGCGTCAGACTCTGGTTGAGGAGAATTGTCAGTCTCAAGCAGAGTTTGCAATCCAAATGGGCAAGGCAGCCGCAAGTAGCAGGAGAGGAGTTAGTCATTCCTCACATCAAACCAAGCACCCTACAGCCTGGAGGGCTCAACATTGAGTTCTCCAATTTCAAATAACCTCCTGGCCCATCCCCAACTTTGCCTTTCAGCCCCACTTCCTCCCATCCCTTCCAACCTCTGATCCTTTCTTCCAGCCACAATTGGATTCATCCCTCCTATCGATCAACCAGGTCACACCTACCACCAGTGTCCAACTATCACCACTATTCTCCCTCCATCCCTTCCCCCCACCCTTCTTTATCTGCGCCCCCCCACCCCCACATCCTGCCCTGAAGGACGGTTATACCCGAAACGTTGACAGTTCCTTTCCTCCAGATGTTGCCTGGCTTGCTGTGTTCTTCCAGCCTTCCGTCTGTCTACCCTGGGTCCCAGCGACTGCAGTATTTTTTGTATCTAAAGGTGAATCTCACAGCACGTTTCTCCCCGCATCCAGGAATGATCCTGCAGAATTCCTGGGAATAGAGCTGAGCTGACCCAGGCTGCGGCTGGAGGAAGGTTTGGAGAGGGTTAAGTGGGCTGTCAGGGAGGAAGCTCTCTCCATTCCTGATTGGAAAGGCGTTTGCTGTGGGTGAGGCCACTTCCTTTAGCTGCTGATTCCTGTCTTTCGCACAGTCTCTTCTTCTTCTTTTTCTTCAGCACAAACTTCGAGGAGTTCTCGCAGCTTTCAGCCAAGGCAGCGTCCCAGGACCTGACCACTTCAGTAAGTACGGGACTGGGCTTTTTGGGATGTGATCGTTTATGGCTGTGCCAGTACTGCTTCCCCATTCGGAGTTACTGCTGATTTAAGTGGGTAGCTGAGGACGTTAGACAGCAGGTCATTAACCCTGTCAGGATTGGTTATAGGCCACTGCTGATAAAAACAAGTTTTCCCTCTCTGAAGAATACTAGTGAGCCAATTGAAAAGAAAGGCTAGCATTTATATCAAACCTTTAATTTGCAGGTGGAGGTCCCAAGGTGGATTTTAACTGCAGGGCAGTGAACTGTTCTTGGTTTAAATTACACTTGTGGCAGCTTCCTGATTATTCTTCCTGCTGCCAACTTTGTATTTTTTTAAAATTGAATTTCAGTTCTTCACTGATGGTGATGGGGTTTGAAGTGTTTTGGATGAGCAGATTAAGCCCGTTTGATTGAGGTCTCTGAGCATAAAGTGCTGTCCCCACGTCAGAGACCATTCCTGAGCCCTCAGTCTCTCAACGGTTGAGCTCTGGGTTCATCTAGCCATCCCAATCCCTCCAATCTCCTCTGTCCCCACAACTCTGCACACCTCTAATTCCAGCCTCTTGGAAATCTCTGACTTTAATCTCTGCACCATTAACAGGCTGTGTTCAAACACTCTAAGCTCAGGATTACCCTCCCTCCCACTGTCTGCCTATCCATCCTGTGATCCCTCTGTGTAGCTGCGGCTCAGTTGGTTCTATTCAGGTGTCGGAGCCTCAGAGCTCGAGGTTTAAATCCCACTGCAGACCCTGACCACCAAAGGCAAGGCTGACCTACTAGGACAGTACTGAGGGAGCACCACACTGTCAGCAAGACAGTATTGAGGGAGCGCCGCACTGTTAGCCAGACAGTACTGAGGGAGCGCCGCGCTGTCAGCTGGACAGTACTGAGGGAGCGCCACACTGTCAGCAAGACAGAACTGAGGGAGCGCCGCACTGTCAGCAGGACAGTACTGAGGGAGCGCCGCACTGTCAGCAGGACAGTACTGAGGGAGCGCCACACTGTCAGCAGGACAGTACTGAGGGAGCGCCACACAGTCAGCAAGACAGAACTGAGGGAGTACCACACTGTTGGCTGGACAGTACTGAGGGAGCGCCACACTGTCAGCAAGACAGTGCTGAGGGAGTGCCGCACTGTCAGCAGGACAGTACTGAGGGAGCACCGCACTGTCGGCAGGACAGCACTGAGGGAGCGCCACACTGTCAGCAGGACAGCACTGAGGGAGCGCCACACTGTCAGCAGGACAGCACTGAGGAAGCGTCACACTATCAGCAGGACAGAACTGAGGGAGCGCCACACTGTCAGCAGGACAGCACTGAGGGAGCGCCACACTGTCAGCAGGACAGAACTGAGGGTTGCGCCGCACTGTCAGCAGGACAGAACTGAGGGAGCGCCGCACTGTCAGCAGGACAGTACTGAGGGAGCGCTGCACTGTCGGCAGGACAGAACTGAGGGAGTATCACACTGTCGGCTGGACAGTACTGAGGGAGCGCCACACTGTCAGCAAGACAGAACTGAGGGAGCGCCACACTGTCAGCAGGACAGCACTGAGGGAGCGCCACACTGTCAGCAGGACAGAACTGAGGGAGCGCCGCACTGTCAGCAGGACAGTACTGAGGGAGCGCCGCACTGTCAGCAGGACAGAACTGAGGGAGTGCCGCACTGTCAGCAGGACAGTACTGAGGGAGTGCCACACCGTCGGCAGGACAGTGCTGAGGGAGTGCCGCACTGTCAGCAGGACAGTACTGAGGGAGCGCCACATTGCATTGCTGCACTGTTGCTGAAGTGCTGAAGGAGTGGGCACTGTCGGGGAGTCAGTGTGGAGGGAGTGCAGCACTGTCAGAGGGTGAGTACTGAGGGACTGCTGCACTGTCGGAGGGTCAGTGCGGAGGGAGTGCCATACTATCGGAGGGTCAGTGCTAAGGGGACGCTGCACTGTCGGAGGGTCAGTGCTGAGAGACTGCAGCACTGTCAGAGGGTGAGTACTGAGAGACTGCTGCACTGTTGGTGGTCAGTGCTAAGGGAGCGCTGAATTGTTGGAGGGTCAGTGCTGAGGGAGCACCATACTATCGGAGGGTCAGTGCTGAGGGAGCGCAGCACTGTTGGGGGATCAGTGCTGAGGGGGTGGGCACTGTCAGTGGGTGAGTACTGAGGGAGCGCTGCACTGTCGGAGGGTCAGCACTGAGGGAGCACCATACTATCGGAAGGTCAGTGCTGATGGAGCGCAGCACTGTCGGAGGGTCAGTGCTGAGGGAGCACCATACTATCAGAGGGTCAGTGCTGAGGGAGCGCTGCACTGTCGGGGCATCAGTACTGAGGGCCTGCCGCACTGTTGGAGGGTCAGGGCTGCACTGTCGGAGGGTCAGTGCTGAGGGAGTGGGCACTATCAGACAGTCAGTGCTGAGGGAGCGCCATACTATCGGAGGGTCAGTGCTGATGAAGTGCTGCACTGTCCAAGCTACTGCCTTTTGGCTGCGATATTAAAATGAGGCCTCAGATGCCCTCTCAGCTGGATTTAAAGAAAGAGTTAAACTCAGGTCCTTTAGAATATTGCAAAATTGGGAAAGGCTCTAAAAGAGCAATGTATTCATTCTAGGCTTCCATTGCCATGTTTTTGCAACAACACAATAACAGATATTTTGATCAGTCACTGTTGTTTAGAGAACATGTTTTTCATTTATTAAAAGCTGTTTATCTGTTGAGTTAAACCTGAGCATTTATTTCTCCTCCATTTTTCAGGAACTGCCCTCTTCCTCCCTTTCTCTGTGATTGGCTGACTGGTGCTCACAACTCTAGCTGTGATTGGTTCCAGTGCCTGTATTCCTGGCTGTGATTGGTCTTGGTACCTATAATCCTTAGCCATGATTGGTTCCCGATGCCCACAGGCCTGGCTGTGATTGGATCCCAGTGTCCACAATCCTGGCTGATTCTGGATCCCAGTGCCCACAATCCTGGCTGTGACTGAATCCCAGTGTCCACAATCTTGGCTGTGATTGGATCCCAGTGCTCACAATCCTGACTGTGGTTGGATCCCAGTGCCCACAATCCTGACTGGGATTGGGTCCCACTGCCCACATGCTTGACTATGATTTGTTCCCAGACCTCACTGTTTTGGCTGTGATTGGCTGATTGCTTGTTGATCCAGGATGCAAACAGGAAATGCTGGGAAAATGCAGCAGATGGGGTAGCATTTGTGGAGAGAAAGTAGAGTTTCCGTTTCAGGTTGAGAGACTTGATTTTTGGGGGTAAAAACTGTGCATGTTGTAAATCAGGAACCAAAGCATTATTTTGAAACAAAAAACAAAAGTTGCTGGAAATGTTCAGCAGGTCTGGCAACATCTGTGGAGGAGAAAACAGAATTAATGTTTAGGGTCCGGTGACCCTTCCTCAGAATTGATGGTGGCTAGGAAAATGTCAGTTTGTATGTAGAAAATAGGGAGGTGTTTGGGGTAGGGAGTAAATGATAGGACGGGGCCCAAAGAGAGAGAGAAGAGAGATTTGGACAAAGGAGTTGCTAACGATCAGCCTGTGGGGGTGAATAATTGTTGGTGGGGACTGTTAGCGACTAATAACAGGTAGTGTGTAAGGGCAGACTGTGTGGTAACAAGGTCTGGTGTGTGAGTTGGGAGGCTGAGACATGGGAGAGTTTAGGCCCTAAAATTATTGAGCTCAATATTGAGTCTGGAGGGCTGCTGGGTCCCCAAGCGGAAAATGATGTGCTGTTCCTCGAGCTTGCATTGAGCTTCATTAGAACACTGCAGCAAGCCAGAGACAGAAATGTTGGCCAGGGAGCAGGGTGGTGTGTTTAAAGCGGCAGGCAACAGGTGATTCAGGGTCTTTTTTGCGAGCAGAGCGTAGGTATTATGGTCTCTAAGTCTATGTTTCATTTGCCCAATGTAGAGGAGACCACATTGTGAGCAGTAAATGCAGCGGACTAGATTCTGGAAAGTGCAGGTGTAATGTTTGGGTCTTTGTATAGTGAGGGGGGAGGAGTTAAATGGGCAGGTGTTGCACCTTCGCCGGCTACAGGGGAAGGTGCCGTAGGCTTGTGGAGAGGTGTTGGGGGTGAAGGAAGTGTGGACCAGGGTGTCCTGGAGGAAACGGTCCCTCCGTAAGGCAGACAAGGGAGGGGAGGGGAGGGGAATATGTGTCTGGTGGTAGCATCTCCCTGGAGGTGGCGGAAATGGCATCTGGTGATCTTCTGAATGTGGATGCTGGTGGGATGGTAGATGAGGATAAGGGGAACCCTATTGCTGTTGCGGGAGGGAAGAGAAGGAGTGAGGGCAGCGTGGGGGAAATGGGTCAGACCTGAATGAGGGCCCTGTCGACAATGGAGCTGGGAAATCCTCAGTTGAGGAAGAAGGTGGACATTTCTGAGACTCCTTTGTCAAATTTGGCCTCATCTGGACATATGTGACGGAGACGGAGGAACTGAGAAAATGGGATGGAGTCTTTACATGAAGTGGGGGGGGGGGTGTGAGGATGTATCATCCAGGTAGCTGTGGGAGTTGGTGGGTTTAGAATAGATATTAGTGGCCAGGCTATCCCCAGAAATAGAAACTGAAATATCGAGGAAGGGAAGGGAGGAGCCAGAGATAGACCAGGTGACAGTGAGGGCAGGGTGGAAATTGGAGGTGAAATTGATGAAGTTTTCCAATTCCAGACGAGAGAGGGAAGCAGCACCGATGATATCATCGATGTATCAGATAAAGAGTTGTGGGTGGGAGCTGGAATAGGACTGGAACAAGGAATGTGCCTCGTATCCCACAAAGAGACAGGCATAACTAGGGCCCGTGCGGATACCCATGGCAAGCCCTCTTACCTGAAGAAAATGAGGGGAGTTGAAAGAAGTTGTTGAGGGTGCAGACAAGCTCAGCCAAGCGGAGGAAGGTGGTGGTGGGTGGGGATGGTTTAGTTCTTTGCTCCAGGAAGAAACGGAGAGCCCTAAGACCCTCCTGATGGGGAATGGAGGTGTAAAGGGATTGCACATCCGTGGTAAAGTGGAGGTGGCTGGAGCCAGTAAACTGGAAGCTTTGAAACTGGTGTAAGGCGTCAGCTGAATCACAGATGTATGTTGGATCGGGGGGAGAAGGCTGAGTCAGGGTAGGAAGAGATGAGTTCTGTGGGGCATGAGCGGGCTGAAACAATGGGTCCACGTGGACAGTCCTGTTTGTGGATTTTTGGCAGGAGGTAGAATTGAGCTGTGCGGGGTTGGGGGACTGTTAGCTTGGAAGTGGATGGGAGAGATCACCAGATGAAACGAGATCCGTAACCGTAGTGGATACAATGGCCTGATGTGCCATGGTGGGGTCATGGCCCAGGGGAAGGTGGGAGGAGGTATCTGAGAGCTAGTGCTCAGCCTCTGCAAGGTAGAGGTCAGTACACCAGACGACAACAGCACCACACTTATCGACAAGCTTGATAACAAAGTCAGGGTTAGATCTGAGTGCATGGAGTGCAGTCAGTTTGGAGGGAGATAGGGTGGATTTGAAGAGAGGGGCAGTGAAATTGAGGCGACTGACATCACGTCGACAGTTCTCAGTGAACAGATCTCTGCTTCTGAGTGTTGAGGAGAGCCGCATATCTTTCTCCCCGTCCCTCGCCCAAGCTCCTCCTTTTCCCCCGCTGCCTTTAACTGTCCGGTTTCCCGTTTTCCAGACATGCCCCCAAAGAGGAAGTCGGCTGCCACCAAATCAAATTCCAAGCAGAGGAAGGTCAAAGTTGAGCCGGAGGAAGATAACGTCAAGTCCGCTGTTGAAGCTCTAAAAGCTGCTCCGAGTGTCAAGGCTAAAGCTAAGATAGACGAGCACTGTCCTCTGAGCACTGACACGTCGGCTAAGGTAGGTGTGATATCCTGCCAGGTCCACCCCGTATTATCCACCTCGCCTGTCTCTCAAACCCAGTTAAGGACGGACACAGTCCTTTGCCATATGTAGCACAGCAGTAAGGGCTTTCCTACTACATAGATCCTAACGTCCACTTTCTGCTCCAGATTCATGAGGACTACGACTGCATGTTGAACCAAACCAACATCGGAAACAATAACAACAAGTTCTACATCATCCAGCTGATCGAACTCAATGGCTCATACTACTGTTGGAACCGCTGGGGTCGAGTGGTAAGTAGCTTTGGCGCCGAATCCTTCACCCATCTGTGAACCCACCTCCCCTGAATCCAGTCCAGAGGTGCACCGGGTACAGAGGGACTCTCCAGCAAGGAGAGGTTGAGAAGGTGGGGCCTGTACGTGTACCAAATTGGAGTTTAGAAGAATGAGAGGTGTCCTTGTTGAAATAACGCAAGGTTCTTGGGAGAAATAATGGGGTAGATGGGGAGAGGTTGTGTCCCCCTTTGTGGGAGAGTCCCGGAACAGAGGGCACCACCTCAGACAGAGGTGAGGGACATCTTCTGTAAGAGGGGAAATGAATCTGTGGAATTCTTTACTGCAGACAGCTAGGTTGCTGAGTATATTCAGGCTGAGGTCCTTTTTCAAATAAAGGGCATTCAGAGTCACGGGGAAAAGGCACAGAAGTAGAATTGAGGATTATCTGAACACTCCAGCTCGAAGGAGTTCCCACCTTCCGGTTAAGGGCGGCACGGTGGCACAGTGGTTGGCACTGCTGCCACACAGCGTCAGGGACCCGAGTTCAAATCCACCCATGGGCAACTGTCTGTGTGGAGTTTGCACATTCTCCTCATGTCTGCGTGGGTTTCCTCCGGGTGCTCCGGTTTTGTCCCACATTCCAAAGATGTGCAGACTAGGAGGATTGGCCATGTGAAATTGCCCGTAATGTTCAGGGTTGTGTAGATTGGGTGGGTTAAAGGGGGATGGATCTGGGTGGGATGCTCTGAGGGCGAGTGCGGACTTGTTGGGCTGAACTGTTTTCACACTGTAGGGATTCTATTGATAATCCTCGTTGAATGATGGATATGCCTCGAGGTCTGTCAAACTGACTCATCCTCACACTTAAACCCTCTGCTCACATCCTGAGCAGGGAGCAAATGCCTTTCCAATTATGCACCCAGAGAAGGGTCTGGGATGGGTGACAGGGTGACGGAGCAGGGGCTGGGCCAGTGCTGGTGGGGGAGAGGCAGGGGTGTGTAGTTAAATGGAGTGCTAGAGATGTACAGCACGGAAACAGACCCTTAAGTCCAACTCGTTCATGCTGACCAGATATCCTAAATTTATCTACCCCCACTTGCAAGCAATTGGCCGATATCCCTCTAAACACTTCCTGTTCATGTACCCATTCAGGTGCCTTTTAAACATTGTTGTTGTACTCACCTCTACCATTTTCTCTGGCAACTCATTTCATACACGCACCGCCCTCTGCCCCTTGGGTTCCTTTTAAATCTTTCCCCTCTCACCTCAAACCTATACCCTCTATTTTTGGACTTCCCCTACCCTGGAAGACTTTTTGGCTGTTCACTCTATCCATGCCCCTCATGATTTTATAAAACTCTATAAGGTCACCCCTAAGCCTCTGACACTGTAGAGAAAATAGCCACAGCCTATTGAGCCTCTCCCGATAAGCTCAAACCCTCCAACCCTGCAACATCCTTGTAAATCTTTTCTGAACCCTTTCGAGTTTCACAACATCCTTCCCATAGCAGGGAGACCAACTATACTGAATGCAGTATTCCAAAAAGGGGTCTGACCAATGTCCTGTACATGACCTCCACACCCGACAGATTCTTGTTACTCATTATCGAGTATAGTACACACACGGTTTACAAAAATATGTTGTTGGTTTTTGTTTTGCCTGATCACACTGTTCCCTTGGAGAATATTGTGGAGAGGATCGGCAGAGTGGTTAACAACCTGACGGGCTGGCGTGGCTGTTTCTTATATCTTCGCACTCTTCCCCGTGTGCAGTAGGGCAGGGGTTTCCAGGATAATAGAAACAGTCTGATGTGAACAACGTATTCCATGCCTAACATTATTCCAGTGCGTCATCCTGCACAGCATAACAGTGTGTGAGTGTGTGTGTGTTGCAGTACCCAGAGGGAAATGAGTATCCCACATCATGTAGAATTCCCAGGTGGAATTTTGCAGCCACTGCTGCCTGGAACTTTCTAGAGTGGCAGACGTGTGGTGCAGCACTGGAAATAGAGCGAAATCCTGAATCCTGATTATTTCAGGACGCTGTGACCCTCCTGCGAATCCCTAGAAATGCTGAGTCTAGGAGCAGCAGTAGGCCATTCAGTCCTTCAAGCCTGCTGCACATCATGGCTGAACATCCAACTCACCATCCTGTTTCCACTTTCCTCCCATATACCTGGAGCCTCAAGAATTGTGTCTAACTCCTTCTTGAAAGCGTTCAATGTGTTGGACTCAACCACTTTCCGTGGGAGCGGATTCCATAGGCTCACCACTCTCTGGATGAGAGCATTTCATCTCATCTCAGTCCTAAATGGCCCACCCAGTATCCTTAAACTGTGACCCCTGGTTCTGGTCTCCAGTCATTGTGTCAGGTTCGTTTTCGGAGACCCTCACGGACTTGCTACAATAACAAGACACTGATCTGTTTAGAAAAACACAAATCCTTTTATTACCTAGCAAGTACAAGCTGTGGAGAATCACTGTACTTAACCCAGCACAGAGTGCAGAGTCTCGCAAGTAATTCTCCCCGAGCAGAGGACTGTCCCCGCTTTTTATACTTTACAGAAGACATGATACAGAAAACAATTTCACAAGTTACAAAAGATATGATTCATGAAACAATTACTACAGCCGACAAAGACAGGATACGAAACAAATATTGCATCAAGAACATAAAAGACCAGGATATTGTATCGATTGCTAGTGAAGTGGCCGCTAATGGCAGGAGGTGATTTCGAGTTGTTGTCTGGGACAGATTCTGATTTCAAGTTGCCAGTGTGTCTGGCTAGAATAAAGTCAGTGCCCTGGCCCCTTTGTCAGCGACAGAAGTTGCATGTTTTAGAGGTTTCACACCTTTACAAGTTTTCACCACCTAACCCTATTTGAAACAGTGATAATGGGAACTGCAGATGCTGGAGAATCCAAGATAATAAAATGTGAGGCTGGATGAACACAGCAGGCCCAGCAGCATCTCAGGAGCACAAAAGCTGACGTTTCAGGCCTAGACCCTTCATCAGAGAGGGGGATGGGGTGAGGGTTCTGGAATAAATAGGGAGAGAGGGGGAGGCGGACCGAAGATGGAGAGAAAAGAAGATAGGTAGGGAGGGGATATGTCAGTCCAGGGAAGACGGACAGGTCAAGGAGGTGCGATGAGGTTGGTAGGTAGGAGATGGAGGTGCTGCTTGGGGTGGGAGGAAGGGATGGGTGAGAGGAAGAACAGGTTAGGGAGGCAGAGACAGGTTGGACTGATTTTGGGATGCAGTGGGTGGAGGGGAAGAGCTGGGCTGGTTGTGTGGTGCAGTGGGGGGAGGGGACCAACTGGGCTGGTTTTGGGATGCGGTGGGGGAAGGGGAGATTTTGAAGCTGGTGAAGTCCACATTGATACCGTTGGGCTGCAGGGTTCCCAAGCGGAATATGAGTTGCTGTTCCTGCAACCTTCGGGTGGCATCATTGTGGCACTGCAGGAGGCCCATGATGGACATGTCATCTAAAGAATGGGAGGGGGAGTGGAAATGGTTGGCGACTGGGAGGTGCAGTTGTTTATTGCGAACTGAGCGGAGGTGTTCTGCAAAGCAGTCCCCAAGCCTCCGCTTGGTTTCCCCAATGTAGAGGAAGCCACACCGGGTACAGTGGATGCAGTATACCACATTGGCAGATGTGCAGGTGAACCTCTGCTTAATGTGGAAAGTCATCTTGGGGCCTGGGATAGGGGTGAGGGATGAGGTGTGGGTGCAAGTGTAGCATTTCCTGCGGTTGCAGGGGAAGGTGCCGGGCGTGGTGGCGTTGGAGGGCAGTGTGGAGCGAACAAGGGAGTCACAGAGAGAGTGGTCTCTCCGGAAAGCAGACAGGGGTGGGGATGGAAAAATGTCTTGGGTGGTGGGGTCGGATTGTAGATGGCGGAAGTGTCGGAGGATGATGTGTTGTATCCGGAGGTTGGTGGGGTGGTGTGTGAGAACGAGGCGGATCATCTTTCGGCGGTTGTGGCGGGGGCGGGGTGTGAGGGATGTGTTGCGGGAAATGCGGGAGGCACGGTCAAGGGCGTTCTCGACCACTGTGGGGGGTAAGTTGCGGTCCTTGAAGAACTTGGACATCTGGGATGTGCGGGAGTGGAATGCCTCATCGTGGGAGCAGATGCGGCGGAGGCGGAGGAATTGGGAATGGGGATGGAATTTTTGCAGGAGGGTGGGTGGGAGGAGGTGTATTCTAGGTAGCTGTGGGAGTCGGTGGGCTTGAAATGGACATCAGTTACAAGCTGGTTGCCTGAGATGGAGACTGAGAGATCCAGGAAGGTGAGGGATGTGCTGGAGATGGCCCAGGTGAACTGAAGGTTGGGGTGGAAGGTGTTGGTGAAGTGGATGAACTGTTCGAGCTCCTCTGGGGGGCAAGAGGCGGCGCCGATACAGTCATCAATGTACCGGAGGAAGAGGTGGGGTTTGGGGCCTGTGTAGGTGTGGAAGAGGGACTGTTCCACGTAACCTACAAAGAGGCAGGCATAGCTGGGGCCCATGCGGGTGCCCATGGCAAACCTGCCTGCCCTGGTCGACCCATCGTCTCAGCCTGCTCCTGCCCCACCGAACTCATCTATGCCTATCTGGACTCCATTTTCTCCCCTTTGGTCCAGGAACTCCCTACCTACGTCCGTGACACCACCCACACCCTCCACCTCCTCCAGGACTTCCAATTCCCTGGCCCCCAACACCTCATTTTCACCATGGACGTCCAGTCCCTATACACCTGCATTCCCCATGCAGATGGCCTCAAGGCCCTCCGCTTCTTCCTGTCCCGCAGGCCCGACCAGTCCCCCTCCACCGACACCCTCATCCGCCAAGCCGAACTCGTCCTCACCCTCAACAACTTCTCTTTCGATTCCTCCCACTTCCTACAGACTAAGGAGGCCATGGGCACCCACATGGGCCCCAGCTATGCCTGCCTCTTTGTAGGTTACGTGGAACAGTCCCTCTTCCGCCCCTTCCCCCACTGCACCACACAACCAGCCCAGCGCTTCCCCTCCACCCACTGCATCCCAAAACCAGTCCAACCTGTCTCTGCCTCCCTAACCTGTTCTTCCTCTCACCCATCCCTTCCTCCCACCCCAAGCCGCACCTCCATCTCCTACTTACCAACCTCATCCCACCTCCTTGACCTGTCCGTCTTCCCTGGACTGACCTGTCCCCTCCCTACCTCCCCACCTATACTCTCCTC
Source organism: Stegostoma tigrinum (assembly GCF_030684315.1). Classification (NCBI taxonomy): domain Eukaryota; kingdom Metazoa; phylum Chordata; class Chondrichthyes; order Orectolobiformes; family Stegostomatidae; genus Stegostoma; species Stegostoma tigrinum. The sequence continues at coordinate 64,939,615 of NC_081364.1, read as the reverse complement.
TCCACCTATCTTCTTTTCTCTCCATCTTCGGTCTGCCTCCCCCTCTCTCCCTATTTATTCCAGAACCCTCACCCCATCCCCCTCTCTGATGAAGGGTCTAGGCCCGAAACGTCAGCTTTTGTGCTCCTGAGATGCTGCTGGGCCTGCTGTGTTCATCCAGCCTCACATTTTATTACCCTATTTGAAACAGTTTGATCCTAATTTTAATTCAGTCAGGAAGCTTAAGACAGTGTCTGCATACCGATGTGTGGGAAGATAAGGAGTTACAAAAGCTTTACACTGAATTCCTAGCTGGGCAGGAAGCTCCGGGGCAGTGCCTGCATACTTATGTGTAGGTAGAAAAGAGTTTACTTCTATAAATTAAAGTCTCTGCATAGGAATCAAAAGCAGATAAAATACTTTAATTTATAGAAGCATAGAAATCAATGGGATGTTATCACATTAACATCTCAATTGGGAACAGCCTTCCCGTGCTCACTCTGTGTGGCCCTGTAAGAATTTTTTCTGTTTCTATGAGATCCCCCTCATTCTGCTGAGCTCTAGTGAACAGTCCAAACAGTTCCAGTCTCGCAAGTGTATCACCAGCTCTTTTACGAAAGGAGGGACTCAGAAGACAGGGACTCTAACACTGGTTAGCCTGACCTTGGTCTTTGGAAAGATTTTAGATTCGTTTATTAAGAATGAGATTGTGGAGTACTTGGAAGTGCATGGTAAAATAGGACTGAGCCAAGGGGAGGTCACGCCTGACAAATGTGTTAGAATTCTTTGTGGAGCTAATGAGCAAGTTAGACAAAGATAAGCCAGTGGATGTGATCTGTTTGGATTTCCAGAAGGATTTTGTCACATAGGAGACTGCTACAAAAGAGCCCATGGTGCTAGGGCAAGGTACTGGCATGGATAGAGGATTAGCTGTCTGGCCAAAGGCAGAGAGTGGGGATAAAAGGGTCTTTTTCAAAACAACAGCCAGTGACTAGTGGAGTTCAGCAGGGGTTATTGTTGGGACCACAGCTATTCTCATTATTCATTAATGCTCTGGACGGAGGAGCTAGGGGCATGCTTGCTATATTTGCAGATGACACAAAGATAGGCAGAGGGACAGACAGCATTGAAGAGGCAGGGAGGCTGCAGATGGACTTGAACAGGCTTGGAGAGTGAGCAAAGAAGTGGCAGATGGAAAATAATGTGGGAAATTTTGAGGTCATGCACTTGGTAGGAGGAATAGATGTGGGGACTATTTTTAAAATGGGGAAAGGCTTCGGAAATCTGAAGCACAAAAAGACTTCAGAGATCTGGTTCAGCACTGTTTTAAGGTTAACGCGCAGATTCAGTTTTCAGTTAGGAGGGCAAATGCAATGGAAGCATTCATTTTGAGTGGGCTAGAATACAAAAGCAGCAGTATAACTGCTGAGGCTGTATAAGGGTCTGGTCAGACTGCATTTGGAATATTGTGAGCAGTTTTGGGTCCCATGTCTGAAGAAGGATTTGCTGATTTTGGAAAGGGTCCAGAGCAGGTTTACAACAATGATTCTAGGTGTAAAGAGCTTGTCACATAAGGAGTGGTTGAAGACTCTGTGTCTGTACTCGATGGAAATCTAGAAGGATGAGGGAGGGATCTGATTGAAACTTGCAGGATACTGAGAGGCCTGGATAGAGTGGGTGGAGAAGATGTTTCCAACACTAGGAGAGACTCGGACACGAGGGCACAGCTTCAGGATGAAGGGACAACCCTTTAGAACTGAGATGAGGAGGAATTTCTTTGGCCAGTGGGTGGTGAATCTCTGGAACTCATTGCTGCAGAGGGCTGTGTAGGCCAAGTGATTGACTGTATTTAAGACAAAGATGGATAGGTTTTTGATTTGGAAAGTGATCAGTGGTTACAGGACGAAGGAAGGAGAGTGGGGTCGAGAAACTTATCAGTCATGATCGAATGGTGGAGCAAATCAGAATCGCTGAATGGCCTGATTCTGCTCCCATATCTTATAGCCTCACAGTCTCTTCATATGTCAGTGCCGCCATCGCTGGAATTAATCTGGTCAACCTCCATTGCACTCCTTCTACAGCCAGAACATCCTTCCTCAAATGAGGACGAAAACAGTCCAGGGGCTGGAGCCTGAGAATGAAAGCCAATGTTTTCAGAAAGTAATGTTAAATGGAGCCAAGTAACCCTTTCCTAACATAAGACCTCTGTTGAGGCCTGAAGCCCTTGATAAGTCCTTTGATGTTGGCTCAGCATGGGGCTTAAAGTGCAAATATGTTCCATTCCCAGAACCCTCAGCGTTTATATTCACACGCAAACAAACATCTGACAAACTATCGTTAGCGAATGCATCTAAATGAAACCTGACACTTCTGCATAATTCCTCACTGTCACACACTGCCTACCCTGCAGCTCACACTTGACTGGACGTTTCACACCCCATTGGTTTCCAGTTTTTCTGGAAAATAACTTCCTAAAGTCGACCTCTGCAAAGAGAACTCCCTGTGCGGATTCTCACAGTTTGAGCAATCATGTGAGAGATAAAAACAGCACTCGGGTAGTAATTCCATAATAATAAAAAAACACACCTGGCTGGAAACAGAGTTGAAGAAAGCTGAAAGCTTAGGGCAGGCTTCCTGCAGCTTTGAGTGCCAGGTGAAATCTTTAAGATGCCTTGTCTGTCCCTGCTCGACAGGGAGAAGTTGGCCAAAGTAAACTGGGCTCTCCAGTTGCCCTGAATGCCGCTGTGAAGGATTTTGAAAAGAAGTTCAAAGACAAGACCAAGAATGACTGGGTGAACAGAGACTCCTTTGTGGCACACCCTGGAAAATACACCATGATTGAAGTCCAACAGGGCTATGAGGAAGCGACGATTGTGAAGGTGGGTCGAGCTTGGGCACTTCTGTCTGCTTTTATTTTGTGAGAGGCTGTGACAGTCTCAGGTCTCCTTGAGTCAGCAGTGAGTTTGTTTTCTCCGTAGACCCTGGCAATGTGCTTGATGGTGATTGCTGTTGAGGGAGGAGAGAGCCAGCAGGAGGAGGGATAAAGCTTGCCTACCTACGGCAGAGCTCACCTCATGTGGTTCCACCAACACAGGAAAACCAAAAAGCTGTAGTGTTTTAATTGGAGGCCTTTGGGTGAAAATTGGATGTAGGCAAGGGAGCAGAGCTTAGAGAAAATGTGGTAAATTGAAAGGTTTTGATTCCAAAGAAATGGAGGATTGCATGAGGTTTGGGAGAAAGTTCAAGACAGGATGGGCTAATCTGGTCTTGTGAAATTTCATCATACCGAGGATGGGGAAAAACTGTGTGATGTTTGGAATTTTAAGAGTAACCAGGGAGGTTTTTTTTAAAGGAGAAGGGAGGGTTTGGCGCTACAGAGGTCTGAGATGGTTGGAATAGCAAAAATGAAAGTTAGGGATGAGAGAGAAATTGCAGTATACCACAAGGTGAAGGTCCGGGGTAGGGTGGGAAGATTCTACAAGGCAGGAGTAAGCAAGGGAGAGCAGAAGGCACTGTCCTTTTGGACTAAGTACATACTTGGACAATCCTTGTGCTGTTTGTTGTTTGATTACAGAATGACACTGTGGATGGAAGCACAGCAGTGAGTAAGAAAGTCAAACCTTGCACTTTAGACAAGCCGACTCAGGAGCTGGTCAGTCTCCTCTTCAGTCATGATATGTTCAAGGAGCAGATGCAAACCATGAACCTGGGTAAGCCCTTCCTCTGAATTCGCATTCCACCCAGCAGACGGAGTGTCTGTAGGACAATAGACTCTGTCAATAGACCAGAGGCTGGCACTTTAGATTCAAAGCGAGCTTGAGATTGGGACCATCAAACTATACGCGGTGTTGGTGATGATATGTCTCTTCACTCAGTACCTGCTGGGATGTCATTCATTCCTCAACTCCTCGATTTCATTCTATAGCTTTTTGAAGGAATAATTTCACCCCCTGCCATTTAGATTAGATTCAGATTTATTATCATGTGTATATAAAAATACAGTGAAGAGCACCATCTTGAAACACTGAATGTGATGCGAGATTTTACTGCAGCAGAGTTCATCTTTCTCTCTCTCTCCCCTTCTTGTTCCTTCTCCATTCGTTGCTTGACATCAGCGGAGTCTCAGAAACAGGCTACAATGTCTCAGTTATGGGTCGAGACTACAGTCATGACCATAGTGTTTGCGCTGGAGCCGTGGGAACAGGAGGCATTGTGTAGGCTCCATAACTCCTGTTCCACATCCTCCAGACCCTGTGGCCGGGCATCGGTTGTCGGGGCCTTTCGCTGTCCCGTTTGCACATGCTTTCCGCTCCTTCAGGGGCTTCGGCTTGAGCCGGACCTCAGTTCAGACTGAAAGTCCAGGTCAGGGGAGTCACCTGCTCCTCGCTTGCCAGGAGACCCCAGGCTACGGTGGCTGGCCCATCTTGGCATTGCTACCGCTGGAGACCTCCTCCTTTGCCCATCCACTCTTCAGGCTTTAAAGAAAACAGAGAAAGGAAAGAAAAAGAGGAAGAGCGAAAAATGAAAAGAGAAAGAAAGCATGTAGAAGTGGACTAGCCCTGGGTTTAGCCCTGCTACTCCGCTGCCATCTTGCAGGAAGGTTCCACAATGTCCCAACCATGGCATGCTGAGCGTAAGTCATGCTCTTGAGGTCTGCTCTCCTACCCGGCACTTGTGGGCATCCCACCTCCAGCAGCGTTGGTGGTGAGACCTGTTTGCCTTTGTCACGTTGTAGTTACATTGTGTATATCCTTTGAGCTGACCTAGATTGAGCACTGGGCGCCAGCCCTTTGGGAGATTGGCTGAGTTGACAGCGCTGTTGCCCATGAGCCTGAGCCGCAAACCAGAGACTCCAAACTGAAAATGTACTGAGGGACTGCCTCACTGCTGGCCTCTTTTAGTTGAGAAACTAAATGGAGGCCCTTCTCGGTTTGATGTGAAAGACACCACAATCTGAAAATGGAGTGGAGTTGATCATTTGATATCAGAGAAAATGGGAACTGCAGATACTGGAGAATCCGAAATAACAAAGTGTGGAGCTGGATGAACACAGCAGGCCAAGCAGCATCAGAGGAGCACAAAAGCTAACGTTTCAGGCCTAGACCCTTCATCAGAAAAGCTTTTCTGGTGAAGGGTCTAGGCCCGAAACATCAGCTTTTGTGCTCCTAAGATGCTGCTTGGCCTGCTGTGTCCATTCAGCTCCGCACTTTGTTATCTAGGGTTGATCATTTCTCTGTCCACAAGATATAGGATCAGTGCTTCGATCATGGTTAATATGTTCCTCGACTCCATTCTCCTGCCTTCTCCTGATCCCCTCACCAGTCAAAAACCTATCTATATTTCTCTGAAATACAAGCAATGACTTGACCTGCACAGCCCTCTGCAGCAATGAGTTCCACAGATTCACCACCCTCTGGCTGAAAACATTCCTCCTCATCTCCTTTACAAAGGATTGTTCCTTCAACCTGAGGCTGTGCCATCTGGGACCTACACTGTCCTACTAATGGAAACATCATCTCTACATCCACTCTATCCAGGCCTCTCAGTATTGTGTAAGTTTCAATCAGATTCCTCCATCATCCTTCTAAACTCCATTGAGTACAGAGCCAGAGACTTCACCCACTTCTCATATGACATGCCTTTTATCCCCAGGACCCACTTTGTAAACCTCCTATGGATACACCAATGCCAGCAAATCCTTCTAAAATAAAGGGTCTAAAAGGGTCTTTAAAGGGTCTAAAAATGCTCACAATATTCCAAATGCAGTCCGACCAGAGCCTTGTCCAGCATCAGCAGTACACCCCTGCTTTTGTATTCTACCCACTTGAAGTGAATGCTTACATTATATTTGCCTTCCTAACTGCCAGCTGAACCTGCACATTGACCTTGAAATAGTGTACCGGGACTCCCAAGTTCCTTTGTGCTTCAAATTTCTGAAGCCTGTCCCATTTAGAAAGTAGTCTCTGTCCCTATTCTTCTACCAAAATTTATAACCTCACAATTTCCCACATTGTACTCTGTCTGCCATTTCTTTGCTCACTCTCCTGGCCTGTCCAAGTCCTCCTGCAGCCTTCCCGCCTCCTCAACACAATCTGTCCCACTGCCTATCTTTGTGTCAGCTGCTAACTAAGCAATAATGCCATAGAACATAGAACATAGAACAATTCAGCGCAGAACAGGCCCTTCGGACCTCGATGTTGCGCCGACCTGTGGTCCTCAGTTCCTTTGTCCAGACCATTAATGTATAACATGAATAGCAGTGGTCCCAACTCCACTAGTCACCGGCTGCCATCCAGAAAAAGACCTCTTTATCCCAACTCCCTGCCTTCTGGCAGTCAGCTAATCCGCTGTCCATGCCTGTACCTTGCCCTAATACCAATGGCTCTTATCTTATTTAGCAGCCTCCTTCACAGCTCCTTGTCAAAAGTCTTCTGGAAATCCCAATGGATCACGCCCACTGCTTGTTACACCCTGGAAGAATTCTAACAGCTTTGCCAGCCACAACCTTCCGTTGACAAGTCTGTGCTGACTCTACCCTATTTTACCAGGCACTTCCGAATATTCTGCAATCCCATTCTCAGCAGTGGACTCTCAAATCTTACCAATGACAAAGGTTATAGGCCAGCACAACTGGCCTATAGTTTCCTGTCTTCTATCTCCCTCCCTTTTTAAACAGTGGTGTTACATTCAGTATTTTCCAGTTCTTTGGTACCCTCCTGACTCCAGTGATTCCTGAAAGATCACCACCAATACCTCTACAATCTCCTTAGCTATCTCCTTTGGAACTCTGGGGTGTAGTCTGTCCGATCAGGATGTTTTTTTATCCACCTTCCAACCTTTCAGGATCCCCAGCACCACCTTAAGTGATGGCCATTACACTCACCTCTGCTGCTGACACTGTTGAAGTTCTCGTTTCACTGTGAAAAATGATGCAAAGTTCCCAATCATTTCCTCTGCCATTTCTTTGTTCCCCATTCTACTTCTCCAGCCTCATTTTCTAGTGGTCTAATGTCCACTCTCGCCTTTCTCTTATCTTTTACGTATCTAAAAGAAACTGTTACAATTTTCTTTTATATTATGAGCTAACTTCCTGTCATATTTCGCCTTCTCTCCACTAGTTGATTTTGTTTTTAAGTTATCCTCTGCCAGTGTTGAAAGACCTCCCAATTTCATCTTCATCGTTCCACCACAAGCAGTGAGCAGATGGTCTACAATGTATCAAAATCAATCCCAGCCTCTCCTTATATCACTAACTGTGTGGACAGATTGGCTCCTGCATTTCTTCCCTTGTTACGGTGACTTCATTAGCTGTTAAGTGGTCCCATGGAAGGTGCTATAGAAATGCAGATTCTGCCTGTTCTCTACTGTAAATTAATTTGGAGAACGAGCGACTCATGTAGTGCAGGGTCAGTCATACAGCACAGAAACAGACCCTTCGGTCCAACTCATCCATGCCAGCCATAATCCCAAACTAAACTAGTCCCATTTTGCTGTATTTGGGCCTTATCCCTCCAACCACTTGTAATTGTCCAGATGTCTTTTAAACATTGTAACTGTACATACATTCACCATTTCGCCTGGAAGTTCATTCCACACACTAACCACTCACTGTCTGAAAGAAAAGTTGCCCCTCGTCTGTTTTTTAAATCTTTCTCCTCTCACCTTAAAAATACGCCACTTAGTTTTGAACCTGCTGTTCACCTTGTCTATATCCCTCATAATTTTATAAACCTCTATAAGGTCACTCCTCAATCTCCTACACTCCAGTGAAAATAGTCACAGCCTATCCCTCCTGTCTTCATAACTCAAACTCTCCGTTCCCAGCAACATCCTGGTAAATCTTTTCTGAACCCTCTCCAGTTTAATAATATCCTTCCTGTAACAGGGTGACCGGAACCAGACACAGTACTCCAGACGAGGCCTCACCAACGTCCTATACAACCTCAACATGACCCTGAGAAGAATCCTTACAATGTAGAAACAGACCATTTGGCCCAACAAGTTGGCACCAACCCTCTGAAGAACATCCCACCCAGACCTGTCCCCTTTCCCTGTAATCCCCTGACTAACACACACAACCTACACACCCCTGAACGCTACGGGAATTTAGCACAACCAATCCACCTAATTTGCACGTGTTTGGACTGCGGGAGGAAACCCACGCAAACACTGGGAGAATGTGCAGACTCCACACAGACAGTCGCCCGAGGGTGGAATTGAATCCCGGCAGCTGTGAGGCAGCAGCGCTAACCACGGAGCCACTGTGCTGCCCCAGCTTTTTTCAGCTTGAACATGTGAGGGTTATTAGCTCCCAAGTTAAAGACGGTTAGACAGCTCCTGTGGTTCAGCGTGTACTTTATACTGTTATCCTAAGTTCAATACCGTAGAACTTCTGAACACAAAATTAAAGTGAAGTCACATATGTGAAAGATTTCACAGCAAGGGAGCTCTTCCATGTCTCTTGGGCAATATTTATTCTTCAGCCAACATCAAAAAAGCAAAGTATTTGGTCATTTCACACTAATTCAGAAAGGAAATACTGCAGTTGCTGGAAATTGGAAATAAATCTGAGAAAGCTGGCGATTCTCCAGATTGTCAGGCAACATCTGTGAGAGAGAACTAGACTGACTATTTCTCCCCCACTCCCTGACTCCCTGGCCAATGAAATTGTTTCTCCTTTTTTGATACCTGTCTTTATCACAAGCCCTTCTAACTTTGAGTCCCTCCACCAAATCTCCTCTGATGCTTTGAGAAGAAACATTTTATCCCATCCAGTTTGTTTTTCTAAAGGGCTTGGAATGCCATCTTCACTGATTTGGCATCAGTGGCAAAGAAAACAGAATTGTAGAATCCTAGAATATCCCACATTTGTTTCCTATCCTGAACTAACCTGAGCTGACGGGCTCAGTGCTCCAAACTAGAGAGAGAATATTTCAGTCAGTGTTCCTGCCCTGCTCACTGTCTGTTGGTCCCCTTTGGTAAGATGTGTGTGTCAGTGAGGGCACAGTTAGTCTTTCTGCTGCTTCCTATGTGTGCACATGTAGAGAGACCAACTGGAGAAAACAGTGGATCCTTACCCAGGCAAATCCCTTCAGGAGATGATAAATGATGGGCTGCATAAATGATAGTTCTCCTCTCTCTCCTGCTGTTGGTCTGATCAGATGTGAAGAAGATGCCTCTTGGAAAGTTGAGTAAACAGCAAATTGCCAAGGGTTTTGATGCACTGGATGAGATTGAGGCAGCCTTGAAGCCATCTCCCAACAGAAAGCAGCTGGAGGAGCTCTCCTCGAAGTTCTACACCATCATCCCTCACTACTTCGGACGCAATAGACCCCCAGTGATTGATACTTCGGAAGTGATCCAGGCCAAAAGAGACATGCTACTGGTAATTGTCCTTCCAAGTAGTCAAAGGTTTATTTGTAGGACCGTGCTTCGTGCTAGTGCAGACTCTAAGCGGACGTTGTGCAGTCTGCCTCTATCTCTTGTTGTCATCTTCCCCAGAACAGACACCCATTGAGTCGCCGTATTTTACCAGCCCTTTTACTTTCCAGATATCTTGCTGTTGTGTCTTGGTTGACCAGAGACAGTCTTCAGAAGCACAGGTCCTTTTCGTGTCCCAATCCTGTAGATTAACCTTACCTCAACTGATGGCCTGACCCAACCTTCTCCCTATATTTTCCAATCGGGATACACAGTCTACACTCAGTAGCACCATTACAATGTGTAAAAATACCCAGAAACTGAAGATAAACAGTGCAGGCAAGTCAATGACATTCCCACTGTTCCCTCGTTGATATTCCCAGTGGCCTCTCAATGACATTCCCAATGTGTCGGTGTGATTGTGAAGAACTTGGAGCCTGCAGCCCAATGTGGGAATTACACATTTTATGTAAGGAGTCTGTCACTGGTTTTTTTGGTCACTGCCAGCAGACATTTCTCACCCCATGTCTCTACTTCCCCATGACCAACCTCCAACGCGCCCCCACCGTGTGCTCCCCACCCTGCAACAACACGCTCTCAGACGCACGCACACATCAGTGTAGCAGGACTGAATGCCCTCGGGGAAGCTGAAGAAAAGAGCGTATAGTTCCAAGGACTCCATTGGCATTCTAAGTTAAACTGCAAACATCTGTCTGAATCACTAGGTGCTTGCTGATATTGAGCTCGCCCAGAGTCTTCAAGCTGAGAAGGAGCAGAAAATCAAGACAGAAATTATCAAGGAGGTTTCCCATCCTCTGGATGAAGATTACAACCTGCTGAAGTGTGACCTGCAATTGTTGGCACCCAATTCTGAAGAATTCCAGGTAAAACTAGGGCTGGAGATTCCCCCAGTCCGTCACCTCCCACTTCCTCTCCAGTACAACCCCTTCATGCCTCCGTCTGGTGCAGCCCCTTCCCAGCACTCTGCCTGCCTGACTCCATACCTCACCTGCAGTAAGGAACCTCGAGACCTCAGCCTACCTCTGCTCACCCTGCCTCCCCTCACCTCACCTCAATGCATTGTTTCCCTTCTCTCCCTTAACTTCCTTCACTCTCCCTTTACTCTACCCTTCCCCCCACCCAATCTCTCCACTCCTCAACTCCTCCGTCCAACCCCTCAGCCCCTCCTTACATCTCCCTTTCTCTCACCCTCCTCCCTTTCACTCGCCCTCATTATCTCCTCTACCCTCCCATCCCCTCCACATTCCTCATCCCCTCCCCTCCCTGTCCCCTCACTGCCTCTACACCTCAATCTCCCTCAACCCCTCCACCCTCCCCCCTTTCCCTTCCCTTCACCCCACTCTCCCCTCCCCCCACCAATCCATGTCCCTTTCCCTCAGCCTCCTCATTTTCACCCAATACTGTCCCCTTAGCCCCCTCGCCCTTTCCCTTCCTGCTCGCCACAGACCCTCCGCTTCATTCTCTATCTCTCCCTCTATCTCCAGCAAATACTTGAACAGTGTCTTTTGAGCAGCGACAGAAACAGTAAATCCAAGTCATTGAGAAACTGGGTTGTGTTATAAAATACAATGATTTTGGACTAGCTCTGAATTACAAGATGGTTTGAGTTCTTTCTAACCACCTGAAATTAAACGGTTTCTTGGTTTGAAACAAAATTCTCGAACTATTGTGAATTAGTACAGGCCCAGTGCCAGCAGAATATTGATTATCTCCTTTTAAACCTCAACATCGCAACTTTTATTATGAATAACAGCTTTTAGAGTTGCAATCACCTCCAATCTCTAGGTCCTGGGTTCAGATCCTACTCTAGATCATAAGCACAAAAATCAAGGCAGACATTCCTGTGCTGAGGGATCACCCCACTGTCAGAAGTTGCTGTCTTTCATCTGAATTGTCATTTAAATCCACAAACAAGGGACAAGAGTAGGCCATTCAGCTCTCCAAGCTGGCTCCATTATTCCATGAGATCATGACTGATCTGATTTTAATCTTAGCTGTACATTCTGATCTTCTTTCATCCCTTAAGCCATCAAGAATCTATCTACCTCTGCGTTAAAAATATTTAAGGATCCTGAATTCACTGCCTTTTGAGGAAGGGTATTCTAAAGACTCTCAACCCTTTTTGCATGAAAAAAACCTCATCTCAATTTTAAATGGGGGCACCCTTATTTTTAAATCCCTAATTCTAGATTCTCCTACAAATTGAAACCTCCTTTCAACATTCATCTGGTCAACTCCCTACAGGATCTTGTATGTTTCAACTAACCCACCTCTGACTCTTTCTAAACTCCAGAAAACACAGGCCTAGCCTATCTAGCCTTTACTCATAGCTCAATCTGCTTATTTCAGGTATTCGTATTGCAAACCTTCCCTGAACTGCTTCCACCACATAAATGCAGTGACCTACACAGTCCTTCAGACGTGCTCTCACCAATGCCCTCTCTAACTGAAGCACTACCTTCCTACTCTTGCACTCAATTCCCTTCATAATAAACCATAAAATTCTATGAGCTTTCCTGATTACTTGCTGTATGTGAGTACTAACCTTCTGTGATTCATACACTAGAACATCCAGATCGCTCTGCAACCTTTCAACATTAAGATAATAGGTGGCTTTTTAAAAAATTCCTTCTGCAAAACTGGACAATTGCCTACATTTTACTTCATTTGCCATATTTTTGTCCTCTCAATGCAGTCAATTCCTATCAATATCCATGTGTAGGATTCTTATGTCTGCGCTGCAGGTTACTTTCCTACCTATCTCCATGCCAAAAGCAACTTTAGCTCCATTACCTTTGATCCTTTAGTTCAGTCGAAGAGTTGACAGCTCAGCACCACTCCCTGAGGCAGATCACTTGTCACGTCTTCCCAACCTGAAAAAAGACCCACATTTCTATTCTCCACTTCCTGTTTACAAGTCAAACTTCTACCCATGATAATATTTTAAAAGTAGCTCCGAACATTTTCCCTATAACAGACATTGAGCTCTTTGGCCTGTAGTTTCCATCTGTCTGCCTCCCTCCCTTTTTGAATAAGTGAGATATATGAACCAATTTCCAGTCTAAAAGAGCCTCCCTTGAATTTAAAGAGTTTTCAAATTGTCGGTAAACGGAGATAGTGTCTGCCCTCCCGGATGCCTATAAAGGGTGAACTAGCATTATTTTAAAGACAGCAAGGATATTTCTCCTTGCTTTCCTTGTCAATATTTATCTCCTGATCAACATCACATAGATGATCTGCAGTTTGTCGGAGCGGTGTTTTTGGAATCTTGCAGTGTGAAAATTAGCTGCTGCATTTCCTGCACTGCAACAGTGATAACTCTTCAAAGGGTCTTCATTGCTGGTGAAGTCTTTGAATCGTTCAGTGGTTATGAAAGAACCTGTGTAAATGTCTGTTTCATTTTAATTGACTGGGACCAATTTATAAAATTTCATAGTGTCAGTAATTGCAGTAATTTAACTTTGAGCATGTCCAATTAAATGTTTAATTTAGATTCCCATCTCTGCCTGCTTTCATTTCCCCAGCCTGCACCATTTAGAGTGAAGTTAATGCAACCGCACTCTTTGGGAAATATTCCTTAGCTTTTAAAGCTGAAACTACAGTCTGTTTTCCAGATTGCAACGACTGTCTTGCGAGCATTTAACACTGCTATCCCCGGTCTGAAATTAATTCCTCACAATTTCATAAATACTGTTTCTCACTACAGTGCTACAGGGTTTGATATTATAGAGTGAACAACCGGAGGTCCTGTCCCTCTTCGGTCCTAGAACCTGGATCCAGCAGGATTTCACATGAATTAGCCCAAATCTTTCTAGAGATAGTAAGAACTGCAGATGCTGGAGCCAGAGATAACGCAGTGTGGAGCTGGATGAATACAGCAGGCCGAGGAGAGGAAGATTGACGTTTCGGGTAGGAACCCTGTTTCAGAAATGTTGAAGAATTTTGAAGAAGGGTCTGAAACGTCAACTTTCCTGTTTCTCTGATGCTGCCTGGCCTGCAATGTTCCTCCAGCTCCGCACTGTCTTATCCCAAATCTTTCTATCCTTGATGGGGTGGGGAGTTCTTTTCAGATCCCTTGGCTTTGCTGCACATCCCTCTTCAGCACAAGGGAGAGGGAGCAAAGTTAGAAAAAGCCTGGACTTTCTTGCAGACTACCTTCTGTGCTGGCAGATATTGTTTGAGAGCTGCATTGGGTGGTTTTGAAGACCACCTAGACCTGGTCTCTTCACTCAGTTGAGCAATGCCAGCCAGCAGTTTTCCTATTCACACAGTTAATCGTAGAGAAGCCTCCCAGTATCTCTCTCAGCCTCTGCAGCCTCCGTGTCCGAGCCCTTTTGGTGGAGAACAAGGGTAAATTTCTTCTACTGTCAGCAGCCCCCGCCCTGCACCATCCCTCACTCAACTCCATCCAACTCTCCCTGCTCCTCTATTGGCACCCATCCAACTTCTTTCTTCTTACAGTTGATAAAGAAGTACGTGGATGTGACTAGATGCAGCTACAGGCCAGTGAAAATTCAAAGCATTTGGAAAGTGGACCGGGACGGTGAGGTGAGTTTGCAGGCAGAGCAGAACTGAGTGCAAGCTTTGATCAGACATGGTATTTCTGGTGTGACAGACGCTATCATCAGGCAGAGAGTGAAGCGAAGGCCCAGACAGCTCGATGGAGGGCAGTGTAGCTGAGGGTCATTGCTGTTGGCCCTCCAAACCGTCCTCACTGGACCGGTACCAGAGGCGATGGTAACGTCTGGGACCCAATAGGACAGAAGGCAAAGGAAGACACAAGGCACATCAAACTGCCAGAAGGAATTCAGATCAGCCCAACACAAGTTGAACAGGATATGGCATGTAGAGTGAAACTGTTTGAAGGTGAATGTGTGAGAGGAGATGATTAAGAAATAAAAGGAGCTGCAGCCCTGTTAGACTGTCAGTGAGCTGACCCTCACTGTCATGTTCAGTTATTCTGCGTTTGAGTGTGAGAGCCTGGGAACTGATCAACGCTCCCTTCCCCGTATGTGGCTGTTTATGCCTGAGTATGAAGCACAGTAAAAGGAAACCACAGATGCTGAGCTGTGAGCACAAATACAGCTGGTTTCTAACTACCAAGATCGTTTAAATTTCTTGTAAATAAACCAGTTGTACTGGCAGAAACTAGCCTCCGCGCAAACGTGCGATACATAACAGACATTTCTTGCATACCTGCTCCAGGCTGCTGGAATAGTACTGAGTTCAAACTCTGAGTAAAGCACAGGCTCAATCACTGTGAGTAGAACAGGGGAATGAGATTCTCCCTCATCAGGAATTCAGTTTCTTGAAAATTCCTCAGTCTGGTAGCTTCCAGCAACTAGTGCAGTCAGTTTTATAGTCGTAGCGTGGAACGCGGACAGTGTAGTGGGAGCTTTACTCTGTATCTAATTCCATGCTGTCCCTGTACTTGCAGTGTGTGATGGGGGACAGTGTAGAGAAAGCTTTACTCGTATCCAACCCTGTGCTGTCCATGTCCTGGGGGGTGTTTGGTGGTCAAAGCTAACAATTGGTGATCTATCGCTGAACACAGTGCTTAAAGGTGATGAAAAAGAGTGATCCTGGAGGAATGGGTGAGTGGGTGCTACCAGGCTGAAGTGCCAGCCATGAACTGATGCAGGCTCTCGGTGTGTTTCTAGGGGACACGCTTCAAGACCCATGATAACATTGAGAACCGGCGCCTCCTGTGGCATGGGACTAACATTGCGGTTGTTGCTGCCATTCTGAAAACAGGCCTACGCATCATGCCCCACTCAGGGGGCCGCGTTGGATGTGGAATCTATTTTGCATCAGAAAACAGCAAGTCGGCAGGATACGGTAATTGAAGCAACCCGACTGTCTGTAGTCCCTTACATCAAACTAAACCGCCAAAAGGTTTCCGTTCTGACGGTGCCACTTCAATGATTGCAATTTTACTTCACCCTCGTTGTGATTAACAGAACCCTCAGCCACGTCTAAACTATCTCTCGCACGTCTGCTGTCACACTTTCCCCTCCCACATCAATGAGAACATTTCAATAAAACCATCTTGCTCTTCTTCTTGGGGCGGCACGGTGGCTCAGTGTTTAGCACTGCAGCCTCACAGCACCAGGGACCCGGGTTTGATTCCAGCCTCGGGTGACTGTGCGCAGTTTGCACACTCTCCCCGTGTCTGCGTGGGTTTCCTCCGGGTGCTCCGGTTTCCTCCCACAGCCCAAAGATGTGCAGGCTAGGTAGATCGACCATGCTAAGTTGTCCGTAGTGTTCAGGGGTGTGTGGGTTATAGGGGAATGGGTCTGGGTGGGATGCTTCAAGGGGCGGTGTGGACTTGTTGGGCCGAAGGGCCTGTTTCCACACTGTAGGGAATCTAATCTAATCTTGCTCTTATGCATTTCTGCCCTGGGCTAACTGTATGTTCCAACAAAGCACAACACAAGTACCAGGAACATTTCTCCATTTTCCTGAGGGTCTCAACATTGAATTCCATAACTTCAGAAATAGATCTCTTTATGTCTCTTCTCCATTTCTCTTAGTATGCCTCCCACCCACCACCATAGCCTTGTCTTGTTTGTGTCTTGTTTACTTTGCACTTAAGGAGGACCAGTTCTCTTTACTTTTTACACCTTAATGTTACACCCGTTTCGCATCTTTTATCATCTTTCTCCATCATTAACAAACCCTGTATCTTTTGCATTGCCCCTCTACTCTGCCTGTCTTCTTCTTTCTCAGGCTATGTGAAAAATATAAAAATAATCTATTTCCCAGCACCGTTCAGTTCTGAAGGTGAGTTAATACAGAATCAAAATGTTTAATTCTGTTTCTGTCGCTACATATGATACCAGATTTGCTGAGTTTCTCCAGCAATTTCTGTGTTTGTTTGGGATGAAAATAAGGAAGTCTAGCTGAAACTACAAAAGGCACCAGTTAGACCTCAGCCGGCTTTGGGGCCAGCCCAGAGAAGGTCCACCAGGCTGATCCCAGGCATGGAGGGACTGTCTGATGAGGAGAGATTGAGCATATTGGACCTGAATGCCTTGAAATATACAAGAATGAGAGGTGGCCTTATTGAAATGTAGAAGATTCTGAGGGGTCTTGACACGGTAGGTGCAGAGAGGTTGTTTCCCCTTATGAGACAGTCTAGGACCAGAGGATATGATCTTCGAGTAAGGGGTCACTCACTAAGACAGAGATGAAAAGGAATTTCTTCTCCACGGGATAGCGAATCTGTAAAGACATTTTTCTAGAGTTTGCTGTAGAAGTTGGGTTGTTGCATGTATTCAAAGCTGAGATAGAGTTTTCTTAATCAGTAAAGGAATCAAGAGTTGTGGGGAATAGGCAGGAAAATAGATTTGAAGATTATTAGGTCAACCCTGATCTCATTGAATGGTGGAGTGGAGATGATGGGCTGAATAGCCTACTTTTACTCCTAAACCGATGCAGAAACTGTCTGCCTTATGTCCATTGGTTTGTAGTTGCAGGCTGGTTTTAAGGAACTAGATAGCTGGAACACTGCACTAGCTTTCATAATTTATACACAAGAAACCAAGGAGCTGATGCTTTCGCCTAGCACCAAATATAAAAGCTTGTGGAGTTGTAAATGTAGGCCCTACTAGTAGCACCAGGACCTGGGGAGATGATGTCTCCTCTGACGTAGAGTTATAGCAGCGTAGACCAGAATTGAATGTAATATTCCAAATGTGGCCTAACCAATGACTTCCCAACTCCTATCCTCAATGCACAGACCAATAAAGGCAAGTGTACCAAATACCTTCTTCACTACCCCATCTACCTGTGACTCTACTTTCAAGAAGCTATGAATTTGCACTCCAAGGTCTCTTTGTTTGGCACCTCTCTCCCGGATCCTACCATTATGTGTATAAATCCTGCCCTGATTTGCCTTTCCCAAGTGCATCTCCTCACATTTATCTAGATTAAACTCAATCTGCCACTCCTCAGCCCATTGACCCATCTGATCAAGGTCCTGCTGTACTCTGAGGTACCACCTTCATTGTCCACTACACAACAAATTTCTGTGTCGTCTGCAAACGTACTGACCATACCTCCTATATTCACATCCAAATCATTCATATAAACAACAAGAAGCAGTGGACCCAGCACCCATCCTTGTGTCACACCACTGGTCACAAGCCTCCAGTCTGAAAAGTAACCCTTCACCACCACCCTCTGTCTCCTACCTTTGAGCCAAATTTTGTATCCAAATGGCTGGGTCTCCCTGTATTTCACATGATCAGCCTGCCTTATGTAGTCTTGTCAGATGCCTCGCTGAAGTCCATAGAGACAACATCCAGTGCTCTGCCTTCATCAGTCTTCTTTGTCACTTCTTCAAATACCTCAGTCAAGTCAGTGAGACGTGATTTCCCATGCACAAAGTCATGTTGACAATCCCTAATCAGTCCTTGCCTTTCCAAATACATGTAAATCCTGACCTTCAGGATCCCCTCCAAAAAGTTATCCACCACTGATTTCAGTCTCACTGGTCTGTAGTTCTCTGGCTTTTCCTAACCAACTTTCTTAAATAATGGCATTACGATTAGCTAACTTCCAGTCTTCTGGCACCTCGCCTGGGGCTATCCTGTGCTGATTGAAAAATAATGTCAATGATGCTCCTTCCCATCAATCTGAACTGTCCTCTTCAGTTATAACCAGAGAAATAAAACAAAATAACATCGACATAACCTAGGCTCCTAGTCATCAGGATTCTGGAGGGAAAATAATATTTACTGTTTAATGTATACTTTTGTATTTTACCATTTTAAGTTGTATAAAATGAACTTTGTTGTGTCGAACTACAAAATCTTTGATTATTATGCTTCCAACATGTGGCTTGCTGTTGCATCGAGCATAATTTACGCAAAGTTGGGTGTAGGAAAATTCCTAAACTATTCATTAGTTCTAATGCTGTATTGTTTGTCTGATTTCTGTGTGGGTGCTTTGAACAATAGTGGGACATTCAGCATTTTAATCATGTCAGGACCTGTTTTGGAGAAAGCAGTTGGTGATGAGCTGAGAGATACTAAGAACTGACCCGCAACGTCAGCTTTCCTGCTCCTCTGATGCTGCCTGGCCTGTTGTGCTCCTCCACTTCCACACTGTGTAATCTATGGTTGATGAGCTGACTATTCCAACCAAGCAGATGCAGCATCTTGCGGGGTTACAGAGAAAGCCACTCCTGGCCCAGCCTCCCAAGAGACATCCATAGCAATAGTAGGTTGCAAAATGTTCAGCTTGTGGGCTCCAGGCATCATGGATGTGCAATTCCTTTACACGTTCATCCTCTATCAGATGGTTTCAGGGCTCTCTGCTTCTTCTTAGGAAAAAGGCTTGAACTATCCCCATCCACAACCACCAGCTTCCTCCTGGCCGAGCTTGTCCTGACTCTGAACAACTTTGCCTTTAATTCCTCCCTCATTCTTCAGGTCAGGGGGCTGGCCATGATAACTACATGGGCCCCAGTTTTACTTGTCCCTTTGTGGGCTGCAGGAAACATTCCTTGTTCCAGTCCTACTCCAGCTCCCACCCACAAATCTTTCTCCGGTATATCAATTACATCATCGGCGCTGCTCCCTCTCTCAATCAGAATCGGAAAATTCATCAATTTTGCTTCCAATTTCCACCCGACTCCCGCCCTCATCTGGTCCATCTCTGACTCCTCCCTTCCCTTTGAACCTCTCTTTCTATTTCTGAGGATAGGCTGGCCACTGATATCCAGTGCAAACGCACCGACTCCCACAGTTACCTTGACTAAACAACCTCACTCCCCACTTCCTGTACGGACTCCATTCTGTTCTCCCGGTTTCTCCAGCTGTGTCAGATCTGTTCTGAAGATGTCACCTTCTGGAAAGGGGCCTCCAAAATGTCACCACCTTCCTCAACCAGCATCACGGTCACCCGGGTCTGACCCATCTCCCACACTCACCTCTTCTCTTCCCTCCCACAACAGCGATAGGGTCTCCTTTGTCCTCACCTACCATCCCACCAGCATCCACATCCAGAGGTTCATTAACCACCAGCTCCACCACCTCCAGTGGGATGCCACCACCAGGTACACGTTCCCCCTCTGTCCCTTGTCAGAATTCTTCAGGGACTGTTCCCTGTGGGACACCCTGGTCCACCTCCCTCCTCACCATCCAAGGCACCAGACACACACTCCAGGCACTTCACTCAATCTACTGTATTCACAGATCACGACGTGGCCTCCTGTACACTGAGGAGATGAAACACAGACTGTTTGATTGTTTTGAAGAACATAGAACATAGAACAGTACAGCACAGAACAGGCCCTTCAGCCCACAATGTTGTGCCGACCATTGATCCTCATGTATGCACCCTCAAATTTCTGTGACCATATACATGTCCAGCAGTCTCTTAAATGACCCCAATGACCTTGCTTCCACAACTGCTGCTGGCAACGCATTCCATGCTGTCACAACTCTCTGCGTAAAGAACCTGCCTCTGACATCCCCTCTATACTTTCCACCAACCAGCTTAAAACTATGACCCCTCGTGCTAGCCATTTCTGCCCTGGGAAATAGTCTCTGGCTATCAACTCTATCTATGCCTCTCATTATCTTGTATACCTCAATTAGGTCCCCTCTCCTCCTCCTTTTCTCCAATGAAAAGAGACCGAGCTCAGTCAACCTCTCTTCATCAGATAAGCCCTCCAGTCCAGGCAGCATCCTGGTAAACCTCCTCTGAACCCTCTCCAAAGCATCCACATCTTTCCTATAATAGGGCGCCCAGAACTGGACGCAGTATTCCAAGTGCGGTCTAACCAAAGTTTTATAGAGCTGCAACAAGATCTCACGACTCTTAAACTCAATCCCCCTGTTAATGAAAGCCAAAACACCATATGCTTTCTTAACAACCCTGTCCACTTGGGTGGCCATTTTAAGGGATCTATGTATCTGCACACCAAGATCCCTCTGTTCCTCCATGCTGCCAAGAATCCTATCCTTAATCCTGTACTCAGCTTTCAAATTCGACCTTCCAAAATGCATCACCTCGCATTTATCCAGGTTGAACTCCATCTGCCACCTCTCAGCCCATCTCTGCATCCTGTCAATGTCCCGCTGCAGCCTACAACAGCCCTCTACACTGTCAACGACACCTCCGACCTTTGTGTCGTCTGCAAACTTGCTGACCCATCCTTCAATTCCCTCGTCCAAGTCATTAATAAAAATTACAAACAGTAGAGGCCCAAGGACAGAGCCCTGTGGAACTCCACTCACCACTGACTTCCAGGCAGAATATTTTCCTTCTACTACCACTCGCTGTCTTCTGTTGGCCAGCCAATTCTGTATCCAAGCAGCTAAGTTCCCCTGTATCCCATTCCTCCTGACCTTCTGAATGAGCCTACCATGGGGAACCTTATCAAATGCCTTACTGAAGTCCATATACACCACATCCACAGCTCGACCCTCATCAACCTTTCTAGTCACATCCTCAAAAAACTCGATAAGGTTTGTAAGGCATGACCTACCCCTCACAAAGCCGTTCTGTCCATAGAGATAACCCTGTGCTTCCAGTTGCCTGCCACTTCAACAGTCCACCGTCGTCTGTGGCCAGCATTTCTGTCTCAGGCCTGCTGGAGTGCTCCAGTGAGCCTCAACGCAAGCTCGAAGTACAGCATCTCTCTTTCCGCTTGGGAATCTACAGCCTGTGGGACTGCAGATTGAGTTCAATAACTTTAGAGCTTGATTCCATCCTTCCACGTTTTTATTACCCACCCCCACACCCTTCTCCTGTTATGATATGAGTTGCTTCCAGCACAGCCCACCCATTCCCGCCTCCTCTCAGCTCTCATTATCACTAATTCAGCTTCTTTTCTGTCCCGGCCTATTAATGATCCCCTCATCTGTTTACCCGTTTCATATCTCTCTTACTCTGGGCTCCATCTCCACCTATCCACTCACCTCTGCACACCCAACACTCCCCTCCTCACCCCCCTACCACTCCCAACCTCACCTTCAGCATAAATACGACTTTTTCCTAACTGCTATCAGTCCTGAAGAAAGGTTACCAGGCTCAAAATGTTAACTCTGTGTTCTTCCCACCAGATGCTGCCAGACCCACTGAGTTTGTCTGGCAATTTTTCTTGTTTGTAACAGCTAGCAGCTTGTTTCACTTCAGTCCTAACCCAGGATAAAGGCATGGACATTGTGCTAGAGTCGGTCAAAACTGCTCAAAGATTTTGGAATTGTTAACGACTTCAATAACGTCCCAGGATTTTCAATTTAAAGTGGTACCTGCAGAAGTTGACTTAATATTTTCCAAGGAATCTGTACCTTGAAGGGATTGTTCACCTTTGTATAAGTAGGAAGCATGAGACTTTGTGAGGCTTTGCTCACGAGAGAGGCTTACAGGGTCGTAGAGAGTTGTACGGGGCCTTAGTGAGACCACACCTGGAATATTGTATGTAGTTTTGGTCTGTTTTTCTGAGGAAGGATGTCCTTGCTCTTGAAGGAGTGCAGCAAAGGTTTAATAGAACATAGAACATAGAACAGTACAGCACAGAACGAGGCCCTTCAGCCCACGATGTTGTGCTGACCATTGATCCTCATGTATGCACCCTCAAATTTCTGTGACCATATGCATGCCCAGCAGTCTCTTAAATGTCCCCAATGACCTTGCGTCCACAACTGCTGCTGGCAACGCATTCCATGCTCTCTCAACACTCCGAGTAAAGAACCCGCCTCTGACATCCCCTCTATACTTTCCTCCAACCAGCTCAAAACTACGACCCCTCGTGTTAGCCATTTCTGCCCTGGGAAATAGTCTCTGGCTAGCAACTCTATCTATGCCTCTCATTATCTTGTATACCTCAATTAGGTCCCCTCTTCTCCTCCTTTTCTCCAATGAGAAAAGTCCGAGCTCAGTCAACCTCTGTTCATAAGATAAGCCCTCCAGTCCAGGCAGCATCCTGGTAAACCTCCTCTGAACCCTCTCCAAAGCATCCACATCTTTCCTATAATAGGGCGCCCAGAACTGGACGCAGTATTCCAAGTGCGGTCTAACCAAAGTTTTATAGAGCTGCAACAAGATCTCATGACTCTTAAACTCAATCCCCCTGCTAATGAAAGCCAAAACACCATATGCTTTTTTAACAACCCTGTCCACTTGGGTGGCCATTTTAAGGGATCTATGTATCTGCACACCAAGATCCCTCTGTTCCTGCACACTGCCAAGAATCCTATCTTTAATCCTGTACTCAGCTTTCAAATTCGACCTTCCAAAATGCATCACCTCACATTTATCCAGGTTGAACTCCATCTGCCACCTCTCAGCCCATCTCTGCATCCTGTCAATGTCCCGCTGCAGCCTACAACAGCCCTCTATACTGTCAATGACACCTCCAACCTTTGTGTCATCTGCAAACTTGCTGACCCATCCTTCAATCCCCTCATCCAAGTCATTAATAAAAATTACAAACAGTAGAGGCCCAAGGACAGAGCCCTGTGGAACACCACTCACCACTGACTTCCAGGCAGAATATTTTCCTTCTACTACCACTCGCTGTCTTCTGTTGGCCAGCCAATTCTGTATCCACACAGCTAAGTTCCCCTGTATCCCATTCCTCCTGACCTTCTGAATGAGCCTACCATGGGGAACCTTATCAAATGCCTTGCTGAAGTCCATATACACCACATCCACAGCTCGACCCTCATCAACTTTTCTAGTCACATCCTCAAAGAACTCGATAAGGTTTGTGAGGCATGACCTGCCCCCCTCAAAGCCGTGTTGACTGCATTTAATCAAGGCATGCTCTTCCAGATGGTCATAAATCCTATCCCTCAGAATCCTTTCTAACACCTTGCAGACGACAGACGTGAGACTTACTGGTCTGTAATTGCCGGGGATTTCCCTACTTCCTTTCTTGAAGAGAGGAATTACATTTGCCTCTCTCCAGTCCTCAGGTACGACTCCAGTGGAGAGCGAGGATGCAAAGATGTTCGCAAGTGGCGAAGCAATTGCATTTCTCGTTTCCCAAAGCATCTGAGGACAAATCTGGTCCGGGCCTGGCGACTTGTCAATCTTAATGTTTGACAAAATTTTCAGCACATCAGCTTCCTCTATCTCTATCCATTCCAGGCTGATTACGGGGAGATGGATCTGGCATATGAGGAGAGATTGAGTAGGCTAGGCTTATTTTTGCTAGAGTTCAGATGAATGAGGGGGCATCTGATAGAGACTTCTAACAGGGCTGGACAGGGTAGATGCGGGGAGGATGTTCCCGATGGTGGGTGTGTCCAGAGCCAGTGGTCACAGTCTGAGGATCGCGGTAGACCATTTAGCACAGAGATGAGGAAACGTTTCTTCACCTAAAGAGTGGTGAGCCCGTGGAATTCATTACCACAGGAAGTAGTTGATGCTAAAGCATTGAATGTATTCAAGAGACGGCTACGTCTCGCAGTTGGAATGAATGGGATCAAAGGTTATGGGGAGAAAGCAGGATTAGGCTATTGAGTTGGACGATCATCCGTGATCGTGAAGAATGGTGGAGCAGGTTTGAAAGGCCGAATGGTCTCTTGCTGCTCGTATCTTCTATGTTTCTACGTTAATTTTTCTGAAAAACCCTCATTATAAAACAGCAAGAAGTCACCTACTGTCACCCCTTAGCTAAAGAGAGAGACAGAGACAGAGACAGCCTAGTCCTGATGAAGGGTTTCGGCCTGAAACATTGACTTTCCTGCATCTGAGATGGTGTCCTTTTCCAGCCTCACACCTGCAAACCCTTTAGCTAAACACAGCTGGATATGTTGAAGAAGGTTGTTTAAAGGGCAAACCACCGCTTGATTTTATTCATCAATACAGAAGTGAGAAAAAGTGGGATTTAAACTTTTATATAACACTGGTTGGGGCTTAGCTGGCACCACACGTTTTCAGTAAAGGCTAGAGCATGGATAGAGTACAGAGCAGATTCACCAGAGTAGGACTGATGTAGAGACAGGAGAATCTGGGGTTGTTCCATTTTGAGCAGAGAAAGCTCAAGGATGGATTTAACAGAGGCATTCAGACTTGGGAAATGGCAATTAAATGAAAAAGGAGAAAAGTATACATTGAGCTTGAAGAGGTGATGTGGCAGAAAAGGTCCGTAATAAGTAGTGAAAGGGAACTCAATAAATACATGCAAGATGAAAGGTTTTAGCGTTGTGGGGAAAAGATGGAGTGTAAGACTGACTGGATAGCTTTATCACAGACACTTTGGGCTGGATTGCTGTTCCCCGTGCCGAGTGCTTCCATAATTTGATTACAAAGGGAACAGCTTCACCAAATGTAGAGGTCAGCGGGATATTTGGCTGTGTGAATTGATCTGGTCTCTGTTTAATCTCAATAAATGTAGCTTCCAGCAGGTGACCATTATGACTGATGGGGAACATGGTCACCTTGGCTGGCACCTCTGCTGGAGGCGCTGATGCGGAAGTGAATGTTGGATTTGACTTGGATTCCTGCTCAGCCCGGGGAGAAAATCAGTTTGGGAGATATTGACTTTCTCTTGTGGGCTGTTGGCTGGTGGTAGCTTCAGGAGTCTGTGTTTGGCTTGGGGAGGGGGTTGGGGGGCACTACTGCCCCTCAGTCAGAAGCTTGCTGGTTTCAATCCACCATCAGTTTTAAAACAAAGAATGCCCTAAAATCCTTCATCATTTAATCTCACAGATGGCCAGCACTGACCCACAGCTGATGTTGCGCTGAGATTTGTGGGCGGCACGGTGGCTCAGTGGTTAGCATTGCAGCCTCACAGCACCAGGAACCCGGGTTCGATTCCAGCCTCGGGCAACTGTCTGTGTGGAGTTTGCACATTCACCCCGTGTCTGCGTGGGTTTCCTCCGGGTGCTCCGGTTTCCTCCCACAGTCCAAAGATGTGCAGGCTGGGTGGATCGGCCATGCTAAACTGCCTGTAGTGTTCAGGGGTGTGTGGGTTATGGGGGAATGGGTCTGGGTGGGATGCTTCAAGGGGCAGTGTGGACTTGTTGGGCCGAAGGGCCTGTTTCCACACTCTAGGGAATCTGATCTAATCTAATCTGATCTAACCTGATCTAATCTGATCTAATCATTCTTGTCTGCCTCGCAGTTGGTTTTACATCCAAAGGTGTTGGTGTCATGTTCCTGTCAGAAGTGGCTCTGGGGAAAGAGCATTCCATCTTCCAAAACAACAGCCGGCTGAAGTCAGCTCCCAAAGGCTTCGACAGTGTAGTGGCCCGTGGCACCACAGAACCAGGTAGGCCCACTCCCCACCCTTCCATTTCCTTCTTGTTGCATCGCCCCCACACTCCCACATGCATCACTGTGCCTGCTTCTCCTCTTTCTCCCAGCAACGCTTTTCTTCAGTCACCATTGGCCTCTGGATCCTTCTCCCATTGGTCAGTTTTGAGTAGACAGAGCGGTGGCTGTTGACTGGATCCAGCTCTCTTCTCCTCCACCCCCCCCCCCCCCCCCCCCCCCCACCACCCCCCTGCCTATTCTCGGTGACTGGGAGACAGAGGTGAGGCCGATGATCCATCCTCCAGCTTCTACCCTAATACAAGGCTTCCAGGCCCAGCTGAGTTGTATTGTGCCTGGGACCTCCTGTCTCTCTGTGTCTCAGTGTTTTAATTTAAGTGTTCCTGTCCAGAGAAAGAGCACAGTATTTCTGCCAATGCTAGTAATATCCAGCTGAGGTCATTGAGTTACCAGATAAAGGGGTCCCAGCAGATTTTATCCACCTCCTGTTGCTATATTATAGCTACTTCTAGATTAATATCAATAATTTGCATTTGCACTGTGTCTTTTGAAGTCAGATGACACAAGGCAGGTCACCAGAAGCATTGTCAAACATATTCAGACGACCTGTTCAGCGAGGTAGCTTTTTAAGGAGGATCTTTAAGGGAGGAATACAAAGTGGAGAGCTTTTTGTGAAACATTCCACAGCCTAGGGTCATAGCAGCTGAACAGAAAAGCATTTCAAATCCTTAAGATGCTCGCATCCGGGCAGTGCAGCTCTCTCCGAAATGAGGGAAGCAGAGCTGATGGAGATGGGAGATGGAGAGGTCTCAGAGATTTGAAAGCGAAGGGATAAGATTTTAAGCATGAGGCTTCGCTTAAGCCCAAGCCCAATACAGGGCCGAAGAGCACAGGCAAACAGGCTGGCATCGAAGTTTTTGGGTGATGTTGAGTTTAAAGAGGCTAGCATGGGGGAAGATGGGCCAGAAGGAGCCTGGAAAAGGTAGATGTCGAGATGTGAAAAGCAAGCTGAGGACGTCGCTGAAGATGGACTGAAGCAGCAATGGAGTTGGGGCAGCACAGTGGCTCAGTGGTTAGTATTGCTGCCTCACAGCACAAGGGACCTGGGTTCAATTCCACCCTCAGGCGACTGTCTGTGTGGAGTTTGCACATTCTCCCCGTGTCTGTGTGGGTTTCCTCCAAGTTCTCCGGTCTCCTCCCACAGTCCAAAGATGGGCAGGCTGGGTGGACTGGCCATTCTAAATTGCCCAGAGCGTGCAGGGTCAGTGGAATGGCCATGGGAATTGCAGGGTTGCAGGTATAGGGTAGTGGGGTGGGTTGGCGTGGGATGCTCTTTGGAGGGTCAGTGTGGACTCGATGGGCTGTATGGCCTCCTTAAACACTGTACAGATTCCATGATATCTGTGAAATGGAAGTGTGCAATTTCCATGATGGGGCACAATTTTGAAATTTGCAGGCAATGTGAAACTTGGCAATCAGTGAGGGGGACGATGTAAAACACCAGGAAAAATGTTACAATGGTTGGTGCAAAAGACAAACACCTGACAGAAGACATTTAATTCTGAGAAGTGTGAAGTGGTTCATTTCGGTGCAAAGCACTTGGGAGAAACAAAGTGAAATGGAAGATAATATGGTCCAGTAGGGCGAGTGAGCGGACAGACCTGGGCAGGCATGGGTATAAAATCAGTGAAGGTTGCAGGATAGGCTCGGGGGGCAGTTAATGAATTCAATCTGATGTCCCAGAATTTCCAAGCAGCAGCATTAAATACAAAAATAAGGAGATGATGTTTATCCCGTGCGAAGCACTGGTTCAGCCTTGATAGCACTGTATCCAGCCTGGGCACTATTTTAAGAGGGACACTGAGACATTGGAAAGGATGCAAGAGAATGACTCCAGGGCTGAGTTTGGTGGATAGATTGGAGAAGGTGGGTCTGCTTTCTTTGGAGCAGTGAAGGTTGAAAGGAGATTCCGATTGAGGTCCTCAAGATTGTGAGTGGGTATCGTGAAGCTGTTCCCATTCGGTGGACAGAACAAGAATCAGAGGGCACAATTTGAGGGCTGAATGGCCTCCTGCTTTCCTGTAACCATTTAATGCATGAGCTTTAACTAACAGTCTTGTATGAGGCACTTTATCAAATGCCTTCTGGAAGTCCGTACAAATAATGTTCAATAATATTCTACTGTCATAACAAGGTATAGAGCTGGATGAACACAGTAGGCCAAGCAGCATCAGAGGAGCAGGAAGGCTGATGTTTCGGGCCTAGACCCTACTTCAGAAGAATAGCTGCTTGGCCTGCTGTGTTCATCCAGCTCTACACCTTGTTATCTCAGATTCTCCCGCATCTGCAGTTCCTACTATCTCTGAAATATTATACTATCCAGTCCTTTAGTCAGCTTTTCATAAGGTAGAGGCATTGGGCTGAGGGTCAAGTAGTGGAAAAGTGAAGAAATCTCCAGCTCTTTATTTTCTTTCTGTCTTTCTCTCTGCAGATTGTTCTCAGGACAAGGAGTTCATTTTTGAAGGGAAGAAAGTGATGGTGCCTCAGGGGAAACCGGTGAATATGAATCTGCAAAGCCACTTTAGCCAGAGCGAGTATGTCATCTACAAGGAGAGCCAGGCTCGTCTTCGCTATTTGTTACAAGTAAAGCACTGAGCAGCCCTGCAGTGTGGGAATCCAGCTCGTTTTCCAGAAAGCGCCTTCACCTATGGGTCAATATCATGTTTACTTTCTGTGGTTGGTTAATGCCACTGCACTCTGCTGGCACTGGCTTCTTTAACTATTAATGCTTCTATGCACAGCAGACTCTGGTAATTTTAAGGATCCTTTATCTGAGGAATATGAGATGAAACTGAATCTGAAAATGCTTTGGGTTTTGGGGTCCTCTTCCATTAAGTCTGCAGGCATTTTGACTTCAGTTGTACCTACAGTGTAGCCGTAGGATTATAGCTAGATTTTGACTGAAACTATCACCATCATGTTGTCGCTGGCTTTAAATGGTGGATAATGACTAACATGTGCATTACAGCCCCTGGCCCATTCGTCCTTTACTAGAAACTGCTGTTGGTGTCAAAACAATGAGGAGAACCGATAGGCATCAAACTTTACCGAATCACTACCAGGCCCCACTGACAAACACCCTGAACTGACAGGCCTACGCCCAGGCCCCTCTCACTGGGCCACAATGAGTAACTCATCGAAAGGCTGCGCCCCTGGGCCTGTCTCTCCAGCTCCACTGTATAACTTGCTGAACTGACAGGCCTCAAACTCTACTCAATCCTTACCAGGTCCCACTGACAAACACCCTGAACTGACAGGCCTACCCCTAGGCCTCTCTCACTGGGCCACACTGAGTAATTCATCGACAGGCTGTCCCCCTGTGCCTTTCTCTCCAGGCTCCATGAATAACTGACTGTACTAGCAGGCCTAGCCCCTACGCTTTGCTCAAGGGGCCACACTGAGTAACTCACTGAACTGACAGGTCTAGGGCTAAGCCTGTCTCCAGGCTCCTTTGAGAAACTCACTGACAGGCCTAGCTCCTAGGCCTCTGTCTCCAGGCCACACTAAGGAACTCGTAGAACTGAGAGATTGCTTGGTTAGGCCTCCCTCGTGGGCCACGTTGATATGAGTGGGCTACTGCGGCTCGAGATCTGTCCCGTGCAGGCTGGGCTACTTTGGGAAATGGTGGAAGAACGATTTTTGTTGACAGCACAAAAGCTGGACATGCCCCTCATTGGTAGAAGCAACTTGCCTCTCACTTGATCCTCAGTAAGACTTTGACTTGCCTTTCATCCCACCCTGCTTGGTTATGGTGCGTTTTCTTAGGAATCAGTCACTGTGTTCCCTTGCAACATCCCACAGGCTCAACAGGAGACCTGCAACTTACTGAAATACAGAAAACGAAGAATGAAACGCCACTCTCCCACCATTCAGACACATTCAGCTGCAAATGTTTTTGCTGATAAATTTGAACACTGGCTGTCCCATTAGTCAATCCATCTTGCAAGGGCTGTACTAAGTGTCTCAAGCCAAGTAGACAGACTGCTCCCATCTGAACTGGTGCCTGGTACGAACTGCTATAGAACCCCTTTGCAAGACGGCTCCTCCTCATTGTAGGATGTGGGTAGGACAGTGCAGCCCAAGCCTTAGACTGGAGTCTGTGTGATTGATGTAGCTCACAGAGATGATGAAAGTTTGCTTCCTCTACTTCATTGGAGATTGTCACTTTATGGCGGGCTCACTCCCAGGGCCTGTGCAGGCTGAAGCTGAGGTCAAATCTGCTGCAGTTAGCTGGAGGGGGAGTGGAGGGTAAAAATTTCCTGTCATCCTGAGCTGAAAGCGAGTGTGAAAGGCAGCGGGGTTTCGATAGTAGATCTGACTGCACACTCTCACTGTGTAAGACATCAATCTGAGGCTGCTTTAGGGGAGAATCCATGATGCAGAACAATCTCTAATACTTGACGCTGTGACTCTATTAGAAGCTGAGATTCACCATACACTGTGGAAGATTTTTGATGTAATAGAATGTATTCTCAGGGTTGATCATTGTTACCCAAGTGTTTACCAGATGGTCCCGGTTTGCACTATTAAAGGATTGTTATTCTGCATGCTACACTAAACCGAATGCACAGTCTCCTTTGTATTATTGCTGGAAACAGAATGGGAGAGAATTGAAACATTTATGTCTTTCCTCAAGATCAGTCGTTGTGTGAAAAAGCGAAGTGTATATGTTTCTTAGCTCTCTAAGTGTGTGCGGCCAATTTGAATAACAGCAGGCTATTGGGGGTTCCAGTAAATAGGATTATTTTTATATTCACTCTGATCAGTCTGAACACACTATGCGCATGCCTGTCTCGCTCGCTCTCTCTCTCTCTCGAACATGTGCACACGCACACAGAGGTGCGCGTGAGAGAGAGAGAGCGAGATTCATTCAAGAGAATAGTGCACCTACCAATTACACACAACGTTGTAAGAAACAGGTGCGAGTGGTCTTGTTGAAAACTTAGTGTTTCATTCCTGAACCGTTAATCTGGATAGACTCAGCTCACCAGAATCATGTCCCAATTGTTGCAGAGTTTCCCTGAAGAGATGGATGTTTGGCAGGCTGTGAAGCTAGGCAGTTGTGGTGTTCGCACCATGGTATCGGTTTGCCCGATGGCATTGAGTTAACTTAAACCTGGAAGCTGCTTGGTCAGCTGTGTGAAGCAGCAGAACTTGTGTCGCTGACTGTCTCTTCCTATTCTTTGGAAATATGTAATATTTGGCACCAGAAGATAGATTTTGTCAGGTTATCAACCTGATCGATACCTTTATCGTTCATCAGGGATGATCTGACGCTGTATTGATTGATACACGCTGGTTTGAGTTCCTTCACACTTATTTGCGACTCAACAGGTTCTTTCACATTCTCTTGTATCAAGCTGCAAGTTTGGAGACACAAGGTTTAAAATCTGTAGATTCCTTTGGCAAAGCACAAACCATGAGAGATGTAAACTCCACAGAGAAGTCCTCATCCAGGCTAATGCAGTAGAAGTTTCCCAGAAGCTTGTGTTGAATTTGAAGGCCTCACCTGAGGCATGGCAGCCATCATAGTCGCCTGAACAATTTTGAATTAGACTTCAAAAAAAATTACAGTTGTGATTGGGCATACCTTCAGTGCATGTTACAAATTCTTTTGCTTCCTACTTCCCCATCCTGAAGATGCTGGTTTTAATCGGTTCCATTAGACCACATTCTAACAACCCACCTCCACGGCTGATTCTAATATTGAGGATCAGCTGGTTGTAGATGTTGGTGTGTTTGCCAAGCTGGGAGGTTTGACAGCAGATGTTTCGTTCCCCCTTTACTGGGTGACCATCTCAGTGCTGTGGAGCTTCCTCTGAAGCGGTGCTGTCTTGTGCTGGTTCGAATTTATGCATGGTCTGGTTTTTGCTGCTTCAGCTGTTTATGTGACAATGGAGAAGGGGAGTTCCAACAGAGCTCAGTCCCATCTTCATCGTTGTCGTAAGAACATATGAGCGAGGAGCAAGAGTAGGCTATTCAGCCCCTTGAACCTGCTCCACCATTGAATACAATCATGGCTGATCTCATCTTGGCCCTAACCTCACCTCTCTGCTTGCTCAATCCACAACTTTTTAACCTGTTGCTAATTTTAAATTTACCTCCTCTGTAAATTTACTGTCAATGTCCCAGCAACCACCTCACACTGGGAGAGCGAATCCCACAAATTCCCCACCCTTTGAGAGAAGTCATTTCTCCTCAACTCTGTTTTAAACATGCCGCCCCCTACCCTAAAACTGTGACCTGTTCTTTCTAAGTTGGCCCACATGAAGCAACATCCTTTCTACCTTGTCTAGCTCCTTTAGTATCCCAATAGGCTCTCCTCTCATTCTCCTAAACTCCAGAGAATATGCAGACAAGCGTCTCGTTTCTGGAATCAGTCTCGTGAATCCTGCTCTGCACGTATAGGGTTCTGGGTAGGTGTTCCAGCTTCAACTCGGAAACTCTTAATTACTCTGTTTCATTCTCTTCTTCCCTTGCACTCGCTCTCTAAGGGTGACTCCGTGGGGAACACTGCCTTGAATTCAGGTCGAGGTGAGCTCCCACAGGGAGGCATGAACACATGATCCAGTCTGACTTTGCGGTGTGCTAGTGAGGAAGTGCTGCAGTGTCAGAGATGCTGACCTTCAGTTGAAATTATTAAACCAAGCAGTTGAGACAGTGTGCAAGCTCTCACACTGGCCCTGTATTTTACCACCAAGCGGCGCGTTGTAAACAGATAGTCCAGTTCTGGGATCTTGCTGTGCACACACTGGCTGTGACGTTCCTACATTGTGACAGTGACTGCGTTTCAGAAGTCATTGATCGAATGTGAGTTGCTTTTGGATGTTCTGATGTTGTCAAGGCAACCTGAGGGACTGACCCGAAACGTTAACTCTGATTTTTTTTTTGTCGCAGATGCTGCCAGACCTGCTGAGCTTTTCCAGCAACTTCTGTTTTTGTTCCTGATTTACAGCACCTGCAGTTCTTTTGGTTTTAATTCGACCAGATTAATGCTGGATGTTACCACCTACTCCAACAGTTTCCAGTGGTTGAGCTCAGCACTGTGTATGTTGCCGGAAGCTGGTACTTTTTCTGGTGTGGGTCAGGTTATGAGCTGTTGCATGTTTATACCCAGGGCCAGGTAACAGCACATTAAACCAGTTGGCACTTAGTAACCCCAAACGTGAATGTTACTCCTCAGCAATGGGCACAATCAGTTGAACACTCAAATGCAAAAATATTTCTAAATCCATTCGCTCAGTACAGAAAAGGGTCTTTGGCTCATTGCTTCTGTCGCCCCAAGATGCTGGTTTTCCATGGGGGTGTGCAGTGACAGTTGGACAGCACTGTGCCCCCACTCACATTGATTGGTTTTCCATGGGGGTGTACAGTGACAATCAGACAGCACTGTGCCCCCACTCACATTGACTGGTGTTCTGTGGGGGTGTACAGTGACAGTCGGACAGCACTGTGCCCCCACTCACATTGACTGGTGTTCTGTGGGGGTGTACAGTGACAGTCGGACAGCACTGTGCCCCCACTCACATTGACTGGTGTTCTGTGGGGGTGTACAGTGACAGTCGGACAGCACTGTGCCCCCACTCACATTGACTGGTGTTCTGTGGGGGTGTACAGTGACAGTCGGACAGCACTGTGCCCCCACTCACATTGACTGGTGTTCTGTGGGGGTGTACAGTGACAGTCGGACAGCACTGTGCCCCCACTCACATTGACTGGTGCTTGGTAAAGTTGATGTTAAGCTGATGATGATGATGATGATCGGTCACAGACTGTTAGCCCAGTACAGTGTGAGTGGTCCTGGAAGTGCAGTATGACAAACACTGTTCTGATGTCTAGCCATACCTCAACATCAAACATCAGTGAGATGGCAGTGAGAGATCCCAGCCCTGTTTGTGTCATGGCTCTCTCCCTATTTCCACCTGTACACTTTAAGATGTGCATGTTTGAACTCTGTGTATACTAGTAAAGATTTGTTTTAATATGATCTGAATGAAACTCGTGATATGTGCCCCAATGCCATGATTGTTGTGGCAGTTCTGCCATCTCCCACTCTCGGGCACAGTGCCCGTGTCTATCCCATCGGCTCCTCTACTCATGTTTTGAGCCTCCAGACTCTCTTTGAAAAGTTAACGTTTGTGTCCATTACATTAGCACACACCCCCTTCCCTTTCCACTTCTCCTTCTAAGACCCACACCCTAGACCCTCCCCCCACCCCCTCACTGTGGTTTATCATCATTCCTGGGATTGGGAAGTAGCCACAGCTCAGTGTCAGGGTTAATGAGGCACTCGAAGGTTCTGCTTGGAAAGGGGTTGGGCTGGTTTTCAGCACACATCTCGTTGCTGTGTCTCTCTTGCTCGGTCTTGGGGGAAGAAGTGTGTAGCTCTTACCCTGCCATATGTTCGCTCTGCAGGTACTTCATTACCCAAGGCTGGTTGTGGCCATCATGCACTACAGCTTTCTCTCACTCTCTTTCCAATATGGCTGGTACCGTGAGGCCCGAGTCCTCAGCGCAATCCCAGGTTACAACAGGGATTACACTCTTCTGTGCCCTTCTGAGCAGGCGAAAAAATACACACGTTTAAAAAAAGTGCAACTTGTCTTTTTTTTTTAATCCCATTTCTTCCCCCTCATTCCATCAAATATGTATGTGCCACTACAGGCTGTTTGAGACTACGATGGGTCCCCTAATTCGGACATGACTAAGGAATATTTCAAAGCAAGATAATGATCCCAACAAGACTGATCCTGAAGCTTTCCCTTTGTATCAGAATGACTTCCACGCAGATGCGTCAATCAGTGAGTAATGGAGTCTGCTGGTGCCCACATGGTTGAAGATCAAGTGTGCCAGGTCAGGAGTCACTTGGGTGGAGTGTAGCAATGATCAGCTCGATACAGTGCGCTCTCCCGTACTCTGCACCACTCCCCCACCCAACCAGGGCGCAGAACACGCTACGGTAAATACGCTCTCCTTCCTCGCAAAGCGTGGCCCTATCCCATGCAGGGGCTGGAATGGGGGCTCCTCGGTCTCTCACACCCACCGGCGGGCTCCTGTTGTCGTGTTGAAGAGATAAGGCCTTCCTGTAGCTAAGAGAGAAAGTAGTTATGTTCAAGGATCTGTTGGACCAATGTTTGTTTCTACACTTGGACAGTAAACCAATTCCCCTCAGCCTGGGGTTAAAATTGTATCAGAGATAATGGGAACTGCAGATGCTGGAGAATCCAAGATAACAAAGTGTGAGGCTGGATGAACACAGCAGGCCAAGCAGCATCTCAGGAGCACAAAAGCTGACGTTTCGGGCCTAGACCCTTCATCGTTCACAACAAACGACTGCATCTCCCAGTCGCGAACCACTTCAACTCCCCCTCCCACTCATTCGATGACATGTCCATCCTCCTGCAGTGCCACAATGAAGCCACCTGTAGGTTGCAAGAACAGCAACTCATATTCCGCTTGGGAACCCTGCAGCCTAATGGTATCAATGTGGACTTCACCAGTTTCAAAATCTCCCCTTCCCCCACCACATCCCAAAACCAGCCCAGCTCACCCTCGTCGCGCTAACCTGTCCTTCCTCCTATCCGCTCCTCCCACCTCAATCCCCAGCCCCACCTTCTAACTTGCAGCCTCAACCCATCTCCTTGGCCTGTCCGTCCTCCCTGGACTGACCAAATATCACTGTAACTCCCCAGTTACACTCACCTTTACTGGCTCCATCCCCACCTCTTTGACCTTTGTCTCCTCTCCACCTATTGTATCCTTTATCCATCTTCTATCTGCCTCCCCCTCTCTCCCTATTTATTTCAGAACCCCCTTGCCCTCCCCCATTTCTGAAGAAAGGTCTAGGCCTGAAACGTCAGCCTTCCTGCCCCTCTGATGCTGCTTGGCCTGCTGTGTTCATCCAGCTGTACACCTTGTTACATCAGATTCTCCAGCATCTGCAGTTCCTACTGTCTGTCCCCTCAGTGAAAAACTAGCTGAAGACATGTCCATTCCGACACCTTTTCATCATTTCACGGCAACCCACCCTGTACCCCATCGCACACCTTCCCTTCGGTTCCATCCCTGCACCTTTCCTTGCCTCTGTCCTTGCTTCACAAGCAAACATCTCAACGCTCCAGGGAAAGAAGCAGCTTTCACCCTCTCCTCCAAATCTCGTCACAAGGAGAGATGGTCCAACTGCAGCGTTCCTCTTCCCCAAAATGCACGGCACCATGGAGCAAAATGCTCCGTTCAGCTCTGCTAGATACAGCGTGCCACTCCCGACAGCACCCTCCTGAAGTGAGGAGACTGGAGAATGCAGCAGGTTGTGGAGACACTTCAGGGACTTTCTAAAGCATCCCTGATGAGATCAAACATCCCTCTGGAATACTCTGGCTTGTGAATGACCAAGCTGGATGGTGTTCACTCTGAAAGGTGCCCAATAGTCTGTAACATTAACAGGCAAAATCAAGGCATTGCAGACAGCAGGGAAAATTCCCAGCAACTTAGACCTCATCAACCCGCAAGGGGAGCAAGCTATCCTCGAGTGGACATCATTGCATGAGAATAAGCTGGTGCATTCTTCAACCCTTACAGTTTGTGGTGGAATCAAACAATCAAAAGCATTATCTCGGTTTCTCTGTCTCCATAAATACTGCCTGACCTGCTGTGTCCCTCCAGATACAACCAGCTTTATTTTACATTTCCAGAAACTACTAGAATTGGGAGTTTTCACTTCTTCTTGATAACACAGGATGGCAAAAAAACAGAAGAAGGGTCCCGACCCAAAACGTCAAGCTTTCCTGCTCCTCTGATGCTGCTTGTCCTGCTGTGTTCATCCAGCTTCACACTTTGTTATCTCAGGTCATGAACCTACTTCCCTTTTGGCAATTCTTCCCACTTTATCCACAAGGACGACAGTCTAACCCTTTCTGGTCTACAGGGAGATTGACTTCCAGGGACGGTATGATCCAGCCTACAACCTCCAAAATTCAACACTGCACACTGATAGGAGCAGTTTGATATTTGTCAATGCTGA
Organism: Stegostoma tigrinum; assembly: GCF_030684315.1. Classification (NCBI taxonomy): domain Eukaryota; kingdom Metazoa; phylum Chordata; class Chondrichthyes; order Orectolobiformes; family Stegostomatidae; genus Stegostoma; species Stegostoma tigrinum. The sequence goes on along the minus strand of NC_081364.1, from coordinate 64,902,876 downwards.
CAGTGTACCAAAAGACCTGATGTTTCAAAAACATGCCCTCACACACACACACTGTACTCCATTGAATTCCCCACCCTCTCACACACTGCAACCCATCCAAAACCCACCCCTCGCACACACTGTACCTCATCCAAACCCTCACCCTCACACACCATACCCCATCTAACTCCTCACCCTCACACACAGAGTACTCGATCCAACTCTCCACCCTCACACACGTACTGTCCCCCATCTAATTCACCACTCCCCCACGTGTACTGCACATCAGTCAACTCCCCAACCTCTCACACACTGAATACCTTATCCAACTCCCCGACCTCTCCTATACAAAGTACACCATGCAACTCAACACCCTCACACATACTGTACCCCTTTCAACTCCACACCCTTCACACATACTGTACCCCATAGCACTCCCCATCCTCACATACTGTACTCCATTTAATTCTCCTCCCTCTCATAAACACTGTACACCAACCAACTCCCCACCTTCACACACACTGTACGCCATCCAACTCCCCACCCTCTCACACACACTGTACCCATCCACACTCAACACTCACATACACTGAACCCCATCCAACTCCCCACCCTCACACACATGATAGCCCATCCACCTCCCGACCCTCACACACACACACTGTACCCCATCCAACACTCCACACTCACACACACTGTACCCCATCCAACACTCCACACTCTCACACACTGTACCCCATCCAATACCCCACCCTCACACACACGTAGTGTGCCCTATCTAAACCCCCTCCCTTTCTCTCACACACACACACACACACCGAGGACTGTATCCAGCTCCCCACCCTGTCTCAATGACAAATGTTGTGTTTCTGTGTGTCTGAATTCTGGGTCTGATTGATTGACAGTGTCTGAATGATCATGGAGAACATACCTGGATCAATCACCCGGCCATCGAACTGCTGGGGAAAGAAGGAATATTGGAGAACATGTTAGATAGCTGATGCTTTCCTTCCTGTGACTTTACTTCAGTCCCTGCTGAACAAATCCTATGGTGAGTCTGTGTGATATCTCTGCTGTGTGTGTGGGTGATAACCATCTCACTGCATGTGCAGTGTTTATATTCACTCATACCCTGCACTAATATCACAGCCTCAGGCCTGACATGTTCCTGAGTATTAACACTGGGCAATGCTCAGAAAGAGTGTGTGCATATACAGATAGACATTGAAAAGTTCACAGGCAATCATTGACGATTGAAGATGACTTGTTTTGTGGGTTTGGTGATTCCCAGTGAATCTGATCTCTGGGCCTTGCCATATGAGGGGCAAATGTTTGTGCACACTCAGATTTTTACACGTTTCCAGTGAAGTCTCACTACGCATTCACTGACTCCCAAACCACAAGCGAGCAAGTGCTCTGAGCAGTGGGGAAAGTTTGATATCTGTAGGCCGGCCTCCAGGATACCCTTCAATAACTGGTGGTCGTGTCCAGCACTCTGGGGTCGGGGGGTGGATCAGTGTCATTGGGATCCCGCTCCCAGGCCTCCAGTCAATGCTCTGCCTGTGGAGCCAGTTCCAAAGTACAAATGACTCAATGATAAACTGCACAACTAGGAGAAGCTGTTCACCCACCTCTCCTGCTACAGAATCTGGGGGACCTTGTGAAAATATCACCGGCTGGATTTTTTCCATTGCCCTTAGAGTCTGATGTTGGATACTGTGTACAGAGAGATGGAGTGATAGAGGAAGAAGGACATGCAGGTAGACAGAGAGAGACAGTGTGCGGGAGAGAGAAGGATAGCAGGAATGCGCAGGGACGGAGGTTAAAGTGAATAAGCTCTGGTTCCCATTCCCTTGCTGCTCAATCTCTATTTCAACATAAAAATTAAAAGAACTGCAGATGCTCTAAATCAGGAACAAAACCAGAAGTTGCTGGAAAAGCTCAGCAGGTCTGGCGGCATCTGTGAAGGAGAAAACACAGTGAACATTTTGGGTCCTGCGACTCTTCCTCAGAGCAGTTCTGAGGAAGGGTCACCAGACTCGAAACATTAACTGATTTTTATTTTTCTTCACAAATGCTGCCAGACCTGCTGAGCTTTTTCAGCAACTTCTGTTTCTGTCCCTACTTTAACATAGCTGTACTCATTTCCCACCAGAATCACAGGCTGGGAGGTTAACTGCAACAATAGATCATTGTACCCACAGTGAATAAATTAAAAGCAAAAACACACTTGCTTGTGGGAAACACACACAGAGAGATGAGCACACACATTTTAATAGCTGTGTATTTAGAAAGCAGTCACAGGATCAGACAAAGTCAGCATGGATTTATGAAATAGAAATCCTGCTTGATAAATCTACTCAAATTTTTCAGTGATTAGATTCCCTACAGTGTGGAAACAGGCCCTTTGGTCCAACAAGTCCACACCACCCCTTGAAGCATCCCACCCAGACCCATTCCCCTATGACCCACACACCCCTGAACACTGCGGGCAAGTTAGCATGGCCAATCCACCTAGCCTGATGTAAGTAGTAAAGTTGATAAGAAGGAGCCAGTGGATGCGATTTGCTTGGATTTTCAGAAGGCTTTGATAACGTCCCACAAAAGAGATTAGCATGTAACCTTGAATTGCATGTGGCTGGGGGCAGTGAATGGACATGGGTAGAGACCCAGCTGGTAGACAGGAAACAAAGAGTAGGGAGAAATGGGTCTTTTTCCTGAGGGACAGGCAGCGGGGTACCGTAGAGATCAGTGTTTGGGATCCCAGCTGTTCACAATGTACGTCAATGGTTTGGATGGGGGCACTAAATGTAATATCTCCCAAGTTTGCAGATGACACAAAGCTGGGTGGGAGGGTGAGATGTGAGGAGGATGCAGAGATGATTCAGTGCAATTTAGACAAGTTGAATGAGTGGGTAAATGCATGGGAGGTGAAGCATAATGTGGATAAATGTGAGGTTATCCACTTTGATCTGTTCTGATCATCCATGACCATAATGAATGGTGGAACAGGCCCACAGAGCCCAATGGCCTACTCTGTCCTCTGTGTGTGTGTCTCTCTCTCTCTCATGAGCATAGAGTGTGAGGACACTCACACAAACATACACATGTGACTTTTCCGTTAAGCTGCGTGCAAGTCTCTGCTCACCTGACTGAGGGAGATGATTGATGGTGGTTGCTTTTTCTCTGCAGTGGGACCCCCAGTGTCATTTCCCTTCTGTGCTTCAGCATCAAGCAGGGATCCGCTGTGAGATGGAGGAACAGGAGTGTTACGGAAATTTATAGAATCATAGAATCCCCACACAGTGTAGAAACAGGCCCTTTGGCCCAACAAGTCCACAGAACATCTCACCCAGACCCATTGCCCCTAATCTACACATCCCTGAACACTACGGGCAATTTAGCATGGCCAGTCCACCTAGCCTGCACATCTTTGGACTGTGGGAGGAAACCGGAGCACCCGGAGGGGACCCATACGGGGAGAATGTGCAAACTCTGCACAGACAGTCACCCGAGGCTGGAGTCGAACCTGGGTCCCTGGTGCTGTGAGGCAGTAGTGCTACCCACTGAGCCACCTACTGTCTTTTCAGCTCTAGCCTCAATCCCGTGACTCCTTGAAAAGTTTTCTTCATGAGTAGTGTCAGATCTGATTCTGGTTGTCAACTATTCATGACCATTCCTATGTTTTGCTGTAACCTCTGAGCTAGTTCACTGCTGCAACATTACTCCTTCGCAACACAGCTCTGGCTCATTTCTGCTCCATCCAGCAGCAATTGAACTGTCAAAAACAGGCAGATTAAACCCTCAGTGTAGTTCCTGTGCTGTGTGTGTTGAGCTGTTTGCATTGGCTTTTCTGAATGAGGGTAATTCTTGTGAATTATTCTTGAAGATATCAGCTCCTATCAGAGACGCAGGAGCACTCATAGCTCAGAAATGAGAACGTTGATTTAATCTTGAACAGAATGAAACAGCCCAGGGCATTTCACAGCAGCAGAGAGGCATTTAATCCAGTATAGGGATTAAGAACGAGGATGAGGAATTTAAAATGAACCCATTGCCTGACTAGGAGCCAATGTGGGTTGTTGCATGAGCACAGGAACAATGGGGGGAGGGAATGGGTTAAGATGGGAGTGAAGACACTTCAGCAGAGTTTTAGTGGAGCTGAAGTTTTCAGAATACAATGTAGGAGACCCACCACCAGTGATGTCACAGGGAGACAGTACGGTGAAGAAGGCATCTTGTACACTTCCCTTCATTAGTAGGACCACTGAGTATAGGAGTTAGGTTGTCATATGGTGTCAGTACAGGACAATGGAAAGGCTGCATTTGGAGGACTGCACACAATTCTTGTCACCCTGCTAGGAAGGATGCCATTACACTGGAGAGGGTGCAAAAGAGATTTACAAGGGTGTTAGCGAGACTGGAGGGCTTGAGTTTTAGAGAGAGACTGGATAGGCTGGGACATTTTTCAGAGGCTGAGGAGTGACCTTGTAGAGGTTTACAACATTTAGATAAGATGAACAGGTAACATCATTTCCACAGGGCAGGGGAGTCCTACACTAGAAGGCATAGGTTTAAGGTGAGAGGGGAAAGGTTTAAAAGGGACCTGAGTGAAGTAACATTTTCACACAGAGAGCGTGGTCAAGGCACGTACAATTACAACATTCAAAAGACATTTGGACAGGTACATGAATAGGAATGACTTGGGGGACACAGGTCAAATGCAGACACATGGGGCTGGTTAAGTTTGGGAAATCTGGTTGGCACAGCCGAGCTGGGCCAAGGGATCTGTTTCTGTGCTGTATACTTCCAAGACTCTATGACTCAGTGTAACAGAATAGTAGGACTGAAAGGGAACAAAAGAGAGAACGCAGGTTTTGGCAACAGGTGAGATAGACAGAGGTAAAGTTTTATTTTCCTTTAAGCACAGGATGAGGATGTTGCTTTTAAGCAGCATTTATTGCCCATCCTAATTGCCCAGAGGGCTGTTAAGCATCAACCACATTGCTGTAAAGATGGCAGCTTCCTTCCCTAACAGACTTTGGTGAACCAGATAGGTTTTTTCTCCTGACAAAGGGTTCATGGTCAACATTAGACTCTTAATTCCAGATATTTATTGAATTCAAATTCTACCATCTGCTGTGGAGGAGTTTGAACCTGGGTCCCCAGGATGTTACCTGGGTTTCTAGATTAACAGTCTAGCAATACCACCAGGTTATCGCTTTCCCTGGCAGCAATGTTACCGAGGTGGGAGTGCACAGCAGGTTGAGTAATCATGTGGTTTACATGATTGGAAGTTTGCTTTCAGGGATCAAAGGGTAAAGCAGGCAGATTTCATCTCAAACTACCTGTCGCTGTAATTCCCCACTTTGAGGTTCTCCTGAAGGTGTGCCTGTTTGATCCAGCCTCAGCTTGCCTGCTTTCATTTCCCAATGTGGTTCAGGGTCAGATTTTGCTCTGACAATTGCTCCTATGAAATGCCTGGGGGTGTTTCTCGTGACAAAGGGTGCTACAGAAGTACAGCTTGTTTGCGTTGAAAAACAGGCGGAGGTACAGAGGTGAAATTACAGGGCATATTGAAAACCTTACCCCGTATTTGAAGCAGGAAACCAGGGGAGGGCAGACTGACAGCGTATAAAGGATGATTCCTCAGCTGGGTACCAAGTTTGTCTGACTGATAAGGAGACCAGCAGGCCCTGAGTCAACTATCAGCACTGGGACTGGTACTACATTTGCACAGAACTGTGGAGGCAGCTAGTTAGCAGAGGAAGCTGTGTCCCACTGCTACTTAACCAGTCTGACTGTAGAACAGGATGAAATTTGACAGCATCTAAGGCCTGAAAATCAACCAATGTCAGCAATCCTGCAAATAGCACTCATGAGACAGGGAGTTGGGGGAATCCACTGAGCTAGCACAGTGCATGTTTCCTGAAGTCTTATTAACTGTTATGTACCCACAGATAGAGCTGTGAATCCCTACCTGACCTGCAACAGGTCCCCAGCCAGCTGGGCCTGTGGGAAAATTTGTTTACAACACCAGCTACTGCAAAAAAAAATTAGAGGTTAAATTTTCACAATGCAACGAGAAAAACAGCATAAAAAATCTCACACATACACACCAAGGCTACACTTGTACATCAGCAACAAACTACTATCCACTAATTTCATCAATTAATTCCAGTCACCGGAACCACACTGAAAATTTTTTGCACAATTTCGAAAGGACAGAAATTGCACAACAGCAACCAGAAATTCAAAAAGAGCACAACCAGCCATTTCAGTGAGACACTACTGAGGGAGTGCGGCACTGTCAGTTAGAGAGTACTGAGGGAGTGCGGCACTGTCAGTGAGAGAGTACTGAGGGAGTGCTGCACTGTCAGTGAGACACTACTGAGGGAGTGCGGCACTGTCAGTGAGAGAGTACTGAGGGAGTGCTGCACTGTCAGTGAGACACTACTGAGGGAGTGCGGCACTGTCAGTGAGAGAGTACTGAGGGAGTGCTGCACTGTCAGTGAGAGAGTACTGAGGGAGTGCTGCACTGTCAGTGAGACACTACTGAGGGAGTGCTGCACTGTCAGTGAGACACTACTGAGGGAGTGCGGCACTGTCAGTGAGAGAGTACTGAGGGAGTGCTGCACTATCAGTGAGAGAGTACTGAGGGAGTGCTGCACTGTCAGTTAGAGAGTACTGAGGGAGTGCTGCACTGTCAATGAGAGAGTACTGAGGGAGTGCTGCACTGTCAGTGAGGCACTACTGAGGGAGTGCTGCACTGTCAGTGAGACACTACTGAGGGAGTGCGGCACTGTCAGTGAGAGAGTACTGAGGGAGTGCTGCACTGTCAGTTAGAGAGTACTGAGGGAGTGCTGCACTGTCAGTGAGAGAGTACTGAGGGAGTGCTGCACTGTCAGTTAGAGAGTACTGAGGGAGTGCTGCACTGTCAATGAGAGAGTACTGAGGGAGTGCTGCACTGTCAGTTAGAGAGTACTGAGGGAGTGCTGCAAAGTCAGTGAGAGAGTACTGGGGGATTGCTGCACTGTCAGTGAGAGAGTACTGAGGGAGTGCTGCACTGCCAATGAGAGAGCACTGGGGGAGTGCGGCACTGTCAGCGAGAGAGTACTGAGGGAGTGCTGCACTATCAGTGAGAGAGTACTGAGCGAGTGCTGCACTGTCAGTTAGAGAGTACTGAGGGAGTGCTGCACTGTCAGTGAGAGAGTACTGAGGGAGTGCTGCACTGTCAGTTAGAGAGTACTGAGGGAGTGCTGCACTGTCAGTGAGAGAGTACTGAGGGAGTGCTGCACTGTCAGTTAGAGAGTACTGAGGGAGTGCTGCACTATCAGTGAGAGAGTACTGAGGGAGTGCTGCACTGTCAGTGAGAGAGTACTGAGGGAGTGCTGCACTGTCAGTTAGAGAGTACTGAGGGAGTGCTGCACTGTCAGTGAGAGAGTACTGAGGGAGTGCTGCACTGTCAGTTAGAGAGTACTGAGGGAGTGCTGCACTGTCAGTTAGAGAGTACTGAGGGAGTGCTGCACTATCAGTGAGAGAGTACTGGGGGAGTGCTGCACTGTCAGTGAGAGAGTACTGAGGGAGTGCTGCACTGTCAATGAGAGAGCACTGGGGGAGTGCGGCACTGTCAGCGAGAGAGTACTGAGGGAGTGCTGCACTATCAGTGAGACACTACTGAAGGAGTGCGGCACTGTCAGCGAGAGAGTACTGAGGGAGTGCTGCACTATCAGTGAGAGAGTACTGAGGGAGTGCTGCACTGTCAGTTAGTGAGTACTGAGGGAGTGCTGCACTGTCAGTGAGAGAGTACTGGGGGATTGCTGCACTGTCAATGAGAGAGTACTGAGGGAGTGCTGCACTGTCAGTGAGAGAGTACTGAGGGAGTGCTGCACTGTCAATGAGAGAGTACTGGGGGAGTGCTGCACTGTCAGTGAGAGAGTACTGAGGGAGTGCTGCACGGTCAGTTAGAGAGTACTGAGGGAGTGCTGCACTGTCAGTGAGAGAGTACTGAGGGAGTGCTGCACTGTCAGTTAGAGAGTACTGAGGGAGTGCTGCACTGTCAATGAGAGAGTACTGAGGGAGTGCTGCACTGTCAGTTAGAGAGTACTGAGGGAGTGCTGCACTGTCAATGAGAGAGGACTGAGGGAGTGCTGCACTGTCAATGAGAGAGGACTGAGGGAGTGCTGCACTGTCAGTGAGAGAGTACTAAGGGAGTGCTGCACTGTCAGTGAGAGAGTACTGACGGAGTGCTGCACTGTCAGTTGGAGAGTACTGAGGGAGTGCTGCACTGTCAGTTAGAGAGTACTGAGGGAGTGCTGCACTGTCAATGAGAGAGTACTGAGGGAGTGCTGCACTGTCAATGAGAGAGTACTGAGGGAGTGCTGCACTGTCAGTGAGAGAGTACTGAGGGAGTGCTGCACTGTCAGTGAGAGAGTACTGGGGGAGTGCTGCACTGTCAGTGAGAGAGTACTGAGGGAGTGCGGCACTGTCAGTGAGAGAGTACTGAGGGAGTGCTGCACTGTCAATGAGAGAGTACTGAGGGAGTGCTGCACTGTCAGTTAGAGAGTACTGAGGGAGTGCTGCACTGTCAATGAGAGAGTACTGAGGGAGTGCTGCACTGTCAGTTAGAGAGTACTGAGGGAGTGCTGCACTGTCAATGAGAGAGTACTGAGGGAGTGCTGCACTGTCAATGAGAGAGGACTGAGGGAGTGCTGCACTGTCAGTGAGAGAGTACTAAGGGAGTGCTGCACTGTCAGTGAGAGAGTACTGAGGGAGTGCTGCACTGTCAGTTAGAGAGTACTGAGGGAGTGCTGCACTATCAGTGAGAGAGTACTGGGGGAGTGCTGCACTGTCAGTGAGAGAGTACTGAGGGAGTGCTGCACTGTCAATGAGAGAGTACTGGGGGAGTGCTGCACTGTCAGTTAGAGAGTACTGAGGGAGTGCTGCACTATCAGTGAGAGAGTACTGGGGGAGTGCTGCACTGTCAGTGAGAGAGTACTGAGGGAGTGCTGCACTATCAGTGAGAGAGTACCGGGGGATTGCTGCACTGTCAGTGAGAGAGTACTGGGGGATTGCTGCACTGTCAGTGAGAGAGTACTGAGGGAGTGCTGCACTATCAGTGAGAGAGTACTGAGGGAGTGCTGCACTGTCAGTGAGAGAGTACTGAGGGAGTGCTGCACTGTCAATGAGAGAGTACTGAGGGAGTGCTGCACTGTCAGTGAGAGAGTACTGAGGGAGTGCTGCACTGTCAATGAGAGAGTACTGAGGGAGTGCTGCACTGTCAGTGAGAGAGTACTGAGGGAGTGCTGCACTGTCAGTTAGAGAGTACTGGGGGATTGCTGCACTGTCAGTGAGAGAGTACTGAGGGAGTGCTGCACTGTCAATGAGAGAGTACTGAGGGAGTGCTGCACTGTCAGTGAGAGAGTACTGAGGGAGTGCTGCACTGTCAATGAGAGAGTACTGAGGGAGTGCTGCACTGTCAGTGAGACAGTACCGAGGGAGTGCTGCACTGTCAGTTAGAGAGTACTGAGGGAGTGCTGCACTGTCAGTGAGAGAGTACTGAGGGAGTGCTGCACTGTCAGTGAGAGAGTACTGGGGGATTGCTGCACTGTCAGTGAGAGAGTACTGAGGGAGTGCTGCACTGTCAATGAGAGAGTACTGAGGGAGTGCTGCACTGTCAGTGAGAGAGTACTGAGGGAGTGCTGCACTGTCAGTGAGAGAGTACTGAGGGAGTGCTGCACTGTCAGTGAGAGAGTACTGAGCGAGTGCTGCACTGTCAATGAGAGAGTACTGAGGGAGTGCTGCACTATCAGTGAGAGAGTACTGAGGGAGTGCTGCACTGTCAGTGAGAGAGTACTGAGGGATTGCTGCACTGTCAGTGAGAGAGTACTGAGGGAGTGCTGCACTGTCAGTGAGAGAGTACTGAGGGAGTGCTGCACTGTCAATGAGAGAGTACTGAGGGAGTGCTGCACTGTCAGTGAGAGAGTACTGAGGGAGTGCTGCACTGTCAGTGAGAGAGTACTGAGGGAGTGCTGCACTGTCAGTGAGACAGTACCGAGGGAGTGCTGCACTGTCAGTTAGAGAGTACTGAGGGAGTGCTGCACTGTCAGTGAGAGAGTACTGAGGGAGTGCTGCACTGTCAGTGAGACAGTACCGAGGGAGTGCTGAGATAAGGATCAAAAAATGATCAGAATGCTTCTGGACTTAATAATATCACATGTTTGTGTTTCTTGGATCTGTCCCTCTTCTACCCCCACCGCAGAATGATTGCCCTCACCTTGAACAACACTTTCTGAGCAGTCCTGCTAAAACCACAGCTGCCATTGCTGAGACTAATGTCAGGACGACCACAAACCAGGTGTCTGGCTTCCAATATTTATCCAGCAGAGTCACTATTTTGTTCTCTGAGTTCCTTGTCTGTGAATAAATAGTGCGGAGATGATCGAAGATGTTTTTTCACAAAGACAATGGCTTTGATTGTAAGTGTAATATTTTCGAATTTCTAAGTGGCATTCGATAAGGCTACTTCATAATACCCAGGGTGGTATGTTTGCTTGGATAGAGGATTGAAAACAGAGTTAGGATAAACGGAACATTTTCTGGATGGCGATCTGTAACTGATGGGGTACCACTGGGATTGTTGCTCATAATATACATTAGTGAGTTTGATTGTGGAAGTGAATATATAGTCTCCCATGTGTGTCGACAAAATTTGCGTCACCGGTAGACAAGATGGCTACAAAGGCATTTAGGATGTTTGCATTCATTGTTGACACCTTTGAATATCATTGAGGTTGTACAGAACGTTGTTGAGGCCTCTTCTGGAGTGCTATGCACAGTTCTGATCACTCTGTTATGGGAAAGATACTATTAAATTGGAGACAGTTCAGAAAAAGATTTCCCAGGATGTTGCCAGGAATGGAGAGTTTGAGTTATGAAAATGGGGACATTTTTCACTGGAGTGTAGAAGGTTGAGGGGTGACCTTGTGGGGGTTTATAAATGAGTGGCAAGGGTCTTTTCCCCGGGGTAGGGGAGCTCAAAACTAGGGGGCATGTTTTTAAAGTGATCGGAGCGAGTTTTAAAGTGGACATGAGGGGCAATGTTTTTCACACAGAGAGTGGTTTATGTGTGGAATGACTTGCCAGAGGAAGTGGTGGATGCAGGTACAGTTACAATGTTTAAAAGACATTTGGGTAAGTATATGAAAAGTAAAGTTTTGGAGGGAAATGGGACAAACACAAGCAAGGGGGCCTTTTTTAGTCAGGGAACATGGTTGGTGTGGATTACTTGAACCAAAGAGTTTGTTTCAATGCTGTATAACTCTATGACGCAAAAAAAAGGTGAGAAGACACAATCAACATGAGAAAGTCTCTCAGAAAAATGGTAATTTGGTTTACTGTTAACATTCTGCTTTGTGATTGGAATGATTCATTTTCAAATTTAAAGCAGAAGTCTCATTATTCATTTTGTGATCAATATTATGATCACTAGTTCCCAGTTGATCTTTTACCATGATGTTACTAGTTAACCCTATGTCATCGCCTAATACTAGATCTAAGATAGCCCTATCCCTAACTGGTTTCACTATTAGGTATCCCTCATTGTATTTCTTCAAGAAACTGTCATCAAAACATTCTTCAAGCACATTCTCTGCACTACCATTGTCAATTTGAACGGTCCAGTCTACATGGAGATTTATATCCCCTGTGATTTTTACATTGTCTTTGTTACAATTTCCAATGATTTTTTTGTTTTATTTCTTCTTAAATGCTCTGTCCAACAGTATAAACGTTAAAATCAAAGAAAAAACCCAGAAAATGCTTTAAAACCTCTAAAGCGATTTCTGTGGGGAGAAATATTAAGAACATCTGGGCTCAGTGAACTTTCAGCGAAACTGGGAAAAAGTCAGGAGTGTGATAAAGCTTTCCATGGAAATAGAATGCTGACCTTCATAGAGAGAGGATTCCTGCTCTACTCAACATTTCCTGACTGTTGACATTCCTAATCTCTGCCCTTACATAGTCTAGTCCTTGGGTTTATGAGCCAAGACCCTTTTTCACCCATGTGCTTATGATGGGTTTTACTCCTCCTTTGTAGTTCTGTCAGTGTTTCCCAAATACAGTGTACTCTGGAATATATAATTCACAACCTGTGATGTCTCTGAGATGGTGATGAAATCTGAACCATTTCACTCTATTTGTGGCACTAGTTCAGCTATCTTATTACTGATGCTTTGTGCTTTCAGGATAAGGTCACTATTGAGAATGTGATCCTGGCTCTTCTTCCCCAACCTTTTCCCCCAGCGTTTGATTCCCATCCAGGTGAAAGTGTTAAACTGCCATAGGAACTGCATGAGAAAAATCAGAGCAAAGCACGTCAAGTTCATTCTTCTGCCCCTCACACCCTCGTCTGGATGCATCTTTTGTTTCCTGGTGTTGTTCATTCCAACTCCCACACCTCAGCACAGCTGATCTTTTCGTCATTCAACGTCTGTTCAATTTTGGCTGATCACAGAACTTCATTTTTGTTCTATTTCCACTTTCTTTATTTCACCAACTTAACACTGGAGCATAGAAATGCGGAAGAGGCCATTCGGCCCTTCAAGCCTGCTCCACCGTTCAATATGACCATGGCTTATCATTTAACTCAGTCCCCATTCCACATACTTTTTGATCCCTTTAACCATAAGAACCGTACCTAACTCCTTCTTGAGAAAAGGAGGCCTTGCTTAGAATCTATTTGCGTTTTTGTTTGGAGTCAGATTCCCAGTGGGGGAGCAATTCAGCAATCAAGGACATTCAGCCTTAGATCTTCGGGTAAATGTCCTCCACAGTGGACTTTAGGATACACAACAACGTAGGGTTGCTGAGCATGGGCTGATAACCAAGCTCGTTGCCCGTAAGGATGGCTTCAACCTGGATCTTAGGTTTGTGTCACACTACAGGTGACGCGGCTACACTATACACACATGCGCACACACGCGCGTGTGCACACACACACACACACACACACACACACACACAGAGGCAGACACACGCACACAGAAACACACACAAAAGCACACTGTCTCACACACACGCGCGCACGCCCACACACACACACACAAATCTATGGGGTGAATTTGTGTTTGCAGATACTTTCTATTTTGCACACAGTTTAAGGACAATGTGGCATTTTATAAATTTATACTTTAGAAACAAAACCAGTCTGACTCCAAACCGAAGCACAAACAGATTCTAAACAAGGCCTCACACCTAATGTTGAGAGATAGGAGAAACTGCCGATGCTGGAGTCTGAGATAACAAGGTGTGGAGCTGGACGAACACAGCTGGCCAAGAAGGGTTTCTGAAGAAGGGTCCAGACCCGAAACATCAGCTTTCCTGATCCTCTGATGCTGCCTGGCCAGCTGTGTTCATCCAGTTCCACACCTTGTTATCTCACACTGAACATGCATTGTCTGACCCAAAATGTCACCTCTTCTTTACACTGCTAAAACCTTTAGTACTATCAAGGCAGTGACTTGAAAGGAATTCGGAGATTTGCAAATACATATCAATCAGTTAAAACCTTCCAACTGATATAACAGCATCGTAGGTTTGTCTAATACATCCTCATGAATGGTGTGACCCTTTGATCTTGTACTTATAAATTCTGTGTCTGACGCCACCTCTCTCAATAACACCTGAATGAGGACTGAGGCTCTGAAAGCTTGTGTTTTTTAATAAACCTGTTGGACTATGACCTGGCGTTGTGTGATTTCTGACCTTGTCCAACCCAGCCCAACACCGGCACCTCCACATCTTGGAAAACGTTCAATGTTTTGGCCTCAACTGCTTTCTTTGGCAGAGAATTCCACAGGGTTACCGCTCTGTCGGTAAAGGCATTTCACCTCACCTCAGTCCTAAATGGACTACCCCATATCTTTAAATTGTGAGCCTTGATTCTGGACTCACCAGTCATTGGGAATGTTCTGTGTTTACTCTGTCAAGTCCTGTTGGAATTGAATAGATTTCTGTGAGATTCCCCCCTCATTCTTCTGAATTCCAGGGAATAAAGTCCTAAACAAACCAATCTCTCTTCATACATCAGTCCTGCCATCCCAGGAATCAGTCTGGTAAACCTTCATTACACTCCCTCCATTGGTAGAACATACCTTCTCGGATAAGGAGGCCAAAACAGCACATAGTACCTCAGGTGTTGTCGGTCCAAGGTTTTGCAATTGTAGCCAGACATCCCTGGTCCTGTATTCAAATCATCTCACTGTGAAGGCCGACGTATAATTTCCATGAAAAGCCTCATGCATTTCTAACTTTTTCCCCGTTCTGCTGATGGGTCACTGAGCAGAGTTGTTCTTATCTGCTCCTCCCTCCAGAAAGACCTGGAGAGTCTTTTTATATATACCTAATTTTATTATCTAATTCAAGAGAACTTTTGGAAGTGTAAGTGTAAAAGTCAATAATCCTCGCCAGCTGTTCCAGTGACCCTGCACGAAACTCCCATATATCACACAATAATCCCACCTAAAAACACAGTCTCACTGAATGCTGGCTCCCATACTTACAGCTGATGGTGTAGTTGGAGATGGTGTGGTTGTTGTCCAAGGAACTACATGGACAATGACAATCACTGTGGTTGTCAGCACAACTTTAGAATCAGCACCATTACTGTCGGTGACCTGAACGAGGAGTTCAAAGGTCATTGGGTCGGAGATCCCATCCAGATTGTACGAGAAGGTGTTTCTTGAGAACAGGGAACTTCCCTGGCAAATGAAGCGGTTGTTTATATTTCCTGGTGGGATTATATACAGTGTTAACTGATGGATTAAATGTTAGCACCAGATATGCTTGCGAGCTGTGGATGGGGCAAAGGCAATGCCTTAGCGACAAGTTGAATGTGTCTGGACCCCTTCCTGCCCAATGCACACTGAATTCTGACCCCTTATCAATAGCATTCCCTGACAGGGAGTCAATGGGGAAGAGTAGCACAGCAAAGCCTGGCACTGGGTGCCCCTTGTTTCCGTTTATCCCTTGCCAGAGGCCTGAGGTCTGATTCTGGCACTGCTGACCTCTACCAACACACCCCCGAGGCACTAGAGACATTGGGAACTAAGGTATCATCTCGTGAATTCTTCCAGTGCTCTCTAAAGAATCATGTGTCTAAATCTCCTCTCCCTACCTTGTGATACCTCACAGTGAATGCTGTATTGAAGTGTAGCCAAGGTAAAAGCTAAAACCATTTTGCCGTTGGCAGGCTCCCACAAAATAGCAGATAATCTGTCCTGGATATGAACCCGGATAGGTTGCAGAAGTGGAGATTGAGGTCTCCCTGGGTGCTGTGGAGTTTTAAATGGCACATTGTGCGCCCGATTTCCCACCCAGAGGTCAGCCAGATTGACCAGCTTGGCTCCCGGTTGAGTGAGGAGGTCTCTGGTGGTAGCTACAGAAGCAGGTGTGGCATGTTCCCAGATGTTGGGCTAATAGCCATCCAATCCTTGGAAGGGTGATGCTTGATTGAGTGGAAGAGTGGGAGAAGACTGGAAGATAACATTCCTCCTCTTGGACCACAAGTAGTGCTGGAAATGCACTTAATAAATTCCCTAAATCCTAGTCTCAACTCCTGTATATTTGGTGAGTTTCCAGAGACCTGGGGAATATAGGACCTACAAAGTGGGTGTGATTTGATAATGCTGGCTTCTCAGGAATGTTGGATTTGCCAATCTGCCTCCTGGTACTAGGTGGGGAGAGCATCCCGTCATTCTGTCTCCATTTCGCTCTAAAGTGGGCGATATGGAAATTTTAAAATTGGACCTGACACAAGACACACCTTTCTGGGGTTAATAGGTCGCATTTTTACTGCAGGGAATCGCCCACTTTCCTGACCTCCTCACCCTCTCACACTTCCCAAACTATCCTGAGAGTTTAGCCCATTCACTGAATGCCAGCATCTCCAACACTACAGCACCCCCTTATTGGAGCATCAGTCTGGATTTTGTCTTCAAGTCTCTGGAGAGGGGCTCGAAACCACATAATGCCCTGGCAGCAAGACAAGTGTGTCACCGACTGGTGCTCACCCTCCCCTAAAGGCTTCCAGAGCTTAAACAAATCTTCAAATAGCTCCAGCTCAAAGGCGTTACACAGTATATACCAACTGCACTGGGAAATTGGCAGTTCCATGTGCTTGTAAAATTTCAATGCAGATAAACAGGTCTCACCACCAACAATTCTGTAGTTGAGGAGCTCAGAGTCTTGGTCAGTACAGGATAGCGTAACAATGGGGAGATCGTTTCCTCGGGTGGAGTAGATTGTTTCCTTGTAGAATGGGGGCAAGCATACAGGAGGAAGATCATTTACATTCTGCAAGTAAAGTGTACACCAATCAGTCGTGCTCTGCTGGTTGTTGCACAGACTCACTCGTGCCTGTGTCTCGTTGCCTGGGAAAGTTCAGCTTTCATCCATACCACAAGTGTAGTGGGGCGATTATACAGTGGGGAACACAATAATGAAGGAACAGCTGATTATGGATCTACCTGTTGCGACCATGTGGATGTCATTTCAGGGTCTATGCGATGAGGTCAATTGTCCCTATATTGACCAGAGTACTGGCGGGTGGGCATTGTTTGTGTTATACAGGAGAGGAGATAAGGAGATCGGGGGTGTCTGTGTGTATGAGGGGCTACTGTAAGCTACTGTATTTGGGACAAAGGTTGGTGATGAGTGGGGAATGTGACACAGTGTGAACACATGAAGAGGGCCAGGCTTGAAGCTTAGGAAAGAAAAGTGAACGTACGTGTGACTTGGCCAAATTCTTATGATGCAGGAGTACATTGCTGGGGATATGAGGACGGATTTTCCCTGTAAGCATAAATCAGATGATGAAAGTTTTGGTTATTTTTTGAACTAGAAGGGCAAGTACTGGTTGCATAAAGTGTGCAATTTAACTTAAGAAGCTGGTTCTGATGCAGTTGTGAGACATGCTGGCACCACTTGTCTTCAGATAAAAAAATGAGTCACTGCCCAGCAACAGTTTGTGATTTGTCACAGAGAGACGGTGCGAAGTTGACACTCAGAGCTCCAACATCCTGCCAGTGAGCCAGATCGCCCTTTCTCTGCGTGGGTTTGCTCCGGGTGCTCCGGTTTCCACCCACAGCCCAAAGATGTGCAGGCTAGGTAGACTGGCCATGCTGAATTGCCCGTAGTGTTCAGGGATGTGTAGATTAGGTGGGTTATAGGGGGATGGATCTGGGTGGGATGCAGTGAGGGTCAGTGTCGACTTGTTGGCCGAAGGGCCTGTTTCCACACTGTGAAATCTATGAAAGTCTCTGAGACCAACAAAAGAAATAGCATTTAAAGTCCTCAAGTGGGGCTTGAACCTGGAGTAGCTAGCTCAGAGGTATAGGCACTACCCACTGCACCACAAGACCCACTGAAGCAGTTCAATGAGCTACCTTTTATTCCTCTGTACTCAAGGGCTATATAAGCTTATCCACATATCCAGGGTTATCTTCATCATCTTTAAGGCCATAAGATGTAGGAACTGGTTTAGGCCATTCAGTCCATTGAGTCTGCTCCACTGTTCAATGAGACCCTGGTAGATTTGATAATCCTCAACACCACTTTCCCCATAACCTTTGATTCCCTTACTGTTTAAGAATCTGTCTACCTCAGCTTGAATATACTAATGGCCCAGTCCTCTCTGGCAAAGAATTGCACAGAATCACTACCCTCTGAGAGAAGAAATTCCTCCTCAGCTCTGGCTTAAATGGGTGACCCCTTATTCGGAGATTATGTTCTCTGGTCCTCAACTCTCCCACAATAAGAAATAGCCTCTCTGTGACTACCCTGTCAAGCCCTTGAAGAATCTTGTGTATTTCAGAAAGGACACATCTTATTATATATTCCAATGAGTACAGGCCCAACCTACTCAACTCTCCTCATATGATAGTCCTCCTATACGCAGTATTATCTTCTTTGGACAGCCACCAATGCCAATATATTTTTCGTCAGATATAAGGGGACCAAAACTGTTCACAGTATTCCAGCTGCGACTAGTGTCTGACTAGTGTCCTGTATAGTTTTTGAAAACTTTCTATTTTTTACAGTCCATTTCAGTTAAAATAAGGGCCAACATTCTGTTTGCCTTCCCTATTATCTACTGAATTTGTACGCTAATTTTCTGTGATTTATGCATGAAGACTATCGAATTCCCCTGTTCCTTGGCTTTCTGCGGTTTCTCCTCACTGAAATAATATAGAGACTCTCTATTCTTCCTGCCAAAGTCTATATCACTCTGTAGACTCTGTAACACCCTTACCACTTGACTTTGCATTGATTTTTGTGTCATCTGCAAACTTTGTAATAGCACATTTACTCATCCAAGTCATTAATATATATTGCAAATAATTGTGTCCCCAGTACTGATCCCTGTGATCCTCCACTAATTCTGGGTTGCCATCCTGAAAATATGCCCATCATCTCAAGCCTCTGTCTTCTATGAGTTGCCAATTCTCTATCCATTCTAACATCCTATCTCCAACACCATGGCTCGTAGCATTAAATAACCTAATGTGTGGTACCTTATTAAACCTGCTGAAAATCTAAGTATATTATATGTTAATCTAGCCTGCTTGTTACCTCCTCAAAGCATTCTAGTAAATTTGTCAGGCATGACGTCCCCTTCATGAAACCATGCTGACCCTGTTTGAACTTATTATGTATTCATTACTGCTCTGTTATTACATCCTTCAAAAAGACTCTAACATTTTTCTGACAACAGGCATTAAGCTAAATAGACTATATTTACCTGTTTATTTTTGTCTCTTTCTCTGTTTAAATAAAGTTGTTAGACTACCAGATTTCCAATCCTTTGGGGCTCTTCCAGAAGCTAAGGATTCCTGGAAGATTTTAACCAGTGCACCCACTATCTCTGTAACTACTTCCTTTAATTACCTAGGATGCAGTCCAACAGGTCCAGGGTACTTACTGGCGTTTAGCCCTATTAGTTTCCCTAGCACCTTTTCTCCGGTGATAATTGTTGTGTTTATTTCCTTTACCCTTAGATCATTTTATAATTTTAAGCTCATTTGTACCCCCTCCTTTGATGTTCTGTTGAGAAAGGTTGGGAAGTGAAGGGAAATCATTGAGAGCCAGTCAGTGGTGGAATTGGCTGACTTGTGGTTGTTTTGTCTTCCAGAATGGTGAATGGGCAAGTTTACCAGGAGGGAAAAGTTCAGGTTTTATTCCCTTCCTTTTTGGCCAACATTGGAAAAAGCACACTGCCTGATTGGGCTAGAGAGGAAAGGGTGGAATCTGCTATGGTTTCACTGTCAGATACGGATAACGCTCCCTGTCATACCTGAACATTTATGGTGTATTGGGTGTAGCTGGTTCTTTGATGGAAGCTATCAAAGGCCTCATTGCGGTTCATGTCCACTGCCTGGATTGTCAACGTGTAGGTGCCAATCCTTTCGAAATCAAGTGGAACCAGAGTGCTGATTTCGCCTAGGAAAGTGACCATCAGAGACCAAGTCAGGAGACAACTTATGTGTTAGAAGCTATGGAATTTGTAAAATACAAAGGTAACTGGACAGGAAAGATCAAGCTAAACACTAGGAATATTTAACAATGTTCGATTGTAGGACAGCCAGGAAAATGGAGCTAATGCCGTAATCAAATTAGCTCCAAACCCCTTGATCCCCAGATCCAACAAAACTGCATCTAGTGATCTTAGTGCTAAGAACTTCAATGAACCACTGCCTCCCCTTGCAACGACCCCACCCAACCCAAAGACTGTGGCCCCACTATTAAGTACCTTTGCTCACATTTGAAGGTGCACCCTTTTATCCTGAAACCTCCCACTGATGAGAATAGCTTCCCTACATTTAGTCTCTCAAATCCATTCCACATTTAACATTTTGAGTTCCATTTGATGAAGAGGAGAATAACAGGAGAAGAGACTATTGTTCGATTCAAAATGTTAACTCTGTTTCTCCCTCAGCAACTGATAGAAGACCTGCTGAGTGTTTGCAACACTTTCCTGCTTTTATCTCAGAGACACCTGGGTGTATTCCAAATGCAGGTACGGCATGGGTACCTGGGATGTTGACCTTAGTTATAGGGCTATTTGAGTGCAAAGGAGGGAGGTCTTGCTACATTTTGTACGTAAGGTCCACTTGGGTGAGATCACGTAATGTGTGGTTTTGTCTCTATGTCTGAGGAAAGATACACTTGTATTGGACCTGATACAGTGAAGTTTCACGCAACTTGCCCTGGAATGAGGACCTTGTCCTATGAA
Source organism: Stegostoma tigrinum (assembly GCF_030684315.1). Lineage (NCBI taxonomy): Eukaryota > Metazoa > Chordata > Chondrichthyes > Orectolobiformes > Stegostomatidae > Stegostoma > Stegostoma tigrinum. Next base: position 64,882,607 of record NC_081364.1, on the reverse strand, counting down.
AAGTGGCTTAGTTAATTGGGTCCATATTCTCTGGAGTTAAAAACAAAATGAGAGACAACCTCATTCTGATGCACAAGATTCTGAAAGGACATGATAATGTGGACACTGTGGACTTTTGCTGTCCTTATGTGGAGAACCTACAACACAGAGACACAGTCTCCAGGGTGTAATCACGTAGGACCGAAATTAAGATAAATTTCTTTACTCAGAGGGTTGTGGATCTTTGGAATTCTCCACCACACAGTATGGCAGATATTTCAGCATTGGAAAATACTTAAGGCTCCTGGGAATTAAGGTATAATAGGAAGTGGGCAGAAAGTGGCGTTGAGATCCAGTATCAGTCTCATGTCATTGAATGGCACAGCAAGATCTAAGAGCCACATGGTTCCCTCTTATTTCTATTACTCACCTTCTCATACAGTTGTGCTGCCAGCTTTAACACCAGTAAGCTCCAGCATCATTCCAAATTAAACCATGCAAATAGATCAAGGGGCCATTGGGTCAACCAAGTGAAAGGATTTTTCGAGACTGATGTCAAGAGATGACTCATCACACAAGGAGAGAGCAACGTGTGGAGCAGACATCAGTCAGCAGAGGAAACAGGAACTTTAGGTTCATTTAAGGAGTGACTGCATTCCATTTTTTTTGGGAAGACTGTTGACTTTCCTTGGATAAATAAATCATATGTCATCATTGGCTCAGCGTCCGGCACATTTGCTTCTGAGTCACGTGATTGTGGCACTCCAGGGGGCTATCTTTCTGATGAAAATGTTAAACTGAAGCCTAACCAGGGAAGGCAAGAGAAACAGCAGCCTATCCTCTGGCATTCTGGTCGATATTTATCCCTAAACAATACCACAAAAAGCAGACTATCTGCTAGCTTATTACTTGTTTTTCAGAAGTTACTGTACGCAAATTAGTTGCCACATTTCAGCAATAACTATAATTTAGAAGTACTTCATTTACAATTTGCGTGATATGAGGATATGAAATATGCAACATGAATGTGTGTCCTTTCCTTCCAAAATGCGCCCAGTTACTTGCGCCCTGTGATTAGGAACAATGCACTCACTCAATATACTAGGCAGCGTCTGTTTCTTTTAATCTACTATTCCCTGCACCAGCTGTACATCAACCGAGCCAGCACCTTGAACAGATCCAGTGGCTCTGATCACTCCCACAATATGACAAACACTAACCAGTGTACGGGTGGATGTAGAAAGCTGGCGGAGAATGTCCAACAATGGAGAAACGCAAGTTGTTATAGACCCAGTCAGCATCAGTAGCATTCACTATGCCCACCAGTGTGTTTGCTGGACTGTTCTCTGGAACTGAGAAAGTTCTGATGCCATGAAAGACAGGGGGGAACTCATTCACTTGACTGACAGTGACCAGCACTGAGACACTTGCTGAAAACAAATCAGAAAAAGAGGTTAGAAAGAAGGTACTCCAAAGTCCTTTACTCAGCACCACCTACAACATGAAGTACAGGCTCTTCACTGGCTATTTTCCTTTCTTGCGGTTAAAAGGAGTATAAAACCAGACAGTAAGAGCTTCTATAAGAGCTTTTATAGGTATCCTCAAAAGGAAGGAAGTAGCTAAAGTAAACAATACAGGCAAAACACTGCAGATGCTGAAATTCTGAAATAAACACAGTGAATGCTGGAGAAGCTCACCAGGTCTGGCAGTTAATATTTTGAGTCCAATAAGACTCTTCCTCGGAAGAAAGAGGTAGTAGAAGGGAATTTAGAAAATCATAACAGAATCAGGCAGACTTAACTTGGCTTTGTGAAAGCAGAAAATTTATTATGTTTCTGTGAGGATGTGAAAAGCAGGGCTGATAAAGGTGAACCAGTCGTTGTGGTGGCTCAGATTTCTAAAAGTAATTTTATGAGTTTCCACATAAATGTTTACTACACAAGAAAAGAGCTTGAGGTTTTTGGACATTATACATTTACTGGGATAGAAGTTGATTAACTAACAAGACATAGTCATCGAAAATTGGATATTTTCAGGTTGAGGAACTTTGCTGAGTTGATTGGTGGCATGAAGAGGTTATCTGCTGAGTGCTGAGTACATGGGGCTGTGGAGTTTCACAAGATGGGAGGTGAACTTTTAAAACATAAGATTCCGCAGGAGTTGGCTAGACTAAATGATGGGAGGATGGGGGAATACAAAACTAGAGGATACCATTTCAGAAGAACAGGTCACTGATTTGTGACAGAAGTGACGAGGAATTTCTTCTCGCTGAGTCATGAACCTTTGGAATCCTTTTCTCCAGAAAGCAATGGGGGGTGGTTGTGCCATTGAACATAGAGAAAATGAGCTATGCAGTGGGGGCTGTGCCATTCAATAAAGTTGGTGCTGGGTAATCGAATGCATTGAAGGTGTCCTATACAATGGGGGCAGGTTATTGAATGTATTTAAAGTGTGGTTTACAGTGGGGACTGAGTCATATAGTAACAAATTCTATGAAACAGACTCTTCTGTCCAACCTGTCCATGCCGACCAGATATCCTAAATGAATCTAGCTCCATTTGCCAGCATTTGGCCCATATCCCTCTAAGCCTTTCCTGTTCGTACATCCATCCAGTTGTAATTGTACCAGCCTCTAACACTTCCTCTGGCAGCTCATTCCACACACACACACCACCATCAGCACGAAAATGTTGCGCCGTAGGTCCCTTCTAAATCTTTCCGCTCTCACCTTAAACCTATGTCTTTGGGTTTTGGACTGTCCTACCCTGGGGAAAAGACCTTGACTATTCACCCTATCCATGCCCGTCATGATTTTATAAACTTCTGCAAGGTCACCTCTCAGGATCTGACACTCCAGGGAAAATAACCCGAGCCTCTTCAGCCTCTCCCCATAGCTCAAGTTCACGAACACTTGCAACATGCTTGTAAATATTCCTGAACTCTTTCAATTTTCACAACACCTTTCCTATAGTAGGGAGACCAGAATTGAATGCAGTATTCCAAAAGTGGCCTAACCAAGGTCCTGTACAGCTGCAACATGACCTCCCAACTCCTTTACTCAATGCACTGACCAATGAAGGCAAGTATTCGGGGTGGCACAGTGGATCAGTGGTTAGCACTGTAGCCTCACAGTGTCAGGGACCTGGGTTCGGTTCCAGTCTCGGGTAACTGTGCGGAGTTTGCACATTCTCCCCGTGTCTGCGAAGGTTTCCTCCGGGTACTCCAGTTTCCTCCCACAGTCCAAAGATTTGCGGGTTAGGTGGATTAGCTGTGCTAAATTTCCTGTAGTGTTCAGGGGTGTGTGGGTTATAGGGGGATGGTCCAAGAGGCATTGTGGACTTGTTGGCCTGAAGGGCCTGTTTCCACACTGTAGCGAATCTAATCTAAAAAATACCAAGTGCCATCTTCACTACCCTGTCTACCTGCAATTCGACTTTTATGGAACTGTGAAGCTGTACCCCAAGGTTTTTTTTGTTTGGCAACATTCCTCAAGACCTTTCCATTAAGTGTATAAGTCCTGCTCCGATTCGCCTTTCCAAAATGCAGAACCTCACGTTTATCTAAATTAAACTCCAAATGCCACTCCTCGGCTCATCTGGCCAAGATCCCATTGTACTTCTCTGCTGTCCACTGCACCACTAATTTTAGTGTCATCTGCAAACTTACTAAACATACCTTCAACATTCACATCCAAATCACTTACATAAATGACAAAAATGAAGGTGTGACATACAATGGGGGATAGATATTGAATATATTGAAAATGAGAAATTCTTAATTGTTATAGGACTGTGGGGAACAGGCAGGATAACGGAAATGAAGCCAAGATCAGTTGGCCATGATGGTATTGATTGGTGCAAAATGGATGTGTGTTCTTTCTGTTCGAATGTACTAAGAAACAGGATTAATATTGGTTGATTCTGGAGCTGGGTGTAGACAGTGAGGTCTCCGGTAGGGCTATTTCTCTGGTTGAGGAGGTGGGATTAGGGAAGGGCAACTTTACTGAGGACCATAGTAGTATGTGTAAGATCCAGTCTGAGGTGAGTCACTACGGAGCACTGTGATTCTTACTTGTCCGTGGCGGGGTTCCAGCATCTGTTACAATGACTTCGGCTGTGTATCGGAAACCCAGACCTACCATCTCAGCGGAGTCATAGTCGAGGCTCTCGTTCAGCTACAACGACAGCAAGCGAAGGTGGTCAGTATTGGTGCAACTGCAACCGTGGGAGCTCTGCAGTTAATCCTGCCTCGTCACCCAAATGCAGGGAATCCACAGCACCGCCCACAAACCAAGTCATTGCTATCTTTTCTTCCCGCGCTCTGTCTTTCTCCCCCATTGCATAATATATATCTGAGCATCGACCACAACAGGCTCTCCGGCCTGAGGGATAATTGACTACTGGAGGCAGGGGGCTGTGCCTGGGTGGATGAAGGCAGTGAAGGTGTCCCCTGTACAGTGAAAAGCTCACTCGGACCCTACATCCCCCAACCCCGTTGTCCCGCCAAAGTGAGCATTAGGGAGCACGGCTACAGTTTCTCAGGGTGTACGGGACTGCTGGTGTCTGTCCTATTGGACAAGGAGAGGCAGCAGATCAATATTCCAGCTAGGATAACAAAGTGTGGAGCTGGATGAACACAGCAGGCCAAGCAGCATCTCAGGAGCACAAAAGCTGACGTTTCGGGCCTAGACCCTTCATCGGGCTCTGATGAAGGGTCTAGGCCCGAAACGTCAGCTTTTGCGCTCTTGAGATGCTGCTTGGCCTGCTGTGTTCATCTAGCTCCACACTTTGTTATCTTGGATTCTCCAGCATCTGCAGTTCCCATTATCACTGGTGCTATTGAATTGTGTTTCCCCAATAATTCTTTTCCCTTCCACCCATAACACTTTTTTTTGTTTGTCTGTGTTGATCTGTGTGTGGCTGTCGGGGTTTAAAAAAGTCACGAGGGGGTACAGTTTTAATTCATTACTAAATGTTGATATTGACTTCACCAGTTTCAAAATCCCTCGACTCCCAGCCTTATTCCATGTCCAGCCCTCCCCCTCCTCCTTGCCTCCCCGACCTGATTTGCACTGACCAACCACAAGAACTCCCTACCTGCATCCACCTGTCACCATCTCACCTACCCTTCCCCCTGCCGCCCCACTCCAGTCCCTCTAGTTATTTCTGGGCTCCCCGCCCCCTCCCCAGTCCTGATGAAGGGTTTCAGCCCGAAACATTGACTGTCCTGCTGCTTGGATGCTGTCTGCCCTGCTGTGCTTTTCCAGCTTCCCACCAACAGTCTTGGGTTCTCTGTAGACTTTGATTAAATCGTTACATTTTCAGCAGATCTGACAAGGAGTGGGTCTCAGGAGTGAACCTGCTTTCTGTCAGGGTCATAACAGGATCAGTGAGCTGGGTCCATCCGTGCAATAACAGCTCTGGCCCCAAACAAGGGGATGGACAGCAGTGACGATAGCTCTGCAGCTCACTGTAGGATTTCTTCTTCACAAGTCACCTGGAGCCTTTAACTTTCGGATACAGTCACCTTTGTCATTAGTATAGCTGCTGTCTGGAAAAAGGACATCCCTCACCTTCCATATTAATGCAGGGAAGCAGGGCAAAGCCTTCATTCTAACGTATAAGGATCATTGACTGGTATCAAATGTGTGGCCCCTCATCGATGAGCCCATTACATTAAAAAGACATAAGAGTGGAAGCAGGCCATTCAGCCCATTAGGTCTGCTCTGCCATTCAATAAGATCATGGCTGATCTGCTAATCCTCACCTCCACCTTCCTGCCTTTTTCTCCCATAACCCTCAATTCTCTGATCCACTAAAGCATTCCACTCCTTTAAAGTGCACAAGGAAGCCTCTGTACCTGTAATCCTAGCCCATCCCCCACTTATACCGCGCCAGCAGCACCCTTTTGTTTCAGTCATTGTCTGGTTTCCTGGTTGTGAAAACAGTACAGGACCGGTTTAGAGGCCCATACCTACCAAACAGACTCCTGCCATCTGTGGCAAGGCCTAAACAACATAATGGGATATAAAATGAAGCAGAGAACAAGATCGCAAAGACACATCCCTCCCTGATGCACTCACTGCTTTCTATGCTCAGTTTGAGCAGGACGCCAGCAGTGCGGTGACACCTGCCCAAACAGCCTGAGGCACATCTGTTCTCTCTGTCATCGCTTCAGAAATCGGATCAGTCTTCCTGGGAATCAACCCAAGGAAAGCGATGTGCCTGCACAGTTTTCCTGACTGAGCACTCAGATACTGCGCAGGCCAGCTGGTGGAGGTATTCACTGACATCTTCAACCTCTCCCTCCTACAAGCCAAGGTCACTACCTGCTTCAAGAAGACACCATCATCCCCGTACCCAAGAAAGCACGTGCACTGTGCCTTAATGACTACCACCCAATGGCTCTAACTTCAATAATCATGAAGTACTTCAAGAGGCTCGCCATGGCCCACATCTGCTCCAGTCTCCCAAACTGCCTCAATCCCCTACAGTCTGCCTACCAACGTAACAGATCCACACAGGATGCCATATCCTTAGCACTGCACTCATCCTCGGAGCATCTGGATAACAAAGACACCTACATTAGACTCCTGCTCATTGACTACAGCTCTGCCTTTAACACCATTATCTCCTCGAGACTGATCGCAAAACTGCATGACCTTGGTCTCAGGTCTGCCCTCTCCAACTAGGTCTTTAGCATTCTGGCCCATAAGCTGCAATCAGTGAAGATAAGTAACTGCACCTCCTCCACAATAACACTCAACACTGGAGCCCTCCAGGGATGTGTCCTCAGCCCCCTACTGTACTCCCTGTACACCTAAGACTGTGTTGCCAAATTCCGAATGAACACCATCCACAAGTCCACTGATGACATTGCCATAGTGGGACAGATATCTAACAAAGCTGAGTCAAAATACAGAAGGGAGATAGAGGCCTTGGTGAAGTGGTGCAATGAAAACAATCTCTCAACATCAGCAGAACTAAAGAACTGATCATCAATTTCAGAAAGAAAGGAGGAGAACACGCCCCATCTACATCAATAGAACTGAGGTGGAGAGGGTGGACAGCATCAAGTTCATCAAGTGACAATAACCGATGACCTGTCCTGGACTTCCCATATAAATGTGACAGTCAAGAAGGCACAACAACAACTCTGCTTCCTCACACAGCTCAGGAAATTCGGCATGTCCCTAAGGTCCCTCACCAACTTCCACAGATGCACCATTGAAAGCGTCACTTTCCAGGTGCATAACGGCCTGGTATGGCAACTGCTCTGCCCAGGACCATAAGAAACTACAGAAGGAGGGTTGCACAGCCCACACCATAGCAGAAGCCAACCTTCCATCCATGGACTCTATTTACATGGCTCGCTGCCGCAGAAAGGTGGCCAGCATCATCAAAGACCCATCACACACCGGCAATGATCTCCTACAACCTCTTCCATCAGGCAGAAGCTACAAAAGCCTGAAGACAGTCATGCACACACACGGTTCAGGAACAGATTCTTCCCAGCTATTATCAGACTGATGAATGGACTCTAGCCTCATAGAATCCCTACAGTGTGGAAACAGGCCCTTTGGTCCAACAAGTCCACACTGACCCACACAGCATCCCACCCAGACCCATCCCTGTAATCTACACATCCCTGAACACTCTGGGCAATTTAGCATGGCCAATCCACCTAGCCTGCACATCTTTGGACTATGGGAGGAGCCGGAGCACCCGGAGGAAGCCCACACAGACATGGGAGAACGTTCAAACTCCACACAGTCACCCGAGGGCAGGATTGAACCCAGGTCCTTGGCACTGTGAGGCAGCAGTGCTAACCACTGAGCCACCACACCGCCCCTAGTGCTAATCTTACTAACATTGATCTTACTTAGTGCACACCCTGTGCAATGTAACCTGTACGCCTCTTGTCTAAGCCTTTTTTCGATCTGTACAGACTTGCTTACTATAACCTGCCTGCACTGCTCGCAAACAAAGCTTTTCACTGTATTTCAGTACACATCTCTATGAATCAATCAATCAATCAATCTTACCCTCACACTATTAGCATAATACATGAATTTGAAATGTGAATTCTCGTTGGTTACGAGTGAATATGAAAGGTCAGTCTTGGAGTAATCTGGATCTCTGCAGGTCAGGTGAAAGAGGATGCTTTCTTTCGGAGTGGTTTCTGGAATCTCAGTCCTGGGGAGAGACAGGGAGAGCATTAATGGATTTATCTCCATAATATAGGATACATCTCACTTTCTAATGCAAACTCTGAGACAAGCTTTTGACTTTTTCAATCCAGGCTTCCAGTCACTCTGCTGTTTCTTTGAGTTATTTTCTCTTCTGCCTTTGTACTAATCAAGCCTGTGATAACATTTTGCCCAATTCACTCTTGTTTTCCTCTGCTGGACCTTAAATCTTCAACTTGGTGAAATCTGCACACCTTTAGCAATATCGTAGCTGTGCCATAAACTACTGTGAACAGCAAAGTGGGCAACATCAAGTAAATGCTGGTAGATATGGAGTGGTTAAAGATCATAAAACTGGCACTCAATCTCCTTCCAAAAGAGCAGGTGTTTAAAGAAGCCTCCACTCCACACGAAGGATTCCCTAAATCGGTCCCACAGAAATGCCCTGACTTTATCCAACCCTGCCTTCGCATCCTGGGATTCCTCTCCAGTGCAAACAGGTCCATTTTTAAAAAATGTTGGCTCATTTTTAAATTCTGTTGCAATCAAAACCTCATTTCTGAATTTTAATCAACCGTGGAATTAGTCAGTGCCACTAATCTATCTCTGTAACTCAAAGATACATATTTTAGAAGGGAATGGGTGAACAAAAGGCTTGCTCAGGATAGCCCACACCATCTTTCAACCAATTAATCACTCTTCAAATGCAACACTTTTGCCACAAATGTAGGAAATTTGTGCACAGCAAGCTCCCACAAACAGCATTGAGTAAATGATCAAACAGTCCGATGACCTAGGTTGTGGAATTAATATTAATCAGGAATCTGAGCCTGGTGCCTGTGCTCTGCTGTGAAATAGTGCAATGGCATCATTCCCATCATTCAGTGCTGCTCTGGAGTGTCTCTTCGAACTACTCAGGTATCCACAGTGACACTCAACCTGACAGCCTGCAGGAGTAACAGTGCTACTGACTGAGCCAGGGCTGCTGGCAGGTTCACTTGCAGCTTCCACCCGGGTTGCAGGTTACCCGGGTGATTTTGTTTCGAGTGTTTAAGAAAAATCAACATTCTTCTGTAGGTTCACCTGAGCACAGCCATCATACCAGCTGAAGACTGGCCAACTCCAGAAAGTGAACATATTGTCATCAGCAAAAAAAGTCTGAATGAGCACTCCACAGCCGAGCAGCTGGGGGCTGGGGAGTGCAGGGACTAGGGATATGGGGGCTGAGGGCCCAGGGACTGAGGTTCTGGATCTGGGCGGTCAGGTGGTCGAGGAGGTGGGGGTCTGCAGATGGAAGTCCATGGTCTGGTGAGCCAGGGGTTGAGTTTACCACCTTACTGTTCTGCTGGTGGTTGACTTTGTAATAGCTCACTGAATAGAAACCGTGGAAGGAATGATATTCCTCCTGACACTTACACAAAGATGGGAGGTGTGCAGTGTGGGTCATGATCGTTCACATCTCTCACGTAGACTGTGACATTAGCCACTGAACTGTAACGGTAGCTGTCATCAAAGGCGATTATCACCAGCAGATTGATGGCAAGCCCTGAGTTCTGATCCAAGTCGAGGTTGGATGAGGTTCTGATGATTCCACTTTCTGTAATTATAATCGAAACAGAAATTTCTGAATTGAATGGCACACCATCATTCTTGCTATAGCACCCACAGAAACCAAAAAAGGGATGAAAAGTATTACAGGCAGAACTCTCCCATGTCTGGCATGATGAGGGCAGTGCCGGGAAATCTGGAAAAATTGCAAGAGGTTTTTTTTGGTGCTGGGAACATTGAGTTGTGTTTTCCAGCTTAACTACACCCATCAAGGTGACCTTCTCACTGGTGGGTGGCAACAGGCCAGTGGAGACAATGGCTTGTTATTCCTGAGCCTTACCCCATGACCGTGAACATTCTTGTTGGATAGAAGCTCGATCCCGAGAATTCCCATCAGGGAAATGCCAGCGGTTATCTGGCCACTCCAGTTCTCTGCTTGCTCCTCCGGACCTCCATCTTGGACACATGTCACCAAGATCCCAGGGTACCTTGAATGGGCAATGGCCACACAATGTGCACAGACACTGGCATATGCCATCTCCTTGTACCATAACAGGACATCTCCGCAACACTGACATTACACCTCTGTGCTACTCTGTACAGTGTGCTTTCAAATATATTACCAGTGCCAGGGCTGCTCCTGATACATCCAGTGATATCCCACAGTAACAAGGACTGTTTCTCTACCACCTTCAGGGTGGATGTGCAGCATTTCCTTGAAATGAAATGTTCATTCAACGGTTAGAAGTTGACAAAAGGAGAGGAAGCAGAGGGTATGTATAAGTGGGCATTGCTCACACTGGAGACAACTTGATATTGGTGTTCCCTAGTGATTGTATTGTGACCCTTGCTTTTTCTGATTTATATGTATGATTTGGAAATGGGTGTTGAGGACAACATCTCTCAAGTCGTAGATGATGCTAAGCCAGGGAGAGTAGCGAGTTGAGGGGATGATGCTGAGTGACTTCAGAGGGACATTGACAAGCTGGCTAAATGGGCAGACACCTGGCAGATGAGTGTCAAAGCAGAGAAATGTGAAATAACGTATTTTTGCAGAAAAAATGCACAGAGAGACAATACAGACTCAACGGTAAAACTTTGAAGGGAGCTCAGGAGCAGAGGGACCTCAGAATTTTGGTACATGATTCTGAAGGTGGCTGGGCAAGTTGAAATAGTTACTAAAAGAGGTTTATAGGATCCTTGTATAGAGGCATAGAGTATAAAAGCAAGGAAGTGATGCTGCACCTCTCCAGATCATTCGTCAGACCACTTTTAGTGTTGTGTTCAGTTCTGGGTGCCTTATTTAAGGAATGGTGGTACCACCCTGGGGAGAGTGCAAAAGAGATTCACCAGAATGATACCAGAAATGAAGGAGTTTGGGTACAAGGAAACATAAGAGGAGGTTAAGAGATGACATTAGTGAGGTGTTTAAAATTATGGATAATTTCCACTGGGTAAAGAAGGCTATTCTGTTTCCGCTAGGTGTTATGTCAGTAACAAGGAGTCAAAATTTCAAGAATGTCAGCAAGACAGCTAGGAGTGAGGTTGGGAGAAACTTCTTCAGTTGTGTTACAGTCTGATAGTTTGGTTACAATCCAACTCCACAACCAAAGAGATATTTCCCTCTCCACCTCTATCCGCCTTCCATAAGGACCGCTCTCTCCATGACTGCCTTGTCAGCTTCACACTCCCCACTAACCCGGCCACCCCCAGTACCTTTCCCAGCAAACACAGGAAGTGCTACACCTGCCCTCACACCTCCCCCCACTCACCTCCATTCAAGGCACAAACAAACATTCCACATTGGACAGGGGTTCACCTGCACATCCAGCAGCGTGGTCTGTTGCATTCGCTGCTCCTAACGTGGCCTCCTCTACACTGGTGAGACCAAGCAGAGACTTGAAACTACTTTGTAGAGCATCTGCGCTCTGTTCGCAACAAACAACACCTTCTGGTCATGAATCATTTCAAAATTCCCCTCCCACTCCCTGGGTGACATGTCCATCCTGGGCCTCCTAAAGTGCCACAATGATGCCACCCGGAAACTGGAGGAGCAACACCTCATATTCCGCCTCAGGAGCCTACAGCCTGTTGGCCTAAACATGGAATTCACCAGTTTTAAAATCTCCCTACCCCCAGCCTGTTTCCTTATCCAACCCTCCCTCTCATTCCCGCCTCCTTGACCTGACACAACCTGTCCATCTTCCCTCCTGCCTATTCACTCCTCCCACCTCACTGACCAATCCCCACTATTCCCACCTGCAGTCATCTATCACCATCCCACCTACTTTCCCCAACCCCACCCCTCCTCTCTCTATTTATTTCTGAGCTCCCCTCCCCTTCCCCCATTTCTGAAGAAGGGTTGCAACTTGATCATCGACTCTCCTGCTCCTCTGATGCTGCCTGGCTGGCTGTGTTCCTCCAGCTCCACACTGTGTTATCTCTGACTCCAGCATTGGCAGTTCTTACTACCTCATAGCTGGGAAAATGTTGGTTTATATGCAGAAGATAGGGTGAGGGGAGGGACTAAGCGGTAAATGATGGGTGGGGATAGGGCATAAACTGAGAGAAGAGAAAGTTGTACAAAGGAGTTGCTAATGGTCAGGCTGGGGTGGGGGGGTGAATAGTTGTTAATGGGGACCACTAGTGACTAATCACAGGTAGTGTGTGATGGCAGGCTATGTGGTAACAAGGTGTGTATGGTCGGTGACTGGGACATAGGAGACTGTTTTGTGGAATGATAGGGCTAATGTTTGAAGAGATACTGGATCAGTTAGAGTTATATTCACTGGAGTTTAGAAGAATGAGGTGGGGGGAGGGGTAGCGTGGATGTCACAGAAACGCACAAAATTCTATCGAGACTTGAGAGGGTAAACCCAGGAAGGATACTCCCAACGACTGGGAAGTCCAGAACCAGGGGTCACAGGTAAAGATTTGGGGTAGGTCATTTAGAACTGAGATGAGGAGAAATTTAATTTTCCAGAGAGTGGTGAGCCTGTGGAATCCTCTGCCACAGAAAGCAGTTGAGGCCAAATCTTTAGAAATTTTCTAGAAGAAGGTAGACATAGTTCTTAGAGTTAAAGGTTCAAAGGGTATGGGGAGAAAGTGGGAACAGGGCACTGAGCTGGATGATCAGCAATGATCATACTGAAATGGGGGAGCAGGCCTGAAGGACTGAATGACCTACTTCTGCTCCTATTTGATATTTTTCTACATTTCTAAGAAACTGTTTCATCTGAAAAGTGGGTCAGCAACCTGAGGGGACAGATTTAAGCTAATTGCAAAAGAGCCCGAGAAGTGGTGAGGAGGATTTGTTTTTGTACGCGGCAATTGGTCATGATGTGAGATACATTCAATGGTATGTATTCAAGAGAGAATTAGACAAATGTTTTAAAATGAAAGAATTGCAGGTCTGTGGGAAAACAGCTGGGGGTGGGACTGTTAAGGAAAGCACTTTTGAACATGCTCAGGCATAATAATCTGAACGAGAGATAATAGGAACTGCAGATGCTGCAGAATCCGACATAACAAGGTGTAGAGCTGGATGAACGCAGCAGGCCAAGCAGCATCAGAGGAGCAGGAAAGCTGACGTTTCGGGCCTAGGCCCTTCTCCAGAAATGGATGATGAAGAGCTCTTGCTAAATCAGTGAATCAGGGAGATTAATGTTAATGACTAATGCTGGTGATGATCTGTCAGTTGGTTACCAAAGGAGGTTTGACCTGTCTAAGTAAAGCTCCTTGCTGATCAGATACAAACCTTTCCTTCCCTTGAACCTTTGGACCTAAATTTGAGGTGGTCCCATCATTTTCAATTTATCTCCACATAAGGCACTATTGCAGTATTAGTTAAGCATCTAGTGGTGCCATCTGCTGGAAGAGACAGAGAACAGCAAGAATCCTATAAATCGTTTTAGGCATTTTGGGGAAATATTCAGTGGTTTAGCCGCATATCACATGCTTTTTTAAAATTTGTAAATAGACTTTGGAGAACAAAATCTATATTGATTAGTAGATCAGTTCCACAAATGTTGTATTTATACCCAGCATCCAAATTGAGACCTTTTATTCAGAGTATCCACCTGGTACAAACCTAGCCTGACAGCCCTTCCTCATTTGGCAACGCCCTATTCCAGGTATCCGCGAGGAATGCTTTTTCTGAACTGCTTCAAATGCATTTACATCCTTCCTTAACTAAGCTGAGTCTAACCTTGAAACAAGAGGAACAAGAAACAAGAAACCTACAGCACAGGAACAGGCCCTTCGGCCCTCTAAGCCTGGTGAAAGAATTCTGAAGGGCATAATATATCTCCACTGGAGAGACGCAGGTTACTCAGGGATAGACAATAGACAATAGGTGCTGGAGAAGGCCATTCGGCCCTTCGAGCCAGCACCACCATTCATTATGATTATGGCTGATCATCCACAATCAGTATCCTGTTCCTGCCTTATCCCCATAACCCCTGATTCCACTATCTTTAAGAACTCCATCTATCTCTTTCTTGAAAGTATCCAGAGAGTTGGCCTCCACTGCCTTCTGGGGCAGAACATTCCATATATCCACCACTCTCTGGGTGAAGAAGTTTATCCTCAACTCTGTTCTAAATGGCCTACCCCTTATTTGTAAACTGTGTCCTCTGGTTCTGGACTCACCCATCAGCGGAAACATGCTTCCTGCCTCCACAGTGTCCAATCCCTTAATAATCTTATACGTCTCAATCAGATCCCCTCTCATCCGTCTAAACCCAGGTGAATACAAGCCCAGTCGCTCCAATCTTTCAACATATGATAGTCCCGCCATTCCGGGAATTGACCTCGTGAACCTACGCTGCACTCCCTCAATAGCAAGAATGTCGTTCCTCAAATTGGGAGACCAAAACTGCACACAATACTCCAGGTGCGGTCTCACCAGGGCCCTGTACAGCTGCAGAAGGACCTCTTTGCTCCTATACTCAATTCCTCTTGTTATGAAGGCCAGCATGCTATTAGCTTTCTTCACTGCCTGCTGTACCTGCGTGCTTGCTTTCACTTACTAATGTACAAGAACAGCTAGATCTCGTTGTGCTTCCCCTTTACCTAACGACTCCATTGAGATAGTAATCTCAGCACAATAGTCAGCACAGATTTTTTACAGGCAACAAAAACAGAAAATGCTGAAAAAGCTCCAATTTCTGAGAAGCACCATTCGACCTGAAACGTTGACTCTGATTTTTTTTATTTCCACAGATGCTGTCAGACCTGCTGAGCTTTTCCAGCAACTTAGGTTTGTCGTTTCTGATTTACAGCATCCGCAGTTTGTTCCTTTTTTTTGTTAGAGGCAAGTTGCATTTGAAAGTTTTGGTTAAATTTTTGAAAAGGTAACCAGAAGCGCAATGCAATAACCAAAGTGCAATGCATTTGATGCAGTCCATGTGGACTTTAGCAAGGCTTTTGATCAGGTTCCTCACGGCCCACTGGTCAGATCCAGAATTGGCTGAGAGGCAGGGGGTAAGAACAGAGGAATGTTACTGCGACTGGATTTGATTGAGGTTGCACAGCATTCAGTGCTGGGACCCCTTGCTATTTGTGGTGAACAGTAATGATTTGGACTTGGATAGGGGGATATAGTCAAGAATTTGTGGGTAACACACAGACTGGTTGGGTGGTAAACAGTAAGGAGGATGGCCCTAACCTGCCAGAGAAGATTTACAAAGTGTGAAGCTGGATGAACACAGCAGGCCAAGCATCTCAGGAGATGCTGCTTGGCCTGCTGTGTTCATCCAGCTTCACACTTTATTATCTTGGATTCTCCAGCTTCTGCAGTTCCCATTATCAGAGAAGATTAACCGACTGGTCAGGTGGGCACAGCAGTGGTAAATAGAATTCAATCTTGGTATAGTGTGAGGGAATACACTTGGGCACAAATAACAATGCAAGGGGTTACACCATGAGCGGTAGGACTCTGGGAAGTCAGAGGAATCTTGGTTTACCCTGAAGCTTAGCAGGGCAGGTAGATATAGTGGTTGAGAAGGGAGGTAGGATACCTGCCTTTATTATTTGAGCCACAGAATACAAGAGTAAGGAGGTTATGCTGAAAATGTATAAAACATTGGTTCGGCCTCAACTGCAATGCTATGCACAGTTCTGGTCCTCACATTATAGGGAGGGTGTGATTGCACTAGAGGGGATGCAGAGATTTACCAGGATGCTGCCTGGGCAAGAGGCTCTAGCTATGAGGGAAGATTGGATAGAATGGGATTATTTTCCTTGGAATAGAGAAGTTTGAGAGTAGACCTGATAGAGATCATGATGTTATAAGGGGCTTAGATAAAGTGGACAAGAAGGCGCTTCTTCTATTAGTACAGATGCAGGGACTTATGATGAGGTAGGTGGTTGTGAGGAGAGTTGAGGAGAATTTATTTCAACCAGCGTGTGATAGGAATCTGGAACTCACTGCCTGAGAGGATGGTACAAGTAGAAAATCTCATAACACTTAAGTAATATTAGATACTCCCTTGCATTGCTATAGACTGCAGGCTTATGGGAGAAAAGCTGGAAAATCAGATTATTGTTGCCAGAACATTGTCGACAGGCACAAACAACACTAGAATGACCTTCACAAGTCTACGAGAACTTATTCGTTAACTTTGAGCTCAAACTGACCTAGAAAACCCTGAACTTCACCTGATCCTTAGACATTGAATCTGAATTGACCCTGAACTATAATCCCAAACTGATCCTGGGCACTGATTGCAAGCTGATCCCTGAGCTTTGAAGCTGAACTGATCCCTGAACCTTGGACCCTGAACTCAAACTAATCCCCTCATTCTGAAGCTAAGCCGATCCTGAATCCTGATCTTGAATCCAAACTGGTCCCTGGACCCTGAACATGAACTGATTCCTGTACTCTGATCCCAAACTGATCCCCAAACCCTGGACCTGAGCTGATCCTCAGACCCTGGTCACGAACTGATCCCCGGACCCTGAACCCCAGACTCTGATCCTGAACTGATTGCTAAATCCTGATCTGGAACTGATGCCTAAATATTGAACCTGAGCTCAGCTCCAAACCATGGGGATTTCCTGCGCTGACTCCTGAAGCTTGAACTTGAGTTGACCCCTGAACCCTGAATCTGACTGATCTTCAAACCCTGAGCCTGAGCTGGCCCTGAACCAGAACTGACCTCCAGACCATGGACCCAAGTGGATGCCAGGCCATGAAACCTAGCTAATCTCCAGACTGTGAACCCATACTGACTCAGGGCCATTAACCTCAGCTGTGCGCAGCGTTTTGGTTAGAGCTGGGATTTGGCCCATGGACCCAGGCCGAGGGTCATCACTGATCTCATTGCCCAAGAGTTTATTTATTCTGTAGAGTCCTGCTCTCATTTGTTATTTGTGCAGATATGGGCGTGGGCTCTTTCCCCTGAAACTGCCCCGGGATCGTTTGAGCATGTGGGGTCGGCCGTACCCAAACAACACCCCCCAACTCAATCTGCTTGAACACAGAACCTGTGCAAGATGCTTAACAGAGTCAAGATTTAAGTGGGAAGTACAAACAAATTAAATGAATCAATTTGGAAACCACCTGAGGATGTTCCTTCTGGTGCAGTTACAATCTGTGTAGTCACGGATAGAAGAGTATTGGAGTTGTTGATGGGTGAGTCTCTATCAGTGCGCCCCCAACAGGTTGAGACAAGAGGCGAGCTCTGGGTACTGCGCGCTGGTGTCACACAACTCCCACTGCCCTCTCTGGCTATCACAGAGTTTGTTAATCCTGTAACTCACCCTCACCAATCTTGTAGGCAGGGCTGTGGGTCATCAGGTGGTAATGCACGCTGTTTCCTGTAGCAGTGACCTGCGCCACATAGTACTCTGGGCCTTGCTTCTCTGGGATGGTGACAGAGCCTGGAGCGGATCTGCAGGGGAGAGATCTGTGAGAAGATTCCGTAGGCATCCCAGCCCTCTCTCTGGATTGTCATTGATGTTGAAGGCAGGAGGTGAGCTTCATTCAGGCATTTGAGAAAGAAAGCATTGCAGTGGGGATCGCAGCAAGGTGACCCAACATCTCCAACATTCTGACCTCCCTGCTCCCCACCTCCAAACACATGGACGCTAGGACCTTACAATTCAAGCAGGAATTTAGTTAGCACCTGATGCAGCAATCTCAAACGACCAGCAGTGTGAGGCTGGTTCATAACATGGGGACCAAGCTTGCCCACCTGATTGGGGCAACATAGGGAAGGACAGCTTGGTGCCAGGCACAGGATGAGGCAGGGAACCCGATGAAGGGGCCAGACCCAAAACGCTGACTCTCCTGCTCCTGTGGTGCTGCCTGACCTGCCGTGTTCCTCCAGCCCCACACCATGTTGGGCCTGAGGCAGGGAGCGTGGCTGGTGCATTTGCCTGTGTCTGTTCTTGCTTCGCTCCCCACCTCAGCCCCTACACCCGTCTCACCATCCCTCTCACTCCTGAGATTGCCACCCTCCCTCCCCGCACTCGCCAACGCCCTCCCCACCAGATCAGTGAAGATTGTTGTCCTGCCAACTGCACAGACACCTTGAACTGCCAACACAAGCCCTGCTTTAAGCTGCAATGAGACACCGCTGCTATGGTTATCAAGACCCACCCACCCTCACCATTGTGGGGACATCAGTGATATCGCTGACTTATTGCTGGCATGCTGGTTTTGTTGACTCTTTTCCAGGGCACCCTTGACAATGAAAGCCTAGGAGGCCAATACTGGCGTAGTCTGTGCATGTGGGTGATCGGATTTGCAGCGTTGGATGATATGAGCTACGCAGGAACGCTCCTACTCCGTGCAGAGGGTGCTGGCAGAGAACCAGTCCCCATTCTCACTCCTTGCACTCTGCAGGGAACTGAAGCCTGCAGTCTCAGCATTAAAACCTGACCGTGGCTCCTCACTGTCCGTGTCCACGTTCCAACAAAGAGAGGGGCCAGTGGCATGAGATTATTGGCCTCTGTAGAATCAGTGGGGAAAAGACAGGAGGGAGGGTGCTGAGGGAGATTAAATCCCACGACATTGTTACAAATGCGATTATTTACCACTGACAATGTTCTGAATTGCACTTCTGGGGAATAAGATTCTTCATTATAGGGAAGGAGGATGGAGATAGAGAACTCAGGAAGGGTGACCGAGAGGTTCCTGAGCAGATTCAGAAAGGGGAGTGGCGAGCTGTTGGAGGTTTTGGTGAGTTTAAAAGTGGACAAATGCCCATTTTGAGGTGAGTTGTATCCTCGGCTGCCACAGGAGACAAGGGAGGAGAATAAAGGGGGCTCTGATACAAATTTATTATTGTTTTCTGGACACAGGAGAGGTGCCAGTGGATAGCTAATACTGTCCCACATTTTACAAAGGATGGTAGAGATAGACGTGGCAATTATAGACCGGAGAATCCCTCTTCTGTAACAGGGAAATCATTCTGAGCAAGAGAATTAGAATCTATTTGACGGTGCAGGGTTTGATGGGGGTAGTCAGCATGGCTTTGTCAGAGGGAGGTCACGTCTAGCATATCTGTGTGAAATTTTCAAAGAGGTGACCGGGTATGCATATGAAGGTAGGTCAGTTGATGTAGTTTATATGGATTTCAGCAAGGACTTTGACAGGGTCCCAGGTGAGAGACTGATAAAGAAGGTAAAAGTACATGGAATCTAGGGAAATTAGGAAAGTTGGATCCAAAATTGGCTCAGTGGCAGGAGACAGAGGGTGGTGCTTGGAGGCCAGTGTGCAGTGCTGGATCCATTATATATAGGATGTTGGGGTTGTCATGGGGGTAAAATGATAAATAAATTTGCGGATGGCATGAAGGTTGGCCAGGTGGTTGACAATGAGGAAGAAGGCCTTTGGTTACACGAGGAGATGAACTGATTGGTCAGATGGGCGGATTAGTGGCAGACAGAGTTTAACCCGGATCAATGTGAGTTGAAGCACTTTGGAAGAAATAACAAGACAAAGGGGTATTCGATGAATGGCAGGCCACTAGGAAGATCAGAGGAACAAGAGTCTTGGGGTGCTTGTCACAGGTCCCTAAAGGCATCAGGGCAGGTTAATGGGTAGTTAAGAAGGCATACAGGGCTCTTGCCTGTAGCATTTGAGGTATACATTATAAGGCGGGGGGGTTGTTTTACAGCTGTCCGCCTCAGTTGAAAGGTCAATAATGAAGAAGCATTATTTTAAGTGGAGGTTCAGAGGAGATTTAAGGAAAACATGTTTCACCCCAGATGGTGAATCTGGGAGGATAGTTGAGGCAGGATACCTCAAGTGCTTGGTTGAAATGATAATAACATTTATAGCTATGGGTCTAATGCGAGTGAGTGGAACGAGTGTCGATTTACAGCAGTTTTATATCAGTGCAGACCCGATGGACCAAAATAAACTCTCTGTAGTGTATGATTCTCTGAGACTCAGAGTGGACGGAACAAAAAAGTGCAAAGTCTCTCCCTTTAATGGAATCCACTTCTGAGGCAGTCATTAATTATTTTCAGTGATTTTATTACAATGAGAAATGGCCACTTGAAAGGGGAGGGCGTGAGTGTATGTTAGGTTGCTGGGCAAACAAACGTCACCCATTCACCTATGGTTCCTGGCAAGGAATTAATGGTGGAATGATGCCAGTAACAAACTCCAGTGATCTCACAAGATAGATAGACTCGTGCATTTTGCCAAATACACTGCAGCTTCATTGGTCCAGCCAGAACATGGAAACTCTTTCTGCAATGCATGTTCAAATGTAAAACCAGACATTCAGAGGCATTGTTCAGACCAGGGAGGACACAGAGAGAGAGGCGGGGAGAGAGAGAGGGGGTTGGGAGAGAGAGAGAACACACGGACAGAGGGAATACATGCTCAGGAACAGAAAGATCAGACTTAGAAGGACAGAGGAATACACACACTCTGAGCTTCAGAAATAATTGGGGATTGGGGAACGCTGGGTTTACTGAGAGGGAGAACTGTAGGAAATCAGTATAACTACAAAAATGATATTGGAGAAATAGATGGGGTTAAAGGCCGATTAAGCCTGAGGGCCCAATAATCTACATTCCAGAATATTTAAGGAAATGGCCCTGGAAAATGTGAATGCATTGATGGTCATCATTCAAGATTCCACAGGCTCTGGAACAGATCTTATGGATATTGGAGGGTAGCTAACATAACTGCACTGTTTTAAAAAAGGAGGAAGAGAGAACAGGGAATTAGAGACCGGCTCATCTGACATCGGTAGTAGGGAAGAAACTAAGAGTGCATTAAAAAAGATTTAATTGCACATCAGTTGGGTAGCAGTGACAGGATCAGACAGAGTGAGCATGGCTTTGTGAAAGGGGAAACCCCCATGCCTGACAAAGTTGAAGTTTTCAGTGATGTAAGTAGTAAAGTTGATAAGAAGGAGCCAGTGGATGCGATTTGCTTGGATTTTCAGAAGGCTTTGATAACGTCCCACAAAAGAGATTAGCATGTAACCTTGAATTGCATGTGGTTGGGGGCAGTGAATGGACATGGGTAGAGACCCAGCTGGTAGACAGGAAACAAAGAGTAGGGAGAAATGGGTCTTTTTCCTGAGGGACAGGCAGCGGGGTACCGTAGAGATCAGTGTTTGGGATCCCAGCTGTTCACAATGTACGTCAATGGTTTGGATGGGGGCACTAAATGTAATATCTCCCAAGTTTGCAGATGACACAAAGCTGGGTGGGAGGGTGAGATGTGAGGAGGATGCAGAGATGATTCAGTGCAATTTAGACAAGTTGAATGAGTGGGTAAATGCATGGGAGGTGAAGCATAATGTGGATAAATGTGAGGTTATTTACTTTGATGGCATAAAGAGGAAGGCAGATTATGATCTGAATGGCAATAAATTGTAAACGGAGTGGTGCAATGAGATTGTGCACCAGTCACTGAAAGTGAGCATACGGGTGTATCAGGCAGTGAAGAAGGAAAATGATATGTTGACCTTCATAGTGAGAGGATTTGGGTACAGGAACAGGGATGTCTTTCTACAGCTGTACAGGGCCTGGGTGAGTTCATACCTGGGGTATTGTGTGCTCTTTTGGTCTCCTTAGCTGAGGGAGGACGTTTGGGCTTGGGAGCGAGTGCAACAAAGGTTTATCTGTCCATAAAAATAATCCTGAGCTTTCTGTTGCCTGCCGTTTCAACAAACCACTATACTCCCTGGCTGATATTTCTGTGTCGGGCCTGCTGCGGTGCTCCAGTGAGCCTCAGCACAAGTTGGAAAAAAGTAGTGTTGCATTTTCCGCTGCAGTCTTCAGGACACAATGTCTAGTTCAGTAATATTAGAACCTGTCCACGTTCTCCCATGTCCTTTCCCCACTCCCACACATCAGGCCCTTTTAGCACAGCCAACCCTTTTTCACTGACTAATGGTTGCCATGATCATCTTTCTTTCTTCCCTGGCTTACTACCTGCAGTGATTCTAACAGGGTCAGCCAGGTCGATCTCATAGAAAAGGAGTTACCTGTTTGGGGCTGTTAATCTGGTCCAATCAGGGAGTCCTGGCTGATGGACAAGAACAGGAGTGTCAGAGGCTCTGTTCACTCAGAGCTGGCTATAAAAGAGGCTGCATCAGTGTCAAGGACTCTCCACATGTAAATGAAGACTGACTGGTGACAGAATTCTGGCCTCTGTGGAATTATTCCAGTGGTGACAAGAGAAAAAAGTACCCTTCTGAAGAAATTTGCTCACAATAATCATCTTTGAGTTGGGGCAAGCTATTCTGGCTTCATGCCTTTATTTGGGAAGCTTGATTCATTTGATCCTGCCATCAAAGACCAGGTCCAGTGTATGGAAAGAATGTGTTCTTTTTTCCAGGCAAATGACACTGGGACAGATGAAAAGAAATATGAAATTCTTCTGAGAGCTTGTGGACCTGCAGCTTTTTCAGCTATCAGGAGCCTTATTTTTCCTGAGGCACCAGATTCTAAAACCTTGCAAGAGTTGACAGATTTAGTTCAGCAAGGTTACTAGTGCAACTCTCCTCTAATTCTGAGACGCTATTGGTGATACTCAGCTGTTTGAGAACCGGGGAATCTGTATCAGGATTTTTGATGAGGCTAAGATGACTGGCAGAGGCATGTGACTTTGAGTTAACCCTTAATGAGATGCTAAGAGACCATTTGGTATGTGGGATTAGCAATCTAAACATGCAAAGGTGCCTACTAGCTGAAGGCCGACTGGACTTCAAACAGGCATTACAACTGGCTTTGTCATTGGAAAATGCAGTGAGTGGAGCTTATGAGTTGGACGGTATTTTGATGGAAGTGGATGCCTCACCATGCTGACTGGGCCTGGGAAACACCTCATGAGTGAAAGCAATTGAGCAGCCTCACTCAGGAGTATCCTGGACAGAGGGATTCTAGGTCAGCCCCCGGCAAAACCCCAAAACAAAGCCTAGCTTTGGCCAAATGGTCAAATTTTTCTTCAGGGTCCAGGCCAGAAGCCATTGTCGTTGCTGCCAGTATGTTGACTCGAGACAGCAAATGAGTCCCACTTGACCTAAGTTGAGTAAGAGAACTCACAAACTTTATTCAGGAGAGTGCACCTCTGGAAAGTCCACCTCTACCTGGTTTGGAGCGGTTAAACTGCTTAGCAACATACAAATCAGAACCAATCAAAATAAACATCTGATTAGATGGTTACCCAGTTCTATTGGAAGTCAATACCGGCGTGGCTCTTTCAGTGATTACAGGATCATTCATTAAACAGAATTTGCTCTGGACTCTAACCCTTAAAGTTTACATAAGGCTTTGGCTAGACTAAGAATCAATACCAGGGAAATCTTTATAGATTAAAGGTATAACTTTGACTCTTTGCTCCTATGATGAGCAGCTGGTTTAGTTACCATTGTAGTAAAAGACTCAGGCCCAAGCTTGATGGATGGATTTGGTTGAGAAAGGTTCACCTTGATTGGCTCCATATTTCTCAGTTCAAAAATGGCTGCTTAAAGTGAAGTCCTAAATAAATATGTGGACATTTTTCAGGAAGGTCTAGGGACTATCAAAGGAGCCAAGACCACCTGGCGTGTTGACCAGGAAGCAATCCCATGATTCAGCAAGGCCCAGCCAGTGCCATTTGCATTCTGGGTAAAAGTAGAGGCAGAAAGCAGGAGGCTGGCAAGTGAAGGAATTATCAAACCCAGTGCAGCGTGTGGGATTGGCAGCACCAGTTATACTGATTGTGAAGCCTAATGGGTCAATTTGCATTTGTGGGAGTTTTAAACAAGCGATAAACCACTTTTTGCAGCAGGGTAAATGCCCAATCCCTCACACAGAAGGCTGATGCGCAAAGCTGGTGGGGGGCTGTCCATCACAAAGCTGGATATGAGCCATGTGTACCTTCAGTTGTAGTTGGAAGAGTTTCCCAGATGTACACTCCAATTAATAACTGCAAGTGCTTGTGCCAATATAACAATCTGCCATTTTCCAGCAGACGATGGAGAACATTTTACAAGGTCTACCCCAGGTTGTCAATTATCCAGATGATGAGCTCATAACAGGTATGACCAATAAGGAGGAGTTAGCGAACTTGGCCTTAGATGTTTCCCCAAGGCAAGCGTTCACCTTAGAAGGGAAGAATGTGTATTCCAGGTACCACGAGTGACCAACTTGGGCTACAGAGTTGACAAGACTGGGTCACACATGTTGAAAGATAAAGCGAAGATGATCAAAGGTGCCCTGGCTCCCAGGTCTGTACCAGAGCTTAGGTTTTTCCTTGAGCTGGTGAATTGTTATGGTTCACATATAACCTGGCCTCCATTCTGGCACCCTTCCATCAATTCTTATAAAAGGGTTAGCCTTGCAAATAGTTGCATGGCCAAGCAATAGGTTTCAGTGAAATGAAGTAACAGCTAACATCAGTGTAAGGTGTTGGCACAGTATGATCCCAAGCAAGATCTGGTTTGGCATGCGATGCCTCCCAGTATGGCATCAGAATGATGTTGGTTCAAAGGAGAGGAACATGCAAGAACGTATGTCATCCAGGGCTTTGGCTAATGCAGAGCATAAATATGCCCAGATAGAGAAGGAAGGTTTGATTGTCATATTTGGCATCAATTTCCAGTAATAATGGAACACAATCCCTTGTGAGGTCTACTTAAAGAAGATAAGGCAGTACCAATGAATTCAGGCCGAAATCAGGGGTGGACTCTAATGCTAAGTGCCTATCATTCCAAGTTGGAACACTGACCAGGAAGCCAGGCAACAAGTGTACCACTTCCTGCTGACACATGCACCACCAGTGGTACCACCACTGGAAGAGCCAGGAATGATTTTAAATTTTCTGGACACATTTCCAGTCCCAGCTGACAATATCAGACTCTGGAGGCAGAAAGGCCCAGTCCTGGCAACACTGAAAGAGCTGGTATTGATGGGGAAAGCCAAAGGGGCTACGACAACCAGAACTGAAACATTTTTGGACCCAGAGAGACCAGATCACAGTAGAGGATGGCATTATATTACAGTGAGCAAGTGTGATTGTCCCAAATAAAGGGTATTAGCTGAACTCCACCAGGGTCATCCAGGGGTTTCCGAAATGAAGTCATGTCTGGAGACCGGGATTGGATGCAGACATAGCTGCATTGCTTGGACAGTGCGCAGAGTGTGAGCAAGGACAAAGACTACTGCCAGCAGCTCCCCCACACTCGTGGGAATAGCTGGGTAAACAGTGAATTTGGTTACACATTGACTTATTATACTTCAGGGGCTCAATGCTCTTGGTCACTTTGGATGCCCACACAAAATGTACACAGAGTTTGTTCAAACCCAGGGATGGCAATCAAAAAACTGTGTGCATCTTTTGCAATACATAGACTCACAGAAGCGCCAGTCACAGAGAACGGGCGATCATTTACCAACAGGGAAATTGAGTATTTCCTAAAGTCCAACGGTATTCCTCACATAAGGACAGCTCCATACCATCCCATCACCCAGTGGTCTGGCAGAAAGAGCACTCCAAATTTGAAGGCAGGTTTAAAGAAACAGCCTACAGCTTCGCTCAATACCAAACTGCCCTGGTGCCCATTTGATTATCGGACCATCCTTCACACAACTACAGGGACAGCTCCAGCAGAGTTGCTGATGGGGAGAAGGCCCTGCACCAGGTTAAACCTGTTCTTCCCTGACCTGGGTGGGGGGGGGGGGAGGCGGTGCGGCTGGTGAGGGTGAAACCGTATCAGGAACGCCAGTGCTGTACGCAAGACTCTGTGAAGTGCGAGGGACAGTTTCGTTCAAGGGATGAAGTTTGGTGTAGGAACCACAGGAATGAACTACGTAGGCAAGGGGCATGGCTGACGTGAGATCAGGTTCGTTGATGTATAAGGATTGGGTGGGTACAACAGTCCTGGAAAGGCACATGGAGCACATAGGAGGTTGCAAACTCACAAATGGTACGGGAACAAAATGTGCCAGTCTTCTCGACTCTCCGACTCCCCTGGAGCCCCGTGGGTCCTCCCACTTTGTGAAATATCGAAAGGTACCTTGGAATCTGAGATGGACACAGCAAATGTTGCTGCATTGACACCTTTGCCACCTGAACAGGAGATTGAATTTTTTCTGAGTCGCTGTGGGTACAAGAGGCAAACTACCGTGGATTACATGCTGCCCATTTCAAAGCCAGAGTTGGAGGAACCTGACCCAGTGGGAAAACACCCCAGGACAAGCTACAAAAAAGAAGATCGGCCTATGTTGTAGAATCATAGAACCCTACAGTGTGGAAGCAGGCCATTCAGCCCATCATCTTCCACCGACATTCTGAAGAGCATCCCACACAGACCCAACTCCCTACCCTATAACCCTGCAATTCCCATGGCTAATCCACCTAATCTGCACATCCCTGGACAATTTAGCGTAGCCAATCCATCCTAACCTGCTCATCTTTTGAGTTTGGAATGCTGGAATCAAAGCTAAGTCCCTGGCACTGTGAGGCAGCAGTGCTAACCACTGAGCTGCCATGCCATTCGTCAGATTCAGAGGGGGAGGGATGTAGTGATTGTAACAAGGTCAGCCAACTGGACCTCATAGAATACAAGTTCTCTGAGTGGACCAGATTAACAGTCCCAATCACGGAGCCCTGGCTGACAGATATAAACAGGAGTGTTGAGGGTCTAGGCCCAAAATGTCAGCTTTTGTGCTCCTAAGATGCTGCTTGGCCTGCTGTGTTCATCAGCTCCACACTTTGTCAACAGGAGTATCAGGTTCTGTTCTCTCTGAGAGCTGGCTCTGTGGGAACTGGATCAGTGTCAACGACTCTTCATGTGTTAATAAAGGATGACTTGGTGACAGGATACCAGCCTCTATGGAGTATTTTCACTATCAGCCATCCCTTTGTCCACCTGACTGTTGTTGTCACTCTGTTTGCTCCATATCCACCACGTCATTAGCATTTATATTTCCCATTCTGATAGACAGTCACCGAACACAAAATGTTCACTTTCTTTGAAAGACACAGAGGGACAGGGGGAACATGCTCTCTCTCTCTCTCTCACACACACACACACACACACACACACACACACACACACACACACACACACACACACACATGCACACACACACGTCTTAACATGGCACTTAGAAAATCAGATCTGATTAAGTTAAATCAATATAATTTTACTGTGTCAAATCATGCGTGACGCATATACGGGAGTTTTTAAACATGTAATTAAGTAGGTCAATCAAGGGAACTCAGTAGATGCAGTGTATCTGGATTTCCAAAAGGCATTCAGCAAGAATCTTGGAGTCAGGAGAAACCTGTTAATATGGACAGTGAATTGGTTTACATACATGAAGTGCAGTGTTGACTGAGTGGGTGATTTTCAAACTAACATGCTGTGCCTGGTGGGCGGCACAAGGTTTGGTGCTGGAGTCTTACCTCTTTGCAATTAATAAGGAAGTCAGCAAGCATGCACAGCAAGAAATTGGTAAAGCAAGGGGCAAGTTGCCCTTTGTTGTAAGACAGGAATAAGGTTGTCTCATTGTAATTGTACAGGACTTTGGTGAGACCATGTCTGGGTGACTAGGTGCAGTTCTGTTCTCCACTGTGAAGGAATGTTGTAATGCCTTGAAGGTAATGTAGCAGAGACTCATTAGAAAGTGTTGCTCCTGATGAGAAGCTGAGAAAATTGACTTCCATATGTTCAGGAGTTTATGAAAGGAATAAGAAGCAATGGAATTGAAGCAAAATTCTAAAGGGTCTTGACAGGGTCATCACTGAAAGCTTGTTCCCTGGCTGAGGAAACTATCAGGATAGGGGAGCAATCATTTAGAAGTGAGCCGAGGAGAAATTTCTTCACTCAGTTGGTTGTGACATTGTTTAGGATATTCAAAGCTGTGATAGGCAGACTTCTAATCTCTGTCTGACTCAAGGATGAAATCGAGCAGGCAGGGAGCAAAGTGGGGATCAGCCAGAAATGGCAGAGCTAGTTTGATGGGCTGAAAGATCTAGTCTTGTTTGTTCCCCTCGTGTCCTCCACCTCAGAATGGTACAGGGGGCTGCACTGATTATTAGACTGTTAATCCACCAAATACAGTTTCAGCGAAAAACCCCCAAGCCAAGACATAATCCGCTGACAATCTTTCATGCAGTCTGGCAATGGGAGGGTTCTGCATCTTAATTAACAACTTAGAAAAATGTGACACCCCTGGCTTATATCTCATTCGGAGCTGAAATGGCGAATGTAACATTAGTTGCACTCACATGAATATCGGAGGCCAGTGACGGACTGGAGTCACAATAATTCGTAATATCCCACTACAAATAACTTCTGTGTTCTGTGTCACAGTAATGTGCAGTTCAAATTTCTAATTGGTCAAAGAACAAAGCCATGAACAATGACAAACAACGCACAGCATCAAAAACAATTACACCTGCACTTTCAACTTCAAATCAGAGATCATTCAACAAGGAGTCAATCCCCAAATCAATGCACACATAAACAGAGAGACACCCGCTCCGTGTTAGAGCTGGGATCAGAGAGAGTCCCTGTCTGTGTTAGAGCTGGGATCAGAGTAAGTCCCTGTCTGTGTTAGAGCTGGGATCACAGAGAGTCCCTGTCTGTGTTAGAGCTGGGATCAGGGAGAGTCCCAGTCTGTGTTAGAGCTGGGATCAGGGAGAGTCCCAGTCTGTGTTAGAGCTGGGATCAGAGAGAGTCCCAGTCTGTGTTACAGCTGGGATCAGAGAGAGTGTTTCACTGTGTTCGAGCTGGGATCAGAGGGAGTGTTTCACTGGGTTAGAGTCGGGATCAGAGGGAGTGTTTCACTGTGTTAGAGCTAAGATCAGAGAGTGTGTTTCACTGTGTAGAGCTGGGGTCAGAGAGAGTGTTTCACTGGGTTAGACCTGGGATCAGAGAGAGTGTTTCACTGGATTAGACCTGGGATTATAGACAGTGTTTCATTCTGTTAGAGCTGGGATCATAGAGTGTGTTTCACTGTGTTAGAGCTGGGATCAGAGAGAGTGTTTCACTGTGTTAGAGCTGGGATCAGAGAGAGGGTTCCACTGTGTTAGAGTTGGGATCAGAGAGAGTGTTTCACTGTGTTAGAGTTGGGATCATAGAGAGTGCTTCATTATGTCAGAGCTGGGATCAGAGAGTATGTTTCACTGTGTTAGAGCTTGGATCAAAGAGAGTCGCTCACTAACAGTCTGTTCTTAGACCCAATTCGTCTTCAGGAGTTTGAATAATCTCTCTCTCATTTTCCCATTCGCCCATTTGTTTTGGTTGAAGAATATATCTCTCACAGTGTTCACTGAGGAGCCCAGTGGCTGACTGCCCAAGGAGCTGTATTTCTGCTCAGGCCCTGTCATTGTCAGGTCTCTGAGCTGGACGCTGGGTTGTGGGCCATTTCGGATTGAGTCAGTGACACCACCAGAGACTGTGCTGAAGAACTGTCAGTTTTTCAGGCTGCACTCCAAAACTAAACCTTAGACAATGTGAGCCTTACCCTCTCTTCAGCCTTGTGACCAAATCCCCGGAGTGGGACACTAATCCTGCCCGTTTGATCCACACTGAATTCATCTCTCGCAGATGCAGGGACTGAATCGGTGATTGTATACTGCAATAAAGGAAGAGATCACTTAGCAAATCAGTTCACCTGTGTATCCACAACTCTAACAATTTACTGTAGGACAGCTAAGTTCAACCACTACATTTCTTTAGAATTTGAATTCAATTTTTTAAAAATCTAGCATTAAGGGTACATTGACACCATGAATCATTGTCAATTGTCAGAAAAAACCATCTGGTTCATTAATGTCCTTTAGTTAAGGAAGCTGCTCTCCTTGCTTGGTCTGGCCTACATAAGACTCCAGATCCACAGTGATGTCATTGACTCTTAAGAATTAGGGATGAGCAATAAACGTTGGCCTGGCCAGCAATGTCATCATGCCATGAATAAATAAAAATGAATTTTATATCTACGCAGCTCCACTTTGTCTTCTCTCCCTGCAATGACAGGCTAGCAGGACAATCTATCCCCTGCCCTGAGGGTCAGACACAGTTTTTCAGCTGACCTGCAGCTCCAGTATTCATGGGGTGCTCCACTCTCAGACACGCCGTCTGATGGCTGTACTCCTGTCAGCTCTCTCAGCAGAACCTAACAGATCTCACGAAATAGTTGGAGAAAAGTATGAGAGTCCTCTCCAGGTTGCTGACTGGGAGGCCGGAGTGGTACTACTGCGCTCTGACCAGGAGCATGGTGGCGGTGACATTCTCATTAGAAAAAGGGAGTTTGGATTTCATAATAGTGAACCAGATTGTCAGAAATACTCACCTGGTTCACTAATGTCCTTTAGGGAAGGAAACTGCTATCCTTACCCAGTCTGGCCTATATGTGACTGCAGGCCCACAGCAATGTGGTTGACTCTTAACTGCCCTCTGGGCAATTAGGGATGGGCAATAAATGCTGCCTAGCCAGCAACACCCTCACCCTGTGAATGAGCAAAGGAATAAAGTTCAGTACTGCCATCTGACAAGAGTGTCTTTATTTCAATCCCTTTTTTTGAATTATTAGTTTCATGGCGGTAATAATTCTACTATAAGCTTATTGTGAAATTTCTGTTCAGATCTTAAAAATATTTTTATTTGCTTGCAGTGCAATGTTCAAAGCATTTTGAGAATCTAATCACAGCAATAGACTCAACACATTATCCATGTAACCATCTGTGTATGAGTGTCATAGAATCCCTACAATGTAGAAGCAGACCAGTTTGCCCTTAAAGTCCACACTCACTCTCCAAAACACATCCCACCCCTTCCCCCCTACCCCATATTTTCCACCTTAGACACTACGGGCAATTTAGCATGGCCAATCCACCTAAACTGCACATCTTTGGACTGTGGGAAGAAACCAGAACACCCAAAGGAAATCCACACAGACATGGGGAGAACGCGCAAACTCCACACACACACACACACACACACACACACACACACACACACACACACACACACACACACAGAGTCACCGATGATGGGATTGAACCCAGGTCCCTGGCGCTGTGTGCCAGCGGTGCTTAACCACTGAGCCACTGTGCTGCCCCAAATCATGGGCGTCTCATTAATAATTTCAAATCCCAACTGAGCCTCCACTTGTTATAATTCCAGCTGAAGGCCCTTGTGGATAAGTCTGGTCTGACTGACCATCTTTTAAAAGAAGTGCTCTTTATTGTGACACATAGTCACCAAAACACAGTCACAAGGCTGCAGAGTTTCTTTAACAACACAGCAAAAATTTATTACTCAAAAGAAAAATAATATATAAAAGCTACCTAAATGTTGAGCACAGTTTGGAAAAATCCTAAAACACCCAACAAATCAAAGTTTTCAACTTATTTACCAACACCATCAATTTACAGAAATTCAAATTCAGAGAAAGTGCACCTCTGTATTAAATATTTAATGTCTATTTAAATGATTTGCCTCAGTTTCCTTCTGGTGAACAATGATGTTTTCTTGCATGAATACCTTCAAAGCTGAGACTTAATCTTTCTCAGCTACTAACAATCCACAGATTTCTAATCAAACTCTTGTGGTTTGAAATCTGCATAAATTAAACTTCTATTGAAGCAACTTATTACCTGAGGTGCTCTAAAATCTCTTTTTTACAATCGCTTTGGATTCCAGTCAAATCTTCTCTGGACTGGCCTGAAAATTTTGGATTTCTGGGCTTGCTAAACTAAAATCAATTGTTGATTGTTCTGAAGTGAAAACAAAATAATAGACTTTCATGTTTCCTGTACTTGGCATAAACTCCATAGTATAAACATCTTATTCCATTGACAGAGATAACAAGGTGTAGAGCTGGATGAACACAGCCAGCCAAGCAGTGTCAGAGGAGCAGGAAATCTGATGTTTTGGGCCTGAAGAACGGTCTAGGCCCAAAAAGTCAGCCTTCCTGCTCCTCTGATGCTGTTTGGCCTGCTGTGTTCATCCAGCTCTACACCTTGTTATCTCAGATTCTCCAGCATCTGCAGTTCCTTCTATATCTTATGCCATTGACACTCTGGTAGTTCACAATCACCTGCTCTCTGACACAAAACAAAACAACACCTTATGCCACTATTTTGAAATCCACACTTATGAATATCGCATGACTTTCAGCACAATTATTGAGAGTGTATAAGAATGAGTGAATGTGAGAGAGTGAGTGGGACTGCAGGTGAGAGATAGAGAGAGACAACGAGAGAGAGAGAGAGAACAATTGAGAGAATGAGAAAATGAGACTGAGCGAATAAGAGCATGAGTGAGTGAGTGAGAGAGAGTGAGAGAGAACCCTAGCAGTTGATGTGAACCCGGCATACACACACATAGACAAGGACTGCTCAGTGCAGGGACACACAAACGCTTACCCTCATGCTCCTCCTCACTGTACTGATCAAATACCCAAGCTGAAAGACAACATACTTAAGTATGAATTTTGTTGAGGATCGGAATGCAAGGTTGGTGACAGTTAAACTCAGCTCCTGGTTTAGGCCCAATCCCAATCTCCTTTGTTGATGACCAGGAATTGGAGCCTGGTCTCTGAAATAACTGCAATGGCTGGTATCTGTCACCAAGTCACCCTTCATTTATATGTGCATAGTATTCAACACTGGTCCAGCTTCCTCAGAGTCAGCTCCCAGAGTGACAAAACCCCTGGCACCCCTCTTTATATCTGTCTACCAGATTGGATTAATAGCCCCAATTGGGGAATGTATATTCTATGAGGTCTATCTGGCTGACTACATTCCAGTCACTAGATGCATTCCTCTCTGAGGCCAGGAATGTAGCCTGTCCTGGGTAATTTTCATACGGGGTCTGGTTCCTCCTGCTCAGTCTCAGATACAGGCGACGTGTACAAGACGCAAGCCCTCTGTGTGCACCCAGGGCATCTCGGAAGAACTTTTAACCACTTCTTCAGATGGTGAAAGCATCAATGCTGCAACATCCACTATGTCCATCTCAGACTCTGAGGTTTATTTGCTACTATAAGAGCGAGAGAACTCATAGATCCCGACAGGCTTTCTGGATGTTCTGATGGGCTGTGTATGTTTTTCCCCTCCCCTGTTTGCAACTTTCATAAAATATAGCCCAAATGTTTGTTTAGAACTGCTGTACCTGCCCGGACTTGGTATGTCATGGGACCTGACCTCACGCTGACCTCGCCTTTTACCCATGTAGGGCCGTTCCATGGTTTTGGCGCCAAACTTCATCTCCTGAAGTAACCAGTCTCTCTCGCTTAGAGGAGTGAGTCTTTGTCTGACTTTGGCATTCCTGATGCTGTTTTAGCCTCCTCACCCCTGGTTTGGGAAGATCAGGATTAACCTGGTGCGGAGTTTGCTCCCCATCAACAACTCTGCTGGAGCTGTCCTTCAGTTGCATCAGGGATGGTCCTACAATCAAACAGGGACCAGGACAGTTTGGTATCTAGTGAAGCCTTAGGCTGTTTCTTTAAGCCTGCCTTTGAAATTCCGTCTGCTCTTTCTGCCAGACCATTGAATGATGAATGAACTGGAGCTAACCTTTTGTACCGAATGCTATTCAACTTTGGGAAATACTCAAATTCCCTGCTGGCACATGATGGCCTGTTGTCTGTGACCAACCCCTCCGGGAGATGCTCACAGCTTTTCTATCGTCGTCCCCACGTTTGACAAATGAACCCCATGCAACCACTTTGGTGGGCGCCCACAATGACTAAGAACGTTGAGCCCATGAAAGGTCGATAGCCCTTAGTACACATGTAACCGAGTCCAGGGTTTACCCAGCCATTCCAACAAATGTAGGGAGAGCTGCTGATGGTAACTTTTGTCCTTGTTGGCACTCCGAGCATCGGCCCACAAATGTGGCTCTGTCTCCATCCAGCCCTGGCCACCAGACATAATGTTTCGCCAACACCTTCATTTTGGAAATCCCTGAATGATGCTGGTAGAGTTCAGGCAGTACTTGGCAGCAGTCTATGCTCGGGACAATCACTCTTGCTCTCCATAATAAAATGCCATCTTCAACAGTGATCTGGTCCCACCAGGTTCAGCATGGCTTCAGCTCTGGCTGTGATGGCCCTTCGTTTTGCTCCATTACTGCCAACCGCCAGGATTGGACCTTTTTGCATCCACAGTCGAGTGTTGTCAGCGGTGACTGAGATGGTGTCCAGAATACTTAAAATCAGAACGGACTCTTCCAGCGATGGTATATCTGCATCTGCTACTTGGCGGTATTTCAAATTGTAATTGTATGCACTTAGAACGAGAGCCCACCACTGAATTTAACCCGAAGCCATGGGCAGCACAGCCTTGTCCTCTTTGAATAGCCCAAGCAGGGGTTTGTGTTTGCTCACTATTACAAGTTTATGCCTGTAAAGGTAATGGTGGAACTTTCTCACCAAAAATGGCCATCAAACCTTCCTTCTTTATCTGGATGTATTTGCACTCTGCATTAGCCAATGTCCAGGAAGTTTCCTCTCCAGCAGGCCACCTGGGTGCTAGCACTATCCCCATATTGTCAGCCTCACATCTCACTCAGGATCGAAATGTGCCAACACCTTCGTTGCTTCTTCACTTCCCTGAAAACTATACCATGGCTACGAGACCATCTCCAAGGCTGACCCTTTTTCAATAGCAGGTGTAAAAGGTGCCAGTTTGGAGGTCAGGATACATATGAGCTTCCTGTAATAATTTACCAATCCAAGCAATGTCTTGAGCTCTGGTACAGAACTGGGAGCTGGGGCATCTTTGAAAGCCCTCTCTTTATCTTCCAATGGTGTAACTGGTCTTGTCGATTCCGTAGCTCAACTAAGTCACTTGGGGCTCCTGGAGCATGCCATTTTCCCTTCTAAGGTGTACTGCTGCCTGGAGAAACATCTGAGGATTATGTCCAAGTTCTCTAAGTGCTCCTTAGTAGTCTTCCCTGTTATTAGCACATCATCTAGATAAATGGTGGTATAGGGCAGCCCTCGTAAAATGTTCTCCATCATCTGCTAAAAAATGGCACAGGTTGATGATACACTAAATGATAGTCTCATACATTGGTACCTTATGGGTAGTTATTGTAGCATAATTCTGGGAATCCTTATCGGACCGCGATTGTTGGTACCCATCATTCATGTCCAGCTTTGTGAAGGGCAGTACCCCCCGAAGCTTTGCATATAAATCCTTTATGTGATGGACTGGGTATTTATCCAGCTGTGAGAAGTAGTTTGCATTTGTTTAAAATCCCCACAAAGGCAAACCGACCCATCAGGCTTCACAATCAGTACGACTGGTGCTGCCCATTCCACAAACTGCACTGGGTTTGATAATTCCTTCACTTTCCAACCTCCTGCTTTCTGCCTCTACTTTTACCCATAATGCAAATGGAATGGGCAGGCCTTGCAGAATCTTGGGATTGCTTCCTGGTCAACATGCCGGGTGGTTTTAGCTCCTTTGACAGTCCCTAGACCTTCCTGAAAAACATCCAGGTGTTTAACTAGGACTTCACTCAGGCAGCCATTTTTTAAATCGAAAAATGTGGACCAATTACGGGGAAGCTTTATCAACTAATTTCGCCCCATCAGGCTTGGGCCTGAGCCTTTTAGTACAGCCAGTGGTAACTGAACCATCTGCTTCCCATAGGAGACTGGAACTGAGGCTGCACCATTAATCCTGTCGGGATGTTCCCCGTATAGACTCTCAGTCCAGCCAAGGTCGTACGCAAACTTAAGGGTTGGAGTCTAGAGTGAATTTTGTTAAAGACTGGTTCTACAATCACTGATACAGCCGTCCTAGTAACAAGCTCCATTAGAACTGGGTGACCATTTAATCAGATGTTTATTTTATTTGGTTCTGATTTGGATGTTGCGAAGGAGTTTAACCGCTCCAAACCAGGTGTAGGTGAGTTTTCAAGGGTGTGCACTCTCCTGGATACCGGGCTATGAGTTTTCTTACTCAATTCAGGCCTAGTGGGTCTCTTTTGCTGTCTCCAGGCTGCATATTGACTTGCCAGCCTGAATCATGAAGAAAAGTGTTCATTGTTTGACCAAGGCTTAGCTTTGTTTTGGGGTTTTTCTGTGGGGTGACCTAGAGTACCTCTATTCAGGATAAGCCCTGAATGCAATTTCCTTCACTCAGGTGTTGTTCCCCAAACTCAGTTGGCCTGGTGAGGATGTTCACTTCCGTGGGCATACCCCATAACACACAAGCTTCACTTGCCACATTTTCTAATGATAAAGCCAGCTGTAGAGCCTGTTTGAAGTCCAGTTAGGCTTCAGCTAGTAGGCACTTTTCCATGGTTATATCATTAATCCCACATACCAGACAGACTTGCATTATCTCATGAAGGGTTAAACCAAAATCATGTGCTTCTGCCAGTGCTCTTAACTTCATCAAAAATCCCGATACAGATTCCCATAATTCAAAAACAGCTGAATAAACCGATAGCATCTCAAAATTAGGTGATGCCTGCGTTGTGATATTCCTTAACTAAATCCATCAACTCTTGAAAGATTTTAGTATCTGGTGAGTCAGGAAATGTTAGGCTCTTAATAATCAAGAAAGCTGCGGGTCCACAAGTTGTCAGAAGAATTACTTGTTGCTTTTCATCTGACCCAGTGACTTGTGCCCGGAAAATAAAAACATTCTTTTCACATAATGAGCCCAGTATGTGGAAGAATCGAATGAGTCAAGCTTCCCAAATAATGTCACGATGCCAGAAATGCTTCCCGGAACTCAAAGATGCCAGTTGCAAGTAAATTACTTTAGAAGCGAATTTCTTCTTTTCTCTCATTGACATAACTCCACAGAGGCCTGTATCCTGTCACTGAGTCACCCTTTACTTATACATGGAGAGTCCTTGACACTGATCCAGCTCTCTCAGAGTGAGCAAGGTGTCTGACATTCCTGTTTATATCTGTCCCAGATTGGATCAAATTGACAGCCCCCAATCAGGGAACTCATATTCTATGAGGTTGACTGGGCTGGCGTCATTACAATCCTTACAGTCCGCCTTTCTCCAACTCTGTTCCTTAAACATAATGATGAAAAACAATTGATCAGTTAGCTCTGCTGCGTGGCACTCCTTAATAGAAAGTTTTTTGGAATTACTCATTTTTTTAGATCATCAATTTATTGCTTTGACTTTTGTTTTGCCTGGCAATTTGCTTATGATGTCTTCGGAGAAATTTATGTTTAATGCTTGAACAAGCCAGAACTCAGAGGATTGCTGCTGTGTTTCTTGCTGAGAAGCTCACAGGAGGTCTGACTGCTTTTTTGGAGGGCTGGCAAAAGGTGTTATTTTTGCTTCATTGGAAATGAAAAGTGTTAGAAGTGTTTAGTACATCTGACACCGCAACTGTGCAGAGAGGAAGCAGATGTCAGTGACTCTCCACTGAGGATAATGAAGGCTGTGGACCTGAAATGTTAACTTGGCTTCTCTCTCTACAATGGCTGCCAAGCTTACTGAGCATTTCCAGTTCATGTTTCAGCTCCTGCAGTATTTTCCTCTCCTATCATACACTTCACGATTGCTGTTTGTAAGTATTAGTTAGTTTTAATTGATTGAGATACATTTGCCACTCAATGCAAATTGTATCTCATTTTTGATCACGCTCACTTGTATGGATTAGGATGGTAATTACTGCAAGCACATTGGTTTGTGCTTATTTACTGGAATGTTTATTTTTGCTATTTTAATGATTAGAAGCGAAACCAGGAGTCATGTACTAATGTCACCATGAGAGCAAGATATTCTCATTAGTACATGGGGCTGCTGTTTGCACTGCAAGTCTTTTGGATGTTGTCACTCAGACGTTGCATTGGGCCTAGATCACAGTAGGTGAGCGTAAATGAACAACTGAGTTGCAAACAACCAGCTGACAAAGCTATCACAGTAAAGCATCGCTGAAACCTAATCTTATAAACAGGGGCGTAATGCACAGAGCCGAGGGATTACGCTCAATGCCACTGTGACTACACATCAGATGGGTGTCGGGTGGGGGGAGGGTCGTGGGGTTAGGGATGTGGGGAGAGGGTAGATAAAAGGGCCTGAAAGCTGGAGAGAAACAACAGAACTCAGGGATCCACTCCCTCAGCCTGCTTGAGAGGAGCCTAGAGCTAATGCAGTCACCCTCTGACCTTAGAGGCTGTTAAAAAAAATGTACTTACTGTAAAATTATTTGCAGGTGATGGTGCTGACACGATGGTGTAGATTTGGGACAGTGGTGCTGCCGTCTCTTTTACATGCACTGTGGCTCCTGTGTGAAATTAAAAGTAAACAGTGTCAGAAGGAGTACATTAGCAAATCTCAGTGTCTTGCTATTCCCACCCACACAGAACCAGGCCTTGATGGGCAAGGACCCTGAAAACAAAAACAAATTCCTAATGAGGATGAGCTGACAGCCCAAAATTGCACTGACTTTACACTCATTACAAAATGAACAATCTGGAAGGCTGGTTTGGAGAATTAAGATTTGAGAATCGGGGTTTGAAACGAACAATTTCAATGCAAGCTCGGGCTAGATCTTAAACTGACTTCAGACAGGAGTCATTTTCATCAAGTTTCTCTGTTAGGTCTAATGATTTTTCTCATGTTATTATCTCAAAATCAATTCATTAGCTAGGTACTGCATCACTGTGGCATCCTGTCTCATCCAATGCTTTTTGGATTCTCTCATTCACCACAGCAGAAAGTATTTGTTGCTGCTGCGATATCCTGGGACACCTGACACTGGTTCCAGCTTTGATCCTTAGTCTTGTGCCCAATCCAGGATCGGCATCTGGATCTGCCCTTCACCATCCATGCAGTGACACAGCAGACACAAAGCTATCTCTCTCATGGCAGGTAGTTGGCACAGCTGACACTGCCCTGCATGTACAACTGCACAGCCTGACCCTTGGCACTGTTGAAGCTCCAGGTCACACAGTTTACAAGATCTTAGCCACATGCCACCTTACAACTCTCTAAGTCAGTGCTCGTCTCTCTCTCAATGCCCACTGTAACCCAGCATCTTTTCATTGTTCACTGGGCACATGTGGGAAAGCCTCCAAACTGTTCACCTTTATTCACTAAAACCCAATGTGAACAAGAGGTGCACAAACAGAAGCTGTTTTTGGCACTTGGAACAGAAACATACTGCTTGCATGTTGAGCACTGACAACTTGATCATGTGAGTGATCCCTACACCCATCTTCCATTTACTGGGACTGCGTGTTGGTTATCTTCTGTCTGGCTTTGGAACATCCAGCATTGTGCCACTGCGTGCCAACACCCCTTCATCCCACTCCCTTTGCCATTCTTACAAAGTAACCATCCTAGGATTATACAGCATATTCTATCCAGACTGCACAGTAAGTCCCCCACTAAACCAACTAAATCTTCAGGAGGCCTATCGCCTGCTCTATGAGTCAAAGATTGGGCTGCATTCTATCAACATTCCACCTTAGTCCATGTGTTACATAGAAACATACAAGCATAGAAGATAGGGCTAAGTTGAGGCTTTTTGGCCCTCTCAAGCCTGCTCTATCATTCAATGTGATCATTGCGTTGAATACCCAAATCTCACTCTCCTTTCATATCCCTTGATCCCTTTGGCTACATCTACCTCCTTCTTAAATAGGCATCATGTTTTGGTCTCAGTCACTTTCGGTGGAAGTGAATTCCACAGGCTCACCACTCCCAGGTTGAAGACATTTCTCCTTATCTCAGTCCTACTCCTTATCCTTAAACTATGCCCCCGGGTTGAATAATGGACTTATCAGCCACGCTTGCAGAGGGTAGCCCAGTAACTGCACTGGCAATTGTTACTCCTCACCGGGGAAGTTTGCTGGAAATCAAGAGCCTGCTAGTCCCGGAGTTATTGCAAAACTTAAGGTTCTCAAAAGTACGTGAAGCATATACAGTTTACATGTCCTTTAGAGCCAGTATGTCAGGAAGCATGTGCCAGGTTTCAGTACTTAACAAACCTGGCTATTGATTAGAAATAACTTGATTCTAATGACCAATAAACAATTACGTCCTGTCAATGTTTAACTTTACTGGTTAAAACTTTAATCTACGGCTAAAACACCCCCATTACACACACACACTCAAACAGACACAGGCAGGATAGAAATATCGGTGTCATAGTCAGAGGGAAAGAGTGGGAGGGCAGCAGTCCTTGTTCACAGGGTCTGCTGAGGTCATCCTTGTACTGATCTTGACCTTCCTCATCCAAACATTTTTATTTGCTTGTAGGAGGCGCACGGAGACTGCGTCACATTCAGAAAGGTCACTTACTAATTTAAAAAACATAACATTTGCAGACAGTGGAATGAGGAAACGAACTGGTTGCCTGCAGATTTCAGATATGTTTCACTGTACCGCAGAACCAGCCCCAGAGATTTGGAGGATTGAGAGATCCCACACGGGGTCCCAGTGGCTCCTTGGAAACAGCCATTCCTAGAGTCGTTCAATACAGCTGTCACTATGATGACCACTGGGAAAGGATGGCCGTCAACCCCCTCAGGTTACAGGTCTCTGTCTCAGTAGGTGGTGTAGTTCAATGGCAGTGCTAGGCTGTGCCTGACACACCGAGAGGAAATGGCAGTGAGCATGACAAACTCTGACCCTCATGTACCTACTGAGCAGACCTTTCCCTGTGAATGCTGGGAGATAGCCATTGGCCCTGGGTTTGCTGAAACATCTACTACTGCTCTATTTCTCTATACCTACGTTGCAACACAACAGCAAGCCCTGCTGTGTCTGATATATTACTTGTTTCTAGTGAACTTGTGCAGGGATGTTAGAAACAGAACAAGTCCTCACTAATGAGAGCAGTTTGCATCACTCAAAAATGTCAGCTTTCCATCATGTTCCATGCAGTGGGACATGGAGCACTGTGAAACGGGGCTCATGGAATGCTACATGACACTTTAACATTACACCCTATTGCATTGAAAACACCATTAGTCATGTCCCGAAGATACAGTCAAAGCCTGCGTGCTCTTTCATCAGTCAGAGCATTGAGCATAGGAGTTGGGACATCTTGTTGCAGCTGTACAAGATATAAGTGAGGCCACATTTGGAGTACTGTGTACCATTCTGGTCACCCTTCTGTAGGAAGGGTATTATTAAACTGGAAAGAGTACAGAAAAGATTTACTGGGATGCTCCCAGGGCTGGAACATTCGAGTTACAGGAGAGGGTGGGACTTTTTTAGCTGGAGTGTAGGAGACTGAGGGGTGACCTTAAAGAGGTCTACAAAATACCTATGGAGGCCTGGATAAGATGAACAACCAACAGTTTTTCTCCATGGCTGGGGAGTCTAAAACTAGCATTGAATTACACCCCGAGAAACAGAACCGGAAGTAAAACTGAACACCCCAGAGTTACCTAGCAGGGTGACGAAACATTTGCAGTCAGATGCACCAGCTCAGCAAGCAAGTCTCTCACCTCAAACACAGGCTGTGGTGAGAGGAGGTTTAAACTCAGGTTTAAGGTGAGAGGAGAGAGATACAAAAGGGTCCAGAGGGTGGAGAATGTCTGGAACGGGCTGCCAGAAGGATTGTGGAGGTGAGTACAATTTTGACATTTAAGAAATATTTGGACAGGTACACAGATGGGTTGGATATGGAAGGAAATACAAAACACAGGTAAATGGGACTAGACTAAACTAGGTTGCATGGACAAGTTGGGCCATAAGGCCTGGTCCCATGCTGTAAACCCCCATGACTTTATGATTGTGGGTACTGACCACTCTTCCTCCAGGCTCCCACATCGTCCACAAAAGGTACTACTGTAGAGAGACTGCGTTGTGTCTGAGTTACTGTTCAAGGTGAGTGGAAGCAGTTCCACGGTCTTGTGCAGCCGATGGGATCATGAGTTGTATGTGTGAATTGCCTGTGACTACTAGTGCCTCACGGAGATGACGATCTTCAATCTGCAACGATCAATGACATGGTCGAGATTCCGAGTGATTTGGATCCCACACAGTTGGAAACCACCTGGGTCAGTGAGCAAATCTACAACCTCAACCACAACCCAAGCTACAAATCTTCTTGAAAACTTTAAATAGTGTGTATTTCACACGCACAGCGCTCTGACAACTTCAACCAGGACCAAGTGATAACTGCTGAAACAGCCTTTGAAGGGGATTCTCTGATTGTTCAGGTGTTGAGCTCACATCATGATCCAGAAAAGAAATCACTCCCCTGCCCACTTTGTGTGTGGGTGCTGCCATTTTCCAATCATGAGGTGCATTTCAGAAAGAACACATTATGGAAGCTGATACTGGTTCAGTTGGAGGTTATGAGTGGTAGGTTCAGCCTGGCTGTCCAGTGCCCTAACTCCTCTTCTCCCTGAACCTCTATCTCCGTGTCGACCTGGCACTCCCTGGTGACCCCATCACTACTGCCCCACCCCTTGCACATGTTCTATCTCACCAGCTGCAGTTACGAGTTTAATTCTCATCCTTAGCACCTAGGCCGTGCTCCTCCAGTTTAATCCTGACCCAGTACCATGACCACTCCCTGCATCAAGGGTCTTACCACCCA
This sequence comes from Stegostoma tigrinum, assembly GCF_030684315.1. NCBI lineage: Eukaryota > Metazoa > Chordata > Chondrichthyes > Orectolobiformes > Stegostomatidae > Stegostoma > Stegostoma tigrinum. Next base: position 64,839,922 of record NC_081364.1, on the reverse strand, counting down.
CACTACCCCCTCCCTACTGCCACACACTACCAGCTCCCCACTTTGCTCATTGAAGTTGCCCCAACACTGACCTTGTCCCCTCAGTATTTCTGGGTGCAGCCTTCACTGGCCAACATTGAGGCCCCTCACTGCCCCATCACAACAGTGTCTTCTGATACATCACCCCCAAGCCGTCCTTGATGTTCATTGGGCTGATCCCCTAGGACCAACTGTGGCCCATCCGACACCACACACCCCCTGCCCCGAACCCAGACCAATCCCAGACCAACATGGACAGATGGATCAGACTGACCAGGCCCCAACTGACCATGCCCCGGCTGACCAGGTCCTGACTGACCAGTCCCCAACTGACCAGGCCCTGACTGACCAGGTTCCGACTGACCAGTCCCCAACTGACCAGTCTCCGACTGACCAGGCCCTGAATGATGACTGACCAGGCCCTGACTGACCAGTCCCCGACTGACCAGGCTCTGACTGACCAGGCCCTGACTGACCAGTCCCGACTGACCAGTCCCTGACTGACCAGGCTCTGACTAACCAGGCTCTGACTGACCAGGCCCCGACTGACCAGGTCCTGACTGACCAGTCCCTGACTGACCAGGCCCCGACTGACCAGGCTCTGACTGACTAGGCTCTGACTGACCAGGCCCCGATTGACCAGGTCCTGACTGACCAGTCCCCGACTGACCAGGCTCTGACTGACCAGGCTCCGACTGACCAGGCCCCGACTGACCAGGTCCTGACTGACCAGCCCCCGACTGACCAGGCTCTGACTGACCAGGCCCTGACTGACCAGGCCCCGACTGACCAGGCTCTGACTGACTAGGCTCTGACTGACCAGGCCCCGACTGACTAGGCTCTGACTGACCAGGCTCCGACTGACCAGGCCCCAACTGACCAGGCCATGACTGACCAGTCCTGACTGACCAGGCCCCGACTGACCAGGTCCTGACTGACCAGGCTCTGACTGACCAGGCTCCGACTGACCAGGCCCCGACTGACCAGGCCCCGACTGACCAGGTCCTGACTGACCAACCCTGACTGACCAGGCTCTGACTGACCAGGCCCTGACTGACCAGGCCCCGACTGACCAGGCTCTGACTGACTAGGCTCTGACTGACCAGGCCTCGACTGACTAGGCTCTGACTGACCAGGCCCCGACTGACCAGGCCCCGACTGACCAGGCTCTGACTGACTAGGCTCTGACTGACCAGGCCCCGACTGACCAGGTCCTGACTGACCAGCCCCCGACTGACCAGGCTCTGACTGACCAGGCCCTGACTGACCAGGCCCCGACTGACCAGGCTCTGACTGACTAGGCTCTGACTGACCAGGCCCCGACTGACCAGGCTCTGACTGACCAGGCTCCGACTGACCAGGCCCCAACTGACCAGGCCATGACTGACCAGTCCTGACTGACCAGGCCCCGACTGACCAGGTCCTGACTGACCAGGCTCTGACTGACCAGGCTCCGACTGACCAGGCCCCGACTGACCAGGCCCCGACTGACCAGGTCCTGACTGACCAACCCTGACTGACCAGGCTCTGACTGACCAGGCCCTGACTGACCAGGCCCCGACTGACCAGGCTCTGACTGACTAGGCTCTGACTGACCAGGCCTCGACTGACTAGGCTCTGACTGACCAGGCCCCGACTGACCAGGCCCCGACTGACCAGGCTCTGACTGACTAGGCTCTGACTGACCAGGCCCCGACTGACCAGGCCCCGACTGACTAGGCTCTGACTGACCAGGCCCCGATTGACCAGGTCCTGACTGACCAGTCCCCGACTGACCAGGCTCTGACTGACCAGGCTCTGACTGACCAGGCTCCGACTGACCAGGCCCCGACTGACCAGGTCCTGACTGACCAGCCCCCGACTGACCAGGCTCTGACTGACCAGGCCCTGACTGACCAGGCCCCGACTGACCAGGCTCTGACTGACTAGGCTCTGACTGACCAGGCCCCGACTGACCAGGCTCTGACTGACCAGGCTCCGACTGACCAGGCCCCAACTGACCAGGCCATGACTGACCAGTCCTGACTGACCAGGCCCCGACTGACCAGGTCCTGACTGACCAGGCTCTGACTGACCAGGCTCCGACTGACCAGGCCCCGACTGACCAGGCCCCGACTGACCAGGTCCTGACTGACCAACCCTGACTGACCAGGCTCTGACTGACCAGGCCCTGACTGACCAGGCCCCGACTGACCAGGCTCTGACTGACTAGGCTCTGACTGACCAGGCCTCGACTGACTAGGCTCTGACTGACCAGGCCCCGACTGACCAGGCCCCGACTGACCAGGCTCTGACTGACTAGGCTCTGACTGACCAGGCCCCGACTGACCAGGCCCCGACTGACTAGGCTCTGACTGACCAGGCCCCGACTGACCAGGCCCCGATTGACCAGGTCCTGACTGACCAGTCCCCGACTGACCAGGCTCTGACTGACCAGGCTCCGACTGACCAGTCCCCGACTGACCAGGTCCGGACTGACCAGCCCTGACTGACCAGGCCCCGACTGACCAGGTCCTGTCTGACCATGGCCCTGCCCACTCTCCAATCAGAACCCTGACTGAAATTCCATAAATCCCCCTGACTGTCTGCATTGGACCTCAACGACCGACTGTGGCCCCTTCCCAGGATTGGAATGAGATAGGTCCCCTGACCCTGACTGCCCAGAGTATATGGCTAAGCATTGCCCAAGCCCCTGGACTGTGAGTGGATACTGGCCTTGACTGACTGTACCTGGATACCCTGCCTGATTACAGCATCCCCATAGGCTGGAAGTGACTGAGGACTGCTCCCCATTCAAGTTTGAGACATGGCCACGCAGTAGTGTACACTTTGCTCCTGGCACACGACCATAATAGTGGGAACACAGTGCCATACAGCAATATGTCCAACTCTTTGACTGACCACTGCTGATAAACAGGACTTGTTAGTGCACTAAACAGCAAGGTAAGATGTGTTGAAGCTCTGACTTAGGACACAAAGCTTAAATAGGAGATTGTGAACTGATAGCACAGTGAGTGCGTGCTGAGAGTGTGTGCAAGCCACTCTGCAATACAGCCTGGTCAAGTCTGGAGACTAGCTGCCTGTCCCTTGGTGCACAGTGTGATTGACGCAGCATTGCAATGGGAGGTGCTGGTGCAGTATTGAGATGCGCACCATGAGTAGATTGGAGATGTGCCATGTGGGTTCACTGAGGCTGGTAAACACATTAGATGCCAGCATCAGATGTGGATGCAAGGTCATAGAATCATGGAGAAGTATGGCACAGAAATGGACTCTTCAGTCTAATTCGCCCATGCCAAACAGCTGTCCTAAATTCCTGTAGTCTCAATTGTGAGCATTCGGCCCAAATCCTTCTAAATCCTTCCTGTTCAGATACCCATGCAGATGCCTTTTCAATGTTATAATTGTACCAGCCTCCACCTCTTCCTGTAGCAGCTCATTCCATACAAACACCACCCTCTGCATTAAAAAGTTGCCCGTTAGGCCCCTCTTAAATCTTTGCCTCTCACCTTAATCCTATGCCCTCTAGTTTAAGACTCCCCCATCCTGACTATTGGCTCTCTCTTTGACCCTCATGATTTTATAACTTCTTTAAGGTCACGCCCCAGCCTCCAATGCTCTTGGGAAAACTGCCCCAGCCTATCCAGCTTATTCCTGTAGCTCAAACCCTCCAACCCTGGCAACATCCTTGTAACCTTTTTCTGAACCCTTTCAAGTTTCACAACTTCATTCCTGTAGCACGGAGACCAGAACTGCATGCAGTATTCCAATAGTAACTTAACCAATGTCCTGCCCAGCCACAATATGACCTCCTAACTTTTTACTCAATGCTAACCAATAAAGGCAAGCATACCAAACACCTTCTTCACTAACCTATCCACCTGCAACTCACTTTCAAGGAGCTATGAACCTGCACTCCAAGGTCTCTTTGTTCAGCAATGCTCCCCAGGACCTTATCATTAAGTGTATAAGTCCTGCCCTGTCTTGCCTAAACTTGATGCAGCACCTCACATTTATGTTGTGGGCAGACACTGTCCATGGAATTTGTCCCGAGATCTGGGCAACAATTGTCGAAGGTGAAAGGGCAGAGAAGCAAGCATTGAGATGGATTCAGAGATAGTAGGAACTGGGGTCTAGGCCCGAGACGTCAGTCTTCCTGCTCCTCTGATGCTGCTTGGCCTGCTGTGTTCATCCAGCTCTACACCTTGTTATGTGAGATGGAGTCACCAGGTACCAGCTCTGATATTCATCATGGGGAGTTGTCACTGTCTAGTTTCTATCTGGCAGGATGGGGAATATGAAACTGTGATCGGCTAATATTGAACAATAAGCTTTGTTAACATAAGCCACAATATCGTGACTCAGTCATGGGAATCTTCCTCAAGTGCCAGTGCTTGGTTGGAAAATGTGATATTTTGGTCTTTATATTTATCTTTTTATCTGTATCTGGTCTTTAAGGATTCTGTCCAGCATCTCACCCTGGGCCGTGAAGATTTTGCCACCTTAATCCATCTGTCCCAGGGCAATGCTGGGAGTACTCTCTCCTTAGTACAAACTTTCCTGAGCCACTAGGTACAATGCTCACAAGAGGCTTACCTCCTGGAGTCTGGAACTGGACACCACATCGTTCATCTGGGACATCTTGTACAAGCAGATTAGCTTGTTCAACGTAACGGTCTGTATTAAACCCATCGATGGTTATAGTGAGGATGTACATGCGAATCCATTCAAAATCCAAGTATACTGGGTCTTTTAGATATATCTACAGCAGATAGTGGTTTAAAAAATGGCATGAGTGACATGGATTGACAGATTCAAAACAAGTCCAGTACCAGGTTCTGGACAACGACTCAGAGCAACAAACACCGCCTCGCTGTTATGTGAGAATTTATTTTAAAAGCTACAGACCAATTGCTCAAAGGTGTCTTCATACCAGCATGCTCCCCATGTGGTGAAATTGTGTCCAATGTGCAGCAAAGACCAGCAATGCTCCCCCTTCCGGCTCCTGGGCACATTCAAACCAAATAGTGTGGGATTTCTGGTCTAGTGTGTATAAAACAAATAGTGTGGGATTTGTGACAACAAAGTGTGAAGCTGGATGAACACAGCAGGCCAAGCAGCACCTTAGGAGCACAAAAGCTGACGCTTCAGGCCTAGACCCTTCAACAGATATCGGCCCGAAACGTCAGCTTTTGTGCTCCTGAGATGCTGCTTGGCCTGCTGTGTTCATCCAGCTTCACACTTTGTTATCTCGGATTCTCCAGCAACAGCAGTTCCCATTATCTCTGATACAGTGTGGGATTTGTTGCCTCCTCTAGTACAGAATACAAAGGGCAGTACAAAGGCCTTTTTGTAAACCTTAAATTCCAGTTTGTG